>NC_133938.1:26964846-28455679 GCF_031877795.1 Strix aluco | reverse complement strand
CTGCACTTGGGCCACAACAACCCCCAGCAGTGCTACAGGGTTGGGGAGGAGTGGCTGGAGAGCTGCCAGTCAGAGAGGGACCTGGGGGTGTTGATTGACAGCCGGCTGAACATGAGCCAGCAGTGTGCCCAGGTGGCCAAGAAGGCCAATGGCATCCTGGCCTGTATCAGAAATAGCGTGGCCAGCAGGGACAGGGAAGTGATCTTGCCCCTGTACTTGGCACTGGTGAGGCCGCACCTCAATTCCTGTGTTCAGTTTTGGGCCCCTCACTACAAAAAGGACATTGAATTACTCGAGCGTGTCCAGAGAAGGGCAACGAAGCTGGTGAAGGGTCTGGAGCACATGTCGTACGAGGAGCGGCTGAGGGAACTGGGGGTGTTTCATCTGGAGAAGAGGAGGCTGAGGGGAGACCTCATCGCCCCCTACAACTACCTGAAAGGAGGTTGCAGAGAGCTGGGGATGAGTCAAGTAATAAGTGACAGGACAAGAGGGAATGGCCTCAAGTTGCGCCAGGGAAGGTTTAGACTGGATATTAGGAAGTATTTCTTTACAGAATGGGTTGTTAGGCGTTGGAATGGGCTGCCCAGGGAGGTGGTGGAGTCCCCATCCCTGGAGGTGTTTAAGAGTCGGGTTGACATAGCACTTAGGGATATGGTGTAGTTGGGATCTGTCAGTGCTAGGTTACTGGTTGGACTGGACGATCTTCAAGGTCTTTTCCAACCTAGACAATTCTGTGATTCTGTAATGATGTGGAAGAGCTGGTGTGTCTGTGGGTCTGGGAGGGGGAGCTGGCATTGACAGTGAGGTTGTCAGGCAGCAGTGGGTCACACTATGGGAAGATGGGGTCAGGGATGTGTGGGAGCTGGGCAGGAGCAAGCCAGGAGTTAGAAGAAAGCTGGCTGGGAGGTGCAACCTTTGGGATGCACAAGCAATGTAATGACAGCATTTTCTGATCTCTCTGTGACCTTCCTCTGCATATGGCTGGCTCTGGAGCAGGTGTTTTATTTGAACTGCCCAAGACAACCCGCCTGCATTTTTCCTGATTGGTGTTACCAATTAAGGATCCAGAAATAGTCGCAGGAAGCATAAATTAATCCCTTCTAGTGGCTCATTTTGTATTTGTCAAAAATATATTTCCTTTGCACTTGCCTAGTGTAAACCCTGCAGAGAGAAATGAGTCTGGATTTCCATGTTTAGTCTGTCTTTAACTTCAGATAAAAGATGTGTAAGAGCTTCTTGGCTACTAGCTTCGTTGTAAGATCTGGAGCCTGAGTTCCTGTCACAGCTCATGTTATCATTAGAAATAAAGACTGTGCCCTAGGAACTCAGTTTGACAATTTTTGTTTCTGAAGTGGAATAGGACCTTGCTTGCTCTTCCAGTGGGGTCTTAAATATATACTTTTGTAGATCAAATTAACTGGGTCTATTCCATGTAAGAAGAGAAGGCTGAGTAAGGTCATAATGGTGTTTGAACAAGCAAATAAGCACATGCAGGAAGGAAGATAAATTGTTCTTCAGATCCATGACCAAAAAGTCATGAGCTGTTGTAGTTGAGGAACATTTAGACTGGACCCAAGAGATATCTTTTAATGGTAAGGATGGCAAGGCACTGTCATCAATCATCCATGGCAGCCACTGAATCTCCACTGACAGAGCTTTCCCAGACGAGGCAAGTGCAGCAGCTGTCAGAATTGAGTTAGGCACAGTGGAAGGTTCCAGGGCTCTCCCAGGTGAGCCCACAGGAGATCCAGGCTATTGAAGCACATGTGGATCATACACAGGGCAGATGTTCTCATTAATAAATATTGTTTGTAAACATGCAGCTGCAGTTTCACCCTTTCCATTCTGTCAAAGGCAGAGTGCTGTTTCTGCACTGATCTCATTTCATAAGGAAGTTCTGAGTTGTTTGGCTTCTCTTATGCAAGAATTTCTCCTTTGTCACAAACCCCACTGTATTCTTCTTGTCCTTGTATCTATGCCTATTTGAAACAGCATGCTGCTGGTTTTTTGCTATTTCAGCACAGAAAACAGACACTCTACCAACATAACCCATGCCCTCCAACTGCTGGGTTAAGATGACACACGTGCACATACCCACTCACAGACTGTACTTGTGTTGGGCAATTTCCAAAGAAATTGAGCAGTGAAGCAGTGCAGGAGGCAAAAGCAAACGATCCTGGTATGAATGAGAGGGTGAGAGCTAGTGTGACCTTTGGTAGTTTATCCTGCTTTTCTTATCTCTTTGTATTGCAGTCAAATATTTCATCATGTTGGAAAAACGAGAGTGCAGAAGGGAAAGAGGTAATGAAAGCATCTCACACATGGGAAGTTGTCATGGTTTGAACCTGGCCGGCAGCCAGACACCACGTGGTCACTCGCTCAACCTCCCCCTGCCTGGGGGATGGGGGAAGAAATTGGAGGGGTAAAGGGACACTCATAGGCTGACATAAAAACAGTTTAATAATTGTAATAAAACAAAACAATAACAGAAAGTACAAACGGGTAATGCACAATGTGATTGCTCACCACCTGCTGACTGGTACCCAGCCCATTCCTGGCTAGCGATCCCAAAATCCCAAGATCACGCAATTGCAATCCTGGCAGCGAGAGAGAACCCCCTCCTTCCCAGCCACCCCTCCTTTATATACTGAACATGGCGTTACAAGATATGGAATATTTCATTGGCCAGTTTGGGTCTGGTGCTCTGGCCATGCTCCTTCCCAGCTTCTTGTACACGGGCAGGACATGGGGAGTTGGAGAGTCCTTGATCCCTTAGCAACATCCGTAAACATCAGTGTATTATCAGCACTCTTCTCATACCAAATCCCGTAATGAATCCAAAACACAGAACTATTCTAGGTACTAAGAAGACAAGTTATCTCCATCCCAGCCGAAATCAGGAAGGAAGTGGAACTGCCACAAGGCAAGCTAGGAGTCTCCTGGAGGCAAGGTGTTCTGAAATACCGAAAATAGATGCTCATTCTCTTTTAAAAGAAAATAATTTCTTTGCAATACACATGAAGATGTGTATGGTGCTGTTTGTATATATAGGCTACATGATGAAAGGAGCAGAAAAGCCCCTGTGTGTCTGTGAGTTCAGAATTCCTTCAAGACTTTGGCAGCAGGGCCAAAAGAAAGGTCTAAAAGACAACAGGAAAGGCCCACTTCCATCTTTACATCTAATAATCCATCATCTGCTGCAATCAAAACTGCAACATAAACCACAAGTATGGCCATGAATCACCATGACTCTTGAGCAGATTTCTTGCTCTCAGTATTGCTCTTTTTAATGCTTTTACCGTGTAACAAATTATCCCAGACTTCCGCTCATCAAATCCTTAACATTTCCACGTCATGAGAGTTGGGTAATGCGTGTTAAACATGGCATAAATTTGGAGGCTTGCCCGTTGCTGAATTATCTGATTACAGGCTGAACTTGGTTGACTGATGATCTTCGAACATAACCACAATGCAGGCAATGCATCTCAACTCCAGGGATAAAGGACCTGGTGATTACCAGAGTTTTAATAGTATAGATGAGGCTGTATTTGTCACACAATAATAAGGACTATAATTTTGAATGTGGATCCAGTTTTCCCAGGGGATCAGTGTTCAAATTCTGCCTTGGCATTTTAAGCAAGCTCTAGACCCTTGTGTGTGAACAGCGTGTGGCTGAGACTTGTTTCGGAGGTCACAAACATGATGTATAGATGCAGCCACTAACAGAGTAAGTACTAAGCTATTTGGGAATACCTCTGAGGAAAGTCTGTTCTTTACAGAGATATGGCTGAAGTGGTTCAGCCATCAAAAGTGTTAGTGAAAAGTAGCTGTCAGTGTGCTCAGCTAAAGAGGCTAAGAGTGTGTGTGGTTTTTCCTGGTTTTATTTACAGGACACTTTTTATTAGCCAGATAACATACTGCTCTGCTACTCTCAAAGGATCTTTTGACGTGTCTGATAAAAGAACTCCTTTTCAGCTTCAAACCTGCAATTTGGCAATGAAATGAAATGAGTGGGAGAGGTTTGCGGTGTACTGCTGCTCTCACAGGCTGCCATGTTTTCCAGACAGGCAGCTGGGCAGTGCTTGGGGGGTCAGCACTGAATGTCTGTGGGTGTTTTGGCATTTTTTGTCTTTTCAGTCTTCTTCCTCTTAGATGACATTCATACAGGATAGGAAGAAACTCTGCTGTATGAGAGAAGGCAGGAAGCTATTAAGACAGCCTTATGACCTGGCTCTCAGCCTGTTGAACTGTCTCTTGAGGGCTCCCAGTCCCCAATGCTCTTTAGTATGAGGACAGGAGAGGGGACTTTGGTGGAGGAGCGGGTGCTGGGGAGGGAAGCTGTCCCAAAGGGGAGAGAAATATTATCCAGACAGGACCAGATCAGCCGAGAGAAAAGGGACATTAGTTCTGCAGGAAGGACAGAGGGGATGGGCATGGCATAAAGCTCTCCCAGCACATTCTTGAGACCAAATGCACCACTCCCTCTCCACACCTGGTCCTTTAAATGGCACTTTGGAGATCAGGGGCCTCACGATCAGTTCTGCACTATGCGATGGAACATTTCCATCTACCAGTTTTGCATATGACATCATTTTTTCTATATATTCCACTTGCAAGAGAGAAGAACACAGGTTCCCAGTCTGCTTTTTCTCATCTATTTATTATTCTGTCTGTCTCAGCCACCTCTTTTCAGGTGTAAACAGTCCCACTTTGGGTTCTAAGTCTTTCTATTAATTGGTTGTTCTGGTTGACTTTTTTGATTTCTGTCTATTTTAATAACAATACTGCTGCTGACAGCATGCCCATGTCTTCAGTCTTTATAATAATGTCATCGCTTTCTAGTCTACAGCATCCAATTCATTATGGACCCTTCCTCCTTCTGACTTTTTGAGGGGGCTTGGGTATGGTCCATAGCTACAGGCAGATCTGAGCTCATCAGGAGAGGAAGGCTGTTTGCCCTGTCCTCATTGCAGCAGCATTCACACAGGAAGAATCTCTGCTATAGGGAAGGATGAATGGGACTTGAGGCAAAGCAGCAGGTTTCCCCAGGTATCCACTAGAAGAAATAAAGGCAGAGCTGTCCAAGTGCAATGTTGTCCCGCAGAGGTGCAGATCACCCTCCAGGTGACCCTCTCCCTAGACAGAAAGGAAAGCAGTGCCACTCTGTAGCATTTGATATGGCTTGTTATTTCTTTAAGAGTCTCCTAACTCTTTTTTACCCTACCATCAGTTCAACATGAGTATTTTTAGCAGCGTGAGGTATCTTGAGAATTGTTAAGTCACCGAATCACAGAATCATCTAGGTTGGAAAAGACCTTGAAGATCATCCAGTCCAACCAGTAACCTAGCACTGACAGATCCCAACTACACCATATCCCTAAGTGCTATGTCAACCCGACTCTTAAACACCTCCAGGGATGGGGACTCCACCACCTCCCTGGGCAGCCCATTCCAACGCCTAACAACCTGTTCTGTAAAGAAATGCTTCTTAATATCCAGTCTAAACCTTCCCTGGCGCAACTTGAGGCCATTCCCTCCTGTTCTATCACTCATTACTTGGTTCAAGAGACTCATCCCCAGCTCTCTGCAACCTCCTTTCAGGTAGTTGTAGAGGGCGATGAGGTGTCCTCTCAGCCTCCAAGTCAAGTGTTCCTGTGCAGGAATGGGCTGCAGAGCACAAATCTGATTTCCAGCACTGGGCAAAACCCATTCATTTTTCTTAGTGTAATTGCATCAATTTCAGAACAAGTAGCAACATGCTCATGTTAAAATCAGGCATCCACTTTCATGTCCTGACACCTACCCAAACTATTGTACGGTACTTCTGCTGCTTACTTATCTTGCATAAATTCCCTTTCGGTACCACTTAGAGTTGTCTGTATATGAAGGAGCACTCTGTTTGCAGCTTCTCCTATTTGACACTGACATAGAAAGAACCTGTTTCAGTTTCTCTTCTGCCAGTAACAGTAATTACATAATAGGGCCTCTTCAGGTTTCTACATACTTAAGTGTCTCAGTTTCTGTTTTCAGTTTGTTTCTGGGTTTGATGTATCTCACAAACTTTTGCAATGACTGCAGAAAGGATGGTGGCAAATATGAAGCGTCTGTTCTGGAATCTATCCATAAGTCTTAGAAAATTTCTTGGTTTGTTCTTTGCAGCTAATGTTAAGACTAGTGTGTCTTGGTCTTTAGCTTTCAGCATTATTTGTATTTTTAAAAAATGGATTTGAATGAGTCTTGGGACTTTTAGTTATAATCAGCTCTTTACTCTGCAACAGCCTTTGTCATACATTCTGTGTGACAAAATGTTGTCCAGCCAGAGGTGGCTAATTATGAAATGCAAAGTCTTTTGGTATTAAAAAGGATTGTTACAAGCCCCCAGCTTACGCTTATATTATTCAAGTGTTTGTTGAGTACACAAGTCTTGGATGAAAAAGCACCAGACGGACCATCTATCACATTCCCCAGTAAGTTGTTCCAAGAATTAATAATTTACTCCAAAACACGTCAAAGTCATGACTGCCACCAAAGGGCCCAGTAATTAGTGAGAAACCGACTGCAAATCTTTCCAGTTCCATGCAGTGACCCCTTGACTAGGCCAGGGGTTTTCAAGCTTTTTGATACTCATCTCAAAAACTTTCCTGTGGAATAACATTGCACATACGGACTGACATTTTTGTAAATGTCAAGTTTAAATATTGAACCAAAGGCCTTCTGCAGAGCTGCTTTGATAGAGCTTCCTACAGCTCTGCCACTGTCTTCATCAAAATGGAAGATACGCCTTAGCTGCAGCATTGCTTGACCAGGGACAGCTATGTTGCCAGAGACTCTCAGGAGTGCAAGTCATCACACCTTCCTTCAGACTTCTAGACAGTGACTACCTCTAGGCTTCCTCTGTAGTCCATGAAGAAAGTAAGTAATCTCCAGAGGATTATTTCTCTCACCCTAAACTAGATGAGTGGGTTTCAGAGAAACAATTTTTGCTTGATACTTATCTCTCCCCATTGTTTAGTGACAACTTAGACAACCAGTTAGGCTGAGCAGCTATCACATATCAAATGGTAGGGGAAACTAATCCTGCCTTAAAAGTTTTTGTGTTATTACCTGTGAATCATGGAAATCATCACTTGAATGCTGTCTCCTTTCCCTTGTGAAGGCCACTACTGACAGACATGTGTGAAGGTAGTGTGTGGTTTAACACACTGATATGCTGTTTTCTTTGATGCTTGTGGATGGAGGAAGTACCAGCAACCTCACTCTGGGATTGCTGCTGGAACCAGGTTACAGTGCAGGTCTGAATTGCATCAGATGAACCTCTATTAAATAACAGTCCTTTGTAAGTGTGTCCAACTGGCTTTTGTCCCGTCGTGAGAGAAGTGGTGGTAGAAAACTGTTGAAGTCAGCATGGAGGTGGTTTTTCTGTTTGTGGTAAGACTATGTCAGAGTGTGTGTGAGTGATTCATCCCATGTCTGCAGTTCTACAAACATACACTTTCCAGAGTGGGCATTCCTATTCTTGTGTGATAAGGAAGGAGGTCTGGCAGTGGGAAGTGGGAAACGTGCTTCTGCTTTCTATCACTTCTTCATATTTGTGCCTTGGCTGTTAAGCTGAGGCTGGTAGTAGCTCTATGCTGCCACATTCAGAGGCCAGCTCACGCTCTCTGTGTACAACCCTGGGCAGAAATACAGGGGAATAGGGGAGATGTCGCTAGGGAGACCTGTTCTGCCCCAAACTCTCAAGCAGCCAAGCACTGCTTGTGCTGTCTAAACTGGAAAGCCAAGATTTGTCCTGGGACTTTTGAGTCACAAATACTGGGTGTGGGAAATGAGGAGATGGGGTTGCTCTGCCTAACCCTTCTTTCCATCCATCCATCCATCCATCCATCCATCCATCCATCCATCCACTCACCCACCCGTCTGTCTGTCTATCTCTCTCTCTCTCTCTCTCTCTCTCTCTCTCTCTCTCTCTCTCTCTCTCTCTCTCCTCTAGGTTCAAAAAGGGCCTGCTGCCAAAGATGGCTGGTGGTTAGCAGTCACACCATCTTGATTCAAATCCATGAGTGAAGAGGATTGGTATTTAGGACTTCCATCACAGAGCCTAAGCCAAGCCGACTGTGCTGAGCATCAGGTGTTTGACACCTAGGTGTTAATACACCTAGTAGAGTATTTATGTTCTACATTCCTTGTGTTTGGAAGCTTTATTTATTTTCATTATTCACCTTTCATTGATTCAAAAAGACTTAAAGTCCTTGCGTTGCTTAAGCTGAGGAGAGCCATGTTTAACCTCCCATCTGAGAAGTACACTTCTACCTTTGGGAGTGTAGCTGTCTCTGGCTGTGAGCATTAGAAATGCAGATGGTGAGAACCATCAGACAAGTGAATAGAGGGGAATCAGAAGATTGGAGAAGTTGTCTTCGTGTTTCCCATGTTTTTCCTCTGCCAAGGGATTTCCCTAGCATGTTGCAAGAGCATCAAGCCTCAGGGATGTAGTTGGTGATGTCATCCTGAACCAGTTCTCTAGGTAAACCTGCTGACTCAGACTCCCTTTTCCCTGAGAGTTTTCCTAGGACTGAAAATTAGTAGAAACCTGTAATATCACCTTGATGCACAGAATTTCCAGGGAATGAGTGTCTTTTGCCCCTCATCAATGCTGTCAGTGCAGCCTGGGGTAACAAAGCACAGCTGCAATGACATTAGAGACATAGCTTGCTAGAGAAGGACTCTTACTTTCCAAAGGAATGTGGCTGTTTCTAGTTCCTCTGTGCTACCTGCATCCATGTGCTCAGTTTTTCTTTGACCATCCTGGCCTGAATGGCAGCATTTATCTGTGGTTAGATCAGTAAATCTGGAGATGTCACTTTGCTGTTTGAAAAAAGAAAGACAGGAGTACAAGAATAAGTTGGTGTTTCCATAGTGCTTTGAAAAACATCAGGTGGGGATCAGAAGGGATGGAAAGGAGGAGACAAGTGAAATGGCAAGTGTGAATATGTAGAAGGGGTAAGAAAGGCCAGGGAAGTAAAGCAGCAGCTGCAATCCAAGGAAGAGGTGCAGTGAAAGTCATAGGCAATATCACAGATGAGAGAATCATTCCAGGTCTGAGCTGATGGAGTCTGGTGTACCCTGACACTCTGTTAATTCTTCTCTGAAAGCACTCTAGACTTCAACTCCATTGCTGGGCCTTACTGTCTGGCCAAGACTGAAAAACAGGTATTATTAAGGAGGAATTTACCAGTAGCATTCAATCTACAGTGATGCCAGAATGCCATGACTGAGGTTGGGACCGTGTATGAGATGCAGTACAGGTGTGAAGTGAAAATATGTCCTGTACAGATCTGAGTCCTGATGGGTACACAACTGGTATGGAGCAGGGGACTGTCAAAGATGAGCAACTGAAATATGGACAGGCTGAGGGTGACATCAGAGATGACATATGTCCTTCCAAAGGACTGTGGTGGACCACAGATCTCTTGTGAGGAGTGAAAGGTGGGTGTGCAAATTAGCAAGATGATTGAAGGAAATAGGGCAGAGATCTTGCTCTTCATGGGGTGGAAAGATCTTGGGGCCTTGTTGTTTCTCTCTGACCTTCTTTGTGAGAGACCTAACTTGAGAGGGGTAGTTCATGAAGTTTCCTTCTTCAACCTTCCTAATTCCCAAAGTAGAATGAGATAGTCTCAAAACTATTAGCTTCCTGCGTTGTTTCCTCTGAAACTGCTGCCAAAGTTCTTCACTTTGTGTGGGCATAATTGGAATACTACAGACATGACCTAAATCTTCCCACCCAAGATTTTCCTTCTCAAAAAAAGGTCACTGTTTTCCACATCCCCTTTTTGCATTAGTCTTCAAGACAGGAGAAAACATCCAGGGTTTTCTTTCCCAGAACTAGAGGTACTTCTAATACTCTACTCCTGTGGTTTTCATGACCTCCAAACTGTTACTGTGCAGCATTTTTCTATATTTCTAACACTTGAACCCTAGAGAGTCCCATGATTTCTGAAACTACGTCAGCATGTGGCAGCAGACACCATCTGCATTGGCCTGCCATTAAATTGCTCATTTCCCTTGTCTCATTAAGGGTGCTGCTATGAGGCCTGGACTGTGATGCCCATGGAGGGGTGGTATATATGGCAGCCATGCAGAACCTGGGCTGATTAGCCTAAGATCTTTCATGCTCTCAGCTGAGATCTATGATGCAAGTGAAAAGAAAATGGAGCAAAACTTCCTGAATTTGTAACTAAAAAGTGAGTAGTTCATCAGTTTTTGGTCTTTCAGGTGAGGCAGTGAGTTGGGTAACCTGTGCACCAACTGCAGTAGAAGCAGGTTGAGTCCATTTTGCAGGACCACTGAGCACAGGGAGCTCAATGTGAGCTATGTGGGACCATGGGAGCACTTGCAACCAGGAGCTGGGGCACTGCTTCCCACCCACTGCTGCCTCACGCAGTGCTGCCCATCGAGCTGCCAGACTCAGAACTCTTCCCTCAGGCCCACTTCTGTTTGTTCGGGTGGATGCTCCCTGTCTTGTTTTGTCTTTCCCCATAATCTGCAAGGTACATTTCCAACTTGTACTGTCAACATTGTGGCTGGAGGCTGAGACAATGTGTAAAGTATTAAAGTTATGCAGCTGTTTGTCTTGCAAAAGGGATTTGTTATCTGGCAAGGTGCAGAGCAGCTGTGTTATGCACCCTGTGTATGGGAGATAGTTTTTGACATAGTACAGCCTAATTTTGCTCAGACTGTTCTGGAAGCAAGAGGCTGTGACACTAGTTTGGTGCTAGTGTTATACCAACCTGAGCAACATAAAGGAGAGAAAAGTGCTTCATTGGTAGAAGTGACTGATTTGTGGTTTATCATCAGATTTGCTAAAAAAACTAGGGCTGTAAAATTATCTATTTTCTTTGCTAACTTTTAATCAACTATTTTAGAATAATGTTAGGGAGGAATCACAAATTCGAGAAAAATGAGGGTAAAGAGGAGTCCTGATTTAAGAGAGAGAGATTAGTTTCAGCAAGGATCTATGGAGTCCTAATCCCAAACCGGTTTTGCATCCAGATATGCCTTTGGACTGTAGAATGGGAGCCTTATTGTTTCTTGTAGATGCATTGAGAGAGAAATTAGACCTGTTCATTCAGAACTGATTGACACTGTGGTACCCTTGATAGAAAGAGCTGTTTGTCTTAATGAGAGCAGCGGCTTGCTGGGAATAGCCATGGTGAGGTTAATATTGCCTTGGTCTTATCATAACAAATTTAGTCGTAGATCTACTGTCCATGCAAATTGTGGAAAGCCCAGCATGAAATGCTGGGCATTGCATGTAGATGGCAGGTGGAGAGGAAAATTCTGACACAAATAGGAGGTATTGTCAGTACAAAAGCAGGTTGGTTAGGATGGCATATAGAAACATCTGGCTGACCTTGAAACTGAAATGATAGTATCTGACTGTAGAGATGGGGCATAGGTTTTTAGCCAAAAACATGAAGCTTGAGCTTCATTTCCATGCAGTAAGAAATTATCGTAAAGAACACTAATGGATCTCCCTGGCTGAGCAAACACCCCCAAGCAAGGGTAAATCTAGAAACTACATGGAATGCAAAGATAGCATGACTATCATGTCCCGGACCCTAGTCGTGGATAAAAAGTTGAAATGAAACATGGAAAGAAAACAAGTAGTGGAGAGGAAAGCTTTCAGCCTCATAAATAGAAGGAGAACACCTGTGGAGGAACATATAAGGTTAATGTTGGAGTCTGTAATAAAAATGTGAATGTGGTAAGGGAAATTCAGCATCTGGAGTGGAAGAAAAATTTAGGCTGACCACTATGAAAATATCATAGTCCCTGAGTAAATTTTTTCCTTAGCTATTTAAAGAATTGGAGCATGAAATTGCAGATGGGTTTGAGGAGATTTTTTTTATTAATCTGTAAATTTGGGAACAGAGGAGTAGCAGATACAGTGCCTACCTTCAAAAATGGGGAAAAAAAACCCCAGAAATTTGTTTCCTAATTTGCTGCCAAAAGTATCAAGTCTTGACATGCAAGAGGAAGGATGGCTGAAAGTGGAAAGGCAGTGGAAGGGGATAAAGATAAAATCTAAAATCTTCACACACACACCCCCTGCCAAGGTCAGTCATTTCAGAAGTGATTTAATATATTTTGTTAGAAGATAACTAGCTTCTTAAAAAGGGTAACACCATGGCCATAATCAAGAGTCAAGTAAAACACTGATCCATAATCCTATAAGGACCTTCTTTTTCACAGTGGAAATGATAAATGGAAATTACAAGACAAAGATGGATTAAGCTAAAGAGAGGTACTGGATGTATTGAAGCTATGACTGATCCTATTTAATATATTCCTTGGTCATGTAGATATTTGGCCATGAAGTTTGCAGATGACACATCTGGGACTGATATAATTACTTTGGAGGACTTTTTTCTTACAGGAAAATAATCAGATGGTCTTCTGAACTGATGACTGAAAGCAATAGCATGAACTGCACAGTTGCTTTTTAAGAGAAAAGGAGCAAGAACTTTTGCAATATCCTGGGAAGTTGTTCCTGAGAGAGGGTGGAGTAGGAGAGAGAAGGATGGATTGTCAATGTGACTCAGTTGTAAGAAAGCCTTGTAAGGCTGTGGGATGCATCAGACTTTAAATTTCTACCAGAGACAAAGGAGCATTAGTGTAATTTGTAGAAGCTGTTTTTAAGATCCCATTTGGAATATTGGGTACAGTTTAATCGCTGATGTTTAAAAGAAAATAAATAAACTGAAGAGGATCATAAGGATTCCTAAGAAAAAAAGAGTGGAGAATTTGTTGTTTATCTTAGCAGCCAGTAGATTTACAGAATATGCCAAGTTTCTCTATAAACATAAAAAAAGGGAGACTACTTCAGTTTAAACTTAATTCTGAGTCCAAAACAAATTAATTATGACTAGATTAAGTTGAAAATTGCTAGAAGCTTTGTAACCATTCTGAACAGCTTTCTGGATGATTTGTGGGATTGCTTCTATATGGATTTAGAGGAGATTATCTGAGGGTAATCTTAGTATAAAGGGTGAAAATTTTAATGGTACAAATCCTTGGATTACCAGTAGTGTTAGGCATGGTAAAAAAGGGATGGAGAGTATTTAACAGCTGTTACTCTTCGGTAATATTAATATTTTATTACTGCTCTGGGATTCTGCTTGTCATCTACTGAGGTCAGGAAGTTTTTGTTCCTCCCTGGTGCAAACTGAATTCCACATCTGGGATTTTTGCCTTTCTGTAAGTGTCAGATATGGGTGACAACTGGAGACAAGAGACTGCATAAGGTGTGTTGGCTCTTTTGCTGATATCAGATGCTCCGGTGCTCGGTGGTCTGCCTTATTCATGCACTTCTGACTTAGCAGATGGCCACATTTCAGAAGAGAAAGGAATTTTTTCCTCTGAGACTGGCAGCAACTATGATGTGCACCATAACCTTCTTCCAACCACCAGCAGGGAGTTTCACCTGGTAAATTTCCTTCTATTGCCAAGAAAACAGAAAACATTTTTTGTTTCTAAGCATCTCTTATGTGGTGACTTACAACTTCAGTAATACAAAGTATGAGGCCACTCTTTTGGCTGATAGTAGGAATGGCTGCTGTTTCTTGGAAACTCACCTTTTGGAAATGGTGGAAAAGAGAAGGTCTTCAGTCTGTTAAAGATGTAATGCAACTGCATAGGAAGCACATTAATCTCCTGGCTTCATCACATGCAGTCTTTCCATTTGAAAGATTTCTTATTTTCCCTTTCTTACTGTCTATTTCTTGAAAGAGAGAACATCAGAAACAATGCTGAAATGTGCTGTATATTCCTACTTTGTAATTGTTTTATAAACCCCTGTGCAAATGACTTATTTTACATAGCTAAAAAAAAATTAAATTATACTCTGAGGAACTTTGTCACTATCCTAGAGATTTTTAGTTTGTACTCAGAGTGCTTCCCCAAATGCAGAAATTTGTTAACCTATCGAATACAGACCTCAGGAGAAAAACAACATTTCAAGAAGAGGTCCTCAGCCTCACTTATTTAAGCAGATGATTAAGGGCAGGATTGAATTATTGCCCTCATGTTTTATTGGACATACTTATGAAGTCTATTTCTATGTGCCTTTCTATGACTAATGGCCTTGTTGCAGTATGTGAAAGAGTTGGCACAGGTTAAAAATAATCATAACAAATTGCGCAGGACTCTTGTGCAATAATGCAGACAGGCATGAACAGACACAGAAAATTCCAAGCCTTCTCTAGGCTTCTATTGAGATGTTGCTAAAACTTTTAAATATATATTTTTTCATTGTCTCATCCCCATTGGATGTGACCTTTCCATGCCCTGAAGTGTAAGAGAAGTCTGTCATAGATACAAAAATGTAACCAAAAATGGAGAGAGCATGATTTCCCTGTGACTTGAATTATCTCATCATTCACGTGAGGGAAAATACTGCTGTTCTGATTAGTGTACATTATGCTGACTCTGGTGGGTTAACCTTGACTGTCTGCCAGGTGCCCACCCTGCCATGCTCTCAGTCCCCCTCCTCAGCAGGACATGGGGAGAAAATAAGATGAAAGATCTCATGGGTCAAGATAAGGACAGGGAGATCACTCACCAATTACTCTCACATGCAAACCAGACTTGGCCTGGGGAAGATTAATTTAAATTATTGCCAGTTAATAACAGAGTAAGATAGCGACAAATAAAAACAAAGTTTAAAAGATCTTCCTCCCACCCCCCTTTTTCCCAGCCTCAACTCCACTCCTGACTCTTTTATGTTCTCCCCCTGAGGTGCGCAGGGGGATGGGAATTGGGGTTGTGGTCAGTTCATAGCACTTCATCTCTGCCACTACTTCCTCCTTATGCTCTTCTCCAGCATGAGCTCCCTCCCATGGGCTGCAGTGCTTCATGAACTTCTCCAATGTGGGTCCTTTCCATGGGCTGCAGCTCTTCAAGAACTGCTCGAGCGTGGGTCCTTTCCAGAGGGTATAGTCCTTCAGGAACAGACTGCTCCAGCATGGGTGTCCCCCCAGGCCACAGCTCTTACCAGAAAACCTGCTCCTGCGTGGGCTCCTCTCCATGGGCTGCAGGTCCTGCCAGAAGCCTCCTCTGGCATGGGCTCTCCATGGGCTGCAGCTTCCTTCATGGCCCATCTACCTGCTCTGGTGTGGGGTCCTCCACAGGCTGCAGGCAGACAACCCACTTCACCATGGTCTTCACCACAGGCTGCAGGGGAATCTCTCCTCTGGTGCCTGGACCACCTCCTCCCCTCCTTCACTGACCTTGGTGTCTTCAGGGCTCCTTCTCTCACATTTTTCTCACTCCTCTCTCTCACAGCTGCTGCACAACATTTTTTTTAACCCTTTCTTATGTACCCTTTCACAGAGGCATCACCAGCATTGCTGATGGGCTCAGCTTTGGCCGGTGGTGGGTCTGTTTAGGAGATGGCTGAAACTGGCTCTGTCCAACATGGGGGCAGGTCCTGATCTCACAGACAGCTTCACCCCTGAAGCCCACCCTGCTACCAGGAGGACCCTCTAAGACCTACCATAGTGTCTCCACCAAGAAGACATTAAGTTTAGGCTCCCTTAGGCAGTGAAAAAGTCCAAATATGGGCTGCTGTGACAGTTTTGAACTACACAAAAGTTTCTGGGATCTCTGTTATGTAATATGCTGCAGCTGTAAGAGATTACTACCCACTCTGAAAGATACGCACTTTTTTAACAGTTATTTCTAAAGTCTGGTATACTACTGAGCTAAGTGTCCTTAGGAAGGTCCTTACAAACCCTGTCACAACTGCCTAAGCTTTCCCTTCTCTAATGGGGGAAAAAAGTCTCTTCCCTATTCCCATCCTGAGGATATGCCCAAGTCTGCTACCTATTCTCTCCTACAAGCTATTCCTGCTGCTCTCTTCCCCTGCATCTCTTCCTTCTGTCCTAGGGTACCCTGAATCACATGCAGAAATGCTTGCTGGTTTCTGCTACAGAATCAGATGGTCCCAATGAGCAAAGCAACCTGGGAGGACTCCAGCAATAGGCAGGTGTGAGAGAGCTTGATGAAGGTATGATGACAATGAAAGAGAACTGAGTCTGGCTCCCAGACACATTAGCTCTGCTGGATAGGTCACTGAGAGTAAAGCTATGTGAGTGTCACACGTTTGCTCCTTGGTGGTCTCCAGCTGACCAGTGCGCTGTACCCTGCCTTGCAAGAAAGGCTAGGGATGGTGCTGGGCTGCAAATGGGGCAGAAATATAAATGTCTGCAACCAGGTGCAGAGGCACAACCAGTATATCCCTCAGCAACCTTCAACGGCAGGGAGGACATTTCCCTACATTCCCCTGAAAGGTTTCTAAATGAGGCTGTTGCATGAGGACTTGGTCCTACACATTAAAAGCACTGGAGTTTTCTCATCTATATCTTCTGTCTTGAAAAGAGTTGTCTCACCAGCTAGAAAGAGGATTTTTCACACCATCTGGCTGATGGTCCCTAGTCAAGCATTCTCTGCGTGTGTGGCCAGCAGTACTGGGAAGAAAGCTTTGAGCCACACACAGGGGACAGATACCATAAACTCCTGGAGTAAGTTTCTTGCTGATGCAGAAACCAGCTCTTGGCCTGTGGAAATTTCAGTTGTAGGGATGGAAAAAAACATTATTGTTTCACCAGGATCTGCCACACCTCCTTGAGGATACCTTTGTTACTAGCCTAAATGACATTTTAGGATAACGCATTGCCAAAATTTCAAATACCCCATGCCTAAAACTAATTAAAATCTTATCTAAGTACATTTAGACTTTAACATTGGTAATTTGTATTTGGTGGATTTGAGCCATAAAAGGCAAGGTGGAACAGTGAATTTGGTCATGTCCGCTTGATGTTGTTTCAGAGCCGCTAGCCTTTTAAAAATATAACAAAACCAAACAAATGCTCTGAAAGGGCTTAAAAGTACAAGGTGATTTCCGATAAGCTTCAGGTTTTTTCACAGTTTGTTTTTTGTATTCCATACCTTTTATATGACGTCCTGCAATCATAGTCTTAGTCATTACATTATGGGATGTGAAGTATTTGAGACATTTTCATACTGAATTAACCTAAGACCTTAGTTTTAAACATAGAAAGTTTTCTATGTTTGAAGTGCAGTATGTTTTTCTCTTTCAGTCCTGTTTGTGTGTCTCACCATCTCTTGTTATGCTGTTTCAATGTTGTTATCTATTTTGGTCATAGACTTTCATAAGCCAAAGGAGTTGATCATTTGTGAAGTTTTGGTGGCCACTGATCAACACGTGTAGTTTCAGAGAAGCCATATGATAGTGAAAGGAGGAACGTTAACAAATCCCGTCTCAACAGAATCTGAAAGGGGATCCACACAGGGTATCTTGCTGAAGTTGCTAATTTTTCTGTGTGCCCTAAGCAGTAAATCTCTTCTCAGAATAAGAACTGGGACATAAACGAAATGTAGCCAACTGAAAGGATACCTGTGCTAACTTTCATGCAAATGCTGGGCTACAAGCAAAAAGCCTTCCTGCAGGAGTAACTCCTCCAGGCTTACACACCCTTTCCACTGTGGATGAGAACCTGCAGGGATCAAAATTCCAGTCCCTGTTGTCATTGGCGATCATGCTTCAAAAGTTATCATTTTTGATGCTGCAGTACTGTGTGATTCATAGCCATCATGTGTTTGAGTAATACATCCACACTTAGTTGTTTCAAATTGCCGTGGTCTTTGTTTATTGAGGAAAAAGGACATTAAACCCCAGCTCGTCCTAAAGAATTATCAGTGGATTTTTTTTTTCCACGTTTCTCCATCTGTGGCATCATTTTTTGAAATGATCCCTGTGGGGCTGGTCCAGGGAAGAAGGGAGGTGAAATTTTGGCATCTGGCAGAGCAAATGGTTTGAGGAGGAAGGATTCTGCTTGATGACAGGTATTTTTGGACTAGAGGAAGCCTGTGTCGAAAGGACAGATTCCATTTAAACTGCAAGTGAAACAGGCAGCTACCACTTCAAATCCAGGAAAGTCTCATCAGTGAGCCTTTCAAACCAAAGAGCAGGGGAAAATTCCTAGGAAGCAAAGCACACAAGTTTCAAGATGGCACGACGACTACTGATGAAGCCACGCAAGTTCTGTGTCCATGAGGAAAGGGTGGAGGATGGCAACAGTCAAACAGGAAAATAAATACAGATAGGACCAAATTCTGTTTAAATGAGGCACCAAGAAGAAAATCAAAAGTGGTGCAACTATTTCTAGGCTAGGTGTGGTCATACTATGCATATCAGAAACATGATGGACAAATGATAGTTGTATTTCTGTTAACACCATGACAAAAAGTAGAGGCAGAGTGAGATCTTCTGCTGAGGTAGAAGTGAGGTAGATCTATAATAAAGAATATGTATTTTATATTTCTTTAAAATACTTATAAAGTCAATTTAGAGTCAAACCAGGTGAATGAGCTAGTGATTTCAGCAGTACTGCAGAACCCCATGGATTAAAATTTCAGGCCCAGATAGGAAAAGTATAGTCTAAGGTCTGTGCTATTGAGTGCCCACCAGGATAACAATATTGCCTGTGATATACCAAGGGAGGTCATAGAGGCCTCAAGGGCAGGAAATGCAGTAGTGGGGGACTTCTACCACCTCTGCCTTTCCCCCACACCCACAGATTGGGCAATTGCCACATCAACACATGACGTACATAAGAAATTTTGAAATGCAATTAGTGGTGGCTTCCTGGAAGAGCTAGCAAGGAAGCCTGCAAGAGGCAGTGGAGTCCCTTCCTTTCTCCCTGTGTATCAGACATGGTCCCCAAAGCTGTAATCACTCTGTACCAGCGATTGCATTGCACTCTCAGCATCCCTGCAGGAGCCATCAAAGATGAAAGAAGAAAAATCCACACTCACAAATGCAGTTAGCTTCAAAAATGGAAACTACATGAGAATGAGGAGGCCTGTCAAAAAAACAGTGATAAAAGATGTAGTAAGAGAGTTAACCTTCCCAGGAAGAATAGGTTTACACCCTGTATTGGAGACTCTGAGCCAGCATGTATCACCCATCCACAGCCAAGGAGGAGCTGAAGGAAGCAGCTAGCTTAATGGCCAGGCAAGGGTGGTACTGGAGCCATAGGGTGTTCTTCAAAATCCTAGGTCAAATGAGGAAAACGGACAGGTTCTGGAACTCTGGAAGGTTACTTGTAAAATACAAGGCTGGTCAAAAAAATCTGAGGAACAATCATGTCCTTTTTTAAGCACTTCTAGAGCCTGCCAGGTGGGTATGGGCTGCTCAGTACCAGAGAACCACCCACAGGAGGTAAAGTCACAGCAGAAAAGATAAGCAAAATTCACATGGCATTGCGCTTGATGTGGGAGGAACAGGCACATTTCCTTAGCTAGTGTGCATCACAGCATCTGTTTAGTGGAAAGGTGATGGGACAAAGCTTAAGCAGCTGCTGTTGGTCATTGGTGGCTACATGGAGCTTTTTGCTGCCCCAGTACTGGTCTGAGAGTCAGAAAAACCTGTAGCAAAACCACTTTGTAACCTTTGACAAATCATTTGTGCCCTACTGGGCCTTCCTCGCTTCCTATAAAATTGAGGCAACAGCTTTCTCTTACAAGTCCTCCATCAGTTACTTGGGACTCCAGTACTGCAGCAGTCATGCTTGTGCCACACACTCTAGGACAGGAGTGGTTGTGTGCGTGCCCTCCCTGCCCACACCTCCACACCATGGCCTGCTGGAACAGAGAGCAGTGCTGAATGAGGAACTTCTGTGAGTCAGTATCTAAATGTGATATTGAGGGGTTGTGGGTCTGTTTCTTTGAGTAGTTTATTTTTCTGAATATCTGATATGCTTTGAGCCTGATTTCTCAGGGGCTGTGATCACAGACATCCACCTGATGGTTGGGAGATCAGCTCTTCTGAGAATCAAAGAGAGGCAGGGATAGGGGTTTGTTGGGTGTGGCATTCGGTTGGGGGGTTGAGGGGAGGTGGTGTTAAGCATTTTGACTTAAAATTTAGTCTAATTTTAGACGCCTGGGTATCAGGAGTTTAGCAGAAGATAGGCTCTAAGACTGGGTCTTTACTTTGTATGAGAATTAATCTCTGTATTTAGAGGTAAACAGAGCACAAGTATGGCTGTTTTAGAAAGAGATCTCCTTAAACACAGCTAACAGTGCAGACCTGCAAATAATCCAAACCCAGTAGCTGGAAGCACTGGACAGCATGTGGGGCTACACGGGAACTAGGATGCTGGTGAAACAGCATTCCTTAGCAGATTTATGGTAGCTCACAGCAGATAACAGATGTGTGGTCAAAGAGAAATATGCGTAGAAAGAAATTCTTGGACGTGGTAATTAAATGGTAACCTATCTATTTCCTTTGGAAAAGAAAATATCCTTCCTGCTCAGTATGGGAGATAAATCTGAGACTTGATTCTTCTCTTGTTTATAAATGCTGGGTAAGCAGGTTTTTGTGCACAACAAGAGTCTTTGTAAAATATGTCAAATTACTATTAATACTAGCTATGCTGCAAAAGAACTGAAAACTAAGATTAGGAATGGCCACTGTTCATACATCAAAAGCAAAGCAGAAATCTCTGTTAAATACCTCAGATTGCACCTGTGTTTTTAGATTACTGTAAAGATTGATTGGTCGAGCATTCATGAAGCAGGCAATGCAGCCTTAGAGCTGCCTTTGCAGCTTTGGTTTTGTTCCCCGCGTACAGAAATCCAGGCAAGCTTTTATTCACTGATTGTGTTCTTGCTCCATGTTTGCATGCTCTGGGACTTTGCCTTCTTTAGGCCAAAGATGATGACATTAATTTATTTATTTGTCAGTTTACTTTTGTTAGAGCGTGAAATGACCTTTTCATCTAACCTGCAGCTATGGATCCTTGTAGCTCTAAAACTCAGAGTCCAGCATCTCAGGTCAGAGAACGAGGAATGTATAATTAGCAGCCACTTTTAAAACATTTGGGTTTTGTTATTTGCTTAACGTCACACAAATATGCTGCTGGCAGAAGGAAGAACAAATGTAAAATGATCAAATCATCCTTAAGTCATCTATCTGTGAGGCTACTGTCTGTCAGCTTGCAGTCTTCTGTTCAGTGCTCCATGTATGTCCCAATTTCTGTAGCAAATACAACAGAGCTTAGACAGACTAGATCTTCCTTTCTTACAGGATCAGATCCACCCCTAATGGATGTATTTGTGCAGAAAATGAGACCTGGTGCTGTGAGAATGTATTATGGCATATCTTGGTGCACACACACACAAATAACTAGATTTGTAATTAGCATTTGCAAAGTAGTTTACATTCTGGTATTTCTTAAACTTTGAATACTTTGACTTGAAAATACTGTCTTTTACAATGTTTTCTTTGTGCCCCTCTGTTAACGGTAAAGGAAGAGAGGCAAAACAGGACTGGGGTCCTGAAGCATTAATTAAATAGAAAAAAGGTGTCAAATCCCAGTGTAGACCCCTGAAACTCTTTTTGTGCAGTCTGCTGCAGTGCAGGGAGGGAGAGTTCGCCTGAGCCAGTCTCCAAACTGGAGGTGCCTCAAGTTTTGCTTGGGTTTGTGCCCAGGGTGGCTCAGTCTGGACAGCACTGGGCACAACGCTGCAGTGCTCCCTGGCAGTTCTAGGGCAGAGGAGGACCTGCCTTCTGGGTGCCAGTTTCTCTAGTGGGCTTTATCCTGTAAATATTTTCGGGATGTTAAATAGAAGAAAATTTTGGCCAAGTGAAGAGACAGCAGATAACTCTGCCTGCAGTAGAAGACAGCAGTGGCCCTCTTCTGCTATCACCTCTGCTCTGGAAAGGACACACAGTCACCACCATAACCCATGGCAAAAGGTGAACAGGAAAGCCCCAGGAAGGCACATCTCCAGTTCAGTGCCTTTTCCTCATCTGTGGGAGCTTTTGTTGCCAATGCAGAACAGCCACAGGCATTCAGAAGAAAAGATTGCCTGCTTTAAAATATTTTCTAGGAAAAAGTATGAGGTAGACTTACAGAATCCCCTGTTTATGCGCTTTGCTCATACAGCTGAGCCCCATGGAAACAGACCCAGATATATACTTAAGTAGGAGGAAAAACTGGGAAAACTGACTTCCTATTCCAAACACACAGGCCCAGAAGACTGTGCACAAAGAGACATAATGGTAACACAGATGAAAAGGAGACCCAAGCACTGCTCCAAAGAGACAAATCATCTGAACATCTTTATCACAAGGGATTCGGGTCTTCTTAAAGCAGCTTGAAATTCCCACTCTGCCAGTTTTGGGTGCCAGAGCAGGTGGCAGAAAAGTCACGTTCTGCGGAAGATGTGGCCTTTGTTGCTTAGTATTATCCAAAAGGGATTTATGGCTAGGCCAGATGCAGGGATCACAGCTTCTGCATGTTCCTGGCTACTCCTGGAAATTGGACATCCATGTCCTTTGCACATCCCCATATTTTTCTCCATCTCCAAACAAGCGAGATAAAGAATCATGTTACCCAGATCTTTGAGGGGAAGGTGGACAGAGGGTGAAAAGCCATCATCATATTGTTAAAGTCCTGATTCAGAAATGAAGGCAGAGGTACTGTAATCCCAGATCTGTCCCAGGCTCATCTGATCTCATGCTAATCACTTAACCACTTTATGTTTTGTTTCTCTATGAGCTGGAACATGAATTCCCATTTTCTGTACTTAGAGCAGTTCAGCTTGCAAGCAATTTGGGGCAGGGAGTTCATGTTTATGCAGTGCCATGTACTGTAGGCCCTTTCAATTAAATTGCACTAATAAATAACTAGTGGTAGAGTAACCAGGTGGCTTCATGTGTGTGCTATGCAAAGGAAAGGCTGCCCACAAAGCAGGCTCCGTCCACGCACATCAGGAACTGTCCCACCAGTGCCATAAGTAGCCAAGTGAGCAGGTAGACCTAACTGAGACCTCAACTACCTGCTTACCCAACAGGTAAAGCTAAGATGAAGTATGCAGATAAATTCAAGTAATGAAACAATAATTTTCTGAGCACTCTTTGAAGAAATATCTTCTGGTTCTCGGTTCTGATCTTATGTTAATAGCATCTGTCTGAGTTCATCCAGACAGAGCCAGCACAGCTCCATTGTCCCGTGTTTTGAGGTGCATGCAAGGCTGCAGGACTCCAATAGGATTCCAGAAAATAACATCAAAGTAATCTGAACCACATTTTTACTGCATTTCTTTGCTCAGCTAATTAACAGGAACAATTAAACAATTCTTTAATAGTTAATAGTAAAAAATTATTCAAACGTTTGTCCCCAGAGGCATACTTAAAACCCTGCTCGTATTAAAGTTCTCCACACGCACTGTCAACTCAAACTTAGGATAATCATTGCTAAAGGCAGGACGGTGTCCTCAGCCCCCACATATTAAAAGGCCAGATGATTAAGCAGGAGATGTTACTGTATTGGTTTTACGTCCTTGGTCTCCCCCACTTACGGAAGAGTTATGATAAACAGTTAAAGATAAACTGTTTATATGAATTTCCCCACCAAATAATATAACTGGGCTTGTGTTTTCAAAGCCAAGGCTGTTGTGCAACCATCTGAATTTCAGCACATAAATGAAAATAATATTTTTAAAATAGACTAGGGAAGTCTCCAGAAAGAGATGGGAGACTTGGTTACCCAGGATATAGGGACGGCTGAGGTACTCAATGACTTTTTTGCCTCAGTCTTCTCTGACAAGGACTCCATCCATACCACCCAAGACACAGAGGGCAAAGGCAGGGACTGGGAGAAGGAAGAACCACCCACTGTAGGAGAAGATCAGGTTAGAGATCATCTAAGGAACTTGAAGGTGCACAAGTCCATATGGGACCTGATGAGATGCATCCGTGGGTCCTGAGGGAACTGGTATGAAGTGGCTCAGACACTATCCATCATATTTGAGAAGCCGTGGCAGTCTGATGAAGTTTCCGCTGACTGGAAAAGGGGAAACACAACCCCCATTTTTAAAAAGGGAAAAAAGACCTGGGGAACTGCAGGCCAGTCAGTCTCACCTCTGTGCCTGGCAAGATCATGAAGCAGATGCTCCTGGAAACTCTGCAGGGACACATGGAAAACAAGGAGGTGATTGGTGACAGCCAACATGGCTTCACTAAGGTCAAATTGTGCCTGATGAATTTGGTGGCCTTCTACAATGGGGTTACAGTGTTGGTGGATAAGGGCAGAGCAACTGACGTTATCTACCTGGACTTGTGCAAAACATTTGACACTGTCCCACACGACATCCTTGTCTCTAAATTGGAGAGACATGGATTTGGTGGATGGACCACTCAGTGGATAAGGAATTGGCTGGATGGTCACACTCAGAGTTGTGGTCAACTACTCCATGTCCAAGCGGAGAGCAATGACAAGTGGCATTCCACAGGAGTCAGTGTTGGGATTGGCACTGTTTAACATCTTTGTTGGTGATGTTGACAGTGGGACTGAGTGCACCCTCAGCAAGTTTGCCAACGACACCAAGCTGTGTGGTGTGGTCAACACGCTGGAGGGAAAGGATGTGCCATCCAGAGGGACCTGGACAGGCTGGAGAGGTGGGTCTGTGCAAACATCATGAAGTTCAACAGAGTCAGGTGCAAGGTCCTGCACACCGGTCAGGGCAATCCCAAGAACAAATACAGGCTGGATGAGGAGTGGATTGAGAGCAGCCCTGTGGAGAAGGACTTGGGAGGAGTAGTGGATGGAAAACTGACTGTGAGCCAGCAATGTGCGCTCACAGCCCAAAAAGCCAACAGTATTCTGGGCTGCATCAGAAGGACTGTGGCCAGCAGTTCGAGAGAGGTGATTCTCCTCCTCTCCTCCGCTCTTATGAGACCCCACCTGCGTCCAGCTCTGGGGCCCCCAATATCAGAAGGACATGGACTTGCTCGAGCAGGTCCAGAGGAGGCCACGAAGATGATCAGGGGGCTGGAGCACCTCCCCTGTGAGGACAGGCTGAGAGAGTTGGGGATGTTCAGCCTGGAGAAGGCTCTGGGGAGACCTTATAGTGGCCTTCCAGTACTTAAAGGGGCTACAGGAGAGAAGGGGAGGGACTCTTGATCAGGGGGTATAGGGATGGGACAAGGGGTAACAGTTTTAAACTGAAAGAGGGTAGATTTAGATTAGATATGAGGCAGAAATTCTTCCCTGTGAGGGTGGTGAGACACTGGCACAGGTTGCCCAGAGAAGCTGTGGCTGCCCCCTCCCTGGCAGTGTTCAAGGCCAGGTTGGACGGGGCTTTGAGCAACCTGGTCTAGTGGAAGGTGTCCCTGCCCATGGCAGGGGGGTTGGGACTAGATGAGCTTTAAGGTCCTTCCAACCCAAACCATTCTATGATTCTATGATAAAAAGCATACATATAAGCATGTTGACAGCTGGGAAAATATTTCCTTATATCTTTTCATTAACAGTGAAAACAAGTTTTTGCTTATACTGCTGGTAAGTGATTTTATAAGCCAGCCTGGTATATTCCGATTCCTTGATATCCTCTCTTCCCTTCTCAGTAGCCCAGCTGTGTGTCATGGTTGAGGTCTGTACCTGGCTAGCTCCAGTCCAGCAGGGTTTGCATATCCTAATCTTTGGAACCTGAAAGTCTTGAAAACCTGTGGCACCTGGTAGCATTTTCATGTCCATAATAAACAAAATCTATAGTGATTTGGATCAAATTTTGCTGTAGGTATGCTCCCTAGGGTAGTCTTTTTTTTTGGTGCTTTGTCAAAATGGTTTTATTGTCTCTGCTGATCTTATGCAGGTATTGACCCATCCTGGAGGTACATGCTCCATCCAAGAGAGGGAATAAGCAGGACTGAGTTTCTTTCAAGGCTCATCTAATGGCTTGTACCTCTGTTGTCTGATGTAACAGCTTCATTTAAGCACATTCTTTGTGGAACACCCAAAATGAGGGATGAGAATCAAAGCAAGGTTTCTTACCCGTGAATGTTGGTCGGGTCGTTCCAGAGAGGATGCAAGCCTTTTTACTGTGGTCTCCTGGGTACCTCCCACTACTGCCAGGCAATATCACAGCATCCCATGTACAGCACTGAGGTCCATCAGGTGGGAGAGAAACAAGATCTGTTCTTTATCCAGTGGTGAGGAAAAGCTCATTGCAGAGGGATTTCAGTTCTTTGTCCCAGTCTGATTTCTGTCTTAGGTTCTTGTCTAGACAAATATCTGCAGTGAGAGGAAAGTGAAGCTGGCTGTTAGCTGGCTTCTCTGGATCCATCTCTGGTGTGTTCATCAGTAAACTGAGCAGTTCTTCCAGTGGCTCTGGGACAAAGGAGAGTAACACAGAGCAGCTCCATGGCATGGGATTGAGATGTTGTTAAGGTAGATAGGACACATATTAATGTATGAATACAAAGGGAATATAAGTATGGGAGAATATAAATATGATTGTGAGCAGCAGGGCTGAAACAGAGTGACTGCAGGTCATTTGAAGTCTTCCCAGCCACACAGAGCTTCTCTAGAGGGGCGAGATGACAATTCCTTGCAGGGTTTTTGCTGCAGACACAGAGCAACAAAAGGAATTAATTCTGAAATTGAAGTGAACGTTGCTATTAATGTTCATCAGTCTTCAGACCATAACGCAGGCTTTACAGAGCATTATGTTTAGCAATAGACAGATAATTTCCTGCTCCGACTGATAGGTGATCCGGTGCATGCTTCCTAAATGTTGCAAAGATTTCATATCTTTTGTCTGTCATTGTCTTGAGAGGTTATTCTGACATATATAGTATGAAGATGATTATTTTCACTTCAGTCTACCATACAGTTTTGCCTGAACAGCAAAAGAAAATCCCATACCAAAAACCAGAACAGGAGAGTTCATCATAAAGCATGTGGCTGAATAATAGATTTGGGTAAATGTTGTTCTAGACCACCAAATGTTTGATCTTGTGATGTGTTTCTTTATGGCCTATGTGAAGACTAAGTTACTATAAATTGTCATCTTTCCCATGTAAAGAGGAACATTAGATCAAAAGGCATACATATGCTGAGAATAAAGATTGTAAAACTGTCAAACTTCCAGGAAAGATTTCAGCACCAGTTATGTGAAAAAAGCTACTTGAGGTTAACTCTTTATGGTCAGGAAGATTCTGAGATCAGGCTGTTTCTCTGCATGCACCTGTGTATCCTCTGTACCCACGCTAACTCCTCCACCTATTTTTCACAGCTAATATCAGCCAAATAGGAAAGGGGAATCATCACTTATCATGGATGTAGACTTGCTGTATGTGAAGGGAATGTCTAGGAGGGAGGGTCCCTCTCTTTCCTATGGGAAGATATATTGGATACTCTTGATATTGGAGAGAAATTTTGCCTTTAAAGGCAAATGACCCTTCAGGAGAAGGGCTTCACATATAATTAACTTCATCTGAAAACATTTTTAAAATTTGAACCTGATGGTCATCAAAAGCCAGTGGTATTAATCATCCTGGCTTTGAGCTGCAAGCTCAGGGATCAGCTTTAGATCTGGAATTTGAAAGGTCTTCCTAGCGTTCAGCTCTGGCTTACAGTTTTGACTCACATTTGGAGGAATTTCACACAAGTTCCAGTCATGAAAATGAAACAAGACCTTCTCTATAAGTTCATGAACTGCTGAGATGAGCACAAAAATGCCCAAAATTGGAACTTGTTGTTGTATTCCTCCCCACCATGTCATTCAACACTTCTTCCATGCATCTCAAAAATTTGTATAGGTTTTCCTAAGTTAAATCTCATATCACGGTCCACAGGATATAACACTTAAGCAAACTATGGCTTGCTGGTAATACCATGATGGTTGCCATACAGCTCTGATTGCTAGTAATTTTTTTTATAAGGTTTACTTGATCTTCCATTATTGCTAGCCTCAAATATTCAAAAATTGACTCAGACCTCAAATATTGTGAAAACAGTTGTAAAATCTGAAGATTAACAGAATTAAAATACTTTATTTCTGTTATCTTGGAACTTTCTGATACCTTCGGTTTCTTTTTATTTTTTCACTTTTCCTCCAAAACCTCTCAGGAAAAGGGCAAGCCCTTTAACTGAAACCTGCATTTCTGGTATCTGGTGCTGTGGGAAAGCCATTGGTAAGGCTCGTGATGAAAGTTTTGTGGCACTGTTTGAGGAGAGGTGGCCATGAGCTGTCAGCATTGCAGGAGAGTTAAGATGAGGGAGGGAAAGGAGCACTGGGAGCAAATGCCTTGTACATAGAGGACAGGGCATCAACCAGTCAGACTTAATTTCAGGTTGGAAATGTTTGAAGGGCTTGAGATGACCCAAAGCCTTCCAGTAGGAAAGATGAGTGCCAGAGAACCTACAAGGGTGGAGCTGGAGGAAGGTGTTGCTTGTGATAGCAAGAAGTGAGCTTGGGACTGCAGGATGAAACAGCACCCAGCTCTCATCTCTTATGCTGTTGTCACCTCTTACGGTATTGCCCCAGAGGGCAACTGAGCACCATGCAGCTGCTTGCTCACACTTTCTCCCACATGGGGTGGGGAGGAGAAAATAAAGCAAAAGGCTCAGGGATGGATACAAGGACAGGGAGGGATGACTCACTCATTATGGTCATGGGCAAAAGACAGACTCAACTTGGGGGAGAGAGAACATCAATGTAATTTGAACACCACCACCACTAATTTACTAATTAAATGGAGTAGAACAGTGAGAAATACAAGAACATCTTAAAAACACCTTCCCTCCACTCCTCCCTTCTTCCTGGGCTCAGCTTTGCTCCCGATTTCTCTACCTCCTTCCCCACAGCAGTGAAGGGGGCAGGGGATGGGGGTTGTGGTCCATTCATCACCCATTGTCTCTGCCCCTCCTTCATCCTCAGGGGGAGGACGCCTCACACTCTTCCCCTGATCCAGCGTGGGGTCCCTCTCAGGGGACACAGTCCTCCATGAACTTCTCTGATATGAGTCCTTTCCACAGGCTGCAGGTCTTCATGAACTGCTCCAGTGTGGGTCCTTTCCATTGGCTGCAGTCCTCCCAGCGATGGACTGCCCCAGCACGGGCTTCCCTCAGAGTCCCGGCCTTCTCTGGGCGCAGCCTCTGCTCTGGCGTGGGGTCCTCCACTGCAGGTCGGCACCTGCTCCACTGGTGACTCCATGGGCTCAGGGGCACAGCCTGCCCTCTCACCATGGGCTGCAGGAAGGCTCTGCTCTGGCACACCTTCCCCCTCCTCCTCCTTTCTTCAGTTGACCTCAGTGTTTGCAGAGGTATCTCCCTCACTCCTCCTCCTTCTCTCAGGTTCCCCTTCTTAAATACATTACCACAGAGGCACAGCCACCATCACTAATTGGCTCGGCCTTGGCCAGAGTCAAGTCCAACTTGGAGCTGGGAGAGCTTCGAGAAGCTTCTCACAGGGGCCACCTCTGTTGCCCTTCCCCCACTACCAAAACCCCACCACACACAAACCCAACACAGCTATCATGTAACAAGTATTTGGTGATTTTATACCGGGAGTGAGTCATACCCCTGTGACTTCCCTTTAGTGGCTCTTCTGTGAATTGTTTACTTTGCAAAGATAGAACGTGTTGCTTCCAAATCCTTCCTACTTCTTCAGAGGTTTGCCAGAGGGGTAGGCAGGGTGCTGGCCCATATCAGCAGATGTCTTCTGTAGCAGCATGGCCATACCATGAGGCGGTTTCTCCAACACCACTCAGTGGCTGAGCCCTTGTGCTGTTTATCAAAAGGTCCAAAAGTAACTGTGTTTTCTGTGTTGTGTGTAAAGCCTATGCTAGCAGTAGCCAGTGACTGTTCTGAGGGCACTGCGATCTGAGGTCCTACGGGATCTTTTTGTGTAGGGATGGCATAAAATCAGAATTTCTTTTCCACAGATTAATGTTGTATGTCAAAGAAAAAAAAAATGCTATTCTGTTCTTTCATCAAAATGAGATGAAAGGTGGGATTTGCCAAATTTATTCTAGGAGGGCCATTCAATACAAAATCTTCTTTCAAAAGACCTTAAGCAGAAATGGGTTTCTGCTTCTCAGCTTGCCAAAGCGATCCATAGCACAGGCAGGTATCCAACAAGACCAAAGGAAGCAGTGGGTGAGCATTGTGCTGGCCAGCCTGTTAATGCCACTGTCTCTGCACCACAGTCACATTTCTGGCATTTGGAAGATTTTTTTTGTCCACTTCTGGGATATTGTGAATGTATATATTATTTTCTTCAAAAGAAGAAAAAAATAATTGAGAGTTGAATCTAGGTGGGGCAGTTCCCGGGTTTATTTCCTGGGTGCTCTTGGTTAACACATTCCCCTGAGTCCCATGATCAATTCTCATCTCTGCTTGTCCGGACTTCTGGTGACCCTGAGGAGATCTCATCATCTTGCTGTGCTTTCTTCCCTATCTCTGAAGTGCTGATAAATACTTTCTTCCCCTCTAAGATATATTTTGCTTATTAGGCTAAAAATCTGTGATGACACAGTCTGTCTTTTGCTACGTGTGGAAGTGAAGTGCCCAGCGTGTGGACCGCTGAAATCGGGTCTGGTAAGAGCACACAGAAACCTGGATGTGGATGGGGTGTGATTCCTCCCAAAGCATCTGCTAGTGCCACCTCACATGGTGGGGCAGCCTTTAGTGTGCCCAGGAGTTGAAGAGGCTGGGCATGATGCAAAACCTTCCCTAACTTGGGAGAAGAGAGCAGGAAACCAGAGTGCTGCACCTCAGCTGGGGTGTGTGACTTGCCACCAGAAGCCTGGTGCCTAAGGCCTTTTGGATTGCACCATTAAATCTCCACCCAGTTGAGAAACAAGAGGGGTAAGACCACTACAAGACTCTGTCTCACCAAGAGGATTTATGGGAAATATGACTGTAAAAGCAGTTGTTGCTGCAGGGATAGGAATAACAGAAATACTTCTCTACTGGTTCTCTTGGCAGACTGTTTTCAGCAGTTTTGAACTTCCCATGCACTCACCTTCAGAGCTGAAATTGCCAGTGCCAGTTTTTTGTGCCAGGCTGAATCTTTGCCCTGGAAAATTTCCATCGGCACAGTTCATTCTTGCCCAGGAAGCATGGGTTACGTCGTCCAGAGGAAAGGCTTTTTAGAGCACTCTACTTAGGTAGCCATCCTCCAACTAGGACCAAAGTGTTTAGCTCCAACTTCCTAAGCTGTGTTACCTCATTGGACTGATTTGCAGAGTCTTGAGCACTGGAAGTTACAACCAAAATTAATGATAGTTCTGCTTATACAATAGAAGCTACTCTGAAAAATCAGGTCTTTAGGTAAGCTTGCTTCAAGCAACCTAAATGGAAGGCTGTCGTTTACCTTTCCTCCATGATTGGGCTCCCTTTGTGAAGAGAGGACAGCATCATCCACTCATTTCACTGATCAGAAAATTTACCTTGTTTTTGAGACACATGCATTTGTACTATGCAATGTGTAATTCATCTTCAGAATAGGGTTCTGGATGACAGAACTGGGGACAGAAAAACTCTCAATGCACAGCACACACCAGTATGAGCAGAGAGTGGGAGCTGTGCTGGGGCAGGTTTTCAGGCACTATTACTGCGTGTTGTATCACTGACCTGTCCTCAGAAAGGCAATGATGGCTCCGGGCATAGGATGCTCAACACATCGGCAATTTAGGCAGAAACCACTGCGTCTTTGGGCAGCTCAAATCTGGGACTGCTTTGCCCCAAGGACTGCTGGCTGCTCCATGTGACTGGCCAGGCTCAGCAGTGACTTTCAGAGCAGCCTGAGAAGCCCCTGCAATGGTGTTGTTCTAAACAATGTGTGTCTGTGCAACATCATCAGAAGTGTTTCTGTGCCTACTTAGAGGAAAGGCCGTGCTGGTTTTGATGTGCTTTGTGGCACTTTTTGCCTGGAAGTCTGAATTAAATTTTCAAATCATGCTGGAACAAAAAATAGGCAACCTCTATTGACTATGGACAGTGTAGTGTACCAAGGTGTGGTGATGATAGGTGGCTTGTGGCTGTTTGTTGAACAGAAAAACTGCTGAATATATTGTGGTTACTTGTATTCAAGTATTATTTTTTTTAAAGTCTGATTATTCCTTTTATAGGACCACATTTTGGCTAATTTCTGAAAACACAGAACTGTGTACTTCAAGGACCATTTGCATCTCTAGTCCTGTGGGGGGCTGTGCAGTGTACTAAGCTTCTGGGAAAGCAGAAACTCCCCAAGTCCCGTAAATAAAAAAAAAAAAAAGCATTTTTTTCCTGGTTGAAGGCACATGACTAGCTATTTATAGAGTCAATCTCATGATGCATTCGCTCTCCTTTAAATCACGCTTCCTGTAGATTAGAAAGCACATATAATTAAAAGGCATCATGGCACAGTGAAATATACTACTTTTTCATAACCCCACATCTCAGTGAAAACTCTCTCCAAGTGGCAAGTGATAATTTCAAAAATGTAAAAAAAATAATTTATGTAGATGACTTTTTGACACTGCATTTATTTGATAATTCTGTGTAACAGTTCTCAGAGAGGCAGGAATTCCATCCCGAGGCATTTGAGGAACCTTGTCTTTTAGGTCTGCTATGCATTCCCAGATCCCAGGGGCAAGGTAAGGAGACACATTTAAATTTTTGAGGAATCTGAACAGTTTGGTCACTGGCAGGTTGGGGAGAAAGGGCTGGAGCATTCTTACTATTTCTTGACATTCATGATGCTGGCCCCATTAAATGTGAGTATCACTGTGTGAAGAGCTTTATAGGCATGTCATGGGCAAAGCCTGACTCAAGAGAAAGACAGATTTTCCTATTTATTTCTGAAGTGCGAGGCAGGGATGGGAGGCCCAACAGCTTGCATAAGAAGCCATGGAAGCACTGTTGTGACCGTCCATCATTGCTGCTCTGAGTGACCTTCTGGTGGGCATGTTGAAAACATCCCATGGAGCAAGGAGGCTTCCAGGCAGTTTCACTGCAGTGGCCTTTCCACATGTGTCTTCTGCTTCCATTCCTGCTTTGGGTGCCTGGGTCTTGGGGCCAGATCTTCAGGCCAGGGTGTTGCAGGGTCTGGGATTTTGTTGGTCTGACATGTAGAACAAGGAGCCCTTCATCCTCAGTAGACCCTTTTGGGCTTGTTTTGTGTCTCGGAATGTAACTGGGGAGGGTAGTGCTGTGTGTCTTGACACAGCAGCTTCTGCCAAATGCTGAAGCCTTATTGCTTGTCTCTCCTGCCTTGTTACTTTTCCTGCATGCATCAAGGCTTAATGTCCTCTGGTGTGTGGGCTGCCCTAGGTACAGACATCCCCCCTCTTCCCCATCCCCATGGGGTTGGTCTGCATGCAGCTCCCCTGTGTGCTGGGAAGAGGACCAAGTACTGCACTGCTCCGGGACTGTGCAACTCAAATTAAGCCTACTCTGTGCTGATACCGCCAACCTCTTGGAGCAGAAGACACAGTTTAGTGAAAGTAGATGAAGGGTAGAGAAATGTGTCAGTTATCTTCTTGGTTTGTATCAAAGAAGTGAGATACACTTGCAGTTTGTAAGATATTTTTTATTTTAAACTAAGGGAAATCAACAAAGCGAAGGAAGAACAAGAGTAACGTTTTAATTGGTAACATCTTGTATGAAACAAAACACAAGACTGCAGATGTCTCTGCAAAAAGTTGACTCTTGGTTCTTTAGAGTTACAATACATAGAAAATAAAATTATAAGAGCAAATAGCACCCCTAACTGCCCCAACCCACCCCAACTCACTATTTATTTCCAGCCAGCTTCTCAGTTGCTTTGTTTTCCCATGAAAATCCATCCGCAAGGCTGTGACATGCTCTGAGGGCTGGTAGAGGAGTTTTCACCCATGAAGGTCCGGGTGGCAGGAAAGCAAAGCACTGAGCCCTTGGAAGAGACTGCTCAGGCAAGGGAGAGGAACCACGCCATGGGGCAGCTGGGCTGTTGTGCAGCTGCAGCAGCCTGATTTTCCAAGAGCACTTTCCCTTTCCCGAGGTCTTGAGACCTTCCTGCAGTGATCTGCAGGTGCTTCAGTGCTCATCCCAGGAAGCACAGCAGATAGCCAAGGCCTTGAAGCAAGCAGCATCTCAGTACCTGCTGGTTCCCCAAGCCCGTGAAGGGTGTTCTGCTCTGCTGCTAGCTCATGTTTCCCACCACCCTGCTGCAGTACTGCCACGGTTTATGCTTTGTGCTGGATAACAAAGCTGTGCCTGGGCGGGGGAAGTGGTAGGGATGGATGCTCAGCCTTTTCCCATTTCACATCAGGCCTGTGTCTGCTCTGCCTTGCCCTGCTTGCAACACCCACTACACAGAACAGTAAAAAATGCGGTGAACAGTTCTCCAACACTCCATCCTCTGCCTTGCAGTCCGTGCCCACTCTTCTCATATGCATCTTTCTATCATTATGTCTTCTCCACAATCTCTTCTTACATACAGCAACTTTTATTGTGTTTCCGTGCTACTCAGCCAGCAGTGACGGATCCTTTATGGCAGCTGGATGCAAAGCAGCTGCATTGGCTGGATCCGCAAGCTCACTGCGGTGTGTATGTCTGGACCATTGCAGGGAGCTGACATGAATTCACAAAGGTGCAGCACTTCTTGTGCTTGACTGGAAAGGTCCTTGTGCTCTGACCTGCCCATGAAGATGGAGCTTCCCTGGGGAAGCTCCTACATGGTGTTTACCTTGCTAGTGGCAAGGCTATGGATGGGGCTGAGAAGCTTTCCTTTCATCACAGACTGTTTCTGAACAATTTTGTCCCTCTGCTCTAGACATGTCATTTCACGGGCAGGTTGTGCAGGAAGGATATAGAATACCTTAGCTTTACATAGCACCTTTTGTTAGAAGGGAGCCAAGGTACTGACACGTACCCAGCTCTAAAATGCAACCTGCTGCACAGCAGAGCTCCTCCCCAGCTCAGAACAGACTGAATATAGTGACTTGTTTTTCCAGGATCTCAGAGTCAACCCCGTAATGCATCCAGAACTTTTCTTCCCAGAAGCATCTTTCTCTCATACTTCATGATGATCAGGTATCATCCATTAATACCAAAGTTTGCTATTCACTTTGGTTTACACCTTGCTCTGTCACTGCAGGATACCAGCCTGCTATGGCGTGTACTCCAGCAAGTTGAATTTCATACAAAGAGAAATTGCAGACTCTTCATCCATGCCCTAAGGTTTCCTGGAGGGAATAAGGGAGGAGCTGGCTCAGAGCAGAATCCTGCTATAGTTTATACAGGCCCCAATAAGTCTGATTCCCTGACACAATATAGTCAAGATCAAAATTCACCCGACAGTACAGCTTATCTCCCTTCTGCAGGAAAAATGGTCTCCCAAAATTTAATGTGCCCTTTCTATCTCCCATCTTTGATCCCACAACCTTGTTGAGGGGGATGGTTGGCTCTTTGTACAGCATCACTGCAAAAGACTCATTCATATCTCGTTTGCGGTTGACCTGAGCGTAGATGAAGTAGTTGCCACTCTGCTTGATTATGAGGTACTGGTCATGGTCCTTCTGCACAAATCCATCGCAGTGCTGTAAGTTCCACTCCCAGCTCATGGCACCTCGGAAGTTGGGTGTAGAAGGCTCTTTTACTGAGGAAAACACAGACAAAATGAGTATGACAATTAATTATGTTTAAGGACAACCTTATTCTGTACATGAGCATTTGTGACTCATGTCACAATGAGCCTGTTTCCCATTGGTACATCTCACTCTCCACTTCCTTCCTGCCTTTTTTATTATTAATTTATTATTGTGGTTGTTGTTATTATTATTGGGTTTCCTCAGAAGTGCTAGGAAGGGGTCTCAATGTGCCAGGAGAGGCTGTGAAGGACCCCCATGGCCATGGGTGGCTTGGAGGGCCTCCCTGCCAGGACAGGTTAGCTGCTCAATGCACCCTTGAGACGGGAAACCTTCAAGGCTGAGGGCTGGGTCTGAGCTGGGCTCTAATAAGAAAAATTAATGGGTAGAACTTCAGCTGGATCTGAAGATGATGAGGGTGGTTACCTCTGCTCACCGGCTGCTGTGGCTATAGTCCTTCACAAGAGCTGAGCCTGCAGAATCTTCCCAGATTTCCCCCCCCCTTCTCTGCACTGGATGAACACGTGCTGTCAGCATTAAAGCTAACAATGGGTGGCAGCTGTCATACCCCTTGGTGTGCACACTGACGGGCTGGGTAAGGAGGCAGCAATGCACAGCAATGTTAGACTGTGCATGCCATGAGGGCATGTTGGCCTGCGGTACGTAATGCAGTGGGGTCTCAAGGCAGAATGGATCAAATACCATATAACAGGGACACCCAGCTCAGGCCACAATGCTGGTAGGTACCTTCAGCCACTGCGTCTGCCTGGGGGCACTCCTGGCTGGTTAGGGTCTTGCACAGTCAGCAGTCATTAGCTGAAGTCTTATCCATGCAGAAGTTTTTAATTGATTTAATGAAATCTCTCTGAGCTGGTATATGGGGCATTAGTTTAGGACTGCCCTAGGTTGAGCTTAGGGAACTGATGAGTAACACTTGGCAGCAATAAATCTGACCCTTGTGACGCTGATTTTACTGGCCACTTTCAGAGAGGTGCACATGGCTGATTCTGGCAGAGAGAGGGAGTTGCTGGCTGACAGTCCTGGGTGCAGAGCTGGGGAGCTCTATTTGCCGTGGCCACAGTGCCTCATGGACTCTGTATTTCTGCGGTCAGAACTTACATCTGTCCTCAGAGCAGTTGTAACCAGGCATGAGGGCCATGAGACAGTCATCTTTGTCACAGCACAAGTCTGACAAAACCAGAAAGCAGGTCTAGCATCTCCATACTTACAAGATCCGTGTGCCCAGCACGACTCCAGTGCCTGTGGAAAGAAGCAGTGCTTGGTCAGTGTTTTCTGCTGCAATTTTTCCGTCTATCAGTGAGCTCAACAGAGGAGCATTATCGCTACAAGAGCACAAAAGCATTCTCCCAGGAAAGGAAATAACCTTTTTATCCATAATTGCAAACAAACGCAAGCAATGATTTGTTATGAAAAAACAGCTGTTTCCCAACAAAGTTTGAAATGTTTAGAAGAGATAAGCAATTTTCATATCCATTTTGGTGGTATTTTCACAAAATAAAAAAGGCAACCATCAGCAGTGCCTAGAAGGAGGTCTATGCTCCTCTTGGGTGACAGGACTTTCACATCATCCCTGGACTCAGCTCTCGCGGACTGTCACATGTGATGTCTCTGTGGACAAGGACTCGACTTAAAGCCAGTGCATAGACCTGGGGAGCTGCACGGTGTCGTGCTTATTCACCCTCACAAAGCCATGAACCTTTCCCCCTGCGCATCATAGTTTGAAATCATTTAGCACTGATCGGTGCATGGCAGAGCCATGCAGTAGCTGTGCGCCACAACACTCACACATGCCGCTTTTCCGTGCCACTTTGTGCTCTGAGAGCAGCGAAGGCGTGCAGTCACCTCTTTTTTGGAGTCGCTCTTGGGCTTTGTAGCCCCTATGCAAGGAGGAAGAAGGAAACATGGAGGGCTGAAGAGATGCCCTCAAGGTCACACCTGATAAGCAGAACAGGGAGAACAGCTTCTGACTTTTAAGCCTACTTTTCTTTAACCGCTACACCGTGCTTAGCTCAGGGTGACAGGCACAGTGCTTTCTGATACACTAGTCAGAGTAGTTTTTCAGTGCCCTTTCAGCCAAGGGAAGGAGGTGGCTCTGTGGGTGACTAAGTAGTAAACTGTCAGTGGCAAGAGATTTCAGTCTATTCCTGTGACTCACGGCTCAGTGTTTGCTTATGGAGGTCATGCTCTTCCTACACAGCAGCTATGTTCTCTCTCTGGCCAAAGACCATAAAAAGCAGACTTGGGATCAGCTTATAGACACAGGGACCCAACTCTGTCTCACATCTTAACGGATGCAAGCTCTGAAGTGCTTAAAATAGCTATTGAAGCACAACCTCATCTGTTCCTTAGGAAGTTGCTGTCCTGAGTGCTGGGGAGGTTGTCAGCTCCCTTGTAGAAAGAGAAAGGCTTTTATTATCCAGTCCCACTTTCCCCAATTAATATGAATCAGCAGGACTGAAGGCAGTTCTTTCACTTACTAAAGTAACTGTCTGCAATATGAAAAAAAGGGGGAGAAGTGGAATATGCATGAAATGCTGCATGCATCCGTGTGCTCATTGCTACTGGAGGGATGCAGTTGTGACTGCAGGTCACAGAGCTGCTGCTTCACAGCTCCCAAATAGATGAGAAAGGCTGTGGGAGTGGGGCTAAAAGTACCAAAGCAATTAAAAAAATATTTTTATATATTGTTTGGTAAATGATAGTGCTGTAAGGTGCAGAGCGGGCTCCTCTCTTGTGGGAATTTAGCAGGTTTTATATTTTACAAAAACAATCAGTACCTTGTAGGATCAGTCCTCAGAGGAGTTCCTGGTGTCATTGTGCCATAAGAAGCTGGCAGACTGCGAGAATGAGCCATCCTGCCTCTTAACAGAAGGGGACTTTTTCCTTGTCCTCTTTCCCCTCAGAACTGGAACTGGAGGGAGTTACATCACAGCAGGGTATGTAAACCAACATCCCAAACTAGTACTTGGGTCCTCCAGAAGATTGATGCACAGTTTGGAAACCAGAAAATAAACCCCTGACCTTCAGCAAATGAGTCACTTGGATGCCCCCTGTATTTCTGTTCACTACCATACATACAGACACAGAAAATAGCCCATTAAAATCAGCTGATAAAATGCAGAAGACAACTTGACACAGTAACTGTTATTTGGGCTACATTATATTAGTACTTGGTAAAATCAAGAGTGAGAAGGCTTCATGCCTCAGCCTCTCCTGTCCTTACAAAGCACCATCAGTTGATATCACATTAGGACAGCGTATGTTATTGGCGCAGGAGAGGAAACAAAAGAGAAATAAAAATGGATTTTTTTTTTTTAAGCTTATAGAAATGAAAGCAAAATGCTGAAGACATTTCCCCAAGGAATTGATGGAAATATTATCAGCTGAAATCTTAGAAAGTAAAAGTGTTAGCTGTCTCCAAAAGAGAAAGAATGACTAGGTAGGTTAGTTGATAGCAGTTAGTTGATAGCATCAACACAGCAATGTTAATCATTAGGAATAACATGTGTGTTGTATACTCCAGAGTTAGGAATTTTGCTTTGCCCTTACCTGCTTATGATGGAGCAAACAGAAGACTACAGAAACCAGGGTTGAAATCATAATCAAAACAAATATTAAGGCATAAAAAGCCACTTGACAACATGGGAATTTCCTTTGCTGTGGAATATTTCCATTCTCCAGCAAGTCTGGTGATTCCATGATGCTTATTCTCAAGACAGCTAGAGGTGAGGATGCAACAGCACCACAGTTGAGAAAGTCTCTGCCACAGTTCCCGAGGTCCTTATTGCCACAGAGGAGCATAGACACAATTATATGCTGGAGATCTTCCCCATGCTAATAAAGAAAAGAGGAGGAGCCATGGTGTGTTTCATCACTAGTCCAGGCTCAGAGTCAATGAGTTAACAGTTCCTCATGAAACTGAGGCAGAGAACTTTCATTTGGCTCCTGGCCTGGAATGACTGAAATGAAACTCTGGCAACAGGCTACAAGGGCTCTGAAAAGCGCCTTGGACTTTCCTGCAAGGAGTCAAGTTTACAAACTCTTCAGCCAATACAAAGTGAAGGGATGAGGTGGCGAGCACAGGAACCTCCCAATGGCAGTATGTGATCTGCTTCTGTCTCCAGAGGTACCAGTGTTTCTTATGGCTGAGAAGTTGACACCAGATTAAACCTGTTTCTGATTGTGACAGTGCAGATCTGAGCACTGATGACGGAAGGGCATTTCTGAAGTTCCCTGAGGATATGATTCATGCAGTAAAAGTGAAACTACACACACTTAAAAATACGACTACAAGCAAGCACTGCTGTGGAGCCACAAGTATAGCCTTAGCAGCAGATGGAAACAGTTGCATGCAACCACCAGCCTTGACTTCCACACTGATGCCGTTCGAGGAGAAGGAGGGAGAATAGGAAAAGAGTTGGGATTTTATAAATAGCTTTCAATCTGCAGCTTGAAATGAGCTGGCTGATTTTCAAAATCTTCCTAAAATAATTTTTAGTTCTGCCCTTTTTATTTTTTCTTGCCTAGTTTTTGAATTCCTTACTATGGAGACAAAATTGTGAGTTAGGAGTTGTGTGGGGAAGGCAAGAAAAAGAAAAAGGAAAGAAAAAGCAGATAGGCATGAGAAGTAAAAAACAAAGGAAAACTAAACAACACCTAAGAGAAATACAACTTTAATTGTCAACCTTTAAAGTAGTTTCTATTTTTACATTCTGCACATTCTTCTGAATTTTCTTTCAATATGAGTAAGTGTTCTTCATTGGTGTTTGTTTAAAAAAGACATTCTGACACACAAAGATGTCACTTAGAGATCTCTGCCAGCTCTGCTGCACTCCTTTGCTAGGGATGAGATGCATGGAAAATGTCCTTTATACACTTTAGTCTTGCTTCTGCTCTTCCCCTTCCTCTTCCCAACCTGCACAAGAAGACTAAATTCTTCCAACCGCACAAAACCAAAGTTAAATATCTGTGTGTGGCAGAGGGGTGGAATAGAAACAGAAATTTGGAAGGTGCACAAGAACAAAACTGAAAAACCTGAACTGTTGTGTTAATACTCTGCTTCGTGTTTTGAATTCTCACTTAGCAGTATAGTCGGTGCTTAGCACACATTTAAGTCAGGGGGAGACAGAGGGAAACCTGCTTGTGCTGCCTCCAGAAAACTGCTGAGCTGAGCTGCTGGGAAGCTCCCAGTTGTGCTGCTGCTGGTGCAGGAGGACATGCCATCGCCAGTCCAAAGCCACCCCACTATTGTGCTGGCTTTTTGCAGTCAAACCTGGAGCTTCTTAGAGGAAAGGTGGGAGGAAATTATTGATAGTGAAGCCAAATATGGGAGGGCAGTGATGGAGGAAGCAGCGAGCTGCCTGCTTGGGGCTGGCCCCTGGCAGGGTTGTTTGCCCCTCAGGGCACACTTTGGGGCAGGTTCAGGGCAAGCTGTGGGAAAGAAAAGCCCCAGACAGCCTCAGTGCAACTTTCCTGTGGCACCCCTCAGCCCATAGAGGTTTTCTGCCTGCCTTAGTCGTGACTCCACATGATTAACGTCAAGGAGACAAGGTACTTTCCACCAACTCCTTCCTAAAAATGGCAATGAAGGACTTGGCCTGTGTGTGGAGACCTATTAACCTCTATGACATATGCCTTCCTCTGCACTCTGCCCTGGAGTGACAGTAGGGAAAAACAAATGACTGTCCGTGCACCAGCCCCTTTCCTCTCTCCCTTAAATAATTGGTTTATTTAAGCCATGTATGCAAGAGATGATCCAGCTGTTCCTCTGAGCTGGACCAAACCTTGCAGTCACCCTGAAATGCAGCAACACCTGTATGAAAAATATATGCTACCTGCCACAAACAGGGATTGTTTATGGACAGAGAGCCTGCATCTCCCTGGGCACTCCCATAGGCTGATTTAGAAGCCCTGTTTTGACCCCAAAATAGCATTGGCCTGTGGCTCCAGTCCCACAGCCCCAGCCACTAAGCTTGCCAGTTGTTAAACTCCTGGATTTGACCACAAAAAATGACCTAAGCAATCTTCATTCTAAAGCATGCAACTGAGACTTCCTGTGGCATCCCATATAGCGCAGAGGCAGCAAAAGGTCTAAAAAGAAGTATATTTAAAAAAAAACAACAAAAAAAACCCAACAGAAAATATTGCAAGAAGAAAAGAAGATCTACCAATAGCAATTTCATCAACTTTTTGGTTTTTTTAACCCACAAAACAACCACTTTTTTTTTTTCAAACAAGAAATTATCACCACAAATAGAGCTCAGGGACAGAAAATGTCAGTCCCGGTACCCCAGATTTGCCAGTTACTTAAATGAATACAGGGTTAAAATGGGACAGAACATACAGGGAAGGGATTGTACAGGATCAGTAAGGGCCCGGAGTTGAATACTTCCAGCCTTCAAACAGGCATTTCACTTGGTGGAGGTGAAGTCCAGCTAGTGTTATATTTATTTTATATTAATTATATCATATTATGTTAAGCACAGATACAGTAGCTTGTGTGACTCACTGTTGAGTGACAGCACTGAAGGAATGTGGCCAGGGACTGTAAATCTGCCCTTTCATCATGTTATCTGTAAATATACTGCCTGGTGCATGGCAGGGGGAGAACCCCAGTGCTGCAGTGCCGTGCCAGGATCCCAGTGATGCCACAAGCCATGGGCAGGGCTGGAGGAGCCCTGGCAGGAGTCAGCTAGTGACAGCATTTCAGTCTGCAGTTCCCACCAGCCTCAACCAGGCTTGGGAACAGAGAAAGCACAGTTTAAATTAAGGCTTTCTTTTTATTTGCAAGGATGTTTACAGCTGCATCTCAACTGTGTTTTCCCTACAGACCCTGGCAGCTTTTGTTCAGCCAGTGTTTAACCATGTTACCCCCAATTAAAAAACAGACTCAGACTAAACCCAGCAGAGCAGAGGACGCAATCACTGTCAATTTGGGCTCATTTTCTACATCAATTCTCAGCGCTTTTCAGAAGTTGCGTCAGCTCTGGGAATACGATTTTGCAACAAATGTGTTTATTGACAGGGCGCCCACCATATGCTGGTCTTGTCCTTCCTTTTCTTTCCTTTCTCTCTCCTAACAGCCTGTTAGGAAGGGATGGAAACAAATCCAGTGTAGAAGCAGTCGTGCTCTGTATGAAGGAGCAGGATGTGGTCCTTGCCTGCCTTTTCTCCCTCACTTCACTTCCCTGGTTTCTTTAAAAGACAAGTGTTTGACAGGCTTTGCACTAGCAATGCCACAGCTCAAAATACATAAAGTTTATCTCTAGCCTTTGAATTTCCATTGTGTTAGAGTGCATGGATCTAGGCATTTGACTCTCTACCAGTTTTTAAATATGAAATATCTGTTAAGATGATTAAGCAGAATGGGAATTTCTTGTGCTCAACTGCTGAGCAGTCCTAATCTCATTTCCTCCGCCTAAACTTGGCCCCAGGGACTTGTGGTAATTTCATGGCTCAGGCACAGATTTGAACTCACAGATTTACCACCCGTGTATTCAGGTGGGGCCTTTCTGTTAGCCTGCTTGATGCTATGTGATGACCTTCACTAGCGTGTTTGTCCCAGCCCCGCTCGCTCAGACACCAGACTGTGCTTTGCAGCCAGTCCCTGGGGAGCTGCTTTTCAGCGGTCATAGAAGCCTGTGCATTTTTCATCGTCAAATATTGCACCACCCAGTATAAGTATGAAGTTTGCCTTAACCCTGGGGTAAGTTTTCCAAGTCCTGACCAGCTTGTTTTCAGTGACAACAGAGGTTGCCCCACCTTTACTTTGTGATGCAGCCTTTTTTCATGTGTGTTTGTGGGAAGATTGGTGTGTTTCCTGTTGCCACAGCTTTCCAAGGATATGAAAGGCTTAAGAAGCACAGAAAAGCCCTAGCAGGGTTTCAACCCCAGTCTGCAGGTGTAGAGAAAAAGAAAGATAGTCTCATTTCATTTGAATTTCAGATCTATCTGTTGCATCGTGTATCCAGACATTACTGCTATACTTGTTTCCTTCAAACTGAGTGTTGCAGGGTGGGGAGGGAGCAACGAAATCAACAGGAGAAACGGGAAAAAGTTGGCTGCCATTGGGAAAAAGCAGTAGGCAACTGTGTCAAGATGCCTTTCTGGGGGAGCACACCGGTACCAGTCAGCCCCATGCACCAGGGCCATGGGCTCTGCGGTTGGCATGGAGCTGGCACAGGGACCACAGCTGTGAGTCCCCCAGCAGGAATCCCTGGCATTGGGTGCGCAGGAAGAGATCAGACATTGGCGTCCTGTTCTGGCAGCTGGTGCAGGCAGCTGCCTCCTGCTGAAGCAGGCCAAAACGCCTGCATGGCTTGGTGCGCATTGCCTTCTAGTACCCGCAACCACCGTGTGCCAAAAGGACTCTTCTAAAATGTTGCCTTATGCTGTCAGCCAAGGAGCGGTGTTTCCAAGACTGACAGCAGGGCTGAGCCCTGCAAGGAGTGTGCTGCCTGTGTGGTGCAGCTGCCTGCAGGGCAGGAGGAGATTCCTCCAGGGCCTTGGACGGAGCCCTGGAATGTGAGCTTCCCCAGAGCACAGCTGTTGGAGAGATGCCTGTGCTGGAGCTGAGGACTACACGCTGTGCCAAGTCTGTGATGGTTCCTACCTGGTGTTTTCCCTCGACAAAGCACTCTCAGTGTTAAAGACTTGTGTCTCGTGCATTGTCTGCCTTCAGTTTCTGTCCACTACTTTTCATCTGGCTGCTGGCTGCCAGATTAGTGAGCAGTATGATCTGAATAGTGACTGGTTTCAGGGGTCGGTGAAGCAACAGCTGCATAATAAATGGGACCTTAAACAGAAAGTTGTCCTCTGTGTAGTTGATGATGTGGCCTGTGATTGGAGCCTTAATCCAGCAAAGCCAGCAGCTCCTAGAAGAAGGCTGGAAACAGCTCCAGGCCATGAGATGGTGGGCAGCATTCCCTCCTCTGAGGAGAGCTGTGGGAACGGGAGGGGTGAGAAGAGGGGCCAACTCCAATTCCCACCTGCCATACACAGAAGGCTGTCATAACTCCAGAGGATCTACTGACCCAGACAGATGTTTTGTGTTTGAAACATTTCATTGCAAAACAAATGCTTCTGGTATCGGTGTTCCAAAAGCTGTGATTCCTTATTCCTGTTCAGAGCTTTTGATCTGAGATCAAAGAGCTTTTGTTCTGATGAGAAATATCAGCACTGTTCCTACATCTTCCCATGGACCCAGGGCAGGTTCAGGGCTGGAGGCATCATTGATCAGGGCTGGCCCAGGGTTTTGTCTGGCTCCCTGGCCACACTGAGCTCACCTCCTTGCTGTGTTGCTGGGTGTGAGAAGGGCTAAGGCAGAGGCTGGCTGTTGGTCCAGGCTGTGTGTTGACTGCAAGATGGCAAAGTCATCCTGTGTTCATGGTAAGCTCTTGAGAACACAGGGCAAGGGGCGGTGGTGCCTGCTGCCTGTTTGCATCAAGTGTCTCCTTGCTGCAACACGAGCAAGGTGGATGTGCCCTGCCTGGCCTGCCTTCCACCTTCTGGAAGTTGAATATATCACAAAATTTGAAGAGTGCAGCATATGTGAATGGTGGAAAAGGGAGGGCAGAGATCATTATGTTTGCCTTTGACAAATTGCATTCATTTGTAACTGGGAACGAGCTGTTGCAGGTCTCCCAGCTTCACGCAATTCACCGTTCCCTGTGCTTTCTCTCTCCACATCATTTTTGAGTGTCAGGCAGACCAGCCCACAAAACAGGGCTGCACTTCTGAGCTCACCCCTCTGCTCCTGCACTCATCATCTCTCCCAGTAGCCTCCTTCGCTTTCCACCTCTGCACTGTCATCTCCCTTAATGCTCACTTCCTCTTGGTCTCTCTTAACCAGCAGCTATGTAGGATGGTGTTGTCATATGTAAACACCACAGATGACATGTCCTCTACTCTCCTCTTCCTTTCCTTGTGCGACCTTTCCTCTGCTTTCTCTCCGAAATGTTTTTCCGTTTTGTATTTCCCATTTGTGAGCATTTTAGCACCGTAAAAGCCAGATCTGCTCCCTGAAGGTAACCACTCTTCTCTGATGCAGCTGATAGAGCTACCGTGATGACCTCATGAGGCATAGGTGGTCCCATACCATGGTGTTTCCCAGCAAGATTTCACCAAGTGGTGGGAAATTCCATGTTCTCTATTACATGTGCAGGCAGATCAGAGTGCCAGCTTCCATGAACCCAGCGTTTGCTGGTTGTCAGCACTTGTGCTGGTGCAGTGGGGTTCTCTCTGACACACACCAGTGTTTTGTTTCTTTGGGGGTGTTTGTACTGGGCTGGTTCCTCCTGCTTCTCCCAAACCCTTATGCAGCGTGCATTTTGCCAGGTCACATGCTCACCTTGGGCAGTGTGTCCAGACTGCTGTGATTACTATTCTAGGTAGAAGTCATGCAACAAAGCCAAGAAAGGTTTTCTGCAAAAATATGTTCAGGACAAGCAGCAGGGATGTAGGCTCTGCCTCCTCCATGCTGCTGTAGGCTTTTCTCCTCTAAATAGCAGGGAGAAGTGAGCCTTGCTTTGTACCTGCTTCCAAGTCTGCATCGAGCATGCAGGGGCCCTGAGATACAGTGGTGTCACCCAAAGCAAACTGCAAGAACAACAACCCTGCATTTCCTCTCCATAGGAGACCAGATCGCTAGCAGTAATGCAATGACTGGTGTGAAGACTAGGTCTGTCCCTCCCGAGTCACCTCTCTCAGAGCCACTGGGCCAGGCTCTCTGCAGAATCATCCCCATTCATTGCTGAGACTCCTCCATGACCACAGACACTAGGGTTTCTTTTTCTTCCCTGCAAGTCCAAAGGTAAAAGAAAGAGATGCTTGAGAGGATTACAACTCATCTCAAGCATCCTCACAGTTTCCCTCTAGGCTTAAACCAAGAAAGTACCCTAGCAGGTCTCGGGGTTTCCTACTTGCTCCTTCAGTTTGCTTCCCTCACAGCAATCATAAACGTGGCCTAAATGCTGGAAGCTGACCTCTTGCACCATTTCAGAAGAGATTGCCAGAAGTGCTTCTTGTGATCCTTGTAGGTGCTAGCTGAGAGCTGAACGTGGGGTGTTAAGCATGCTTGCTGCTCTGGAGCTGAAAAGCAGCAAGATATGCCTGACTGCTCTGAAGCTGAAATATTTCAGGACTGAATGAGCATTTTAGAACCTGGAGCTTTTCACCAGAATTTATTCAGGAAATTTTTTCAAAAACTTCTGGACTCCTGTGGTATCATATGAATTACTCCAGAATTTCACTGTACACATGTTCACAGTCAGTTGGATTTCTGTGCAAGAGGCCTCTTCGGCTTCCTTTTACGGTTCTTGGCTGGTCTGGGCAGGTTTTTGAATAGTGTGGTTGAGAATTAGTAATTAACAACTTGGAAACTTACCTGAAAATTAGACTTTCTTCTGATATCCTTGAAAAATCTAAAACAGTAAAATAAGAGTAATCTGAGGAACACTAGAAAATCTTGGCTAGAGTGTCTTTTCTATAATCCTTTTTTCCTGTGTGAGTTTAGAACTATGTTTTTTCTGGCGTGTGATGAAATTATGCATTGCATGTTGTGACAGATTGGATACCCTCCAGCTGTGATGTTCTTACCAGCATCCTCTAGTCTGTTAAAGCCTTCCTCCGGAGTGATGGCATTTTACTGTCACCTTTCCTTCCCCCGACAGTTTTAGTCTGATTCTCCCTGCTCCGCTTTATGCTGAGCGCAGCAGCCATAGCAGTGGTGCAGGAGCAGATATGGGAGCTTTTGAAGGGACTTTGCCATAGATCTGAGTATGAAGGGGCTTGGGTGAGTCTGTCCTAGGCTTAACCCATGAAATGATGTCAGCTTTCCCTGGGAGCTGTCTCCCTCCCCCCATAGTTATTTCCCCCTCAGCAGCCTGCTGCAGGAAGGGTGTGCTAACTTGGAGCTGGGCAGTATCCACAAATATCCCCTAGCAGCAAAATAAAAGATGCGTTTGAGGAAAAGGAGGAGCCTGTAGCCCTGACCGGTTTCCATTCAAAAGTGATTGGCTTGTTTTATGCCCACTCTGTTCTCCTAGTTCTTTCCTGTGAAGATGTACATATCAGACACAATCTGATGGTGGAGTTAAGTTTAGGCACTTACATTTCCTTGTTCTCTAATTAACTTTTCTATTTCCTTCAGTGGTAATGGCTGTAAACACTAACTGTTAAAGTAGCCAATTTGCAAGCTATCAGAAACCATAACAGGAAGAAATTTCACCAAAGGAAGCAGCACAAAGGCAGTGGCAGCACCATGTGGTTTGGATACTACTATATTGTGACAAGGCTTAAGTGTCTTCAACAGCCTAATGAAAAAGAGTAAAACAGAGAAACCATAGAGCAATATCAATAATCTTTGAATGTGCTCTCAGCATGTGCCAGTGGTCAGAGATGGGTAAGGGTCGCCCTTTGGGCCAGGGATGCAAGTCTGAGCTTGGTGATATGCCTCATATGGAGACCTGCTCCAGGCCCTTGGAAGTACTTGCTCAGAGCTAAGGGTGTTGGGGCAATCTAAGCTTTCGGTGCTCTTTGAGAAGGGCTGCAGGGATAACAGTTTGAGTCTCATGTTGCAAATGCTGCTTTGTGAAGGGATTGAGAGTCTCCATCACAGAGCCCACTCATTCCCCTTGCCTAAGTCCTACATTCAAACCAAAAAATGAGCAGAGGACTCCAGATAGGTAGATACTTCTCTGTCTGAAACCCTGTAGTAAAATGGTGATTTGTCTGGGCCAAAAGGCTACAGAATCTTTCCTGATTCTTCAGCTGTTGTCATTTGGGTTGGAAAAGGCCAGGCAACTGCACTCTCTGCTCTGCTTCCTCTTGCTGCGGAAGCTGGGGAGCTATAGTGTGAGACTGTGAGCATTAGCAGAAACAGCGTTAATGGGACATGGTGAAAACGTTCTAATTACGGCACAAGGTCTTCTAAAGAGGCCAAATAGAGAAGTTGTTGGTCTCATGTTTGCACTGTCCTCAGTCAGTACCAGTGGCCTTGATTTAGCTAGAAAATCACAGTGGTTCCGCACCAGCCTCGGAAAGTCTGTTCGACTCAATTCTTTTGCAGACAGATGGATGAGTTAGTTTTCAAAGATTCAGTAAAGCTGTCCCAGAAAGCTTGTGCTTGTTCTCATCTTCAGCTGTATCGCATGCCCCAGGGAGGTCCTCTGCCCCCTCACCTCATCCCATGGCAAAAGCACCGGTACTTGCATGGTACCTAAAAGGAATTTGTCTAAACTGCTCTTAAAGACCCCAAAGAGGCCTTCTGTTCTAGGGTTCCACTCTCCTTAAAAATGGGGAGTTTCTCTCCTCAGTCTCCCATGGGCTCCCAGAATAAGCCTGTGGTGTCCTTCACATTCACCATGGGCACAGAGAACAGTTTATCCCTTTCTCTTTGTATCAGTCACTTACAGACCTGAAATCTGTCCAGAGGACAACAGGACGCTTGGGAGATGTTTTCTGCACCTCCAAATATTCCAGTTTTCCTTTGGATTATGTGTGACTGATTCATGCCCTTTCTGGAAGGGGGATATTTGGGACTAGACACAGCCCTCCCACACGTGTCTTCAAGCTTTCATGTACAGCGTGATGTCTGCCTTTTCCAGTAAGTGTTCTCTTCAGCCTGGTCTCAGCACTCTGTAGCCTCCAGATGCTTTTCTCCCAAACTGTTTGTTCCTCATTGCATTTCTATTGCAAATCATTCCTGCTTAGGCAGAGTATAAACTTGCACATTCTTCTTTTTGAATTGCATCTCACTTTTTCAGATCCTCTCCCCAGATGTCCAGATCACTTAACTTCACCCTGCCCTTCCGTAACACTCCTGGTTTTGTGTCTAGGCTTGAGAGCCTACACTTGTTCTTCTATACCCAGCCCCCCACATAGCACAGTAATCTGAATCAGTCTTGGGGTCTCACTGTAGGAAAGCGTTCACCTTGGCTCCAGCGGGACTTAAGCTAAGCCCATGTGACACTCAAGATGTTCAACATGGCCAAGCGCAAGGTTCTGCACCTGGGTTGGGGTAACCCTTGGTATCAAGACAGGCTGGGGGATGAAGGCATTCAGAGCCGCCTGTGGAGAAGGACTTGGGAGTACTGGTGGATGAAAAACTGGACATGAGTTGGCAATGTGTGCTTGCAGCCCAGAAAGCCAACTGTATCCTGGGCTGCATCAAGAGAAGTGTGGCCAGCAGGTCAAGGGAGGGGATTCTTCCCCTCTACTCTGCTCTCGTGAGACCCCACCAGGAGTACTGCGTTCAGCTCTGGGGTCCTCAGTTCAGGAAAGACATGGATCTGTTGGAGTGGGTCCAGAGAAGGCCATGAAGATGATCAGGGGGCTGGAGCACCTCCCCTGTGAGGACAGGCTGAGAGAGTTGGGGTTGTTCAGCCTCGAGAAGAGAAGGCTCCAGGGTCACCTTATTAGGGCCTTTCAATACTTAAAGGTGGCTTATAAGAAAGATGGGGACAGACTGTAGGGCCTGTAGCAATCGGACAAGGGGCAATGGTTTTAAACTAAAAGAAGGTAGATTCAGATTAGACATAAGGAAGAAATTTTTTACAATGAGAGTGGTGAAACACTGGAACAGGTTGCCCAGAGAGGTGGTAGATGCCCCATGCCTGGGAACATTCAAGGTCAGGCTGGACGGGGCTTTGAGTAACACAGTCTAGTTGAAGATGTCCCTGCTCATTGCAGGGGACTTGGACTAGATGACTTTTAAAGATCCCTTCCAACCCAAACCATTCTATGATATCAGCTTGGCCCATATGAATACTGGAGCTGCTGGCATTTCTGTTAGCAGAGCAGTCAGGTTATTGGTTTAGACAGATTTACTTCAGTTACAGACTTGTCCCATCTTTTTTTTTTTCTTTTTTTTTTCCCCCTTCTCTTTCAAATGCTGCGTAACAGCAGAACTTAGCTCTGTGCAAACTCCTAGCATGGAACAAGTATGGACCAATGTCCCTTCTAGTGATGTGGGAGGTTGTGTACAGAACAGATCTGGTTTTCATGTGAAATCACTGAGCCCTTGGGCATGCCGTGGAGTAGTCCCTGGGCACACTGACATACCCACAGCATGTTGTAGCAAGGAGCTGACAGAGAGGAGTGGAGGAAAAAGAGCAGTTGTTATCTTATTTAGCTCTTTCACTTTCCTTCAGAAGCGCTTTAAGAAAGTGAAGTGCTGTTTGTTTACTCATTCACCCTACTCCTCATCTGGCAGAGATCCCAGCTCACTGAGATGTGAAAGAAGAAATCCTCCTGAAAGCTGTGAAACATTGGCATGGTTCTTCCCCAGCCCAGAGCTGGGAGGCTTGCATCACCCGCCCCCACACACTGTAATTCTCCTTCTTCTAATACTTCAGAAAGCCTTACGTCAGATCAGCATCTTACATTGCATCAGCATCTGGCAGCCTGCCTCTCACTGCTTCTGCCCTCACTGGTGAAATGAAACTATGGGCCTGTGTTGCGTGTTGCCCAGCTTGGAGCTATGTGTCCATTCAGGGCCAGTCTGCCAAGACACCTGTCTCCAAAAACCTTGGCAGTGCTGGGCTGTTCGTTAGCTCAGTAAGGGCAGTGCGCTGCGCAGCGTGAGCCACGCGGGGCGAATGGCCGGGTGTGAGGGCTGGCTCCCGCCTTCCCTGGCACTCCCCGCAGGGCAGAGCTGAGCTGTGGGGTAAAGACCCCCCCCCCCCCGGTCCCTGCCTTGGTCTCTCCCTGAAGCATTTCTCGAGGGTGGCTGTGCTAGTTGTATTCTCATAGCCTCGAGCATGGATGGTTTAAAAGTTCCCCCGCCCTGACTTCCTTCACAATGCATCATCAGGCACTGATTTTATTCCCCCCATGCGTTTGAAGAACCACTGTCTCACCAGCAAAGCCAGCATTAGGAAATGATGGCACCAAGGCTGTGCAAGCAGCCTGTCGTGCCCTGCCCTTGATCACATGCATGTTGCAAGAGGGGATTTCTTCTTCTGGCAGGGCAGTGGGTGGCTGGTGCTGCCACAGGGGCAGCCAGCCCTGGCACACCACCGTGAGCCTGCCCAAGCAGGGCATGTGGGCATGCAAGGGGAAGTAGCCTGGACTCGCAGTGCTGTGGTTTGGGTATGCAGCTCTCGGGACCTGTTTTTCGAAGTATTTACCTTTCCATTCAACCTTGTATAACAATGGACAAACTGAGTGGGCTCAGAGGCCCGTCCAGCATGGTATCCTGCCTTACATGTTGTGACTGCAGTGTATTCTCTTTCTTTGTGTTCTGTAGTTTGTGAGGGATTTCTCTCGTGTGAACCTGCTGCTTTTTGAGCCTATCCAGTCTTTTAGCTTCCTCCTATGGCAATGACTTCCATAGGTTATTTACCTATTACATGAAAAAAACCTAGAAGTCCTTGTTTTCCATTTATACATGCTATCTGTCCATTTAATGAGATGCCCACCTCTACCTGAGCTTCCTTTGTAAGGAGCAGCAAGGATCACTCCCAGATCACCCTCCTGTTTCTTGTGGCTCTCAGCGTCCATGCCAGGTCCTGCAGCTGCTTGGCTCTCTGCTCTTCCCGGAGTGGTGCAGCTCAGCATGTCCCCTTTCTCCTCTGAACATCTGTGATTCCGGGACAGAGGCAGGGATGTGGTGGAGAAAAGTCTTTGGAGAGAGGAGTTGCCACACCCCTATGCCACTTCTGAGGATATCCCAGCGCAGGGTTTTTTTTGGCATTGCACCACTCAGAAAAGAAAAAGCCATCTCCTGTCAGTTTGTGGTGAGCAAGCCAAATAGTAAATGCCTGCTGCAACAGCAGCCATGCTGTGTTGTGGCCCACGTGTCCACAGACATGCTCCAAGAGGACCGCAGGCTTGAGTGGGCACGTGTCGGGTGCCTGTCCCCAGACCAGCCTCTGCTCCCTGGGGACAGGATGCACACGCGTGTGGCTGGCGCCTGAGGCACCATGACCTGCCCCTGGCTGGCTCAACTGATGGGCTGGGACCTGCAGCAGCCTCTCCTGCTGGGAACTATTTCTACTTGGCAGTTTGCGAGCCCACTGTGCTGCTAGAAACCTCATGGCTATGTGTCAACAGCTCCTCTGCAGGAGTTTCCTTCCCATGTTTACTCAGCAGATGGTTTCTGAGCTCTGTCCAAAGGAGGGCAAGCAGGGTGGAAATGCCATGAAGAAAAGCAGGCTGGGGATCCCCATCATGCACCCAGGGCAGCCCTTTCACCTTCTATGTTGGGCTTGTCGAGAAGCTGGGGTAGTAACAGCAAAGCACTGGCCTGGAGCTCAGCCAGGGGCCAGTTCTGCCATCCAGCACCCCGCAGTCTCCCCGCTGAGCTGGGTTTCTGCCTATCATCCCCACTCGTTTGCTTTTTGCTTTCCCAGAGCTGAGCTTCTGTTACTGATGTCTCCAGCAAGGTTTAGGAAAACATGAGTCATCCTCAGCCTGGACCAGAAGCAAGAAAAAATCCAGACCTCCAACTACTTCATGTGTTATCACTGTGGAGGTTGACAGGTTTGTGCTTCCTCACACAGACTTCCTGACACCCAAGAGATGTCCTGGGCAGGCCCCGTAGCTTGTTTGAAAAACCACTGGAAGGTTCCCTGGAACTGTGTGAATGTCTGGCTTACTAGTTCACTGAAAATTTGATAAGATCATGAAGGAAAAACATCTTCGCAGACAAAAATATCAGAAGTTCAGTCATCCTTATATGAAATGTTTTGGTTTGCTCTTACGGTCTTTATTTGTTTGGCTTTGAAACAACTGCTGTTAGTTTTGAAATGAAGCCTTATTTTGACATGAAGCATGGAAACATTTAATCTTGAAAAGAATTAACAGGAAGTTACTACCTGTGGAAATGTGCCTGCTCTAATTTGAATCCAAATTATGCTAACATGACTCATTCCAACCCCTCAACTGATTTTATTGAGCTACTGAATCACGCTCAGAGGAAAGAGGTTGGTGGTTTTGGCAGAAATTAAGGGATTTTCACCCCAATCAAGTATGTTTGATCTCCCTGCCACTGGGCTCATCTTCCTTCACTTGCCGAGTCCCAGGCCCCTCTCCACGTCACCTCCTCCATTGCCTCTCTTGATCTATCAATGTATCCACCCTTATCATCCCATCTGAGCTGCTCCTCAGCTCTGCAGCTCAGTGTGTCAGGACTCCAGGGGGGATTTAAACATTTGAATTGCATGTTGCCCAGGTGTGCTGGGAGCTGCTGGGCAGGACACAGCCATCTGAAGACTGGTATTTTGGTGTTAGCATTGCTCCAGTGTGGGTGGGTGGGCAGCAGCAGTAATAGCTTGCTCCTGAAGTTCACCCCCAGGAAAGGCACACCATACTTTCCCACGGGCTTTTATTTGATAGCTTTTAGTTTGCGGTGTTTTGTTGGTGGAAGAGAAGGGTATAGAGATTATATGTTGGGAGTATCAAATGGATGATCAGTCAAACTTCTCAGTTAATCACCCTTTTCCCCTGTGACAGCAGGCAGAGCAGCCTGTGCTTGACCTCTGCATGTCCTTACCATGATACAGGCATGAGTGAATTAGTTTCAGTAGAGAGCTGGGGAAACAAGGCAATTCCTCCAAGTGCCGCACACAAGGGAATACAGCCAGTGGTTGAAGTGCAGCTTATCTGATGTTTCACACCCCACTGGTATGTGGAGGGTTTAAGTGAAAACTGATCTTCTCTATTTACTTTCAGAACAGAAAAGCTGATTGAGACTCAGCCAGAAGAAAAATTAAGACTTCAGTCAGTTTTGTAGCCATAGAGAGGTTTTCTGCCCAGCCCAGAAACTGATGATCTGGATTACCAGTTGGCACCCGTTGAGTCCCTGTTTAATTATCGACCTCCTTCAGAAGCCTCTCCCATCAGTCTCCCCTGGCAAAAGAACATAAGCCTCTTTTCCTGTTCCTCTTGGCTAAGGGAGATGTCATTTACGAGCTCACAGAAGTGGGCAGGTTGCTGACAGATCCCAGCTGCCCACCCAACACCTGGCAGGATGATCTCATGTGGCACAGTGCTCTTTCAAGGTGAGGGCAACGAGAGGAGGAGTAGGCAGGTAGGTGCAGCTGGAAAGGAGGCGTATTTTTGTTTGCAAACTTTCTGACTTCAGGGCATCCCAGGAAAACCATTCAAGAAAGGTCTTGTGATGACAGGGCAGCCTTGCAGGGCTGCAACATGCCACCTCACTCCTGCTATGATGCAATCCCTTGGGAGCTCCCGTCTCTGCATCCACATAGGGCTTATTTTGTTTACACAGATCCAGATGTTTCTCCCACACATACGACCTGCCACTCACTGTGTTTACACCACCTGCCAGAATATCAGGTGATATCCAGTCCTCATAAATGTAGGGACATCCCATGCATCTTTTTTCCCCATGTCTGGCCAAGTTCATTGGGACATGTTGTAGTTAGGAGCCTCTCTATTCAGCCTGAAGCTCCCTGGGCAGCAGCTAATTTTCTCATCCTGACATGACTCAGTGTGCCTATTCTCAGAAAATGCATGTTTCTTCTCACCATGCTCAAGTTCTGTTGCAATGTAGATGGAGGCAGGAAATCAGCTAAACCTCCATCCCCAGGGAAGCTTGAAAAATCACGCAAAGACCAGAATTCAGCCAGTGACATCGGCCTGCTTTTGTGTGATGATTTATGCCGATGTGGAAAACCAGCAGCAGGCATCATTCAGCCTGAGAGAAAACTTGCACACAGAACGAGGCCTCTCTCATTGCTGTATGACAGCCAGCTGCAACCTTTCTGTTGAGCTTGTGTCACTATGCAGAGGTGATGGGTCAGGGAGAAGAATAAGCCAGAGGGACCCTAACTCCAGCTGAAAGGCTGTGATGGGTGGGACATCCTTCATGAATTTTCCTTTAGGCCCTTTTTTGGCTAAGCATCAAAACCAGGTCCAGGAACAGAGACCAGAACTCCAATCTTAACCTCTCCTTACTCATACCTCTTGGCTTAAGGCCACAACAGCACACCAGGTAGCAACAGGAATGCTTCAACATGGCTTTGCCTGCAGTATCCCATGGCCTGCTGGTTGGAGATGACTGGCTTCCAAATTGGTAGGACCCGAACACTGGTCTCCAATGGTGTTGGCACGCAAAGGGCAGGTACCCTGAAGCCCATGTGGCCTGTGGGGATCTTGGGTGCTGTCTGAGGAGGGGAAGAAAAGATGATGGCTTCCTCCTGGCCCTCTCCAGCCTCCTAGAGAAGGAGGCGTGGGAGAAGGCAGCCTGGATTGCCCTCTGCAGGGCTTAGTAGGCACCTACCTCTCCATCACTTGCAGAGGGGAAGGAAGGTTGCCCTCTTGGGGCCAGGGGCCTGGTGTTTGGGGCAGGGAGTGCCCAAGATGGGCACCAAGAAGAGCCTGGGCTCCATGGTCGCCTGCTCTGTTGGGAGAGCCCAGGTTAGGCAGAAGGCCAACACATCCTGCCATGGTGGGTGGTTACATTAACAACATATGACTGATCACTTAGCGGTGGCATATCCAATTCTGCATATGCAGTGAGGCAGTGGGTTGCATAGGAAGTCATTTTGCGGGGCAGAATCATGCTTTGTGGGGACATCTGTGCTGTCTCAAAGCTCAGCAGGAGGGGACATTTCCAGCTGAGGCCATGTGGGACTGGCTGGGAGGGGACAAAAGCTGTCCTGAACACAACAAGTGTCCTATGGACCACCATGGCTCTCCCAACGTGCTACTCAGGAGCAGTGGTGCTATTACGGGTTTTTAAAGCTTTAAGTGCCTGTCTCGAGCACTGCTCTGCCTTTAACAGATTAATCAGTGCTTGAAACCTGAATCCAACCGTGAGCACAGTCAAGGGCTGGAGGTGTATTTATGAAGCGGTTGTGGTTGCCCCGGCTGCTGTCTGAGCTGTACAGTTGATGGAGACCTGCCTTAACCACCTGTCCAAGGATGACTTCTGCACATCAGTTTTTTGTGTTACCTCTTGCTGCATTTATCAGTTGGCTGGCTGCAACCAGAGCAGAAGCAAGTGAAACTCTCCATCATTTGAACAGTGTCAGAGTGTTTCCTGCAACCCTCCAGAGGCCGGTCTGGTACTTCAAGCTGTGGAAAACTGCAGCGGCAATTCAGGTCCATTTCAAACAAAACTGGGAGACTGGGCCTGAGGTTCATTTTCCCATCACATTCCTGAATTCATATGCCTTGCCATTTGCTGCAGTCAGTATTACAGAATCTGTGAGGAACAGGTGATACAGCTGGCATATCTGCATGTGTTTGAGTATGGAGCAGGGTGTGCAAGCATTGTAAACAGAAATAGCTGAGATGGATGATCCTATGTACCAAAAGTGCTCAAATATTTGTGATGCAGTATCTGTAACTGCAGTCCCTGATAAATCTGTCTTAATTAGATGTTGTCATTTCCTGGGTTTGGAGAAAATTGAAGTGTAAAAGTATTGCCAGGATGATACTGAATGTAAGTGCATTTGAAGTATTTTAATGTACTCATCAACATGTATCGGAAGTATTTTAACGTACCCATGTTGTTGATGATCACAGCAGGAAAGGAGAAAAACAGTTCCAGACCCAGAGGTCTGACTCACAGTGCTCAGCTTGGAATGAAGGTTGTGAACCAGGGCAAAGAAGAAAACCACATTGCTCTCAGATGCCATTGGAGCCCCAGTGACCAGATAGTCCCAGTCTCTAGAAGAGAGAGCTGGCGTAGGCAACGCCACTCCTTCAGAGTTACACTACAGCGTTATAAAACCAGAAAACATTTCCCTCTGAGTGGAATTATAGTACAGCCTTAGGGCCAAGGAAAAGTTACACAAGATGTGAGACATCTGATATGCATCACTGTTGAGCAAAGCACGTTAAACAATATGCTTATGCAGATGACCCTCAACAGACTATTATCTGGGCATCTTTCATTACTTGGAGAACTGTGTTCTTTCCTTATGACTATATGACTTTTGACTATATCCTCCGACTAATCTAACTTGGTTTTTAATCAAAATAATTTTTATTTAAAACTATGTGATTTTACAGCCTCTTGGTATGCTGTCAAGTAATTTGTAAACAGTCATTCCTGACACTGTATGAATTAACCCTTGGCCCTGGGGTGCTAAGCCAAGATACTGTTCTGGCCTACCAGACCCTGAGCACTGATGGGACATCCATCCCCAAAGACTTCCTGGGCAGAGTGCCTGAGATGCCTGTGGCCCCTGGCATTGCCAGGCTCTTCTCTCCACTCTCCTTCAAGCTTCATTCGTAGACCTCACAAGCTGGAGAGCTGCCTGCTACATGTTTACCTTGTGAGCAACCAGTATCTGTAACAGCATATTTTTCAAGGCTAGGAAGGTACGACCTTCTGAATCCATTTCTAATGAAGGTTGCAGATTTGTCTGTATGCCCTGTTGTAGCACCAACCTGGTAATTACAGTGCTCACAGCTCTTATTGTATATGGTGTGCATTTGGGGCTTTCATGGGTTCTGAAACACGCTGTCCTAGGGAGTCTGTGTGCAGAAGCAGTGCCAGCCAGCAGCAAGCAGGCTGCTCCCAGCCGCAGCGGGGAATGTTCATCAACACTCAAGAGCTTGCACTCGGACATGGACAGAGGAGCCGCCTGTCTCTCAGCAAAGCCATCTTCACAATCTGCTTGCAAAACCCTTGAGACCTTTCCCTGCCAGGCGCCCTTTGCCTGTGTGACTTCTGGCGAGGTACCTTGTTTGAGATATTTGAATGGTTTTAGCTGCAGGCAGCTGTCCTGCCTTCTGTCGCTGTACGTATGCTTTGCCTACCTCTGCACCTGACTGTGGCTGCAGACCTGGTTTTTGGTTATTTTCTCTATCTCTGCTCTTTTGATCAGCTGTGTTTACAATGTGAAGCATAACAGATGTTAATTATGCAGAAGAGGTTGTTTCCACTAAGCTCAGGTTTTAGTTACTGATTCAGCCTCTTCTCTGGTTCTGTCAGTTTTCTTTACCCGGCAGTGTTGCACTGACCTAAAATCTCTGAGTATTTATGGCATGCTTCTCAAGACCAGCGACTCTGGCATTCAGCTCAGACCACCCCTCCTGCAGCATGGTCCTTGCTGATAGCCCCAGCTTGTCTGGTCCAAACTGTGTGCAGATACCTGAGAAAGTCTGAAAGGTGAGTGGAGTGTTATCTCTCTCCATCTGCCATTACTTTTTTTTATGTTATTGTTACAAACCCAGGCAAGAGGCATGGGTGTATGTGACTGTACCCGCAACATCAAGGAAGACAGTCCTGGATGCTTTCTGGTATGGGGCAGCTGAGATCTCTGGCTGCATCTGTGACAGCACAGTCAGCACAACCATCAGGATTAGACTAGGTATTAGGAAGTATTTCTTTACAGAACGGGTTGTTAGGTGTTGGAATGGGCTGCCCAGGGAGGTGGTGGAGTCTCCATCCCTGGAGGTGTTTAAGAGTTGGGTCGACATAGCGCTGAGGGATATGGTGGAGTTGGGAACTGTCAATGTTGGGTTGATGGTTGGACTGGATGATCTTCAAGGTCCTTTCCAACCTAGACGATTCTGTGATTCTGTGATTTGGTGCGTGGGTCGTGAAACATTGGCTGGCACAGGAAGGCAGCACCTGTCCCTGCTTCTAGAAAGGACACTTCTTGTAAAAAGAATCAAGCTTGACTAGAGGCGTACCTGGGAGATGAGTTATTGCAGCCAACTGAGATGCAGTGGGATTTTTCTCATGCAAGCTGGTGCAAATCTTTTCTTGTAAAGGGTGGATACTGCTGGAGACAATGTATAATCTGGTCTGGAGGCTTTTCAGAGCTGATAAGCAGCCATCAGAATTAGTCCTTCACATTGTCAAGAGTAGGACATATGAAACATTAAAGAAATTTCTTGTTGGCAGGTGTATTAATGTACTCTGAATCTTATGGGAAGTGAGTAAGCGAGAAGCAGATCAGTCAATGTTTCAAAATGCTGCACATAACCCCAAAAAAAGTCTGAAACCAAATCCCATCTGTTTCTCCCCATTGAACATATGCATCCTGCTAACTTTCTGTGCTGGTGACAGTAATCCAAATAAGCAGACAATTGGCAGTAATAGAAACCTTAAATTAACAAAACAAGACAAAGAAAAGTGAGTCCTTTGAACTTCTTGAAATAACACCAGTGGTACCTTGTCTCAGGGATCTACTTGGTGATGAAATCATAAGGTTGCTCTATACTTTATGAACCAGATCCTATGCTAGGTTAAATGTTTGTTTATCCTTGAAGGTGTGTTCAATACCAAATTTTCCTTCATAAATAAACTGAATAAGTCTCTGGATTGCCAGTAAATAGGTGTGAATTTTGCCTTAAAGCAAACAATGAAAGCAATTATTAGGAAAGTACATTTGTGCCCACATCAAGTTTTGTCTTGCCCCAAACCTTGTCCTATTTACTCTCTGAACACTGGTGGACTGCCCAAGCTACTCAGCTAGAGGCCTAGCTCCACACCCTGGTGCCTTGGCTGGCCAGAAAAGAGCAACATGGGCTACCAACTCCAGCAAACTGCAGAGGCAGGAGACAGTGCAAGCCCAGGAACGGGAGCGTGTTTGTGCTTGTGAGTAGCTGTAGCTTGTAATTCCCTTGGGGCCAACCTTGTCTCATTAAGAGGGGAGCAGTATTACAGAACGGTTAGTGCCAGCTGTCATATTTAAAAGGTAATTGTGCAAGGCTTTACATTAAGAGGAGGAAATGGGTGTTTGAGGAAGCAGCAGTGGTGTTTAGGTATTTGCAGAGGTCTGGTTCATTGAGCATGGGCTCACAGGAGAAACACTCCTTTAAGTCCTGTCTTCTCTCTGTCCTACCCCACAATCCCAAAGTCCTAGCACAATCCGTGGACCTGCGACCAGCATCATGTCTCTCCTGATCTCTCCTTCCCTGTGCTCACCTGGACTTTCTGCCCAGTGTCCTTCCCCTGGGACAGGTCAGCCAGCCCCACTGCCCCCTCTTTTCATGGCCTGTGGGTTTTCTCATCCTCAGGCTCCTGCTTCCTGGTGCGGTGAGCGCAGTGAGGCCCTGCTGGCATGGCACACGGGGTGCCACCAGGGTATGTTTTGCCCTGGGATGCTGAGCGGCTGCCAGCAAGTGAGCTTGCTGCTTGGCACCTTAATGGGGAGACGTGCCTTCAGCCTCCACTCTGCTTGCCCGGATTGCCCTTTACAGTTTTCCTAATCGGCTTTGAGAATTAAGCAAATAAACTCTCTGATCCTCCCTGGCCTTAGGGCATACAAGGCTGCAAATGGCAAATGATAAATCCTTCTGCAGCTCTCTTGCTACTGTCCCTTTCTGGCCTGGTACCAACTCTCGTTCTCCCAGTCCTCAGTAAGCATTACTCAATTTGCTTTACTTGGTGGACTACCACATAGCTGGAAGCAAGTATACCTGGGGCTGGTCTGGATCCCTTGCAAAAAAATAACCAACTGTCAGCTCAGAGAACAGCTCTACTGGCTGAAGTTATGGATGTCGCTGGGAAAAGTCTAATGAGTCAAACCTTCCCAACAAGTTACCGCAGGAGACTGATGGATTTCATATCATACTCTCCCATTTTTATACTTGAATATGGAAACTAAAGTCCTGTGCTTTCTGCTGTCTGAGCTGGACAGTGCTAGTTTTACAGCAGCGGGATTGATTGCACTTTGCCAAGCACACTCCAGCTTTCTGGTTCTCTCTCACTAGTGAAGCTGCCAGGCAATAGCTGTGATTCATGCTGGCTCATGAAGTGTAAGTGGTGTCTAAAAACCACAGGCTCATTATCTGCTATTACTGGTAACCATTTGTGGTAGAAAAGGAAATGACTTTTGAAGGAATGTGAATGGAGTTTAAATTTAATGTTTCACATTGTTCTTGTACCTGTGTAAAGAGGAGTCCCCATCCCATTCCTCTCTGAATCACCTTGGGTAGTTTCTTCTCAGCTGGAGAGAAAGAGCCCTGTGGCTCTGATGGCTGCAGTGAGGCCACCTCCTTCCCCAGGGGTGACCATGGCCCTCACATCAACTTTGTCACCCTGTCCCTTGCTTTACATGAGTGGGGAGGTAGGAAAGAAGAGAGAGAAGGGAAGGAATACATGGTGGCTACCTCTGTGGTTTATGCAGTAGCATGTGTTAAACACAAGACACAGCAGCAGTGGAGATTGCTTTAAAATCGTGGAGGAGCCAGTAATCCCCAGGTGATGACTGTATTCTGTGAAATGGGTCTCATGAAAAGCCCTGTGAGGGACAGACCACGAGGTCCCGTTTCAGCGGCAGTAAGCACGGGAAGGAGAACGTGATTTCCCTCCAGAGTTAGGGATTGTCTCCAGAAACTGCCTAGTCCAGCCTTGTACTTCAGCACTTCCAGCCGTAATGAGCTTCGAAGGGTGACCTAAAACCTCAGTACACTGACCTGGTTGAACAGAGCTGTAAGATGTGACTTTAGTACCATCTATGAGCTACAAGGCCTTAACAACCCCAATAACAAAAATTAATGTTTCTTATATCAAAGAGACTTTTAACCTTGTGGAGGAAGGGGTCGCCAGATACAAACAGAAGCTGATGGTGTGGAAACTTACTGGTGAGGATAGCCAGTCCCCCAAGTAATTAATATCAGGAATTGAATTGTTTCAACCTTTATTTCAAGACAAGTGCATGTACATGTATATATGTAGGTCAGCCTAGTTCAGCCTGAAAGTGCAGAGGAATCAGTGTGTGAAATGCCCTCTCCTGCTCTGAACAAGAAGAAAGGGTGCACTCTTCTGAGGTACAAATCCATTTGTGTTTAGGATTAATCTTTCTTGCTGTCCTGTGCACCGCTGTCCACACCACTGACACGGCCTGCCCTGTCTGTGTTAGCTCACTTTGGGAAACACCAGCCCTGCATATCCCTGAGGAGAGCTGAAACTAAAGCTAAGCTGTTAAAAAAATTATGTGAAAATTTAATTTAGTTTTCATATCAGTGAAAATGTCTGCTCAAACACAGTGAATGAGAAATTCATCAGCCCCCACCTCCCAAGGGACACTGTAACCCCAAAAGTTACAAAGGAAAACACATTCTCACTTCGGCCGGGGAACGTGACAATCCCATTTAGGGGCAGGGTGTAGCTGCCTTTGGTCCCCATGGTGGGCAGAGGCGCCAGAGATAAAAGCCCAAACCACTCCCTGCAGCCTGGGAGGAGCTTCCTGCGGGTGCAAATCAGCCCACAGCATCTCATTCCCAAGATGAGAAAAAGCTGTTCTTGACACTGCATGAATAACTGCTTCAGCCACAGAGGTTTCCCCTAGGGCTGTGGCCTGGCCCAGGGTAGGGAAGTTCATAAAACAGGCCAACAACAGCATAAAGCATATGGAAAAGCTCACCAAGGCCTGGAAAATTATCTTTGGCAGCTGAGTCCGTGGGAATGCTCACCCAGGAGTGAGTCGGCCAGAGAGCCAAGGCAGGCAGCACAATGGTGCCTACCTGGCAGGAACGCTCCAGGGCATTGGGAGCATCTGCAAAGAGGAGCTTAGTGCTGACAGCCCAAAGCCTGAACCCTTCCCCGTGTTTCTAAGAAATCTGAAGTAACATTCTTATGCCTATGGTATAAATACATAAATACTTTTAACAAAAGACTTTGGAGTGTACAGCCAGCAGCGAGATACTGAAACGTTGCTGGAGTTCACTGGGAGACAGGTAGTCAAATGCCCTTGAAATCTGCCCCACTTCAACCAAAAATACAACAGTCGCTGGCTGCGCTCAGGTCACATGTTGCCTGCGGCACAGGCAGGGCAGGACTTGTCCTCGGCAGCCACAAGCTTTGTAACGAGAAGAGGGATGCGCAGCCCAGGATTGCCGAGAGCAGTCTGACTTCAGCAGGAGCCAGGCAGGGTGCGCAAGGTGCACAGGCGCATGGTGGAGGTTGTGCCTGTGAATCTCTCTGTGGTGCACACCTGTATGACAAAGTCTACTGAGAGGCTCATGGGAACCATCTGAGTCCTCCCAGAAGAAAGGATGAGCAGACCTGCAGGTTTTGCTTGGTCCATTAAAGAGAACCCCCCCAAATCAAGAGTCCACCTTTTTCCAAGTTTTTATGTACCGGGATCATTTTTGGGTCAAGCCAGTCTGTGTGTGTGTGCTTGAAGGAGATTCTTCTTCAACTAACAGCTCCGGGAGCTGGTGTCAAGATGTGAACGTCCCACCAGACATTCCCTTGGCTCACACTTCAGTAGTCTGCAGATAGCTGGAACAGCCAGTGGGCCTCCGCTCTTAAAAGCTGATCCTAAAAACCTCATAGTCGCTGCAGGACCTGCGTTTCTGCTGTCCAGTGCAGTCCTGTTAGCTCATTTCAAAATCCAGCCTTCCTTTTGTGGCCTTTACCTGTCAGAGAGCATTTATCTGGATCACTTCAAAGGCAGTCCCTTGACACCTCTTCCCTGTCTCCTGCCTTGCCAGGCAAAGGGCTGTTGAGCAGATCTGTTCTCCTCCTCCTCCAAATGGCTTCAAGACACTTGAGGTATCTTCCTGATTTACCAGATTTTTATTTTAGCAAATACACAGCGCATTTATACTATATACAGATACTGTCAAGTAAATAGAGAAACCCAGGGTTTCTCTGAATATGAGCTAAGCTTAGGTGACTTTCTTTGGCTTTTCTGTTCTCCTCAAAGGCTCCACACATCCCTTTCTCCGGTGTTAGAAAGATCCATCCTAGGCAGCAAAACAGCTGCGCAGAGCTCCAGAGAGATGAACGTGGCATGCACTATATAAAGCCTGTTTGCACAGTGATTTGTCCGCACTCCAGCTGAGGCTTTCCGCAGCCCCAAGGAGGGAGGCTAGAGCAGTCTGCCTGTACAAGTACAGCCTGTGAGAACAAGCCTCCCACAGGCAAATGGATTGGTAGGAAAGGCTGTACTTTACCTGTTACATTTCATGCACCACCTTCTACAGCGAGCAAATGAAGGGACTTAGTAACGCAAGGCTGAACGACAAATCCGCGATGGTGGCGTTGGAACTGGTCCTCAGGGTGATGTTATCCTCCTCAAACAAGTAGAGCACTGTCATAAGATTTACTGCATTGCCACTGTCCTGGACAATTTGCTCCCAGAGGGCACTGCCAGTCGTCTTGCCTGTCTTCCACAGTGTCAGCGTCAGCTCGTCCGGGTCAGGGAAATGGATCCTGCCTTTCAAGGACACTAGGTAGAGGCCATCATGGGTGATCATGATGGAACCATTTTGGATCTGAATAGAGCCCACTTCAGCAGTGAGATTTATGTCTACTCCTTTGATGCTTTCACCTGGAATGGAAGAAAGCAAAGATGACCCCATGATGGCAAATGCCTTCTTGGAAATGGGTTGTTTTATATGGACTGACTGCAGGAAAGGTGGAAAAATATAGGAAAGGAAGAGAGTGAACTAGAAAATAAGGCAGACCAGAGCTAGAATATCATCTACTCTAGACAGGCATCATCTCCAGTGGAAATTTCCAGGTTTCCACTCCTAAGTAAGCTGTGCCTTTTGGACTACAACTCCAGCTTATATGAATTATCCCTCCAGTTTTCTATTTATGCACTATTTATTTACCATATGTCTTACTTAAAATACAGATTTGTAAGTAAAGCATCCTGTGAGTTTAAGGAGCAGAGAGGTTCCTAAAAGGAACAGAAAATAAAGACAGTAAATAAGAGGAAAAAGTGATCAGAGCTGGAAGGAAGAGAAAAAGTGCTTTCTGTAGAGATGCTGATAATATAAGTCCCTGTCTTTGGTTTTGTTTTGTTTTTGTTTTTTTAACACAAGACAGGATAGAATAGCAGCATAGAGACAGAAACAGAAGAAACGAATACAGTGCAGAGTCTAGAGACATTAAACCACAACTTAGTTTAATCGGTATTCTCTTAGAACAAGCAGTAACAGTTCCCAGAGCTCTGGTGGAAAGGTTTCCCTGCTGTGCTCCTGGGCTTTCAGCACACCAGCTGAAACCCTGGGGACCAGGGAACCCCGAAATCTCCCGGCAGGCAGTACAGCCCCCCCAGGCCGAGGCGAAATTTCTCAAGGTTTTTCTCTAAAAACATGGATTTCCGTTAGGTTAGACTCATTGCTACCTTACCATATTAACTGAAAGTAAAACCATCAACAATATTTTTAGTAAGATTTAAGAATTTTAGTATTTCCTTCTATCATTGAGGTATGTCATCAGACAAAACATCCAATGTAGTCGGCACGCAAAGAGCTGCTATTTCTGCTACCGTGTGTACGCTTGCTCGCTCTTCCCCAGGAAGTCATTTACATTTTTCATAAATCAGGAAATCATTGACTTGTTTCAGAAATACCCCAAGAGCACACCGCATGTACTCAGTAAATTCTCAAAACTACTTTTCTCTTTCTTTCACAGAGTGAAAGCTTGTTTTAGTGGGTAGGTAAGGGTTGCAGAAATCCACACAGATTTTCAGGTTTTTTTTTCTTCCACTCTGGGAAAACCCTTTTGTTTGGTTCTGGCACCTTGCAGCGCTAGGTCAGATTTGGCCCCTCTCCTCCCAAACAGCTCTCCCGGCACCTTCCTCCATCGGAAGGAACAGCCGTTGCCGTGACACGAAGCACTTGCCAGCCTTCGGCATTTTAGGGGCCGCCGGCCAGTCCCCGGGAAGCGCGGGGCGGTGCGGGGCAGAGCGGGAAGCCGGGAGCCCTCCCGGGTACCGGGGGGAGCCCTCCGGGGGCACCGGCGTCCTGGGGGGTGGTGGCAGCCTAGGGAAGCGGGAGCCGCGGCCGCGGGGGTCCCGGGAGCGTCCCTCGGGACAGGCCGCGGCGGGGCGCGCTGCGGCGGAGCCCGGAGCCCTCCCGCGGGGCCGGGGAGCGGCGCTCGTCCCGGGGTGCCCCTGCCCCGACGCCCACCCACCTGTGTACCGGATGTGTGTCCACAGCACTTCCTCGCTCCGAGGCTGGAAAAAAAAAAAAAAAAAAAAAGAAGAGAAATCCGCGTTAAGGCACCGCGCGGGCCCGCGCTGCTGCCGCTATCGCTTTCGTTTCCCGACCCGGACCGGGACCGGGACCGCGCCTCCGAGAGCACCGCAGGCAGCCTCAGCTGGCGCGGGGCTGCTAGCCAGCTGGGCTCTTTACTTGCTTTTATATCATTATAAATAGGATTTTAGAGTGGTTCCTAGCCAGTCCGAGTTCCAGCCTGGTGCTGAGCCCTCCAGAGCACACCAGGTAGCATTGAACCTGTTTAGAAAAACATCCCGGTGAACGTAACCGGGTCAGACCGAACACTAAGGATGGACCTTGGGGTGCAGAGCCTCTTCTGCATGACCCCCTCGAGTCTGACTCACAGCCGGGGATGCCTGTTTGCAGAGCTGGGACGCAGACGTGCCCCCGCTGTCTCACCCTCCTGCAGGACACTAAGAGCTGGGTCTGGCTTTAGGGCTCCCTGCACTTGGGGTCAGGCTGTTACAGGATGGGTGTCTCTCCGTAGCTCCCTTAGAAGTGCATTAAGACACGTTTAAAATTGATTTGTATTTTCGGAGTGTGACAGAAAAAGTGAGTGCAAATATAGAAGCTTGTATCTTACTGATCAGATACACAAAACACCAAGCTTCTGTATTAGATTTTTAAATCTGAACTTTGCATCTCAAACCCATCTCTCATCTTAACCACAGGAGGCCCAAATCTGCAGTCTCTTCACAACCACAAGTCTTCAGCGTTTTGCCTCATTAAAGAGTGAAAGGTTAGGCTCGCTGCTCCGTGTTCTTCTCTTTACCTATGCCAGAGGTGTCCTAAGGGAAAAGGTGGGCTGGTGAAATGTGTGTTGGGCTGACTCTCATGTATTCGGCCTCATGTGTTACAGGAACTGAGCAGCCCCTTCGCTCTGAGCACAGGGCAAGTGGTGGAACAGAGCAGAGAGTGAGCACAGACACACCAACCTGCGGGTTCAGTGCTGCGCCCTGGCAAAGGCAAGCGGCTGGGGAAGGAGGTTGGAGCCGGGCTGCCCTCTGTGGTCTGTGCCGGAGGGTGAGGTGGGTGCTGGTGGTGGGAAAGGTCTGCTCTGGCACCCTCTAGTGCTGCCACAGCTGCTGCTTGTTCCACTGGCAAGGCTGGATTCGACTACTAAAGACAAGCTTTTATTTCACACCGGCTCTGGTGGAACTGTCTCCCCCGACGTTATGGATCCTACCCATTGCCTCGCAGCTTGAGCCTTACGCTTACTCTTTTTCTGGGCACCTAAGTGCACGAGCATTTCACTCTGGCTCAGGCAGCTGGGATTTCCAGGTACTTTCCCAACAAGACGATAGCTAAGCACAGGACCACTGAGCTTCTGAGGTCAAATAACATCCATCGCAATCTGTCTGATCTGGCCACTGGTGGACAGGGTGTGTTAAACAGACAGGTTGGGTGACAAGCTCGTAGCAACTGTAAGACTATCAGCCCCGCTGTCACTGATACACATTGCCTGTTTTACATATCTCTGCCAGTTACTGCGCTATCTCAAAGCACTTCGCCATCATCTACTAGTAAATTCTGCTGAGGAGAGAATGTATCTGTAGGACTGGAAGAACATCCACAAGCTAGTAACAGAGTTACTCACCCCTCTTTCTCTGTTCTGTGTTCTTACAGGGTGCGGGAAAGGATGCCAGGAGGGTTGGGGGCACAGAAGTACTCCTTACTGGCTGCTTCAGATTTTCTTGTATCATTTACACACTGAGTTTCCACATAATTTTTGCATGTTCTGGATCCCCAAACATGTGACTTCCTCCTGTCTGGGACATTGTGTCTAGAGCTGTGCCACATGGCAGAAGTTTCAGGAATAGGTTTATACTGCACAAAGCACAAATCTCAGGGGACAGTAGCAATACACGCTGATTGAGAGGACCACTGTGATGATGTGCCTGACTCCCTGTGTCATGCAGATTGCAGACGGCTGTGCACTGGAAGTCTGATGTACTTTCTCCACACCAGAAAATATTAGGATTATCGCCATATCTTCCTTATCTACATTAAACCTCTGCATGATTACTCTTCCTGCCCTTTTCAGGTAAAACCATGCTGCAACAGATCATCAGAAGCCTTTGAATTCCCAACAGCTGCTCAAGGCTTTTACTTCCCATGCATTTGCCATCAGGGGGTTCCACACTCACTGATCGCACCTGTGAGCAACTTGCCCACGGCCTGATCCCAGCTGGTGTGGCAAGAGGAGGTAATCCCAGCAGAGATGGGAACTCACCAGCCTTGCGTATGTGCAAGCAGACTATCACTACTTTTTTTTTAACTTGCTCATTTGGAAATCACAGCTGAGGTTTGCTCTCCAGGCAGCATCGTGATAGAAACCAGATCATTGTCCCTTTTTGTTAAGCATGGTTTGGGCTGCAGATGCTGACTTTCTGAGCATGTGCCATGACATTATTTGAGCTGTGTTTTCACAGAACAGTCCGGGGTTTTTTTCAGGACCCATGAGGACAATGGAAAGTAATCAAATATAGTCTTGCTATAAAAAACACAGCTACTGTCTTGCTATTAAAGTTACTGTGGTACTCTCCAGCCCTGGAGGACAGGAGACTCCTCCCAAGAACAGGGACAGCCTCTTGGTTGCTCCCATGGACCAGCACTCCCAGCCTGCTCCTCTGATGCTGCTGTGCTCCTGCTTCCATAAACTCCATCTCCCTAAACTGCCCCGAGAATCAAGTCAGATTAGTACTGCTGCCTCTTGTATAGACATTTATATAGTCAGGTCATGGTTATCCTGCTGAGCCCTGTAATTCCAGTGCAATGAAATTCCCCCGTGTACAACCCGCGAAACCGCTCCTGCACAGCATGGTGCAGTCAAAACAGGACACCATGGTTATCTGCTTAAAATAATAGAAACCTGTCATGAGCCTGCAGGTAGCAAGTGTTTAAAAATGAAAAGGACCTCTGGTGACTCCCAGGGCCTGGACTTTTCGTCTGCTGCAGTCGCTGCTCCTCGAGCACCCTGTTTCAGTTGTTTCTGCTGAGGAAGGGAAACTCCAGGCACATACTGTGTCCCCTTCTCAGCTGCTGCTCTCTTGGGTTTGTAAGGCTCACAAGCAGCAATGCTAGCCCCTGCCATCTTCCTCTGGAGGAGATTCAAGTTAACACTTTTACAGAAGAGAGAGATACTGAGAGATGAGGAGTCACAACCAGAGTGTGACCCAGGAGAGCTTTCTGCATCTTGAGCAGTGTGATATCTCGCCCTTCTCCATTGGCTTCAGAGCAATTTCTCTCTCCCAAGGTAGAAGAGGACTGAACTGAATGAAAGGTGTTCTCTTTCAGTGTTATCAGGGTCATCGTTCTGCAGTTTAATAACCCCTGTGAGACTCAGGTCAGTGAAACTTCTGCAGAGCATGAGAGTTTTCATTAAACTGCAGAGGACCCAGAGCATGAGGCCATCCCTTCCTTGCATGGTTACATGCCTGGCTTGTTCTTTGCCACTCTAAGTGGGAGGAAAGAATGAACTCTGGTAAGACAAAGCACAACAAGCTTTAAAGTGGCACATAGCTCTTGGAGAAGGTGTGGGAGGAGAAGTAGCTAGTGCATAAGCAGCACTGAAATAGCAGTGAAAGGTTGTTGACAATCCACCAGCCTGCAAACACATGAAAGAGACAAATGTGTTTGCTGCAATTTTTGCGAAAGTATTCTGAGTTTCGGGCATCTCTGTTATTTATATTGTTTGCAGTGGTGTTAAAGGTACACGAAACTCTGGCCACATCACTCTTTCTCATGTACACACACATACACACACAGGCTGTCCTCTGCAGATATAGATGACTACTCCTAAAGCCCAGTATATGTGCCGGCTGAGAGCGCTGAAATGTTTCAGGGGTCTTGCTAGAGCTGTTCACAAGCTGCCTTGCTTTCTCACATATCTGCCTGCACATACAGTACATTTTAAAAGTTCAGGAGATGTTTATGAGCAACCTGGGTTCTGATTCTTCCACATGTACTTGTTGAAAGCAAACATCCACCCACATGATCCCATTTAATTAAACAGAAATACACACAAGTCACTGCAAGTAAGGGAGGGAGGGAGCAGGGGCGAGGCCGACCTCCCTCCCTCCAGGGCCAGTGCAAAGGACATTCTTGGAATGATGTCCCTTCTGCACAACCTGTCTCCAGACCCTGCACTGGGCAGTACTGGATGTTGTTTTGAGGACAGGCAATGTAAAAAAAAAGTAAGGAAAGGATTAAAAACTTGTGGTTCGAATAGGGATAAACCTAAATGCTTTTTCCTTTTCTTAAAAAAAAAAAAAATAAAGCCCATATAAATCTTTACAGGCCAGTAGACAATGGGTTGAACATGAGCTCTTACCGTTGAGGGTTGCAGAGAATCTATACCAAGGTAAATCAAGCAGGCAAGCAGTAATATCCACTGAGCAGCTGCGGACATGAGGTGCAGCGTGTTCCTAACCTGTCCTCTTTGCCAGCTCTTCCACTCATCCTCTGCAGGTTCCCTTTCGCTATCCATCTGGTCTTGATTTCTCGGCTCTATATGTGGCTGTCCTTCCATCTCAGCCACGCTGCCAGCAACTGCTGGGGAAGGGGCCAGGAGCACAGCAGGAGCCTGGAGGAGCAGGGAGCAGATGAGCTAGGTGCTCCTGTCCAAGGAGCAGAGATGAAGTGAAGACAGTGCCTTCAGGAGACTGCTTTATGCGCACAGAGAAGCAGGCGGGGGAACTTCTTTGTGACTAATCTGAATTTCCCCTTCCTTCCTTTCTTTCTTTCTTTCTTTTCTTTTTTCTTTTTTTTTTTTTTTTATGGTGTGTGTGTGAATGTGGGGGCTGATTTATTGCATCCCAGTTCAGTTTTGAGTAAGGGCCTTTGAAAGTAGATGTGTTTATGTCTTTCATAGCTTCAGCTGTGGATGTCTTGATATGTGATGTTTCCAACAATAACTAAGAGTTGGGTGGACAGTGCTTGTCTTCACTCAAACCTTTGTCAGTAAAAGCTCTCATCTTTCTGTTCAACCTCAGGTGGGAGGTTTACAGGGCTGGCTCCCTCCCTTCTTAGCAGCACATAATGCTGCTGAAATCTCTTTTCTGTAAAGAAGCAATGAATAGGAAGGGACAGCATAAAGAACCGGAAAGAAAATACGCACTTTCCATTTCTCTTCCCCTTTGACGTCTGGCTTTAAAGCCATGGGATGCTGCATGAAGCCTAAGAGGGAGAAAATGGAGAACTGCTCAGGGAACATCCCTTTTTGCACACACTGAAACCTGCCGTCCAGGGAATGCACTCAGAGGAGCACCCCCAGGCCATCTAGGCTTCCCTTCTGGAAGAGGATTGTCTGTCCCTTGGGACACCAGCACCTTGGTCTCCTTGTGACATTTGCTTGTAACACATGGAGCTGCTATATTTCAGTTGTCTGCAGCAGGGACCATCTCCTATGCTTATTTTGGTGACAGGCTTTGCATCCTTTCTGGGGGCAGTCCAGCACCGCTCTTTCCACTGCTTTTTTAGCCACAATTTTTTCTGTTGTAAATTAGCATATCACGACTGAAGTCAGGCGCTGCCTCCTCCTGGTGATGTTTAAGCCCGTTGGGAGTGTTATTGTCTGTCTGTCTTTCAGGGATGAGTTGTCAGAAAGTTTCCCTTCCCCAAAATGCGTTTTCTCAACCTGTCACAAGGCACATGTCCTGACAAATATGTACTCTGCATGCAAAGGAAGCAAGAATAATGTTCTTTCATGTGTTTTTCCACCTAGGTAAGGATATTTCCTATAAACACTGACCAAATGAAGAGGGGAGTACAGCACTTGGGTAAGCAACCTGCTGTAAGGACACCCCACCCTCGCCACCCTTGTTCTTGAAAAATAGCCTCGAGTTGCTGATAGCTGTTGGATTGAGTTAGGAATACACTCTGGTGTTTGTCTCGAGAGCAAACCAAAATCATGGAAACTTACTGAAGAAGGTTCAGCTTTCACATTTTCCACTGGCTCTTGAGTGCATGGAAATTTTCATACTGCTTTCACTTGTGGCCACTCACCAGAGCGTGCTGGAGCCCCCGGCTGAGCCCCAGCTTGATGAGAGGCCCCGGGAACAACCCTAACCTTCCTTCTTTGTCCAGAAATATGACGAGCGCCGTGGCAAAGAGAGTTTACGCTGCCTCTGAGCAGTTGCCTCTGATTGAGAGCACGCGTTTGGAGGCAGGACTTTGACACCTAGTGGTCACAGAGTGCCTGTGAGCCCGGGCAGCCACGCACCAAGCTCAGCACCTGCCGTGACCAGGCTCGGGCTTAGCCAAGCCCTGCAGAGGAGTGAAGCGGTACCTTGGGGTGCTGCGGAGGAGGCCTGATGAGGCTGGGGTGATGTGGAGAAGGAGATTGTTTGCTCCTGTGGATCTGCAACGTCTTGCCATGTCTGGATGCTTGCTTAAAGGGTCCCCAGAAAAACATTCACCCTACTTGCAGCCGCCGTCCATTCATAAGGGGCTTGGTGGTGTGGGGGAGCCGACGGAGACTCTGGAGATGACGAATTCTCAAATGTGGCTTCAAAGCAGCTTCCTGGTGGGGAACAGATCCAGCTCTAGGTCCTTCTCCCATGGGTGGGGGTCTCAGCCGCCTACGGTGCAGATGGATAGCAGTGGTGGCTGGGAAGCTGGGACCCAGCTGTCCCGGTCCCGTAGGAAAGGCAAAACAGGCTTGGGGGGATGTCTGGGCTGCGCAACACCTGAGCAAGTGCTTCCTCATGTTCCTGCTGCAGGGGTGTCTCAGGGGCAGTGTCCCCAGGTCCCCATTGCTTGCAGTCCCTGCGGCTGATGCTGCAGCTGAAGCAGGCAGGCACGGAGGAGGGCTGTGGGGCCAGGGCTGCCCCGTACCTGCGTTCCTACCTGTAGCGAGAGCCACCAGCAGGTGACTGCAGAGGCAGCCAGCGGCAGGTCTTGCACAGCCTGCCAACGAACTTGTCAGTGTTTGGGTGGGGAATCACAGAACGAGAGCGCGCGATCATCACACCACAGCCGCCTTCCTGGAAGAGCAGGCATTGCTGCGTACCAGAGCAGCTCTGTCGAACGCAGACAGCCTGGGCTGTTATGCCCTGCACACTCCCTCCCTGCTCCCTCCAGAAAAGGAAACAGGGTTTTCCATTTGCTGCTTAGTTTCTGCAAAAATGCCAGGATGCTGAGCTAAGACTTGTGTGATCCCATAATTCTCATATTTTGGGTACATGCCTTTGAACCAGACACAAGCTCTCGCCCATCTCCTTCTCCTCCCTCCCTGACTCTGGATCTTGCACTGGTTTTGTTTCTAAAACCCTAAAAAAAAAAAACTGGGTGGAGGTATTTCTGAAATTGCCTCGTCATTTCTGTACTCCCCCAGTGCAAGTGTTGCTCAGCTTGGGGTAACAACAGTGGTGGCACTGAGGATCGAAAGCTACATTTCAAGTAATGTATCTAGCATTGTGTCTGAAACAGGAAAGAGGACAGCTCATTCAGAGGCATCATAAACACCTATGCACAGACTGTCTTTCGCGGTTTTAATTGTCTTCAGCTTGTCCTCCTGCCTTGTATATGAAAACCCAAGTGCATGCAAATTTGGTGGCTTTAGACATGTGCTGTCAGGGCCCCTGCTCTCCGTCCTAGAGGAAACTTCCCTGGTCTTCGGCACCCCAATGCATCGCAGGCTTACTGCACGCACCCAGTAGTTGCCAAAAGTTGATGCTTTGATTAAAATTATTTTAGTCCCTCTTCTCAACCCTTCCCAGTCATCATGCCATTCTAGCAATGGGGCAAGCAGGCAGGCTGAGGTGGCTTTGGGGCTCTGTGAGCCTGTTGGCACTCTGCAGCAGACCCTGGTTACTTGGTCAGCTCAGTAGTTTTCCAAAGAAATGCCTCTCAGTGGCACATGCAGCAACATTATTCCAGCAAGGACTGAAGGAAACTGGAATTAGTTGGCAGTATGGCTTGATGGGGTTTTTTCGGACAAAAATCCAATATCTCTTCCATTAGGCTGTCATTTCTGGGCTTTCCCAGACCGGGGAGCTGAGTGTTTTAAAAGCTTGGCTAAAGTGTGGCGGTCACAGTTAAGGCTAAATCCTGCAGCGTCATTGCTGTACCAGATCTCAGAGACAGCTCGGAGCCCCAGCCTGCCAGTGCCCCCATGCCACGAGGCTGCTGTTCTCCAAGCAGCGGGATGGGGCGGAGACAATCCTCACCACAGACCCCAGCCCCTGGCCCACGCAGAGCACCCCATGTGTGGGAGTCGCAGGGCAGGGCCCTTGCCCAAGACCTGGCAGCCCTTGCTGGCACCATCCTTGCTTTAGTTCCCATTTCCCAGGAAAGTGCTCTCACCAATCTGAAAGGAGAAATTGGGGAATTATATAGGAGAGATAACTTCTCAGAAAAACAGTGGAAAAACTGTCTGAACTGTTTGTGAACATCTAGAAGGAAAAAAGGAAATGAGTAGCAACCAGTGTGGGTTTCCAAGAACAAAACCTAATGTTGTTTTTTGGGGCAAAGAAGCCTCTTGGTCAGAGGAGTAGCTGTGGGTTTTGACTCTCTTTTTCATAATATTCATGAAGCATGGTCTATACATAAACTGCTGCTCAGCAGAAGCGGAGCTGATTGAGTGATTATTGATGGTTTGTTGTCAAAATGGAAGGACATAGCTTGTCCTCCTGGGACCTGCCCTTCCGCGGTATGCCCTTCACCTGGGGGATCCTCTGGGCCCTCTGGCAAGCCAAGCAGGAATGGGGACATGCTCATGGGTGAAATCTGGCCTCTCAGTTCTTGCTGGTAGTCTTTGCCTATAATTTAAAGCTTTGGCCTCCACTTGGAATAAATTACTAGGAAAGCAGTGCTGTTGCTCTCATTGTGTCGCAGATGGAAATATTACTGTGGTAATGATTTAGCAGCAAATCAAGATTTATTAATGACTAGCAGCGCTTAATCATTAACCAATTTAAGGATTTACAAAATAATTCAGTAAAATATGTTATGATTAAAATAGCAACTTAACTACAGATTCAAAAATGACAAGATTCACACTAACTTACTAAAAAGTATCCTGAATCAACATATATACATATGTATATTCATAAACACAAGATGTACAAACACACAGACAAAGTACTTGGATCCAGTGGAATATGTATGTACCCACACTCATGAAAATAACTGTGTATACCCAAGCATATTGGTAGGTAGAGATGTGGGTGAAAGAGAAGCTAGCCTACAGTTAAGATTTCCCTCTTCTCAAGTTTAGAATAAACAATCACAATGCATCAGCATTTCTCAATGGGTGATAACTGAGACTCGAGGAGGGTCGACTTCACTCTGGCCCTTCATCAGCTTTGACAGCAGACGGTATCTGAAGGAGTTGATACCTGAGAGGAGTTCTGGCTCAGGGGAGATGCTGCTCACAGGCCTGTTGTGATCCAGGAGAGCTCAAAGGGTCTCACTTAGGGTCACTATTTATAGGGTCCAAGATAACTGACTTTCATCAGATACTTTTGCACTCCCGCTCAACTCGAGTGATGAAATATTCTGGTGCCCAGCTGCGCAGGTCCAGAACTCGCTGTATGTGCAGTTCTGTTATCACCCTTCCTCGACCACATCCCAGGTACAGATGTACCAGGCTGTCAGGAGGTGATGGACTGTTATTACTGCTTCCAAGTGATAGGGAGAGCAGGACCCAGGCATGTCAAGGGGGTGCCTTAACGCTCCAGTCCACTGCCATTTACAATCCATACCACCCTAGGTTGGTATGTGGCCCAGGAGGGGGGTTGGAATCACACCAAGCACCAAGTGGCCCAGCAAGGAGGAGGAGGGGGGAATTGCACCACCACACATCGCTGAAGTCAAGTAATACAATGCCCGGTGTTGGGCTGTCTTCTTGTGTGTGGTTGCTTATTTTCCACCAAGGCTGTCTTTGCCTCGAGAATAACTGGTCACATGGTTTGATTTAGTAAAGCAGTGGGAAACAGCAAAGGAAGCCTTGCAATTATATAGGAGGGGGGAAAAAAGCAAAGTGTTACAAAGGCAAGATTTTCATCCAGGTCCTGCTGCTCAGCATGTGCCCCAGCTGTTGCAGTTTAATATTTCTGTCCACTCCAGAAATAAAGTGTTTTGTAACTAAGCCAGATGTATTTATCAAAGTCAAGGAATTTTGCCAGAAACGTTTGTGGACTCCTGATCCACTGTGTGAACCATGTGAACTATCTCTCACCCTTGATGTCACTTCCATGTGGCTTTTTCTTGCCCCTTGCTTATGCGTCAAGGATTTCCACCAGCAGAGGCACTGAGCCAGTAGGAAGGAGTTTATGTTAGTCAGGCTATGACATTTTGACAATGTAAAATAGAAAAGGAAATTGTGAAAATGATGTGAAGTCACATGTAAAAATACTGACATTTATGTGGAGCCAGGATTGTGTCGGGAGATCCCAAAAGAGGAGCATCAGCACTGAGGTAAATCCTGCTGTGCCTCATCCCGGAGTGTTGCGCTGGGATTTTTCCGAGCCAGCTGCTTTATGGGAGCAGTGAGATGAGCGGCGGATGGTTCCTCACTGCTGTGTGCAGTTGTTTTCCCTGGCTGTCACAGTCCTTGGGCCAAGAGGAGGCTTTTTTCCAATGCTGAGCTCCAGCTGCACTGGGCACGGCAAAGCCAGGCAGGATTAGGACCTGCCCTTCTAACAGTGCTGGCAGCTTTTCTTGGTGCTTAGGGACTGTGGCACGCTCAGCACCCTGGGACAGGCTGGTGGCATCTGTAAGCGGGTACAGTGACTGCGGAAGAGTCTGTGTGTTTAATGGCAGTTTTTAACAACAGCGTTATGGTGTTCAGCACAGCCCCCCGACAGGCAGCAGTGCAGACCTCTGAGCAAGCCAACATTGGCATTGCCTCAGCTGGCAGCCACCACATTTTACGCCAGAGTTGTTAGGTTTCCAAAGGTCAGCTGCTGCCCCCTTTTTGACGTGATGGGAGATTTTCCATTGCTGGCGGTGATCTTTGCCCCGAGCATTATCTCTTTGCAGTAAGCCCCCGTGGACTGTGCTCTTCTGTTCCTCGGAGTGGACTTCATTTACCACAGTATCAGCTGAGTGGGTAGGGGCTAAGGGTTCACCGTAGCACCTTTGAAAAGGTCAAGATGAACTTAGTCATACCAATCTCCCTTCCCTCAGTAGCTGCTTCAGTCAGAAATCCCACCGTACCATACCATCATACCATAAGATATCAGGAGAGAAAATCAAGTACATCTTTTGCCATTTTTCTGGTAAAGAGAGGTAACAATCTATGAAAAAAAAAAAGAAATAATTCTACAGCTGACATTCAGAAATGCAGCTGGTCTTGCAGAGCTACCCAGCTCAGCCAGCTCAAATGACCATTCCCAGTCATTCCTGTAGTGTTAGAAACCCCCAGGAGGGATGTGAAGCCTGTGGTGCTCCAGAGACAGCTCTGCTCTGGGCTAAGGAAGTGGTTTCTCTTGCCTATCTGGCACTGTCATCATTGACCTGTCTGCTTCCCCTCATCACCCCCATGGGAGTTTTCTGAGCAGCAAAGATGCTCCCAAAGTCATCCCTCCTGAAAATGAGGTTTTATTGCAGCTCTTGATTCTTCCTGTGGGTCTTTAACCTGTTCATTTCCTTTAAACGTGATGATAGGAATTGCAAGCAGGGTTTTGGGGAAGATTTGCAGGCAGAGGTACTACCTCTTATTAGCTCCGTTAAATAGCTGGAGTGAAACATGAGCAGATGGGTGGTGGGCAAGCAGAGACTGCAGTAAGGAGAGGAGGGTAAGAGCTGGGACCTTTCTAGAACAGAGACAGGACAGAGATTGCAACAGCTCTGTCTGCAAACCCCAGCCTCTACCATGTGCCCCTCTATCTTGGGGTGACTTGTGCTTTTTAGTCGATGGTGATAGCCTTACACTTACTTCAAACTGTTGCATTAAAGAAGTGGAGAAGGGTTAGACATCATTCCTGCCCCAGCCAGCCCAGCAAGAAAGACCCACATGTGGTACCATTTCCTACTTGATGAGATGAGTCACTTCATCCCTTCGCAGGTGTTTTATTGGGATGACATGCTCATCCTTTTCTAGTCAGGGTGCATGCAATACCATTTCACTTGCCTCCTGCCATATAGCTTTGTCAGCAAAGGTTTGTCCGTTAGTTATGAAATGCCATAGACCAAAACAAGATCTGGTCTCAACAAACACATACTGACCAGCATGATGCTTCCATAGAATCTCCTTCATGGACAATATGAACTCTTTCCTTTTTTTGTTTCCTGAATATTGTTTTCTTGTTTAATAGCTGTCAGGTTAAACTTCTGGCTAAATTGTTTCCTTCATTTCTTAAACACCTAAAGAGTTCTTTAACTTTCCATTCACAGTCATTTAGTTATTGTTTTTTCCACCTGGTCAGTTTTGCTCATAGTTTCCCCTAATTTATATTGGCCCTTTTGAAACATCTAGTAGCTGTATTACTGGCTGGGGCTGTCCTATTTGCTCCTACTGACTATAATCAGATCAAGGTAACTACTCCTTAAGCCCTGACCACTTCTTCAGCAATTAAATCATCTTTACTCACTGTAAAAAGCACCAAATATAGCCCTTGCATCTGGCTTAACAGTTTCTATGTTAGGAAATGTCCATCTGAAACCTTTGGAGACTTGGATTTTCCTCACAGCATCACTGTTTCCTTGGACCCTGTGAGAGGGAGGTTGCCGGGACCTGGTGCCAATCTCTGTTGTAACACAGCGGACAGAAACAGCCTGCTCTCAGTTTTCTCTTTTTATTCCTTTTATTTGCAAAACACTGAATTGTCTAGATGCAGCTTGAATGAATGATTGAAAAGTTCTTATTATAACAGGATTTCCATAGGTTTAAACTTTTCACTTTTGGGTGAGATGAGAAAAGGTCTGTATCTCCAAAAAGCAAGCAGTCCTTAGCCCCTTCTCACAAGGTGCCCCCACAGATAGTCCTTGAGGCTTTCAGGCTCATCTAATGCCAACTGCATTGTCTTCATGACATAAGCCAGTAAGTAACACAGGAGGGGCAGCAAATACTTCCCTGCTGCTGTGTAATTGTCCAACAACTATAAAGCAAACAGCCAGGCCCCATGTGCCTGGGACTGCATGTTGTAGCAGGCAGGAGGCCACATGCACTTGCAGGAGCAGCCCATGGGTGCTGCGGATGGGGGCACCCACAGCCATCACATCATACTTCAGTATGTGCGGGGGATTTAAGGATGAGTGCATCCAGCACCCCTGCAGTGCCAGTTCAGAGGGCTTGCGAGGCGGTATCGAGAGCCTCAAATGACTATCCCGGGCCGGAGGTTTTCTCTGTATTACACACAGCAGCACTCATGCTCCCGCGGGCTTTAAAGTGGGGGACAGCACAAAGGCTGTGATCACAGCCAGAGCCCCCAGAGACTAGCTCCCTGCCCTTCCCACACAGCCATCACGCTGCCAGCCCCGAGGGCTGCAGGCAGAAGTACAAGGGGTGCAGCAGTACAAAACCCAGGGGGACTGAGCAGTCAGCCCCTCACTACCGATATTTGCAGTTGACCTGTGTTTGCTTTCCTCTTTACCTGCCACTTTCACTAGTCCTTAAGTGAAAGTCCTGCCTAGTTTCTCTTGTAGAGACATGAACATGGCTGGGCTTCAGGGGCATGGTCGGGGCTCCCTTGCCTGCAGCCAGCATCCCCCACACCCCAGCCACCCTGGGGAGGGGGCTTGAGAGGGGACACTTCTCTGCAGGCAGCAAGCAGGTATGGGTTCATACCAGTGTCCCACTGGGGAAGCCTGTGCTGAGGCTGGTTTGTGTTAGGGTTTGTCAAAACTGGCAGCCTGACCAAGATAAGGCTGCCACAGCTCTGACTCCCTGGGTCCAGCCAGCAGCAAGGCTGAATGTGCATGCACACAGGACATATATACATACATCCACAGTAGAGATAGATATACACACATACACACAGTCAGCCATGCAGATCAGCACAGGCAGAAAATGCAGTTCTCACACAGAGAGCACCAGTGGCCTCATCCTGTTTCTTTCTCTGGCTAATTAGGATGAAAGCCCATTAGCAGAAAATATATACATATATAGGCAATATAGATTCCTTCAGCTGCTAGTAGTCTTAGGACAACAGACTGGAGAGACTGTATACCTGACTCCTGAGCCTTTGATCCTAGTTTCCAGCTGGCCTGGCTTGCTGTTTGCTAGCGATCACACACACCAGCATACCCACCTGCAGCCCAGTCTCTCTGGTTGCTGCTGTCCCAGCACACTGGCTGCTAGGCCCCACAGTGCCCCTTCTGTCACTGGTACTCCGACCTCCATACACACCCGTGCACACCGAGCAGAGACCCTCACCAGGAAAATAGCTAAAGAGAGTTTAATAAGCAGACAGGACACGCTTGCAGTGATCAGGCACAGGGCACAGCCAAACAGGCATGTGAGCAGTCCCTCTGTCCCCTTTTCCCTCTGTTTTCCCACGCTGGTTCTTCCCCAAACTGCCTTGATCCCTCCCTTGATCCCAGACATCCCAAAGTCCTGTGCAGTCTCAGAAGGCTCTTCCCAGCATCCCATAATAAGCCTCATGTGCCTTTAGGCAATGACCCTCTTTGCTAGGCAGATGGGGAGAGTTTCCCGGTTCCTCACCAAAGCGGATGCATAACCCAGGGGGTGTATGGTCACCTGCCCCCCCAGCAGTGCCCTCTCCCCCCCAGCGCCACCAGAGCTCACACGTTAAACAGATACTTGGAGCATTTGTTGCTTTTCATTTTCTTTCAGATAGCTACAACTCTCCGGACAGGCTCCCAGGCTGACATTAACAGCTGTTAAATATTTTCACTGCAAGACTGCAAAAACAGTAAGTTATAGCCCAGGGATTTGGTGACATCTTTTTCTTATTAAACTATCTTTTCCTCATCCAGTATTTAGGGATTCTTTGCTTTTTTAGTGTATGCAGTATTTTTAGAACCTTAAAAGGCTGATTTTTTCTGTTACATCTTCAGTACAGGTGCAACAGATAACACAGATCTGAGCAAGGAAGAAAGCTTATTTCCCCGAGACACCTTTTCCCTGCCAACATGCTGAGCTCCCTCCAAGGCTGGGGATGGGGTAAAGAGTCCAGATTACCTTCTTTTTTTACAGCATTTCTTCTCCTTTCATGGTGTCTGCCCTGGGCAGGCAGGGAGGGAGCTGCAGTGGCCAGATCTACCAGCTCACACTGAAACACGGGGCATGGCTGCTGGGGTCCACCTGCATCCCATCCGCAGCACCTCAAGAGGTGAAGTAAAGCCTCACTGTCCCAGCTCTGCTTTGGGAAAACCCGCAGGCAGAGGGAGCCCCAGCCCCTGCCCCACTCCCTTTATAGCTGGAGACGGCTCAGCTGGCCCTGGGGATCCCCCCCTGACGTGTAACGAGCTGAGCCTGTGTCCAGCCTCTGCAGCCCCTCCCTGCAGGTCCAGTTTCTCTGCAGATCCAGCTCCTAACACTCTTTCCCAGCCCACGACACACCAAACCCGAGTTCAGCTCTCCCGTCTTGGAGGTTTTTTCTTTTTGATCCTCTTCCCGGAAAAAAAAGGTTTGTACACAGGAAAAAAAAACTTTTCAGAGGAAAAAAAAGAAAAGAAAAAAAAAGCCTGGCTCTGCCTTTCTGTCCCAATTCTGAGCAACCTTTAGTGTCAAGAATAATAATAAATCTGTATTTTTTTCCCGGGATAGGTTTTCTGTGCTATAGCCCACCTGGTGATGCAGTGAGGGCCACAGCTGGAGGCAGCACTGCCTGCCTCCCACTGCCCTGGGTTTGGCACCCCGGGAGGAGGGTCAAACATGTGTCCTGTCCCCCCGGGGCTGCCTGGGATGGGTCCCATGGAGGGACAATGATCAGATAAGACACACCAAGCAATGACTTAACATGTGGATGTATTTCCTTTGAAACTGGAGCAAGAAAAGCACTTGCAAGCAGTGAAAACATGTCTGAACATGCTTAATGTGTCTGAAGTGGGGTTTAGCACCCAGCCAGGTCCCTGCAGGAGCCTAACCAGAGCCCGGCTCCTTTCCCCACAACCTGTGCCTTCAGCTTGTGCCACCTCTCCCACACATCAGCTGGGAGAGAGCCACCAGCGACCTCCCTCGCTCTGGCCAGAGGAGGCAAAATCAGCTTTTCCCTTTGGACTGCAGCATGGGGAACAGGGCAGGCTGGTGTGACATGGGTGTAAGGGAGTGCCAACCCTTTCCACCAGCCCTACCTCAAGGTGCTCGCCTCTTGCCCCTGCTCCCCCCACCTATGTGGGACAGGGAGTGACCCTTGGGAGAAGCACCTTTTTCTCCCCGGGCAGCGTCAGTGCCAACCACAGTGCAGGATGTCTCTCACTCGCCGTCTCCCCGTGACTCAACTAGGTCAACCGAAGGCAGGCAGCGAGCGAGCAAGGAGGCAGCTGTGGTGCAGGCGGGGTTTTCTCTTCTCTTAATGCCACAGGCTCTTATCAATTTGGGACATTTTCCAGCCCTGATTTTAAGATGGGAGCAATGGGAAATCTGTCCACACTTGGGTCCACTCTTGCAGATACCCATGGCAGCTCCCCATGGGCACCAAAACCTGCATGAGCCCCAATAGGAGTGAGCCCACCAGCTTGCCAGGCTGGGGTGCTTGGCTGGGCAGGCTGGGACAGAAGGGAAAGCAGGCCACTGCCTCCAGGCTGGTACCCCATCCTGCTTCGATGGTGGAGTATGGAGGTACCCATAAGAGACCTAACTGTGAGGTACCATCAGATCTCAGATGGTCTGTGCTGTGCTTTGCCAGGTTTCATGCTCATTTTCCCATCTTTTGGGCAAGTTTGTCCCAGTCATTTTTCTACTTCCTCTGCTAATTTCTCTATGGTTGTGTTATTCCTGCCAGGCTTAGCACTATAATAGTGTTAATAGATAAAAAATATTTGTGGTTATGACTGACTCATCAGCTGCACCATTACCATCTACAAAATCAGTGTAGATCTGGATAGTGATGTTGGTTAGTCTGGAAAATAAAGCTCCTGTGGCTTTATGTGGCACCTACACTTGTCTCAAGGTTGTGACTCACTAGCCCTGCCTGGTGGGCTCCCTTCTCCCGCAGTGACACTGGAGCAAAGAGGGGACTTTCTGAAGCCACTGTCCCATGGCATTTTATCAGGCCAGCAGGAGCGTTTGAAGAGCTGCCTTTTGATCCACTTCCCAGAATTTGCTTGATAGGGGTTTGTTGTAGTTTAACTGCAAAAAAATTCAGCATTTTTGCTGGAAAAAGACTTCTGGTATTTGGTGGCTGAAGAAATAAAAAGAAAAAAAAATCCCAGAGAAGTTCAGCTGATAACGTGGTAGAGTCATCTGCGTAGTGCTAGGAGCGGGCGCAGTCATGTCTCTCCACCCAGCGATATCATCAATACTGCTATGACTTGTGCAGAATATAGGATGGAAAAAACGAAAGTGCTCGAGTCAGCTGGAAATTTTCAGGTTGGAGTGTGTGTCTGCAGGCAGTGCCACTGCCTCCTGGGAGCCCACCACAACTGACAGCCCCAGCCGCACAACAGCCCCCGTCCGAGAGCCACACTCAGGTGCAAAAACTCCCCTGGCAGGCAGAGAGAGCCCCGACCCCAACACAGTGACTCTAGGATGGAGAAAGCAGAGGTGGAGGGGCTGCTCCAGCCTTTGAAATGGAGACAGCTGGTTCTTCTTCAGGCATGTGTCCTTCTGAAACAGTGGCCAGGGCTTTGCGGGGCTGCCTGAGAGGCAGATGCAGGGCAGGAGCTTTGTCAGTCTCTGTCTAACTCCGGTTGCAGGTAGCTAAATAAACACTCCCGTGCAGAGCTCCCTGTATCTCCTCGCTGACATTATTGATCCAGGCTGACTTAGACACACAGTATGAGCCTGGGAGTCTGTACACCTGACATCCCAAGCCTGAGGGAGCATTGTTCCCCTAAAGCAAACACCCCAGAGCTAGTGGGTGCTGGTTGGTCCCTGTCATCTCAGCACGGGGTCCCTCAAGATGAGCAGGGGTGTGTGATGCTGGGAATTGTGGGCTGGTGGCACTTCTCCACCCATGTAAAGTCCTGTGTAGGCTTTTATTGATATGTATGTAGTCAAACATTGGATAAAAAAGCATTATTTAAGTCTGTGATTGTCCCAGGGTCAAAGCAATCCAACGCTTGCATCCCCAAGACTTTTGTAACTCTCTTAGACATCTTTAAAGATGAAAAACCAAAACCCCAACTGCCAGAGGCTGACAGGCTGTTGGGATGGAGGGTTTCTCTCAGTGCTGGACACCAGGTCCTTGAGAGGAGCACTGCCTGCAGAGCAGGGACACAGCCTTGTCCCTGGGATGCCATCCTCCATCATGCCCTTGCTGCAGGAGCCGCTCGAGGGCAGCTTCAAAGCCTGGCCAGAAACCCCAGCACTGCTCTGAGGTCCCAGCAAAGAGTCAAGCAGCTGAGAGAATTGTGTGTCCATGGCCAGCCAGAACTGCCTCGGAGGATCAGAGAGCCAAGAACACCTGAGCTGCGGCTCTCTGGCACCGTGGACAGCTGGTGTGCCCCAAATCGCAAACTGCTTGGGCAGATCTTATTTTCAAGCAGTCCTTGCCTTTGCAGGGAATGATGATCCCTCTGTCTCTCTGCTGGGTTTGTTGAGAGCTGTAGGGAGAAGAACAAGCTGGTTTCCTCGACAGGAAGTTTCACCATGCTGATAGGAAGTGGGGTGGAATTTCCCTGGAGCCATAACCCAGCGATGACCCCAAAAGCAAAACAGAGATAGTGTGGCAGGGGAAACCATTGGAATGGGCTGTGCAAGCTGTGTCCTGTCCCTCTTGCCATGAGCTAGCAGTGCGGCAGTGCTGAGCCGGCTCAGACCACCATCTGAGTCCTGCTCTCCTCCCCACCAGTACAGATTTTCATGCTGCTCTTGGACCTCTTCTCAAAAGGATGCCTTCTCGGCTCAAAAATTCTCTTGGCAATCCACTGGCTATCAGTTAATCCAGCAGATGATCAGTTTAAGCAAACTTAAACTCTGCTAAATGCTGGAAAGTATCACCCGTAGTTGGGAAAGCTTGGCTGCTGGAGGGCTGGGTGGCTTGCTGGACTGCCTGCCTGCGTCTTTCCTCTGGCTCAAAATCAGCTCCAGCACAAGCTGCTAAATATTGAGATCCTGCTCTCTGCTTAACTTGCCTTCTCATGGCTGCCTCGTTGATGAGGTGTGATTTGCTCCAAGCCATGTGGGAGGAATTGAGGAAATAAAGTTATTAAGTTGGATTTCATACTGGGAGTGGGGAAACTAATGGATAGGAGCTACCGTTTGGGAAGCCAGCTCACTTAAAGCAGATCTCTGTAGTGAGTAATGATTTAAGCCCCTAAGAGAGCAGCTTTTCACTGCTTTCTGGTGCTTATGTACACCATCACTTGGTGTTAGGCGACATGGCCCATTTGGCACCTGCTCCAAGAGAAATGAGTTTGCATTTCTCTGGTTTTCTGTGGTTTTCTGCAACATTAATTCCTTTGAGTTACTGTATCTGAAGTTCCTCTGAAACTCACGCTCTCATTTATAGCATGCAAATTGTCCAAGAGAGGATGCACCACCGTAAATGAGCACACCGAGAGGCAGCAGTGGGATGGCAAATGCTCTGTCACACATCTGCCTGGCAAGGTCTGCTATGGACCATATTCATGGAATGACCACCAGTGAGGGTGCTCCAAGTGCAGCCCAGGGTAAATACCCCTTCCCCCATGCTCCCTGCAGTCCTGGAAGCAGTGTCATGTTCCTGTATCACCAGTGACTATCTGCATATGGTGCAAAGCCCTAACCAGCAGCACGGGGCTGGGGACCATGCTGTACTGTTGTGCCAAAATTGTGCCTCTCATCAGGCTTTTACATGGGTTTCTTTTCTTTTCCTATTTGACAAGATACTCCCCACCATAAAGTCCACCTAGTCTTTGGAGCTGTCTATGGGAGTCAAGACAATGATCCATTAAGAGCCTTTATATATTTTGGTGGGCTTTTTTTTTTAAAGAAATAATTTGCAACCATATCAGCTGTGCTGCATAGCATGTGCCTTGGGGCAGAGATGGGGACACAGGCTGGAGCTGGTCTCACCATCATCCCCCCTCCTCAGCAGTCTGCTGCCCGGAGCGGTGCCAGGCCAGGGCTCCAGCCCCCCAACTGGGTGCAGGATGGTTGGAGAAGCTTTCAGCTGCCCATACCATCCACTTTTCAGCCCATTTCACCCCAGGTATCCCCACTGTCACTTCCAGCTCTCCGCTCCCACACAGATGCAGTGAGGTCTTGGTGGGCTACATTTAACCTTGTGCTCCAGAGAAGGTCTGCGAGAGTGTGCCAGGAGGAATCCCCCATTATCTTGCTGATATTTGCTTCACAGCTTCATCAGGCTTTGGGGAAACGTTTCCCAGGGTGTGTGGCAGCCCAGGGGCTGTGTGGGCACCCGTCAGGGGCTGACCGTGGCCTCGGCTACAGTGATGGATCTCTTCTGCTCCGTGGTTCTCTGACTCACCAAGATGAGTCTGAAACAACATGCTCACAAAAGCACTATGGAAGGAAGCATGCAAAGATCGAGATCTTGTTTACTCAGACACCACTGAGTCCTCTCTGTTTTTTCATGGACACTGGGCCCAGCCCTCAACAAGGAGAAAAGCAGCGTCCTCGTGCCAGGTGAGATCCCAGACCCCCTCCCCAGGTGACCTCTTAGCTGGGGGCCAGTAGGGCCTGGGACACACCATGGACACTCACCAGCCTTTACGCTTGACGAGCGATGGGCTTCTGTCTGGCGATCTTGGGAAGGAATTAGATTTTAGATGATGTACTTTAAATAGAAAACTCACTTCTGAAGTGAGCAGAAAACCACAGACAAGCATGGCGCAAAATGTGGCTAAACTGCTGAGGAATTCCCCCAACGGAGCAAGCTGTGGTGGCAACCCCAGCCCTCCCTGATCTCCCTGCTGTCCCCCAGCTTCAGCCTCTGCCAGCCCCACACAGCCATCACAGATTAGCTGAGGCACCAGGGGATTTCTGAAAGACCCAGAGCAGAGCATGGAGGCACAGAGCTTCCCACAGCAGCACACCACGGGCTGGTCCCGCACCTGGCCCACAGCACCATGGCCGTTTGTTTGCACAGAGTCAGTGATGGTCCCGCAGCACCCACCCGGCAAGCCATGCGCGTGGAGAGGGGACCTTGGCCCCTGGCTCCCAGCCACGCGCCGGCATCCACAGGGGCTGGGAGGAGATGTAACATGGTGTCAGCACCCAGACGGCTGCTTCTTGGCAGTCATGCTCAGCCATATAACCCAGTATTTCCCCAGCTGTTAGCTGAAGGCGATGGGGTAGCTGCTGCGTGCTGCTCTGCTGCTTCCTCCCTCTCCCTTTGTGGCCAGCTGTGGTGTGTGCTCCCTGCAGCTTCCCTGGTACCTGCAGCTCTGGATTTGGTAGCAATGCCAAATGGGGCTGCTATGCCTCTCCCCAGGCTTTTTTGGTTCGATGCAGCTGCAGAGCACTGCCCAGCTGCCGGGACCCCTGGGGCTGCAGCTGCGAGCAAGGCCTGCGACTCTGGTAACACACCTGCTCCAGAGGGACAGGTTGAGCCCCATCTCCCAACTGGGCAGTGCAGCAAAAGGGGGTTTTGGAACCCCCCATCTGTGCCACAGGAGGATGGCCACTGCTCCCCAGCTCCCTGTGAACCCTCCAAGAGGCATAGACACTGGCCGCAGCCTTTTCCTGCGTGGCTGCCAGCCAGCACAGTTCTTCCTGTTCACCCGGCCCCTTCCCAGCCATGCTGTACCGCTGGATTTCTCCAGACTTTAAACAAGCCAGGGAGCAACATGCTCCTGCCCCACCGTAGCAGGCAGCACGAGGCAGGTGGGCAGCACCATTACACTGTCCTGAGAGAGAAAATGTGCCACAGACATGCCTCAGATGTGCCGCAGACATGCCTCAGACATGCCGCAGACATGCCTCCACGCTCTGCTCTTTAGAAGAAATCCTTAGTGCTTCTCTCCCTCCCCAGTTTCGGTTTGAAAAGGAGCCACAGCTTCTCTCGCCTGTGACACTGACAGGAAACACGGACGCGTGGCCAGGGCATGTTCGTGCCCCAGGGCACCAGGCTCGAAGGCACGGGGCATGCAGTGCCCTCGCTGCCCGGCCATGGGGCGAGCCTGGCCCCACGGCACTGACATCAGCCCAGCAGAGAGGGGAGCACAAGACTGAGGACATGTTTCTGCAGGGACAGGAAATTTTGTTCTCATAAAAAACTGTGATGGGCAGGGTCATCCCAGCCTCTTCAGCTCAGCCTCTGGCTAGGGACCAATTTTTTTCCCTGTGGTTGCCATTTTCAGAAAACATTAATGAATAAACCATCAAAAGCCAGAAAGCAGAAGCCATGGCTAATGGTCTTTGAGCTGCTTCTGAGTTTAATACCAGAGCAATAAACAATTACAGTAATAGAAATGAGACTAGGCAGCAAGCGAGCAGTCGCTGGGAGCACCAAGCTGCTCCTCCATCACCTGGACAATCTAGTATTTAGGCAGTCAGGCCCTTGCTTTTGTTTTTACATATTCCCTTCTATTAGTAGCAAAAGCAATAGCCATTAAGTGCCCGGGGGAGCAGACATATTGGGGACACCACGCGGGTGCGGTGTGCCCTTGCCATGATGCCAACAAAGGTGCCCATGGGAGCCATGCTTTGCCTGCTCTTCTCCTAGTCTCCAGTGATGCCTCAGGACCATGGATGCTTCCACAGTGCTGGGTCCATGCCTGATCTGACACCCTCTGCCCCATGGTGGGGCCAAAGCATCTCTGAGCTCACGTGAGAAGCTGCAGAAAAGGGAACCGTCGGCTTATTCCCACAGCACACACAGAAGCACAGCTGTGGTTAAGCACCAGCTCTGAGGTATTGCTCATTTGCATCATGCACTTACCTCAGCCGCTTTGATGTCGCACGTGAGGTTATGGTGCCCGGGGTGCCGGGAGCTCCTGTTTACCCCAGGAGGACAGGTATGCCCATGCTACTCTCTGGTGAACATGACCACTGCCATCCAGGCAGGCTGGTTGGCTGCAGGCTCAACCCTGCTGCCTCCCTGTCCCCACCATGGCCAGCTGAGCCAGCAGCAGCGTGGCACCCAGGGGACCTGGCCCCACTCACCCATCATCGCCTTCCCAGGAGCCAGTGAAGGCTTTGGGGGGGTCACGGGCTGAGAGGGCACCTGCACCTCTTTAGGCACTGGGGAGGCTGCTCCTTCCTCGGCTTACGCCTTTGTCATTTCTGCAAGATGGGGCATGTCCCTCCCTGTGTGCTACACGGTCAGTGCCACCCCTCAGCAGCACCTGTACCATCAAAGGTGGCAAGCTTGCAAAAGGCAACTCTTGCAGCTCGCCCAGGGTGTTGGCGAGATGGGCTTGGGCTGCTCAGACGTTGCAGCACACAGGGTGAAAAAGCAGCCACCAGCCGAGGCGGTCCTCGGGTGATCACAGCACATGAGAGCAAAGCAGACCCAAGGCGGGTGATGCCAGCAATGCTGATACCTCTCCGGAGTGAGAGAAACAGAGCTGACCTCAATGGGCCCCAAACAGCCCCCAGACTGGGGGTTTGTCCCTCAGGGTCACTGCAGATGCTGTTAGGTGCAAGCCAGCTCCAGCTTAGATGACCCAGGACATGGACTTGTTCTCTACAATGCCGAAGCTGCAAATACATCCTCGCAGACCAAGTCCTTGGGAGCTGGAAAGAGGTGACTGGGGTGAGCCATAGCAGCCACCATGCAGCAGGGAACAGCCAGGCTGAACGAGAGCCTGCAAAACGCAGTGCCTTCAGAGTGGCAGCTCCCGGCATGAGTGCGGTGGCCACTTGTCACCGGCAGCGTGAGTGCGGTGGCCACTTGTCACCGGCAGCCGGCGACTGGCAGTGGCTGGGCTGTGCTCAGGTGGTTTTTTTGTGTGTGTGTGCCCTACCATGTGTTTGTCTTTGCCTCTTTTGGTTTTTTCCACCCGTGGGCGTCCTAAGACTCAAATAATGCAAATCACCCCCGTCACTGTCCAAGCGGGGCAAGGGGAGCTGGAGCCCACAAAACCACAGGGAGCATGCGAGGCCAGAAGGTGCATCTGCCCTGCCAAGCACTGAAATGTCCCTCTGGCACCGGCCCGCAGAGCCTGTGCCCACTGCATGAGGCTGGCCCGAGGGATCTCATCTGAAAAAAAAAAAAACACCCTAAATCAAGTCCTGCATGGTGTGTTTGACTGGCAAACTCCAGGAAAAGGCAGGAGACCTGTCCCTGGGAGGGGGTGGGCAGTAAAGCCTTGGCAGTGGTGATGGGCTTCCCAGCCATCTCCACACCCTTTGGAGGGGAGACTCATGGTGCCAGGAAACCACAGGAGCTGCTGCACAACCACACGCTGCTCCCTGCACCCAGGTGCCTGAGCAAAGGCTGCCCCAAAGCCTCTCGGGGTTTGGAGACCAGGTTCTACCATTCCTTCCTGTCTGCTCCCCAAATTGGTTTCTTCAACACTCTTATTCAATATTTAAAAAAAAAAAAAAGAAGGGCAGGTGGAATATTCCCACCCTCCTGTTCTCTCCCCTCCAGGCCCAGTTCTCGAGCTCCCCACATTTTTCCCTTGGAAAAAGGGTGCGGAAGACTACAGCGTTGCACCGACTGTTTTGGAAACAGGATGCCTGTGCTCGGGTACTGTGTGAGCTCTGCTTGACTGCGTCAGCGTCGCTGGCTTTCACAGCCAGCAGGAGTGAAACTGAGAAAGCTGAAGCAGAGGAATAACGCAGCCAGCATACGAACAGCCCCGGGACACACGGCTCGGCTGCGCAGGGGGCTGTAGGGACAAGCAGCAGCACCCCCTCACCATTCAAACGTGGGTCAGCGAAGGGAGCTGTGCCTCGGGCTACACCTCCACCAAGTGCTCCCAGGGCGTGGGAGCAAAGCCGACGGACAGCCATACTCTTGCTCCCCCTTTTCCTATCTTTAAGAAGCACAGTAGAGAGTGGATGAGGACAGATGGGATGCTGGTAGATAAGTACTATTCTGAAGCCATTTATTATGGAGTTGTTCATTAACTCTATTTATTATAGAGTTAAAAACCAGACTTGACAACTTGGAACAATCTTCTGGTGAATTTTTTGGAGAAGTTGGGGGCAGAGGCAAAAATAAAGCAGGCTGAGCTGCCTTGTGATTTCTTTCTGGTGGGAAAATAGCATTTTAGTGAGAAATGAAAGTTTCAGTGGAAAAACACCCGAAATCTTTGCTTTTCCCTAGAGCAACACAGAGTATCCACTACCATCAGCATTTCATATAGTCTAATAACAAAATATTAATCTCTGAAAAATCAAACCTACAGTTCACAGAAGGGCTTTGTGGCAACCTCCTACAGTACACAGACAAGCACCTGCTGATGGCTCAGCCAACCCCGTGTAGAGCATCTGCTTCCGAGATGATAGAAATACAACCATCTGGGAGACTGTTTCCTGCAGTGTCTTTACTGCTGCAGTCCAGCCCACACTGAAACTTAAAGACCTAAAGGAGGCTCTTCTGTAATTACCTGTGGCAGGATGACAACTTCACAAACTGCCAGGGAAGGCTGCTCAGCCGGGGCCAACCTCCAGGGATGCGAGAGCAAGCTGGCCAGCTGTGCGTGTGGAGGGAGGAGTAAGGAAGGAAAAGAGGAACGGGCCTTTTCCTGCATGCACCGCTGCCAGGACTGGGGCAGGAGCACTGCTTCCGCACTCCAAAACAAGGTCTAAAAACCTTCAAAGGTTTGAAGAGGTTATGGGTTGCTCCATGGCAAGGGCAGCAGCCCTGCCTGTGAGACGAAAGCAACCCCAGCTCCTTCTCTTTCTTCTTCTCAAAGTGGAGTTTCAGAAGTGGCTGTCGTTGCACAGAAGCACATATCTGATTGTGGGAGCTCTTAAATTTAACAAAGACATAACAAAACCCACCAACGGGAAACTGGTTTCAGAAATTCAAATGGAAACAATACTTTTTAATGATAACCAACAACGAGGCAGTCACTAAGCTGATGCCTGCCATATTTCTGAGGGAGCTCTCTTCAGAGACGATTCCTCTGGAGCTTACCTGGGCACCAGATCCAGATGGAGCAGAGCAAGCTGCCGAGCACCCTCCCAGCGGGACATCCAGCCCTGCTCCTGGGCTAGCTCCCCAGCTGCTGGCCCCCAGGGCAAGGGTAAGGGCTAGACGTGTGGCAAAGGGTCTGCTCACAGGCCACGCAATGGGGATGGCTCTGCTAGGCACACCCAACCTGGCAAGGGGGCCATGGCCACTCGCTGCAGCAGCAGTTTCAAGTTCTTTTCCACACACTGGAGGGAGGTCAAGGTGCCAAGCAGGGCCCCAGAAGCAACTTGTACTGCTCAAATGCGGGAACTTTTTGTTCTCACTTAAATGGCTCTCAGGCAGAACAAGACCCCAAGTCCAAGCCACCACTACTCCACTCGAGCTTCCTCAGACTGAGGATAGTCTGCAGTCATAAAACCCCATCGACCTGATGTTATCTGGAGACACAAACTCATTTCCTGGCAAGAAATGAATAAAAAATTATACAAAAAACTTCACTCGGATGCACTTCCGAGTGAAAAATTATTCTTACACAAGTTTTCTGTCCAGATATAACTCGATGCTGCCTCCGCCTTTTGAGATCTAGAAAAAAAAAAAGAAATTAATCATCTAATCAGAACCTTGGACTATAATCAAACTCGGGGCTGGAGGCATTTTACAGCAGCAGCTCAGTGGTGGCCAGCAGCCTCTGCACAAGAAATCTGCACTGTGTTCCTGTCATTGCTACACAACCCCGGCCAGAGCTGTGTCTGCACGGGGGTGTCCAGGACACTTAACAAGGCTCCTCAGATGACGCAAAGTCTTGGAGGCAACTGAGGTGCCCTGATCCCAGTGTGAACTAAGGTCTCTGTACACCTGAGGAAGGCAGACACTAGTGTTTGTGCCCTGACTTTGCACACTTTGTTAACTCTGCTGCTGTGCAAAGAAGCCTGAGAGGTGCCAAGCCTGCAACGGTGTCTGGAACACACAGAATTGTCTCAAGGTTTGGCAAATACTGACCTCAAGGACGTGAAGGGTGCACTTGCCTGACACTGCCTGGCTTCCCGGCCTGCCCCAGGCTACAGCCACAGCTACACATAAAGTTTTTTTCTGCAGTAACTTCGAGGCATGCAGGTAAATTCTTCCCCTCCTCCTGCCAACCAGACCACACCAATAATCACACTGGTGAAGAAAGGCAATGCCACAAGCAAACTTTTTGGCTCTGAGAAATTATTTCCTTCTAGGAGCCTGCTGAGGCCCTCCTTTAGCAGCATGAGATGTGCCTCTCACTGGGAGGAGAGCTTGCTGTCATCATGCTACTGCTACAGCATTCCTACAAACCCTTCTGCATGTCATTTCAGGCCAGCAAGATACATCCATCAGCACCTACAAGTCCCTGACGGGGAACAGCCACCACACCCCCTCTCTGCAGCTGCCTTCTCAGAACTGGGGAGGCAGCCCCTCTTCTGTTTGACGACATTGGACTGCAGCAATAGATCACACTCTTCCTCCCACCCCAGGAGCACAAAAGGAGGTCACCTTTCTTGGTATTGTTTTCACTTAGCTGGACAACAGAGCATTTCTGCAGCCCCAGTTTGGGGCTCTTGGGCATTCACGGTTAAGGACACAAATGTAGTGTGTGTGGTTTCTTCTTAAAGGCAATCTTGATCCTCATTTTCCTCTCTTTGCCAGAAATTTCCTAGAGGTCAAGTAGGAGGAAGGTGGTACAATGTCACTAACTTAAATTCTTCTCTATTGAGAAACCAGAATCTGCACTTTTAGGCACTGCTGTCACACAGTTTCTGGCCCTCAAACAGAGGAGCCGCTCTTTGCATCAAGTCCAATCCCAGATTTCTACACAGGAGGATTTTCTGCTAGGAAAGAAAAACTGCAGCAACGACCAAAAAAGTTCACCTCAGCTGCAGATGAAAGAGTGGGAAGGCTGGAAGGGGATATACGAGCAGTTAAGCTAAGGGAAAGGTAGTGCAGTGCCTGTTTGATAGCAAGTGCTATGCTCCAGATTTCTGCTGTGAACCACCAACAAGAAGCATCTTTCCTGGTCACCAGTCTTGGGAGCAAGAGTTTGGCTATTTGGGGGTGTTGAGGAGGGCTACATTCACATCTCTAGGATCCTCCTCGGCACCCAGCTGGAAAGGCTTGATCAGGCTTAAGCCAGATCTGATAGCTGGGAATGTCTGAAAAATAAAAATATTTTCTTTCTGCATCCTACACTCCCAGGGGCATTGACCACATCTTGAGATCAGACAGCCATCTTCACCCAAACTCAGGCCATGCAGGGAGTCTGGTGAAGCTCTCAAGCACTTCTTTTCCCCCTCTTCATGTGATGGCTAATGGTTTTCCACTGCAACGCTAGAAGTGGAAGCTAAAAGCACTAGAAGCTCCCAAGTGGTAACTTTCAGTACATCGCACAGTTCCTACTGGATTAAGAACGCAGGATGCAATTCTAGCTACCAGGGATGTGACAGATGATGCCTCATTCCTTCCCTTCTGTCTTTCTATACAATACTCTGGGGTGAATATAACAAGTTCTAGGCCTAAGCTGCAGCAAGAGGCACGGGACTGTGGAAGAAGCCTTCAGTGGTGAAGACCACTAAACAGCACAACAGGTTGCTTAAGATAACTGTGAAAGCTTGGTGGATCTTGGGGCAGAAGATAAACCCTTCCAAACTAATTTCAGTGCTACTTTGAGCTGCTGCCTTGAAGTTCAGCAATCTTACTCATCTTACTCATCATCTTACTAGTGGCACTCAGTACTGGAGCTTCTTATGTTTTAGTATCTTTGCTACTGACCTGGATGATAGGATGGAGCATACGGGCAGCAAGTCTGCAGATGACACCAAATTGGGAGGAGTGGTTCAGCCACTGAAGGGCAGAGCTGCTATTCAGATGGACATAGGCAGGTCAGAGAAATAGGCTGAGAGGAACCTCAAGAAGTTCAATGGCAAAATGCACAGCCCTGCCACTGGGATGGAGTAACCCCCTGCAGCAGAACAGGCTGGAGACAACAGGCAAGAAGGCAGCTTTGCAGGAAAGGGCCTGGAAGTGTGGGTGGACAAGCAACCCAGCAGTCAGCAGCACACCTGTGCAGCAAAGGCCAGCTGCTAGCAGAGGCACAGCCAGCAGGGCAAGGGGAGGGATCCTGCATCTCTGCTCAGCGCTCCTGAGACCCTCTGGAGAGCTGGGTCCAGTCTGGGTTCCCCAGCACAAGGACAGTGACATACCAGAGCAAGTTCAGTGGAGGTGATCAAGATGGTTTGGGCTGGTGCACACAATGTATAAGGAGAAGCTGAGAGAGCCGGCTTTGTTCAGCCTGGAGAGAAGGCAAAAGGGAGATCTTACTGTTATCTGCTACTCTCTGATGGAAAGCCACAAAGATACACACAGGAAAAGCTGGAAGGCAACAGGCACAGGCACAACATGAGAAATTCTAATGAGAGATGCAAGGAAAACCTTCACCATTAGCATGGTCACACACTGGAATAGGAAATGCCACCACTTCTCTGGTCTCATCTCTGAAGACAGACAACACGCTCTAACTTTGAACTTCACCCTTCTTTCAGCAGGGGGTGGACAAAGCAGCCTCCAGATGTCCCTTCCAGCTAAACTACCCCAGATGTCTATGAAGCACCACTTCTCACAAGACCTCACACTTTGTGGGAAAGTGCATTGAGAACATGTCCCTTTCAGTTTTCCGATCTGTGAAATGGGGCTGACAGGATTTCCTTATTTGAGCCTTTGTTGTCTAGCAGGTGTCCCAAATAACCCACTTTTTTCAGTGTGGAATAGATGACTCAGCTCTTCAGAGCATGAGGCTGTCTGTAGAACCTTCCCCCAGCACATGCAAGCAGAAGAGAGCAGCACTTCTTGCGCCATACTTAGTATTTTGTTTCAGAACACACTTGTGATGCTGTTGGAGGCTGTGTGCTTTCTTCAGATCTGAAATCCTCAGAGCTGCCCCAAAGTTTCTAGCAAACAAACTTAATGGTTTCATTTTGCACCAGAAGCATAACAATTATCTGGGAAATCCCCCTCCCACACCCCAGAGTCCGTACTTTGGGTGACTTGATGATCTCACCACAGAGTTACTCAGGTTCAATGTTGCTTTTAAAAACTGTCATGTAAGAGCCACCGGGGTCAACTTTTAAGCTAAGGCTCACTCTGAACAACTATGTATGCTTAAATACAGAAAAAACGGCAGTTGAGAGAAAGGGACCAAAAGAGATCTTCCATCTCCTCTCTCTCCCACTCCCCTCTTAACCACATGCTGCCATACCTTAAGAGACATGATCTACCAAGTACAACTGCTCTCATCCTGCCAGGCCCTGCTGTAGTTCTCTGCTGTTGCCTTGCCCAACTTCTTCATAACCCTAAAATGGATTTCTTATGAGAGCCACTGATACCTGCACTGGCACTGCCTCTTGCTATGCCCAACTCCACAGCACATCCCACAAGGGGATGCAGGAAAGCCAGGAACACAGTGACAGCAGCACAGCCCCTTGCTACAACTCTGGTCCAGCATGAACAGGCTCAGGGGTCAAGAAACGAAGTTATAAAAAAGATAACTGGGAGGAAACATCAGGGACCTGCACCCTCTTCAGTCCTAGGGGCACAGTAAAGAAGGAAACTGCACGGGAAAGGGGAAAGATGACAGCTCTCCTATCCAAGTACTTCCCAAACAGAGGAAACTTACTTAGAATGGAGGGGAACCACAGGCTTCCCCTTTCATATTCCCCCAGAGGCAGCTGTTTCAATTCCACTATCTGGAGACACAATAAGCCAAGTCATCCTTCAGCAGGTACCTCCATAGGTGTGGTTAAAAACAGGTAAAATAGTAATTAAGATATTTTAATAGAGTTCTCATGTTATAAGAAGCCTGTTCCCTTTAGAATCTGAGGAGCGCACACAGCTGAGTCAGGAATACAGAAGAGTACCTGAAGCACAGCAGGTGCAATTTCTCCTCTTCCACACAGTGATCTGCACACCTCCCCAGGTGTGGCTGCATTTTTTTACAATGAAGTAATACGAGACACCTTGTCATGCTGCAAATCCAAGGAGTCTGCAACACTAAGACAGTGACTTGGTGTATACATTTGGCAGTTGCTGTCCCACCTCGGGGATGGCCAAGCCACCTGCTGGGATGGCTTGGTTGTTCACTGTGCTGACAGCACAGAGGTTGCCTCCAGTCATACGTGCAACAGCTAGAACATCAGGTCACAACTACTGCAGAACAGGGGTGAGTCAAGGCCTAGGCTGACAGGAAAAATTACTCACAACCCTGATTTTATTACATATTTTGGTAACTGGTGAGAGATTCCTACGACAGCTGGCATCTTTATGTTTTGTGATGCAAATCAATTCAAAAGACAGGCTAGAAAGGACCTTTCCCTTTTCGCCTTGTTTACTCAGCGTTTCTAATCAGAAGTTCCCCTGGTAGAAGAGGAACCATGTCAGCTTACAGAATTGCTCATCTTCATTTCACAAGAGCCCACCCTGTTTCCAGTTAAATGAATGTGTGTTGGGTTTGGGTGTAGTGGGGTTTTGGTAGCAGGGGGAGGGGCTACAGGGGTGGCTCCTGTGAGAAGCTTCTCAAAGCTCCCCCAGCTCCAAGTGGGACCCGCCTCTGGAGCCGCGCCTCTGCGATAACATATTTAAGAAGGGTAAGCTGAGAGGAGGAGCAGTTGTGAGGGAAATACCTCTTCAAACAGAGGTCAGCTGAAGGAGGAGGGGGAAGTGCACCAGAGCAGAGATTCTCCTGCACCCATGGAGTCACCAGTGGAGCAGATGCTGACCTGCAGCCCGTGGAGGGCCCCACACCAGAGCAGGGGGCTGCACCCAGAGAAGGCCGGGACTCTGAGGGAAGCTCGTGCTGGTGTAGCTCATCGCTGGGAGGACTGCAACACGCAGGAGGGACCCACGCTGGCGCAGTTTGGGAAGAACTGCAGCCCTGTGGAAAGGACTCATGTCAGAGAAGTTCATGGAGAACTATCTCCCATGGGAGGGACCCCACACTGGGGCAAGGGAAGAGTGTGAGGAGTCCTCCCTCTGAGGAGGAAGGAGGGGCAGAGACAGCAGGTGATGAACTGACCACAACCCCCATCCCCTGCCCCCTGCACTGCTGTGGAGGAGGAGGTAGAGAAATCAGGAGTAAAGTTGAGCCCGGAAAGAAGGGAGGGATGAGGGGAAGGTGTTTTTAAGATGTGGCAATGCTTCTTACTGTCCTACTCTGATTGTTAAATTAAGTGGTGGTGGTGTTTAAATTAAATTGATGTTTCTCTTTTCTTCCCCTAACAAGTCTGTCTTTTGCCCATGACCATAAACAGGCGAGTCATGCCTCCCTGTCCTCATCAATCTCAGAGCCTTGTCTCACTCGGAGGAGTGAGTGAGCAGCTGCATGGTGCTCAGTTACTTAAACCACAACAAAATGGAAAAGGATCCCACCAACTGCAACCTAAGTTGGAGAAGGCCCCTGGAGACTGAGCTCAGACAGGAAACTACCTGAGAGGGGAGGGCAGGGAGGAAGATTACCTGTGCTTACAAAAGAAAACACAAAACCACCTTATTTAAAACCAACTCTTTCACATTTTTTTTTCCTAAAAAACAGTCTTTGCAAACAAATCTGTTTCTCCTTTCCAATTCAGTGGGATTGCTGCAAGCACTCCATGGCACATGACTCTGAGGAAGCAGAGAAAGTGTACCGCAACTCATATTTCCATAGGAAAGTTGACTCATAACTTCTGTCATCCTTGAAATGCTGACACAGGTTTGTAAGAAGCATCTGAATGTCAAGTCCAAGGAACAGCACTGTAGCCATCTGAGGCCTGACATGGCTGCCTCTAGCAGAGCAGAAGGCCCTCCTTCGCCGCCAGACGCTGGCGATGGATTTTATCCTGCTGTAGCTCTTCGTGGTTTGGATGCCAGAGTTTCATGACAATTCTCTCAATGTTTAGAGCGTAGACAGTGTGTGCCGGAATAACTTCTTTGTGTACCTGGAGATACACATTAGAAAACAAGTTTCATGCTTTTGTACACATTTCCCCATACTGCCCGTGGAAGAACCTCCCTCTACTACAGGATGATCAGAGCGCCAGGCCCGCAGGGCAGGAACGCAGGCTGCCACACACGAGGAGAGCTGCCACTTGCCAGCACTGCCACAGCAGCCAGCACGGAACCACCGCCTGTTATGCCATTTTGTAAGGAAGTGACATGCGAAGGAAATCGTCATTTCGCTCTTGCGATTACAATAATTTGTCATCAAAATCTTACAAACAGCAATTCTGACTAAACACGAGCCAGACGCTTGATGACAGCTCTTACGGTCTGCATCCACAGCCATGAGACAAAATTCCAAGGCCTGTTCACAATAGCAGAGATCAAGGGGGAATTCTCTCACAGCTAATTTTAGACATTCAAAGGAATCTGAATGTCACCAGACTGGCAGAGAGGGAGGGAACCACAGGCAAACATCTCCACAGGAAGGTTCATCCAGCCTACCGTAGACACCTCTGCAGGGTTGGGGGGATCGTAGCTAACCCAGTGCAGCAGCCCGCATGCCACTACCAAGTATTCCTCCAAGTACCCAGGTGGAACAGGAGGAGTAAGAAGGGACATGCCAGGCAAGTCATTTTGCTGCATTGCTGTCAAAATCTCAGTCTAGCTCAGTTCCAATATAATCACTTGCAGTCTTGCTACAGAGGAAGAGGTCACCCTTCTTACATAAGCAGAGACAGGGATTTCCTCATAAACTCTGACCAAGGGGAGCAGAACAGGTACTAAACCATGAGCTGACTGTATATTAACCATTACCTGTTTGAAAGGGAAAGAAGGAAACATTGTAGTAGAAATCAAATCTCCCTCCATGCACGTAAACCAAAGCTGAAGGCTGGTAGCTGGCACTCAGGACAGCGCTGCCTGTGACACAACAGTGTAATATGAACAGCTCACCTGTAACGCCTCAAACAGGTCGTACATGTTCACTGGTGGGAGGGATGCTGGTAGGGTGTCTCCAGAGCACGCCAGGAGCAGAGCTGCCTGCTGCTCAGCATCGTCGGGCGGGGGCTGGGGAGCTAGGTTCTGGCCAGCAGAAGGTGTTGCACAGGTTGGAGGGCTGCAGGCAAAGCAGGCAGTAAAAATTCCGGTCAAGAAAACAGCACCAGCTTTGGAAGTTACACAGCAGGGGCCTGGCCTCAGGTCTTGTTTTTCTGTATCAGTTGACTTAGCCCTTATGTACATAAAATTATTTCAGCTGTAATCAAAATATCTTAAATTCCAGTTTAATAAAAATAGTGCAAACTGATCCTCAACATCCTTCAAACCTGCTTAACTGATCTCGATTGGGCAACTTTTGTTATTTACAGTCAGTAGTTTCTACCCAGCATAAAAATTAAGGCACCCACAAGATTAAATTGAAAGACACTAGCCGTTAGGCAGAGTTGTTTGGAGTGGATTGCGTTTGTAGTGTTTATATGCTATAACCAAATCTTAAAACACCCACGACCTCCTGTCAACTGCTAGAAGCTGCCAGAGACAAACACAACTGCCTTCTCATACACACACACTGCCAGATGCACAGCACAAGCTGCTCTGACACTGAGACTTTGAAAAACAAGATGACCTTGAAGCTCTGCGAACTAGAAAGGCATGCCAAGGAAGCATAAGTGCATTTGGGTGCAGGAACTGACAGGATGGCAGTGTCCTGCAGGTCCTCACCGACACTTCATTCCTATGGCACAACAGCAGTGCCCCCACAAACGCAGGGCTCTTCTGCCCAGGGGCAGCTTCCCCAAGAGCAGCAGAATTCCTGCCTCACTCACTACAGCTTCCAAAAAGCAATAATTACTGAGGACATTCAGAGGGCCAGGGGTCACCTTCATAAACTGATGGACAAGCACAGGCAAGGAAGAGAGGCTTAACACTGTCCTAAACTCCACTCCTGAGAAATCCCCATATTCTCCCTCCCTGCCTAGCTATACAGTCCTCCATACTGATACCTTCCTATGCGTGAAAGCTAAACACCATTATTAACAGATTCTACTAAATAAAAAGAGAAACTGAACCATGGAGTGACTTTGGGACTAGCAAATTGCATTGGAAATTAGCAGTGTGCTGAGAGCTCCTTACCACTCAATTAAATTGTTATAAGCAACAACACTGTTCTTCAGATACGGCTGAGGGTTAACGTTGCTTCCAAAGGCATACTTGAAATGGCCATCTCTCAGACGATAGGCTTTCCGCCTGGATATCACAGATGTCAGAATATCCTTAAGATGGTTCTGCAATGAAAAACAATCTTATTACACACGCCGATTTATTCACTCTACCAAGCCACAGCTATGAGAAGTGCCTCACCAACTGGCAGGACAGAATTAGTGCTGCCATGACCACAAGGACCTAAAGACGTAAGGTAACCAAGATCTGCAGAAATTACAGTATGTTTTCACCATCAGATACAGCTGGATACAGAGACCACAGCACTGTGTGAGTACTGTATGCATTAGACTGTGAACTGTACTTTAATATGTCATGCGGTGCTTCAAATGTCAAAGAGGTTTTTTAAATGCTAGGAAATTCCCAATCTCTGATCCCTTTGATCAACAGTTAAGATATTTCACGATTGGCACTAGATGTTACACTTGTACTGAAATACTAAAACTACAGTGAAAAGCCACTCTTCTTTTTCAGACTGTTCAGTTGCCTAGGAAGTGCTGGAAAAGCAACTGTCCGAAAAAACAAGCAGACAACTGCTTCTTAATTTGGCCTCAATCCCGGATGGGGAATTCAGGTTGGCCTCCACATCCTGACTCCAGAAAACCATCCACACACATCAACGCCCAAGTAATGGCTGTATCACTCCTGGGATATGTCAGGTAATACACCACTGATGGCCAAAACCAGCAAAGAGCAGGGACCTCACCTGCAGGTGTTACCAGATTCTGTCCCTTTGCTTCCATGCCAGATACTTGCGCCTGTAACAGATTATTTTTTTATAGAACTGTCTAAACTGGAGCTCCCGTTCTGTCCCTGCTTTTAAGTGACAGGAACAGCATTTTCCAAAACTTGCCTAGAGTTCTTCATACGCAAGTATTTCAAAATTAACACTTGCAGGCAGAAATCCAAGGCTTTACATCTATGATGCCACAAATCTGGAAGCCTTTGGATTCTCATCTTACTCCCCTCCACGGCAAACGGACAATTAGAGAAGCAGGTTTCCTCTCCCCATATGGCACACAGAGCCTTGTGTTGCAGGTATAATGAGAACACCACTGCTGCCCAGCCCAGTCTCACCTCCACAGCATAAACAACTGCAGTCACTGCCTCCTCCGTGACATTGTCTAGCCCGTGCTCATACGCAGTTACGATCATCCTTCCTTCTAACTGGCCACGTGTAGGAAGCATCATGGTATGAGAACACAGCTTCAAATCATCATCCTCCTGAGGATCTTTTGCCACAAATTGCTGAGCTCCAGACAGAGGATTCTGAGGCTGGAACCGGTGCTGTTATGAACACAACATTAGAGCATAAGAAAATAAATACTCAGTCAGAACCTTCGGGTCATCGAGCCAAACATCCCTTCTCCAGTTGGAAAGCAAACCCCTTTAAAGACAGTATCGCAGTAGGACATGCAGAGTGATATTCCTCTCCAGGATACTCTCCCAACCCCCAATGATTTGTGACTGAAGAAATTTGAGCCAGTGTTGGTGTCCTCTTATTAAACAGATCATGAACTTGTCCAGCAGCACCCTGAACCACTTAAACTTTGGGTATCCACAACATCCTGCACCAAGAAATTCTACAGTGTAGCAACACATCACATGAAGAGTCACCTCCTCTGGTTTGCTCTGCACTTTCCACCTGCTAGATGTGTTTGATTCTCCTGTAAGTCACTGTCCCTTTTGTCTCTGCTCACACTATCCAGGCCAGTGATGATTTTATGTACCTCCACATCTCTCAGTCATCTCCTTCTATGCTGAAGAGTCTCGTTTATTTAGTCATTTCTTGTACACAAGGGTGTATTTTTACTTACTAACTGTACAATTTCCAACAAGATTAAAAACCATGATCCTAAGCTTGTGTGATTAAGTGATTCTTACATTTCTTTCAAGCTTCAAATGCAACAACTTTAGCCAAATTCCAGTTCCAAATTTCACACTTTCATCTCCCTGTGCACTTTCAATACTCTAAGCAGAGCTGTGTTACTGAGCAGCCACTGATTGAGTGATGGATTATAGCTATTTTTCAGAACTGACTCAGTTATTTAGAAAAATGTCCATCACAGAACAGGACACGAATTCATACCAGAAGGTGGCAACCACTATTTCCCAGGCCACATGTATTCCAGCACAATTCCCTTGCTATGCTGGTATCTCAAGCTCCGAGTCCCTGTGGTGGCTCCCGGGAAAAGTCTCGGTCCCCAGGTAAAGCAGGGAGAAAAGCAGATGGGAACAATTGATCCTTGAGCCCAGACATGTGCTTGGCCCAGTCCCAACCCACAAGGGAGCAACATGACCCTGGATCATCAATTACTCCCACAACTCCTGTCCCTCAACTCTCCAAGCCACAGATCAGGTGGCTCTGGAATGAAGATTGCTGCAAGGCTCTTATGAGGCATCAAGACAAACACATACTTTAAATATAAACAATGAATATACAGCAAAGTGTATTTCTCACATCTTAGTTTCAGGAGAGGAAGGGAGGCTGCTTTATTCAAAGGACAGTGTGGCATTTAACTCAGAGTGAAAAACCAATCCACCCACTAATGATGTGAAAGCAGGTTTCCCTCCCCGTAATTCTGAAGATTTATGCTTTCATTACAGGAAAGCTACATGCCTGTATGCCTGGAAAAAAAAGAGACCTTCAAAATGTAAGCAGCTATTAGAGGAATGTGGTTTGGAAGAGCAGAAGCCAACTGGAATGAACCTGTGGTCATTCACAGCTGTTATTCTGACTAGTGAGGGAAACATCATGAAATAGAAGCACTTCAAGTTCACACCACTCAGGAATTCCACTAGTAATAGACAATCCTGCTAATCATAACATACACTTCATACAGAACTTACTACCCAGCATTCCAGTAACAAGCGTACAAACACACACTAGAAATGTGATGTAACATAGGGATATCAGAGTAAACCAAATTCCAAGATTTCCACTATGTCATGACCTGCTTCTCAAACTCTCCTCTATCTGTTACTGAAAAGCTATGGTGAAGCTTTAAAACAAAAACACAGCACAGACTGCCATCAGAATTCACATCACAGCTGTGAACACCGCAAAATATTTCAGCAGTTTCTAAATACAACGAGCCTTCAGCTGGACTTGCATCCCTTTGAAACACTAGGCTGAAGCACGCACATAGTGCCTATTTATAGTCCCTAGAAGTGCGGTATGCACTTCAGCTGAGCCAAGCTAACCTCTCACAGCATAAGAGTGGGAGGTTTCGCATGCCCACCTTTCTTCCCTATCCCCAGCCAGGCTTCCTTTGCGCTGGCTTTGGCATTCCTCCAAATGAATGATCCAGCTGAATAAACCAGCAAGAAAAACTTGGGGTTTGGGGTCTGTTTTGCTTGGTTAGTTTTCTGCTTTGTCAGAGAACTGAACCAGATCATGATGTGCTCAGACACCTGATAAATCTGGCTCAGAGACAGACACTCTCCCTTTCAACAAACAGTTAATTCAGCTTGAACCGCCTTATCAAACCCCACACGTGGAAGACAATGTCCCATCCCGATCCTCCTTCACACCAGGCCCCCTCCACACTGGTCTGGCAGCACAAAAACAACAGCAGAATGTGCGACAGTACCAGATGGATGTACGGAGCCTTCGCTGCAAAGTGAACTGGATCTTGTGTGTTTCTCTGCCACCTACGAGAAGACACCATCTTTGCAAAGCATTTTCAGTTCTGAAACAAACTGACCCTCTAAAAACATTCCACCCAAGGAACATCTTTCTTCTAAGACTTCAGATTGCAGGGTCTTGGGCGGGGGGGGGATCACAGGATCATACAATCACGGAATTCTGCCTAACTGCCTGGATAGATAGGAAAACACTTTTGCCTCAAGAATTCAGCAGATGCAAGAAATGAACAAGGTGTTACAGAGAATGTGAAAGGTGAATGAGACTATGAAAGACCTGCCCAAGTGTTACTGCAGTGACCACAGAGCTAAGGTGACTCCTCGCTGATTCCTGGAATACAAACTTTTGCAACATTGCCATTTAGGTGTTCCCTGGATTCTCTGGTGTCTGACAAAGCCAGGTCACACCATAGGCTTTCTCCCAAAAGGCTTCTACAAGAGAGGCAGCAGCCACTAACCCCCAGCTCTTGCCCCAGTCCAGAACTCAAAACAAATGAGACATACATCATTGCACGTGTTAGACTTTCATCATCCCTGGGAGCAACCAAAAACTACATGCTGTGCAGAGCTCTTCACCCCCAACAGAATGTCAGAGAGCCACAACCATTTGACCGTGGACACTTACATCAAATTTTTGTCGAACCGAAGAAATCTTTTTCTTTCCTTTGGGTTTTCCAGGTTTAGTTGCAGAGCCCCCTGGCCATGGCAGAGATCCAGCACCTTCTACAAATTGAAAAGAAAAAAAACCCACTCTATAGCTGTTGCTGATTTAGGGCCAGGATGAAACTGTCCACACAGAAAAACCCTTAACATCTGGTCCCCAGCTAAGCCTTAACCCAAAATCAACAGCCATGGCCCTGAAAAAGGACTTCTCAGAGGAGAATGCTTTTGGCATTCCTTCTCTTCCTTTCCCAGATCCCTGCTAACTTGACTCACTCACAACCCGTTACGTAAGTAGAAATTTCTGTCCACACACCACACAAAAACGCATGGCGGAAGGAGAGAGATGAGCGCAGCCTCCAAGGAAAGCTACAAGGAAGGAATAAACCATTTAATCCAACGGGAAGATGACAGGAACTTGCCTGGAGGGGGAGTCTCCTCCCACCAACTCCTGGATCAGGTCAGATGCTAACCAGCAGGATCGAGCACTCTGACTCATTACATCTGCCCTTACAGTTCCCCATCAGCTTTAGCAAGCTTTGTCTTGGACCCTTGTTAAACACCACGGCTGGTCGTTCTTGTTACACTGAGAGGAAGGGGGCGGGGGGGGGGGGGGGGGCGGGGAAGAACTGCAAAGGCCACTGAGCCCAGGAGCAGGATGACACCAACATGAGCAGTGAGCTTGTGACTGACAAGCAGCTCAGAAAGACATTACTGTGTGGCACCGATAAATAAATACATTTGGCCACACACCTTGAGGAGACTGCTCAAAAGTCCACTGTACGCTGTTTGACAGCTACACCTACAGTAGGCCAAACCACATCCTGATAATCACAGAGCTCTTGGCAGGGACAGTCTAGCAGATTTCCTGCTGATGGCTCTACAGAATCCATACACAATTTCTTCAGGTACACTGGGGCTTAAGACAATGCTGTGCTGGATGCGTATGTGCCTACTGACAGTGAACAAGAAGTACAACCCAAAGACTGGACAGCCCTCTCGTGGCTACACAGGCAGCCTCTGTTTTCTGTCACCAGTATCCTCCTCCTCTGGTTCTGCACAGTGAGCAAGCACCCTTTTACCTTTGGAGCAGAGCATGCCCTGTGCCGGGCTCCCTGCCCACCTCCAGGGAGCTTGGACAACTCAGCTCTGAAGATACTTCAGTTGCCTTCGAAGTGGAGGCTGGAGCTCTGCTGCCAGGCGCTGCGGACAGCTCAGCAATGTCTCAGATGTTCCCCAGCTGCACCTGAGCCAGCATTTGCCATTTCCTCTAGACACGGACAAGAAGTGAGAAGCAGCCATCCCACAACTCACCATCCACAACTTGGCCAGCCTCAGGCACGTTCACCGAGTACTGACAAACCACCAGTTCTGGTTCTCCCCTGGTACTGCAGGCTGCCATGGCTCAACAGCAGCTTCACACCAAGCTGCGTGTTTACCTCTGGCTCTTGCACCTATGTTTAATTTACTGTAATCAGGAATTCATACAGTTATACTACAGCCCTGTTTATACGGAATGAGGCCGGCTGGAAGTCCTTGGCTATGCGGAGCTTCCCACACTCATGGCTGGAGCACAAGCATAGTGTCCTCTGCCATGAAAAACCCTCATAAAACATGACTTTAAGGATCAGTCTAAACCAGAGGATTCAGTTGAAGTTTTTGAACAGTCAGCTGCTAAGAAGGGCTTAGAAACAACCTACACACACACAGAGATGACATACTCTCCCTATTAAAAAATGTTTACTCAAAAGTTTAGCTACATCCTATTAGTGAGGCGAAAACCAATAGTCTACAACAAACCATTGTCAAAATCCACCTGTCAATTACAGGAAATTAAAAGATAATAAATAAACCCGCTCCAAAAATCATTAAGCTGGTCACTACTCATCACTACAACATCACAGCAGAGGCTTCGATGAAGGAGTGTGGGAAAGCACCATGGGCAATCAGCCCAAGGACCACTCTTGCCCTTCACTGAGATCTCAGGACTTCGGTCTTAGGATCTATCAAAATAACACTACTTCTCTCACAAGATGTTTTGCTTTTTACAGATGAGTCCTTTCTTCCTTTTTGTCTCCTCCATGGCAGGTCAGACCCCTTCTAGGCAGGGGGGATTAGGTGTGTTAAGGACAGACACAGAAGTTACCTGGCCCCTTTCACAGCTTGCAATAAAAGCATCTCTCTAGCTTGCAAGATCACCTCCCCCCAGGCCCTTCCTCCTTGTCAGCAGTCTCACCCAGCTCCCTCGCAGCCTCACTTACAAAAGTATCCTTACCTGAAAAACATCCTAACTGTGAAGCTAGAAGTATCCTACCTGTGTGACCAGGTGGTGGAGACAGAGAAAGTGGAATGGATGGAAATAGCAAACACCACTCTTATCTGACAATGTATTACAGACAAATAGGTTATAGCAGAGTCTGAATTTTTAAAACGCCTTATTTTTTAAAAAATATAGTAAGTTTTAAACTGAATGGCAACTAAATATTTAGGCTTTGACAGTAGATCTGAAAGATGCAATTTAATTGAATCTCAACCTGCACATTTAATAAAAATTTAGCCAGACTTAGCTTAGAACAAGGAAAAGATGGAGATACTATCTCCTATTTCCCATTATAACGAGCCCAGAGCAGAATTTTTTTTGGCTCCTTTTCCAGGTTTTCATATTACCAAGCCTGACTTGTACTAGATGAAGAAAGCAAAATTTCCCTCTAGTATTCTAAGAAAACCAGTACTTGCCTTCCTGGCCACAAATGACAAGGGGGTTGGCTCAGGCTGAAACTTCAGATATTTAGCAGCTTTTATTTAATCGTGCTAGCAAGACAATTAGGTGTTAACAAGCCACTGAAATGGCTGCTGATATGCCTTCAGAGATGAGTAACAGATAAGAATGTTTTTCTAAGAGATGCTACGGTCTCTGCAGTGATGGCACCAGCCAGTCCAGACAGTGTGTCAGGTTTTCCTGACGTGCTGCGTGCCAGCAGCGAACAGGAGGAAAGGACAAAGATAAAAACAGACAAAGTCACGACAGAGAAAAGCAGGCAGGCACAGGAAACATACATTTTCCCACCCTCGCTTATGTGATCTTCAGTTGGTTTGGGTTTTTTTATCTTCTTGCAGGGATGAGGGTTTAGACAAGTAAGTTCTGATGACATTCCTCTGTCAACAATTCGCACTCCCATTTTCTTCCCTTTCCTCCCTTCCCAGCTCTCTGGAGAAGAGCAGAACACAAGCAACCTGGGCCCATCTCGCAGTTGGCAGCCCTTCAAGCAAAGCCTGTGGGCCACCCTGATACAGTAAAATACTCCTGCTGTCCTTGCAAGAGCTCTAATCCATTGAAATGTCTCTTAGTTGGCTCCAGATTACTAGTAAATAAATTAAATCCTGACATCAACTTAAGTGCTTGCAATTGTCTCAGCTTAATTGTTAACATTTAGCTAAGGAGGGAGGTAACAGTTCAAGTGAGATATGTATTAACTCAAGAAGTCTTGTTAATTTGACTGCTTGCAATTGTCCAACAAACAAGGTAAGCTTAGTAAGACCATGCAAGGTTAAACGAGTTCCTCTTGATGGAATTTTGGGGGGAAGAAAAACCCCAGACATAAAAGTTCAGAAAAGCACTTCTGAAAGTATTGGTAAAAAGAGAATACCAAAGAAAACAATTTTCTTGTAGTGGGAAGCGTGCCACACTGCTTGGGCTGGTATAGCCAATGTAAAATCACCATTAAGGCACTCTCTAGTATTTGGGATAGCATGTTTCTGGGAAGTTCCTCTCTTCAGGCACTTTCACAGCTTCCCAGCTATGTTACAGCTGGCTGCCACTCGAGCATTTATGGGTGTCTTTACATACATGACTACCAGAGGGAACCCATTTTTAAAAAGGGCAGAGAAATCAGATTTAGGATCGCTCAGGATCCTGCTGTGCCTTCAGTGGGAGCTCAGCAACTGGTCATTTTCATATCGTACCAGATAAGAGCTTCCCTCCCTCTCCATCACCACGCCCTAAACACCCCATGCCACACAGGCTCTTGAACCAGGATTTGAAGTTTGTATGACCAACAGCCTAAGCAGGTGAGGGGGAAACTGAAAGTGTTCTCACAAAGGGTCACATTCACCCTGAGTTCCCCTATAAGCCCAGGTGGAACCACTGCCACCAGAGGCAGCAAAATTTGGATCAGATGGGTCTGCTTGCATGGTTCAATATATGTTATAATCACTCCTTAAAAATACCTTCCCCAAGGTTTCCTATTCCAAATGCCACAATATCAGGCACGCTTTTAACACTGACCACACGATTATTTTTTTTTTTAATACAAAACAGCTTTTTAAAGATGGTTCTTTCCCCCTGGTCTCTATCACACCAAAGTGGAAAGTATATGCATCAGTAACCCTTGCGATGGTGTGCCAAGTGCATCAAGCACCCTTCTTCAAAGTTACTTGTTTCCATGAATCATGAAGTAAACACCTTCTAGCCAAAAGACAGTGGTGGAGACAAAAGCTTGTTAGCTTTCCATTCTTACATGGGGGGGAAAGAAAAAAAAAAAAACCCACAACAAAACCCAAGCAGGTATCAGACTGGCATCTAGGGGGAGAAAAAGAAATCTAAACATAACATCTAGTATTCCACTTGTGCTGCACTTTCCTGGGCTTGCACGTACAATCCACTACGCCACACGCAGCAGACTGGCAAGTAAGATGTGTGTGTAATAGATCTACCAGTCAGTGGCCCAGAAAGAGGTAAACCAGTAGAGATTAGCTCCAAAATCGCTGGGAGACTCTGCACTGATCTGAGGAGAGCAAAGGAGACTCTAGAAGGGAGTAGCAGTACGTACTGTTCACTGCAGAGCACTAAACCATGTCTTTAAGAACACACACATGATTAAACTGATTATTTTCAAGCTGGCTTACGCAGATCTGTGGACACAGAGCCAACAAAAGCCTGCCTGAAAGCACTGGAGGCAACCAGCAGGTCAGCACTTGGTAAAGTAGCTGGTCAGCTAGCACTCCATTACATGCTGTCACTGATCTGCTGGAGCACTACAAAGAAGGGTTCTTCAGGGGCTCTTAAAGAAAGTAAGCTTCAATGGGACATGAGGAAAAGTCCTTGCAAGGCCTTGAAATTAAAAAAGGTCAGGCAGGAAATAACAAGTATATAGAAGGCACCTGCGGAGCACCACACTGCCTTGTGCTAGGGCTGGTACTTTTAACACATTCCCAGACAGCCTTGAAAAAGGGGGTGCTGGGGAGCTGATAGAGTTTGTCAACAAATTTGAGCTGTTCAAGCCAGGGAAGATGAAGCCTAACTGGATGGCTGCAGAAGAGCTGCACAAGACTAAGTGACTGGATAAAGAGACAAATGAAATTCAACACAGTTAAGCACAGAGTGGTGCACACAGCAATAAACAACCCCAACTTCAGTCACACAGCGATGGGCTCTACTCTGACTACTGCTATTCAGAAACAAGACCTCTGAGCTACGATCTCTACTCCAACACTTGCAACACCTCAGTGCTGAGCTTGGAGAACACAGGCACTCTCTCCCTCACCGTCCTAATTTAGACTCAGCTACTTCAAGTAGTACTCACAGGGGAATCCCTATTCTTGTGCTTTCTTTTTATAATCCAGCTGTAACTACTCTAAATCAAAAGCAAGGAGCAGCAAGATTTAGACATAAGTCTTCTGAATTACACAAGTGCAGACTGCTAAAGAAGACAAGTCTGGGACTCAAAAGGTGCTCGTAAAGTTCAAAGGCAAACAAAGCAAGTTTGGAGGTGGGGGAGGTTAGCATTTAATTAGCAAGCTGGTATAGTTAAGGACCAGCTCCCACAAAAAGCTGTGGGGATCCATAAATTTTCATTTTTTTCCTTCCTCTTGCTACATCAGGTACCCTAATAATAAGTATTCTCTCCTCAAAAAACTCATCTCTCATGTCTCAGTCCATCAGAGCTGATTTTGTCTCCCTTACTACACAGCAGTTTCATATCTTGAATCGCAGCTCAAATGTCCTTCTTATCAGAGCTCTGGATTGAGAGTCCTTCTGAAGGCCAAACAGAACAGATCTTGCAACCCTGACAACAGCCATTCTAAATGCTTACAAAGTTAAAAGGTTAACTGTCTGCAGAAGGTTGAGTTAATTGGCCATAGCTCAATCAAGACTCACTGTAAGCATTCCCAGTAAGCATTTTTCTATCAGATACATACTTGATTTCAAGATCAGTCAGGAATATCCAGCTCCCCAAAATGATATCCCCAGCAGAGAGAAGAACAAAGAGTATCACCAAGTTCAGAAGAGAGAGGAAACTGCAAGCAAAGCAGATCAAAGACAAAGCAGCATCTCACTTCACACTTCAGCTTGCAGATCTGAAATCAAACCAGCTTATCACACACAGCAATCCAGCATTAGTCTCCAATCAAGCACACGCAGCTTATTTATAAAAGCATCTCTGCTGAAATCAGCTGGATCACTACTTTGCTACCCTTTTGTCTGTGTGACCAAAATCATGAATATTAAGGCTCAGAAAATTGGAGTGCTTTGTATGAAACCCAAACACATACATGGCAAAGCATTACTACCCGATTGTTTTTAACAAGGCTTCTCAGGACTTACCTGGTGCAGAAACCAAGATCTGACATCGGGTAAGAATAGCCAGGAGGAAATCGTTGTGAGAGTGGACTGTGTAAAGACAGACAGTTCATTAGCACCACCTCAGTGCCCAGCAGCATCCCCCCAAAGCGATCTTAAAAGTAGCTCGCTACACCTTTCCACAGACGTGTTTTCCCCACTTGCTTAGCTACACAGGCACAACTTCCAATTTAAGTTTTTTTGAGTTTTCTTCTACTGGACCCTGAATCTGCTACTACCACACTAACAAAAAGGATACTACACATGGCATGGAAACAAGTTAGGTCACTTCTCAGTGTGTCCCACTGTCCTGGCTTCAGCTGGGATAGAGTTAGTTTTCTCCCTAGTAGCTGGTACAGTGCTGTGTTTTAGATTAAGTGTGAGAATAATGTTGATAACACACTGATGTTTTAGCTATTGCTAAGTGGCATTTATCTTAAGTCAGGGATTTTTCAGTTTCCCATGCTCTGCCAGCGAGCAGGTGCCCAAGAAGCTGGGAGGGAGAATGGCCAGGATAGCTGACCCCAACTATCCAAAGGGCTATTCCATACCATAGAATGTCATATATATAAACTGGGGGGAGTTGGCCGGGAGGGGCAGGTCACTGCGCAGGAACTGTCTGAGCATTGGTCAGCAGGTGGTGAGCAACTGCGTTCTGCATCACTTGTCTTTTCTTGGATTTTACTTCACTCTCTTCTTGTTATATTCCTTTTCATTACAACTATTATTATTGTTATTATTATATTCTATTTTAGTTATTAAACTGTTCTTATGCCAATCCCTGGGTTTTACTTTTTTTTCATTCTCCTCCCCATCCTACTGGGAGAGGGGAGGACTGAGCGAGTAGCTGCATGGTGCTTAGTTGCTGGCTAGGGTTAAACCACGCGCACACAAATCCAGCCCTACAGCACACAACATGAAACAAAACATCTGGTGCATTCAGCCAGTCAGAGGAGGATCAGCTGTCCCTCCTGCCACGCAAACTTCTGGTAGCAGGGATTTTGGTTTTGCTAGAAAAGGACCAGTAAGAGCCAGCCCCAAGAAGGTGAAGTTAAATCAAACAGGTTCTACATAAAATGCACCTTCCTCGCAGAAGGGTTACTGGAACACTGAGTGGGTAATTACACATTAGAGTGAAGACAAACTTCATAAGCAGGGTCAGAGGGTTACAGGATCCTCTCTGGCCTTTGAACCTAAGCACCAACAAACTCCCCACCCTTCCTCACAGGGATCACGAAAGTGGAAGTCAGGAGCCCCCTCAAAGCTCTCTGCAGTGCCCGTCAGTGTTTGCAGACCCCCACAGAAGCAAGGACAAAGGAATCTCACCCTTCAGTGCTCCAACCTGCCACCCCCAAAGGCCAGGAAGGGGATCTGCCTGCTACAAAACTGCCTAGGTAAATTCGGGGGTTCACTCCCCCACTTCAGCCACCACATCCATTCAGTCCCAACCAAAGGGAGAGTGCAGTAGGGAGTCTCTACGGTGACATAAAAAAATGGCATTTTGGTTGCCAGAACAACATATTTTACCTTTTTACCATATTTACACAGAGTCAAATTGCCTGTCAGTGGCATGACCACAATGGAACTTCCTCCTGCAGGCGAGGGCACGTCTCACCTTTTTAATTCTCTTGCTATCAGAGCCGTGGCCATTCTTATTTCCCTCACAATCACCCCGTTCAGGAAGCAACGTGCAGCAGGGAGGAGCTTCCCCCTAGGCCTGGCAGGGGCAAGGCAGCATTAGAGCCGGCAGGAAAACAAACACAGGGTGGCTTTTTACCATTGTCTTGCGTGAGAAGCCTGCGTGCTTCCAGGTCAAACTCCTCCTTACTTATCTTTTGCTTGAACCAGAGCTTCAAGTTGGCCCAGTACCTAGGGGAAGAGCGGGGAAGGTGCAGACACCAAACGAAAAACGTTGTTCCTAAACCCACTGCTTTCCCCCACCAGCGCGAAGGGGCCCGAAGCCGGGCCAGCGCTGAGGCTTCCGCAGACACGGTGCAAACACGCGGCCCTTTAAGGGCCGGGAGAAGACGAACGGGCCGCGCAGCCCTCAAACCCGAGCGGCCGCCCCCTGTCGCACTCACTGCTTCACGTTCTCGCCCAGCGCCTCGCTCAGGCTCTTCTTGGCCGCCTCCAACTCGCTCACGTACGTCGCCATCACCGCCGCTACCTGACAGACGGGCACCGAGACCACCCGCCTCCCTCCTCCGCGCCGCAAAGCGCCGCAAATCGCGGCGGCAGCCCTAAAGCGCGGCGGCGCACCCCCGGTCACGTGACAGCTCACTGGGCCCCGCCGGCCGAGGGGGCGGGGTCCCGCGCATGCGCGGCGGCGGCGGCAGCGAAGCGGAGCGGAGCGGAGTGGAGCCGCGGCCATGCCGGGTCTGCTGCTGGGCGACGAGGCGCCTAACTTCGAGGCGGAGACCACGCAGGGCCGCATCCGCTTCCACGATTTCCTGGGAGACTCGTGAGCAGCGGGCGCTGGGGGAGCGGGACCGGGAGGGCGGTGCGGGGGGGAGTCAGGGCAGGAGGGGAGCGGGCCCTCAGCGGGCAGCAGCGCGGGGCACGGTGCCCGGCTGTCCTCCCCCGCCGGCGGGCCGAGCGCGGCCTGGCTCCCGGGCGCCAAGGGCGAAGGGTCTCCTTCCAAACGACCCCGGCTCGGCCCCGGCTGGGAGCGCTGCACTCGGGGCCGCTCCCACGGGCGTGTGACCGGCGCGAGGAGGCAGAGTTGGGCCGCTCCGTGCTGCGGGCTTGTTCCAAAACTGGGTGTTTTGGCGTGGAGCCGCAGCGGCAGCCTCAGCGGTGCGCTGGGGGGGCGAGGGAGGCCGCCGCGCCTGGGCCGGGCAGCCGGACACTGCGATTTTCCAGGAGAGCGCAGCGGCGAGGTGCGCACAGGCTCCTCCGGGGGGACAGAGCCACCTCTCCGCGTCCTCCCCCATCCCCTCCTGCGGGCTGCGGGGCAGGAATCGCAGAATCATCTAGGTTGGAAAGGACCTTGAAGATCATCCAGTCCAACCACTAACCCAGCACTGACAGTTCTCAACTACAGCATATCCCTCAGCGCTATGTCAACCCGACTCTTAAACACCTCCAGGGATGGGGACTCCACCACCTCCCTGGGCAGCCCATTCCAACGCCTAACAACCTGTTCTGGAAAGAAATGCTTCCTAATATCTAGTCTAATAGGAGGCGAGCCAAGCCCTGGAGGAGAGGGAGGAGGTGCTCTGTAAACGGCAGAGCCCGGGGAAGGGCAAAGCCAGGCTTCCCAGAGCATCGGTCCCAGAGACCAGCTCATGTGTCACATACGTCCCTTGTGAGTGAACCCAGGTGTGCAAAGGTGTGTAATTGAGCAGTGGCAAAGGGCTCTGCTCCTGTTTGAGCCCGACCTGGAAAGCCACGTGCCTTCAGGCACTGTTTCCCGCAAAGCCTGTTGCTCCATTTCTGGCACAAGCAGGAGGGTGCTGGCACAGCACCTTTGGGACTCGCTCCCAGCAGCGCTTGGCAGGCTTGAATCGGCGTTTGAGTCCGCTTCTGTCTGCATTGTGAGCTTGGACAAAGGGGAAAAAAGGACCTTCTTAGTGAGGAAATAAGCTGCAGGGCTTCTTAAAACTGGCTGTTCCAGCCTGACCACCCACATGGCAGCTTTCTTGGCCAGCTTCTACTCGGTTATTTGCTGCCTTTTTATTGAAGTAGTATACTTACTGTATAAAGAGACTTGCAGCAGCAGTCGCTGAGTAGCTGCCCCATAACTTCATGGCAAGCCGTGACAATCACACAGCCCTGGCAGAGCTGCAGGGTGCCCCACTTGATCCCTCTGTTTCCAAGTCTCCAAGACTTTCCCCAGCTGCTGTGGCATGCAGCTGTATTTACTAAGTGCTGGGGGACAGATGAAGAGCGGTGCAGTAAGCCCTGTGAGTGTTGAGCTGAGAAATGGTGCGACAAGTCCCTGGCAGGGAATTTTAAGTGCTGGGGGTGCCTTTGTGTTAGCCTCTGGAAACTCCTGAGAGCTGGGAGTTGCCATAAACCCTTCTCGCTCCTGGGCTGCATTGCTGCCTTTCTCTGTGCGCCAGTTGCCTTACCTGTAAAGTGGGGTGAGTAGTATTTGCCTTCTCTAAAGACTGCAAAATCCACTGGTGGGAAGCAGTGGGCAAAAGCGAGGTGGCAATACTGTAACTGCAGCCATAATGTGATGTTAACTGCTGGCCTCCCCCGTTAGTTGATGAATTCTTATTTTTTCGTTAAGTACATTTGGGAGCTCATGGCAGCGGTTGGGTTAAGGTTTGGTCCTATCCCATTCTTTTAAGTTGCATGGTATGCATGGGTGTTTCTCCTCACAGTGGTTAATGATGTATACAGGATAGTGCATAGCCTTGTAAATCAGTAATGATCTCTGCAGTAACGTGGCTGGCAGGTTGGCAACTGCATCCTCGTGTACATGTGGTCTCAGAGTGTACACGTGGCTCCCCCAGACTTTCCACGTGCCATGGTGTCCACCTCCACATCAAGAACCGTGGGCTATTCCAGCATCCACTGTGGGATCCTGAAGGGAGAGGGGGAGTGAGGCGCAGGGAGTTTCTCTAAGCCTGATGAATGGGGCTTGTCTTGTGAAGGCTTCTAGCAATCGGGAAGGAATTGTTCCCAGGACAGGATTTCCACTTAGCAGAGAGATGAGTTGTTCCTGTGCTAGTCTCCATGCAGTGCAATCTGTACAGCTTTTTGTCTGCTGTACAAACCCAGAACAACATCTTACCCTGACGCCATCTCCTGGTTTCTTCTTTCAGATGGGGCATCCTCTTCTCCCACCCACGGGACTTCACGCCCGTCTGCACCACAGAGCTGGGCCGGGCAGCCAAGCTGGCATCTGAGTTCAGCAAGCGCAACGTGAAGATGATCGCCCTCTCCATTGACAGCGTCCAAGACCATCTCTCCTGGAGCAAGGTGTGGGGCGTGGGGAGGCGCAAGGGGAGCTTGCCTGGCTCTGAAGACCAGAGGAAAAGCCCACACAGAACAGAGTACAGGCTCGGAACTACATTATCTCAAATCCCAAAGCATGTAGGATAGGAGGTGCTAAAATTCAGAGCAGGAGCAGGAAGGTCTGTTCCATCTTCATGGAGCATTCCATGCACGGACACTTTGAAACAGGAGGAAAACAGTGTTACTGCTCTCCTACCAGTACCTGAAAGGGTAAAACGTATGCAAAGGTGGTACCAAAAGCTCAGAGGAGGGAAATCTATCCACAAAAAGTTCTGTAATAAAACAAGAAAGGAAAGGAGGCATCAGAAGTGAACAGGCAGTCTTCAAAGGGTGCAATTCATGCAGAAGTAGGGAAAAGAAAACAGAGAACAAGCAGGAGCATGTTAAACATAAAACCACAAATAGGAGAATGTTCAATGTAAAACCATCAGGAGGGAGTATAAAAAAAGATGGGAACAATGTAGCTTGCTGAAAGAACATAAAAGGAACTAGTAAAAAACTTCAGATGCAGCCTCAGCAACAGTGTGCTGCCAGGGAGTATGACTCGGGCTCATAGGAGGTAGCAGTGTAAAGTAAGCATTTCAGACAGATATGGCCAGAGCGTAAAAATCCATGGGTGAATTCTCTGCTTCTTTCTTTGCTCTTAAATTTGGGAATGTTCTCACGCATTTTACAGGGGTGAGGCATGCAGTAAGAGGTAGTAAATGTGGGGCATTTCCACACTCAAACATTGTTTCATGACTGACTGGCTTTAGAAATTACCTAACTGCCTTATTGCTTAAATTGACCTTAGTACCTGAGTGGTGCATGGGCAATGTCCCACCAAGCCTTAGAAGGGCCTGGAAAAAACAACATACAAATCCCACACCAGTAAATGAGACTTCTGTCCTGGTCAAACTGGCTGAAACCACCGGTTGAATTAGCAAATAACATCCCATAAAATATAACAAAGTTTGGGTTGTGCTTTTGTAAGAGAGTCTCATCTCCTGGTTGGCTAAAGCCCTTTGAATAACTATAGGGTATTGCTGACTCTTACAAAGTCCTTGAATTTCCAAGAAGCTTTTCAATGGAATCAGCTTTGTGAAGGGCAGGCTCTTCCCTGCAGGGAGATAGGAGGAAGCGGTAAGTTGTGTCAAGGGAGGGAAGCAGTGAGCTTCCTCGAGGGTCTGCAGGGACGCGTGGGGTTCAGCATACTCAGGTGATCTGGAAAAGAGATGAACAACGAGCTGAGTCTTCTGATGCTATGGAATTGTTCAGCACAACCTCGGGTAAAACCAGGAGAAGTTGCAGAACAGCCTCTCAATGCTGACTGATGGGAGGTAGAGTAGCACGTTTGCAAAACCTTCCAGAACAAGCACGGAGAAAGGCAGAGGGCAGCAGTCCAAGCTGCGGTGAGCTTTCTGTCAGGCTGGGAGAGGCCTCAGAGATAATGGTTTGGAAATGTCAGCTCAGCACCTGTCAAAACCATGAAAGTCCTCCAGAGCAAAAGATCAATTGGTGAGGACAAGTCCATAGCAGACTGGAGTCTTCATGCAGCCTGTGTTTGAAATTGCTCATCTTGCAGGCTACAGGGGAACAGGAAAAGGTGCAGAGGGGGGAACAAAGCTGCCCACGGATTTGGGGCAGGTTTACTTCAGTGCAGAGTAACTGGGGCTCTTTATCCTGGGAATGGGAGGACATGTCAGGCTGCAACACCATGAGCGGTGCGGGGAGCAGCAATGAACACAGCATGCGTGCGTTGTGGAGGACGTCAGGACAGGCATGTGATTGTTCTGCTCTTAGACCTGCCTGTACATGTGATCCTTTTCCTTTGTCCTTGACAAAGCAGAGAAGAACTTCAGATAACGTGGAGGGCTAAAGAGCTGAACTCGGAATGCAAGTGTCAGAGCCTGCTGCAAGTCTGAGACCAGGGACAGTGCCCCAAAGGTCCTTCTGCCCAGCCATGGGGAAAAAAAGAGCTTAACAGAGATACCAAGGTTTGGCAGAAGCTGCCTGTCTGGACAAAAGCAGTCTTCATTAAATAATAGATTGAAATCTAGAAACTGCAGTTTCCTTCACTAGATCTTAATTCAGAGAGAAGTCCTAGGAGTGAGCAAAAGTTTGGGCAGATCTCTTTGTGCAATGTTCCTTTATGTACATATGCTTTCTCTTTGGATGAAGCTTCTAGCAGTAGTGAGAGGATGAAGCTGCTTTTATCTGGAGCACAGCCTGTGAGAAATCAAGTGGGCAAGAGGGAAGGCTGAAATGCTGCATGAAACAAGAAAAAAACTTTTGCTTGCTTTGCTGCCAAATTTCAGTGGGAAGATGGGGCCTGGGAAGGTGGGACCAGAGTATAGCCAATAATTTTCATGTTACTTTGCTCAGCTTTGCTTTCCCAGCCAAAGATGTCACTGCTGTTCTTAGCCACCCTGAGCCAAGACCCAGGGGCTTGCTTCAGGACTCGGAACAAGCCCATAGCTCATCCAGGGATTGATCCTACTCTCCTGCCTCTCTCATCTGTGCAGTGCTTCTCCAAGGATTGGCTGAATGCGTGAGCTCCTTAAGCAGGGTTGACTGGCATGTGCTGTTCATGTCAGAGGAGGTTTCAGTGCTCTCTGGCCACTGATGCCTTCGCTTTGGTGTGTCAGGGGTGAATTAATCACTCCAGTGATGTCTGGTTTCAGCTTAGACTCTGGAAAGAAAAATAGTTCATAGGGAAGTGAGTGAGTCTTGGGTGTCTTATTGCAAAATAGGGTGGGGTTTGTGAGGCTGTTTTGTATAGAGATCCCCAGGTCATGAAATTACGTGCATTTTGGAACGAGTTACAGTCCACAGGATTTTGGATATTACTGCTCAGAAGCTCTCTTCTAAGAGTCCTCCAGCCCCCACTCTAAAGGCGGGGGAGTGTCACTGACCTTCATCTACAGTCTCCTGCAATTCTTTGGGGCATTCAGAAGCCTGTTGCCTGGGCTGGCCTCTCCAGCTCTGCTTTCCTTCCCTGCTCTGCTTTGACAAGGCAGGTCTGCAGCAGAATAGAAGTGATTCCTTCCTTCCAAGGCAGGCCTGACCACAACCCAGCTGAGATAAACAGACCCGTTTTGCAGTGCAGTGCTGACTCAGAAAGCCCTGAGGAGAAAACAAGCAAAGAGAAAAGCTGGAAAGGAAACATCTTGCCACGTGTGCACCACTTGACCTGCTTGCAGCATCCTGAGCAGCTGGGGCAGGGTTACAGCCCCTTATGTCACCACAGTCAGCCTAGGAGGGCTGAGGACTGGTGCAGGGCCTGTCTGCTCCTGCTGCCTCTGGCATACTCTGAGCAGCAGTGGGCAGCATTTCCAACTCTGCCCTCCCCAAGTTCCCTCTGGGCAGAACCCAGCCTGTTCCCCCACATTCAAAGCCTGGGGAAGGCAGAGACACTTGTACATATAAATTATCAGCTCAGCTGATAACACACCACAGTGATGTGTGGGAGGCTTGCGTCAGTGCTGGAGTCAGTTTTGTCCCCTTGCAGCATGAATAGGATGGAAGGAACAGGCAGCTCTGCTCTGAGGCAGAAACTTTGGATTAAACTTGCTTTAATGCTGGTAGCTGCTCTGCTTGTGCTGCCTTGAGCAGACTCCTCCCAGCCCTGCTGTTGCTCAGCGTCACCCATACGGGTGGACTGCAAACTACAAGGATAACTTGAATGCTTTGGCCAAGTCCAGATTCAGAGATGCTCAAAATACAGTTTCCCTGGGAAGCAGGTTACGTTTGGACTAGCACAGGGAGCAACCTCATAAACTGTGGTCACAAGGGAGAGCCTGTACAACTGTGGAAGAGGATGGTTTTCTGTCTCAGTTGTGGTTCAGAAAGGAGCATGCAGTGTCCCAACACTGGCATTCAGACTTTTACTCTGTTTTTAAGAGCCTTTACTTAAGTAAACTAGGAGTAACTTGCTGAATGGAGCTGGTCCCTGGCACAAGACCTGTGAACTGTTCAACACTTGACCTTTCTTAGCTGTAGAGTTAGAGAAACTGTTCCTTAGGAGCACAGACCAGTTCAGGTGTGACACCAACACACCTGTCAGTAGTGCTAAATCATTTACTGGGAGAGGGTTGGAAGAGGGACACCTCTGCTCTCAGGGAGAAGCAGGTAAAAAAAACCCAAACTTCCCTATTTCTCTGTACCCACTGCCTGGGCAAAGCAGCTGGTCCACGGACAGTTCCAGAGGTGAGTGACAGGGTGTGAGCATAGACAGCCTAACAACTAACCTCTAAGAACAAGGCAGAGTCTGGCTTGGCATGCAGGTTTCTGGTTTGTCACCTGGTTTCTGGAAGCAGAGAAACTTCATGGAAAGCCCTGAACCCCTGGCTGTGCTGACCCAGCCTGAGACCATGGGGTCAGGCAGGTCACAAGCTCCTGTAGAGCAGCTGCTGTACGTGCTTCTGCATGGCCCCTTGGCAGGAGCTTGCCCCACGCACGTAAAGCCTGCCTGCGTGGAGGTCTCCCTACCTGGCCTCTGTCTCCCGTGGTGGTACCCACAACAGGGAGCATGAGCATGCCAATGGTTTTGTCTCTGCAGGACATCAATGCATACAACGGGGAGCAACCCCAGGAGAAACTCCCCTTCCCCATCATTGCTGATGCGAACCGGGAGCTCGCCGTTAAGCTGGGCATGCTGGACCCAGATGAGCGGGACAAGGACGGCATGCCCCTGACTGCTCGCGTGGTGAGTACCTGGCCCGGGAGCACCGCTGCACGGCAGCCTTCTCAGCGGTAGACATCCCCTGCCATCCTGCCCTGTGTCCATGGGGCTAGGCTTGAAGATGGGGGCAGCTTACCTGCATGGACGTGACCACCTTCAGGAGCTAGGTTGATTTTCTTGAGCTAGAGCCATGGATTGTGCTGCTTGGAAGATGCTGGTGCAGCACTGGCCTGCTGGCAGCAGCTCCATCCTGCTGTTGCCACCAGCTCATCCTGGTTGTGCCTGTCCTAACACAGAGGGGACAAAAGTGCTTGATCTATCTGCTGGACTTTCGCTTTCCCCTCCCGTGCTTGCATTAGAAAGGCACAGGTCAAGGGAAGGAAGCATTTCAAGTAGCAAAACAAGCTGGCATTGGAAACAGGAGCTCCCAGAGCAAATACGGTGTTCCCTGTGCCTGGGCATCACTTGTTGCTCTGGGAGATCCCCACCATGGCATCTCTGCTGTCCCCAACACCTGTGATCAAGCAGGCCACCTCTCAGGAAAGGGAGGAGCAGCAGGGCAGTTGGACAAACATCTTCTGCCCAGCCCCTGACCCTGTCTCCCTGTGCTCAGGTGTTTGTTTTTGGCCCGGATAAGAAGCTGAAACTCTCCATCCTGTACCCAGCCACCACCGGGAGAAACTTTGATGAGATCCTGAGAGTGGTGGACTCCCTGCAGCTGACAGCGTACAAGAAGGTCGCTACCCCTGTGGACTGGAAGGTGAGGAGGGGAGCAAAGCTCACAGCTGGGCACTGAAAACATGCATTGAAACGTCAGCCAGCCTCCCTTTGAGGGGGGCCCACAGGGAGGGGAAAGCTGCCGAGATCCTGGGATATGAGTTAGATCCCAGCTCAGGCTCCAGAGCTGTTGCAGTCTGGAGTCAGCAATAGGAACCTCCCGTCCCTGCCCTCGGTCCCTGGTGCCAGCAAATACTGGGCTTGGCCCTTCTGGCTATCAGTATTTAAGCTTTGGGCCCAGGCAGGTCCTGCCCTTGTTGTCTGTGATAATGAAGGGCATTACCAGGTGTCAGTGTGCCAAAGTCCACTCAAGACCAGCCAAACAGCAAGCATGGGCACCCCTCCCTGGCCCAGCTTGCTGCTCTCTTGCCTTTTGAGCCAGGAAGGGCCAGTATGGGCACGGCCCTGCTTTGCCCAGCATGTACACAGCCAAGTCCTCATGGAAAATTACTAGTTGAAGTTGCTTAGTTGTGGCCATCCCTACTCAGTAGCATTACTTAAAACTCCCCAAAACAGTTTGGGCAGCCAAGATAAAGCAAGAACAAGCAGCACAGTCTGGCTACTTTAGCTAGCCAGTGTTTCCTCAACCTGGCAGAGCTGCTCAGCTCCTGGACCTGGCCAGCTGCTGACTTTGATAACTCTTACTGGGGAAGCCTGCCTGTCTGGAGCCAGAGGACACACTCCTGCTGTTACAGGGTGTCTTGGGGAAGTCCTCCTGTGTTACGAGGCAGGACCAGGCTCACAGAGCATTGTCCCAGACACCCGCTCCATCTGGGCAGGAAGGCCCTGTGGGCACAAGCTTCGGAGGTCGAGCAGCTCGGGGTGTCTGGGCGCTTCACTGTGCCCCTCCTCCCCTCAACACCAGCATCCATGTGCTGAGTGTACAACAAACTGCACCTTCACCTCCTGGGGCAAAGCAGAGCGTGGAGGCAGCCTTGCCTCTGAAGACTCCTGTCCCCTGCAGCACGAGCTCCCAGCAGTGTGGGGCCAGCTCCCCTGCCAGCCCACCTCCCAGGGAAGCACACCTTTCCCAGGGCTTGGCACGCCACGGGGGAGCCAGCACCACCTGAGCAAGGGGAATGGATGAGCAAGCTGTGCTCCCTCCTGCATCGTAGAGATGCCCAAATTCCCTTCTCATTACTCCCTGTTCCTGCGGGAATGCTGGGGGGGAAGAGCTGGGCTGCGGGATCCCGTTGGCAGGGCTGGCAGATGGCACAGCTCTCTGTTTCGACATCACCCACAGCTCCCGGCGTAGCTCCCACCCACTGCGTGCTCCAGGCAGCGCTGCAGGGGACATGCCCGGGGCGCTGGGGCGGTCACAGGGAGGCAGCATCACCGTCATTCAAGCCTGCCAGCTCCTCTGCTGCTCTCACAGTTTCCATTTGCTCCCCAGCCTGGTGACAGCGTCATGGTTGTGCCCACTTTACCTGACGAGGAAGCCAAGAAGCTCTTTCCCAAAGGAGTCTTCACGAAGGACCTCCCATCGGGCAAGAAGTACCTGCGTTACACCCCGCAGCCCGAGTGAGTGGGTCTGCCCAGCCATCCCACCAGGCTGCAGGGCGTTTGGCGTCGGGAGCCTTCTCCGTGCCCAGCTCCTGCCTCCCTGACACTGCACGGTCAGCAGCCTTGTACCGTCACACTGATGGTGCATCTCAATACTAAGCCAATCCTCCCCATCCCTTTCATCCCCCACATCCCCTCAAAACTAAAACCCTGGGTGTTTTCTTGCCTTGGATCAGCCCTGCAAGGAAGCAGTTAGCAGACCAGTGGGGGCTCCAGGGCTCATGCTCTGGAGTCTCTCCTGTTCAGCACCAACCGAGCTTTTCCCGGAGGCATGGTGAGAAGCGTGGTGTCAGCAGCCAGGCCCCAGAGGGGTGTCCTGGGCTCACACGCCTCCCATCAGGGAGCTTCAGGGGCTCCCAACTGCTGCGTGCCTTTCAGAGCAGCCGTCACTAACGCATTAACACCTTTGTCTGGTCCTGTGCATAGGGGAGGAGCTGCTGAGCCAAATCTCTCATTTCTTACTGCTTTCTCATCTCTTGCTGGAAGTTGTTTTCAGGTTTTATGGAAGAGGGAGTAGAGTAAATAAACTGATCTTCAGTACTACCTGTAGTATCCCTTGTCTGCCTCTGCTGCCCTCCACGGCACCCTGCACCATTTTACTTTGTTCCCTGTGGCCATGCTACAGGGTGGGTGGCAGCAGCACAGGTTGCCCTTGTTCTTGCTCTATAAATAAGGCACTTTGGAAACAGAGACAGATAGTCTCAGACACATAGTCTCAGACAAGGCAGCGGGGCCCAGGACAGCTGTGCTGCACCTGCTCTGTGGTAGAGCCTGGGTGGTGGGAAGGAGGAGACGTCTGCTCAGGGAACATGCCTCGGCCTGGCCTGCCGTTAGCTGCTGGGTGGGGGGTCCTACCCTGCTTCCCAGGGCATGATACAAGTCACGTGAACTCCTCCCAGCTCTCCTGCACCTACACCTCGGGGATCTGTCAAGAGAAGACCAATGTTTTAATATAACACTAGCAAAGAAACCTCACCAAATAGCTCATAGGCTGTCTGCCAGCATCTGGTGCCCAGCGCAATCAGCAACACTCAAAATGAGCAGCTGTTAAAGAAATTGACTGGCTCAGAGAACAAACATACCCCACAGCAAGCCAGGACTAGTAGGGTTGATGCTCATGGTAAGCAGCACACTGGATGCAATGAGCATCCCGCGGACCCTAATCCTGGGGCAGCACCCACACCCACCTGGGATGGGACCCGTCAGTCCTCGGACAACATCTAGAGCTGCTGGTGTCTCCCAGCACCCATCACTGCCCTCCTCCACCCCAGCGTGCAGGCCAAGACACCCCACTGAGGACATCCTTCCCTAAACAGCTGTGTTTGAGAGACCTCTCTCTCATTATCAAAAAAAGAGTATATATATTAATATTTAATCGCCTCCAGGAACTATACAGTGAATATTTCTATTTTTCCCCAAATGACTTCAATGAACCTTCCTTATGAAATTCTGCATTATCTCCATGTATTACTTTTACTATAAGAACAACCACCCTGGTCTCCGGGTTGACTCTTGTTTCCCCTCTTTCACTCTGTGAGAAGTGGGAGGGAGATCTGCAATTTCAAAGGGGAAACATCTCTTTTCTGTGTAGTTTTTTCAGGCTTATCAAGCTTGGCAGCTTCCCTAGTTCCCCACGGTTGGGCTGCACAAGCTCCTGGGTTTCTTGGCGGTCCCTCGGCACACAGCCCTGGCCTTGAGCTGGTTTCCCAAGGGAAAAAGGGCTGCCTGTCAGAGCTTTCCAAGCAACTGCCCAATTTTTTGGAAGCTTGAGGACGTGGCCTCATGGCAAGCTTTGTGCAAACAGGCTGCTCTGAGCATCCCCAGGGAGAGGGCACTGCAGGGCAAGCACAACCTCATTGGGACACCAGAGAAGCCACCTGCAAGTCAGGACAAGGGGCAACGAGTCCCATCCCCAGACCCAGGGGCTTAAAGCTGGCAGAGGCAGCCACTGGTCCCACCGCCGAGCCAGGCAGGGGCTGACGGCTGAAAGCCCACGAATTCCTGCCTGGTCCCCCACACCACCATGGCCCCAGAGGTGCAAGCCAACCCGACGGACTCAAACAAACACAGGGTTTGGTTCCAGTACAGCTCGAGTGGTTTTCTTTTAATCCCAGAGAAGTGAAATGCAACATTTGTTCGAGTTGGTAATAACATCCAGAGACAGAAGTCCAAGCCCCCTACTCGGTAAAGTCATTTGTGTTTAAGGCACTCTGCAAAACCAGCTTTCCTCTTCTCCTTCCGATTTTCCCCACGCGGCAGCAGAATACCTGGTTTGGTCTTTTCTCCATAGCGACACCCACACATCCTGGCTCTTCTCACCATCTCCGGGAATTGGCAACAGCAAATCCAGCGGGAGCCGAACGGAGAAACGCCAGGAGGCCGGATCAATAAATACGGACGGGCACGGGAGGGAGCACAGCGCCTGGGGAGGGGGTACACGGGCTTCGAGCTTCTGCAGGAAGGGGACAGGCACCAGGTGTCCTCCCTGCAGGCACTGATGTGATTCCCCTTCCTTTCTCCCTGCCCCGGCTCCGAAAGGGGATGGGAGCACAGGGCTCCACAAGCATCCCTCCCCAGCGGCGCTCCCAAACACGCAGCAGCACCCCAAAACGCAGGGGGCTGGGCAGGGGGGGACCCAGCTGCCCCCACCACACAGCAGAAATGACCCCCCTGACTTCCAGCCATCAATAAATAGCAATAAATAACTTAAACTTAAATAAATAAATAAATAAATAAGTGACCCGAGGACAGGGACGGAGGGGAAGGGGCACCCCGAGGCTCAGGGCAAGGGAAGCATGTGGGTAGGCATTTCCATGACCTGCCCCTCCCTGAGATAACGGGGTGCTGGTGTGAAAGGGGGGCACAGGGAAGGCATCCCGCGGGGCAGTTGGGACAACTGAGCCCGGGGGTCCAGGTGCTGGTCCCAGCCGTGGGCTCTGCAGCTGGGGCTCCTGCTCAGGGTCCCCATCCGTACGGCTGCGGGCCACAGGGATGTGAGCCAAACCCGGATTTGCAGGGGGGAGCTCTCACCCGCTGCCTCTCCTTCCCTCCCCTTAGCTTGAGCATCACGAGCCTTGCAGTCAGCGCGACTGAGCTCGGGCAGATGCTCACCCAGCACCTCCACCCAAGCATGAGCACGCACCTTTTGTGAACATGCCAAATGCCTGCAAATTTTTGCAAACATTGTTTGCAAATCTTTTTTGCCAACAATTTTTGCAAACTTTTTTTTTTTCTTTTTTTAACGGGGAAATGCCCACGAAGACAACCCACGCATCAAACCGAGTTAAGCGCATCAAATCCAGCCGTCAGAGAACAAGCGGGCATGGAAGCCCAGCAGAAGCCTGGAGGGGTGAACACAGGCACGGCCCCGGGGCTCAGCCAGAGCCTGCCTGCAGGCTGGGGCAGCCCTGGGAGCGCAGGCACACGGCTACGGCCAGGCTCTGAGCCCAACATCGGCACCAGGCAGCATCAAGCACCTCCCTGGGGACGTTGCAGACACACATGGACAGAAATGGTGGCCGCTGCTGTCTCAGCGCGCGGCAGATGATGTGCCAAGGCTCTGGCCAACCAGCACCTCCCAAAAGATGGCAATGAATTCAACAGCACCCCTATGCCAGCATCCCTGCTCTCCCAGCCAGCTGGCACCGCGGCGGTGCTGCAGCAGCTCCTTGGGCTGACAGCCGGCACACAGACCCCGAGCACAGCCCCGGCCCTTCCCCACGGGTTTTGGGGAGTTGGCTCACACAGCCTCTCTGGACGCAGCACCCTCTCCCAGCAGGAAGCCCATCTCGGGGCTACCCGTTTGTTGGGGAGCCCCTCCCTCTGGCTTTTTAGCTCTGATGCTGCCAGAGACATTTCTATCCCACTGGGTCAAAAGTATACATCCACCTTATTTCAAACCAAAAGGTACTTACGCCTCCTCCTCCCCCAAACGTTAAGAAAAATTGTATTTAAAGTTTCTAATCCCTCTCCACACACGCTTTTTGATAAATGAAACATCGGTGATGGCAAAAGCTGCCATCAATCCCCTACCAGGACAAAACCACGGGCAGAGTCTCAGAAGAGCGGGACACCTTCCCACGCCGACAAGCTCCCAGTAGAAGTTTTTCTCTAGAAAACACAGCAAACCCAAGCTCAGAGTCCCCTCTTCCTCCAAACCTTTCCCACCGCAAGGCTGTAGCCCCGGTGAAACCCAGAAGTAGGCACCGAAAGCAGCAGGTTCCCAGCCCACTGCGAGGCCAAGCGGGAGGAGCAGGACCGCCAGCCCCAGCATGGGGAAGTGTGCGTCGAAGCATCAAAATGCAACGCTCCCAAAGGGAAAAATAAATAAACAATCGAATCAGCAGCAAACACTACTGAGAATAATAAGTAGCATGGGGATTTCACAGGGATTTTTGGTCTAAGATGCCCGGGGAGCCCCTTTGCCGGCAGGGACCAGGGTACGCATCCCACCCCGGAAAAGCACAAGCCGTGGCTGAAGCTTTGCAGGAGCTCAGCCGCGCTCTGTGGAGCGATGCCGTGGGGATGTGCCAGCACGCCGTGGGGAGCAAAGCAGCGCCGGGCTGGGCGTCCCGACAGCCAGGCTGAGGGCAGCGCTGTTAACACTGCAGAAAAGGCTTTGCATGGAAGTGCCAAACACGGCGACCCTCCCCAGGCTCTTCTGGCGATGGGACAGGAGATGGGACCCTCCCAGTAGGAATTACCCGCATCCTCAAGGCAGCACAAACCTCCCGTGGTGCAAAGGCAGGGGTGTGAGCCAGAGGAGCCGCAGGGCTTGTGCTGCGGCAGCAGACAGAGCAGAGAAAGTGGCAAAAGCCGTAACTGTCGGCTCAGGAGCAACAGGGCGCCCAGGGCATCGGCAATGCAGCCATGGCTTATGCCTCTGCTGCATCTCGGGGGCGAGATATTGGGAACTGCAGGTCATGGCCCACAGCACGGCACCCACCCGCGGACCAGACAACGCCAGCTATCCAGGCAGCAAGGGGCGAGGAGAAAGGCAAATAAAACCCCCTGTTACCCACTAAGCACCTGCCGCAGCAGGAGGCAGCGCCCAGGCAGCATGCTCACCTCCTCCCTCCCAGGCAAACCCAGGCCTGGCCCACGCAGCCTCCGCTCACATCCCTGCCTCCGACCCACGGAGAGGAGACCCCCATCCCTGCAGAGCCTGGGGAGTTACCACAAGGCATGCTGTCCCCTCCACCGGCATCCCTGCCAGTAGCCACCCTGCTCCGTGGATGGCTGAGGAGGAGGAGGGTCTCCATGTGAGCTGGCATTTGTGTGGAAAATGAGCAAGCATCCAACTTCTTGCAAGGGACTTGGGTCTGTGGTGGAAGCGTGTGAGTCCCGGGGTACCTCCAAGCTGGTTTGGGTACCCCACACACAGTCAGCGAGCACCTGGCCTGGGTGAACGGGCACCGCTCCCGATTTCTCACTCGGCTGAGAATTGGTTTTGCTTCCGTAAGAGAAGAGTCAGTGGGATTGGGGGGGAGGGGGGGGGAGGTTGAGGAACTGCAAAGATTTAGTGCACCTTAAAACGAAAGGACATCTAACCTGCCCTTAGATCTCACTCCGAGACAGAAAAGAGCTATGGCATCTCCTACACTCACAACTACTCCAAACACACCCAGACGCATGCAAAACGTGTCCCGCTTCCCCTCGGCTGCGGAAAACCCCTCCCGGGCAGCAGTGCTGGCCAGCGCCAGGCTCCGGCTCAGCGCCCTGGCACTGCCAGCTCCCGCTCTGCTCCCGGGCCCTCCTGCCCAGTCCCAGCGGGCAGGGCGAGGGGTCGATTATCGATCCGAAATGCATAGGTATAGACACCGCGAGGACACCCGCACCCCGGCAGGGAGGGTCACCGCAGGAGCCCTCCGCGTCCGGCAGGCACGGTCTCCGGTTCTACCTCCAGTTGGGTGGAAAGCAGCATTCGCCACAGGCACAGTTAGATCACACTCACGCTCCTTGCATTGCCCTGCAAGGAAGGACGAGTCGTTTAGGTCAGACAGCCTCTTTGCCAGCCATAAGCCCCTAGAAGTACTCAATTCCGCTTCCTGGGAAATCCTCCAGCTCAGCGACCCCTCTTCTGCACCCCTGTGCCGGCCAGGCTCCCTTTCTGACTATAAGGAGGAGCCATGTTTCCAACCACAGCTACAAAGGCAGGAGAACCCAAGAGGTCTGCTTTGGCTCAGAAACCCCGTTCGTTTGCAGCAGGCTGACAGCACCCAGGTCCTCACACGCGCACACCGGCGCTGCTCTACTTGGGAGGTATCACGACTATAGGCTGGCCTCGCTTGGGTCTCCACATGAGGACTTGGGCATCGTTGGCGTTGGGTTTCACTAGTGCGTTTGGTGGGATGGGCTCCATCCTGCTGAGGATTCGGGGCTGCTCCTGCTGAGTCCTTCCCACCAGCCGTGCCCGCTGCCCCAGCAGCTGCATGGGATCAACCTCAATGTCCACTCGCATCCTCCACTTTATAGTCTGCAAGATGATCTTTTCCTTGGTGGTGGTGTTCATGGCCACCAGCCACGTGGTAAAGCTCTGGTCCCTTTTAATCCTGGTCAGCAGCGGCACGTTGCTGTTGCTCACAGGGACAGCCCACGTCACGCTGGGGTAGAAATTGTCATTCATGCTCACCGAGAACCTGGAGATCTTGTTAGTGGGCCCGACCAGGGTCACAGTTTCTGTGGTGTTTCCATACCAGGGGTAGCTCACGCCATCTGAATCGCTGATGGCTTTTACCCTTCCTTCTCGCAGGTCGGGCAGCTCCCAGCTTGACCTAGTGAAGAGGAAGAGAAAGGCCAGGTTAGCAAGGAAATGGCAGAGACAGCGCCCAGCGAGGGACGGGGAGTCAAGCAACACAGGGATCCTCTCCCCGCCTGCAGCAAGCTCTCAAGGACCTCCTTCAAGACCAAATTTGGCTTCAGTTCCTTTGCTGAGTCCCTCACAGCCAGATGAAGCCTTTGTTCTGCCAGTACACCACTATTTTAATTAACCTGCAATCAAACCAGCTGGGCCAAAACTCGTTGCGGAGCCTCTCTGGGGTCACTCTCCTTAGTCAGCTTCTGTGCTGGAGAACAGCCTTCCCCATCCGCAGCTGCAGCACCACAACCACAGCACTGGCCAAGCCCGTCAGCAGCCCCCTCCTGTGATAAAAGTCTGTGATTTTTATGCCTCTAAATATATGTGTCTGCACAGAGGCACATACGATAATTAAATACCACAATTATGCCTGCCGCCGGTGCGATGAAATCCCTGCAATATGGCTGGGGGGGAAATTCCAGCCCAAATCTTGGCTGCCAACCACGTTAGCAACACCGCACGGCTACAGCAAGGGAGACGATCGCCACGTGGCAATTACGAACGGGGAGCTCTGGTGAAACCTCCCACCAAGTCCAAGCTCTGGCTTCAAATACATCTGGGCTCTGAAGCTGCCTGGGAGTGGCAGGGGACATGCGCCCGCCATCCCCCCAACTGACGACCTCCGCTCGCTCTAACGTCACTGATTGCTCCAGCGGCACGTGCAAACGAATCTGCCACGATGCAAGGACGCAGGCAGGCAGCACGAGGACCCGCTGCTCCCCCCCCATGCCCGTGCACATTGCTGTGCCTGCCGCCCCGTGCTTACAACCCCGGGCACCAGCACCGGGATCCCACCGGCGAGCTGCGGAACGGACGCCTCTGGCCATCTCCAGCCCCCTCTTGCATCACCACTTTCAAAAGGCAGAAGACACAGCGGCAGAAACAACACCTTTGCCCCTCGGTGTCCCCCCGAGTCACCCGCACGCTCGGCCTTGGAAAAAAGTTGGTTTCCAGCAGCCACTTCAGCCGAGCGCCGCAAAGCTTTTAACACAAGCCAAGGGGGCAACTCCCCCAGCACCACTGCACTCCCGACCTGGCCCCGGAAAAAAACACTGCTTGGCGGGGGCCGGCGGCCACGAAGCCCTCGGACGAGCGAGCTGCAGGCCACGCGGCTGGCGCAGGAGCCGGCCGGAGGACGAGAGGAGCGGGGGCTGCCCGGGCCGGGGCTCTCTGGGGGCAGGGAGGGTGCCGGGAGCGGGCGCTGGGGTGACGGTGGCGGCTGAAGGTGCAGACACGGGGTGGGGGTGCAGTACCCGGTGCCCGGGGGGGCAGCGCAGCGCCCAGGGGGCGGCCAGCCGGGGGGGCTGCCGCTGCCTGCCGGGGTGCCCGTGCCGCTGCCAGCCCGGTGCCCGCCGCTGGGCCTCCCCGTCCCCGCTCCCACCCCAGCGCAGCCGGGGCGCCGTGCCCGGCGCCGTCCCCCCCGCCCCGCGCCGGTGCGGGTGCCGGCGGCGGTGCCGGTGCTCACACGCCGAGGTCGCTGTAGGTGTTGTAGAACTCCATGTGGTTGCAGGCCTGGATCCAGCCCACCACCCAGGTGTGCCGCCGGGCGATGGGCGGCATGAGGACGCGGGCCGAGGCGCGGAAGTAGGGCGTGCGGTACCGCAGCACCACGGGCGAGCTCTCCTCGATGGCGGTGGCCGCCGGCTCGATGGTGGCCGACACGTCCGACACCACGATCTGCTCCCGACGCACCCGCGCCTTGCAGGCCACGCTCTGCAGGCACCCCATCGCCGCCGCCGCCGCCGCCGCCGCGCCGTCGTCACCCGCCGCCGCCGAGCCGCGGGGCCGGCGGGGCGGCCCGTCCCCCCGCCGCCGCTCGCCCGCCGCGCATCGCCGCCCGCGCACCGGCGCCCGCACCGGCGCCGGCAGGGCGAAAGGCGCCGCCGCCGCGCCTCTTGCGGCCCTCGCCGGCTGCCGTACGCCGGCCGGGGCGGGCACGTGCGCGGGGAGCGGGGGGGAGAGGCGGGGCGCCGCCCGCGGATCCCCGCCCCCGGGCGCGGCGGGAGGAGGGACGGGCCTCCCCGCCGCCAGGGGGCGCCGCAGCCCCGCCCCGGGGCGGCACGGAGGAAGGGGGCGGCGGAAGAGGAAGCGGGGCCGCCTGGTGCCGGGGGGAGCCCTTGGGGGGTCCCGGGGACGCGGCGGTGCGGCGGGCAGGCCCGGGGCGCGCAGGCAGCGGGACCCGGAGCAGGCCCGGGCAGGGGGCGGCGGCGCGCTCCTGGGCGGCTCGCCCGGGCCGCGGTGCCAGAGCAGGCCTGGCGGCCGGTGCGCGGCCCCCGCCTCTCGCCATGCCGAGCCCCCGCAGCAGCCGGGAGCGACGCGCCGGCGGCGGCGGCGGCGGCAGCAGCAGCAGCCGCCTGGAGTTCCTGTCCCTGGTGAGCCAGCGCAGCCCCGGCGCCCCGGACAGCCCGTCGCACCGCAGGGAGTCGGGCAGCGCCGCGGCGGCCCCGCTGCCCGAGGAGGACTGCATGAAGCTGAACCCCTCCTTCCTGGGCATCGCCCTCAGGTCCCTGCTCGCCATCGACCTCTGGGCCTCCAAGCGCCTGGGCGTCTGCGCTGGAGAGGACTCGGCCTGGGGCAGCGCACGTCCCCTCATGAAGGTCGTCGAGGTTTCGGGGCACGGCATCCCCTGGCTGCTCGGCACCTTCTACGGGCTCTGCCAGAGCGACAGCTCAGCGGCCAGGGAGGTGCTGCTCAACCTGCTCTTCGGTGAGGCTGGGGGCTAAGCAGAGGGCTCTGCAGGTGGGGGCTGGCCGGAGCCGAGGGGGAAGGATGGGACTCAAAGGACGGGGCAGAGCTGAGTAAACCTCAGCCTCCTCCAGCCCCGAGGGAGCCAGCTGATTTCGAGTAGCTGGTGCAGGTTCATTTGGGGTGCCTGTACCCCAGAGTGAGTAACCCTGCAGCTGGAGGGGCATGGTGGCATGGGTACAGCTCATCCATCGCAGCTCCAACCACACACTCTGAAACTCTTGACAGCCAAACTGCTCCTGCGGTTGCACAAAACTTTCAGGGAGCTGAAGTGACTTAGTTCTTCAGCTTATTAGAACAGTGCATTTCAGGCACAGCTGCCTAGTGTTGAGACACCAGCCCGTTCCCTGAAAAGCTGCATTGGCACACAGACATCTGCCCCTCGGGCTTCCTGCAGGCAGTACCTGCGTGGATTGACGTGTATCAGCCAGTGAGGAAACCTGCTTTGAGGGATACATTTTAATATCGGGTGGTGCCACATTCCACCCCCAGCATCCTGTCCTATTAGGTATACCTGGATTCTTCATTTTTGCTCATTTAGAAACTGTAGTAGCTCCAGAACAACAGACCTTGTCAGGTTCCTAGTTCTTACTCTTTTATGAAGTTACAAATAATTGCTCTCTCACACTTATCATTTGAATTTAAATTTGTTTGGTGGGAAACACATGGGTTTGTGCATCTTTTTCATCTAGCACACATGGTTAAATTACAGTCCCAGAGCAGAGCTGTGGGAAGGGACCTGGAGGCCACCAACCTAACCTCTGCTCCAAGGCGGTCTGTCCCAGCACCAGGGCCTTGTCCAGCCCTCAGTGCTCTGGAGCAGAGCCCCCCCACCTCTCTGGGGCCCTGTCCCAGGGGTGCAACACCCACATGGGTGAAGAGTGTTCCCTAATGTCCAGGCTGAATCTCTCAAACCGTATGGAAAAATAGAAAATGCAATTGAACTAGGTTTACATGTGGGAAAAAAAAAAAAATTCTTCTTAAATGATTAACCAAAGGGAATGAACTAAAGCGACCAAAAGATTTGATGACCAGAAACAAGCCTTAGGACAAGCAGAAGTTGGTCTCTCACAAGACTGCCTTGGAAGAAGTAGCCCTGGCCGTGAGTGCTGTGCTAGCTAACCGGGATGGAAGAAGCACCCTCTGCCCTACGTGAGAAGCTGCTCTTGCCAAATACAGGCTGAACACTTCTCACAGGTGCTTCACCTCTGACTTCCACCACAACAGCCTTCAGCTCTCTGAGGGCAAGCCACCGTTATTGACTTCATACTTTATTCAGCTCTTGAAAACCAAAGTGTGGTTGACTTTCTGGTGTTAATCCCCCCAGCAGCAGGGAAAAGCAAGACCTCACACTGAGCTGGGGCTGAGTGGTGGAAGTGGGTTGATCATTCACCAGGGTCAGTTTGACCCTCAGCCAGGAGGGTAGGCAGAGCCGTGCTGAGTCAGCACCAGCTGTCAGCAAGGGAATTGCAGGGAATATTAACCCCTCTGTTGCCTTCAGGTTAAGGGACAGTTTGAGCCCCGAGTCATGGGGAGATCAGGCTTTACAGAGAAAGAACAACCCAACACACCCAACGAGCTGGGCTGTTGTTGGCTGTGTCAGGGAGAGGGTCTGCGGTCGCACAAGGGCTGTGTGCAGCAAGAGCAGAGGTTAAAGACCTGCTCATGGTGGAGAAGGCCAAGTGCTGGATGAGTGCCATGCTCTCCCCACCTGGCTGTTGTAGCCATGGGAAATACTGCCTTCTCTTAGCAGGTTTTGGTAGCCAAGTGCTTTCTTCTTAGCTAATGGCTTTGCTTTGATTCTTGCCTTCATGGAGGGAAAGAAAAAAACCTGAAACACCAAACCTTGCTCACTCACTGTTACTGTCTCCTAGCCTTGCTGCTGGATCTCGTGCTGGTGGCAGTGGTGAAAGGGCTCGTCAAGCGGCGGCGGCCCACCCACAACAAGATGGACATGTTCGTCACCATCTCAGTGGACAAGTACTCCTTTCCGTCAGGCCACGCCACCAGAGCCGCCCTGGTCTGCCGCTTTGTTCTGCGCCACCTGGTCCTCGCCGTCCCGCTGCGGGTCCTCGTGGTGCTCTGGGCTCTCATCGTCAGCGTTTCAAGGGTCATGCTGGGCAGGCACAACATGACGGACGTGCTCTTTGGTTTGCTGCTGGGCTATGCGCTGTACAGCGTGGTGGAGTACTGCTGGCTGTCCCCGCTCAGCGCGCCTGCCCTCTTTGCGCTCTGGAGCCATTGATGGCTGGGTCCCTCCCAAAGGAGGAGGCGTGCACCCTGTTTTCTAAGCACGCACAGGGAGGGGATACTGGGACTCGAACTCACACCCTAGACCCCACCCAGCCAGCCAGAATTTCAACACTAGCGGTGCTGCAGGCTCCTGGGCCCACACTTAGACATTTGGTGCTGTCTTGCCCTCCTGATGGGCTGTCAGGCAGGGCATGCACTGGCCAAGCAGCCACACTGACTGTTCTCCCACAAAAAAAACGGTCCCTGCAGAGCCCAGAGAGGGCTCAGCACATTCATCCGGCAGCTCGCTGCTGATACTGTGAATCTGCATGCTCGTGCTGGGCACCTGCTGCGTTAGCCCATGGTGTATGTGGTAGCTTTGCAGAAATTCCTCTGCAGTCACCCATGTATCTGTATGCTGTAAATACACTGATCGTGTTTCTGTTGTGAGCATGCCCTGCACATCCTGCTCCATAATGTCTGCCTGGAGGGGACTCACGGGGGTCTGTCCTCAAGTTTATAGAGAGCTCTGCCTTCTTAAGCAACACATCTCTTCCTTACTGACTTAAGTACCACACTGAGGCCAGGTCTTAAGCAATGAGGACGCAGGCACCTGGCCCCTGTGCCGTGGGGAAAGGATGGTGCAGTCAAGGGTTTCATCTGTCCATGCCACCTCCCAGACAGCGGGTAACAGGGGAAGCAGCTCCCAGGAGCAGCCCGCTCCTGAAGCCCTTGAGCAGAGCTTCACAGCTGCTTTTTCCCTCTACAGGATTTTCAGTCTCCCAGGGGTACAGGGTGCTCACAGCAATTCCCTTTTGTCAGGGTGTTAGCAGTGCTGCTGGCAGCATCCTGCAGAGTGAGCCCCTTCCCCACAGCCCAGCAGCCAGCAATACACACTCACCCAGGCTGCCGAGCAGACCCGGGAGCTGAGCCTTACCTACACCTCCTGCAGCAAGAGGCCCTGGCTCTGCCAACCCCCACCACAGCTCCCTGACTCTCTTACCCTGGCACCACTGGTCCTGGCAGCTTGCTTTTCATAGAGGACTGGTTGTCCTTGGCAGGAGGGGAACCACGAGGAGTGTCTGTAATGAGCCAGAGCTGAGATTGAGCCAGAAAAGCACAGAATCAACAAGGACCACAGGCAGGAATTGAAGGCTCTGGACTGAGAAATAGTGCTCCTGATGTGGGTGGGGGTGACTGCAGCCAGGTGAGGCTCGTCATGGCCTTTAAGGTCTATTAGTGCACTCAGGCCCTGGAAAGTGCAGATTAAGTCGTATTAAAACCAGGCAGTGTTTAAGTGTGCTATTCCTCTGGGTGAAGTGTGTGGGAGCAGCCTGAGGGCCGCTGGTACAAGCACCCCATCTCTGTCTGTCACCCACCGTCAGTTATGCAGGGGCTGAAATGAAAGCACTTGACATGACAAGGTTCCTCCAGAGCTGAGCCCTGACCCACTCGCATGGTGAGCCGGTGAAGCCACCAGCTGTGTGTTTGCATTCCAGTGACCAAATAAAAATAATCCCCTGGGTTGCACCACATGCCCGGCAGCCGGCTGGGCCAGTCCGGCATGTGCACGGCAGTACCTGGCCACCCCAGCCAGCCCGCCCACCCCACGGCAGAGATGAGCTCTGTGGTGGCTGCAGGACCGCGGGCAGGTGACATGCTCTGGTGTGGTCAGGGTTTGGGGTGATCAGGGCTTGTTGAGCTGTGCCAAAACATCTTCGCTCTGCTTTTTCCCAAACATGGGGTGCTTTTCATCCAAGCAGTTCTTACAGCTGTTGCGGTCTTCCTCTCCAGGCCACGGAGGAGTACAGCAGCAACTCTGTACAGCTGTGGCTTGTTCCCACGTGCATCTGCATGCTGAAAGTTGCTCCTGGCTCATTTGCAGGACCCTCCATGAGCTGCTTGGTGGCACCTGCCATCACCAGTGCACAGCCCCTCTGGGTCATGGGTGGCCCTGCCACCCCCTCACCTCTGCTCTGCTTCTCCCCACCTCCGCCAGCGAGACCTTTGGTCTCCTCTTGTGCTTGTCACTTGTCACTGCTCCTCCAAGCACAGGTGCCAGCCCGCTGATAGGAAGGAGGAGACAGTGATTTCTGTTTGGCCTGTCCCACGGCACCTCTGCCCGCTGTGGAAGCCCTGAGCAGACGTGTCTGCATGCGCTGCCCACCACACTGTATATCCTGGGTGCTTGCCTGGCATGGGGGCCCATGGCTTTCCTGCAGACATCAACAAGCTAGTCTTGACCAAAATGCCATGGTTTGACCCTGGTGTGCTCCCACGGTCCCCTGTGCCTCACGGTGCGGTTCAGCCAGGACATGAGTCCAAGCACAGTGGGGCAAAGTCCAGGGCTGTGCAGCCTCTTGCAGCTGCCAACAGAGAAGGGCAAATTCGAAGGCAACCTGCACAGAGGTTTCATAGCACAGCAGTGAGGTTGAGAGCTGGGAGAAGTCTCCTGTACCTGTGGCCCTTGGGCAGTCACTGCAGAGCTTGCAAAAGAGCCAGAAGCCAGCTGAGAGCGGAGGAGGGAGGGGAGCACTGCCAGTGCTGCCTCCTTGCCGTCCCCGTGCTGATCCCCCTGCCTGGTAAGAGACGCTTTTGATGCTTTTTGACAAGCAGGCATAGAGCGTGGGTTGGCAGCTCGGTGATTCTGCCCCAGGCAGAGATCAGCCCTTGCCAACAGCAAGGGACAGAAAGAGCGTTATTACACTTTCTGCAAACATACTATTGAGTTTTAGAAGGTTAAAATGGTTTCAGCTGCAGAACTTGGCCCCTCCACAGCCCTGTGCCTTGTGAAGCTCTGGGGTGAAGCTCCCCAGACACAGGAGAGCAAATTTCCCCTGCATCCCCCGGGGGCTGTCCGGCTGCAAGTGGACTAGGAGCCGGCAGTGTGCTCCCGAGCCACACGGTCTGTGCCTCCTGCTGCTGGGGAGAGCCTTTTCCTAACCAGTTCCACCACCCTGGCACCAGCGACACCCCAGCAGCGCAGTGCTTCTCGCACCGGGGTCCCGCTGGCCCCGGGACTCCACTGTCCCAGGAGCAAGCCGTGGCTATGGGGAGGCTGTGCCAACATGCCCAGCCCAGGGGCATGGGGGACATGGGCAATGCGGTACCGGGTGCCACCGGAGCAGCCAGAGCCACCTATGCCCCTGGGCACCAGCATGAACAGGGTTGGGCTGATCCTCATAATCCCAGAGGTAAAAGTTCAGGGCAGCGATTGTTTACCCAGCGTTCATGCCATGGGGCCCGGCTGCGTCTCTGCTTCTCCTGCAACCCCCTGTCCCTACAGTGTCCCGCACAGGGCTCCCTGGCAAGGCGCCTGGGACAGCTCCTTACCCCACCATCCGAGGCTCCGGCAAGAGCCGCTGCCGGAAAAGCCAAGCAGGCGTCTGGGAGGCAGCCGGGTGCTGGCTTCCTCTCCTCGGCCCGTGGGAGGAGTGACGGAGGGGGAGGCCCCGCTCACTGCCGCCACGCACCATAGAGCCAGGCCACCGTCCGGCGTCACGAGTTGGGGAACTCCAACAGAGACCCTCGCGCGGCTCCCTGCCTGCCACCGGCCTTCCCTGGGCTGCCGCTGGCCCTCCTGGGTTGCCGCTCCCACGGCTGCAGGTTGGTTGAGGGCCTCCCCACGGGCTGTCAGCACACAGCGGGCACTGGGGTGGTGCAACGAGCAGCTCCACGGGGAAGGGAGAGGGCAAGGGGCAGATGGAGGGGCTGTCACCCACCTGGGAGGGAGCCGTCGGTCCCTGTGGCAGGGCACAGCACTCCAGTGTGCCTTCATCGCTGGGACTTGACGTGGGCAGGGAGATAGCGAGGCTTCCTGGCACTCGGTAGCATTCCTCCCCATGGCGCCCAGAGGCAACACCGTGATGGTACAAAACCCCAGCACTGGCCAGGTCCCTGCCGGGGAGCGGATAGCAGTTGCCTCACAGCCCCAGACAACATTTCAGGGGGTGCCTCTCAGCTTGGGACCTCTTTGGTGTGCAGGGCCAAAATTTTGCACAGCTGCACCCCTTGGCCCTGAGCCCCGCTCTCCAGCACTATCCGCAGGCAGAGACCCGTGGTGGAGGACAGCATGGCGAAGAGGGTGGCCATCATTGGAGGGGGCAGCAGCGGGCTGTGCGCCATCAAAGCCTGCCTGCAAGAGGGGCTGGAGCCCATCTGCTTCGAGGCGACCAGGGACATCGGAGGGCTCTGGAGGTTTGAGGTAAACCCTCTCAGCCACATGTCCTGCTGGGGATCAGCACAGTGGCAGCCGGGCATCAGTGGCGGCTGGTGGGGTGGCACACAGCCAGCCACAGCGGGGTCCTGGGGGCAAGGCTGAGGGCAAGGGCTCCACGCAAAGAGCCACCACAGCAGCCCCGGCCATCCCTTCCCTTCACTGCCCCTGGCCAGCGCTGAGCCATGTCCTGCTCCCACAGGAGCACCCTGAGGAAGACCGCGCCAGCATCTACCGCTCCGTCATCATCAACACCTCCAAGGAGATGATGTGCTTCAGCGACTTTCCCATCCCCGAGGACTTCCCCAACTACATGCACAACTCCAAGATCATGGAGTACTTCCGCATGTACGCCCAGCACTTCGACCTGCTCCGCCACATCCGCTTCGGGGTGAGAGCCGGGGGGTTCTAGGGGGGTGGCAGCAGCAGGGCTGGGGGGCGCAGGGTGCCTGACACCCGCTCCCCCCACACCCAGACCAGCGTGTGCTGCGTGTCCAAGCGCCCCGACTTCGCTGCCACGGGCCAGTGGGAGGTGGTGACAGAGAACGAGGGGAAGCAGGAGGCGGCCGTCTTCGATGCCGTGCTAGTGTGCAGCGGGCACCACACCAAGGCACACCTCCCGCTGAGCAGCTTCCCAGGTACCGCCCCACACCCCAGCACAAGGAGAGACCCCAGAAAGCTTGGCTGTGACAGTCCCTATTCTCTCAGCTGCTCTTCCTCCTGGCCTCAGCATTTCCCTGTCTTGCTTTGGCTCCAGGAGCACTCTCATGCTCCCCAGGAGGGATTTGGCAAGGCCAGGGAGCGCCTCCACTTCAGTTTTTGGGGAGGTGACTCTCCAGGCTGGTGCCAGGAAGCCAAGCATCCCTCCTCCCTGCCCACAGGAATTGAGAAGTTCAAGGGCCGCTATCTCCACAGCCGAGACTACAAGGATGCTCGGGATTTCACGGACAAGAGGGTTGTGATCATCGGGATTGGGAATTCAGGGTCGGACCTGGCCGTGGAGATCAGCCAAACAGCCAAGCAGGTGAGCAGCAGGAGTGGGGTCCTGGTGGGCAGGGCAGCTCCCCACGGGACACTGCCGGCTCCACGAGGACACCGGGACCAGGGCGCGCACACAGCCACTGCTCCATCCCGGCACTCGCTGCATTTGGCAGTGCCAGCACCTGCCAATCCCAGCTGCCAGGCAGTGCTGGCAACTGAGACTCAATCCCATACAAATACCCTGATTTCCATCCCTGAGCCTCAGGCTGGGGCTGCTCCTGCAGCTCTTCCCTACCTCTCCTTGCTGGGCGCTGACCACCAGCTCTCTCTGCCCTCCGGGTCTTCACCCAGCGCTTGGGCAGCACGAAGAGGAGCAATCCTGGGGCAAGGACATGTCCCCGCAAGGGTAGCCCCCCAGGACCATCACAGCCTTCAGGAGGTGATGCTTGCTTCCTTGCACAGGTCTTCCTTAGCACCCGCCGGGGTGCGTGGATCTTCAACCGTGTTGGAGATCAGGGCTACCCCATCGACATCGTCCTCACCACCCGCATGAAGACATTCCTGCAGCAGCTGATGACCTCTTCCATGGTGAGCGACTTTGCGGAGAAGCAGCTGAATGCCAGGTTCAACCACTCACACTACGGCCTGAAGCCAAAGCACAGGTGCCAGCAAATCCTCCCCCTGCCCAAGAGGGACCCTCTGCCTCCTGCCGTGTCCAGCCCCGCTCGGCCATTTCCATGCTCCCTGTACCTAGGCTGGAGCCAAGGCACCAGCCCTGGAAACCCGGTTCATAGCTGTGTTGTGCCCAAGCAATGCTCAAGGGAGCCACCGCTGTCCCTTCCAGGGACCCTTGGTGGCACCAGTGCAGTGGCAGCTGCCGAGCACCCCTGGGGGACCAGCCTCACTTGCAATGAGCATCCCTGGGGACAAGCATCCCCAGAGCAGGACGAGCAGGACACGGAGCAGAGACACCCCACCCCAGCACCCTGACGGGTCCTTGTACCTTCCAGGATCCTTGACCAGCACCCAACTGTCAACGACGACCTGCCCAACCGCATCATTTCAGGCAGGGTGTTGGTGAAGCCAAACATCCAGGAGTTCACAGAGACATCTGCCATCTTTGAGGATGGCACCAGGGAAGACATTGATGCCGTGGTCTTCGCCACAGGATACAGCTTCTCCTTCCCCTTCCTCGAAAAATACGTGAAGGTGGTGGAGAACCAGATCCCCCTCTACAAATTCATGTTCCCCCCTGACCTGGAGAAGCCTACGCTGGCTTTCATTGGCCTCATCCAGCCCCTGGGTGCCATCATGCCCATCTCTGAGCTCCAGTGTCGCTGGGCCACCCGTGTCTTCAAGGGTAAGTGAGGCAAACCTCCCCTGTGGCTGCAGCCCAAGCCTGCACCCCTGGATCTGGGGCAAATAGTGCCCAGCCATGTCTGGGAGGCAGCAGCCAGCTGTGCCATCCAGGGCAATGGCATGGCCACTTCGCAGCCATTGTAGTGAGCTGGGCTTTGTTCTGAGCGGCCCAGGGACATCTGTACCCTGAGCCCCATGGGAACATCTGTACCCTGAGCCCCACAGGCTGCTCCTTCCCATCTCAAGGAGCTTGGACATGCCTTGGGTGCCAGACTGCCTGCCACAGTGGTGCCAGCAAAGGCAGCACCACAGTGGCCACTGTTGCTAGTGGGGTGCAGCACCCCCATGCTGTGGTCATCCTCCCTAGGGCTGAACAAGCTGCCCCCACAGCACGACATGGAGGCTGACATCAAGCAGAAGAAAGAAGCGATGGCAAAGCGGTAAGACCCCCCGGGAACAGGGAGGAGGCCAGTTTGGGTATGGCTGCTTGTGGGCACTCGTCCCGTCCTGTGGCTGCATCCCAGCACATTTGGCCATGCCAACAGACGACAGGGCTTCTCTATCCCCACCCCACTGATCCTTCCCAATGGGAGTCTGTCCAATAGCACCTTGCTGGTGTGCGGGCCATCTGCCGGCTCTGCTGCCAGCACCCTCCTGCCCTCCCTGCCCGCAGGTACGTGAAGAGCCAGCGGCACACCATCCAGGTGGATTACATCCCCTACATGGACGAGCTCGCCTGCCAGGTGGGGGTCAAGCCCAACCTGCTCACCCTCTTCCTCACCGACCCCAAGCTGGCGCTGGAGGTGACCTTTGGGCCCTGCACACCGTACCAGTACCGCCTGCGGGGCCCGGGCAAGTGGGCGGGTGCCAGGGAAGCCATCCTCACCCAGCAGCAGCGTATCATCAAGCCCCTACAGACGCGGCATGTGGAGAAGCAAGCACTGGCCCCTGCTGTGCCCCTCATCTTCAAGCTGGTTGGGGCCGTGGCCGTCCTCGCTGTCATTTTTGCTTACTTGTAGGTGCCCTACAAGTGCGGGAAGGGAGGCTTTGTGATGTGCTGGGGGGGCTGGCTGGCCACCCCCTGCCCTGAGGCAGCTTGTGCATCCCAGTGCTGGCAGGAGCCCTTCTCCTGCCCAGCACGGACCTGCTACGGCCACACTGCCAGCTCAGGGTGAACGGAACCTCCCTGGCTGCTGAAATAATGCCTCAGCACCGCTTTGCACCTCCTTCTGGAGAGCGGCTGCCGGGGGCGGACAAGGAAACCTGCTCACATGCAGGATAAAATCCAGTCCCCCTTTGGCAGCACTTTTGACCTAGTGGGGACGTACCTGCTTTCCTGTCGCCTATAACGTGCCTGAGCCACCACTGGCACACTCACATGAGAGCCAAGTAGCAAAGGCACAGCAGACTTCCTAACTGGATAAAAGTGTGTTAAACCGAGCCAGGTGTCCGTCCCATCACTGACACCACCATGTCCCACTGCATGCCGGGGGGATGCACACAGGTTTGAGGTCGGCCTCGTGCCAGTGGTGCAGCTCCAGCTCGTGTGTGTATCCACAGCAAAAGAGCCTCGCCCAGGGTGTGTGCCACCAGCATGCATCATGGTAGCCACAGCGGCATGGCTCAGTGCCACCCTCATCACCTGCACACAGCCCCTCCAGAGGACGGCTGGGTGGGCTGGGGACCTGGAGCGGTGACAGGGGGTCCTGGCCACCACACACCAGGGCTGGCACAGCTGCTAGCCGCCAGTGCGCTGAGCATCCCCCTGGTTTTGTTTTCCACGGCATGACCTACCGAAATCTGGAGCATGGCCACATCTCAGCCCCGCACCCAGGAAGTCTCAGGGCAGCGTCAGCACTGCTAAGTGCTTACAGAACCCAATGAGCCCCTTGGGATGGGCAGGCGCAGGCAGGAGGTGTGGCACAGCAGACAGGGGAAACCTGTAGATCATGTCTGGAAGAAATAAATCTTGTGACGCTCCAGTTGGTTACCCACGGGAAGCACAGGGAAAGGCATCCCCAACCGAGCAGCACCGTGTGGCCCCCCGGTTTGACAGCTCTGCACCCCCCTGAACGTGTTTTGCCCCTGGCCAAGGCTTCCCCAGCCCTGCCACCACTGCACCGCGGGACATGGCTGCCAGGAGAGTAGCCATCATCGGTGCCGGTGCCTCTGGCCTGTGTGCCCTGAAATGCTGCCTGGATGAGGGGCTGGAACCCACCTGCTTCGAGAGGAGCGGGGACATCGGGGGGCTCTGGCGCTTCGAGGTAAGTCCTGCGCCATGCCAGCCTGCTCCACGGCAGCAGCACGGATGGGACCGGGATCGGTCGTTGGCAGCTAACGAAGCACCACGCCCCTGCTTTGCATGCGTGCGGCAGGTGGGTTTCCAAACCACAGGAAAGAAAAACTGCTGCGGCAGCGGGAGGTCCCCAGGTGCCAGCTGGTGTACCAGCCATCTCCTTCCCACTGGCAGCAGGACAGACCCTCGCCAAGGACCTTACCCCAGGGCTCGTTCTCCCAGCTCAGCCCCTCCTTCCCAGTCTCATCCATCCCTTCCCCTGCTGCTTTGCTCTTGGTCCCCTCCAGCCCTGGTTTCATCTGACCCAGTTCTTGCCCTGCTCGGCCCTTCCCTGGAAGTGCAGGTTGCTCCTCTCCCTGTTTCTGTGCAGCTCGCCCACACAGAGGCACTGAGTGCTCTCCCTGCCTCGGGGGAAGCCCTGGAGCTCGTTTCTGCCCCCACCTAATGCGGCTGCTGACTTTCCTCCCCCACCGGGGACCCACCAGCAAGAAGACAAGCCCTCCCACCATGCCCTGATAGATGGGTAGGAGAGACCAGGGCAAGACACAACACACCACGCCAGCGTGGGGTTTGGGGTGGCTCAGTTATAATCCACTGGTTCTGCCCATGGTGGGTCAGAAATGGGGCTGGTGAGGCAGAGCCAGGGCAGCAGCGCCCGACTGCTGGGGCAGAGACCCAGCAAGCAGGAGCAGCCACTCATCTGGAAGCACCACATCTGGCTCAGCAACCTGCAAGACCCACTGTGGCAACTGGGGCAATGGCACCATGGCAGCTTTGGGAACGTGTCACCTCATCGGGGCCAGGGGTGGGAGCAGGGAAACTAAGGCACAAGACCCCATAACCTGCTGTCAACACTGTATGGCCCCTGCCCACCCAGAGCTTCCTCTTCCCTGTTTTGTGAGGCGGCAGGTCACACCCGCAGGAGGGTGCTGGGTGCAAGGACAGGTTCTATGACCACCCGTGGCTTAATCCTGCACCCACAGGCACAGTGAGGCGCCAGGCAGGGAAGGCAGGCAGCCCTGGGGTCTCTGGCCAGCACTGAGCCATGCCCCACTCCTGCAGGAGCGCCCTGAGGAGGGCCGCGCCAGCATCTACCGCTCCGTCATCATCAACACCTCCAAGGAGATGATGTGCTTCAGCGACTTCCCCATCCCCGAGGACTTCCCCAACTACATGCACAACTCCAAGATCATGGAGTACTTCTGCATGTATGCCCAGCACTTCGACCTGCTCCGCCACATCCGCTTTGGGGTGAGAGCCGGGGGGTTCTAGGGGGGTGGCAGCAGCAGGGCTGAGGGGCGCAGGGTGCCTGACACCTGCTCCCCCCACACCCAGACCAGCGTGTGCTGCGTGTCCAAGCGCCCCGACTTCGCTGCTACGGGCCAGTGGGAGGTGGTGACAGAGAACGAGGGGAAGCAGGAGGCGGCCATCTTCGATGCCGTGCTGGTGTGCAGTGGGCACCACACCGACGCACACCTCCCCCTGAGCGCCTTCCCAGGTACCGCCCTGAAGCCTGCCTGCCTGGTCCCCGACACCCCTGGGACCACCCTCCTCTCTGGCTTAGCCCGCACCCCACTCTGGCTGCTGCCAAAAATGCCTCTGCCAGTTAATGTACCAGGCAGGATTGCATAAGCATGCTGCTGTCTCACCCATCTTGGTGGTCTGTCCTTGGTGGCTCTTGCTGTGCCGTCAGCACCTGACCAAAGCACCCTGCTGGCAGGTGTCACTGCTGCCAGCTCGCCTCTCCCACCAGAGACAGGCTCCCCAAGCTGCTGGCCACACACCCACCAGGCTCTCCAGCTCCCCAGCAAGGCTTGAGAGCTCGGTGCTGATGATGACCTTCACTGGGTGCCAGGCAAAAATGCCCAGAGGGTTTTCAGCTGTGGAGACCCTCTTTGGGTGGGGAACAGGCTGGAGGACACCGTCACCAGGGTCTGTTGGAATAGCATGGACCCCAGCTGCTCCTCTGCCCTCAGCGCGTGGCACCAGACAGGAACTGCAGGAGGATTTTGCATGAAGGTCTCCAGTCTAAGCCCTGCTCCAAGTGAGGCCAGCCCCAAAGCCAGAGCAGGATGCTCAAGGCCACACTGAGCATCTGCCAGGCTGGAGATGCCACCACCTCTCTGGGCACCATCCCAGGGCTGCAACGCTCCTGTTGGTCACACTGGCCCCAGACTGTTCCCAAAGACACACCACCAGTCTGAGCAGGGGGACAGCCACCCCCTGCCCCACGTCCCTGCCCAGCACGGCTTCTCTCTCTCTTCCAGGGCTGGAAAAGTTTGAGGGCTGGTACCTGCACAGCCGGGACTACAAGAGCCCACAGTCCTTTTCGGGGAAGCAGGTGGTCGTGGTTGGCACCGGGAATTCAGGCGTTGACATTGCGGTGGAGCTGAGCCACGCAGCCAAGCAGGTGTGCTGGGAGAGCTGCTGGGGCTGGGGTGCTTATTATTCAGACCCCAGAGAGCACCAAGCAACCCCCCAAAATCCCCTGCGGGCTGCCCTCCCTTGAGCACCTGCCGTGAGCACCCCATCCCCTCTCAACGGGGGTGGCTGTTGTGGTCCCAGCAGCTGTGCCAGCATCCTTGTCCAAGGAGCACAGCGGGGGACCAGCCCGGTCCCAAGGATGCTGCCACACCGCCACCTCTCCTCTCCCTCCTCCCAGGTCTTCCTCAGCACCAAGCGTGGGACCTGGGTGCTGCACCGGCTGGCAGATGGCAGGTACCCCTTTGACTTCACCTACGTCAGCCGCTTCACACAGGTCCTCCGCAGCCTGCTGCCTCAAAGCACCATCAATTTTTACCTGGAGAGGAAGCTGAACGCCCGCTTCAACCACGCGCTCTACAGCCTGCAGCCCCGGCACCAGTGAGTGCCCTGGCAGTACCCTGGGTACCTGCCCCTGTGCTGCCCATCCCACTGCCTGGGCCCCACACAAGGTCTGTCTGTGCCTTCCAGGATCCTTGACCAGCACCCGACCATCAATGACGACCTGCCCAACTGCATCATTTCGGGCAGGGTGATAGTGAAGCCGAACATCCAGGAGTTCACAGAGACATCTGCCATCTTTGAGGATGGCACCAGGGAAGACATCGATGCCGTGGTCTTCGCCACAGGATACAGCTTCTCCTTCCCCTTCCTCGAAAAATACGTGAAGGTGGTGGAGAACCAGATCTCCCTCTACAAATTCATGTTCCCCCCTGACCTGGAGAAGCCTACGCTGGCTTTCATTGGCCTCATCCAGCCCCTGGGTGCCATCATGCCCATCTCTGAGCTCCAGTGTCGCTGGGCCACTCGCATCTTCAAGGGTAAGTGACACAGCCTGGGGGACGCAGCTGGGCTCCCCCGCCATAGCAAAGCTGAGTTGTTCAGCTGGTGGCATCCTCTCACACACCACCTCCATCCACTCACTTTTTTATCCTCCTTTTGCTTCTTCATGGGGAGAAAAAGCAGTGCTGCATTTTGCAACAAGCCTCACACTCATCATCTCTTGCAGGGGCCACTAACAGGTCTTGTTGCCTGCAAACCACCTTCTCCCTTTCCTTTCCTGACATTACTTTCTTTGCTCATGCCTCCCACTTTGCTCCTGACATGGTGGCATGTCCCCAAAGCCCCAAAGGCTTCCACGTGCAAGCAGAGGCCAGGCTGGGCTGCAGAGCCAGACCATGGTGGGGGCACATCCCTCCCTCCAGCTACAGCCTCCTTTTCCCCAGGGCTGCAGGACCTGCCGCCATCCACCGCCATGCTCGCTGACATCACACAAACCAAGGAGAAAATGGCCGAGAGGTAAGGACCCTGCACTGGCATCACCCCTGCCACCGTTACCCCTGTGCCCACGTGCCACACCCGCCTGCCCTCCCTGTCTGCAGGTACGTGAAGAGCCAGCGGCACACCATCCAGGTGGATTACATCCCCTACATGGACGAGCTCGCCTGCCAGGTGGGGGTCAAGCCCAACCTGCTCACCCTCTTCCTCACCGACCCCAAGCTGGCACTGGAGGTGGCCTTCGGGCCCTGCACACCGTACCAGTACCGCCTGCGGGGCCCGGGCAAGTGGGAGGGTGCCAGGGAGGCCATCCTCACCCAGCAGCAGCGTGTGCTCAGGCCCCTGCAAACCAGAGCTGGGGACCGTCCTGCCCGCTCCAGCACCGTGCCCCACATCTTCAAGGTCTTCTTCAGCATCGGCTTGATTGTGGCCACCCTTGTCTATGTCTCGCTCTCTCCTTAACCTAAAATGAAGGAGACAGCAGGTCCTCCTGGCAATCTTCTTCCTTTCCTTTGGGCTTGGGTGTTTCTGTAGTCTCTTGCTAGGTCTGCCGACACGTCAGGAGGCACGGAGGGATTTGGTTCCTTGAAGACGCAGGCTGCTCTGTCTCACCTTCCTGCCGCGCCAGGGCCACACCAGGTCTTGTTGGGGGCTGCTCTGAGGACAGGGATCACTCCCCTCCCCTAAATCCAGGCCTGGCAGCTCCACAAGCCCTACCCGTGGGTTAGGTCCGCACAGAGGCAGTGGGGAAACTGGGAACTCACCCGCCCAGGGCAACTCGGAAAAAGGACAATAAAGCTTGTCCCCCTGCCGAGGGCACCAGGGACCACGCTGCGTGGGCTGTCTCCGTCTCTGGTGTCTGTCCTGAGGCGTCTGTCCTGCCCACGCAGGGCCTGCCCAGCCCTGGCCACTTGCACCCCACAGCCGGCCTGCTCACCGCCTAGGCAGCCAGCTCGCCTCACGGCCCGCCTCGCAGCCCGGCAGCCCAGCCCCACAGCCATCCCTGACCCCCGTCCCCGCCACCCCCTGGCCCCAGACCTGGCCCCAGACCTGGCCCTGCCCTTAACCGACATGGCCGCCCGCCGGCTGCGGCGCGGGTGAAGCCGCACGGCCCTCAGCCGGCACGTCCGCGCGCCAGGCCAGCCGCCCTTAACCACAACGGGCGAAGCTGCCCTCAAAAAACATGGCGGCTGCCCGGCAGCGGGGAGGGGGAGTCCGCGCGGGGGGGAGGCGCGGCCATAGAGAGGCGCGCGGGGGCGGGCCAGAGCGCCCCGCAGAGGCTGGCGGTGGCGGCGGGGCGTGTCGCCATTTTGGACGGAGGCGGAGAGCGGGGCGGCGGCGGCGGCCAGGTGGGGCTGCGGCCGGGGCCGCGGGGTGTCACGGCGGGGTGTCACGGCGGGCCATGCCGCGGGTGGGTGAGTGGCAGCTGGCCGGGCGCTGCTGCGGGAGCGGTGGGTGAGGCTCGGCTGGGCGTCCCCAGGGGTGACACTGCGGTGGGTAACGGTGGCCTGGACCCCTCGCTGGTGGCTGACCCCAGCCGTGCCCTGCAGCCGGCTCGGAGCCGCTCAGAGGGCCCTCTCTCCTGCCGGCGCGGCCCGCTTCTCCTCAGGGCCGTGGCAGATGCCGCTCCGCCGTGACCTGGCGGGGAAGGGGAGCGGGCGGCCGTGGGCCGAGCGTGCAGTGGCAGCCCTGCCACCACCACCGCTTTGCAGAGCCCTCGTCCCAGCCGTGCGGCTCGGCGTGAGTCCGGCAGAGGGAGAGTTTCCTCTCCCCGGTTCCCCAGCTCATCCCCTTAACCTTACGGCGACCTCCCGGCCGAGCTCTGGTTCCGTTCTCCGAAAGAGGGAGGTGGGAGAGTCCCGGCGAGTCAGGCTTCCGTGGGGTAACTCCAGCAGCAGGTGTGAGCCGAGCAGGCTGCGGGCAACTGAGGGTGCTGAACAGAGACCCCACCTCTCCAAGATGAACCCCCCCAGGCCGGCTGCCAGCGTTGCACCGTGTGGGTCACTGGCCGAGCAGGAGAGGCAGCAAGCGTGATACCTTTCAGGGGGAACTGGTGTATTTCACCTGTCATTTTCAGAAGTGGGGAGATGGGGCTGGTTGAAACTGAAGGGGCCTTGTGATCCGGTCGGCGAGCACCCACCTTACTGCGGACTGCAGCTGGCAGCGGCTTGCTGCCAAACTGGGAGCAGATGTGCTGAGACGCTGCGGAGGTTTGCCTGGCCTGTGGTGTGGGCAGCATCACCATCAGTGCCTTGAACGTACTTGTGTCACAACATCAGAGCATGCTGTGCAAGGGCTTGTCTGAACGCAGGAGGGTTTCAGCTGTAGAAGTTAATTCAGTAAAGCCAAGTACTGCAGGCTATGCTCGAAGAGCTCACTGTCCCGGTGCAGCGGGGTGCCTGTGTGCAGGATGCAGGAGGTGGGGTGGTCTTGCCAGCATGGGATTTCAGATGCCACATGCTGGGTAGGAGCCACCCCTTGAGAGAAACTTCAGGAGGCATTTGAAGAGTGTGACCTATAAGGGACAAGCAGAGGGACTGGAATCGTTTTAGAGAAGAGGAAGGGAAGCTTTCACATCTGTTAACACCTGCACGTATCTCTCAGGTCTATCTTGGTACAAGAGGTCTGTCTTGGTACAAGAACATTTCCTACCTTCCTCCCCATGTATGAGAAGTAAGGGACCTTAGCGGAGTTACTGGGGAAGGAGCTCCTCAACAGCAGGTCTAGTGGCACAGGGGCAGGTTTTGTGAGGAGCTGGCTGAGCCTTCCCCAGGGCCAGAGCAAGTGGTGCAGCTCATCTGATCTGGATCTTCAGGTATACTTGATCCTCACTGAGAGGGGGTGGGGGTACGAGTTAGCTGCCCTCTTGAGGTGCCTTTTAGCCCTCAGGATTTAAGAAATACTTTAGTAATTGCTCTGTGACATTCTACAGCCTGGCTTTGGCTGGCACCCTTCATATAACTTGATCTTCTAAACAGATCCCCAAATGTCACAACTAAGCACATGAAGCAAGGCTGGCTGTCCTCTTGCCTTGCCCTGCAGAGCCCATGATCAGCTCAGTAAACTGAAGGCTGCAAAATAAGCCTAGGAAGGGGGCAAGAATCCCAATCCACCTTGGTTGCTGGAAACTGGGTAAGGCCTGAAGAGTCCCATGTAGCTTGTGGTGGCTTTGTTGTTTGTCCCGAAAGGTGCGTTCATGGCATGTCGCCGTATGACCAGTTCTTCTGTTTTGCCTGGGTGAGATCGGGGATGACAGCCCATCTCCAGCTGCAGAGTGGTGCTGAGGTGGCTGGGATTGCCCGTCCCTCATCATGTGCCTCCGGATGGCCAGGCAGATGCCAGAGTGCTCGGGGTGGTGCCGCTGGTTCGGGTCACAACAAGCAGACCTCCTCGCTGTGCTGTGCCGCAGCTGACATGGTGGCTTGCCTGGTGAATCATAAGTGAATGCCACCGAGAGCTGAGCTTTTTGCAGACATCGTGGCATTAGCCCCACACCTTGGCCAAGCTCCAGCTTGGGTGATTCCACTTGGATACTTTATGCTCCCGGTCGCCTTTGCAAGGTGCAAAGCTGCACTATTCTGCCTGCAAGCTCTTGGAGACTTGTTGGGAGCTGTTAAACAGCTGCTGCTTTCACTCTCTGGCTGTTTTCTTGCTGGATGCAGGGGATTTGTCTGTAGAGCCTGACTGTGGGACTGTGAAAGAGAGTCTGTTAACGCCAAGCAATTGATTTGCCAGTAAAGGTTGGCTTTATTTTTCCCATCAGCCCCTCTACTATGCTGGCTGCTGAGGGCTTTTGTGGGGCGCAGTGTAACTAGTATTGGTTTTGGAGTATAACAATCAGCAGCTTAACTAGAGTGATGGTTCATAAGGATATGGCTATAATTAGGTCAGTCTTGTTTGTTAAATTCTCATTCAGCTCCCAAACTTGGCAGTGGGAATGAACTTTGGGCCTTTTTTAGGATTGCCGTCAGTCTCCCCTGGCAAAGAGCGTTGGGAAACGGTGCCTTCGCTCCTCTCCTCGCTGCTGGAGCCCGTGGGCACAGGCGCATTGCTGTCCTCTCTCTCTCACAGGGGCTGCTGAGCTGTCATGGGGAACACCACCAGCGAGCGAGTTTCTGGGGAGCGTCATGGCTCCAAGTCCCACCGCTCAGATGGCTCCGGTGCCCCCCACCCCGCCAAGGAGCACCCACACAAGATCATGGTGGGCAGCACTGACGACCCCAGTGTTTTCAGCTCCCATGACTCCAAGGTAAAGGCTGGCCACTGCCTTCCCTGTCCTGTCCTCTGGGACTTCAGCTCACTGGCCGTGCGGTGCTGTGCTCCCAACCATGTGAGAGGTCTGTGGAGAGCTGGGAGGCTGGAGGAGCTCTGTCGTGCTCTTGTCTGGGATGTGCTGGTGGGCTGGTAGAGGCCAGGGGGAAGTGAATGTGGTCCTGGTTGTCTCTGTGTCTCAGTCAGACTCTGGTTTTCTTTGCTCAGATTGCTGGGGACAAGGAGTTTGTATCGTGGCAGCCAGATCTGGAGGAGTCAGTGAAACCATCCCAACAGGCTCGTCCCACTGTCATCCGCTGGGCCGATGGAGGCAAAGAGGTCTTCATCTCTGGATCTTTCAACAACTGGAGCACCAAGATCCCACTTATCAAGAGGTACCTAGTCCCTCAGGTCACTCTGTGTCCTTGTCTGCTCCATTGCAGGGATTGTTTTCCCTTCTCCATGCTGGTCGCTGTTCCCTTTGCACACCTCGGTTCACCCGAGCTGGAGGGTCTGAGCACAAATATGTGATCAGCTTCTTCCCTGGGTGGTGCTGCAGTGGCAGTGGGAAGTTTTGAAAAGAGGGACAGGACAGGATGGGCTACTTTGCTTGTCCAGTTGGATGTCACACAGCAGCTAGTCCTGGCAGCAGAGCCCTGCCCAGGTATGCAGCAGTCCTCTGAAAGCTGTCAGCTCTTCTCTTGGCTGTGGCCTTACCCCATGCCTAGTTGTGTTGTTGCCAGCGGGGGTTGTTTGTTTGTCCCTCACATGTCTTCCTGCCCTAACGATGTTCCCGCTGTTTCGCAATACATCTGTGATTTCCGTGGAAACGCTGTGTAGGACTCTGGGCATAATCCCAGCAAATCCTCTGGAATGGATTTATCTCAATTGCAGGCTTCACGAGCAGAGCTGTTACATTTGCTGCCCCTGTCCTGCAGTGCCAGCACAGGGTTAGATGCTTTGCCTACGCATCCTCCCCAGTGTGTCTTGCACAGAGTGTCTGTCATGTCGACTTTCCCTGGGCATGCAGGGCTAGAGTGCCTCCTGCGCTCCTTGCAGCTGGACTCCCAGGGGTTTGAGCCACGCTGGTGCTCTGAGCGCTCGCGCCTGTTACGTCCATGCCTCAGATCAGTGACAAGGAGCAAGCCTAACCCTGCATGAAAGTGTTGGGGTGGAGCGGCTGGGCAGTGCCTGAAAAAATGCTGTTTTCTGGGACCCCATGGAAGAGCAGCATCCAGAGCATCAACAGAGTAATGCTGTTGCACTTCTGTTCTCTTTGCACAGCCACAACGACTTTGTTGCTATCCTGGACCTCCCAGAAGGAGAGCACCAGTACAAATTTTTTGTGGATGGCCAGTGGGTCCATGACCCATCTGAGGTAACACTCAAAGTTTATCCCTGCAGATCTTGTCTTCTTCCGGGGACTAGATGTGATGTAACTGCAGCAGAGGGGGAGCAGGAAGAGCAGAGGGTACCTGCCAAGGGGCACCTCCATCCCATGAGTCCTTTCAGGGGCTGGTTTCTCTGGGCTTAGACATGCTGTATGGGAGAGTCTTGGGGAGGTACTGAGGGGCAAGGAAACATCAGAAGGCCTTTAAGTCCCATTGAGAATTGGCTACAAGTGAAGATGGGCCATGGGGTCAGCACTCACTTTCAGGTTCTCCTCCAAACTGAACCACGCAGTAGCAGCATGTGAAGGAGAGGACACTTACCCATCAGCATGTAGCAGGACAGAGGATGAAAATAGGAGGTGATGTAGGAGCCCGGGAGTAAAGGGAAATTCTCCCAGGGTAAACAGCAGAGATCTGCAAGTGTAGAGCCGAGCTGTGCTCTGAGGTGTGCAGCAAAGACAGCCTGGGCCGGGAAGATCTAGGAAGCATTGAGTATGCTTCAGTTGGAGGTGGACATAGGAAGACTCTTACCTCAGTTCTTTCCAGCCTGTGGTCACCAGCCAGATGGGAACGATTAACAACCTGATTCATGTCAAGAAGTCTGACTTTGAGGTGTTCGATGCTTTGAAGGTGGATTCCCTGGAGAGCTCAGAAACCTCAGGTCGGGGTGAGTTTTTGTGGCATTACAGCTTTGCATGTGCTATTTTCCACCTCCTCTGCTCTGAGACTCACTGCTCTGGGGGTGAACAGACCCCCTGAGCAGAGGTGTGGGCCTGCACCTGGGAAGAGTAGTGTTAGGCAGCGTGTCCTCAGCAGCCTGAGGCCTCATCTCTGTGGAGCGTCTGTGCTGGTGTAACTTGCTCTGTGCTAGCACCGTCCCAGAGCAGGGCCAGTGCCTGTGCACGGCTGAGGCAGCCATTTCAGTCTGGTGAACGCCAGGATCATCAGCCCTTTCTGTCTGCTCAACTGTGAGTAAGTCATCTGATCTGGGGTACAAGCTAGGCGAGAGCAGGATCCAGGTTATTTTCAGCAGCCACTCTTGGTTTTCATGCCAAGGTAATTTGTACTAGTGCTAGCACATCGGAAACCTCCCTGTCCACTTGTGTTACAGCAGCAGGTTAGGTTACCATGCAGACACTGGCAGTGCTGGCTTGGTGTGTAATTCTGGCAGGTAACTCAGTCGTGTTTTGGTCCGGGGCATGCTGAGTGCAGCTGCCGTCCTTGGTACAAACCGCGTCTCAGATACAGCTCAGACAGAGCTCAGCTCCGCATCCTCGCCCAGCCTGGGCAGGAGATCCATCGTTGGAAAGAAGCCAGCAAGCAGCAACAGCTCCAGGGAGGTGGAGTCCTTCTGGGTATTGGTTGTTGTAAAACAATCAGGTCAGATGTGGCCGGGAGATATGACCAGTCCAGCTTCCCATGGTCCCTCACATGGGGTGAGCAGCTGCTCACGCTAGACTTCCTCTTTGCCCTTTCCAGGACCTCATCAGGCAGCCCTGCAGCACTGAGAGTGTGGAGGGGTGCTGCTTACTGTGCCCTGCTGCAAAGGGTACAGCTCTGGGGCAAGCTGGCTGCTTGCTGCAGGGAGAGGGACCCAGCTGTGCCGAGAGCTGTGTGTGGGGGTCCCAGGGTGGATGCCACAGGGTGCTTGTGCTGTGTCAGTGCACGTACCAGCTTACAGCCCTGCTTGGAAATGCCCAGGGCTCGCCTGGCTGCTTATTCCGCTGTGAAAAGGCCAAGCTGTTGCTGTAGGATACATGGCCATGGCTCATGGAAGATGTTTGTGCCTGAAAGACCCTGCTGGGTCCTTCTCAGCTTCTTGGGAGCTGCTCTGTGCTCGCCCGTCCTGCTTTAGCCATTTCATGTCTCCTTCATTCTCTTCTTTTTAGACCTATCAAGCTCACCACCTGGACCTTATGGCCAAGAGATGTATGTATACCGGCCCGAGGAGCGCTTCAAATCCCCACCCATCCTCCCGCCTCACCTCCTCCAGGTCATCCTGAACAAGGACACCAATATCTCGGTGGGTACCAGCATACTGCCCGCACACAGAGAGCCACACTGGGGTTGGAAGGGGAGTCCTGTCCACAGGGAGCCTGGTCTCCCCTTGGCTGGGGCCCAGCCCTTGGCATTTCCCTTAACCACCCTGGTTTGGCCCCTTACTCTGCCTGGTGCTTCGCTGAGCTCTGTTCCTGTGTGGAACAGCCAGACACCAGACAACCATCACTCACTGTGATGGCTGGGGCTGGGTGCTCAGGGCTCTGCTGTTCCCCTGTGACACTCCTCTCCTCCTAGTGTGACCCCGCACTGCTGCCCGAACCCAACCACGTCATGCTCAACCACCTCTACGCTCTCTCCATCAAGGTAAGGGCAGCAGGGGGTAAGGGGCAGGCAGGGGAGCTCCTGTGGCTCCCCGGAGCCTGCAGAACCTGGACGGTGTGGGGCTGGAGACGGTGGTGCAGGGATCGGAGGACCCATGCCAGGACAGCGTGGCTGCCTGCTGAAGCAGGGCACACGCAGGGCTGTAGGTTGTGGGTTTCCTTACAGTTCCCTTGAGCTGCCTCCCTGCAGCGTGGTGGAGCTGAGCAGCCCTGGGCTGTCCTGCTGTGCACCAGAGCCTGCCCTGGCTCTGCCCTGCCTCCCTGTTACAGGGGTTGCACGTCTCTTGCTGGCTGTGAGACTGGGGACAGCAGGGATGGGACAGGGCTGCTCCCCAAGCCCACCGAGCCCTTCCTGACGGCTGCCGGGGGGTGTCCCACGCCCGGGTTGGTGCAGCCAGGCTGCACTGAGCTCTCCCGCTCATGTGGTGGCTCTCGCAGGATGGCGTGATGGTGCTCAGTGCCACGCACCGCTACAAGAAGAAGTACGTCACCACGCTGCTGTACAAGCCCATCTGAGCCGGGGCCTCGCCCGCCCCCCACGCAGGACACGAAAAGCCGCTTTGTCTGCACACGCTGGGCCACGGGACTGTGTGAGAACTGGCCACTGGCTCCAGCCTCGAACCTGGCAGGGACACAGGCCCAGACCACAAGCCCAGGGCTGCTGGGGCCTCTGACACTGTCCCATCCTACTGCTGTGGTTTGATTTAACCCTTGGATTCTGCCCACCTACAGCTCCCCTTGGCTTCTGTGAGTCCCTGGGGCCACTTTGTTTGCTGCTCACCAGAATAGCCTTTCCTCGTGCCCAACATGGAAAGGGCTTCACCCTCCCCGTCTTCTCCAGCCCGCAAGGGCCTGGAGGCGGCCCTGGCACTGCCCCTGGCCCAGGCCTCCAGGAATGTGTCCTGCCTGCTGAAGGTTGCTGTGCTGTCCTGGTGATGGGCCTCTAAGGCCACCTTGACCCCAGGGGCTCTGGGACACCCCAGCCTGCCACCTGCCCCCCTCCTTGTGCTCCCCGCCTTTGCGGAGGGCTCTCAGCTCTGGCTGCAGCCCCAGCCCTCTGCCAGGTTCAGCGTGGAGCCAGCAGGAGCGAGGGCAGAGCCGGCCGCAGCCACACTCACCTGCCGCTGGGACAGCGCCGTCGAGGATTGAACGCCCCGTCCCCAACATCGAGTGGTTCCACGGGACAGAGCTGATGTCACAGCCCGCGGGGGCCCTGCACACACTCACGCAGAGGGGGCCCGGGGGGAGCAGAGCAGGGCAAGTAGCCCCGGGCCCCGGCTACACCACCCGCTGCCGGAGCAGTGCCATGTGACAGGGTTTTCTCTATTTATTACAGTATTTATTGTTCTCGGTGCTGCTGGCCTGGTGTTGGTGGGGGGCTCTGGAGCAGTGAGGGGAGGGAAGGGAGCGCCCGGTGGGGTGCAGAGCTGTCCTTGGGGTGCTGGGGTGGGGGTCAGAGCCACCCCTTTGGGGCCAGGTGGTGCCTATGGCCCCCCACGCTGCAGGTGGCTTGGGGAGGGGGGAGCATGGCTGCAGAGACAAGCGTGCCAGAAACACCACAACCCAAAGGAAACCTTTATTGGGGATTTTCCAGCCACTCAACAGAACGTGGCATTTCTTACATCTTCCTCCTGCGCCAGGGCCCCGCCATGCCTGGGGAGCCCCCGGAACGCAGCTCCGATACCTCTGTCTATATACAGATACATACATCCACGAGCAGGGACAGGTACGTGGCAGGGTTACAAATGGGACCAGGTCCTGGGGCGAGAGGTGCTCAGCGTGGAGGGCTGTGACGCCCCACTCTAAGCACTGTGGGTGGAAGGGGGTGAGCGCTGAAGCACGGGGCAAGCAAAGCCCAAGCCAGCAGCTGCTGTGATGCCAAGCGAAGGTGGGCAGAGGGCACACAACCACCATGGAAGCCCAAACCCACTAACTGTGCAGCACTGGGCCCCCCAGACTCCTGTTCACCCCAGCCCTCGGCAGTAGCAGGGACAGGGTCTGCTCCAGCTCTCCGGCGTGGCACGGCTCGGCAGCCCGCAGGCTGTTCCGGGGCCGGGGGCATCGCTCCCTGCCCTGCCAGGGGCTCATGCGACAGGCAGGGCCTGCTGGGCCTTCACCTGGCGAGAGAGCACGTGGTGGTGTGGGGACACGGACACAGGCTGGGGACAACCAAGGAAAACAGGTCCCTGTGTGCCCCCACACAGACGCTGCACCCAGCTGGCCCCTCAGCACCCCCATCAGCTACCGCTCTGCTGGCGGAGCACGGGGGCGTCTGCCATCTGTGCCCATCCCCAGGGCATCAGGGCTCAGCAGGGCAGGGGCATCCACCCCTATCCTGTGCTGGCTGCCAGGGCAAACTCACCTCCAGGTTCGTCCTGGCCTTGCGCAGCACACTGTGGGTCCTGGTCACTGTGAGGGAGAGAGGGACAGCGTCAGTGAGGTCCCTGCACCGTGGAGCCACCCCAGGCCCACGGGGACCAGGCCAGCTTGGCCACGCCACCCCGCAGCAGGAGGCCACCCGGGCCACGTACGCTGGCTCACGATGAACTGCTCCATGCTGTCCTTGAGCTGGGCTGTGCCACGCAGCCGCTCGGCCGTGCTCCGCAGAGCATCCTCCCTCTCAGACAGCTGGGCCCGCAGCGCCACGATCTCGCCCTGTAGCTCCTGCTCCTGGGACAAGACAAGCGCGATGAGCGGCGAGCGAGCATCCAGCCCCGCCGGCCCCCAGCCCCGTGCTTACCTTGCCCTGGTGCTGGGCAGGGCCGACAGGCAGCACAGTGCTCCAGAAGGCAGCGAGGAAAGATGCACACTCCTCCAGGACGTGGTGCAGGGTGCTGGCGCTGCCCCAGAGGTGCCCGGCGCCCGCCCACCCCAGGGCCTGCGGGAGAAGGGTGCGGGAGCCGGTGCTGCTGGGGCACCCGCATCCCGCTGCACCCGGGGACTCGCCGTGCCCAGCCCAACATGGCAGGGCAGTGCCGGCAACAGCCCCCAGGCTGGGGACTACCTGCCACTTGCCGGCCCTGCAAGCCTCAGGGCTGGTAGCGGGCTCAGGAGCCACTTTACACATGGGCCACGGAGGGTCTGGCCCCCCGCCGCCGCCAGCCCCGTCCTGCCCACGCGTTACCTCCTTTCCTGGGAGTGGGCAGTTGGGCAGCCCAAGGGCCGGGCGCGTGAGACACATCAGCTCGTGGGCCAGCGCCTTCCCCTCCAGGATGTGCTGCTCCAGGGCCCGGTAGGTGTCCAGGCGGCCGACAACATGGGCCCCCGTCGGTCCCTCGGTCTTGCTCACCAGCGGGTCTGCCCCACGTGGCTCTGTGGGACAAGCAGGGCTAGGTGACGAGCACTGCCCCCTCCTGCCGTGGCCCTCCCCATCCCATCCTGGGGGCTTGGCTCTGCCCTGGGCTCTCCAGCCTTGCTCAGCAAGGGTGCTGCCACGAGTTTGTCAGGTCTCAGCAGCCTCTGGGGCACGTGTGTGGGCAGGCTCTGGTACCCACCATCCATCCGCCGGGCCACCGACGTGTCAGAGGGCAGCTGGGAGAAGAGGGGAGCTGCTGAACTTGTGCCAACATCCCGCACTGGAGGAGATGGGAAGCAGCCTGGAACAAGAAGCGTCTGAGCCCCTTGCGGCTGGCTGTGACTGTGCCTGGGGCTGTGGCGGGCCTGCCCTCCCTCGCTGCCTGCCAGCAGGGCCACCATGTCCCTGCCAGGACAGGAGAGGTGTGTGGGGCCACCCAAGAGTTGCAGAGGGGCCAGGCACCACCAGACCAGGAGCTGGGCAGAGGGGCTGGCAGTGAGGGTTTTGGGGGGCTGGGCACGGGTCCCGTACCTGCACGGGTCTCGGCAGAGGGGCCAGGAAGGCTCTCATAGACGTGCAGCTCCATGCGCAGGGTCTGCAGGAGCAGGCGGTGCTCCTCATACTGCTGCTGCAGGAGCGTCACTGTGTGCTGCAGCCTGCAGAGGGGTGACACGTGGGGCCAGTGCTGGCCATGCCACCCAGCCCTGCTGGCCCCAAGGCCTCAGTGCCCTAAACTTTACCTGTTGTTGTCCTCCTGCAGAGAGCGCCGCTCCTCCCGGAGCTGCTGGACACCCTCTTGGTGCTTGGTGAGCTCCTCCGCCAGCCTCCGCTGCTCCCCACGCCTCTGGCCCAGCTCTGCTTCAGCCTCCCGTGCCCGGGAGCAGGCAGCCAGGAGCGCCTCCTGCACCTGCGCCAGCTCTGGGGACAGAGAGCATGGAGGTGTCACTGCCACCCTGCTCAGCCAGTGCCCTCCTGGGCTCAGACCCGGGGTCCTGGTGGCCCGGCCCTACCTTGGGAGAGGTGGTCACACTGGAGCCGCAGGGTCCGGTTGTCCTCACGCAGAGCCTGGTTCTCCCCGCTCAGCTGCAGCCCCGGCTCCAGCGTCTGGGTGCAGACATCTCCAGGCAGTCCTGCAAAGCGGGACCCGTGCTGAGTGTCTCTCCCCAACACCTCGCTGTGCACGGGGCGAGCGCCCCCCATGCAATGGGGTGTGCAAAGCCTGGGCCCCCCCCCCGCAGCCCTGGCCCCCGTGCAGCACCATACCGCTGGCCTTGCTGGTGGAGGCCAGGCGGCGTTCGAGCTGCTCCCGGAGCCGGTCGTTGGTGCAGATGGACTCCTCGAGGCGCTGGCGCAGGCTCCGGATCTCCACCAAGTGTTCCTCCAGCAGGTCTGCCCCTGCCACAGCCGAGGAGACAGCTCAGGGCAGGGGTGGCTGTGCCACCTGCCTCATGCCGTCCCTACTATCCTGCCCCACACCAGAGCCATGTCCCGCAGCCATCCCAGTGCCAGGTCTCCTCCCTGCTCCCCCACACCCAGGCAGGATGCCCCCATGCTCCCCAACATGGACCTTACCCGTTAGCCTCTGGCTGGAGGGGTACCCCAACGGCAGGGCCCCATAAAGCGGCTGGCCGGGAGGGGGTACGTCCCAGAGGGCGCAGGTCTCGGTGGCCCCGGGGATCTCAGCCAGGCTCTGCAGCGCACCGTGTCGGCAGAGCGACGCCGGGGCTTTGCTGCCCTCTCCGAAGGGGCCCAGTGGGGCTGTGGGCTTTGCTGGTGCTACGGGCAGCGTCACACCTGTACACACAGGGCAAAGTGGTGAGGAGGAGGAGGAGCAAGGAGCAGGGAGGAAGAATGGGGATAACACACCCCCACCATGTGCTTTTTGCCCCCTTCTTGCTCTGCCCAACAGCACGGTCCAGTGTCCCCCCATGGTGATCCCCCATCATTGAGCTCCTGCCCTGGTCAAACCCCTTTCCCCTGAGGAGCAGAGGCTCTCCCAGGGCTTGCTGATTATGTGACACAAGTTGGAGGGTGTCAGCCTCGCTCCTACACAACAACTGACCAAAGCAGCCCTTTCCCAGAGGCCCTAGGACATGCAAGTGCCCACACCAAGGGCTAGTGCTGCCTCAGGCTGTGTCCATCCCACCCACCAGGTCCTCTCTATGTGAGAGCCACGTGTCCCCATTGTTCCCCAGACAGAGTGATGGGACCCAACCACAAAGCAGTAGCCACGGGAAGCAGGAGAAGGGCCAGGGCGGGACAGGCAGGTTAGAGGGGGTGGGGGGCCATGTGGCACAGCATGGCACGGCACAGCACAGCATGGCACAGCACGGCACGGCACACAGGGCAGGCAGGACCCACTCCATGCCAGAGGCACACGCTCACTTTCTCCCAGCTGCCTCCGGAGCACCTGCAGTTCCTGCTGCGCCTCGGCCAGGGAGCAGACGGGGGTCCCGCAGCAGCCCAGGAGAGGCGGGGCTGCGGGATGGGGGGGCTCAGCAGGCAGGAAGGGGGGCAGCCCGGGGGCCAGCACAGGCAGGGGGGCACTAACAGGTTTGGACAAGGAGTCAAAGTGAAGGCCTAGAGACGGGAGAGAGATGGAGAGAGATGTTAGCGCTGCTCTGGCTCAGCCTGGCAGGGAGTCCCCCTCGCCGGGGGCACTGGGGGCCCTGGCACACACCGAGCAGCCCAGTCCCCCTGCCTGGAGGCACTGCAGGCTGGGACGGCCCATGCAAGGTGGGTCAGATCCCAGCCTTGCAGGGCTGTGGTACCGTGGCAGAGCTCCCCGAGACGCTCCCCTGCAGCCCCAGGTGCTGTGTGCTCACCCCCCCGGCTGGCACTGGGGCACAGTGCCACACAGGCAGCCCCTGCTCAGGCCTGATGGGCACCTACTGCTGCAGGGATCCGCACGCTACAGAGGGGCTGCATGTCCCCAGCCCACGGCTGTGGCCCCGGGCACCCCACAGTACCTGCGATTCGGGCGGGCTCCTCATGGCACTGGCTGCACTCGCTGGCTGCGTCCCCGTCCGAGCAGGGCTCCAGCCCCTCAGACACGAAGGAGGAGCTGGTGGCAGAGCGGGATGATTCGGAGGGTGGGTGGCTGCTGCCCGGGGACTCACAACGCTCCTGCAGCTTCGCCTCCAGGCTCTCAATCACCTTCTCCTTCTCCTGGAGCTCCCGGCTGAGCCTGTGGAGGTGGCCCATCACCAGGGCTGGCAGGGCAGGGTGACCCCCATCCCACAGCCCTTCCTCGCTGTGCTGTGCATGACACCCCATTGCTGCGTCCCACCCATGCTGCAAGGCTGCCCGGAGCCATGGGGTGCCCATACCCAGAGCAGATGCAGCCCCAGGAACCTGGAGAGAGATCCCAACAGCACCCTGGACCCCCACCCCAAGAGCAGTGATAGCCCCAGGATGCCCGCACAGAGCAGGTCCCCCAAGCCCTCCCTGGAAATAGGTACCTCAGTGCCAGGAGTTCGTGGCTGGTTTTATCCTCCCCATCTTGTCGATCTCCTGAAAAATCAAGCCAGAGAGGAGCTAGTCAGTGTCTCCATGCCCCAGGCTGCCCATCCCCAAACAGAGCCAGGGCAGGACAGGACAGCCCAGCTTGAAGCAGGTAGCCCACAGGGCACAAGGTAGCCCCAGCCCTTCACAGAACCCATCAGAGCATCCCTTCCTAGCCCATCATGCCCAGTGTCCAGCCCCAGTGCTCTCCACCAAAGGTACTTACTGGTGCCCAGCTTGTTGCTGAGCCTCTCAGCCAGCTGCCTGCCCTGGGCCAGCTGCTCCCGGAAGCCCTGGCCCAAGTAGTAGTCGATGTCGGTGCCACGGAGAATGTCCTCAAAGGACCGCAGGGCATCACGCAGGTGCTGGGCCAGGCTGCGGCTCACCCCACGGCCCTCCCGCAGCACCTGCCGGAGGTGGGAGAGCTCGCGAGCCTGTGCCTGGATCAGCGAGTCGTACTTCCTAGGAGAGATCCACAAGCAGGGGGTCCACAGGGCTGCCAGACCTCCCAGAGAGCACAGCAGGGACAGGGTGCCATGGAGAGAGACGGCACCAACCAACCTCTGGGGCTCTGCCCCATCATGCAAACGCCCCAGAAGCGTGGCTGCAGGGAACACATCCAACAGGGACCCACCACCCTTGGGCAACCCCTAGAGACCCCCATAGCCCCCTGTCTCATCCTGATCCCCACAGCCATACCCCGGCCAAGTGGCAGATTGCAGCTCCTTGGGCAAAATGCCTCCAGGCTTGGTTGCAGGCAGCTGTGCCTCGAGGAGGGTGACGCGGTGCACGAGGTGCTGCAGGTCGCGGTGTGCCCGCAGGGCGGGCGGGCAGAGGGTGCTGTGGCCATCCGACTGCCAGCCCTCGTCCTCGTCAGTGAGGCTGTAGGCTGGGGAGGCCAGGGCCATGGGACCTGGTGGGGGCCGCTCGGTGCCAGAGGTGTAGCCACTGGTGACAGAGATGGAGCGGGCACGGCGCTGCAGGCTCTGGATCACCTTGTTGGCATTGAGTAGCTGTGTCTTGAGGTCCTGTATGTGCTGGTGCAGGGCTCCCACGTCCACCGGAGCCACAGCTTTCCGGGCAGCCTTGCCCGCCCTGGGCATCCCTGGCTGGCACAGGGACCCCGGCTCCTCGCCCAGGCTGGGCTCGCTGAATACATCTGGCTCCTCGCACTCTGCAGAGGGGACAGGGCACGGTGTCACTTCTCCACACCGGGTGGGTGAGGCACAGGGATCCCCAGAGACCCATCTCTCCTTACCGGGGCTGGTGGTCTCGTCCCGGTCAGCCTCAGTCTCGCTTCGCCCACACGTCTCATAGCCCAGGTCCTGGAAGTCCACCTGCACTTGCTTGCTGAGCTGCTGGGCGTGGGGTTCACCTGCTGGGCAGCCCCACCAGTTCAGGGTCCCCCTCGGGCAGGATTCACCGCCCCTGCCCCGCGTGCAGTACACTGCACAGGGCACACCAGGCTCAGCACAGACCGCCCCCCCGCCACCCCATCCCACTCGGGTTTTTAACTCACGGAGCAGGATGTGGTACTTCTCCAGCTGCTCAGCTTGCGCCCGCACCGTGGCCTCCGAGGCGGCGAGCTTGTCCTGCAGCTCCTGGCACTGCCTTTGGCCCTGCGCCACCTGGGACCGCAGCTCCGCGCCCAGCCCTGGCCAGCCCCCGCCAGGGATCGTGCCCTCCACCTGCCAGAGGGGAGACAGGCTGCGAGCTCCCCACTTCCATCCCCATCTCCTTCCCCATCCTAGTCCCTCATGCCCAGGGCACTTACATGGCTCCTGTCCCCTCCACCCGTGGTGCCAGGGCAAGGTCTCTTGGGCACATCATCCTGGGATCGTGCCTCCAGCGCTGGGCGTTTGGCAGGCACAGCTCCCCGCTCTGCCGGGACCCCCTGGCCATCCCCGCTGCCACCAGTCGGGTGATCCCTGAGGGCACTGCGGCTCTTCCGCTGCAGCCTGTGGGGCTCAGGGGCCAGGGGGGTGCCCAGCCCAGCCTCCTCCTGCTCCCCACTCTCCAGCAGTGATGTGGCTTCACCCATCTGCTCCTTCAGCTCCGCATTCTCCAGGCACAGGCTCAGCATCGCCTTCCTGGAGGCACAAGGCACCGTGAAGGGCAGGCAGCGGCTGGGATGCAGGGTACCCCCTCCAGCCACTGCTAGCCACTGGTTCCAGCATCCCAGGGCTCTTGCCTGATTTGGGAGACAGAGGAGAAGCCAGCTTCCTCCAGCTGTGCCTTCAGCTCCCGCAGCTCCTTTTCTGCCTGCAACTCCCGCTCCAGCATGGCGGGTGCCGTGCTCCCCATCAGGGTCCTTTCAGTGCCCCCACTTTCCTTAGGGGTCCGGGGACTGCTCTGGAGGAACAAAGACAGAGGGTGACAGGGATGTTTCCGAAGGGGCTAGGACACGGTCTGGCAGCGGCACAGTGCCCAGCTCTGTCACCCCTGTGCCCGGTGTGGTGCTGCCCTGACTCACGTGCTGGGTTGCCACGCCATGGGCTGCTTCTTCCTTGATGCTGCTGGTGAAGTTGGTACTGGCATCATCAGCATCTGTGCCTGTGGCCTGACCTAGGGGACAGCACAGCACAACAAGGCACTCAAAGTGGTGGCAATGGTGGCACTGCCTCTGTCCCCTCCTCCCTGGCGATGCCTGTGGCTGCTGTGGGCAGCCCCAGGGCAGGTGCCTTCTCTCATACATGCCTGGTGCTGGGGCACTCCCAGCAGGACTGAGGTCTCCCCACTGTCCCTGTGCCCTGCCACCCCATCTCTGCATGCTGGAGCTCCAACCCAACACCCTGTGCTGGCCCTGCACCGAGGGAGAGGACAGCCCCAGGGGCTCGCAGCCCCAGGGATGGCACCCACCCCATCCACATCTCAGCCTTCACAGCACCTCGCATTTGCTGCCCCAACACATGTGCGTACACACCACCCATCGTGCAGCCACTTCACAAGGCACAGCCAGCAGCAGCACTGGAGTCAGGAATCCTCGCTGGCACTGCCCCAACCTGGCAGGAGTTTGGGGGTGCACCCCATGCAATCACCTGCCCAAGCAGGGGCAGCTCAGGGGGGCACTAACAGCCACCCTGCCCAAGCCCTGCTGTCACATGTGGCACTGGGGTCTTTGCAAGCCCTGTGCTGGCCTTGCAGAGCTGCAGCAGAGCTAAGGGGACACTTATGTCCCACACCACAGTGCACGGGGAGCTTGGGCCCACCCTGCCCCACACAGCTGACCCAGGGACATGCGTTTCTGCTTGCACACAGCTCTGCTCCTGGCCCCTTGGTGCAGAGCCCTGGGTGAGGGCTTGCACCTCTTGTCTGGGCAGCTCTTCCCCCACGCAGCTGCAGGGCACTGCCTGCTCTTACACTCTCTTTCCACTGGGCTGGGACATGGGTGTACCCCCAATCTCTCTTTTGGCCAGGGAGAGGGGAGCTTGGACAGGACCCAAGGCCGGGGCTGCACAGGGCCAGGTTTTGCAGCTGCCTGTGCTCCGCAGGAGATGCAGCTACTTTGCCCATGGCCAAACACATCACTATCAGGTCTGGAGCTCCCAGGGAAGGCTGAACATGGGGCAGGAGAGCAGCCAAACATCACTGGTGAAGGAGAAGCCAGCAGGAAAGCACATGGCTCCTGGGAGGGAAAGCTGAGGACCAGCCAGGAGCACGCCTTGCAGCAGGCAGGTGATTGCACAGCACACAATGGTGGCACGCTCAGGAGACCCACTTGTGACAAGCAACTGCCAGGAGGCTGCAAAAATCAGGGGCACCTCACTGCTGAGCCTGGGCAGACATCAGCCTGCATGGTGGAGCCTGTTCACTGAAGCAGCCATGGCCCAGGGAACAAGGACAGCCGTCACAGAGAAGCACCATTGCAGGAGCAAAACGCTTAAGAGGCAGCTGGAAGCGGCAGCAGCAGCCCAGTGAGGAAGCAGGTCCCACGGGTGGCATCAAACATAGCCACAGGGCTGTGAGCCCCTAGGGACAGCACCTGCCAGGTAACAAAGCATCTAGGGCTACAGCTCGGTGCCTGCAGGGCGCTGAAGGCGAGGGGATGCAGACCCTTGCTGCAGGCTTTGCTGGGGGCTGACGGCCACGTGCAAGCTGGGTCGCTGTGGCTGAGGCCAGGGCAGGGTGGCTCACAGCCAGCACAGCTGCTCTGGGGACCTGGCAGAACCATCTCCTGTGCCAGAACACAGTACCCTGCTTCTCACCGTCACTCACAGCTCCGCACAGCTCCCAGCGCTCCAGGACTGGGTGCAGAAAAAGGGAGTGCAAAATCTCAACGAGAAAAAAAAAAGGGGGGGGAAGGAAGCTGGTGCTGGGAGAGCAGAGAAGGGTGCAGGTAGGGCTGGAATCCTCCATCACAGCAGGAGCACACCAGGGTGCACATTCAAAGGGACAGAGGCTGCTCAGCTCTCTGCATGTTACCAGCAAAGGACACAAGAGATGCAACCCCAGCACTGTTTTTCACAGACTCCTCTCTTTCACACCTAGCCTGAAGGTAAAGAGAATCAGCTGCATGGCTTGAAAATTGCAGGTGGCCCACAGGCACAGGACACCCAGGTGCACTGGCTGCACTGGCAGTCTTCACGCTGCTGGGAACAAGGGAAAGGAAGCAAGGTCCCCAGGCAAATTGAGAGAGGAAAGAGACCTCCACAAAGAGCTACAAGACAGCACAAAGCACTGCACAGCTGGAGAGAGGGAGCTCTCAGGCAGGGGATGGTGCAGAGAAGCGCACAGCCAGGGATACCAGGGATAAAAGGAGGCCCTGAGGAACGGAGCGAAAAAGTTGGGACACCTCAGTCTAGGACAATGCTTCCCTACGGGGCACTTACAGCAGCGATGCTAGCAGAGACCAGGGGCAGATCTGCAGCAAAACACACACGAAGAGACAGGAGCTGCCGGAGCACCAGCCAAGACTTCCCTCATGCCATGCCCATGAGTCTGCTGGGCCCTGGGCTCCACAGGACCAGGGAGCCAGCGGGGCATCAGCGCCAGGATGGAGGAGGGGAGGTGGGAAGGTAAGGACAGGGACACAAAGGCTCCTACACAGTGAAAAGCAGAAGGAGGAAGAGAAGATGGTGCTACACAGAGAAGGGAGAGGAAGGGAATGAGATGAAACACAAGAAATGAAAAGCTAACCACGTACCAGAGCTGCCCAGCAGCCCTGAGTTGTGGCCCGAAGGGACACATGAGAACTGCTGAACTCGCCAGGCAGCCAAGTGCGGACGCAGAGGCGCGGTGCCGACCTGCTGCGTGTGAAGGGAGGGAGAGCTGTGCTGCCTCCCGCCCTGGTCTGAAGCAGGGAAGAGAAGAAGGGGTGCAAGGCATAGGGTCGGTGGTGCCACGTGAAGCAGTCACAAGATGTGCAGCAGAGCAGTCACAGGTCCAGGTGGCACAGCCCAGCGAGACCGAGCTCTTCTGCTCCGCCCGCTCCCGGTTCAGCTTCCCCAGCAAGCAGAAACAGATGCTCAGAGGTACAAAATTTGCTCCTGCCACCTTGGGAAGTGACGGAGTATGAGACAGCTGATCCATAGCCCCTGCACATGGGAAGCGCTGGTCATCAGAAAGCTGCTGTTATTGTTTCTCAGCTGTCGCACCAGCCTCAGCACTCGCAGAGGAGGTGAAAGATGCCCTAGAAAACGTACATGGTGGTGCCAAGTGGGACTGTCCCCAGCAAAGCAGAAACAGGGCCCTGCTCATTGCCCAAGGGGTGTGTGGAGCCTGTGAGATGTGTGCATACAAGTGAGGTAGCAGACCCAGCCCAGACCCCAGGAGCAGGTACAGGTCTTGGTCACCCCAAACCATCTGTCAGAAAAGAGGAGGAAGCTCTCCCTTGAAGGCACACGCAAGCTAGGCTGAGACAACTTACAATTAGGGGGGAAAAAAAAAAAAAGACTCAGTAAAATCATCAATACTGGAGTAGGATTTGTTTTAAGCATAAAATGAATCGTTGGTGCTACACTCAAAAGACTTGTGTAAGGGCTTCAGGCAAGTGCCACCAGGTCTCTGGCTCTGGCTCTGGCACCCACTTTTCCATATACACCTTCTCCTTTTGGGCCAGCCACCATCAACCCAAGAAGGGGATGTCACTGGGTAAGAAAAACGGTGAGGGAATACAAACATTCACACTCATGCACTTGGGAGATGATAGAGAACATCTGGTGTTTCCTTCAGAGAAAGGGAATCTTTATTCGGCCCATGGGGGTGAGTGGAGAAGGGAGAGAGGGAAATCAACTAAAATGGAATGATTTGAATGTGCAAATACATCAGTGGCCACCAGGGTGGGTCAGACAGGAACATACACGAGACACAGGTGGATTGCACTGATCGCCGTTTCCAAAGCAGCACAAAAATCAAACAAAAAAGCCCTGCACAAGTTCTATCGTACCATTGCTAAGTACCAAAGCAACCCTCCCAGAGTCAGTGAGACAGGCTCGCTCAGTTAGTGAACCGTTTCCGTGGCAGGCGGGCGAGCGCCAGTGCTCAGAAGGCATGCTGGGGTAGGACTCTCACACGCTCCTGTTCCCCACCTCCTATGGCGCCCTGTGTCTCCAGCCTGCTCAAACGCTCCAAGCTTCTTCCAAGAGCTTCTTCCAGTTGTCCCCGGAGCTCGTGGACCCCCTCCAGCTCCACCTGCAGAGTGTGGTCTCTTGCAGCGCTAAGCAGACACGCCGCACAAAAGGGAAGAGGGTTAGACAGGCCACAGCAAGCGCACTCCCACTCGGCCCCTCCATCCAGGACTGGCACCTGCTCCAGGCACAGGCCCCGCATGCTCCCCAGGCAGCTTGGCCACCTCTCGCCTCACCTCTAAACCTCCCCAGCGCACAGCCATCCCCCAAAAAAGCTCCAGCCCATGGTAGGGGACTCCTAGTCACAGCTGTTCTTCAGTACTTACCCAAGCACTCCACTTATGTGCTCTCTTGCTATCAGGTAGCTCAAATATCCCAGAGGCTGCAGCCCCGTGAAGGGCAGGGATTAGTGCAGAGGACAGAGAATGCAGGCTGTACTGCGCTGCGGGACAACCGCCTGGGACAACCTAGACAGATCCTTATCAACCCAACAGTTGGTTGGGAATTTGACAGCAGCCTCTGAAAGGTGGCCAAGCATGGGTGGGAAACTGAGCTGGGACGGGATGAGCCAGGGAACAGAGATGGAAATCCCAGGGCCTGAATAAGAGGTGGCAATGGGGGGAGTTTTGGCAGCATTTAAAGCTGGCCACTGGAACCTCTTCATGGGAAGAAGGCTGCCTAAAACCTGGACTCCCAAAGCCACGTGCCTGATCCTTTGCTTAGACTCCCTCTTCCCCACTGCGGGCTCTCAGACTTGCAGAGCGATCACTGCTTCAGGGCCTGCCCCAGCCGCGGAGCAGGGCAGCACGGCTCCACCTCAGCCTTGCTTACCTGTCTGGGTGCGTGTGAAACTTTACCAGGCTGCCGTAGAGCTGCCTCTCTGCCTGGAGAGCCTCATTTAACCGATTCCTTTCAGCCACCAGCCCTTCCAGCATCAGTAACAACTGGTTGGAGAGAAGAGACAGAAATCAAAGGAGGTATCTGGCTGCCCCAGAGAAACAGAGGCATCCCCTTCCTCTCTTGTGTCCCAAGTGTTCGAGTTGACCAGTGTCACCCCTGGACTCCCAAAAGACTCTGCCCTTGAGATAAGTGCTAAAGGGAGCCAATCCTCTCCTCTGTATTTCCCCTAGTGTACACAGCCAGCTTCCAAGAACAAGCACATCTCAGCATATCCAAAGGCTGAAAACAGCCTCATAACTGAGCACCAGCAGAAATGTGAACACACCCAAGCTTGCCCCACAGGGCACACTACCTGCTGCCTTCTGTTTCCAGTAGCCTCCTGTCCTCGTGACTCCACTAAGGCCACTTTCTCCCGAAGCACCAGCACTTCTTGCGTCAGCCTTTCCACGGCTGGAATTTCTTCGGGATCTACCAGCTGCATCTGCAGATCCTGAAAGTCAACAGCAGGAGAGCTCAGTGAAGAAGGGATCAGTAACAAGGACAGCTGGACCTTCATAATCCTCCCTGGAACGCAACTGCCAAAAGTTTCCAGTGTTTGGAAAGACCCAGGTCTCCTAAGGAAGGAATGCCAAAGCACGCAGAGTGTGTTAGGCACAGACAACAGCCTGGAGCAAGAACTCAGAAGGGACACAATGCACTCTGTTTAAAGGACTCTAAGAAGGGCGTTTGGTACACAAGAAGCAAAAAGCCAAATAATAATACTCTGGGGGTTGGGGTCTTTGCTTTCTGGTCAAAGTAACACAGAGGGCTGTAGGCAAACCAGCAGCAATACCATCCACGGGCAGCCAGCCACATTACTCTGAGGATGTGGGGAAAGAAGAAACTCCTCTGCAGCCCTCCCAGGCGGAACCGGCCCAGTAGAGCACGTTCTCTCACCTTGATGAGGTCCTCTTTGATCTGGATGGTCCTGGTCAAGGACTCTATATCGGAGGCCTGCACCTGCAGCTCTTCCTCCTGCGTGGCCACAACAGACTGGAGAGCAGCGAGCTCCCGCTAGGGAGGGAAGAGAAGCCCATGAGAGACTTCAGAAAGCCAACACCCCACTGCAAGCTGCTGCCTCATTTCTCTCACTGGGGGTACCCTCACAATAGGGGGGTCCAAAACTTCCAGTGAGGGGCAGCCCAATGGTCTCCCGTAAGCAAGGGAGATGGGCACAGGCTCCATCACAAGCTCACCCTGCTTTCCCTTTCCTTCTTTGCCATCAGCTCCAGCTCCTCTTTGGCATTAACAAGATCCTTCTCAAGTTCTGCTGCTGACATTGTAACTGCAAAGACAGCATGGTTACTGCAGGGAAACCGTGCATCAGCTCTGACCTCAGTATCAGACGGAATTCCTCTTCGGCAAGGTAAGTCCACAATGCTCGTGCTCCCCATCACACTGCTTCTTAGTAAACACTATTCTTCCCTGTTTGATCCTTAAACAGCAGCCCAAAGAAACAGCAACATCCCAGGCCTGCTGTCCCACCCCGGCAAAGTTCAGGTGTCCTGGCCCCAAGGCAAAACCCAAGCCAGCTGCACTTGTCTCAGCCCAGCCTGAACTACGAAGTCAAAAACCCTTCACTGGACAGCATCAGCTCTTGAGCAGAAGCACCTCACCTCAAACCCAACACAAGCCTCTCTCTTTCCCATATTCCCATCCCCAAACATCCCTGAACCATCACCCAAAGGGGAGGCACAGCTTTATTTGAAAATACTCACGCTTGCTCAAAGCTCTTTACTCTCTTCACAGTTTCATGTAACCACGATTCCCCCACATCAAAAAGCCCTGGTCACATTTGGGGACCTCAAAAGAAGCTGTCACCACACTCACCTCCCTCTGTCCTGCAGCTGCTGTCCCCCTGTGGGGGTCCGGCAATGGCTGTAGCTCCACAAGCTCTTTGCAGTATTTCCTGAAAACACAAAAGCGTCCAGGTTTGCATCTTTATGGGGAACTTAGCACTTGCAGTTACCCCAGAGCTCCAGGATTGCAGCAAAGCTGTTGGCTGCTTTGTTGACACATCTGAAATGTGAGAAACCAAAGAAGGGGATCTAGCCAGGCAGTGGGGACAGGTGAATTGCACCCAACCTAGAAGCTGTATGTGTGGGCAACAGGGCGCCGGCCTTGTTTTATTTGGCACTGGGAGGTTGCTGGCAGCGAGTGTCTTCATAGTAAGGATTAGACAGGTTTCACTCAACTGCAGCAAGCCCATCTTTCAGCTGAGACTCTACAAAGGCCTACATCTTCATCCAAAGATGTGGCCCAGAGGGACCATGCAAAAAGGAAAACACAAAGCTTGGCCCATACACACATCCCTGGAAGTCTCTAGAGCTCACTTTGATCCTGGGAATAGAAACAAGCAACCTGTTTACAGCTGCTTAAAAACGTTCACATGTCAGCTCACCAATAAACCACTAACAGCTGCTCAAATAGGAGTGTGGCATATGTAGCCTTGAAGCTGTGTTCAGCCTCAAAGGGGTTTTAGCAAAGCTGCTTTAAAAATACCAACTCCAATTGTGGAAGAGACAGTAAACAGCCAGCAGGCTCTGCCAAGAATTAGTGGGACCTAAAATTAGCTCTCCTGTCCCCTCCAGAATGTGACAATGTCAGGGAGGGGATTACAATACAGTGAGGCAGCCCAGCCCAAGGAAGGACTGGGTCAATGTTGGAAGGTCAGAAGGTGAATTTTTTTCATACTCTCACGTGCCCTAAGGACCCAAATACTGCTTGATCAAAAGAAAGGAGGAGATACTGAGTGACAAAGGCTGGTGGAATCAACATCAGAACATCCAGGCAGCATTTCTGCTCCTCAGTTTCTTCTCTTCCTCCTATAGGAAGTCTCTTCCCTAATCCCACTTTCATTTCTATCATTCTCTGTGGTGCTCCACTCTCTCCCATTTCCTTCTGTGGCAATCAGTTCTCTCTGGAGCCCCAAGGCCACAGGCAGACAAACACAGTGTACGATTCTTACTTGTATGGGCTGTTTGTCCTGCTTCAACAGCCTGGCACCAGCCAACTGGGTCCCGACAGGCTCCTTCCCCAACACATGCTGGCGTAGGAGTTGTAACTCGCAGCTCCTTTCAGCCAAAGCATGTGCCATCTTCTCAGCAGCCACCTGATTGAGCAGGAAAAATAGGGGAAGGTAGGACTGTGACCAGGGGTAAGATCCCTGTCCCTCACCTTCCTTAGAGACTAAGGGAAACCATCTCAATATTTGTCACTTTAGACCAGAAGCTCTGCAAACCAGCCGGAGAGCTCCTGGCCACTCACAGCAACTCCACTGCAGCCCTCCCATCTCTACTTGTCAGACAGCCACAGGAAGGCTCAGCCTCTCTACTGAGAACAAGCTCCTCAGTTTCTCTCACCCCACTTAAGAGGGGAGAATGGACAGAGGACAGACACCGAGCAGAAGGCAGCGCCTTGGCCTCTTAGCTCCCTTTTTATGAATGGAAACTTGATGCAAAGTATTTTGGGTAACGCTGAACTGCATCCAGTGTGCAAGAGTAGGCAGAGTAGGAACTGTGGCTCTTTAAGTGGCATTTACATGCCCAGGAGCATGCACCAGTTTGACCAACATGTAAATTAAGAGACAATGAGCAGAGCTTCCTCAGGCTTCTGCACTACACAAGAAACAGCTCAGAGTCGTCCTTTCTGGTCTGGTAACGCCCACAGGAAGCAGCGACCCTCCCATGGCCCCTCTGCTGCCCTGAGCCCGGGAGCACAGATATCTAGGAGGATCTGCACCTCCTTCCCCACCACACACACAACCCTGCCCAGCCACTTAATGACAGGGACCTGACACCTGAACACTGCTAGAAGAGCTGTTGCTTCATAACTGCTCACACATGACAGGTTGAGACCAACCTAGAAACAGCTCATGGCATCTCATGCGGTTCTTCAACACTCAGCAGCTCCACCAGGCTACACCAACAGCAGCCAGAGAGCAGCTTCTGCTTGCTTAACGCAAGGCAGAGCCATCCACCCCAGCCCCCCCACTGCGGCACTGCTACAACTCACTCTGCTCTGCTGCTCCTTGGTGCTCAGGGCCTGCAGCAGCTCCCGGATTTCAGCATCATGCTCCGTGGTCTGATGGTTCCTGTCACTGAGGAGATCCTGCAGCATCTTCTCCTTGTGCTGGAGACGCAAGCACAGCTCCTCTGCTATCTCACTCTGTCCTGGGCCCAACTTGCACAGCAGAGTTGCTGTAAGCTCCTGAACAAGGGGGAGGAAGGGAGAGATGGAGAGACATTGCTACCATCAAACTGCACGCTGTTCAAGGACAGCTCTTCAGCCTGGGTGTAGCCAAGAGCAGTGTCTCAGCAAGTGCAGGTATTTACAGGTGCCAAAAGCAGTCAGCATCCAAAGCCCTGGGCAGAGGTTCAAGTGCCCTCCTCAGAGGCAGGCAGCCAGGGTGCTCTGGTTTGGGACCACTCTCTGCAGACAAACTGGCTGAAGGCTCAGAAGCCAAGTTGAGGCCTTACCTCCACTTCCTTGTTCCTGTCATGCAAGCAGGTCTGCAGCTGCTGGATGATCCCCTCCTGCTCCTTCTGCCTGATGCAGGATTTGGCTTCGATCTCCTCCTTGAGCCACTGGAGGTTTTGGCAGGTTGCTGAGACCTGCTCTAGTTCCAGGGTTTTGGCTTTCAGGAGGCTCTCCAGGCTCTGAGGACCACAACAGAAGCAGATCAACCAGGGACAGAGACTTTATCCTGAATTAAACAGAACTGGAAATACCAGTCTCTCATGCCAGTGGAGTCACATATATTCACCCATCCTCTCCAGACACCACACTCACCTCTACACCCAGTCCAGAAACATGAGTGACCCAGGAACTTGCCCTGCACACAGGGCCAGAGGAAGGCCAACACCCTGCAGCCACTCTCCCCAGCAACAACCAGAGCATTCACAAGAAGGTTTGTCTAGCACCACATCACACCCAGGTACAAGCACTCACATGAATGGTGGCCTCGTTGCTGGATAGGACATTGCGCAGTCTCTCCAGGTCACTTCCACGCTCCCTTATTGAGAGATGGAGCTGTTGCAGCTCTTGCTCTTTCTTCTCCAGGGCACAGAACTTCTCATCCACTGCTCGCTAGGGTGAGAGGGGTGATCACTCAGAATGGGGCAGTAGGGCTCTGCAGCCCACCACTCACTGGGGGGACACCTCAGCTCTCCCTTTCAGAGGATTCCTCTGGAAGGCTGGGCCATGGAGAGCATGCAGAAGACACGGTCACCCCTGGGGTCAGCCTGGGCTGTACCGCTGATGGTAGCCCAACGGCTGAGCCTCAGGGAAAACTGAGACATCCCCAGCAGACTGCGCTCACCTCCAGAGCATCATCCCTGTCGCTGACTCGCTGCTGCAGTTTCTCCAACATGGCATTCATGGCTGCAGGACTCTTGTCCGAGCTTTGCTGGCATTGCAGAAGCTCTCTTGATTCCTAGAGGTCACACACACACATGCTGCTAGTACAACTGTCAGTCCAGAAACACCCCAGAGAGCAGCACAGGAGAATCAGGGCTAACTACCTCTATCCTACACTTGCTCTACCTCCCCCATAAAAGGATGGCAGAGTCCCAGCACCTGGGGCTGGTTGACTAGTGTCTGCCAGGGCTCACCAGGCATTGCTGTGGGCTGAGGTACTTGGACACCTGTGCCTTCTCCTCATCTTGGGAGCCCAGAAGCATCCCTTTCCTTCCCTTCTTCAAAGGGCATGAATGAAAACTACAGACTGACTTTTGCATGGCCGAATACCTAAAGGAGGAGCAGGGGCCCTGGCTAGTTATGATCAGCTTGAATCTTTCTGCATCGCACCTGCAGAAGCTGTTCCTTGCGAGCCAGATGCTGACTCAAACGGTGAACTTTCTGCTCCTGGGCCTGCAGCTCACGGCATTTCTCCCACTCTACCGTCTGGAGCTGCTGAGCCTTGTCCTGCAGCTCTGCCTGCAGCTGCTGTACCACAGCACGCAGCTCCTGCAAGGGAAAAGCACACACCTTGGCAGTCAGTCCTCAACACACCTGTAAACAGCAGGCCAATCTGAAGAAGCCAAGAGCAACAAGGGCTGTGCGAAGAGCCAAAAATGCTCTGCAATACTACAGCTTTCACATCTCAAAACACACTTCCATGGTGATGAAGTCTGAATTTATTTCATCTCCCAGGGTATCCATCCATCTAAACCCCTTGCTCTGGCCACAGGCAGAGTTTTACAGTCAATGACAGCTAACCTGTGCAGCAGTGGACATTAACTTTGTAACATCACAAAAAGAGATGGGACATTTGCACCAAAGACATACAAGTGACAACATATACACTATCACGTGTCTTTGCTGATTCTAAATCCTCAGATATGAAGCTAAGGAGGCTGGAGAATTCTCCCTGCCACATGTCACATGGGGTTAGCCAAGTGTGCCTGGACTGGTGTAGGCAGAAATGATGAATGAGAGCAGAGTACTGACTACATCAACGTTTCTTAAGTCATGTAAAACAGACTTCCAGGCTAAGTGCTCGTCATACCTGGTTGTGTTTCAAGGCTGCCTCTTTCTGCTGCTCCTCCTCATGCACCATGGTCTCTAGGAGCTGGGTTGCTCTCCTGGCTTCAGTCAGTTGATGCTCTTTCTGGCGCTGAGCTCTTTTCAGTTTCTGCACCTCCAGCTTGGTGCAGAAAAGCGTATTCTGAAGATCTAGCAGTGACATTTGCTGCTCCTGGGATGAGAGTGGGCTCTCTGACATCTAACAAGAGTGGGAAGCAGAGAAACTCAAAGAATCACTTCATGAGAGGGATTTAAAAATCAGGATCCCTGCAGAACGAACCTGATGTATTTGAGGCTTTCCAGTGACATACCTGCAACTGTCCCAGGTGGCTTCTGTGTAACATGTCCCGCAGCTTGCCCATTGTCTCATTCTGCCCTTCAATGATATGGTACAGCTCTTCTGTCTATGAGTCAAAGGACAAGAAGCTCAGTCATTGGCAAACCAAGCACAAACCCTCCCATCCCAGGCCTCCAGCATGGATTACGATGCATGTCAACACCGCATGAAAGTAAGAGCTTCGCAAGAGTAATTTAATGAGATCCAGGATGCCTAGAGATGGCTTAAACATTCCTTTTCAGTCACTGCCCACAGGACTAGCACACTGTCCTTTATCGGTGAGCACCACCCTGTCCACCCAAAACCATTACCTTACTCTCTTTGCTCTTCAGGACCTCGTTCAGACTCTGGATTGTACAATCTTGCCTTTGCGATGTTTCTTGGACAGATTTTAATTCAAAATTCAATTCATTCAGCTTTTCCTGTAACAACTGAAGACAGAAATATGTTGTTTTTTTCATCCTTCCTAATGCTCTACATAAACACCCTTAGGAATCCCACTCCTTACTCAAATCCATACAGCCCAGGTGTTCACCAGATCAAGATCAACGTGGCTCCCTCTAGAGTCTGTAAACACTGTTTGAGCTGGGTGGAGACCACTGAGTAAACACACAAAGCCTTCAGTCCCTCCGCAGGACTGTTCCAGTGCTTCTGGTCCCTCCAATGCAGCCCCCACGTGCAGGGGAGAGGTTCCAGGCTTGGGTTCCCATATACTGCCTCCCACATACTATAGGAGAGTCTTACTCGGACTGCCCAGCAGCCTTCCCAGTTTCTATCATTTGTTTCTGTTCCCTTAAGAGAAAAGGGGCTGCTTCAGCCCAAAAACCTCCCAAGAGTTCTGGGGAAAAAAAAAAAAAAAATCAACATGGAGAAGCTACACATTCTAAAAACTGTCCCCTTTGTTTCTGAGGTCCTCTAGAGCATTGCAGCTGCCCCTTCACAATCTTCCAGCGCTGTCTCTTACTATCTCCGTCGACCACCCAGGCACTCCTGCAGCAACTGCTGGTCTAGGTAATTTTACATTTGATCAGAGCAGTGGCTTATGTAGTCTCAAGTTCTGGCTTCAGCACAAGAGAGTCTAGCCAGTGCCAGCATGCCAACAGCACGGCTGCAAAGCAAAGGGCAGTGTCTCACTAGTCTCTGGGGCTGGTTTACAACCTGAGAAACTCTTGCCTTTGACATTTTCACCCTAAAGAGACTACCACCTCAAACAGTTTTAGGACAGTTCCCTGCTTTTCATTTCATAATGTTCGTGTTCTGCATTCAAGCAACTGCCTGTTACCATTTCTAAACGTGCCGCCTGTTGGCATTCTTAGTCTTGGATGATATGCATCTTTCTTGGAACTTACTCAAGCCTCAATTTCTTAAGGAGCTGGTGCTGCCACATGATTTCCTCATTGTACACACCTGTCACGTTGTCTCTTCTCTAAGAGACACTCCCTTTAACCTGTTTAAACACATCCAACTGCATTTACTGGGCCTTGGGCCTCTATTTCACTGTCAACCTTTATGGTCCTGGCAACTCCAACAGCTTACACCTGTCCCCAGATTTAAATAAAGATCCCATCCCAACAGTTTTTCCTATTTAACCCATTTTCCAAGTGGGTATAATTTACTTTAGAGTTCAAGAGCATAACTAAGAATATCCACCCACCCCTTGCAACACGTGCTAAATTTGATCTGTCTCAAGACAACTCAGATGTATGTTCCTTTCCCAAGAAAGCTTTTCAATCAAAATGAAAACAGGACCCCCTCTGCACTGATCTCCCTTACTGCTTGAAAAAAGAAGGCAGCTGTCTCAAAAGGGAGGTGCCCTTCTCTCCTGCATCAGGCTCAGCCCGCAGAAATCTAAGAGATGGGGAAGTAGCCTCATGCAGCTCTCCTTCACCAGCTCCTGGAAGCCTCACCAGGCAAGTGGGAAGTTCTTCCAAAAATAAATACGGAAAATTTACACAGCCCAGCTGCAGAAAAAAGCAAATGCTTTTAACTCAGTCTGGCAGACAACACCACTGAGAAATCATGCATCAGCACACACTCTTACTGGAAAGAAGGTGCAGATGCCTGTCTCTGGCCAGGCTAGGAGGCACCCTCCAGTACTAACTACATCAAACTCACTAGGCACTGAATTTGCTGTTCATGAAAAAATACCTTGTTGGCAGCTTCAAACTGCTGGATTTTACCCTGCAGCTCTGCAACACAGAGATCGGGCACATGCTCCCCTGCTGCCGGGTCACCTGGAGCCAGCTGCTGATGTTCATCCTGCAAATTCTGAAAAAAGAGCAGAGAAATGGCTCAAGTCTTGCACTGGCTTCTTCTATTCAGCCGTCAGCCCTTACAGACCTTGCAGCATGGACTTAAACATGCCCTACTGGGCTTTTCTAGCTGTCTCTGAAACATGCTGCCTGTGTGTCCCTTCACCTGAGTGATAGGCTGACAGCTCTCTGCCTGACCTGCCAGAAGTGCCCTGCCGTACCACGAACCCAGCAGCCTGTCTGGCTCTAACCACTGTCTGAAGGCTGATGACAGATCTGCTCCACACACCCAAGCCACATCCCTGAAACCTCCCCCCCATTCCCGTGTGCCCCACTGGCAGCTTCAAAAAAGCATCAAAACCAGCACCTTCTTCCCATGTTCTGCCAAGCTCCTCTGTGCTAATCAAGCCCACAACCTTCAATCCTTCCCACCAGTCACCCCCTGCTCTGAACCCCTCCACTTGTGATTCTCTGGGCTCTCTTCACAGCTCCCCATGCTCCAGCACCCACACCGTGTGCAATTCCCTGCAGTTCCACAAACCACAGCAAATTCAGTGCCACAGCTGTGATTTTTTTTCATGACACATACCCATTTATTGAGGAAACAGCCTACTGACACGTGGCCTGCCAGACCCTGCTGGTTGAGCACACGCTAATCCCTTGTCATCCCTTCTTACTGTTTTGCTACCTCCTGCACAGTGAGTTGTTAACTCCTTAGAGCAGCATTCAAACCCAGCCACCCACCTCAGGCCTCACAGGACTCATTAAGTATTCCTGAATTTCATCAGTGATATGAGATCAATTGTACCAGTGTCTGTTTTAAGTGGGAGCCCTGGCAAGCGCAGGCTTGCAGTGCAGAGGCTACAAGAACATGGCAGAGCTTTTCTGAGCACACACAGGAGGACAGCACAGGGAGAACAACAGCCAACTCTGATAAACCCTGTCAGACTGAATCCTCATCTTCAGCAGCCACAGAAACACTGTCTCTGGGAAAGACAGGCAGTGCAAGTGAGCTTCCCCCAGGCCTCTGCATTGCCCCTCACATACAGAAGCTTCCATACAGAAGCAATGCTTCCCTTTACCCTAATGTTTTGTTAAGATTTTACTGAAAATTTGAAGTCAGAGCAAATAATTTCAAATTTGCCCAGACAGAAGGCTTCAGATCAGACAGGGAGAGCTGCTGGAATCTGTCCCACAGCAGCTATTTCGCAATAAAGTTGACGAAAACAAAAAAAAAACCCCCACACCTTTCCTCACAATTTACATATTCCAAATTAAAATAAGCAGAAAGCCCGTGAAGAGCAAAGAGTAGGGAGGGGAAAGGCAGAGCCAGCTCCAGAGTCCAAAGTCCCAAAGGCCAAGATGCCTCCCTCCTGCTTCACCGCAGCCATGTCAGGAGCACGGCTCCCCAGCGGTTTCTCCCACATCAGCATTTTACTGACAATCCCTCCTCAGTACAGCTCCAGCAACGTCAGCACACACTAATCCAGACAGAACACTTCTTTAAAAAATAAGAATAATAATCACGGCATTATCTAAGCCTGCCAAGCTCACATCTGCCCAGAACAGTGGGTAAAAGACTGGCTGTCAGTAGGGCAACACCACCCTCGCTGCCAGCACAGCACCGCAGGCAGCTGCGAGAGCTGGTCTGACAAAGGCTTGGTTTGGTGGCATTTTCCTGGGGCTGCAGTGCTGAAGGGGGAGAATTGTTTGTTCAAGAAAACGCCCAAGACAACAGTACCTACAAGGTCACATGTCTCAACACCAGATTGCTCTGGGTCACTGTAGCTTGCAGCAGTCAATTTAAAGAACTGCAGTTTCCCAAAAGCAATAAGGGAACTGTGGTCCTATATATCCTATGTATTCCTTTCGTGTTACCAGAAAGGCTTTTATGCATATGAATCGCTGGACAGCAGTACCTGACTTTTAGAGTGTTGCTTGTACAAAGAAAAATCATTTATACAAGAATTATTTAGCCTACTAGCTCCATCCAACTTCTCATTTTTGCTGTTAAAAGCCATCTAAAGGATTAAGCCCTTTCCCCCCATTCTGCCAGAACCTGCACCAAACACCAGAACTGCTGCTGCCACAGAAAGGAACAAGCAGTAAAAAAATCCCACAGGATGAATTCCTGGCAGGGACGGTCAGATGGCAGAGGCTGGAGAAACTCCTCAGACGCAGTTCCCAGACAAGGATGGCGGTGCCAAAGCCAAGCCGTAAGTGCGCCACGTTGACTGCCCCACGTTCTCTTAAGAGAAAGCCTATTTTTATGCTGTAAATATATCCCTGGCTGTGACAATTAGTAGCAAGCAACACAGACTACGGGAGCAGCAACAACGTCCTGCTCCACATCTTCAGTTGCTGGCTGCCAGCGTGATGCCTTTGTGCACCAGATGAAAATTAGTTTTTCTACATTCTTCCATAGCATCATTTCTTGAGCAGGCTTTCATGGGAAAAGCACACAGCTCTGGGAAACGCCCGAGCAGAGGGGACAGCAAGCAGCACTGGCTGAATAGGAAGCATAATTCAGCACAGTCACAGTTGCCATAGTAATAAACAAGCATTTTTCTAATCCCCTGGGCTACCTAGAGCATTAGACAGCACTAAGGCTGCTAATGGGAATGCAATTAAGCTGACATGGATATTTCTGAATTGAAGCTGACTGAGGCCTTCTATTCATTAAGGAAAGTGGTAAAGGAGTTACAAGTTCAGCTTTTTGACTGCATACTAATGAAGATTTCATTAAAGCCAGCAAAACAAAGGCAATCTGGAGCTACACGAGGACTACCATCAAGGCAAATAACAGCACCAGGAAGTCCTGTGAAAGCAGGAGCTTTCACAGCAACACCTGCTACTAACTGATCAGAAAATAAACCAGTTATATAGAATACCAACCCTGAAGTCATCCTCTGGCGCAAGTCCACCTGCAAGGAAAACACCTTTTCCTCAGGGCATGCGCCACAGATCCCTGCACGGATCTGCACGTTAGGCAGGTTGGAGGCCTGATCTGCAGAGGCAGGGCACTGGAGACAGGCGTTCCTGACACTGAACCATTACCCAGGCACAAAGAAAACACATGCCCAGAAGCTTAAAACACTCCCTTTAGTTGTTGATAAAAGTCACACTGACTTCTTAAAGAGAAAGCTGAAGTGAAACTGGTGTTTTCTCAGCAGAAAAATGACAAAGCATGCAAAGAGCTTAGACCCATCTAGCAGGCTGCACTGACAGGGAGAGCTGGTGTAGGGGGGGAAGGTTAATTTCCCAGAACACAAGGAGGAAACAGACGACAGGAGAATGACAGAGGAGAGAGGCAGTACACCTAAAAAGGACCGAGCTGCCTATTCTTAGCCCTGGGTTCAGCGACACGTGGCTATCTATTATCTCAGCACAGAAGAATCCCTAGTGGGCTCAGCATTGGGCCACAGCGACGCTGCTCAATCGAACAGCAAGACAATGACCTCTACCTGTACCCGCAGCGGCATATAATCCTCACAGAGGTCATCCCACAGCTCCTGCAGTTCAGAAATCTCCAGGGAAAGACCCAAAGGAGCTCTGGAAAAGGATTTTCTGTCTGCATTCACAAAGGCAGAACCAGCACATGCTAACCCAGCAGAAGAGCTGCCATCTGCCAAGTCACGGCTGAGCTTGGGAGGGGGCAAGTTGGACTTCACAGGAATAGGTAGCCTGCTGCCTGGGGGGCTCTGAAGGGGTTTGTAGTCCAAAGCCTTGATCAAACTGAGGGCCAGCTCCAGCCTGTTCCCGCTCAATGAAGAGTTTGGGGTCATGCGGTCATCGGAGAAGTCATCACCTTTCCCATTCCCTTTCACCCCCTTATCTGCATCTTCGTCCTTCTGCTGTGGAGGGCTTGTCTCCACAGTCGTGTCCAGGGACTCAACAGAGGATGCAGGCGTGCCTTCTTCCATGCTCTCCCCATCCACAGGCACTCTGGCGCTGGTGGACTCTGCCACATCACACACGGATGACTCCTCGTTGCCCATGCTGGCCGACCACCGGCTGGACAGCCCGCAGGAGATGCTTCTGGCCACCTTTCGCGGCACTTTGCAAATTGCTTCATAGTCGGCATCGGCCACCCGCAGCGTGGCACAGCCTCGGCAGCGCCGCGGGCGGTTACTTGCTCCCTCTGAAGCATGGCAGCTATGTGACTCCAAGCCGTGCTCTTCCTGATCCGTCCAATATTCATACCCAGAATAAGCAAAGTCCTCCTGAAGGAGGGCAGTGTACCGTACGTCAGGCAGGTTAGAAAGGTCCACAGTCCCTTCTCCACCTCTGTCATCTGTGCTAGAGTCCTCGTTGTTCCTGCGGTACATGCTTGCAATGCAGAACTTGAGGCGGTCTTTCTCCAGCAGCAGTTTCTGCAGGCGCTCGATGGAGAGGGCTTCGATGCGCGCGATGACAGTGTCGAACCTGTAGATGCGGTCCAGCATGAAGGCACACTTGCTGCAAGCGAACTCAGATTTGCCATCCCGGCACAGCTCCCTGCCCAGGACGTGGGAGAGCAGCACCTGGAGGTTCAGCTTGGCTGCCGTGTGGAAGATCCATCGCCGCTGGTTGCCACACAGCTCCCGGGCACAGATCCGGCAGGTTTCCTTCATCCTCCCTCCTGACCAGCACCCAAACCTACTTCTGGGGGCTCTCAAGAGACCTTCCTGAGGCCTCTCCCACTCACTCAGCACATCTCCCAGGGTGCAGCTCCCTCAAGCCCTGAGCCTACCTGCAATTCTCACCCCACCAATCCCCCCTTTTTAGGGGGGTGACACACCAGGACTCCTGGTGCTACAGAAACATCCCACCCTACACACCTTCACATCTCAGCCCAGCCACAACAGGGCTGCCCCCTCTCCTGGCTGTCCCCCCACTGCCCCTCCCCCCCTTCACTGCCCCCCTCTCCTCACAGCTTCCCCCCCCTCCTCCGCTTCCGAGACTGCCCCCTCTGTCCTCGCTGCCCTCCCTCCCCGGGGCCGCCCCTCACCCCGGGCTGCCCCCCTGCCCCACAGGCCCCGCCGCTCCCTCCCCCCGCCGCCGAGGATGCTCCTGCCACGGCGGCGCCCGGCTTGTGGCTCAGATTTCAAGATGGCGGCGAACGACAGCCCCCCACGCATGCGCGGCGGCCGCGGTGCCTGCCGGGATTTGTAGTCCCCACGGCCGGGTGTCACGCATGCGCAGTGACTGCCCGCGGCCCTCCCCGGGAACACGTGGCGCCCCCGGCGGCGGCACTGCCGGGGACCGCGACCGCGACGGGGCAGGGGCCCAGCCGCAGTGCCGGTGCCCAGCCCTGGTGCCAGCGCCCCCCACTAGTGCCTGTCCCCAGTGCCTATCCCAGTACCAGCGCCAGGTCCCCACCCCAGTGTCAGCGCCAGGTCCCAGCCCCGATGCCGGTCCCAGTACCCAGCCCCAGCAGGCCACCAGCACGGCGCCTCATGCCACCCAGTGGGTGCACCCCGAGGTCCCACCATGCAGGCAGCTCACGCACCGATGGCCCACGGCTGCTGGGGACAGCCCTGTGCCATCAAGATGCAGCATGGCCAGAGCTGCGCGCCTGCCAGGAACATGCTGCTCTGCTCCCTCACAGCCCCAAAATCCCGCCTGGCACCATGCCGGGCTGCCGGGGGTATTTTAAGACCCGGGATTTAAATGGCAGGCGGGCGCAGGCAGCACTGCCGCTGCAGAAGGACTGAGCAGGCTGGTGGCCTCTCCCCCCACCCCACACACCAGGTCCTCCCGCCTCCCCCCCACCCCCCGCCAGCACTGCAGCACAGCTGTGCGACGCTGCTGGGCTGGACATGGCACAGCCCTGACCACAGCCCCAGAAGGGGACAGGGATGACAAGAGCCAGCCGAGCCCTGGATGGGTGTGCTCCTCCCCAGGGTGCTGGGATGGGGTCCCCCTGTGCTTGCCCACCCACCTGCCCCCCCATAGCTGGGGGCTCCTCCAGGCGCTGCTGCAGGTCATGCTTCTCAGCTGACAGTGTCTCCACGAGCCGGTGGCTGTCGGCCAGCTCTTGGGTCAGCTCTTCGATCCTCCTGAGAGGGAGGGAAGGGCAGGAGATGCTCAGGTACTGGGATGGCCCCAGGATGGCACTGGGGACAGCTTTTGGGCGGGTGATCTCTGGGTCAAAGCAGAGCAGCCTCAGGGCTGCTCCCCCTTCCCCACAGTCGAGCTCTCTCCCCTTCGGATGACCCCTCCAGCTCCCCCAGATGCCTGCAGCTCCCTGGCCCTGCATAGAACCGTCCCCTTGGTAGTCCCCGAGGACTGGCATAGGGCACAGGCTGCCAACATAGAGGGGATGGGTCCTGGGTACCCACCTCTGAGCCATGGCACCACAGCCATCATCGCTCCTCTCCTCCTCCTTCATCCTCGCAGCTTCCTTCAGCTTCCCTGCCAGCTCCCGGCACCGCTCCGCCTCAGCTCTGGCCAGTGCCGTGGCCTGCTCGGCCTCACTCCGTGCCAGCCTGGCCTCCTGCGTGACAGCAGGGTGAGCCCCCAGACACCAACCCCTGACCACTCCCAGCCACCACCACACCCGTGCTCACCTCCTGCAGGAGCTGGATCTTGTTTTCCAGGAGCTCATAGACGTGCTCCGACTCCCGCTGCCGTTCCTCATACTGCTGCCGGAGCGCTGCCTGGCTGCGGGTCGTCTGGTTCTCTGCGGCCACCCTGCCAGGCACAGCACGGCATGGCACGGCATGGCGCAGTATGGCACAGCATAATGCAGCACGGCATGGCACGGCATGGCATCTCATGTGACATGGCATGGCACAGCACAACATGGCTTGGCACGGGACATGATATGGCATAGCATGCCACAGTACGGCATGGCATGGCATGGCCTCCCTTTGCAAAAGCCCCCACCTCAAACCTTCTGCTCTGGGCAAGCCGTGCCACCTCAGGTGTCCCCAGCCCAGTTCCCCCCATGCTGTGGGTGCTGTTTCTGCAGGACCCCCAGGCAGGGCATACTGTAACCTCTCAGTGTCACTGCCCCGGGGACAATGCTCCTCCAGCGGTGCCAGGTCATGCTCAGGCTCTGAACCCCCAAAGCAGTCACCGCATGCTCCCGAAACCAGGGGCTCCTCGGCTGCCATGCCCCCCACCCCCCTGCCCAGCGGTGCCCTGCTGTGGGATACCCATGCCAAGGCCCCTGGGCATGGTGCTGCCCTCCCCCCCAAACAGGTGCTGCCCTTTATTTTTGGCTGGCGCCAGGACTGTAAGAGGAGCCCTGCGGGTGCCCAGCCCCATTGCAAACCCCTCCGCTGCCTGTTGCGGGCAGGGTACAGGCAGAAAACCCCTGTCCCCCATGCCCACACAAGCACCGCAGACGGCACGTCAGTGCCACGTCTGCCCCGGGGCGAGGGGCTTGGTCAGCCCTGCTCACCATGTGTTGTCCAGGGCTTGTTGCTTCTCCTGCAGCTCCCGCTTCAGGCTCTCCACCTCCACCTTCAGCTCGATGTTCTGCGGGGCGGGAGGGACGCGGGTAGGATGCCCCCACACTTGCCTGGACCCCCCCAGCCCCGATGCCCAGGGGAATGCATCAGAGGTGGCATGGGGGTCCCCCACCCCACGAGGGTTTCAGGTGCTCCTGGCACTGAGTGGCACGGGTGGTATTTTAGCCTGCCGACGCTGGGATGGGGTGCACCCACTCCATCTGTCTACACCCAAACTAGCACTGCCACCCACCCCGGGCACCCCACCGGGTTGGGGATGCCCTCCCATTCCTGCCTAAGGCAGCAAGGGGCAAATTCCCACACAGCAGCTCCGACAGCTCCAGTGCCATGTCTGATGCCCTCCCTGATACCCCCACGGGCTGCATGCCCCTGGCCCCAGCCCCTCTCCACAAAGAGAGGGCATTGGGAAGGAAACCCCCACCAGGCACCCATCGCTGTCCCCCACAAGCGCTCACCCGCCGGTAAACATCATCCCGGCTGCCCTCGCCCTTCTGCTGGACGCGCTCCTCCAGAAAGTAGATGCGCAGCTTGAGGCTGAAATTCTCCTTTTTGAGGTCGTTGAGGTGCTGGGAGAGCGTGCGGTACCCGTTAGCCATGGCCGGCGCTCCATGGGGGGGGCATCCCGGCACCCCTCACATGGCGCCGCCGGGGACACGGACCAGGGTCCCTGTCCGCCCGCAGCTCCTACCGCCGGCCCTGCCACGGCCCCTTTCCTTTTTTTTTTTTCACCTCCCGGAGCTATTTGAGGAATCGCCGGAGCAGGGACGGCGGGGACAGGCGGGTGGTGAAACCCGAGCCCCGGCGGCCCCCGCGCGCCTCAGCCAGGAGGGCGGCGAGGGGGAGCGCAGCGCCCAGGGGGGGCTGAGCCCCCTCTCCCCATCCCACCACTGCCTGCCCTGCACCCCCCTCCTGCCCTCCGCACCCCACTGGCGTACCCAGGGGATCTGGCATGTATTCCGCAAGCACCTGGCAGTGCTGGGGGGGTCCTAGTGGTGCCATGGGGGGGTCCCGGCACCCCGTGGTCTCACCTGCTCGAAGTCCCGCAGGGTCTGTGTCTGGGCGAGGGGACCCATCTCCAGGTCCCGGAGGAGACACGTTTGCACCAAGGGGCCAGGCTGGGGCTGAGCACCCGGGGGGCCATGGGACCCCCCCGGCTCGGCCAGCACGGGGTCCTCGTCGCCCTCACCCCACGGCCTGTCTTGGGAAGCTGGGAGGGAGCGAGGGCGAGCAGCAGTCAGATGAGCAAAGCAGCTGCTCCATGCACCGCCTGCCTCCGAGATGTCACCGGGAGGGATGCTGGGACGCCTCGGGGCCCAGCGAGCCGCTGGCCATCCCCTGGGGTGACACATGCTGCCGGGGTGCTGAGCAGTGGCGCATCACCCTTGGCGGGGCACGGTAACGGGATGTGTGGGGTACGGGGGGGGGGGTCTCGGGGTATCTTACCCGCCATGCAGCTGGCTCCGGGGAGCACGGCTGGCCCGTCGCCACTGCAGGGGTCCCTGTGGAGAGGAGCACACGGCTGTGTCACACACAGCATCGGGGGTCCAGCCTCCAGGATCCCTCATGCACCACCCAGCTGCTGTGCCAGAGGGGCCAGGGAGGGTGGTGGGAGGTTTTACCAAAGGTTCTGCACAGTGGCTGCTGCATCTTCCCCACCCTGGGAGGGTCGCAAGTGGCTGGTGGGCACTGGGGAGGCGGCGAAGGTGAGCTCCTGACATCAAACGGTCACGCAAAAGCTGGCCCGGGGTGGGGGGTGAACTCCAGGCAAGGCAAAAACCCTTGTGCATCCGTGAGGATGCATGGTGGGGTGGGGGTGCATGCCTGTGCATGCGTGCACAGGGGCACAGGGGTCCGTGCACACATGGGGGTGCATGTGTGTGTTCCTGCAGCCGGGAGGCAGCTGCTCTAAGTGCAAAGATGCAAGGCTCTGGGGGCTGTGCAGATGGCGGTGCCCCCTTAGGAGCACTTTAGACCCATTAGCAGCCCTGGCAGGGCCACCTGAGCCCCGCAGCAGCCCCCTGCCACCCCGGGGAGGGGGTCTGGGTGCTGGCAGCAAGCAGAGGCTGCCTCGGGCAGGGCTGGCCCCCACCACTCTGCGAGGGGCCCCATGCCTCCATGCTATCACGGCTCACCAGCTCCCCACCTCAGCCACAATCAGGTTTATTTTCAGCTGAGAAGAGTGAGTCATTTCATGATTTAAAAGAAAGAGAAAAAAAAAAAACAACCCACAAATAAAAAACCCAGATTTTTTTCCTTTGAAAAAAAAAACCCAGAGTATTTATTTTCTAATCTCAGCATGACAGCCTTTTGCTGGGGTCCCATAAGCAGGGACGTGGGCACTCATCCCCAGTGCCATGGTGGACACAGTGCCCTGCCCACATGCACGAGGTTGAGCCAGCATGTTCCTGTGGCACAGGCCACAGTAGGGGCCTTTGGGGCCATGTACCCAGAGCTGGGCACACAACACCAGCACCTTTCAGGCAGGTGACACAGCACTGCCGGCCTGGGAGGGAGGGAGCAAGGGGACGTGGCCACAGGGTGTCACAGCCCCTGCAGCAACAACCCACCACGAGGGGAAACTGAGGCACGGTGACTTTAAACACACCACCGGCCAGGCCTGGCCCTGTGCCCTGCCAGGCACCATAACCAGCATGACACTCAGAAGCACAGTACCCAGGGACACGGTACCCAGAGGTGTGGTACCCAGAGGCACCCAGAGGAACGTCAACCAGAAGCACAACGCCTGAGGAGAACCAATAACCAGAGGCACAATATCCAAGGAGCCATGATCTCTGGAGGCATGACACCCCAGGAGGAGTGACACTCAGGGGTGCGATACCCACAGATAAAGCATACAAGAAGCCACGATACCCAGACTCAAGATGCACAAGGACACACAATACTCAAGGAAGCACAGTACCCAGCGGCATGATATCTCAAGGCATGATATCCCAGGAGACACTATACCCAAAGAAGCACAACACCCAGTGACATGACATCCAAGGAGGCATGACACCCAGAAGCATAATACTCGGGGACACAGCAATCAAGGAGGCAGGACAGCCAAATGCCTGATACCCAAGGATTCGTGATATCCAGAGGCACAGTACCCACGGAGACACAGCACAATACCCAAGGAGGGGCGATACCCGGGGGCGCAACACCAGAGGAGGTGCAATACCAGAGGAAGCACAACCCTGAGGAGATGCAACACCCAAAAGGGTGATACCCGACAGGAGGGTGACCAACCTCTGTGGTTCCAGTGCTGTGGGGGCTCCTCAGGGCCATCCTGAGGCAGGGCCAGCTTGGCATCATAACTGGCTGTGGGCTCTGGGGTGAGCGAGCAGAGCACCCAGTTTCTCACAGCGCAGCCAGCACCCCCCAACACCAACACTGGGAGCTCCGTGCTGGGCCACAGGGATGCTGGGACCAGCAGGAGCCCCAGGCTCTGCCATGGCCATGGCCGGCTGGGCGGGATGGGGGCTCCCCCCTCCCTGTCCCTGTGCCCAACACTGGGAATTTGTTTGCTGTGAAGGGGAGGCTGCCGCGGTGCTGCCGGGGCTGCAGGAGGACAAGAGCCCTTTCATGCCGGCCATGCCACCCCGGGAGATGGAGTAGAGCTGCCGGCACGGCACAGAGCCGGAGGGGGGCACAGCCCTGGGGCCCCCCACCCTCCGGGCAGCACTTCCCACCCAATGTACCTTCAAGCCCTGGCACGAGGGGTGCCACGCGGGCCTGACTCAGAGCACCCGCTGACTCACAGCATCTCTGTGGCATTGCACCAGGGCTACTGGCGCTGCTTGCCGGCACCGGCGCTCCGAGGAGCCGTCGGGGAGAGGGGAGAGAGCAGGGGTGGCTGCCAGGGCCACAGCGTGGGCAGCGTGAGTGGCCGCTGCCCCACGGGAGAGCATCCCCAACCTCCCAGCACCCCGAGACAGCAACTCACCTCTTCCTGCTGCCGGATTGCCTCCTGCAGATGGACAAAGGGACAGACAGAGGGATGGATGATGGCAGCCCCCAGCCCCCTGCTCAGCCACAGCCACTCTGGGTGCCAGCAACTGTCTCCGGGCTGGCAGAGGGTCCGTGGCGAAGGCCAGGGCGAGCACGGCGGCTCGGTGCCGGGGCCGGGATGCTGAGCGTGGCACAGCCTGGCTCCCCACTGACTCGTCGGCACAAATGTTTCAGCAGGGGCTGAGTGCTGCCACTGGGGAGGTGGAGCCGGGGACAGCCGGCCACGACCGTGGTGGCCGCCTGCGCGCCGGGGCGTGTGTGCACAGCACACGGCACAGGGCACACGGCACAGGGCACACCGCATGGCCAGCCGCCCGCACACAGGGCACGGTAACAAGGTCTCCATTGAGCACGGCGGGACGGGGGGAGCCGGGGGCCGGCGTTACCCACACTCCTGGCGAGGACGGCTCCCGGCGCTGCACCGCACGCGTGGCAGCCGGCACGGCTCCCGGGGCCCGGCAGCCCTGGCTGGGTGCCGGGACTAATGGTCTGCCCGGCGGCTCAGGCTGGAATTGGGGATGGACAGAACCAAGGGGAAGAGCAGGGAGGATGCAAACAAGGCTGGGCAGACGGGGCAAGCTAAACTCGCCATGCCAGCCCCCCCAGACCACAGCCCTTCCCGCAGGGCCACCCTTGGCCCACAGCCTCCCAGCACACCCCACCTGCCCAGCACCCTGAGCAGAGCGGGCCCAGCGCGGGGCCCAGCGAGCCGCCAGGCCGGCTGGAAGCAGGGTGTCCCACAGCCCCGCTGCCAGTGCCAACCACGGGAGCCCAGCAGCAGGCAGGGGACACCCACGGCCCGAGGGGGATGGGGCTTGGGACAGCGGTGTCCGGCCCCACACAGCCCCGAGGGCGCACACCCGCATCCCGGCCGCATCCCGGCCGCATCCCGGCCACACCGATGCCGGTTGGTACCTGGGCCTCAACCTGCCACGGCATCACCACAGCCCAGCGCGGGCACACGCGGTCCCCACGGGTGTCCCGGGCACACGCAGCCCCCACGCGTGCCCGGGGCACACGGACATCCCGACCCGCATCACTCACGGCCACACGCACCCACGGACGACACACGCACGCACGGACACGCTCCTCACCTCCGCCGCGGGGCTCGCATCCTGCCCCGCCGGGCACTGGGCCGGGCACCGGCGGCACCGGGCGGCACCGGGCGGCACCGGGCCGAGCCGGCGGGTCTCCGCAGGCGCTGCCGGGCCGCCCCAGCGTGCGCCGGGGAGGTGGCTCTGCGGCACGGGCCGGCTCCGCCTGCCGCTGCACGCCCTCCTCCTCCTCCTCCTGCTCCTCCCTGCCTCCATCCTTCGTCCATCCCTGCCTCGCTGCATCCTTCCTTCCCTCCCTCCCTCTGACCTTTCATCCTTTCTTCCCAGCGCCCTCCCTCCCCTCCCCGCTCCATCCCTCCATCCCCCCTCGCTCCCTCTCTCCATCCCCCCACCGTCGTCATCCCGGTCCCACCGCCCAGCAGCCAGCCTGTCCCGGCTGACACAGCCACCCCCAGTGCCTCTGGGCTGAGCCCCAATCCTTCCCCACTTTTCAGTCTCCCAGGGACAACCCCTGATTCCTCTCTCCCCCCCCTACAACATTGCGCCAACCTCCCAGTCACCCCAGAAGACCCCCAAATAGCCAAGGTCTCCCATGGCATCCCCAACCATCCATCCTGACACCCCTTGTCTTGCCCTACTACCTTGGTCTTCCTTGGATGCCTCCATCTCAGCTTGACACCCCTCCATCCCCTTTGTCACCCCCAGAGCCCCAGGAGCCCCCCGGGCACCATTCCAGCCCTGCAACACCCTCACTTGCTCTCTAATCTTCTGTGACTTCTCAGTCCCCCACTGGGACATCCCTGTCACCCTCAATCCCCCTTGGCCCCACCATCACCCTAACCCCCATGAACACCCACATCCCAACATAACACCCCCAATTTCCCCTACCCTTGCCTCTCCTTTGCCACTCCTTACCCCAACCCCAATAACCCCAGTCCCCTTTGACCCCCCCCTAATTCCTTTCCCTGCTTGATACCGCAGTCCCAGTGCTGTCCTTGCCCTCTCCCCCAGCCACATCCACTCTGCAGGCACACCCCTCCACTGCTCCCCCATTGCCTGTCCCCTCTCTTCTCCCACAGCCCCTTGGGGAGTTGTCCCCCATGGCCCCCTACACCTGTCACCAAGCAGAGCTCATCCAGGCCCCTGGTACTAATGGGGTCAGCACCAGGGTGCCGTATCCCCATAACCCCCACACTCCATCCCAGTCGTGGCTCATCAGCCACCACGTCCCCCAGGCACCCATCCCACTGGCCCTGATAGCTTTGGGGTCCCCTCCAGCCCAAGGGGCCCATTCTCAGGCCACAGGCAGGGACCAGTCTCTCTATCTGGCTTGCTCGGAGGGCCAGGAGTGGGGGGACACGCCTGCGGGCACCGCCACCCCGCCAGCACCCCCCGTGCCACAGCAGGTCCCCAGCGAGGGATGGGGTACCGGGGTGCGTGGGGCTGTGCCTCTGGCGCTGCTCCCCAGGAGAGGGCACCCGCCGGCCGGGAAAAGCCGGGAAATATGACCCGACAGCAGCAGTGGCTTGGCCACGCGTGTCCTCCACACAGGCTGGCCACAGGCGTGGGAGAGGGGCCACGGAGGGGTACAGAGGCACTGGGCAAACCCAGGCAGTGCCAGCACGGGGAGCAGGGCACCAGGATGCCAGGTCGGCAGGCACCTCGAGCAAGGTCTTAATGGTTAACAGAGGCCAGGGCCTGCGGCAGGGCTGTGTCGAGGGCTGCGGGGCCATGGGGCGGTGTCCCAGCCACGGAACATCCCGCAGTGTGGGTGCCCCCAGCCCATGCCATGCGCGAGGCTGTGGAGAGGGAGCCCTGACCCAGTCCCTGGGTCACACAGCCCCACCGAGGGGCCGTTTCGGGACCCCACTGCAGATTTCACCAGCCACTGCCCTTGACCGCATCTCTCACCCTGTGTTGGCTGCCCTGGACTTTCCCCGCTCTGGCGTCACGGTTGTTCCCTGGCTGTGGTTGCAGTGTATGTAGCAGCGGGGTATAGGCAGTGTCAGGGTGTAAGTCGCACTGGGGTATACACAGTGCCGGGGTGTACATAGTACTGGGCTCTCACACCTCGGCTGCGCTGCCCATGGCGAGGTTGTCCATCCTGGCCACCTCCCAGCTGCTGGGACAGGTCCTCCCTTGGGCTCTGCTGGGTTTAACAGCCCCCGGGGGCACCGCAAGGGCAGTTTGGTCCAGCCCTGCTGCTTGGGGCATGCACCAGGATGGGGAAGGGCTCAGTCCCATCAGGACCCTGCCTGAGAGTGCCATGTCCCTGCTGCCCACCCCCAGCGCACAGGAGGTGGTGGGCAAGAAAGGGCCAGATCCTGGCTCCCCCGAGGGCAGGTCCTGCGGTCTGCCTGGCCCAGGTGCGCTGTGAGGGTTTGGCTCCATGAGCAGGGGGACACCCTCCATCCCTCGCCATCCACCATGATGGGCTGTGCCCGGCCCCGGGGGGTCCCCACGCCATCCCCTCTGGAGGACCAGCACGTTCCCCCCGTGAGGTCACTGGACGCAGCCACATGGCTCTTGCCCCATGGAGGGCGTTTGCTGGGCGGCTCTCACGCACCCCACGTCATTGGGAGCCGGTGGCCAGGGCTGGCCCTGTGCCCCCGGCCCCTTATCGGGGGCATTGCTCAACGGCAGGTGCTATGTTGGGGGTGGGCAGGGGCCTGGCACTGTCTCACCCCTGGGGGATCCGGGGAGCCCCCATTTCTGGGTGAGCTGGGGGGCCATGGCCGGGCTTGTCATGGGCTGGGGACCGGGATGCTCCCCCTGCCAGCGGCACCCCCAGCTTTGTGGGGAGCCACCTGCACCATCGTGGCTGCCACCACCGTTCCCCTCCTGCCCCGCTGTGCTGTGCCGGGCAGGGAAACTGAGGCACGGCCGCCGTGCGCGGAGGGGGGGGACGACACGCTGCCCCCCGCTCCCCCCGGCCCGGGGGGAGCGGGGTCCTGGTGGGGCACCCCCTTGCTGGGGGGCTGCTGGGGGGCCCGGCACAGCCCCGGCCCCTCTCCCTTCCTCCTCCTCCTCCCTCCCTTTACCCGAGGGGGCGGGGGGGCATCGGGCGGGCTGGGGCGGGGAGGGGAAGGGAAGGAGGTGGGATTATGGAGACGGGACCCAATGAGCCCGAAAAACGTGCCCCGCTCGCAGCCCTTTTAGCGCGGCGGACGGGCGGCAGCAGCCTCCGGGCGGCGTGAGGAGGGAGCCCCGTCCCGTCCCGTCCCGTCCCGTCCCGTCCCGTCCCGTCCCGCCATGGCGCTGGGGAGGCTGCAGAAGGTGCTGATCAGCGACAGCCTGGACCCCTGCTGCCGGGAGATCCTGCAGGCCGGCGGCCTCCGGGTGCAGGAGAAGCCCGGGCTGAGCAAGGAGGAGCTGCTGCGGGAGATCCGGGTGAGCGCGGCGCGACCGGGCGGCCCCCACGGGCGGGCGCGGGCGCGGGTGGGGGCGCAGCGGCGGGCCGGCGATCCCGGGTGGCAGCGGAGCCCCCTCGGCCGGCGGGGCCGGTCCCCGCCTCCCGTCTGATGCAAGAGCCCGGCCGGTTTCGCACGGCGGGTCCCAGCCCCCGGCAGCGGCTGTCCCCAACCCGCCACCCACCCGGGGACGCCCTGGGGCCGCCGGCCCCCGTCCCACCCGCCGTGTCTGTGTGTCCCCCACGCAGGACTGCGATGGCCTCATCGTCCGCTCGGCCACCAAAGTCACGGCCGACGTGCTGGAGGCGGCGGAGAGGCTGCAGGTGGTGGGCAGAGCAGGCACCGGCGTGGACAACGTGGACGTGGAGGCGGCCACGAGGAAGGGTGTCCTGGTCATGAAGTAAGAGTGGGAGCGTGGGGACATCCCTGCCCGTGCTCCTGGGGAGACAGGGGAGGCTCTAGCAAGGCTCCCTCTCCACCCACGGTACCACCCTGGGGGTCTCCCTCCTCCCGGGGTGCAGACCCCCCTCAGGCCGGGAGTGACCCACCAGTGACACCGGTCTCCATCCCCAGCACACCCACTGGCAACAGCCTCAGCGCCGCCGAGCTCACCTGCGGGATGATCCTGTGCCTGGCCAGGTGAGTGTGGGGCAAGACGGGGGGACGGGACGTGAGCCCCATGGCCCCCTGTCCCCACCCTGACCACTGCCTCCCCTTGCAGGCAGATCCCGCAGGCAGCTGCCTCCATGAAGGAGGGCAAGTGGGACCGTAAGAAGGTAGGAGGAGGTGGGCGCAGCACCCCGAGCAGGACGGGGCGGCGGGTGCCTGTGTGGGGTGTGCTCGCTCACTCTCCGCCTTGCACCCTAGTACATGGGCATGGAGCTCAACGGGAAGACACTGGGCGTGCTGGGGCTGGGCCGCATCGGCAGGGAGGTGGCCACCCGCATGCAGGCTTTCGGCATGAAGGTAAGGAGCCGGGGCCGGCAGGAGGGGTGGGGAGAGTGGAACCCCCTGGCCTGGCCACGAGTGCCGTGCCAAGCTGCAGGAGTGAGTGCCTGCTCTGCCTCAGACCATAGGCTACGACCCCATCATCACCCCCGAAACCTCAGCCGCCTTTGGCGTGGAGCAGCTGCCGCTGGAGGAGATCTGGCCCCGCTGTGACTTCATCACGGTGCACACACCACTGCTGGCCTCCACCATGGGTACGGGGCAGGCACTGGCATGGGGGGCGGTTGTGGGGGAGCTGGGGCAGCCCCCCACTGCTCACAGCACTCCCTCCGCAGGGCTCCTGAACGACAGCACCTTCGCCAAGTGCCGCCGCGGCGTGCAGGTGGTGAACTGCGCCCGCGGCGGCATTGTGGACGAGGGCGCGCTGCTGCGGGCGCTGCGGTCAGGGCAGTGCGGCGGGGCCGCCCTCGACGTCTTCACACAGGTGAGCGGGAGCGCGGGGACCCCCCATGCCTGGCTTTGGCTCAGCGTCACCTTAACTCTGCCCAAGCCAGGCCAGGGCAGCCTGGCAAACTCTGCGGGACTGGGACTGGGCACAGCCCTGCCCCAGGTCCCCTCCTTGTGAGGGAGGAGGGGGTAAATGCCCCCCCCCAGGCTCCTGGGGGGGTGCCGGGGGCTGATGGTGGGATGGGGCTGTGTTGGCAGGAGCCCCCGAAGGACCGTGACCTGGTGAACCACCCCAATGTCATCTGCTGCCCACACCTGGGCGCCAGCACGCAGGAGGCGCAGAGCCGCTGCGGGAAGGAGATCGCCATGCAGATCGTGGACATGGCCATGGGGAAGGGGCTGGCTGGCACAGTGAGTCCCCCCGCCAGGCACCTGACCTCCGTGCCTCAGTTTCCCCATCTGTAGAGCATGGATGTGTTGGGAACAACCCTGTGTGCTCGCTGGTGAGTTCCCATCGCATGTCTTGCTCTTCCTCACAGGTCAACGGGCAGGCTCTCAGCAAGGCTTTTGCACCCCAGACCAAGCCCTGGATTGCCCTGGCCAGGGCCCTGGGCTCGGTGCTGCGCATGGCGGGCAAGCAAGCGCAGGGCAGCGTGCAGGTCTGCACCCGAGGTGAGGCAGGCAGGCTGCGCCCCGAGTCTGGGACCCCAATGGGTGGGCAGCGCAGTGGGGTGTGGGGGGACCTACTGGGCTGGGTGGATGGGAGGAGGGATGGGAGGGCGGCCAGGAGGAGGGATGGACAGGAGGCTGGTTGATGGTGGGATGGAAGGAGGGGGAGCCGTGGGGGTATGGATGGGTGGGTGCATGGGTGGGTGGGAAGATGGGAGTAGGTATGGGTGTGTGGATGGGTGGGTGGGAGGACCAGCCCCAGGCTGGCTGCTCCAGCGCGGGGCTGACCCCTCTGCTGCTGGCCCGTCCACCCTCTGCTTCCTGCCTGTGCCCCAGGGACACCCCTGCAGGAGGCCGGGAGCTACCTGACACCCGCCGTGGCTGCGGGCATGCTGGCTGGAGGGGCGCAGAAGGACGTGACCCTGGTGAATGCCCTGCTGCTGGCCCAGGAGGCTGGGCTGAAGGTGTGTGGACACCCAGGGCTCCGCACCTCAGCCTGGCACACCCAGGCCCCACCCTTCCTGGGGTTGCCCTGTGGGGCTGCTAATGCAGCGCTCAGGCTGGTGGCCATTCCCTGGGGTCACCTCTGAGGACACCCCTTCCCCATGCCCTGCCACGTGCAGGACCTGGGCGCTGAGTGGCTGCAACTCTCCGGCAGGTCACAACCACCCACGGCGACATGGCCCCCGAGCCCGACGGCAGCGCCAGCTTGCTGCAGGTGTCCCTGCAGGGCACCCCACACCGGGTGGTGGGGACAGTGCAGGGCAGCACCCCAGTGCTGCGGGAGATCAATGGGGCCACCTTCAAGCAGCCGGCTCCGCTGACTGGCCCCATCCTCATCTACAGAGCCAAAGCCTCCGAGCCCAGCACACTGCCTGCGCTCACCGGTGAGCTCCCCGAGGGGGGATGTGGAGAAAAGGATTTGGAGTGGAGGGGGAAGAAACACCATCGTGGACCTTTGAGGGGCACTGGGGGGGGCAGAGCCCTGCTACCTGGTGGGTGCTGGGGTGGTGGGGCAGCCTGAGGCCCCTAACACCTCTCCTCCTCTCCAGGGCTGCTGGGGAAGGCGGGGGTCCAGCTCCAGTCCTACCACAGCTCCAGCACTGTGGCGGGGGAGCAGTGGAGCGTCGTGGGGCTCTCAGCCTCCCTGTCCGACCTCAGCGAGCTGAAACCACGAGTCGCGGAGGTCTTCCAGCTCCACCTGTAAACCCTGACCGCCAGCAAGGACTCTCCCCATGGCTGCAGCATCTAGACCCCTCCCTCATCCGGGGGAGCATTGTGCTAGGCTGCCCCCAGCACCCATGCTGGGCTTGGGGTGGCCCCATGCTCAATAAAGAGTCTGGGAGGAGAGAGCATGTGATGCCTTGTCTCTGTGTTCCCTTGTCCTCAGCCTCAAAGCTCCTGCAGGCTCTGTCCCTCCTGCCCCCAGCCCCTCCTGCCCCGCCAGCCCCGATTCTGTTTGCTCAAGGGTGCAAAGGTCTCTGCGGCTGCTGTGGCCCCACTGAGGTCCCGTCCGGCCACGGTCCCGTGCTGGGACACGGCCCAGAGAGCAGGCAGCGCTCCAAGGGGGGCTGAGCCCTCCCGTGAGCCCCCGCGTCGCCTGCCCCCTCCTGCCTGCTGGGAATTGCCCCCCTGGGCAATTTTCACTTTTGGGAACGTTTCACTTTGCTGGCATCACTTCCAGACTGAAAACCGAGACCAGAGAGCTGAGGTTTGCTTGGCTCCCCCAGAACATTGGGGAATGCTCCCATCCTGGGGAAATGGGGGTACTGAGGCTCGTGTTCAATGGTGGCCACGTCTGGTGCCCATGGGATATATCCCATCAGGGGTTGCAATCCAGCCCTGTGGTGGTTGAGGGAAGGATCCACAGAGTGAGAGAGAACCACTTGCAACCAGGAGCCAGAACCGGGCCGCTGCCCCCTCTCATCTGTGCCTTTATTCCCCTGTGCTGCCCAGGTTGGAGCAGAAAATGCCACTGTCTCCACCAGCTCCAGGGCCTGAGGCACTACCGGCTTCTTCCCGGCCATCCAAGGTGTTGTTTCCTGCAGAGGCCAGTCCTGGATTTGGGGGTGAGCAGGGATGCTGGTGGGGAGGAGAGCATCCCCCTACCTGGGGCTCACCCCTTCTGTCCCCCCTAGACGGGCTTCCTGGCGTATTCCCGGCGGTACTTGGCGTCCACCCGTGTCAGGTACCAGGTGCCAGGGAAGAGATCTGCCTGGGAGCCGTGGGGAGCGTGGTCAGCTGCAGGGAGAGGGCGGCGATGCTCAGCAGGGCCGTGAGGTGCCAGTGGGTGGGTGTCGCATCCCCCCAGCCCCACTCACCCAAGTGATGGGTCTCCTCCCGCCGCTTCATGATCTCGGCAAAGTCCTGCGGGGCCACGCGCTTGCGGGCGTCCAGGCGAGCTGGCAGGTCGGCCAGGCTGGAGACCAGCTTGTCCAGGGGCGAACCTGGTGGCGGGCACCCCCCGGGTGAGACGGCACTGTTGGCGGCCCCGGCCCCGCAGCCCCACGCTGCCCTCCCCGCCCGGCCCCCCTCTCCCGTGGGGCTCACCCGGGGCCGCATCCTGTGAGACGCGGAGGGAGAACATGCTGGCGGCCAGCCCTGAGCCGTAGGAGAAGGCACCGATCCGGGAGCCGGCCAGGTCCCGCGCTGAGGACCTGCAGCGAGGGGTTGGGGGGGTTAGAGGAGATTTGGGGCTGGGATGCGGGGCTGCCTCCTGCCCCCTTTGCAGGCAGGGGGGTCCTGGGACTCAAGGCCGCATTGTCAAGCCCTGGAGTGCAGTGGTGTTGGGGAACCCCAGAATGAGACGTTCGCTCTCCCCAGTGCCTGGCCATTCCCACGGCTCCTTTGCTGCGGGGTCAGCCGTTCTGCTGGGCATGGCAACGGGGTTTTCATCCTCCCAGTGCCGACAGAAGGGCTTTATGCGCTGGCCCAGCTCCAGAGAGTTGGGATGAAAAGGCTGTCAGGGAGACGGCACGACACGGGATGCATCCACACGGGGGTTATATGCAATGAAAGTGTTAGGTCTCTGCTGGGAGGGATGAGTGCTGGTGCCTGCCCCCCCAGACAGCCCGGCCAGAGACTGCCCTCCCCAGAATGACACACACACACATCCCCAGCCAGCTTTTTGGGGGACTCACTGTGCCAGGAGAGAGGCCAGGCAGCCATACATGGATGGCGTGTACATGTTGCCATTGCGGGAGGAGAGGAGCAGGGAGGGCTTGGTCTTCTGGTTGAAGATCTCCTGGCTGGCTGCCTGGAACGCCTTCTCCACCTCCTTACTGGTGTAGGTGTCCTCCAGCTTCACACCACTGCCCAGAGAGAGGCCGGCTCAAACCCCACACCAGCACATCCCTGGCTGGGTTGGGGGTGGGGGACACTGCATGGGGACCCACCGAAAAGACTGTAGACCCTTGTAGAGGCCGGCAGCTGTGTCAGGGTTGGGGGTGGCCAAGAAGTCATTGAGCAGCAGCCGCCCCACTGACTTCTGCACCAGCTTGCAGAAGGGCGTGTGGAAGATGATGAACTTGAAGTCGTCGAGGGTGAAGGGCCGCTGGACGCCGGCTGGAAGGCAATGTGGGGCTGTCAGCACCCGCTGGAGTGGCAGGGGCACCCCAGGCGTGCCGCTGCTTACCCTGCTGCCACTGGCTCTCCGCCTTCCGGCGGTACACAGCGTAGCAGCGGTCCAGTGCCCGCAGGTAACACTGGATGGAGAGCTGCCCGTCCACCACTGGGTACTCGGAGGCCAGGTCCGGCTTGTAGAAGTCATAGGCGTGCTCCATGTGGGTTCCCCGCAGGCCTGCGGGCACAGGGAGAGCCAGCTGTTGGGGAGCGTTGGGGAGCAGCCGGATGGCAAGCACACACAGGTGCTGCCCACCATGCCAGCCCCAGCACCCGCCAGCCTCCCTGGGTCACTCCGTGGTGCCCACAGGGATGTGGCTGACTGGGATCCTGGGGTACCCAGCACCAGGCAACCACTGAGGCTGGCAGAGCCGGTGCTGCTGGAGCTGAGACTCTCTGTCTGGGGCTGGGACATGGATGTATAGCCTCCAGGGACAGCACCCATCATCTCACCATGCCCAGGGCCTCATGACACTGACCTCTCTCCAGCACCAGTGGGGCGTTGGGTCCCACTAGCATGGCGATGGCACCAGCACCTCCCGTGGGCCGCGCATTCCCTGTGGCGTAGACAGCGATGTCCCCGCACACCACCACGGCGTAGCGACCTGAGGGAGGATAGGGGGGTCGGCAGGGCCATCAGCAGGTGGGAGCCTCCATTCTGTGGCCTTCAAGTACTCCCATTCCCACACTGCCAGGTGTCATGGCCAAGGTGGGTAGGAAACAGGGGTGATGGAGAGCCTGGAGGGGCAGCAGCTCCCTTTGAGGATTGCTGGAGCATCTCTGGGTTTCAGGCCACCTCCTGCTTCCTTCCCCCATCCCATGGTACCCACCCAACATCCAGCCCCCCATCCCCACAGCACAGTCCCTGCCTGCACCCACCGTCCCAGGCGCTGGACTCCACCCAGGCGGCCGCGTTGAAGAGCGAGGCCGTGCCCCCATAGCAGGCGTTGGTGGTGTCAATGCCCTCCACGTCAGTGTTGCCCGAGTCGTGGAAGAGCTGCATAAGGACGGTCTTGACAGCCTTGGACTTGTCGACGACGGTCTCGGTGCCCACCTCAAGGCGGCCGATGGCGTCCCAGGAGAGGCGCCCGCGCTCCACCAGCCGCTGCACCACCGTCAGGCACAGGGAGTTGATGTCCTCATGGGCGGCGCAGAAGCCCATCTGCTGCTGGCCCAAGCCCCGTGTGTACTTGCCGGCCTCCACGCCGTCATACCGCTCCAGCTCCTCCTGCTCCACGTACTGGGCAGGGAAGTACACCTCCAGTGCCAGGATGCCCACGTCCTTAGGCCAGGCGCCCGTCCCGGCAGCGCTGGAGAGGCTGCGGGGCAGAGGGAGCGGCGACGGTCCCACAGCAGCCCCAAGCCTTGGGGGCAGCTGTTGGCCCTGGGAGATGCCACCAGCAAGCACCCCAGCCTGTGAGCACCCCAAATCCCTGTTGGTTCCCTGTGCCCAGTGGTGCTGTGGGGAGGAGGGAGAGCATCCCATTCCCTAGAAAAGCTTAAGAGCACTGCCAGCTCCCCGACCACCCCCCCCGATTATGCCTCTACTCCACCCAATCCGCATGGGTGCTCACCATGCCTTCTGCACAGCCATGGGGTGCTGGGCCCCCCGGGGTACCTGCTCCGGCCCCAGTGGCGCCCGCCGAGCTCCCCAGCAGCGTGTGGCGCGGCCGACCAAGCGCAGCATCTTCTCCCTGGCTGCTGCACAAAATGGAGGGACGGACAGCGGGACGGACAGTGGGATGGACGGCAGGATGGGCCTTGCATGGTGCTTTTATAAACTGCGTTGGCGGCACGGCACAGCCCTCCCAGCCCTTATCAGCATGCTGGACCCCAGCGCTCAAAGGTCACCGAGAGCCAGCCAACGCGACAGGGACAGCAGAGCAAGCACTGGCTTTGGAAGGGAGAAACTTGCAAGATGTCTCTGTCTTGTGCCCCAAAGCCCGGGGACACGCTCGGCTGGAGCTGGGGCTGAGCAGTAGGACGGGCTCCCCCACAGCCCTGGCTCCCCATGCCATGGGTCAGCAGCAGCTCCAGTGCCCGTGGCATGCCAGCACGGCTGTGGTCACTGTGTGGTGTGTGAGGTGCTCTGTGGCCTCCCCGACTGCCCCCGCACTCCCGGGAAGGGAGCAGATGGTGGCTGGGGCTTTGGTGCTGGCACCATCTGTGCTGCCCAGGACGTGGTCCACCTCCATCACGTGCCACGGCTCCAGGGGGGAAAAAACTCATGAGCTGGGTGGGGGCAGAGCCATCTTCAAAACAGCAGAACAAACAGCCACGTGATGCCTGTGACAACACTGCGGTGACACAAGAAGGGACCTTTGGTCCCTGTGCTGCCATCAACATGGCCACGGGGCAGCATCACAGCCCCTGGACCCCTGTGGAGCCATCTGCACCCAGGGAATCACCTGTCCCCACGCCTGCACGCCCACGACAGCTGCCATCCCCACCCGCATCTGTGCTCAGGTGTCCTCCATGCCTGCACCCTGGGGACACTCTTGTCCCTGCTACCTGCACCCCAGGACACCTGTCCCGTTTGGCACCAGAGGGCTGGGGATGAGCCAACACGAGCGCCCGGCCAGGAGAGCCACTGGCCCCGCAGCTCCCGGGGATTCACCCCCGGACGGCTCCACCGGCACCGGCAGCACCAGAGCCCCCAGAAACTGGGAAGCTCGGGGAGCCGCAGCAGTACCTGCCTCCCCCTTGCCTGGACCAGCCAGGGCTTTGCACCAGCACCAAGCTCGCACAGGACTTGCATGCTTCTTTTTTTATAGATGTATTTTTAGGAGTTGGGGGGAGAGGGCCATTGCCAGCAAGGGAGGAGGATTGCCGGTGTGGGGTCCCCCACGGGCCCAGGGGCTGTGCTCAGCGCAAGGGGGTGAACTTGCAGATGTAGTGATGCTGCTGGGTGCAGTCGGTGCTGGACCACACGGTGAAGCCTGCCAGAGAGATGGGCCGGGTGTTGGCGGGTGCCACGGCGAGGACAGGGGCACCAGCTCTGCCCGCCGCAGCCCCGGGACGGGACCCAGAGGACGGGGAGGGGAGAATGCTGGCGGGGGCGGACGCAGGGTCCAGGCACTCACTGCTGAGGTGGGTCAGCATGCCGCAGTCCCCTCCGTGGGCACCGTTCCCAGCCAGCCCACTGGTGCTGCTGTACTTGTCCCCACTCGCCCACTGCCAGGCCTGGCTCTGTGGGGAGATGGGGGTCAGAGGCATGGGCCTGCTGCTCCCTGGCCACCCACCACCCCCAGCCGCCCCCTGCCTCACCTCATGCCCATAGCGGAGGCCGATCCAGACGGGCTGTATGCGCTGGTAGTAGGAGATGACTTCCCGCAGCGTGGCCGCCTCCCCGGGCTCCTCCACCCAGACCAGGTGGGCACTGGCGTGGCTGGCCTGGCACTGCCTCTGTGGGGACAGCCGTCAGTACTGGGGCACCCCTGGGAGATGGGGGGTCCCTGGCCGCCTGTGTGCCCCCATGGGCTTACCTCAGCCTCGTCCCAGCTCCGGAGCTGACGAAAGTACCTGAAGCAGCTGAGCTTGTAGTAGGACCAGCCCTTGGGGCAGTAATCTATGTACCGGGCGCCTGCAGAGGGAGAGCCGCGGGGAGCGATAGGGAACAGCTGGCATTGCCAGCCAGAGAGAAGCCTGGCTCCCTCCTGGCCCCGCTGTGAAAGCAGCTGCCCCCCGAGTCATGGGACTCACCGGCCGGCCGCAGGAGCCCCACACAGCCCAGCAGCAGGAGGGCGAGTCTGGCCACCGCCACCATCCTCCTTGCTCCCAGAAGTGTCCCCTGTAAGAGTTTGGGGGGTCACACCAGCTCCCTCCAGGAGAGGGGATGCTGCCTGTGCCCCGAGGCTGCAAACCCGCCCTGCTGTGGACTGAATCTGGCCCCTTTCAGCTGGCTGGAGGGGATGGCAGCCCCGGGGACTGTGTCTCCCTCTCCCCTCCCTGGCACAAGTCACTGCAGTGTGCCTGCACCCCATCCCCTAGGCACATCTTGGGGTCCCCAGCCCACACTGGCAGTGGGGCGTCCTGGCCCCACCAGTCCCAGCCTCAGTGGGAAGCATCTGGGTGAGCCAAGCTGCTCTGTGGGGACATGGGGAGAGCGCTGCCGTGGGCGTGGGTGGGGAGACCCCAGCCCTGCCCTGGCATCGGGCAGCAGCAGCAATGGCACAGGCAGGGCCGGGGCCAGTAGGGCTGCAGGGATGATGTGCACAGTATCATTTTCATCCCCCAAGCTCGTAGCGCTGCCAGACCCAGGCTGGGGAGGCAAATCGGCCACATCAGCGCAGTTCCCCTTTATCTGGGCTAATCCCTGGGCACCGGCACACCGATTTGCAGACTCAGCTTGTCTTCCCCTCAAAGAAGCAGTGACAAAAGTCAATGTGGGGCTGAAAATTGCATCGTTGCAGCCTGCCCCATCCAGCAAGGGCAGCGCTCAGCTCCCCTGGGAGCTGCCAGGGCTGGGACCAGCTCCTGCTTGCCCACAAGCCACCTCGGAGCACACCGAGGCCCCAGCTGCCCCACGAGGGTCCCCTTCCTCACCTGCTCTCTGGAGATCAGGAGGAATAACGGCTTCTTGTGTGTCGCCAGGAGAGGAGAGGAGCTGCCCTTTATAGCCCGGTGCTCACCAGCATCAGTGTTTGCCCAGCTCAGGTGATTCCCACCATTAAAATCTTACTGCTGACTCCCCTCCATCCCCCCCACTTTGCTGGAAAGCTGCCCAGATCTCCGCTCTGTTTGCATTCAACGTTTCTCTAGAGAAGACAGGAAGAACCTCTCCTAGTTGGTCAATAAACCCCCTGCAATTAGTGTTAATTAATAACACAAACACAGAGATAACCTTGCGGCAGAGTGCAGCCTGGCACTAGGCAGGGATGCCCTCTGGCCCAGTCCCGGCTGGCCGGGGGCTGGCAGGGGTGAGCCCCGGGGGAGGCCACCCCAATCCCGGCCGGAGCATCCCTGTGGCGAGCAGCGGGGCCGTGGGTACCACCCGCCGGCCTTGCCCGCGTCCCTGGCTGAGGGATGGCAGCGGGTCGGGCCCCACGCCCTGCCTGTCTCTGCCATGCGTCACCCACACACCGCCCTTGTTTGAACTGCCTGGGGATGTTTGTCAGCCCGATGCAGGACGCGGGGACACGGGAACAGCCTGCGGCCGAGGGGCTGGCGGGCACCATCAGATAGCGGCGGGGGTGCCCGGCCCCCACACCCGGCGGTGACGCAGGGCTTCGTCAGCCTGCGTCCCTCCAGGAGGAAGGGGCAGGCCCTGCAGCCCCCCACCGCCCCAGCCCCCCGTGGGGTGCCTGCAGCCCCGGCCCTGGGGAGGCTGCTGCTGGCATGGAGCCCCAGAGCGGGGCTGTGCCCGGCCCCCACAGCCAGAGCCCTCCGGCACCATCAGGTCCTCGCTCCTCAGCCTGGGGTGTCCCTCGCACCCCTGGGAGGGGGCCAAAGCCCATCTACCCGGCTGCTTCGACCACGCGGGCTACTAACACACTGAAGCAGCTTTGCGAGCTCTTCCCGCTGGCCGTCCCCTGGCCTCCTGCAAAGCTGCCAGCCCCTGCCCTGCGCCCGCTGCTGCCAGCTACAGCCAGTGCCCGGCGATCCCCCCCCCAGCCCTCTCCAAGGCCCTCGGAGGAGGCCGCTGGGAGCTACCCAGGAGGCAGCTGCCTGCGGAGGGCCCAGCGCCGAGCTGAGCCCCACTTCCCCCAACATGGAGGGCTTGTAGCTGGCTGAAGTGGTTACTTCTGGCTGCCAGGCTCAAGCCATGTCCCCCAGGGATCTCCCACGGCTCCTTTGTGGCATTTACAGAAACACACAGCCCTCGAGTGCTGCTACGCCCACAGGGAGCAGCTCCACGCCAGCGTGCAGAGGCAGGTCTGGCTTTTGCCCCTGGGGAGGGAGGAGGATCAGTCCCTTTGCCCACACAGCCAGGATATAGCTGCTGCTGCTGCTTCCCAACACCTCTCAAGGCTCGGCCAGCTTGCTAGGCACCCTCCAGGATCCAAGGGGTAAAGCCTCCTCGTGTCCAAACACAGCTGCTGCCTGCTATCTTTTCTCCTGAAACAACCTTACAGATATCAGCCACTCCACCAGCAGGGAAACCCTTCAAGCACAGCAACTCCCCAGAAGACAGGACTTCATCCTTGTTTTATGAAAACCCAGGAAAATGTTCCCCAAAGCAGCCTGAGACTGCTCCATTACTCCTTGGTTAGATAAAGGATGACCCATCTCCCTGCCTGGCTGGTTCTATTAGGCTTATTTGGATGCAACACAACAAGTTTTCACAAGTCTCTCGTCATCCCAGGCAGGGGAAGAGGCACGCACTGTCCCCGAGGAGATGCAGTTTCAGGTCCCAGCCTGAGCACCGGCAAACTCAACGCAGCTGCGCCAGAGACACAGCAGAGCTTGCTAAACTTTGGCACAGATGTGCAACCTGTGGGAGAACGTGGATGAAAGCCTCCCGGAGGTTTGTACTTGCCAAGCTGGCTCTACCAGAAGATAAAGGAGCCATGCTGTTTGAATATTAAGCCCTTAAAATACCCCCAGCAGCTTTATCCCTGCTAGGCATCATAATTCAGCTACAGGCTCCAACCGAGTCCACAGAGAGAGCTGGAAACCAGCCAGGTGAGCACTAGTGGAGCCCAAGGCTTCAGTGGCACCTCCCTGCTCAAAATACAGGAAGGCAGCCATTGTCAATTTGTTCTCTAATTGTTCAAGTCAAAACTTTTCAAGTCTGAAAACAGCACGGAGGAGTCGCGACTCCCTGTTTCAGAGGCTAGAGAATTGCACATCTTCATGCATCAGCTGCCAAGCCAAAGCCAAGAAGGCAGCTTCAGCTCTGGGGATGAGGGTCCTCCTCCCAGCTGGAAGAACAGGGAACAGCCCAGGGAAGCAAGCAGGACCTGAAAGGGTGAGTGAGTGTGTCCACAGGTCCACTAGCCACTGCCTGACCCATGCTTGCTCATAACCTTTCTAAAAGCCACACAAAAGCCCCAGCCCTTCTCCAGCTCCCAGACTCCCAGGTAAGAGAGAGCTCTTACTCAAAGCATCTCAAAAAGGCCCCATCCCAGACCCTCCCCGTCCCTCCCAGTATGCCCGGCTGCTTGGCTGCTGGTTACTGCCCCCTTCTCAGCTAACCAAGAGACCCAGAATCCTCCTGCTACATCCCAGCTAGGCTGCTTCCAGCCCCCAGCCACAGCTCCCTTGGATGGAGCTAAGCGGTGGGGTTCCTGTGCTGCTGAGCCACAGGACAGAGCACCCTTAATCCCCAAAAGCTCTCTCCTGGCATGGACTGGAGGTCCTAACGAGCCTGCCCTTGCCAGGGGTCTGAACAGCTACTGAACACCCACAATTCGTTTATAATCCCGTGGCTGTGCCACAACAGCTGGGAAGACAAACGAAAACAGCAGTACACAGACGCCGGGCACATACTCTTTATTCTGGGGATAAAAATTGCTTATACATTTTGCAGCAACTATTTTCATAAAAGACTTTTATAAAAAATGTAAAAATAAGCAAATATTTTCCATTATTAATATAGGAAAATGCTGCTGTGTGAATGGTTACTCTACAACTTATGAGATAAAATACCACCTTAAGGAGATATTATCTTTACAATAGTTAAAAAAAAAAGGCAGAGGGCCATCGTATTAACACGCCAGGCACGAAACTGGCTTCATTCCACAGAAATCACTCATCTTGTAAAAGGTAGCCACATATATAAAAAGGCACTTGGTTATTTGGGGCTAACAAGGAAAAGCCCTTTGTTTCTTTAGCATCGATGTAGCAACACTTCATTATTTGCAGTGAAACATGTACCTGGACAGACCTCCAGGAGCCTGCAGGCTCCTGCCTGGAGATCTGAGTCGGTTGCAGCTAAACTTCACAGGACACACTGCAGCGAGCGTGCTGGGGAACATTGTGTGCGTCGTAAAAAGCAGTAACTTCAGAATTAAAAACTTCAGCCCAAAACGATGGCCCTGGGAACCAGCACCTCCTGAGGCCCTGCCTTCATGTACCATTGAGTCGAATCAAAAGAAAAAGCTTTTACTCTTGATTAGAATGGAAAGAAACATCAGAGAGAATACTGTACATGGTAGGATGCTGAATGGCCGCTGCTCGGAGGGGAGCGGCCTTCTCTGTCCTTTGGCGGCAGCCGACAGCCCCGATCTCTTTGGAACGTGTGTCTGCAGGGTTCCCCCAAGAGGTAGGAGCAAACCATCCCCAGAAATGTTCACTTCGGCTGCTGACTGGTTCAGAGCCCTGCAGGGAAGCCCTACTCTTGAGGACAAAGCAGAAAGGGCGCCTGTTTGTCTAAGGTCAGCGACAGCTGGCTTCCATAACTCCAAAAATATCGGGGGAGCTGCAGTAAAATGGCACTACCGTCCCACAGAGCACGTGGGGCACCTCAGTTGGGAAATCTCGATACAGGCTGAAGCTGAGAGCAGAGGACAGCCCCAAACCTGTTAAGCAAACTGCATTAGACAGCGGTTTCTGAGCTATTTGGTCTGCCGCTTACGCCCAGCTCCTGGCTGCAGGCACACCGCTGCTGCTGGAAGCCTGCTGGGGAGTCAGTGCTGCAGCCTCCTTGGTGGGAGGGGAAGACGAGGCAGCCCTGGGCCCAGGGCTGGAGCAAAAGGGACACTTTTCAAAGGGCTGGATGCCGTTCCTGACGCAGAAGGACACACACTGCAAACATGTAACAACGTCCTTGACACTTCTTGATAGTACCATAAAGACGCAGCATATGGTATCTGGAGGACAGGACACACAGCCACCCTTGGATGGAGGGGAGGGGAGTACTGTGCAAGAACGCTGGGAGCTTGTGTTACCAGGTTTTGAAACACTTGTGCTCATCCTAAGAGCTTCCCAAAAGGCCTTCAGCGGTTGCAGGGCATCTCTTCTGTCACGGGAGCCCGTGAAGGTGGTCACGGACACACCTGGCAGGACGGGGGCATGGGGAGGGTAGTGTGTCAAAACGGTCAGGCGTGTCTCAGGAAGACATACAACACAGGAGAGATGTGCCTACAGGCCACCACGGGGGGGAAGACCAGGTCAGACCAGCGTTTTCAGGAGGGGGGGAAAAAAAAACAACAAAAAATCCTAAGAGAAGACTATATGTATATATAATCTCATAATACCTGGGGATCAGGCAGTGAGAACGCTAAGGGGTGTTAGTGGGTCTGCATAAGATAAAGACTCTTGAGGAAAGGGTGAAGCTGTGTGACAGAAGGTGTCACTTGACCTGCAGGTGTTTTGGGAAGTCCAGCTTGCTTGCTGAGCAACAGTGGCCGAGGGGTCTAGGAATGTGGGTGCAGCTCTGAGCTGTGTCAAGACAAGGCAACTTGAACTCGAGGAGAACTAGTAGAAGGTGCTTCAGAGAGAGGTTACATGGGTAACAGAAGGAGTAACAAAATAAGGATACAAAGCTAGGTTTGGCTAAATTTCTGGAGAAAGGACCATGAGATGCATTAAGCTGAAGAGCTGTCTCCCCCAAGAAATGGTGGAACATATTTAAAAGCAGACTGGAGAATCCAGTGCAGATAGCAATCACACCCAAGGTGCATGGGAGTTGGTTAGAAGTGACCCAACTGGTCTTCTCCATCACCAGCTTCTACAGTTCTCTGTTTAGCATAAAAGCATACAAGCCTACAGCGACCACAGTCCCTCCAAGGAAAGAACAGCCTGGGCTCATTAAGACTCTTGGATACTAAAATGGTTCTTCATTTCTGTCCTGGAAGACCTTCATGAGTTCTGGAGTCCGCTTTAATCGGGCTTCACCTTGGCCAGCCTTCAGGCATACACCTGCATGTTGTTCCGCTGCTGCTCTGTCATGTGAGCGGCCGCCGGCCCACGCTGGTTGTTACTGGGACTGGTTGCCACATCAGACCAGTCAGAGGCAGAGTGTGGGGAGGAGCTTGACCACTGGTCTGGAGATTCGGGCGACGGAGTCAGGTATGGGTGCTCCCCTTGTAAGTGCCGGTTGTGGCTAGGAGTCCGTTCTGTGGCCGAGGAGTAGCAGCTGTGCTGTGACGGAGGCGTGGGGTACTTCCCCATCGAGCTCTGGAACTGGTGGTAGGCCGGGAGGACCGTCTGAGCCACCTGCCCGTCCTGCTGAGGGATGGCAGCCATGGAGAAGGAGGCGCTGGGCAGCTGAGCTATATCTGGTATCTGGTACATGGAGCTAAGAGGACCAGCCATGTTCTGAGCGCAGTTTGACTGGGTCTGCTGCGGCAGTGCTTGCTGGTTTATGCCACCCTTGGGAACCAGCTGGAAAGTCATGATAGGGGGCAGAGACTCCCTGGACACTCCCATGTGCTTGGCATCTGCTTGAACCAAACCGCTCTGCTGAGAAACACTGGGGTGCGAATGCATCACCTGTGGTACCATGCCGAACATCTCGTTGTACTGGGACTCGTTCACCTCCATACGGTTCATCCACTCGGTGGAAACGTTGGCTGGCCGGAGCCTGCCAAGCCCGCTGTTGGGAGGGGTGGTTCTGTGCTGTGAAAGCAGCTGGCTGACAGATGGAAGCACCGTGCTGGATCCACGTCCTAAGGGCTGCATCTCGTGGAGGTTGGAGAAGGACATCGTGTGCGCAGCCTGCACCGCCGGAGCAGTCAGCAGCGAGCTGGGTGACGAGTGTAACACCCCTGGCGACGGCATCACAGGAGACGATGTTGGCTCGGAGGCAAAAGCATGGGGCGATTCTAGGGAATCAACTGGTGACAGGGTCACTGAGCTCTCTGAAAACTGCCCTTTGCTCTCACTGAGGGACTTCTTCCTTCTCCTCTTCGCATCTTTGGTGAGGTTCGTGGGCATGATGCCTTTGGCATTCGGTTTTCGTGACTTCTTGCTTAACGAAGCATGCTTCAGGTTGAGGAAGGACCTATTTGGGCCACAAATGACAGGGGAGAGGGCAGAGTTCAGCATGGCACCGGGGTGCCCAGCGGGGCTGTGCGCCACGTTGTACTCGTTGAGAAGCTGCACTATGTCGTGGTGCATGCGGTCCTGGGCCACATCTCGGGGCAGGCGGTCCATGTGGTCCGTGATGTCTCGATTGGCAAAATGGTCCAGCAAGATTTTTGCTGCTTCAAAACTGCCTTCCCGAGCAGCAAGGAAGAGTGGTGTCTCTTCCTAAAAACACAGATAATAAGTATTTTAGTGGCTTCACTGTGGGGGGACTGACTTACAGCTAACAATCCCTTAACGGTGCAGCAACACCTGGAAGCACTGTTTGATGCAGGGTCACATTAAGTGTCTCCAAGAACAACCCACCCTGAGAGGTGCCCACTGTAAAAAGCAGATTACAGGAGATTATTTCAGACATGGCAGTGGAGCACACAGGCTAAACTATCCCACCAGGAAGTGGAAAGGTACAAAGGACTAAAACAGCCCAGTAAAGAACTGCAGCTTGTTGGTAGCTCTAAAGTCCACTGAGCAATACAATAATCCAAAGAAGAAACCCTAGGCAGAGGAAGGAAATCAAGGACTAAGACACAGCAAACACTAACAGTGAAGCTCCAGGAGGTCTGCACAGTGCAGACTGTCCTTCAAACAGAGGGGCTTCTCTCCCATATCTACCCTGCGTTGAGATCCCTGGAAATGTGACAGGATGTGACTGCTGCTGTGCTGCGAAATCGGGCTCTCTGCTAACTGGAATCCAGCTCCTTGACACCAGCAGCACTTCGCCCTGGTGCTCTCACACACCATTGACAGTGTATTGCATTCCTTTTCTGCAAGAAAAGCAGGACAGCACTGATGCCTAGGACTTGGCCAAACAAGGAAGAGAAGTGCCCTCCTGTATCAGAAATCCTAAAAGACATCCATCACTTGGGAGAGTTCCAGTCACAGTCTGGGTTTGGAAGACCTGCACTGAGCGCCCAGTTTATAATCAGTTCACTACCAACAGTAAAGAGATGCTTTGAGTTAGGAAGCACAGCCATGCTGAGCACACCCAAACGGTACCTTGTTATCCTGCATGTCTCTGTTGGCTCCATTTTTCAGCAGCACTAGTGTTGCTTCCACATTATTGACAGCAGCAGCCCAGTGAAGAGCAGATTTACCTGCAGGGAAACCCAACAAATTCAGTAACAAATCAAAGAGCTATTTTCAAAAGCACCAAGATGGACAGAGTTCACTGAGGGAAGAAAGCAACTGCAGTGCAGCTCATGGCACGTGAACACATCCTGAAGTCACAATTACACTTTGGAAATCACCACGCTGTGAGACACCCCTACGTTATCAAGACGCAATGGGACTTTCAGCACTTGCTCTGCAACTTTTTTTATTTTTACTTTTTAAATAACCTATCCACAGAGTCATATCTGCAGTCCAAAAAATCCCAGCATATCCAACCCCATATTTCTTCTGCTTCTCTTCCAGGAGTGTCTAACCAAGGCACTGTGCAGCAGCCTGCAGTCTATTACTGCTGGGAGCACTTCCGCAGGAGAGCCTCGTATCTGATTTAGCTACAGAATTTATGAGCAGCCCACACTCCGGGACAGCAGAAGCCCACCCCTCCTTGCTTTCACCACCACAAATATTTGCCCAGCCCAGTATGTCGTGTTCGCATTACCATGGTCATCTACGGCGTTCACATCTGCCTGGCAATTAATTAGCTCAGCCACCATTCCTTCCACAGCCAGACGTGCAGCCAGAATTAACGGGGTCGTTCCATCATTCATCCGAGCATCCAAGTCTGTCACTCTGTTACGGATCAGGATCTGGACAGCGGGGGAAGACAGATTTTTTTTCAATACTGCTCTAGACCAAAACTGAGTATTTGGCAGAAACTCAAGAGAAACTTTATAGTGAAAAAGCAGCCTGGGCACTAAAATGCGGGGATTCGGATAATAGGTAACAGAGGCAAACAGACTAAATAAATACATGCCAGATGATTCATGCATGCTGAATTGATCAAGCTGTGAATACCTGAGGAAACTGGATGTAAAATACAGTTTCACCTGGCCATCACACTGTGGAAGGCATGAGAGCAAGGCTGTGAGTGAACAGAGCACAGCTTGAGCAGGCTCATATAACCGCAGAGCACAGCTACTCTGAAAGGGGCTCTTCAATTGCTGTACCTGGAAGACACCCTGGGCGTCAGCAGCTACAGCCGCATGCAGGGGAGTCCGTCCCATGTTGTCCCGTGCATTAGCATCCGCACCAGCATCCAGCAAACGTTTTGCAGCATCTGCTCTTGAGTAACGGGCTGCTAAGTGCAGTGCCATCTCCCCAGTGCGGTCTGTTTGGGCCTGCAGGTTGGCACCTTGATAGATCAAATCTGATATTATATTTGCTGGGGAATCTTCTGCATCCTCATCATCCTCGCTGATATCAGAGCTGCCCACACGCAGAGATGCCAACATAAGCGGAGTACATCCATCTGTAACAGGAGAGATAACATAGTAACCTGACGGCGACAGCAAAGGAAAGGAAACCCTCTCACAATCCTCTCTCCTTGAGCAGCTACTGACAATCCCTCCAGTCACTTTAATCCAGGCCTGTTCTCTTGCCTTAAAGTCCAACAGAGTCAGCGAGTTGTTTTCCTTCCAAGCAAGACTTTAATACCTACTGCAACCGCAACAGAACTTAAGATACTTCTCAAATAAGTAAGATCATTATAAAACAAAACCAAGTTTGCTGCTAAAGTGGAAAACTTCCTCAAAATGTAAAGGCTAGATAAATTCCTGGAGGGAAGCAAGGGCTATAGAAAATCAAAGACTTAAAGTGACTAACTATTCACGTGGATGTTCTAATCACATACCTGGGGAAAAGAAACAATTGACAGAGAAAAATTATTGGACAACTAGCCACCAATTATTGGTGGCATTTTGCAGATATTAACCTGAAGTGAAATGCAGACAAAAGCATTCATATCTATTACACACCAAAGTTTTAATTAAAAGGACCCTGAAGCACTCAAAACTGAAAAATGCCCCAGGATGACTGCCTGAACCAACCTCATCTGGCTTTTAATAAGGCCCACAACCAGAGCCCTAAACAAACTGATGAAGCACGCTCCGTACTTTCACAGAAGTACACCACGTAGGCAGAGACCGTGGAACAGGATCTAATCCAGTATTATTCACTGGTGTACCACCAGCATCCTACACATGCACAAACCCTTGTTCCCCATGCACGGCTCCATCGCAGTGTGAACTGCCCACAGATACAAACTGCTGGAAACCTCACACAGTTTGAGCGTTTTGGAAGATACTGGGCTCATGTCGCTCCACCAGTCTCCAGTGATGGGCTCACACTGGTGGGACATTCACAAAGGCTAAATACACATTCATCCAACTAGGATCCTTGCATTGTCCCTGGAAGGAGAAAGGCTCCTTCAAACCTCTAATTTAACTTAGTTCCCTTAGATGAACCTCCCTCTCTGCTGATCGCAGAGGGTGGACCAGGAGGACTAGCTGATGCTGCTGATTTTTCACCCTTGTGAACGCCCGCCTTGATGCAGTGTAATTAAGATTTAAAACATCTCCACATATTTTCAGCAACCTGTCAAATGCCAAGTGCTTCAGTTTCAGCAGACTCTGAATGTTACAAGATATTCACTACCTAAAACCAAAGCCTTCAACTGCAGACACTAATGCTTCCTTACTGCTTTACTCCACACACATCACAGGCACCTAGAAAGTAAGAGGGACTAAAATGGCAGCAGGAGTGAACCACTCTGCGCTAAGTGCCCCATTGGAGCTCTGCAAAGGTGAACACAAATTTTGTTTCTCCAGTGTGGCTCAATTTCAGCAACTGCTGTTCCATGAACACGCAGGGGACCTTTCTGGACCCAATGGACAACAGCTTCCCTGCCTGCAGAACTCTCAATCTACAATGCACTATCTGCACCGAATGAAGTGCGTGAGCCCTGCAGAAAGCCCTATGGCAGAACTAGGATTCTGTGCAGGTGAACAAGGCGATGATCTCCTGTTGAAAGTAATATAGAGAGCTCCAATGCCCTGCGCCCATGTCCCAGCTCCTGATCACCTAGCTTTCCTGACTCTCTGTTTTAGGGCAGTTCCAAAACTTTCTAGAAATCTATCGTTCTACGGCAGGGAAGAGTGTGGAGCGGCAGAGGCGAGGGCCTGGCAGCGGCAGCGTGCACGCTCCTCCTAGTGGCTCACAGTCAGAGCGGGGACAGGCTTTCGCCGAGCGCCTTTCTCAGGATTTGTTGGACGGCAGCAAAGCGTTGACGTATGGGCCTGGGTTCAGTTCCAAGATCCAGTCCTGTCTATAGACCCTCTTGCCTGTTGTCCAAGGCTATACCTCCTTTTGTGCTTCTCCCTCCCACTGCTGGCTCTGCTTCCTTGTCCCAGATGAACACTTCTCAGTATTCAAGTCAGGCTGTGGTCTCCTCCGTACTGCCCTGACACAAAGAGCAGAGAGACGGAGCACAGAAAGGAGCTTTCCTTTTCTCCAGCACCACAGCCCTGGGAAAACCACCCGCAGGAAAGGTCTTGCTTGCTCAATCACTGCAGTTGTCCTGGACAGATCACGCCCAGCTGCTCTATAAGGACACAGCTACAATATGCATTAAATCCTTGAAAAATTATCTGCCACTCTCCAGAAAGTCTCTCAGGTATGTGTAGCTCTTTTCAGAGCTTTGTAAGTTGGCTACACGTGGGTAGTTTTATGAGGCTAGCAAAAAGCACATCCAGCTAGACCATGACAATTAAGTGCTTGATAGACTACTAGAAAAAAAGCCATGGACACAATGTCTTTTTTCCTCCTTCCAGCTTGTTCTCTGAAATAGCTGGAAAAGAACCCAAAAGGATCCAGCTGGAGGCAGACACACAGCATGGAAAATTCCAGCCTGAACCACTGAAGTTTTAGTAACTGAAAAAGAGGGGCATATAATAGGGACAGTTCATCAGTTTTAATTATAGGTGGTGTTACCAGTTATGCCTATAATTGCTTTACACTGGTTACACACTCACAATAACTGCCGTGAAAAGAATGTCCTCACCATTCTGGGGGACACAAAGAAAGAACAGCACGGGGAGATAGAGGTGACAGCAGCATTTTATAAAAAATCTTCTGTTTGCTGTCTTTCAAGAAGACAGCCCCTGAGTAAATGTAAAACTTGGAGTGAGACGGTAAAGCCAGAAGTTCACCAGATCAGTACAACTGAAGGACTCATACAGGCACAGGATACTGAAAGCTGGGATGTAAAGAACCCACTGGCAAAGTCTCTAGGCAATACTTCTGCAGGAGACTGGACCTCTTGGATCCCCCTAAACTCAAGAGACCACAGAAGGTGTTGGATTAAGAGAGGGAACAGACCCTTGGTACTCCAAAGCATTTCAACTTGCCTCTCCTCTCTCTAGAAAAGATCTTTACTGTTCTACCTGCCACCTGGAGCTGTGGCCAGGATGTAACTCATCCAGCTACAGGTGGCTCCAGTCCAGACACCTGCACCCAAGGCAGTCAGCCTCAACACCCTTTGTAATTAGGGGCAGTGAAGCATTACTGCAGCATGAGCCATCTAGTCTTCAGGAGACTTCGGCTTGAGACAGAGATGAAGTGCCTCTCAGAAGTGCCTGTTTCTTTCCTCTGCCTGCAGAGGAAGAGGAAGATGGCCAGGGCAGACGGATAGCTACATTAGCTGTGAGGAATCCTACCCCTCCTTCCTAACTCATTACTCCAACACTTTGCAGACTTTTTAAACTATTTCTTCCCCTGACAGTAACTCAGCTCCTTGCTTCTGATGCCACAAAGGGGGATAGCTTACAGCAGCTTGCTGCAAGCTTCGCAGTCGCATCTGAATGGCAGGAAAGCAACTCACAGGTCAGTATTATTCCACTGCTATTGTTGGACATGTGAACGTGAAAATAAGCAGTCTGAAGTCTTAAGAACATTATTGCCTGCACTTGGAAAGCTTTTACCCTGCCACACAACTGGAAGCTTCAATAGGGGAAATAAAGAAAAGCTTAAATTTGGCAGAAACTGATGGTTTATGTTCTCACACTCGTCACACAGAAATCCCTCCTTTCCTGTGCTTTGCATTTAGGAGAGCTAACGGGTCAATGAGCAGAAAAGACAATAGAAGGGAACTGAGAGAATGGCTGCAGTCATCATTAAATTGCATGGAAATATTCCCACAAAATCCAATAAAAAGCAATTGCAGCAATATCACCAGAATTACCTCTTCGCATATGAACAAGAGCCATGCTTGCAGATCTTCCGACCAAGATAAAGTTCTTGGTCAACTGTCTCCTCTCAGAACACAGGAATCTGTTATTACCAGATGACCCACTCAGTCCCTTACCAGGTTACAGCCTTAGTGCTACACTTAGAAAATGCAGCAGAGCATTCTTACTGCTTCTAGTCATCTGAGACTGAAAGAGAGCAAGCCTGTGTGCATGTGTGTGTGCGTTAAAGAAGTTTCCTTCAAAGTTGTGTTATGGTGATCAACTTGTTGAATTCATAAGTTGAGGACATAAATTAGTGAATAAAGAAAAAAAATCATTAACAAGCTTGCTGCATTGTCGCTCTGTTCCAGCACAGATGTCTCACACACTGCTGATCAGGGAACACTGTCTGCCAGAAGTTACCTTATTCAGGAAAAGGCCAACCTTGCTTCCACCCCAGGTAACACACACCTCAGGGATAAACCCTGATAAGTTGGTCCTTGGTGAAGTCTGCCACAAACCTCTGCAGTGATGCAGCTGGAGAAGCTGGGGGTTATTTCCAGCACAACAGTGCACTCTGAATTTCAGCTGCAATAGCATTCTGACAATATCTTTTAGGCAGGCATTGTTATAAAGGAGATCCTTTAGCTGTACTTCCTACAGGTGCTTGCAAAGTGAACTCTTTTTCTCCTGGTCACACGATATAACATGTGCTGTAGACCATGATCCACTCTCTCCAGCTTTCTGTTCTGGAGTGCACATGAGCTTTCCTCAAGTACCATAAAAGTTCTGCTGGTGTTCCTGTATACTCCATATAATTTTTAAATGTTAGCGGTCCCAGCCATGGGAGATGGGGGAGGTTGATGACTGGCTGGCAGAACACATGGACACTCAGAGTACTGACCTGGCCCTCTGACATTGACATCTAGAACGTCCACTTCTTGATCTGCTTGAGGTGGTGTAAGGGCTAGTGACGTGCTCCCACAGACGTCTGCTGCCTCCAAGTGCTGCTGGGTCCACTGGCGCTGATCGATCTGCTCATCACCTTCCGGGAGCAAGGCTTGATCCTCAGCCTGAGCACAGGAAATAAGCAGTTGCTTCAAAATGCTCATCAAGTGGCCAAAGACACTGAAAGTTCTTGGGTATTTTTAGTTTTGTTGGGGTATTGTTTGTTTGTTTGTTTTAAGCTAATGACAGTCTCCAGTCACCTCTGTTTGGCATTTCACACTCCCACCATATCTTACCAGGCCTGAACCGCAAGACATTACACTACTGTTAACCTTCTCTTCCCTTTTGATGCAGCAGGGCCGGTAGGGAGGGGACACTGGACAGAAATTACCTGGTTTCTCTGCTGGCCTGCAGTGGGAGTGTTACCTTGAGGATTTGCTCCTCAGATATCATTAGTTATACATTACAAACCCCTAAGCAAAGGGGGGTTTTGAGCAAGGGGCGTACACTGGAAGTTAATGCAGCTGTTTTCCTCACTAGCAGTTTTGTGGTAAGCATGCAATATTCAAGTCTTGGAGCTCCTTACCTTTGCTCTCTTTGGCTGGGGTCCACCATCACCTGCCCAGTGTTCAGTTGGTCCAGAATCTGCCAGGTTACCCTCTGGTATCTGGACGGACAAATTTCTAACAAACAAGGAGAACACATCACTTTGCAGGCTAAGCAGGGGCTACTACTGCTACTTATACTAGCCTGGAGAGACCAAGGATGGGATGCATGCAAGTCTGGTAGCTTGCAAACTGAGGCACCAAGAAATGAGAAATCTCAGGCAGCCAACAGTGGCATTAAATGTATTTACAACTGTGAACTTAGTTAATTCAGTGGAAAGCCAAAAATGCAAAAATGGGGTTCTTCTTTTGAAACTTTCCATTATTTCTGAGTCATGCCTTTAATGTATTGAGCTAGATGTAATAAAAGTTCATTGTCACCTATCAACCTAAAAATGTCTCATTCCAGGAGGAAATTATGCAAACAGTACCCAACCACTGAACTAAACAGAGTGTAAGAAAACCAATCATAACCAGGAGATCAGATTCCTTACAGGCATTTTATAGATTCAGTTAACTAAAGTTCTTCTGTCCAAAACAGATGTATTAAAATTTAGAGAAATCACCTAAGAAGTTCTAGCTAAAAGGCAGCTTTCTCTACGGAGTTAAGTGCATTTAATGAAAGATTTATACACCACACTCAAAATCCTCTGACACACTAATAAACACACTGCCAGTGGCCTAAATGCAAACTTACTTGAGTCCAACAGCATCTTCCCCAACTGGCTCTCTGCGCTTATGATTACTAGGATCCCTGCGCAGAATAAAGCCCTCTGGGAGCCACAGCGAACCATGTTTGCGCTTACGCTTTGCCATCATCACACCCAAGAGAAGGATTAAGAGGATGATCAAAGCTGCCACAGCAAGTAGGTAAAGCAACTGTGTCTTCGGTGGTAACAAGGGTTCACCTAAAAATTCCAGTTAACATACAATGAGATTAATAAAGTGGAGACAATGATCTTCAATCTACATACTTTCTTTCCTCACTCAGAGTCTTTCCCACACATAGTGTATTGTCTCTACACTGTGGTGCATTTAGAACAAAGGCTTGAGGAAGTTTAAGCTCCACTGCAACTGTTGTAAGAATACATCCTGCCTTTCTGGCTTCCCTTGATCTTGTTTCTCAAAATATTTTTTAGAGTATATGACTGCTGAACTGAAGGTCTTGCTCCTTCCTCAAGAGTCCTGCTGGCTGAAGACAGCCACCCTGAATCAGTGTAGAGAGAGCTGATCTACATAAAGATACGAGCATGACCCAACTAGGAGTACTGACGTTACCAATCTAGTACGAGGTTGCAGGTGAGCCTCAGACTGAGGGAGAGTGGAGCAGAAATCAAAGGGATTACATATGGCCAGAGGCAAAATCATCAGGTAGACTGAGGAATGCCCCCCACCTTTTCTCTCTAATGGCACTTTTTCATTGAATTCATGGCTTAGAGCACACGAATGGTTTTTAGTGCAGATGAGATCACTGCAGTGTGTGGGGCACTGCTACAGCACATGAGATATTACTGTTTCCACGGATATTAAAATGACTAGGCTCTGAACTTAAATGCCCTGCCTTGCTAACCAGATGTCCCCTCAGAGAAGAATCAGTATATTCCACATACATACTTCTATAACTGGGGATGAATAAGTTAGCTCCCAGAAACCATACTGAACAGTGGGACATAATAATAAAATGATGATCAATGATCTGAGCACGAATTTTGCAAGCCCGTTTGCTGACTGCCTTCCTCCACAAGCCATTTTCCCTCTGCCATTACTTACTTTGGACAGACACAAAAGGATAGGGCAACATGCCCTTGATGGCCTGAGCAGCTAAGAGAGCCGCAGCAGCTTCTGTGTTCTGAAAGCATTGCTCTGAATCCTCTGCACACTGACGGTTGTCAATCTCCAGGAACACCCTGGTGCTGCAGAGACACAGTAAGAGGGCACAGAAGTCAGCGACAGAAACTTTTGCCAAAGCACTAGGTTAAACTGCAGACTTTTAACTTAATCCTTCCACCCCAGCACTGAATTTGGCAGCTGCAATAGCTTTACATTTCCCCATAAAAAGAAGACTACAGTCCTAGAAGGTCCAGAATGCCCCAGACACCTACAAGCAAAAGTTACCAGCATAACAGGGCCAGAGGAACAAAGGCATCCACTCACCCAATGACCTCTTGCTCTAGTTCTCTGTGCTTGCGAATGACCACAAGTGATCGCCGACTCCGTGCTGCTGATTTCTCCCCGTAGTACGGGAACACCATGGGGTTTCCCTGGGAGTCCAGCTTGATTCTCAGATTGGTGTGCAGGAGAGTTCCCAAAGTGCGCAAGAAGCTGCGAACGTCACCCAGCAGCTCGTCAGGGGGCATCAAGACCACAATGATTAGGGTCCCTTCTGCCAGCTTCTCAGCTTTGTCACCAGCACAGTCCAGACCGTCCCAGCCACACTCCTCACTATTACAGCCCTGGTCACAGCGGCCATCGGCGTAGTGATCTGCACAATACTTGTCATACCTAGAACAGCGAAAGGGTTACAGGCAGCATATAGGACATACATATTCTGTACAGTATACCTGCAGTCTAGGGGCCAAGGCTTTACACTCTTCATAATCATTTGAGGTAAAATTACACTCATATTCAGGTTATAAGGAGAAGCTTGCAATCTGGCAGGGTGGAAGTAGGAAGCATGGAACAGCCCAAGAACACGTGGCTCAATTCTGGTACCAGTGGATGAAAACTGCTTATTCTGTTTACTAAGATAAAGCTGTAACACCTCCTGCCTCACCAAGGGAGAATCATCACAGCAAAGCTGTAGCATTTATCACAACTAACTGAAGAGAAAGAAGTGCCATGACAAACAAGCTGGAAAACACATTCAGAGATAGCAAATACAGCTGGGATAAAAATAAAGGTATTGCTGGTATGGAGTGAAATTCAGTATAGGAGGCAGTACTATTAAAATCTCATACAAGGTGAAATGCTTCCTATTTACATTTCCACAGAAAGCAGGGCAGATCCATCGAGCTAACTTACCACATTGCCATTGCTCAGGCTATCAACTTAGTTCATAGCATACAAGTTTCAGAACTTCTTTCCAAAAATAGACAAAAAGTACACAAAGCAGCAAAAACTCCGTGGTGACAGACTTTCAGCAAGAGCAAGGACCAGCAACAGAAACAACAGAAGAGATGGGAGCAGCAGGCATGAAGCATACCAACTACTGAAAGTGCTAGCAGGAGATACACTAGCGACACAGAGAAACCGTTCTCGGGATCAAGCCTTACTTGCATGTTTTGCTATTTTGCTGACATTCAAAGTTGTCAAACAGGCACTCGGGTGTGTTGCAGAACTCGTCACACTGTCCATTGAAAAGCATCCAGCAGCGCAATGAAGAGGAGCAGTTGGCCCAAGGATCTTCCATTCTCAGGGAGCAGTCGCCTCCATCCCACTGGCAGGCATGAGTGTTACAGTCTTCATCACAATAACCATCTCTTGCTTTTTCTGCACACTGGGAATCCAAACATCCTCGGGGCTCTGGGCTGAAAGTTACGGGCTGTTCACACTGGCTGCCTTGGGTGTGAACAGGGCACTGACAATAATAGTAAGGAGGCTGAGAATGAGGGTGGCAGCTTCCACCATTCTGGCAGGGGGCACTGGCACAACCCGTGTTTGTCTGGCATTCCTCTCCCACAGACAGCTTGGGGCAATAGCACCGTGGACCAGAAGATGTCTGGATGCACTGCTCCCCCTTCTTGCATTTCACTTGTCCACAAGTACTGTGGCTGCTGAACTCACATTTTGCTCCAGAATAACCCTACAGGGGAAAAAAAAAGCAAAACAGCCAGGCTCACAAACTTATTCTTCAGTGCTCTGAGGGCTGGCGATAAGGTGTCACGTGCAAACCCTTTCTCCCCCATAATTCCTCTAGCCTCACTGCAGGAGCCATGATTTTCTGGATCTACTCTCAAGGATAAACTAGGAGCTTATAAGGCTCCGTAACATTTTGAAATGGACTTAGAAGAGCCATGAACAAGGGGAATCTTGCAGTAAGCACAGAGAACTCAGGACAGCAAAAAAATTGTTGAAATTTAATGGTAGGTTTAAGACTGAAAAGCCTACCATCCTGCCTCAACAGCAGAATTGTTTAGGGTAACAACAGGCAGCAACACTCTCCTAGGGCACCCAGAAGCTCAAGGATGTGGGTACAGAGTGTCCGAGGACACCACTTTGCAAGCAGTACAGAAGAGATAACCTTCACCTACAGTGGGCCAGTGAAACTAATGAGACTGTAGCCAGGGAACTCTACAGCTGAGGGAGGTGATCCAGTTTCAGGGTACGGTGCTTACCGGAGGACACTGGCAGATGAACCCATCTGGCATATTGCTGGCAACAGCACAGGTACCTCCGTTCTGACAAGGCTTCCGGGGACACACATCTATTACGCTCTCACAGTGACGACCTGAAGCATAGACACACAGGGAGAAGAGCAGAGAAATGTGTGTGAGCGTGCACACTGAAAAGCCATTACAAAGCAAAACGCTCCAACGAATAGCCAACGAGCCAAACACTCCAGTGAGACCCACCCTCAGAGCAGGCAGGGCACAACTCTTCAGATAACACATGCTCTGTAAGTAGCTGCCTAAGTAGCGGCAGAGGAAGGCACAATCCTAGAATCCACAAGGGATATTTGGAGAGAGACCACCTTGTCTGCTTCCTCAGGAATATGTGTTACCCAGCACAATGACAGAATTTGCTGCTGTTACCCTCAAGTCATCCAGGCACAGAGGCTGAAGGTCAGCACCTAAGGGGGTTCCTAAGACTTCTTCACTTTTTGGCAGGTGCTCAATGACTCCAAGGGCAAATCACACTCTAACCATGAATGAACCACCCTCAGGACCAGATGCAACACGAGTGAACAGGACAAGCAAGGAGACTGTCCTCAGACTGATCAGCTAGACAGAGAGGTCTTACTGCACTGACTAGCATTTGCAGCGGCTCCCAGAGACAAACTCTGACACCAGACTTTAAAAGATGAGGATGACCTAAGCATGACTTGGACCCCCTAGGAAAATGTTAATAGAAGTCTCCACACATGTGCAGCCAAGACTGACTGCTTGCAGACAGGAGCAGACAGGGCAGGATGGCCCAGGGAGTCCTGGCATCCTATCAGTCACAAACCACAGCAAAGCCACCCCATTCCCTCCCAGGCAGAAGGGTCAATGTGGAATGCACAGAAGACGAACAGCTAGAGGAAGAAGCATGCTCCCCCTCTGTGCCTAGCATTTCCAGACAGATTTCATGTCTGAGACACAGCAGCTCTCCCTGCTCCTCCTAGGGTGCAGCAGGTCTGCGCTCCCCACGCTGCAAGTTCCAACAACCCTTCCATGAGAGCCAGAAGCAACATGAGGCGTAATTAATAAAAGCAAGCTTAACAGAGAGGCTTAAATATAAACCTATCTGATGACTTGCACTGGTGTCCCACTAGTTAGCCTGGCTCCACTTCCCTCCTATGTCACTCTTTTAGGCACTTCTTTTGTCAGTCTAGGTAATGCATTCAAAAACTACCACATGGATTCTTCAGATGCATGTTTTTGTGATTTCTTTGCATCTGACAATCACAAATTTAGAGGAAAATCACAGCATCTTTAATTTTTAAGGAAAAAAATAGAGTAAACACTACTAGTAAAGCATGTAGAGAAGGTCACTGGTAAGCAGGGAAAGTGAAAGGTTTTAACCGAGGCAATCTGAATACATAAGAAGTTAAACTGACATGGAAACTGGAAAGCTGAAAGTTAAGACACATCTGGAGACTATTAGCCCAAACTTATGCCCAGTGGGAGGCAGAAAGCAGAATAGCAGCAATACTAACAAAGGAGGGATCTAGAGAGAGTGAGACATAAGTTTGCGCAGTGTGAAATTCTTGCAAAGTTGTGATTCAAAGTTGGATTGTGGAAGGATCACATCACTAAGCTAGGAATGTACAGTCTGTCTATGCATAGTATTCCATCCTGACCACATCACCAACGTAAGGAAGAAAGGGAGCGAGGAGTAGAAAAGGAGGCCAAAAGCTAATTATGGATACCATGACACTGATTTATAGAGAAAATTCGTATGCTGCTTTGCAAAAGGAAAAGCCGCGGAGAAACTGACATGTGAACAGTTACACTCCCAATATCAGAAATGTGAAATTCTGAAGGAGAAAAAAGTCCCACAGAAAAAAAATTCTGGCAGCCAAGTGTCTCAGGAGATTCCTTTGTCTGAGACAGCTCTGGAAGCCAAATTTCTTAGAAGGTTTAAAAGAAAGATTGGTTTAAAAACTGAGACATGGTGTAGGGAAACAATCAGATGTTGTAAAGGGAAGTAACTAGATAGCATGACTGCCAGAAAGGAAAAGAATGACCATTTTTCAAGATACTACTCTGAAATTGGAAGCATGTTTACAACTACTCACCAGTAAAAGCACTACGACAGATGCACGTATAATCATTTATCAGCTGAACACAGTCCAGACTTCCACGAGGGTTACAAGGATTAGAGAGGCATTCGTTGATATCTCCCTCGCATCGCTCGCCTGCAAAGCCTGGGAGACAAATACAGCTGTAGCCCCCAATCTGGTCAATGCACTGCCCTCCATTAAAGCAGCGGGGTACTCCTGAGTCTGAAACACAATCATCCACATTCTCTTCACAGAAACGGCCTGTCAAGACAGTAAAAAGTAACAATTTAAGGATACGGTGTCATGGCCTCATTTCCTATACTGCTCATCAAGTTTTAAGACCACGCCACATGCAGTCGCAGATATAAACAGGTAAAGATCCCCACTTAATTCAATCCATACCCCATGCAGCCAGCCAGCCAGCCTCAGATCAGACCTAGAGAGCATGTGTTTTAGATACAGGCTGCTCTCAATGGTAGGCCATACTGGTATTTAGCAGCTTTCATGCTTGACTTAATTTGAGGGCATAATTAAAAACACAAAAACAAAACAAAACCAAAAAAGATGCACTCAATTTAGCCCTGCGCCTGAACATAGCCAGAGAGCCCTGTGCTGCCCTTGCAAGGCTGCGAGCTTCCCATCATTCATTTAACTTGGTGGTAAACCCTGGAACTCGGTGAAGAGCATTTGTAGCGACATCATTAAAACAAGCAACAACAAACCAACAGAAAAGCAACTGTGATAAAACATGGGTTCCTGGCCAGAAAGTCATTCTTGCAGTCTGACTTCTGGGGACCTACAGTAAACTCTCAACACCAGCTAGGATGGCAGTTCTTCCCTGTCCCTATGGGGTTCCCTTTCAAGAGACAATGTCTGGTACTAACCACACAGTATAATGGACAAAAGGGGACAGAGAGGGTAAGTTGAGCAACTAGTTTTGTCTGTTAATACAGTTTATCCATCCAGAGCAAGTAAAGTCATTCACCTAAACAGGGAGGATACTTATACTGGCATCAGTAAAGTATTCATTTCAAACTGGGCCAGGGACAAAAGCTAAGTCTTAGTATCATAACTAATTTTATCAATCTTCTCCAATTCCTTTCATTTACAAAAAAAAAAAAATTCATCACATCCAAGAAGTAATTCATCTCAACAAATAAAGACTGAAGAATTAAAAGCAGCACATTTAGAACCTCTCAAAGGAGGGTGGGTGCTTTAGTACAACAGAGTAATTATGGCAATGCAGAAACTTTGATGTAGAGACATAAGAAGCAACTTTTTTTTTTTTAAATTGGAGAACCAAATTAAGAACAATACATGAAAAATTGCTAATGCAATGATTTACAATGAGATAAACACTTATCCAGACTGGGGAGATATACTGACAGCCACACTAAAGTGAAAGAACTGGTAATATGCATGGGCAGGAGGCAAATATATTAGATTATTTTATAATTTTACTTAAATTTACTTTATCAACCAATAATTTAGTTCTACCTGACACACATCTGGAGATTCTGCCTACATTGAAATGACACACTTAAAAAAGTTCAGAGGAATGTAAAATCTTTAACTGACTTGAGAAATAAACTCAAGAAAAAAAGTCAAGTGAGAAAGCATTCACTTATGGGTTAAAATGTGCAGTCCTGAATATTTTCAAAGGTAGAAGTCAGGGCCATCAGGTCAGATATAACAAGGAAATGGCAGGTTAGGTTTCAAGAAACGTGACATTAAACAGACTGTGGAATCATGCTTACTGAAAACCACCATTATGTAAATGTGGACTTTTTTTTTTAAAAAAAAGAACTTTTAATAAAAGAGCTCAAATTTGCTAAAATAATTTCAGTTAGCCTAGAGGCACTGAACTTCTTTTCCACAAAAGACTCCAGGACAGAGGACAATGCAGGGCCAAAATTTAAACAAGTAAAGGACACTGGAAATTATGCAAGAACTAAGCAAGTTTTCTGTATATTTCATAGCAGCTTAGCCAAAAAGAAACTTTGGGTTTACTATATCAAAACAGATAGGGTTGGAAGAGATCTTAACGGTCATCTCGTCCATCCCCATTGCCAAAGACAGATCATACATTCCCAAAGGACAGTCATGACCTATTGCTTTAAAAGAAAAAAAGAAGAAAAAAAGAAAAAAACCCCAGCATTTATTTTTAAAGAGAAAATATGTATCTCAAGGGATTCAGTGCACTTTGGGAACATTCTTCAAAGAAAATAATGCATTCCCTTTAGACTCTGCACCATGACAGCAGTAGTCAGAAGGGAAAATTCACTCTTGTAACATTCTCTCAATTGCTGAGCTTCATACCCCGAGTTCCTGGTGGACAGGAGCACTTGAAATGATTGACGAGGTCTATACATGTTCCTCCATTCTGGCAGGGCTGAAACTGGCACTCATCCACTTCATATTCGCAGTTGACACCCTGGTATCCAGGCACACACTGCCAGTATAAAAGTAAGCATGAATAATCTTCTCCTAACAGATACATTAGTAGACATCTGAGAAAGGCTAACACAGACAAATCGAGCCCTCGGTGGGACAGAGTATGACTGCCTCTGTAGCTATACAACTGCAAGTGATTTCAAGGGCTGCACAGCCAGCCAGCTTAAGCACACAATTTGACCATGTGACTACTCAACAGCACACTGCACGTTTGCATTTGAGTGACTTTATTCCTGCAAAATACAGCGATCAAATCCTGACACCCTTTAGCACTGAGACTGGCCTAGTAGTTTTGATTTAAGGTTTACATGAAACTCATACTGTCCTTCTGAGCATGCGCTTCCAAGATGTTCTACCATTCTGAAAAGCTTAGGAAGGTTGATATACCAAAATCTCATGGTCTACACCACTCTCTGAATCAGTTGTAGGAAACAGAAAGCAGTGGAAGGCATCTCCCACCCTGAGAGGCAAGGGATACCTTGCCCATCCAATAGGGAGAATACAACATTCCTTTAATGCATTCTACATATATTTTAATATAAACCACACCTCGGGAAAAAAATCTTGCAAGAACTCTGTCTCCAAAGAGGCAAGGAGTTCAAATGCCCATCAACCACACCTCCTTATGGTCACACCTCTAATTCAGTCCTAAAAGCCTCTCAGGATCATTGCTTCTGCCACAGCTAAATTAAAAATTCTTTCCAGGTGCAGGTTGTTTTTATCCCCTCTTTGAAGCTATTCTACTGCTTGCATGTGTTTCTGATTTCTTTTGATTCCTTTGCATTACAATGCTCTAAATATTTAGACCTCTTCCTACGAAACCACCATGCATTACCTCGCACTGGTATCCACCCAGGTGATCCCGGCAGGTAGCACCATTCTGGCAGGGGCTGGAGTCACACTCATCCAGTTGCACCTCGCAGTAACTGCCCGTGTAACCCACCTGGCACTGACAGTGGTGCGTGTTTCCAACGTTGAGGCAATGACCAGAGTGCTGGCACAACTGGTCCACTGTGACTCCTGAAACACAGTTAAAAAAAGTGAGCAATCACATAAGACACACTTGCTGCCAGTGTTGGTAGCTCAGCCAGGAATGAATATGGCTAGACCCAGCAAATTGAAAAGCTGAAACTCAAAAACTGAGGAGCTGCTCTTTAAATTACAGTGGGTCAGAACCACAACTGGCTTCCAAATGAAGGCACTGCTCAGTCCCCTTTGGATCACCAGCATCAACACTGGCACAAAGTCTTTGTATTGCTGTATTATTTTACTGGCTGGTGAATACACATCTGAAGTACTACTGTTGCAGTACAAAGGTTCAGGGTACCCAGAATGTCTGCAAAAGATATGGAAGCTTGTCACCCTTCTCCTTTGACGCTGAAGCTGCTTGTTTGGATTTCCTGGACAGAAAATTGCATGACACTGCCCATCAGCCTGGGCTACAAGCCACCTTCCAGGAAGGAATTAGCTTAAAAACCAAATATTTTACATGTACACCATCTGAAGCAGGAAATTACTACTTTGGGGGGCCATGGTATTACCTATAGCTAAATAGTTCACTTAACAGCCAGCATTCTCTGTGAAAATACTTACAAAGGTCATGAGTTACAAGATGCCTTTTTTGTACAAGGACAATATGTCTTAAACCTGGCCTGCCTGGGATTTAGGCATAAATAGCTGATCTGTTTTCCAAAAAGGCAGTCCATGTAAAACAGTATTACCGAAACTATGAGACTTCATAAAATGTTTTAATTCTTCTTTTCTAATATTTTTATAGTAGTAACTAGCTTCTTATGTCAGGGAGAATCCAGAAAGCCTCGACTCCCAAATGCAACCTTGCAGAGTTTTCTAGCTTAGAAGTGATCATGACTGACCACCTAGAGGAAAAGCTCTCTGGGATTTCCAATATGCTGTGTTCATAGGCATATGGGGAAAGTAGGTGCAGATCAATGATGCATGGGGAAATGTTTTCAGTTAAAGCACAGAGGATGCTTATTTACCCCGTTGTGAAGCTGCCACTTGACAAGAGACATTGGGCACATCGCAGTAAGCACCAGTCCAGCCAGATGGACAGACACATCGAGTCTGGGCTCCATTTTGGACGCACGTGCCTTTATTCTTACAGGGAGACTTGCTGCACAGATCCATAAGCGCCTGAAGAGAAAAAACCCACAACACGATATATGGCAAGTGCAGTAAGAAACACTACTCAGAGTACAAGTTCGAGGAGCAAAGAAAGGAAGCCATGCAAAACTGGTTCCATGTGGCACTGGAAAGAAAGAGACAGTACTTCCCAAGTCTAAGCCAGGTGCTTCACTAACAATTTCAAGAGCTCATATGCCTTGGAAAGCGCAAATGTACAGAGAAGTAAACCCCAGATGGCAGCATCATTTCAAGAGTAAGCTGATCCTCACACCTTGCTATGCAGATTAGCTGGCTGGGTTTGAGAAAATTCAGTTTTATCTCAGACTAGGCTTCTAGTTCCACATTAGGAGGAGGCTTCCAGCTATCAACAGTAATGGGTGCCCTTTCTTCTCTCAAACTCCCCCATGTTCGCTGCTTTTTGAGGATGAGAGATATGTTCCACATTTTGATCTTTCCTCTTCCTTTTTGTCATTAGCTCACCATACCTGCTTTTGGCACCATTTGCTCTAGTATGGCCTCTGAGTTTTCCTGTCTTCTGAGATGCAGTGGAACCCCCACAACTGTTTTCTGAACTGAAGATGGGCCAAAGTATACTGCCTTTCTTGACTGCTTATATCAAAAAAGTTTCCAAACCAAGAGACTAAAACTCAGTAAATCATCATATGAAAGTGGAGCAAGGACCCAAAATAACTGTCTGACCTAATATAAACCAGCCACTAACCATCAGTTCCTTTTTGAGCACTTAGCCTTCAAAGTACTACAGCTATTTGATTGATTTCAAGCTGACTTGAGGGAAGGATGAGGTTTTTTTAAAGCGAGTAGTACTGAATTTTGGCTGTAAAATGCCATTTCAATTGCAGAAAGTTCTGCTTTTCAGATGCAAACTGTCTGCTCACAAAGATTAAAGTAGAAAAATCTGTGCTTTCACAGGCAACCAAAAAGAAACTTGGAATTAAGTTTTATCACATGTAGTTGAGCGTGAAGAAGAAAAACACCGAGCCTCTTGCTTCTGCATTTGTAATGAGTAGCTGACTGTTTTACATGCAAATTCTATAACTTATGAATCATTGTCTGATTTTGCACTGCTTATTTAGCTTTGCTAATTAGGTCAAGCCAGTTTACCACTAAGACAAGAACCACAGCATAGCTGTAATCTATAAATCTCTCCAATACAGCTTTAAATAGTGCTTATAAATTTAGAAAGTTCTGATTCCTTGTATAAAATGAGTAATACATTATGATCAAGCTTATCCGAACATAAAGCAGACTTTATGAGAATCCACAATATTTAATTTTGGGACAGGAACATCAATCCTTTTCTCAAGTAAAAACAAAGCAAACATAACAGAAGAGGAACTACTGAACTTCACAGTACTTTACAATCACTCTCAATGCTAATTCTCCCAATGAGGTTTAAGTGGTGTGCCCAGAATGCATAATTAGGGTAGCAGAGCGGTTGCTTTTTATATCACTTCATTACTTTGCATTCACTTCCTCCATTAGCGATACCTAGAAGCAGACCTGACAATTTAATGTCTAGCAACATACTTCTGGAAAAGCACCTCCCCCACCGCCACTAAAATGCTGCTTCTAACACCCACTGCTTTACAAAGACAGTGGCACAAAAGACAGTTGCAAAATTCTTACAAAATTGCAATGTTTTCCAGTAGTTTAAGAAATTCACAATTTCTTTTTTAAAAGGGAGCACTCAGACTGCTTATGAAGGAAGCCAATATAGTGTTTACTGTTCCAAAGCTAGAAATAGTCTCAAATCATTCTTGCTGTTTTGATAAACATAGAATAAAAAGAAAAAACTCTGATTTAAAAAATTAAACCAGCATTCTGTTTCCACTGTGATATGCCAAGTTTGAAGTTTTTAATAGGTACTAGTTAGTTATTTACAGCATGGGCTTGCAGCTCCCCATGCTCAAGCGTGGAAAACTGTAAATTGCCTGAAGTCTGCAAGTAAGGCTAGAGCTTTTTATTGAGGCTGTGAACAGGACAATCACGTCAGTTACTGCCCCAAAACATTTTCTGGCTTCTTATGGAAAAAAATCTACAATCCACCCAGAATAACTACATCTCCCTGTAAAAAAATAAACCAGTTAAATCAAGTTCCTGCTAATCAGACTGATGTTCTGCTTTTTGTTTTGTGGTTATTTTGCGTTTTTTTTAAATACAGGATTCTGCCGTCAATCAGGACAATTCTATGCTTCAAATGAAATGCAGCCATTTTCAAAGCTAACAGCTCGTTTTCATTTATGAAGAAAACTAATCTAGAAAGTTCCAGTGACACCTGTCCTCATAAATAACCAAGCATTTTTCCCCTCCTTGCAAACAGACACTTTCAATTTCCAGAGTTTTCAACGGGGGCACCTGCTCTGACAGACAGAGGTGCTGGACTTATTTTTCCCAGGGCTAACGGGCCAACCATCTCTGACCAGACCTGAAGAAACAAGAGCTCTGCCACGTTTGCTATCTCACATCTAACCCAGTCACTTCTGCTATTGGACAGTTCAAACAACAGTGCCCTGTGCAAAATGGGCAAGAAAATGTCACCTACCTGACAGTTCTTCCCAGTATAACCCAAAGGACATATACATCGGTATGTGCCTAGGCTGTCCACGCAAGAGCCTTTGTTCAGGCAAGGATGTGAATCACACTCATTAATTTCTGTGAGGCAGAAGGGTCCTGTAAACCCCACCGGACATTGGCAAGTAAAGGAATTGATCCCATCCACACAAGTACCTCCATTGAAACAGGAGCTGCAAGAGAGTGAGAACAAAGGTAAACTGAGACAAAATGCAATTAGCTCACAGCCAAAATAGCAAGTAAACATTACTGAAATGAGAGAGAAAACCAGAGTACAGGATCTTCTGACCACTGGTAAGTTCCTGCTAAAGAAGCATAAATCAGATAACAGCAATTCAAGAGGACTTCAGCTCACCCTCCAGCTCGTTGTCTTTTACCTTGGCTGGTGAAGAAAGTAAAGTAGGGTTTCAATGAGTCATTAGTGATGGAGCTAACTTGTTCAGTGAAATCTTCCCAGCTTCAACGTGACCTCAAACAGTATTGTACCAGGTAGGCGTGTGGCTTACTCAAATGGATAAATTTTATACAGATTTTATTACAAATTACAGTTGTATTACAAATTATGAGAAACAAAACAATCTGCCTTTTTTTAAAAGCTTCAAAGGAGTCACAGGTATGTTTTCTCAAGGAAAAATTCATATAACATGCAAAACACAAGCATGTTCTTAATTGAAATTATGTGAAAGTATTGGTATTGCTAAATCCCTTCCTCCTCTTCTCATGAGAAACTTAAGTCCTTGATTTGTAAAACTACTCATATGTGCCCTAGTGGAATTGAGATCAAAGGAATTATCCCCCTTCCCCCAATCTTCTGATCATAAGAAATTCTGCCAGATTAGGTGTCCTATGGAGAAGTGACTGGGAAAGTTAGAAGGGATGCCTCATGCAAAATGGACTCCTTTTTCCTTTTAAAGAAATGCCTGCCAGGGAACTCCTGCTCCTCTGAAAATAACCCCAGATAAGACTGAAGATGATCAGCTTGATAACGTACACAAAATTAATTCATCCTTGTTATCTGTTTTGCGCACTGTCAAAGGGTACTTCTATGAGAGAAGGCACTGACTCACTCCCTTGAACTTCCAGTGCAAGTTTTAAGTATCTAAATTCTGTGATTACAGTAGAGATGTCAACATTAACTTATTTATCAGAGATGTTCCTCTGCCTTGTGGCCTGAATTCTGTTTTACAGGGACCAGAAACTGCTCTTTACATTCATGGCAAAACAAGGAAGAGAAGACAGAGTAACTGTCAATCACTTGGCCTGTTTCACTGAAATCAGGTACCTATCTCCAAAAGAAGATGGCACTCTCTCACAGGCAGCTTCTCACGCAAGACACGGAAGAATTATTTGAACCAAATTCAAATTGGCCAACCATCACGGCGCTCTTAAATAGAGCTCAGTAAATTTTGGTTGAGGAGGTGTGACTGGTTTAGCTTGGCAAAGCGTTGAAAATTGCTACATCCTTCATTCATACCTGCAAGACTGGTTTCTGTCCTGCCTGATAACAACAAAAACAGGATGAACCTCAAGGAAGAACCAGGCTTCTGCTAAAACACCCAACATATTTCACTTGATTAAACAACTGTTGTGCAAATTAAACACACCCTCATCAGTGACACAATCCTGTTCTTAAGCAAAAGATATTAAAATACTTCCTCCCCCACAAATGCAATTTTATAAAAGATACGAAAGATAATTTCTTTGTGTGCAGAAAATGCATGAGAATACCAAGAGCTTTGCATTTAGGTGCCTTATTTGTTTCTGGTAACTAGACTAGAACAGACTATTTTTAAAAATTTTTTTTAACCATTTCAAGCTTTATTAGAAATTGTTTCCATGTGAGAATCTGAAGTTACTGACATCAATCCTAAAAAAGCTTAAAACAAATATGCAGGCAGCTGATGCATACACAGGGTTAACTCTCAAAGAGCTTTTAAAACTACCAAGTGAACCATTTATATAAGGACCAGCTGCTGAGCATTTTAAGTCAGTTCCACACACCCCCCTTAGAACCTCAGGTTTTATCTCAACACTGCTAAACCACATCCAATTTGTGAGCATTAAAAGATCTCTGATGATTAAACCTTTCCAGTACAGAATTTGTGGATTTAGTGTACCTCCTAGTTGCTTCTTCATATTATTTGCAGTCAATAACTCAATTCAGGGCTAATTTAATTTTCCTGCCTTTCTGAGAGTTGGCCATTGCTTCCATTTTTGCAGCTTTTGTATTTCTCAACACAGTAACCGTTCATAACCAATCAATTATTTCCCCTCCCCATATGATGTCTTATAAAATTATAAATTATTTATGCTTTAATAAGTTAGCATCTGTTACTGTCTTAATACTTGTTAAATGCTCATATTCCTCCTATAACAGAACTAAGCTTTTAACTAGTCATGCAAACAGAAGGCCAACTTTGACAGGGAACTGTCTTTCAGCTGGTATCCTGCACAAGGTAAGCAAGTCTCCCTTCCATGAATCACAAGTATGCCTCCGTGACAAAAGGCAGGAAAACAGATCCTCATCATTAAAAACTGCTTCTGAGTAGGACTGACTTCAAGCCACGAGCACACTTTCTGTGGCTCCTTAGTGCAGCACCATAATGAAGTTATCTCACCTCTCAGTGCATTCATCGATGTTGTTCTCACAGTTGGTTCCCTCAAACCCAGGCTGACACTTGCACGTGTAGCTGTTGACATAGTGGGTGCATGTGCCTCCATTCCTGCATGGTTCGCTCAGACATTCATTGGTATCTGTTTGACATTTATCTCCATGAAATCCAGGTAGGCAGATGCATGAGAAAGAGTTTATCCCATCCACACATGAAGCTCCGTTTTGGCAGGGATCTAGGATAGAAGCATTACAGTAAGTATTAAAATGGGTAACAGTCAAAGGCCAGGTCTAGAGTAGTAGCTTCTAGGAAAAAAGTATCACCAGCCCAGAGTGTGACAGACTACTGACAAGTTTTTCTGAGCCACTTCATGGAAGAGATAATTGCAAAGCATTATCAGTAACAAATTCACAAGAATATGTGGATCAAGACCAAGCTTCAAGGCCTACAGGTTTCTCTGCTGGGATTTGTTCAACCAAAACCAACAAAATCAGACCCAAAGTCTCTTGGTTTAAAATTCAAACTCTGTTTTTCTGACAAGTGCCTACTGATAAAGACAGTACAAACAGCACAGCAACTGCTTCTTCCTTACCAAGTCTTATTCATAAGAGAACTCCACCCGTTCTCTCTTTTCCAGACATTGCTCAACACACAAGAAAACCTGTGTGATTAATTTTAAGCATGATAGCAGTCCAGTCAAATCAAATGTGTATGTGTATATTAGTATATATATGAGCACTTGTGCATTACTGAGCACTTAGCATTCTTCCCAGTATCAAAGGCTGACTGAGGAAAGGCTGGCAGAAAAGCTCACAAACTCATACATGACCTTGGATTCCCCTCACCTCTGCATTTCTTGACATTTTCTTTACCCCTACCATGGTCTTGCTACTTGTGTATCACCATTTTTTGGTCTAAGCCACCCACTACTACAGTATTCCTTCTACTTCCACAGTACCAATCTGTCTAAAGGTCTCTGCTATTCAGTAGTTTCTTCCTGCTTTGCTCCTTCACTTCTGGATTTAAGACACACATTCCTCTGTCGGATACTGCCTCTGAAGCCAGATTCCTTTTCTACTCTACATTCCTCAGACCAAAAGCCTACATATATGAAGGCAGGGAGAGAAACTGGGAGGGGGAGAGAAAAAGAGGAGACAAGAAGGGGGATGAAAAAAAAAGTTACGGAGCAGGGGTTTTTTAATCTATGACTATCTTTAAGTACTACTAAAACACAAACTTGAAAATGCAAATAGATTTCACTAAAAATTTGCAGTTCAACATAAGTACAAGATCATTCTGTTCACTGGTAAACAAAGAAAACAGATGTGAAAGGTAATTAAAGCTCATTTATTGACTGAGAAATATGCTCACATGATAAAAATTTGTATTATAAGAGACACACCTGCATCCATTTAAAGGTCATCTGACTACTGCAGAGAAAAAGCACATTCAAAGTGAGACCCCTGGCAGCTATAAAATGTGTCTATGGCAGCCAGCCATTTATGACTGAAGCCAAAAGCTGCACATTAATTTTCTGTGCCACACATTTACTGACAGAAAAAGGAGACTCGAGTATCAACTTTTCAATAAGTTCTTGTTGTTGGAGGGTTTGTTTGCTTCATAGATTAAAGACATTTGGCTCAAGTCATGGAAGGTTTTTGTTATGCTAAATGAAATCAGCTGTAGCAGTAATTTGAAATTCTTCTTCAACCTCATGGGTGTGCTGCCTAACAGACAACATGGGATGAATCTCACAGCTCTCAGAACACTTAGGAAGAGAGAGAGATTTCCCAGCTGTTCTAGGGAGAAAGATGAACACTTTAAAAAAATGTTTTTATCTTCAGACACCCACGTAAAAACTAACAGGACAAGCAATAATTTTGTTGGCTTCAGTAAGCAAAGCTCTGGGTCAATGCACAGTGACACTTTTTGTACTGTACCTGTTTGCTCAGAAAGAGGCAATCAAAAGCTTAGGCTGAGCCAGATGTCTTAAAAGTTCTTTCAGCAGTGCTGCTTTGGGGTCTCCCACAGTAACTTTTGCTAATAGACTTGTTTGGATCCTTCTCTACAGCAGTCACAAATTTAATTTTTGTCAATGTAAAACACAACTCTCTAAATTCATACCTAAAGTCTTTAAGACTTTGGTTTGTTTTTAAGCTATTCTAAAAAAAAAATAGAGGTTTGGGGTTTTTTTGGGTTTTTGGTTTTTTTTAAAGAGACAGCAATTAAAAAATTACAACATTGGGAACTCCTCCAAAGTTTGATAAAGCACTTTTCAAATAGTAACAGATGAACATTTAAACACATGACACTTCTTGGGAGACTCTGATTTTTATCTGATGATACATGACACACACACACACACATATATATATATATATGAGAGAATAACGCCAACAAGAAAAAGAAGTTACCAGGTACTCGATTTCCTTGGAAACAGCAGTGTCAAGGGCATGAAGTTAACATTTGTTTTCTTGTAATTTAAACAATTTCAGTACTCATCAATGGACGGGCTATCCTCCTGCAACTGCTACCTATTCTGGAACAGAGGCCCTTCCTGCTGCTTAATTTGTTTTCAAATATGGATTAACTGGAACAGCAACAGGACCCACTCTTTCCAGAGTATTAATATCAGACGGAGACATTTCAGGAAAGACTGCTATACCGCAGATTCCCACCACACCTCAATCAAGCTTAACGTTGAAATACAGGTAAGCCCTGCAGTGTTACTTTAACTTTGTGTATTAAAATTTCAGGCAAATATAATCCTTCATTTAACAGTTCTCCTTATTAAAGTATGTAAACTCTAAGGACCTTTTCAAGTTAAGAATCTGGGAACAACTCCTGATATCAGTTAGAACACTGTAGTTCATTTCTGGCAGCTGAATTTGATAGATTTTGACTGCCCCAAATATGCAAGTCTTACAAAACTGAGGTTTGGGGTTTTCTCTTTTTGGTAAGAGATTATTAAAGAACTTTCAGTATCTGTCAAATAGCAGCCATGAATAGCACAGCAAAATTATTTCTATGAAAAACAGGACAATCTGCTGATACTCACTTGAAAGGCAGTCATCAATGTTACTGTCACAGTCTCCTCCAGTGAAGCCTGGCCGACATTCGCACAGGTAACTGCCTTGAATATTATGGCACAGAGCATGATTTTTGCAGGGCTTTGAGAGACATTCATCAATATCCACTGTACATCTCTCCCCTGAAACATGGAGAGTCCAGAAGTAAGACACCACATAAGGAAATGGTCAACAGGCTCAATGCCAATACTGCTCAGTGTTGAAAGTACAGTATGTTCCCCATCCACATTACCTTCCCAGCCAGGGGCACACTGACAGGTGTAGCCTTCAGAGTCAGGAGATTCTTGGCAAATTCCCGAGTTCTCACAAGGATCAGGGGAACAGGGAGCAACCACTACCTGGCAGTTCACACCTGGAGAGCAGAAGGGGAAAAACCAGGAGAGCATGCTGCTAAGAGCTTGGTGCTTCTTGGAAGAATGAATAAAGAGATTGTAACTTGCATGACTATCCTACACAGCACTGGTCAGCATTTCTGTATTTGAAAAATCCCAGCAAAAGGAAAAGAAGATCAGAGCACTCCTCATGGGCTCAGTGGGTACAAGCAGACAGCAGCCATAGTAATTCCAAGTTTAATGCCCCTTCAATTCCCAGTGCATTTATGTATCTGTCTAACTTTCTTACAAAGAAAATGCAAGCTGAGCTGCCACCAGGACATTTCTTAACGAGTCCAAACAAGGCTTAGATATGGTCTTACTAATAATAGTCTACATGGTCTTACTAATAATAGTCTACATGAACTGACTGTAATTTAACTTCATACAACCATGGCATTTCTCTTCTTGATTCCTATTTCCATGAAGTTTAATGAAAAGATTAAAATGGCACTAAGGGTGCAATGAAGTGGAAAGGAAAAAGAGAACAGAAACTTCTCTTTGAATTTTCACCTTTGAATCCTTTCCTACAGGTACATCTATATCCATTCAACAGATCCTCACAAGTTCCTCCGTTCTGGCATGGGTTTGATTTGCATTCATTCTCTTCTGTTGAACAGTAATCTCCTATCCAGCCTGGGTCGCAGACACACTTGTACCTTTAAAGGCAAAAACAGAAGCAATTTTAGAGCATTCTGAAAAAACTCCTCTACCAGTTTCTCCTGCAGATTAGTTTTGGAGAGAAAATCAGAAGACCTCTCTTTAGGAGAGCCCTAGTTATGTTTAGATTGCTCACCCCAGCTGTATAGTTTTGAAAATACTGAAAATAAACCCTTAAAACCACACTTCCCTCTGTTACAGTTTTCACAAAGCGCTCAGTCAACCAGCAGTATGTTTCTGCTTTGATAAGACCATCTCGACACATTTAAACAGACAGAAAAAAAAAAGATTAAAAAAAGTGGAGGGGAACAATAGGTTCCAAAGATAACTAGACTGTTTTAATACAAAGTAGTGGTTACAAATGAAAACAGCTGGCTGGGAGCAGGAGCAATCTATTCCATCATGTTTCAAAACCTGAAGTAGAGCAGCACTCCACCCATATGACGTAGAACCAAGGATTTGGTGAATCACCCTGGACTCAGGCCATGCAACACACACACCGGCCTCCCTCCCTGTCATACAAACAAGACTTATTTTGTCTGGCACCTAGTGTAAGGTGTACATGGGCAAAATATGAATGCTGGTGACAGATGACAGAAAAGACGAACCAAAACATTTGTTTGCCAAGCTTACACAGAGGATGAATTAGCAATAAAGGCAGCTTTCTTGCCAGCTCCAGGAAAAGTGCTGAATCCTGCCCTACAGAGTTACCCGCAGTGGTAAATCACTTCCTTGCCCAAGTGCTGACACCACTTTCCAGGATGGAGCATACATCTGGGAGGCACTGCTATTCCACGTACAGTTGGGAAGTTTCACAAACACAAGCCCTACCTCCCCAAACCTGTTGACTCCACAGGCCCTGTGCTCATTACCAAAAAGAGGTCTGATTCAGGGCTCCTGAAATCAGCATTTGGTCTTCCTGGATGGGAAGATTCAGAAGCAACTACTGTCTTCAAAATAGCCAGAAAAGGCTTTCCTTTTTTCTCTCAGGCATGCAACAATGTAACTAAAGCTGACTAAATCTCAGCCTTGGACAAATTGTTCTAAGTCAAATATCACTCTGTCTCCCAGTGTCAAAAGTTGTCTGTCTGTTCCTTAATAGAGAGTATTTGGGTAGCAAGTACAGCACTAGCCAACAAAGATAGTCTCCACGCTCCACGTTTTAGAGTTCAATGGAATAGATAGCTGCTGCTCCCCAGAGATTCAATTTTGAACCATTTCTTTCCTTTAATTACATTCACTCTACTCACTTGAATTGCCAAACCCTCCCTTTAGATGGTGGCATTCCACCCTGCGCTACATGCCCATGCAAAGACAGCAAAGAATACAATGCAGGACAGAAAAACCTATGTTGAAAGAGCACGGACTGCAGCTGGTGACTAAAGGTCTACACCTTACTGTGATTATGTCATAGGCAGCAGATAAATCTGGATCCTAATCTGAGAAATTAGAGAAAAATCAGAAACCTCAAATCAAGATGGAACTCCAGGCAAAGCAAGGAAAAAACCCAGTACAGAAGGCAGCAGGTATGTTTAATGTGACAGTAAGCACTTACCCACTGGTAATATGTGTGCAGTTGCCATGTACACAGGGATTACTAAGACAGCCATCTGCCTGGGACTGACAGTGAGGATGATGGTAACCTTCAGGACATACACACCGAAAGCCATTGACTTCATTTATACATGTTCCACCATTATGACAGGGGCTGGATGTGCATTCATCAATGTCCACATTGCAACGTGGGCCTAGGAAAAAAAACAATACTTATTAAGTAGTATTTCTTATAAGAACATTTGCTTTGCATGTCTGCAAGAACATAACGTTGAGACACAACTCAGTAAAGCCAATGCAGCCAGACAGAGCTTGCATGCCTCCATGCTTTAACTGAAGTCAAGAGAAGCATTTTTGAAAGATGCAGCACTTCTCTGTGCCTGGAAAACAGCACTTACACTCAACAAGTATTTACAAACCATTCAAGAATCTCAACAGAATTCCACTGAAAATCACCAGTTAATATTGATTAGGAAGGCAAAAATCACTCAACCGTATCATGCTTGGAACAAACCTCTTGAGCTCCACTTGTCATAGCCCTGCTCTTCTGCTTTGAAAGTACCTACCCTTTGAACAACCACTACTGCCATACTGTCTGCAGTAAATACAGTTCTTGTGGTTTATTGCACAAAAGGGACTCTAAAAAACACCATTTCCTGTTTTGCCTGCCTCTGAGTATGACTGCAAGGTTCTTGAAGTAGTGACCATAAGATCCTGTGAAGCTGGAAAGCTAAACAAAGTGAACGTTGCAGTAAGTTGAAAGCATTTTTAATGTAAGGAAACAACAAAGTAATGAGATGCGATGCAAGCCAGCTCTTTAAATACTGCAATATGCCAATTCATCATATTACTGAATTATTTTAACAGCATAATAGTAAGAAGTCCAGTAGGATAACAAACATGGTATGCCAGCAACAAAGAAGGCTGAAAGGCAAGAGTGACCAGGGTCATGTCTCTTCCTGTTCAGGGGACTAAAGAGTACAATCATGCCTGAGCCAAAGGAAGGAAGGAGCGTCAGAAGTTTAGAAAGACACCAAGAGAAAAGCTCAAGACACATGAAACCTCTTAGTGCTATTTCTAATGCGTTTCAGATCAATTCTAATTAGAATCATTCAGTAATAAACAGTAACAAACGTGATGAGAAAACTGTTATAAACAGTACCAACTGCCTTACAACAATTATTTTATGAGTGTATTACCCTACATGGCTCAAAACATACTAGGTCCATTATAAACAGTGTTGAGATGTGCTTTAGTCATCAGAAATAGTCCTGATGCAGATCTACACTTCTAAGCATGGATGCAAAAGTGCCCGAAAGCTCCTTTTTTCAGCCCTACTTTTACTGTATTAGATAAGACTTTGTAATTTAAAAAGGAAACAGAACAGACCACACTATGAAAGAAAAGTACTGAAAAAAGCAGGTTATTCAGCTGGAGACTTCAGAGCGGAGAGCAGCTCATTAGAACACTGAGTTAATGCTTTGCTTTCACAGAATGAGAAATACTGTTCATGGTCAAAGCCCATGGTACTGTCTAATCAAACACCTCTTTATATTGTCCACAATCTCTCTGTCCCTGGAAAGAAGCTGTAAATAATAAACCGAAGTCACATGGGTTTATTTGTTATAAAACCAAGAACCATGAATTGTACATAATTACCTAACAAGAATGGCATTTCACAGCACATTTCACATTCTTCTGATTGGTAGAACTTGCTGTAATGTAAGATGCTGAGATTCAAAGATTAGAAGGATTTACCGAGATACTAACCGAATCCTTTGCAGTCAGTATGCAAAGAACAGCTTCCTTAGCTACCTGGATAACTATCTGCAAAACAACTCAAAGCTATCGGGTAGCTGACTTTACCTGTAAATCCAGGTTTGCAAGCACAATTGTAGCGATTAATGCCATCAATACAGTCCCCGTGAATGCATGGGTTACTTGCACAGTCATCAAAGTTATTTTCACAGTTCACTCCTGGAAAAAAAAAGTCAGACAAATAAGGAGGCCAAATCTTACAAGGAAGACAACAAAACTACTTCCCAGAAATAGCCAAATTAAGAATCCCACCTGTTTCAAAATTACACATGCATTGGTGCAACTCAAACAGGTGATGATGCAGAAGCACTGCGACACCAGGGCACGTCACCTCAGTCACTGGGTGCTGGCTGAATATGACCCTAAACTTGTACTAAATGTTTAAACAAAAGAATAAACCCTTTTGAACACTATGCCTATTTTTTTCTGCATGCTTGAATTTTGGGACTAAACAGGAGGTAAATTCTTCCAAGATGAGTTGCAGTACCAATAAGGATTAGGCAATTCACACAAACACACCAAAATTCAGCAAGGAAAAGTAATGTGAAAATATACTTTCATACCATAAGCTTATCTCTGTACGCAAATTCAGCACACACCAGAAATAATTAAACGCTTGAATTCTGTTGGAATTCAAACTTTCCGCTTGTGCTTTATGTACCTGAAGTGCCCAGCAAACAGTTGCACTGGTAGCCATTCACCAAATCAATGCAGCGCCCTTGATGGAGGCAAGGATTGCTGTGGCATTCATCTATCTGCTCACTGCATATGGCACCCATGTAGCCAGGATTGCATATACACGTATACGAATCAATTCCATCTTGACATTCCCCATGGTGGCAAGGATCAGGATCACAGTTGTTGATATTTTCCTCACACAGAAGGCCAGTAAAACCTAAGGAAAAATGGTGAACGGGAGTAAATAAGAAGTTAACTGGTGTGATGCTGCAGTGAATATAATGCAAATATAGAAAGAATTATATTAAGAATCAGCAAAGTGGCAGACAGCACAAAGGCATCTCAACTTGTGCCCATTTTCCAGCCCTGGAAAACAACACTCTTCCACTGCTCACAGCATTACAGAACAACATCTTGCATGGAGAATCCTGGCATTGGAAGTGGTTACCTTCAGTTTATTCAGAACAGTAGCAATGAGAGGAAACATGTAAATCGCCACGAGAAATATTTACTTGCATCAGTATAAACTATCTGAAGGCACTCCCCTGACATCATTTCTTCTACACAATACCAGGGGGGTGACTTTTTTAGAATGAGAAATTACTGCAAAGATGCTGCAGAAACCTTCCCAAGGGAACTCCTTTGGCTCATGTCAAAGCTTCTGCAGCTCTGCTTATTAAAAAGTTTCTTGCTCCTCTCATTGGAAAACCTTTCAGTAACTCTAATCAAGCACCAACTGCAAATTTATGAAAGACTGCATGCAACCTCTTCAGTTAGGAGCAATGAAACAAGCAGCAATTTGGCCTGTTTCATTCTGCTTCAGCTGGGAAACATCCTGAGCAACAGAGGAGGACTGAATCTCTTCAACAGAAGGGCTAAAACAACAGTTCAGGAAGCTAAGAGCATCAAACAACTCACTCAAGAGCCCCGTTTTCCATGATGGAGCAGAGCTATATGAAACAGGGACAATTTAAAATAAATGGTTTTCAGAGATGAGGTTTTGGAGCAACAGCTCACACTGCCTGCCGGCAGCTGAAGATTAGGAAGATAGGACTTCAAATTTCAGACACCAACTGGAGACTGATACAAACCAAGCTGCAGGGAATTTCAACAGCTGAAGAGTGATTCTCACCTGAGTATTATAAGTGGATAACAGGCTCCCCATTTTTCATACAGGTTTGTGGTTATTTCTCTGGTCAAACATACCAGGTGACGGCTAACATTTCCAAGTTCTGCGAACGTATGCATGGATGAATGGGTGTGGAAGTAGGTGGGGAGAGGGAAGGGAAGCTAGTTAGAGAAATGGATATAAAAAGATGTTAGGGAAGGAAGAAAAACAAACCGATAAGAGGACGAACAGTGGCAAAAAAAAAAAAAAAGGACAGAGGCAAAGAAAAGAGGAAAGACCTAAGACAACTCAAGAAAAGAAAAGCCATGGTCTACCACTGGGAAGGAGAAGTGGAATAATGCCAGAAGGGAAAGAAAAGACAAAAAGCAAGCAGTAAATAGAGCTATCTGTACAGCATTTGGCCAAACATTTTGCAGTTTTCAATCACTTCGGCAGCTGGTGATTACCATTCACGGAACACATATCACTCATGAGATTAATAGAGCAAGAACATACTCAAACATTATTTTCCAGTAACTGACCTGCCCCAATGATGAATTCCGTATTTCAGTCTTATAGAAGGCTGTCAATATTAAATATAATACTTAGCATACATTTGTTCAAAAAATTATTACCTTGCCTCCTACTGTAGCTCAACTGAACCACTTAATGATCAGATATAATTCTCGATCCCTTGACTGAACATACCTCACTGAGATATGAGTTCCCTCTTTGCAGACAAGAGTTAGACTAGAAAAAACCCCACTTGAATATAGATCATAAGAACCCCTCAGACAGGACAGAAAAAAGCCCTAGTACAGTCCTTCTTCCACCTTCAGCCAAAGTACTAGCCAAGGATTTTACTAAGAGCTGCTGCTTCAATAACATACATTTGGTTGCTTTCAGCCTGTTCCTTGAAAACGCTCCATACATCATGTGCCTTCACAGAAGCAGTAGTCTTTCCTCTCATCTGGGAAACCTAGGATTTCTGTACTGAGGTGGTTCCAGCAGTTTAGTGCCCAAATTCAGAACACGCTTTTCAAGGCACAGCTCTCCACGCTGTCCTCCACCACACAACCCAAAACCCTCCTAGGCCCCACAAGCTCTGCACTCTTGGTGAATGAAAGCAACCAGATCACATACCAGTTTGAGAAAGACTTTCTAAGACAGTTTCCAAGTTTGGAGAAGATTTGAGCTTTTTCTTCTTTTTGCAAGTGTCAGCTTATTCTGTCACATGCAGTAACCAAAGGAGAACTCTGACAACAATGATCATTCCTCTCCTGGTTAGAACTACTGCGTTCCCTTACTTGCAACAAATTCATTGTTTCTTCAGGGACTTTAGGGAAGGGGGAGAGGGTATGCGTGAAAAGACTGGGGAGGAATTTTTAGGCTAATCTCTGCTATATTCTGTACAGTGCAGAATAAATTAGTGAAGTTAAATTTACCTTAACAATTTGATTATTGGAATGATTCAAAATGAGAGAAATTGCACATAAGTTAGCCAAATTAACAGCACATTTCTGGGCCAAAGGTAGCTCCAGGAACTGCTCAGCCTCTTCCCTAATGGAAGAGCTAAAGCCAATGCATTCCACACCTGAATCAGCATCACAAGCAATGCATCAGGCACCATTCACTGAAAGCAACCAAAAGTCGTTCCTTACTGAGAATTAGAGTGTAACAGCTCTGAACTCTCTTACTTGACCAGATGTAAAAATTAAGATAAAATATATCTACATCACTCCTACAAGTCTAAAGATAAGAAAATCCCATAATTAGACCTGATGCTTCTAAATGTGTAGTTAGCCAAGCAGTAAAGGAATTCAGTGCATTCACAAAAAAACACCTCAGTTCCATCCACAGCTCTGTCAAGACTTCTGTATGATGACTGACAAATCATTTTAACTACATTCTGGCAGGCAGCTACTGTGTGGTATTTCTTCCAGTGAACACAATTTTTACTGCATTTCACTCTTTCAATTTTGCAATAAAATAGTCTGACGCAACAGAAATCAGAATACACAGTAGTACTGCTCTGTCCATCTCTTGTTCTTCAACTGTATGCTATATAATCTGACTTAGAAGAAAGAAAGGTAAGCCACAGATAAAAGGCTTCACACTGCTCTTTTCCCACTCACAGATTCCATAGTCAATACAGGAGAAGCTGTCACCTTCTGGGAAGGAAGAGATGGGGCAGAAAGAAGGAAGCCAGAACTCCCATCAGTTGTGAACTTACTGCTGTCAGAAGTGAAAGGCTTTCTGTACTTAAATACTCTTCGCTGCCACAAAGGAGTAGACAAAACTTCACAACAAACAAGCAGTTTTTCAGAGAAAGGAAGAAAGAATTCTGACACCTCTTTGACCACCCCTTTATGTATTTAGGTTACATGCGATCTCCAGTCCAGGGGCTCTGAACACAAGACTAACCTGTGGCACACTGGCACTCGTAGCCATTGGGATGGTCAATACATTTGGCTCCATTGAGACACGGCGTGCTAGAGCAGTCATCTATATCAATCTGACATACGGCACCACTGAATCCTGAAAGGCAGAAAAAAAGATGAAAATCCAGAAGTAATTTGAAGTAGTTAATCTAAACAGCTGCACTGTCGGGAATTATTTATTAACAAATCCTTAAAACCACCCAAATATAAGCTCAGTAAGTCTAAACTCAGTTGCATCATTAAGCACACACACCACACCCTGGGTGGATTGGTTCCTCATCCAAACCACCAGCCAAAACATAGTTTCTATGCTCCAGGTCAAAGGAGCCTCAGCTTAAAAACTGAGATGACCTAGTCAAACAGAAATAAAGCGGGTGGAGCACAAGTGGTGTCCACCACTGGACAGTATGCCTGCCTACAAAACTGAGAGGCCACCAATAAAAGCTATCAAGTAACCAAAGCAAGTAACTTAAAATGAAACAATAATGCGCGCTTCACTAGAGCCTTCAGACTAGAATTACTACAGCAGTGTGGAATGTGGTACAATACAGCACTGCATCTTTCAGGACACTTCTTGAAATAGTTAACGAACTATCAACAGGTTATGTCAGATGATGCAGGTCCTTAGGCACTTCAAGAAAAAATAAAAAACCCCAGGAATGTTTCTGGAGGAGTCAGAACATCATTAGTCAATAAGAAGGGATGCAGAGGAGGCTTTTGTCAAGTATATTCTGAACTCAAAACTTTTTGCAAGCCATCAGAAAAACAAATTACATTTATCCTATAACTAACATCGATCCTTCTTTTCTAAAGTGGAGTCCCAACCCACCTCCCTCCTCATGCAAGCAACAAACTATACTGATGCAAAAATGGCTTCTACCTAAAGACCTCAGAAAAAGACAAAAAGCATGCAGAGGCTCTGATTTTTAAAATGTATTTAGAATTACTCATGTATATCTCTCACTGTGATATCTACCATAAACAGAGGTCCATGCTGCCAACTACCCTTTAAGATGAGACGTCAGCCGTATGTTTCTCAACACTTACCCAGTTACAGGCACAATACTACTGCAACCAGTACATGTCTATTCTTATTTACCAAGGACTGCAACTCACTCATTCAAACAGGTGCTGCACTAAGACAACACAAACTCACAAGAAACACACCATCCACAATCTCTCACTGCTTATCTATGCAGCTCTTGGTAAGGTGAAGCAGGAAAAATTTCCAGAAATAAGTACTTACCAGGAGGACAGACACAGAGGAAGCGGTTGACTTTATCAAGACACTCTCCATTGTTCACACAGGGATTACTTAGACACTCATCAATATCTTCTTCACAGTGAACACCTTTAAAACCTGTTTAAAAAGAAAAAAGATGTGACTGAAGGCCTTAGAAAGTGCCCTTGAAAGTGTAACTGCCTCTTATACCAGTGTTGAAAGTCTAAGCCTAGTTTCATTGCAAGTTTGCAGTTTGGATAGAACCTACGAGGTAAGAATATACACCAGAGGTTAAAAAGGGATGTTGAATGTCTATTTTTCACCGTTGTTGAACAGGCTCACTTAATCAGCAGTAACAGGATAAGCTTGTGCTGAATTCACATCTTATGTTTTCTTCCACTTGAGGAGAAGGAGTTATGTTTTAACACTTTGGGAGATATCAATATATTTGGGTATGCACTAATACAAGGTAAAAGGTAAAGAAACAAACACAGCAGATAATTTTAGCTCAAGGTTTTTTAGTTAATGACAGAGTAAAAGAAAAACATTAAGAAGGGTGGAATACTTGGGACTAGAGTTCCACCTTTCAAAACAGATTAGGTATTAATAAAAACTCATTCTAGTTTTCATGGTATCAGCTGATCACCTGCAGGGGTCACAATTCTTTCATTATACTTCATAAGAAGTATGTGCAACTGGCAACTTATACCCTTTTCTTTTTTTACCACTTTCTATCAGAAAGCAAAATAGCAGACTACATAGAACACTGGGATGCTGGACACGTAAATTTTACAAGCATGATTTCAATCAAATAACTTTTTTTACAGTTATTTCCTCAGATCAATGGAAGCTTGCATCATTTGGGTTGTTTTAAGTAGAGAAAATAAACAAACACTGTTATCCAGAATCATCATATACATCTCTCGAAACACAGTCACTCTTTTAAGTTTGCACCTGCTTTGCTTTCACAAATGTAAGTTTCTGCACATGCACTTTACCAGGCACAGTAGCAAATATGTTCACACGTACTCCAGCTCAGAACCCTAACCTCCTCTGCTGATGTAGAGACTGGTTTCTTTCTTAGTCTTCTAATTGCTTTCTCCCTCCCCGACACAAATGCTAAATCCTCCCGGCTGGTGCTGCCACAGCAGGCTCTCTCTCACCGTTTCATTTAGCCTCACCCCTTTGCAATTTTGTGTTCCACCTGAGCAGAGCTGGCAACCCTCCCTGTGCTCTGCCTTCCGATTTTTTCCTTTGCTGGAAGCTCTGTCTTTGTCAGAAACTCCCCTCACCTGGCATGCAGAGGCAAGTGAATCCCCCGATTTTATCCAGGCAGGTGGCATCGTTTTGGCATGGATTTGAATGACATTCATTGATGTCCATTTCGCAGCGAGGTCCTGTGTAGCCCTTCAAACACTCACAGTGGAAAGAGCCTTCTGTGTTTACGCATTTCCCAGCATGTTCACATGGATTGCTGTTTGCTGCAAGAAAAATATATACATGTGTGTGTCAGAACCTCTCCTCAGAGCAGGAAAGCCACAGCATTCTTTATTAGTCATGGTCTTTTCCAGTGCATATTCCTTTCTGGCAAGTAATACAGGGGGAAAGACTGTTCATCCTTCTGAGGAAAGGCTACTGTGAAGAAAACATGTGGCAGTTACTTGTCTGTCAGAAGCAAAAAGGAAGATTGCCGTCATTAGTAATGGACCAAAGGAGCAACTCTGGTCCGTATTATAATGACAGTTCTTAAAAGGAGAGTATCAACTAGCAGGGATGAGAGAATTAATGCTGTTTTCAAGGCCTTAGCTCCAGATCATCTTTTACATTTACTTCACTCCCGAGGCTGACAAGATGCCGCCACAGCCACAAAACAACCAAACTAGTCCTTCATGCATTTTCAAAAAGGAATGGCACTCTTGTCCAAGGCAGACTGAGGAATGAAATTCAAAGAAGTGCTTCTTTCCGATACTTCCATGGGTGCTGGTATTACCTTCATGCATCACCCTCTAGAAGCATGAACTGGCACTCACAAAACTATAAGCAAGTCTGTGAGTCCAGCTAATCCCCAAACCAACACAACAGCACAGTATCAGAGAACTACAGCTTTGATAGTCCACGTGGTCACCAGTCTCGGAAGGCACTCAAAAGATCCAGCCATATTCTGGCTGTCAAACAGCCCTGATATGTTTGTACCAAGGCAGGAGCTGCAACAACTCTCACGAACTGTGGCACTTCCGTTGTACGCTGCAGTTCTAAGGGTCAGCTTAATTATCACATCTGTTTGCGTGCACTCTCGCATAATGCTAAAGCCCTCTTGCACAATGAGGAATGGTTAAGCATCTCGCTGCTTTTCGATTTCCACAGGCTCACAGTTCAAACATGGACAGCTATTCTGACTCAGCCCTTTGCCCCAAGTCTCACACAAGATTTAGAACTCATATAAGGACACTGAAATGGAATGGGGAGAGCAGGAAGGGAGTTGCACTTATGTTGAGAAGCTATGACAAAAGTGTGTATTCTTGCCCTTCTGATAGTTCATAAAGCAAATGACCCAACTCCCTGTTCACATACTCACCCATTGCACACTCGTCCACATCCTCAGTGCAGTCTGCTCCCTTATGGCCTTGAGGACAGGTGCAGATATAGTGTCCATTCACAGGATTGGTATCACACAGAGCACCCTTCTGACATGGATTGCTAACACATGCATCATCCAAGTGGCACAGAAGACCTAGAGAAGCAACCAAGTTTATTCAAAAAAGTGAGATACAGCACTCAGACTGTATGTTACACAACCAAATCCTCTGTCCTAACATTTCAAATAGACTCCCACAACCAGAAGCTTGAGCAGTACCTTATAGGCTTCAACCTATAGACTACCACAGGGATTTCACCACACGCTTACAAAACATTATATTTAAATATATATTCTGTGACTTTGGAGGTGTCTCCCACGCTTCTGAAGCAGAACAATGGCTTACCATTACCAAAATCTCCTTCTTGAAGAAGTTAACTAACTCTTCTCTCTAACCATGATGATATTTCTGACAGCTGAAAATACAGGTGCATGTGAAGCTCACCTTCTTAATTTAGATATGCTGATCACTTGTATTTCCAGGTAGCAGTTAGGAGACCTTCATATTTTCACCTACCCTACAACAGCCGATTTTCCTCTATACTAGCAAGGTCATCCTCACTCACACAAAAAAATCTACATTTGCCTTCTAGACTTTTAAGTACAACTATCGTAAGTGGCACAGAGTAAGCCACCCTCGTGCAGAACTTCTCAGACAAATACAGATCCTGCTAAGTGCTAGAACAAGATCTGCTTTCCTTGCAATCTAAACTGTAATAAGTTTGTCTTCCAGCCTAATACAAATACTTCTTTGTCCTGAGCTACAGAGGTTTAAAAGGTCTTTGCTCGTGGATAGTACACGTTTCCTTTTGTTCTTCCTGGTTTGGTGACAAAGTGTGTAAAATAAACACACCACTTTAAGCAAATGCATAAACTTCGGGAAGTATCTTCTATTAAGTGTCAGACCTATGCAAGTTTTCTGCCCTTACCTGCCTTTCCTTCTGGACAAATGCATGAAAAAGAAGCCACTCGATCAATGCAAGTAGATCCATTAGCACAGGAGGCAGTGAAGCAATCATCAATGTTCTTACTGCAGTCGTCCCCGCTCCAACCATTGACACAGACACAGGCATAGCCTCCATTGTGGTTGGTGCAGGTACCTCCATTCTGACAAGCGTTGGGCTGGAGCTGACATTCATCAACATCTTCAGTGCAAAACTGGCCTGATGCACAGAAAGGAACAAGTTTAATAAAAGTTCAGACACAAGAAGATTCTTACACAGATAACATAACCAAGGGAAGCGCTGTAGTCCAGCTTGATTGCCACTTATTTCTAGGATGTTGGAGCCTGAGAACTTCCAACAACACCGGCATCAAATTAGGCAGAAGACAACTAGCATCTGTACATGACCCCAGGTAGGAGCTGAACTGTAAATAACTTTGGGACGGTACAGTGTGAGAGCCAGCGGGCAGCCTGCAGTGTATGAAGATACATCTGCAGTGATGTGAGAAGCAGAAAGAATGAAGGTCTGCCTGCAGAGCAGCCAGAGGGACTAAGGGAGAAGATAGCCTCACAAGAAAATCTCGGTCAAAGCAGTGTCAACCGGCCAGCAGCAAAGTGACTCTTGTCAGTAGAGCCTATATAATTATGCATTGAGTATTACTTGATGAAGAAGAATAGAATTCTTGAGACTCTTCTACCTAAAATACTCCAGGTATTTCCACAAACAACCACAAATAGTTGGTGGTTTTTTGGTTGTTGGTTTTTTTTTAGAGGCAAAAAAATACTCTAATAAAATGCTTTAATGACTGGATATATTGAAGAGAAGAAAACAAACACACACTGTTTGAGGGAGTTTTAAGGAAAAGGACCACTAGACCACTAGGTATGAAATCAGTTTCACAGGATGCTGAATTTCAGAGTGACATCTATAGAAAGCTCTGCAATTCACATTTACTGAAGTATTTATTTATCCAAACCCGTCTTGCTTTGACAAGATCTAGAGAACCTACCACTTGCATCAGTATTTTGTTTCAACACTTACTCATCTTCCCAATGAAAGTTGAACAGTTTACTTTTAAGCTGTAATTGTTTAGCTTAAGTTTCAAGACATTCATTCTTAATTTGAGTTTCTTCAACAGATAAAACCTAATGGCTAAGCATCAGCTAATTTCTTCCCAGGCTGGCATATGGGTGCGCACGTACAACCACAGAGTACTGGTCACAGTCCACAGGCTTCTTTTTGATAAACTGTTTCTCCTCTTTCTGTTACGTTAAGAACTCTAGCACTGAAAGGTTGCTTTTTTTTAACACTTCCTTATAACTTGCTTCTACCATCCTTCCTAAAACGTTGATATAACGTACATAGCACCAAAAGACTGCCTTTTATCAGAGAATAAGATCAGATTCGTTTGATGTGACCTTTTCCCGCCCCCCTCCAGCTGACACCATCACCTCCCTCACTAGCTTGCAGCACCAATCCATTATTTGGGTCAAGACTTTTAAGTAACTGTGTTGCTACTACCAAGATCCTCTCATTTCTCATCTCCAGCTACTGTATCAGCTGCATGGTTACATTTGCCTGGAATTCCCCCTGTATTCCAAGAATAAGAAATTCAAGAGCAGGCCACATCTTCCCTGCCAATTTGCCTGGGCTCCAGTTTATTCAGGTTTGCCAATTTAAAAATACTCATTAGATGTTGCTTAACAGCCACCTTATTTATTAATGGCCCAGACATTATGATGCAAGTGCACACACACACCCTCCTCCAACAGACAGAACTGAAACATCTATTGTTGGCAGGAATTAACCATTTCCATCTACTATACTCAAATCATGATTTCTTTTCAAAGTACTAAAAAAAATCCTAGCCTTTGGTCCTGTTAGCCCTGGATTTTTTCCCTTAGTGGTAAAAAAATAAATTATTATTAAAAAAGAAGTTGCACAACTGATTTTGTTCTGTGTATGTATTCCTTTCTCCAGGAGGACTACTTCAAAATAAGGATTTTATCACTTGAAAAACCATAGTAAAATTTTAACAGTATTAATAATTACAATACAGTTTTCAGAATTAATCCTCACTTGCCAGTTTACTTCGTAAAACAGTTGGGGGGAAATCTAACACTTCATATTGTTATCTCCAAAACATAGCTCTCTACATTATGAAAAAACAAAACCATGCATTTGTCATAATAGAAGTTGTTTGTTCATTAGCTTTTGATACTGGCTTATCAGAAACCAAACTGAAAAAAGTCAGTTATCTCAGACTGGTTCCTAGCAGTCGTGCATATCTCACAACTCAACACAATTGACTTCCTTCAGAAAAAAAAATAATCAAGACGCTATTTGTTTATTATAAAACTGATTTTCCCTCTTTTATTGGAGGGGGCCCAACCCAGATCAAAGAAGGTACTCACTGACAAACACTCATCCACAGCACAATCATTTTGCAGAAGCGTTCTTGCAGCATTTACATCCTCCTTTTGACTGCAGCCAATTTAAACTCAGTATCACTAAAGCATTAGTGCTGAATTTGCCACACCACTCCATATTGTTACGTCTCTCCCAAAATCATTTCCCTTGTGATGGGCTGAAGAGCACTCCTGAAATACAACATTTTGTGGGAGTTTTTTAGTGGATGGGGGGTGGGGGAGTGTATGCATGTTTGTAGTTTGTTTTGGGTTTTGGCTTTTTTTAAAGCCAAGATGGGCAAAACTACTCCTTCATATAAACTCTCTGTGTTTGTTTTTAACTTCCCATTTCAAGTGTCACTAGTAATATCAACACTTGGGATTTAATTTGCTTTTTCCTAGCAGTTATTCTCCACTTCTAGAAAGGACAGTACCAAGTGACATCACTGATGTCCTTGCCATAACCCCAGGCTATTCCACATTTCTGTAGCCCTAATCTAAACTAAACTTTTAAAAGCTGTATTCAATGTTTCCATAAGAAAAGAAAAAAGAGTTTAAACTTCCTTTGAGCAATTCAACTGTATTTCAAGAACTTACTATGTCTGAGGTCCTTAAATTTGATCTTCACTTAGCTTCTCAGATCTCTAATGCTCCTTTTGCAGCTACCAGACCACAATCATATTTGTGCTTAATTATGAATATGAAATAAACAGAGCTCCATGTAATAGAGTTTGTTTTAAAAACAAAGGAAATTCAACTCAGTATATTGAGGGGCGTAAATGAGCAATTAACTATTGCATTTTACTATTGAGTATTTTAATGAAAAAAACTTGTTCTTTATTGAAGTTATAACTGAAATCCAGACTCAACTTCTGGGTAAAAATATACTAATCAAAAGCAACATAAGGCAAGCAGAGCCTATGAATCCAGCCACATTAATAAGTACTCAGTCTCATCACCATCAGGCAATGTAAGCATAACAGTTTTTGAAAGATTCTGGAACTATGTTTTAATATACTACAAAGCCCAGACTAAAGTCCCAGGTGCTTGTATTTCTTAACTGGAGCTGGTGAACTGGCAAGAATGCAAAGCAATTTCCAATTCATTGAAAATGCTTGAGCCCTTATTACTGACGCCAGGCTTGAATGGCTTGGAAATACATTCTGTAGCTCAAAGCCCTCAAGAGACAGAAATAAAGGTTTTTTTAGAGGGGGTGGTTAGGTGGGGTTTGGGTATTTATGGTTTGTCTTATGGTGGTTTTGAATCTTTAGGTGTTAACAACATGGGATTAATGGTCATTATTGTAATTCTTCCACACAGGTTGGTTTTTTGGTGGGTTGGTTGGCTGTTTTTTTTTGTTGCTGCTGTTTGGTTGGTTCATTGGGGGTTTTTTTCCCCAGAAACCAGCATGCATATTTGCAAATGGCTTTCAAGGCTGCCCTCCCTCAAAGCATCATCATCACTTCATTCTTAGTGGGACTGCAGGATGGCCACAACCTCTCATTCTCCCAAAAGGGCTAATTTGCCCTCAGAGATTTCAATGCCCTCTGCAAATGAGAGAAACAGATTAATATTTTGGGCAGGTGCTGCAAAGAAAAGATTTGATCCTTCTGGCATTAGCAACCTAGGTCTTCAATGTAGTGTCTGTCCTGGGAGCTTCCTGAATAACTTTTTCATGATAGAGACAGCATTCTCTTTCAGTGTCAGACATAAAACCGGATTTAATTCTAAAACATCTCAATGAATATTCTGCACAAGGTTTCTCCGGCACGTGAGTCAGGTAGATTTAAATCAAATGAGCCAAAAGATCTCTGAAACAGTTTACTTTAAGGATGCTTCTTTGACTTAATTGTAACTGAACCAAGTATCTTTATTTGTAGCCATGTACTTGGTAAGCTTGTTTTCTGCTGGTTAACAGTTTTAGGAAGAACCAAGTCTTTCATTCTCAGAACTGAAATTCAACTTCCAAGTACAAACACCATTATGAATTGCATAGTACTACACATCTTCATACCCTAGTGCTTCTGAATGCCGGAACAACTTCAGCTAAGTCCTAATTCATTTAGCTGTAAGTTTCTGTAGGTATTTATTTTCTTGTGCTCTTTCTAGTTTCAATTACATTTCTAAAAAACATAGTAAATATAGGGTAAATTAGTGAAGGCAAACACACATACACTGTGTAACAATATTTTAATAGAAACGTAGAAGCGTACATATAAGAGACAACAAGAAAGGAAACACAAATTACTCCAAGCAGCTAATAAAAGCCTAACCTGACCTTGATATTTGCAGAGCCTGGGAAATCAGCAAAATGCCGACTCAGGTTCTAAGTGACCTTGTACAAAGTAAACAGTTAGTCCATGTGGTATTTCAAAATTGAAAACTAGAAGTAGAAAAAGGGAACAGACTTCAACTCTTAGCACTTTTTGCCCACTATGAAACTAAGTTACTTCCTGCATATTTCCCCTCAGAAAAGTCATATGGAGTAAGACAGACATGTTTGCTGCTTTGATTGCTCCCATTTTCAGACCAGCAGGAACTGGACAGGAACTCTAGGAGCTTCTCTTTAGGCAGACACAGGATGCAGTGGTTCAAGGCCCCTCAAGTAGTTGTACCAGATTTTATTGATGAGAAACATCCAGTCCCTTCTCCTAGAGGTCTTTATGTTAAAAAGAAAATAAAGCCTCGTTTATGAAGGTAAAGCAGATAGCACATAAAATGACTACAATCCTACACTGAAAAAGTAGAGCATTAGCTTGAGCAAATAAGAAACCAAAACAGTCACCCTGTGAAGCAGCAGCAGGCACCTTCAAAAGCTGATCCTACTGAACCATACAGGCTTTGTATAAACCCCAGTTCCAACTGCACTTTTCCTGCAGCTGAATGCAGGGCCTTCAGTCAGTTCAACCAGAGGTCCTCATCTTTGGCAGAGCAGACTTTCCATAAAGGAGAAAGTTTTCTTGGCCTCTTACAACTCTCCAGCAGGAAAGACTGCTGATGCACAGCTGGAGTACCAGAGGCTAAAGCTCCTGAGAGAAGATTTCACATGCAGTTTAAGCACTAAAAACACTTGGTAGGACAAAGGATGCAAATACCTTCCCGTGTCTTGAAATAAAATCAGTTTCTTGAAAACTGAGCTGGGAGGACACAGCAATGTTCATTTCTCTCAAAATCACAACAGCACTGGACTCAGACCAAACTGCAAGTCAGAACATCTTAAAAGTGTAATGATACTGGAAGGGAAAGATAATCCAGCGAGAATCACAAACTGGTCCTCAAGGTCCTAAGAGACTCACTGGAAGAGGAGCATCAGGTTTCAAGCAGCTCTTATGCCTCCATCCTCTCAGTACCTCACCAGAAGTTTGTCACTTGTCTCAGACTAGTGCTCCAGTATGCAGGGAATAGCTCACTAGCTCTCTTGCAAGGGCTATCTGGGAAGCTATAGACCAGATCTACACAGAAACTCTCAGAAAGAGTAATTTAATTCACAAAGTATTTCGAAGATTCCTGTATAGCTGTTAAACACCATCAGTGTAGCTAAGGAAAGTGTGGCTCATTAGAACTGTTTACATTTTTTTCTCCAAGTTTCAAAGGACTCTAAGTAAGAAGGTGAACAGCACCTTATCAAGACTCAAGAACCAGCTAAGAGATAAGAGACAGTATTTGTATAAATGACCAAATCTAACTGTGGCAGAAGGTTAGCAGTACCACACTGCAAGGGACCATGCAGTTTCTTCTCCTCTCTAAGCACCTGTGTATATATTCAGGATGCCGGCTGGCAGACACCAGCTGGCTGGGCAAGGACATTTCTCTGTCCAGTTCTGTCTTGTAACACAAGGAAAATGTCTGCATTGACCATATAACCTGAAGCATGTTGTTCAGTCAGGTCAAAGCTCAGTTTCCTCAACTTGTTATGTGAGTCTCCTCAGCAAATGGAAAAGGAAAAGTTGCATGGAACCATTGGGCCTTCTAGTAAAATGGTGTTTATGAAAAATACTTTAACTCCCATATTTCTGAATTGCATATTTGTAAAAACATTCAATTAATCTTTAACTCACAGAATGATCCATACTCCTTCAAAAAACTAAGTTACAATTAATGAATATATACAGACACTGGAGCATTTAACTAATGTCCTGGAAGGAGACAAACAGTAGGCAGTGATATCTTTAACAAAATAACATTTATATTATCCAAGAGAAAGTCAGAGAATTTCAGACAGATTCAACCAAGCGAGGTTTTTGGGCAGTGCAACAGCAGACAAGGCTTGATGCACAAATGCCAAGCAAAATACAAAGGCAAACAGACTTGTTGCTGCAGAAGGTTTAGGTTAGGCACTCCTTGAGGAAACTCTTCAGCTTCCCTGGAAGAGTTCAGTGGGGACCTCTGCTCAATCACATTTTTAATCAACAAAATAAACATCACTGACAAGACATTTGACTACAAGGAAGAATAACTCATGCAAACAGTTGTTCTTGTGTAATAGCAATGACATAGCCTCAGTCTGGAATATGTTTTACAGTACTGAAGCCACCACCTCTGAATAAAGACACTGAAAAGGGGTGGAGTTCAGAGTCCGACTGACCAATGGAGAGAAGAATTTCGTAAGAGACTTACAAAGCTATTGTTACCCACAAAGGCAGAAAGATAATAAAAAGTATAATACAACATTATTGCAGGGAACATACAGCACGTGGCAAAGTATACTAAAGAAAATATTTGATCATTTATATAATTTGCTTTATTGACACAACGTATCTCAAAGCAAAGAACTTCAAACTTCTCTGAAAGAGGCACCACTTTTATACAGACAAGAACATCCAGAGCATAAACAGGTAATACTGAGAGAAAGGTATCTCAAGTGTGATGTCCAGATCACATGCAAGTTCCAGACCCTCCAACAAAGCCACCTCCACAGCTCCCTGCAGACAACCCGATGAATGCAACTGCTGTTTTCAGCTCCAAGGATGGCTTCAGCCACACATACAGTTCAATGGACTGCGCTGTTTACATCTGCAAGAAGTGCCCCCAGTTGCATGTGTGTTTAGTAATGGTCTTCCCCACTTAAGTATTACAGTAGTTTCCCCCCCCCCAAAAAAGGACTGAAGCCAAATATTTTTTCCCCTTGTAGGAGTTTTCTAAAGAAGTGAGAGGTAGCACATCTCTCAAAAAAGTGTTCCTTCCCCAGGATCTCACAGCACCTTTCTCCCATTTGAAATATAGGACTACAGAGCAGCAAAGAAGCAGCAGCCATTCCCAGACTTCAGGTATTGGGTTTTTGGTTTTGTCTTTAATAGATCTACTGTATCTTGGGCAATGTCAAATGCCATCCAAGATATGATAAAATTTAAGAGCTTAATACAGAATTTGAACAATTGAAGATGTAGCGAGCAGAGTAAACATCTGTGTTTATTTTAGGCTAATATGGTGGAGAAAAGAGTTTAATTTCATAACCACACTGGGAAGCATGTAGTGGAACTAATGGGCTTTTACAAGGGATTTTACAACCCCCAAAATACAAAACTCAGGGCTTTAAGAGACTTACGCACGCCCTGATCCATTAAATACTGCCCTAAATCACTCCCCACAGACTACTGGGTAGAGAGGGCAGTCCTGACAGAGCTCTTCAGAGGCAGTAATACAAATGAACAGAACCAAATTAATTAAAAATTATTAGTGATGCGCTAACAACAGACTGGTTTAATATGGCAGTGGTAGGTGAAATGGCTGTGGAGAGCAGCAAGATAGAGAAGTAACCAAAAGGAAATACACATCACCAAGCTACTCTCCATCTTGCCCTTCTCTACCTCCTCTGGAAAATCCAGTGAATCAGGGAATACCTAACAAGTGAAAAGATCTGCAAGGCAAAAATGTAACAGTTGGAGCCAAAACTTACAATAAAAGCTTCATATTCTCAAGCTATCTCGGCAACGCATCTTTAGTAATTATCCAAAGACAAATCACCTCATTCTAAGTACAAGGGAAGGGACAGAAACTGCCAGAAACAAGTCAGCTGCAGATAGAACAACTGTTACTTATTAGCCTGGTTTCACAGCACACATCCACTAACCCAGCCTCACCAGAGTGGTCTAGCCTATTTTGTTTTAGTGCCAAACACACGCAAGATGTACTGAAAACTTAAAGACAGCTCCACAAGAGATTATTTGGCACATCTGATCACAAAGAGTATTTCCCGGCCTGGAAATTCACCAAAGGCACAAGGGAAGAGGCAGCAGCATGGTCTAAATTGGATGCTGTCTTCCTGTCATCGGATCAGTTGAGCTGTAAACACTTCAGGTGTTTTATTACAGCTACCTCCTAACCAAGGTCTGCTGTTGGGAAATGGAAAGCAGCACAAAACAAATGGCAGGTTGTGGTAGGGGTTCCAGAACCCATACTGGATAAGGTACTGACTAATTGTGTATCTTTTAGTGCCTCCCAAATCAATCTGCTCTGCACAACACTGGGATCAAGTATCACAAGAGAAACAAACAACATCTAGGATAAAGTTTGTTTATGTCCAATACTTCAAATCATTTGTACATTCAAACTTAGAGCTGCCAGCTCCAGAGGCTGCCACGTGCTCCCTGCTCCCTTTGTATGTGCCAGTTCAAACATGAAGGAAGAAAAAGAATCATAATCCCTCTTGGCCTCTTTCAGAGAGCTGTCTCTTGGAGATACTACTGTAGTGACAGCAAATCACCAGCCAAATTGCCAAGTTTGGAACAGACGGATCTCAGCCAGTACCAAAGAGGCTACTATGCTTTTTAATAAAAGTCTGGAAAGGCACCAGAAAGTCTACCATTGCTACACCACTAGGAAAGATGACTGCACTTCTTGCAGGAGTCTGACCCAGCCTCCCTGTGCTAATACAAAGGTGAAGACTGCTCTTTGCACGTTATGTATGCCCATGCCAACCAGAATCAGAAAAGAGTACAACCCTGACAGCACGCTCTGGCAGGTAATAATCAATGCTCTATAGAAAATAGCAAATATTCCATCATTTAGGAGACTAGCGTGTTCAACATTTACGAGCCACATCAGAGATAGTTCCTCTACATTTCAAGCCTCTAAGTATTCCAAGCAAGGCAGTATTTTTTCTGAACACTAAGTTAATGTGACTTGTTACTATATACTTTGTGATACAGAAGCTGAAGAAAGTGGTATTTGGCAAAGAAAGTTTTAAAAAACAAAATACCAGAGCATAAAATCTTACATAAAAATGTTAAACATTAGCCTTTTGATGTTTATCCTCCCTTCTTAGCAAAGAAAAGTCCTGTCTGCCCAGAGTTTAAGGCTGGGATTTTCAAAGAAAACCAAGGTAGGGAGCAAATATTACTCTAATTAAATAGGAATCGAACCCTTAACTCCCCTCTTTGAAAATTCCTGCCTAAAGCTCTGCAGAAAAAGTAACCCCTGTGCTAGTGTTTAAGAGCATATGACCAGGCTAACGGCTATTTTAATTAAAAAGCACAGCCCTGCTGCCTGAAGAGCTTTTCTACTCAAGACAAACATTTGCTTCTTAAGCTAGCTCCCAATGCTGGAGTTATTTGGTGGAGTCAGCTGTTAGCACACTGTGCTTCCCTTGAGACAAAAGGTCGCCTAGATTTTAAAATATACAGTTCAGTGGAGCCCCCTTTTCAGGGGAAAACAAAGCCTAAATAAATACAACTGCCATGGGAGTCTCGCCTTCCCAGCCACAGGGGTAGAAATAATGAAAGGAAGCAAGCAGGCCAAGCCTGCAACTGAAGACTATAATGTAGGTCTTCTAAAACCCACTTGAGCGTGGACATAGTGTGTCCCCGAAACCCAGAGACTCATCCCACAACTCCTGATGCAGCACTTCAGGAGCAAACTGTGCAAAGGACTTCAGTCAATGGAGGATACAAATCTCAGTCTCTGCTGTGCACCATTCCTGGAGGCGACTTGGGCCAAACACATATTCATGATGATCCTCTGAAGCACTGCAAACTTTCCACAGTGAAGCAGGAGTTCTTCTCAGACAAGAAAAACAAAATCATTTACAGCATTTTATATTGTTAATCACTTAAGTACCCAAATTCTCAAGTCATCTTTCTTGACACAAAGCTGCATAGATTAGATCAACAAAGTAAACAGGTGCACTTTAAACAAAGCCCTGTTTCTTTATATAAAATTGTAGTCTGGAACGACTGAGCAGTCTAAGTTCTCAGATAGTTTCACTGTGTCCTGTGGAAGGACCCCCTAACCTTCCACATGACTTTATAGCCCCAGACTCCCATCACTTCCTCGGCATCCACTCACTCATGAGACCACTCTGTGAATTTTAATTCCTGATCCCAGACCAAAAAAAAAAAAAAAAAAAAAAAGGCAGCTGGACAGGATTTTTTTTACTAGATTAGTGAGTTAAAGTGGCACACTCCAACAAATACCAGAGCCAGCTCAGGGGAAGGGGAAAAGTAGCTGGGAGCAGGGAGAGAACGCAAAGACACCTTCTTCCTCAGACTGCAGTGAGGTTTAAGTGCTCAGACTGCATCAGTCTGGTGTAACTGCTGCAGAAGAGCACCATAAAGGAGAGTCTTCACATAGCACAGACGTTAGTCAGGATTTCTGGCTAATTTTGACTCAAATAACACTTAAAACACACCAAATTCTCTGGCCTGCCATGCACAGAGGAAGAGACTTCAATCTTTCACAAAAGCACCCTGATCCATTTCGAAGAAAAGGTGAGCTTCACTACACATCTGCAACATAGTGCCTTGAAAGGAAACACTTGAAACACACACAGGTTCTGATAACAGATTTAGCCTGGGACAAGATAAAGTCATCTTCAAACAAAAAAAGCAGTTGACTTTCAGCAACAGGAAAGATCTGGGGCAGTTTCACCAAAATGCATCCAAGATTGTCTTGCCAGTTAGAAGTTTGAGGTTGACAATTACTATAACCATATGAAATAAGAGAACTTTGAAGGTGAGAAAAACATCAGTGACAGCAGGAATTTCTTGTCATTGTTTCTGAAAGGCAAGGCTTTATCTTTCCCGCAAAAGCAGCAAAATGAGAAAGAGAAGGCACACACTTCAAGAAAAAAGGAGCAGTGAGCTCTATTTGAGGAGTAGGAAATTAGACTGAAAGTAAACAGTGTCTCAAAAGCTGGATTCTAGTAGCAAGCAGAAAAAAATATTTTTTAAAAAATGTGTAGTTATGCAGTCCAGCCTACCACCTGTCAGGAAATTACAAGAGGCAGATGGTTACCAAAAGGAATTGGGACAGATTCTGTTTCAGTAAAGGATGCTTCAATATTACTTTACACAAAACTATTCTTTGTCAGATGCAGTACAGCCTCTTGATTTTCTAGCAAGGAATGCGACTGGTTTCTCTACACCAAGAAGCACAAACTATATTAACAAACATGTTAGATCATCATCCACAGCACAAAGATTAAATAAAGACTAAAACTGCAAACAGACCAATTTAAACTTCTCAAAGATTACTTGACAGCTAAGTATTTGAAAGAAGAGACTGCAGAACTGTTATGAAGACAGTATATCTACACAGTTAAGTATTTTTAGAAAATTTAACATCCTTTCATTTTTGGCTGATGTTTACTTAAAAACATGCGTATTTGGGCTTGCCTTTTTTTTTTTTTTAAGCAGCACATAATGTCCTCTAACCTCAAGGTCTCATTGGAAGCTTTTGACTTCCTGAAGCGTTCACTCCCACAGTTCGACACTGTTGGGCTATAAGCATTTATCAGAACAGACTCTGAAAGAGTTGTTTGCTCAGCTCTCCTTTCTTCACTTACCTTAGAGATGATTTACAATGTTATAAACCACGTTTGTGCAAAGGATAGACCTGCACTTATACAATATTTCCTTATTGCTGAGTAACTCCTCTTTTTTTTATTGTAGTTTACTCCTGTCAGCATCAGCTGCAGTTTCATCTTGAAAAAAAGTTCTCTCTCCAAACTATTCTAGCAGTCCTCCATCTACCTTCCCTATTTTGTGCTCTGCCTCAGTGTCACCCCTCATGTCTCCAAGCTGGACATGTACTGTTATCTTGCACCTTCTTGGTCTCTAATTGAAGATGCAGGAAAGGGATTGAAGTCCATTCAGACAAACAAGCTTCTTTTAAGAAAACGCTACTGAGATGACAGAGCAGAGTCACTGCTGGGATGACCTGCAGGACCACGTTAGAACAAGAGGCAAGACGTTTGTCCACTCGTACCACAGGGCTGCATTCACTGTGGAGCTGGACAGGGCTTTGGGGTGTCATGGGACATCATTTGCATGCACATTTATTGAGCAAAAGGAGTATTACAGATATAACAAATGAGTTGTTAAAGGCCAGCTGGCCAAGCATGTTGCACTGTAGAGGCTTTCAAGCAAAGCAACATAGAGAAGGCCCCAAACACAGTCCTCCATTGCCATCGTGAGCCTTCGGCCTGCAGAGCCACTCAGATCAGCAGTTACACTGCAGCAGAATGGCTATCGCCAAGGCATCCTGTGCGTGCACAGAGCTACTGCCCTACATGTGTCAAACATATGCCAATATGAACATGCATACCTCCTTCTGAAGTTACTCATGTTTTAATTTGAATGCCGAAACTGGTACTGTTCATCTCAGACAAGAGAGTTCAGTTCCCCAGAGGCTCTAACATTCATTGTTCAAACAGCCAAGCTGCTATTTCCTAGACGGTGAGACCAGTTTTAGTTGTAAACTGACCTGATTCTTGAAGTCCAGAAAGTCAATGGCCTTGAGAAGCCATCATCTAAAATCACTGCTGCACTGATAACCTTAACTTCACCATAAACAAAGGAAATTCTCAGAAAGCCCATTCCATTAAATTGTTTTAGAAAGCCATGGGAACATAAGGTTTGGGGAGTTCTCTCTTTCCAGGATTTCACCGAAACGAAGCATCCTTCACGAACACAAGGTTTTCTGGAGAGACTGATCACACTGAAGAAAGATGGCACAAGACTAGGCTACAACACAGGTCTAACCATTTTTCCCCAATGCTAGTTAGTCAGAGACCATACAAGATTCAGAACCACCACAACTGCATTGCAAAGAATTTCAGTGGTTAATCATAGAGACAATCTACCACAAAACCAAACCGAATCACAGCCTATTACCACCAAGGTCTCTTCCACGTCAGTTGCAGAAGTCATCCCTAGTTGACAGCAGCTATCCACCCAAATCCTGTAAACCAAGCTAAATTTACAATGCCTCTGCAAAGCAAAATAACCCCTTGTAGATCATATACTCACACTGTATGCACTCCTGATCCATCATATCCTCTATGCTTCAAGAATAAGCCTGAGATTAATTTACTACTGACAGACACTAGAAGTCATAACAAGGTTTATAACTTCTGTGGCATGGACCAAGATTTTAAGGATCACTGAAGGGTTGCTGGCTCCACACCCAAGCTCTCTTCATGTTTTCCTTTGCAGGTTTCACTTTCTGCAGTCTTTAAGGACACACAGACAGAGAAGCAGTATAGAAGCAAGGGTACTTGCTCATTGAGGAAAGGTCTCATTCTCCTATTTACACCTAGTTTCAAAGATCTATGCAAGCAGTGGTGCATTTCACTCTTTTATGTGGTTTCAACTTCATTTAAGAATATATAATTTTAAATTTGTGAGCGTTCTTAACTGGCAGCCTCCTTTGCAGCTAATGACAACTAGTTTATAATGAGAATGATGCTCTCTGAGGAAAAAAGCTAGAACAACATGAAACCTCTGGTCTCTAGTAGCTCTAGCTCATTTGTCTGAGCTACCAATCACTACAGATCTTCTGGTTTCTAACATAGTATTTTCTCGATACAGAGAAAAATGTGCCAAAGGTTCTTCAGAACCTGAGGAGCTAGTTCAAGCTCAGTTCCAAAACAAGTATCCCAATTTACTTTATGAAAGGAAAAATGCAAATTGGGTATATACCTCAGTTTTCCAGTTTTAGGGCTTTTTTCTACCTATGATTTTGAAAGAAGGGCAAAATTATACTCAACTGAAAAAGTGTGCCAGCTAAGAATGACTGGTATGACTCAAAAAAACCCAAGCCAAAACCGGAGGTATTTGTTTATTTTTGAGGTTTGGAGACATTTTGTGACAAAAGATGACACTGAATTTCCTGTAATCTGCTTCCTTACATCACTCATAACACTTTCTTGAAATTCACACTTTTTCCCCCTACAGACTCAGAGTAAAGTAGACTCATTTCCGAAGCAAAAGTAGCTTTGCTAGTCAGAGAACTCCAGATAAAAATCAGTCACAGCAGGAAAATAATATTAGCAAAAACATAGGCTTCCCATACATAGACTTCTCTTTCCACCCTTTCTCCCACCTATGCCTCCTTTCAGATTTGCCTGGTTCCTCAGCAGCATTACTATTATCTACATGAGGATCATTATCCCAGGTTAAAAATACTCCCAAATGTATCAGCAAAGCACCACTATATGCACACACCTGTAATAACAAAGCCATGTTTTGTACTTTTGGAAAACACATATCCTCTTACAAAGTAATCCAGACAAGCAGAAGTGCAGCTCTGATAGTTGCACTGCATTGTGGCTCAAGAATCACAGATGCGCATATAAACCTGTAATACTGCCTGGTGCAACAGGAAATCACCCCCCATTGCAGTGGCTTTGATGCAAAGAATTTTCTTTTAAGGGTTCCACTGACGTCTGCCCCCGAGACTGCAGAACAAGGCACACATGAGCTGCATTCAGCCATATGCAACTCCAATTGTACACCGAGCGAAGGCCAGAAGTCCTGCATTTGTTTTCACAGTACATACCTGTCCATTGCGGTGGGCAGCGGCAGTTGTACGTGTTCACGCCGTCCACACATATACCCCCATTTTGGCAGTTGTGATTTGGGCAGTCGTCAACGTTGTGTCCACAGACGGTTCCCTCGAAACCTGGACAAAGCAGAAATGCAGTAGACTGAAACGGGTTTCCAGACTCTTTTGAAGAGAATTCACCCTTCATGCAGCTTCCCCCCTTCTTTTTTTCTTAAACACTTGCCCTGTTAACCTAATCCTGATGAACTTCAGTGCAGCACACTGACCAGAGACTTTGTTGAATGCCTTTGCTGATAGCATGCAGGTCAGATTACACAGTTAAAACACTACTAGGTGGGTAGATGGCCCAGTATGTTTTCACAACCAAAAAGACAAGGGTATTCTTTTCTTTAAGTGACTAATGAGCACTGTCTTTCAATGCAAACAAAGTGAAGACCAAGACATTTAGTTTACTATGAGGTAAGCTCACCACTGTCCACCAAGCAGCAGTTAGAGCATCAGCCAGGACGAGTTCTTCCCATGGCAAAAAAGTGCCCAGCATTCACTTCAATACCTCAACATAGTTCATATGCCTTGGCTATGTCAAAGAAAGATCTTCTGTGCTTTGAAAATGAGCTTCCAAATTTCTGATCTGGCCCTTTTCAGTGTTAGACAAACCAATCAACAAATCAGCCACCACCCAAGCAATACTTACACACTAAGCCCTGACTGAAAAGCAGAAGAAACCAGACACCCTTCCCCAATGAAAAAATATCAAGGCTCCTAATGAACACAGCCACACTGGCAAAATATCCTTGCTAGATCTCCTTCTCCTTTAAAATAAGGAGTGGAGACATTAGGGAAGGGAGTCATCGATAATCCATCTTCCCCTCGATTACCCCTGCTAATTTACTTCATGCTTCATTAAATAAACCTGCCATTTCTGCTGGATGAGAGCGCTATTTATCAAAGCACAAGTGGATGCATGCTAATGTAGATGAAGTAAATGATTCCAGAACACACACGTTAATTTAAAACATCAGCTCTGCCTCTTCCACTGCTTTGGAATGTAATATTAACATGACACAGTCCTCTCATCCAAAATTATGCTTTAACCCCTCTACTTTTGATGCCCTGTTCCAGACACTTCCATAACGTCTGTGTCAAGTCACATAGACCCTCCAAGCAACATCTGGTCCAACAGAAATCGTGCTGTGTGGCAGATGAGACTGATCCTGTAAAGCTCTGATGCAGCTTCTCCAGACTACTGCTACTTTCAAGAGACTTGAGATACATTGAGATGCGTTTCCACCTCTTGAACTTCTCCAATACTACAGGTAAGAGTCAGAAGCGGAGTGCTGTTGCCACGCCGTATCAAGTGTATTAGCATCCATCAGGAAGGAGGAACAGACTCAACATCAAAAAAAAAAAACAACCAAAACAAAACAAAAAAGATGACCTGCAATATTACTCTCTCCCCTCAAAACCCTTCCCACCTTCACTCAAAGACCCTACAAATTTCATGGCAGTAGGGAAGGTTAAAATGAAGAGGAAATAGAACATGGTTAGTCTGAATCCTAATCATCACAGCAGTGCCTTCCTGGCAAAAGCTGCTGAGGAACAACTACCAAGGAATACAATTCCTATCAGATCACTCTGTTTGAAACTGTATAAAGCTACCATGTATGACCAAAGGCTATAAAACACAGGGGTGTCCTATCAGCTTGCTTTCCAGCTTGAGGAGAGAATCATCCCACTGACCACAGAGTGTACTCATGCCAATGTGATCAGCATGGAAATACACCCAGAACCACAAATGCGAAAGGTTTAAGTTCTTATCCTTTCAGCTCGGACAATATGAAGACCTACCCTACTTTCTAGTAAACAAATTCCTGACAGTGGGCATTTATTTAAATGTACTGCACACAAATTTAAAGCAGCCAAATGATTTTGAGTAATAATAAAGCACGGAAGTCATGCCAATACTAAAACCTCCCCAAGCCATTGTACATTTTCACATTTTAAACAGCTATACCACCACCGAAAAGTTAGTCCTCAAGCATCTCATGCAAATGTAGAAAACCATTAATCCCACACTAAAAGCTGGAGGATACCACTAGTGACAGGAGCATAGAAACAAAAAAGAGCTTACAAAAAAAAAAAAGGCAATGTCGTAAAAGGTTCGAGAGAAATGACACACAGCCAAGTGTGCTCTGTCAAAAGACATCTCTAAGGGAAAGGGAATCAAGAAGGGTTGAAATGATGAAGATGACACTATTTTGAGTGCACAGCTGAAGAACACACAAGTTTCCTTTTTAGTAACTTCCCAACTCCCAAATTCCCTTTAAATTTGTCCTACTCTGAAGAACAACTTTGGCTTAGTTTCAGAACATCTAAGAGCTGTAAAGGCATGGGTTTTGCATCCTCTTCAAGTCCAGCTTACACTGCAATATTACAGTCTGCTTAATTTGTAAATAAAACCGTCTTAGTGAAGTTCAGCTTTCATTCCTAATATCAGCCCTTGAGAGTCATGGTCATTTGTGCCAACGCACCTACATTTGAGCACCACAAGCATCAAGTTGCTTGAGACACGTGAGCTTTTCTTAAGCTGGGTCCCAGTATCCGATTTTGCACTTACATAACCTGACTCTTTTCCAGAAAGCCCGAGAGTTCATTGTTTTGATGTATCTGGACACCTGACACTGTTTCCTGTTCCCCCCTGTGCTGGGACTCATATGTTGTTCTTTGCTTTCTCCGTCCAAGAGAACAGTTTGCAATACATATCCTGACTTTTGCTCTGTATCTCCAAGCACATCAAACTAAGGAACGAGAACCTCAAGGGGAAAAGTGTTCCCACTGCTAACAGCGTGTTGCTCCTCCTCTAGTACACAGACAGATACAAGCAGATTAACTTTACTCCCATGTGATCTGAAATCTCCACCCCATTCCAGAGCACCATATCCAATTCCATCCAAATCTTAATCCTTAGCCTTATTTTAACCTATAAACTACACCTCAGACTTTCTGCAGGACCAATTAGTTATGGGGACAGGAAATTACACCTGAACAAAAACATCAAGTTATTGCCAGATTTAGGGACTGCTGACAAAAAAAGTTAGGGATCTCAACACAGAGTGCTAAAACTGATCTGCATTATTTTAACACAGAAGGTTCTGGATACCAGGTGCCCAACAGCAGCTGCCTGCATACAACTCCTAACAGTTCAGCTTCTTGAAATCAATGTGAGCTGGGCTACTCCACCTAAGAGAGCCAGCTCACCCGAAGCAGAGGCACACACACCATCTGGTACCCCAAGACTGCCACCATGCAGAACCTCACACCCCACAGCAAGCAGCTCATCTCTAAATCCCAGCAAGCAGGGTTTTCCCCACCACGGGAAATTCAGTATGTCCGTTAGACCCCATTCATGATGCTCACCACGCGACACTGACGTTCCGCTAGGAACCGGTGTGAGGCTACTTCCTCTTCCCAGGAAGTGTTCCAGCTCTCATAAACAGCCTGCTCCAGCCTGACGGATCGTTTCCTGAACAAGCCCTTGGAATTCCCTAGGGTCCTTATCTTAGTTAATGGGTAATTATTTTGATGGATAACAATGAATAATCACTTTCCCAGCTAAGAACTTCCTCTATTGACTTGTTTAACATTCCATTAAAGGTTAGTTGCCAAATGAACTCCTTTTTTGTCAAATATTTATAACTACGAGCTCATTCTTATATTTAAAGGAGTTGCTAATGCTTCAGGTTAAGTGAACTTTCACAGAAGTTTGGGGTTTTTTACTACAACTATCTGTTATGATTGACCTAACATACTCACTTGTCTAAAGTCTTTTTACCTAAATCAAAGCCCAGAAGAAATATGATTATGCTAGGTTGATAGAAAATAAGTTACCTTTCATACAGATGTAATACTGACAGTATATATAACTCTTCACTTACACTTGCCACCAAACACTGACCTCTAACACATGACTTCATGAATTACCTAATGCAAGATTTGTTTGTGTAAACCCACAAACGGAACCTGAGAACTTAAAATAGCAGCTTGACTACACTGTGAGTAAACAGTACTTGTACTACTGTAGAAAAAGCTGCTGTGATGTGTAACTTCAAGTTGCAGGCTTTTTCCATATTTTCAAGCTCTCATTTTCATGTATCTGTATTTGCAAAAAATTAAATTCACTCAAAAGCAAAGATGAAAATATCTACAGGAAACAAGAACTTATTTTGGGGCTAGTCCAGGAACAACCCAATTATGCTTAAATTGCTGCTTGGGCACAACCAGTTTCTTCAAAGCAGTTTCACAGGTCACAAGATGCAAAATCATATCAAAAACCATTCCAGCAGTACAAGATGTAACTACCTCCTGCCTCTACGGCCATAATGCTGAGCTATGGTAACATCTTAAGGCAGTCCAGAAGGAAGGGCTAGAGCAATTCCATTTATAGTCACAGTATCATCGGCACTGCTCCAATTCAGAGAGAAGGAGTCTAAAGAGGAATTTCTAGTTCATGCTCTTGGCACTTTCTTCCAGATGAGCAGGCCCTGTTCACATCTTGCCTGGGTGTGACAGACCACCATTTCTCTTCTCTCTCTGTTGACCTTTCCTTCCCAGACAGAACCTTATCCAACATTTCAGAAATTTCATGCTGCATGCTTGACTGTAAGGGGGAAAGAAATGGCTGGGTGCCTTGCCTTTATCGGAGTTTAATGTAAGCATTTTGGCCTCTCCAACCTCTCTTTCTTTGCTGTTTTTCAAATGACTAGTTTTAAAAATCAAGCTAGCAAAACAACATGGCCAACTTAAACAAATACAGGAAATACAGAAGTGAAGGCTCTCAAAGCCGCATTAACTCACCCCCTCTATACCCGTTGTATAACAAGTCCAAAAAAGCAGCTAATAATCCAAAACGTGTGTGAGCAGTGTGGGTGTGTAACTGTTACTATAGTAATCTCATTTTCATTTCCTGACCATCACTTAGCCAGCCCACATGCTTGTCTAAGGGAAAATGTGCTCCTACCCAGTCTGGTGCCCCTGCAACAGTCACGAAATCAAACTGTCTTATCAGCTTCACAGGATCAATTCCTTCAAACTTCATCTTCCTCTTCTCTTTCTCTCCACCACACTGCTTCTGCATGAGATCTTAAACTCCTTAAACCGGCTAAACAGATCTAAGAAAATTCTGAATTTCTGATCAAGCCTGTTAATCCAGAGATACTCAGTTTACACTTTCTTTTTAAAAATATGTAAAGCAGAAGAGCAATAAATTCCCTGAGAGCAACTGTTAGTTAAGATATAGCATTTTCAAAGAGCACTGTTTCTTCAAGCATAGTTAGAAATGGTCACTTACACAAAAATAAAGATGATACACCCTTCTATTTTAAGATTGACTTTTCTAGATTCTTCAAAGTCACATGCTTGCTCAGACAACCCAGAAAGTTGTTGTGCAGGCACTACCTAAGGTTGGTAATGTATATTTAAGGTCATTTGAGCCAACGCTTCAAGATAAAGGTCTCCAAAAATAAAGTATTTTTCACAAGTTCTAAATGCTCTTTCCACACATACCTATGACTCCAGGTGATCCTCATGAGAATGAGGATCGCTCTACATCCATCCTAAACAGTATATGGCAGCTACAACTTTCACATAAATAACAGAGAAATGCTTAAGTGAAGAGAGTTTACTTTTCTAGATTACCACACAGCAAGTGTTCCCCTGCCAAACTGCAATACACTTAAGTAGGAAGTCTAGTCAAAAGCATTTCCAAACAATCAGTTTCCCATGGAGTTGAATTACTCAGTAAAAAAAATACCAACCTAAAAAACCCTCATATATGAAGACAACTAGTACTGCCCTGTGGTCAGTACGACAAGTGGATGGGGAGGAGCAGGACAGGATGAGACTACCAGGGTCCCAACCAGGTGACATGGTCACTTGTAGAGATGGGCACTTTGGTGATTTGGGGCCCAGCTTGACACACAAAACCAATACAGCCCATGGTCTTGAGTAAGCACATCACCCCTGCTGTGGATGAACTTGGGGCAGCTAACAGCATCAGAAAACAAGGAAGCATAATTTATCTGGAGGTATTATGGGACAAAGAGGGTGTGGTGAGTTGGAAATGATATCTCGTAAAATTTGGAGGAGCTGAAGGAGAAAAGGGAAGGGAATAAGAACTAGCATGTTTTAAGAATAAAGACTGAGAAGAAAAAAGATAAATGTTCATCTTCATTCGAGCATTGAAGTTAACTGTGGTCTTTACTGACACAAACCCATGTATCTGTAGGCATTTATGTTCATGGAATTTGGCATTCCAAATGGGCATTAGGAGATGTCGCCCTAATCTCCTTGAATCTACCTTGTAATCCTTGTTTGATTCTCTGCCTCTAACTGGGATCCAAAGAAATTGGTTCTAACCTTCTTCCCTTTTCTTCCTTTCCACATTATGAAATCCTGACACTCAGAAATTAACATCCTAGCAGAGCTTCCTGCCTTGCTGAGATTTCTCCCTTCAATCTTACATTACAAGAGTACCACACAAACTCCAAGAAAAGTTGTCAGAAGAACACCGACACGAATGCAGCAACAAGACTACAAAACCAAGCACTTTGAAGAAGCATCATTTACCTGGCAGACAGTTGCACTCAAAGGCAAAGTCACTTGTTTGATGACAAGTTCCTCCATTCATACAGGGTGATGGGGAACACGGCACATATATGCTCTCACAGCGATGCCCTGTATAGCCTGGCTTGCACTGGCATCGATATGAACCGGGCAAATTGACACAGGTCCCACCATGGTGACAAAGGCCTGGTGTGGCACATTCATTCACATCTATCTCACACTTCTGGCCAGTGTAGCCAGACAGACAGATGCAGGAGAACTTATTTCCAGATACAGTACATGTACTTCCATTGGCACAAGGCTGAGATGTGCAGGCATCAATCCACTGGCAATCCTTTCCTGTAGAATCAAGACAGAGCACTCCGTTAATAGAAAGTTATTTCTTTGGAAAATAGTATTTCCTTCATGCTACCTCAAAATGATTGGTGTACTAAATCTTAAAAATTACAGGAAAATTTATGTCTGCATTTTACAATATTATATTTGAAATGAAAAATAAATTTGTGGTTACGGTACAAAGTCATTTTATTTACAGGGTAGCAGCAAGATACAAAATGCCATGATTTATAAAAACAACCCATGACACCTGCATTCATACTATACACTGACAGTCACTCTTCTTCTACGTCCCCTTCAAGAATGAAAGGAGGGAGTTTCCATGCTTCCCCGCATGCACCCAATTACAGATTTCCCATAAGATAGATTTTGCTGGCGAAGTTTACTTCACTTTTTCTAGAAGGTACAGTCTGAAGTCAAAGCATAACAGCCACTCCAGAGCAGCTTCTGCACTCAGTTTTCCCACGTGGACAACCCCACAAGATCTAAATGTCTTTCTGCTTACGTGTAAAGGGTAGGGAGTTTGATTCCCTACCCCCCTTTGCTTTTTTTGGTCATGAAGTCATTCAGACTTCTTCTCATTTCCTGTGCTGGAGCTAGTAAATTTGAGAGTGTATTATGACTGCCCCAGAACATTCCAGGATGAAGTAATTCACAAAGGAGGGAGTCTGGAGGTACAAACATAGAACCCCACCTGTGTAACCTGGAGGACAGACACACTCGTAGGTTTCCTGGCTGTGGGGATGACAAGTTCCTCCGTTCAGGCAGGGCTGGGACACGTAGCAGAGGTGCGATTCAGAGTATTGACAATCCTCTCCTGTGAAGCCTGGAGCACATTTGCAGGTAGCCTTTCCTATCAGAGACGTAGTTTCACAAGTCCCCCCATTCTTACAGGTATTGCTTTCGCAGGGGTTTCTGTACTGACAGTAGTCTCCAAGAAAGCCTTCTCGACACCTGCAACAGAGAAGAAGTTACTTGCAGCACATTCACCCGAAGCCTTGCTGTCCTGGGAAGCTACCAGGAATGAAGCCCCACAACCACCAAAAATCTTGCAGTTTGCCATAATTAACAGTAACACCAACAGACCTAAATGCTAACGTCATAGATGTAATAGGGTCCTCCTCTGGGATTGTCCCAAATGAGACCACTGAAAACTTAAGTTCAAATTGTGAAATCGCTCATTACAAAATAAATAAATAAATACTGCATACAGAGTTACACCAAATACAAAAACTTATTCTTGCTCTTCCCTTCAAAACTTCAGTAAAAGCCTAAGTGTTAAAGAACTGCTAACAACTAATTCCTTGCACCTACTCCCATTCTAATAAGCATCCTTTTTCAGAAGGAAATCGAGCAGTTTCAGTAATAGATATTAACACCACCAGGTATTAGTCATCTTCCAAAATATTTATAAACCTTGTACAAATGCAGTGTCTGAGGGCCTGAAGATCTGTAGCAGATCTTTCTCCACAGCACTCCCATGGGACAGGAATATACTGTTATCCTCATGTTGATAAGTGCATCTGGGACTGTGACATGCTGAAGTCTGCACTCAGCTAGCAACACAAGCACTGAAGTCAGGTCTCCCACGCCCCTGGCTAGCACCCTAACGGCAAGGTCATTGTTCCTCTGTCTCCCACAGAAAAACGAGTACACACACACAATCTACAACTAGGGTAATATTTTATACAAAGATCTGTGATTGCAGAATAATTGCAGTTATTTCTCTCTAACCTAAACTTATGTCAATACAGTCTGACTACACTTGTCAGCTGTAATCCATCTTTTAACTGGCCTTTGTACTACAAATTTTCCATTTAACTTCCAGCGATATAGGACCCAGGCAAGCAAGCCTGCAAACCCCACCTTCGTGGGGAGTATATGCTGGATAAAAATTACACCTAACACACAGAACAGGACTATCCACTTGCAGTTTTTTCTAAGCGCACAGCTGCATGCTTTAATTGGTAAGTAACCCATGATACACACAGCCTGAGAGAATATGTATTTCACTACAAAAAATTCAGAGATGAACATCAGATACTCTTTGTTCCAGAACAGAATAGGTGCAATTATTAAATCAATGAATTACTCAAATCCAAAGGGAGAAGATTCCAAGTGCAAGAAATACACAAAGTCTCTAGTTAGCTCCCAGACAAGAACCTAACAGTAAAGAGATTGCCTTTTCCTTAGGCACTTAAAAGTGTATGGCGGATTGAAAAACACACCACACACAAAGTGGATAGGCCTTAAAATTCAGTTTAAAATTAAAGAACGGTCACGAAGCTGTAATACTACGGGGATTTGCCTTTGTTCCTATGCTATTCAACACTTCTATCAACAAATAACAATGAAAAACATCCAACGCAGGTCAAACATGCAGGTAAGAGAGAAGACAAGCTCCTGATAGAGTGTAGTAACACAAGCTGCTTAACAAGGCGGTCAGCACAGAAAGCGCCCTTTAGCACTGAAATCATACATCTAGAAACAAAACCTATACAGCATCCTCCCCAAAACAGAAGGCTGATCTGGGAGAGACAGACTTGCTCTGGGGGTTCCTAAGTGTCAGCTGAACATGAATTCCTAGAGTGACAGTCTGGCCAGGAATACTTTAGATATACAAACAGCAAATATCAAGTAGGAGTAAATGAGATTATGCTACACCCAATACTTGCATGGCACAACCATTACCAGACCATTACATCAGTTCTGGTGTCTGCTCTTTAAGAAGGAAGAGATGAAATGAGTTCAAAGAAGCCAACAGTAATGATTAATAGAGAACTCTTGACACAATGAAAAGCTCAGGTGGCTCAGTCTATTTATCAAAGGGAACAGGGAAAGAGACAGTTAATCAAAAGCTCCAAGTATCCACAAAGAAACTCAGATTTAACAATAATTCCCAGTCTAGAAGGTACAGGGATAACAGAACTGATTAGTTCAAAGTTCTAGCTAGATAAATTCAAATTAGAAATAGGAGTTTCTTTATCTTCAGACACAGACTTACATACAGTCTCTCAGTAGTGGAGAGAAACAACTGGAACAACGCATTTAAGGCTGCAGTGGAATTTCTCCATCACTCATGCTTGTTTAAAAGAACACCAGGATTGGCTGTTTTAGAAAGAGTATGCACGCTAGTTCAAACACAGCTATTCAGAGAGGTTATTATCCAAGTTACGCAAGGGGTCATTACTAGATGACCACAACTGTTTTTTCTCATGTTAAAATTTATTAACTAGCCTTAGCCATACGTCTAAAGTAAGAAAGTCATATAATAGATGTGCATAATCATAATTTACCATTCCCCACACCCAAATTAGGCTTCTTTCACCATACCTTAATACTTTCAACTTTGCACCCAAGAACAGACATGAAAAGATTTTTTGCAGGGCAAGGCAGGATAATAAAGTTACAGAAATCAAATCCTGAGACAATACCATTTGCAGAATTATCCTCTGCCTCTTGTGCCATCCTCAGTATAACAGCTGAAGGCCGTTGGTCAGTGTGAGCTGCTGCTACATCACACAAGAGGCAATCTTCAGGTATTCTGGGCCTAAACCACGGCAGTTCTATAGGCTTCCTTTAACATCCCAGATCCCTCCTTGATATGCGTTAGAAATCAGTCCAAACGCCAGCGGGCTACAGCACGGCTTTGTAGGAGCTCGATCACATAGAAATCTGGCACCCAGCAAAGACAGCTGTGCCAGAAGCTGGAGGACTGCTTGACTCCCACGGCATTCAAGCCTGCACATGGTGCTCTGGCTAGCTCTGCTCAGAGACCGTCTGGATAACTACACTTAAATCATGTTTCTGGACATCTATATGCAGCTGATGAATTTGTAAAGTCAAATTCAGCTTCAGTCCCAGAAGTCTTATAAGATTTTGTTATAGGGATTTCTCCTGGTTTTACCACCACCAGTGATGGGGGGCTTTGGGTAGCTGTCTTCAGTGTCAGCAATACACCAAGCTCCTCAGAGTAACAGCAGCAGGCACAGGCCATACGCTTGCAGTTCCCTTTATCATAAAAGAAAGAGCAACAAACCAGAACTTCACCAAACCTCACCCAGGGTATCTCATCAAGCAAACAAGAGGTGCTCCAACACCACCCACCCCTCACAAAATAAACCAAAACACACCTAAAAGGTAAGTAAAGGCTGTAAAATTAACTAGAAAGTCTAGAGGAACATCTCATGTTTTGTCTGCAAGCAAATAAACCACCAAAACCCACCTCTCTCCCACTCACCCAACACTCAGGGATACTGGAAAGTGCATTTAACTGTGCCCCTAGGTAACAGGGAGGAAGGAGCCTAAACACTGATTAAGAGTATTGCTGGTATGATTTAAAAGGAAAGCTGAGACCTGTGCTCTAAGACGACCCTCAACCATCACCCACAAATGGCCCAGCATTTTGTACACAAACATTCTGGTACAAAGTTGAAGAGCGCTCCAAGACCAGGCTTGTTCTAGTATCTTCTGAGGCTAATCAGAAAAACATGGGGGAGCACTCCAGCAGGGAACAGCAAAAGCTCTTTTAACTTTAGCTCTTTATATCTGGAAGGACAAAAACCTTACAGAATATGCCAAAGGGAACGTGCCTGCCTGTGGAAAGATGGTAGGTCAGGTACACACAGCCCTTGTACCCACCATTTTGTTCTCCTCCTGGAGAAGCCCTTGGTCACACACTTATGCAATTCTCCCCCCTCCAGCAATTCACTGCAATCCTTTTTGAATGTTAAAGAACAAAAAACCTACAGTCCAGATTTTCAACCATGTCTCCTGTCATCAACATTTCTAGGCACAAATACTAGTAATTTAGTTCTAAATGTTGGTGTAGACAAAACTGCAAATATTTGCCCCTGATTCATGTTGGGCACCACATTGTTTCTCTAAAAATAGAGGCAAACACTGAAAAAGCGGGGTCTAAGTCCAGACTTCTCTAAAGTATATGATTATCCTCAACAGCAACTCCAGCTTCCCACCACCCTGGCTCTGCTCTCATCTCAACCTACTCTTTCAAGCTCTCTTTAGGAGAGAAAAGTGGAAAAAAAAAAAAAGAGCCACTTGTCTACAGAGCAGCTTAAAATTGTAGCAGCTTGTGTCAGCTCCAAATGACATGCTCAGAACAGGAAACCAAATCTTTTCCAAATAAAAGCCACTGTTTCTCCTCAGTTTTCCATCTAACACTCAGAAACAGAAACAGGAAGATGAAGTTTGTTCTGGCACTTTCTGGAAGCACATGAGGTCTCTTAACCTACTTCAACAGGAATTTAATCTTTTAAGAACAAATTTCACATACAACTTAATTCAAATCATGATTTCTGAAAGCTAGAGAGTTTGAAATGGGAAAATGTCCTGTGGGCTGCATCAGCTATGCAGCTGCTTCTAATTAAAGCTTCTCCTTTACTCTCTCTGGGCTACTTTCCAGCACAAATACTTTAGTCAGAGCTCAGCCCTTTTTTTTTTTCCTTCTCCTTTTCAGCTCCAGCCTGCATTTGCCTTAGCTCAGGCTCTCATGGAGCTAAACAAGAGACGTAAAAACAAAATGAAGGTATTTATCCAAATTTGAAGTATCCACAAATCCACAGAGCTGCATTCACTCTAACAACCTAACTCTACAAAGTGAAAGTATAAGACTCACAAAAGCTGCATTTCTGGCCCTTCTGCCACAAAACTACATTGAAGTTACCTCCCAATACTTAGTTCCTCTTGCTTTCAAAAGACTTCTGGAAAATATGTCTGGCCTGTTGGAAAAGCCTCATCTGCTGTGCTATATTTTCTTGGGCACATTCACAGGACAGTCTCTTCAAATGCACCTTATAGACTGTTTTAACCAGTCTTCCAGATGTTTGATTTTCATGGGAGTTTCCTATTCAGGCCCAGTGATATCATCTGGAGATGCACAGAAGGAAGCAGATGGTTTTAATTTAAATCGCAAAGGGAAGAATTTCCTAGTAGTCTTGCTTTTCTCCCCCCCCCCCCCCGTTCACTTTGATTGGAAGATGCTTCAACAGGGGGGGGGGGGGGGGGCGGGGGGAAATGCAGTTTGATGACTAACATGAGAAGGGTCTCAGCTATTCTGCTACAGATTTTAACCAGGCTTCTCTCTGGCTCCCGGGTTCTGACTCCCACACCTACACCTTCTCTCAGGAGGGAGAACAGGATTCTCTGGTTAGCTTTACAAACGCTCCTTCCCATGTCTCAAGGCTCCCATTTATGCGTCATACTTTGAATGCAGACTATGGGATGGGACGGCCTCTCTGCTGTGTGTTTAAAGCAGTATACAGCTATTGTTTCTAGTCCACAGAAAGTGCTTCCACAGCGTACCGCTCCCCAGTATACCAAGGAGTAACAGCAACTGAAGTCTGAATAGGCAAGGTTTTGTTCAGCTTTTTCTGACCATCAGAGCTCTGAACAGCTTTTGGTCTGCACAGGTAAATCACAATAGAGAATTCTGATTGAGTGACTCGTATCACCACTGTTCCCAGAGTTGAAGCTAAAAGTGCATGTACTGTCCCCTTTTTCCTCTGCCCTGGTCTCCAGGGTCTCCTTTAACTTCTGAAAGGAGACAGAAGGAAACAGGAAAGGGCAACCCATTCTCAGAAAGGAACAACTTTTCAACTTTTGCCTTTATCCTCTTCTGGAAAAACTTTCAGACCTCATCCTGCTACAGGGTCTCCTATGGATATTCCCCATTCACTGGTCTAGGAGTGATTAGTCTCTTGAGATAGATCCTGAGAAGATATCTGCTGCAGGCTTGGAAGCAGTTCTGCAGTCTAGGATCTTGCCTTCAGCCCCAGAAGTCCTCTAAAATCCAAGTTAAAATTCATTTATAAAGATCCAGCTGAAAAGAAAGGTAGGTCAAAAACCTTGCAAGGGGTTTGGAGTTACGGGGGGTTAGATTTGGGATAGAAGCCCCTTACAGCCATGCTGTTGCTGCTTTCGAGTTCAGCATGCTTTGAGGTCCTCCTGTTGCCATCCTGCAGCTATGAGGTAAAAACTGTATCATGCAATGTAGAAGTATGCACAAACTTCTGCACCAGGTGAGAAAAACACTGCTCACTGGAGAGGCACAGAAGCACAGAAAGCTGCACAGATCCTGACAGCTTTGGGCATGAAAGGATGTGTTGAAAGAGACTGTCCTTTTGGCATCAGCCAACTTCAGCAGTCTCCCCTTTCGACTAAGCACAGCCAACAAGCTATGGTTGCCACTATACTATTTTTTTTTCCATCAGGACCCAACAAAAGACAATAGAGTTAAAGCGGTACTTTGGTTCAAACAGAGGTATCAATATCCCTTCTAGGCACACAATGTGCAACAGTCCTAAGGTCAAAAAATCGAATCTTAAACACCTACAACGCATGAGAAGTAGCAAAGCCCAGCTTCCTCCCTAAACCTTGGAGCACCCCTACCCCAACTCCCTTCCTTCTCACTTCTGCTTCTCTCCCTGGCACAGCCTTGCTTCTGCTCCCTGTCACTGGGGCACAGGGGAGGGAAGTTGGGAGAGGCCACAGCTGCCAAATGTGGGGAAACCAGTCAAGACACTCTCCACTTCAGGGCCCTGCCCCACTCCAAGCACAGAGAGACAGCCCAGTCCTGCATCCGCCTGCAGCAGAGCAGACTCGTGCTCAGAAATCAGCGGGCAGTGTTGCCAGAATCTCCGCTCTGCTTGTCCTTGAAACAGCTCCTTGCACCCACACCTCTCAGTCTGCCTGCAACTGCAGAAATCCTGCAAGTTAGCAGTACTATCCCCCAGACTCTTCCTACTACTACTACTTTCCCAGTTATCCAGCAGCAGGGAGATGAGAAGGGCCTTTCCTGTGATGTTCACAATTAGCATTAAGCAACAAGCAACTGTTATCTTGCTTCTCTGCTGGATATGAGAGTATACGAGAAGGCTCCTTCATGCTTAACACCTCAATATGCAAAAGGCTGCCTGGAGATGCTTTGCGGGGTGGGGTGGGGGGGAACAAGCCACAACAACTACAAAAAAAAAAATCCACCACAGTGCAACGCAAAGCCAAACCCCAAACTGAAACTGCCTTTTGTCAAAGTGGGACCCAGGAAGCTTGGAAGGACAGGTTCCCTTTGTACTGTTACTGCAGATACAGCCATATTCCTTGGAATAAGGTCTGCGTCCTCACCACGCTAGTCACTGAATGGGTGTAGAAAGATCTCTCAAACAAAAATTCTGACCTTGGAAGACGCAAACACAGGAATGTGTAATTTTCCAAATATAAAATCAAGGTCAAAGAAGGTCAGTAATTCTATCAAACAGTGCCACAAAATGACAGCCATGGGCCAGCAGCGTCACCAAGGGAACGGAGCTACTTAAGGGGCACTCGCAAGAGCAATCTGATAAAGATCCAACTCTGATTTCCTTACAAGGGTCACAATCGCTGTTCCTGTAACAGAAGCCAGATGCACCAGAATAAAGGTTTCTTAGCAGAAAACTAGCTTTCTCTTTTAATGGAGTAGACACTACAGGATTTTTTGACAAAGTGTTTCAGCATTAAGCTGTCACTTGCTGCTTTGCCAAATACCTAGACTACATGTTTAACATAAGCACTGATAAGCAACTCATGTCTATTCATCACATATGATAATCTCTGATGCAGGTTCTCCTTCAGCTGTTCGCTTGTTTCTTACAGACAGCAAGATTAACTAGATGGACTGACCACACGCTAGAACAAACAACTTGGCCGAGAGGAGGTACAGGAAGAAGAAGAGAGCCTATTATAAGAACTTATTGCCCAGCAGAGGAAGTACTGCCGAAAACTTGAAAAAAGTGGAAGGGGTGGAGATTTAGCTAATCAGAGAGTGATCCTGCAGAGCTAGAAGCCAAGCCACTTGCTTTAGTAATAAGTTCAGTTTCCTGAACAAAACATTTCTACTCTTACAGCCATCAAAAATTCAGAAAGTCATTTAGGTTACTACACAAGATAGAAAGTTCCCCTATTCAGAGTTCCTCATAGTGCAGGAAAGAAAAAAGTTAAAACCAAAACAGGATGCTAAGAATCAGCCTGCTTAAGGTAGAATCTCCACAGTTGAGGGTTTTTTTCCTACTTTTCCCCTCCTTTCTGCAAAACAGAGTTCTTGAGCCAGAACTAGAAAAAAGATACATACAGGCCTCTATTAGCCTTTCCATTACTCTGGCACCTGCAAAGGGACTGAACTGTTACTTGAAGGAGGGGTTGGCTTAAGACCTGCAAGAAAACTTCGCACAAAAAGGAAGAGGACAATATTAGAATTATAAATAACTCCGGGTGCTAAAAAAATATGAGTGGTCAAAGCTGCCACTGTGATAAGGGAAATGTGTCAAGATTTAGACTGCATTAAAAATACTGAAGTTAATCAGATGAACCAACTAAATTTTTTTTTTTTTTTCAGTCTAAGACATGGTCAAGAGGATCATGCAAGTTGGAGAAAACATCCCTAGGAAGGTACAAGCGGCACTGACATCAACACCAGTCTTGTTTATTACCTTCATCACGACTCATGTACTTTGGCTCCAGACTACCATGCTTAATTACGCATCAGAAAGACCTACTAAACGTCACACAATTTCTTGTTGCAGTCTTAAAATACAGGTGAAAAGCAGGAAAAGTTCCAGCTTTCTTTTCAGAAGGGTAGCTCATTTCTGTTGACAGCAATATAAAGCCATGGAAAGGAAAACACTAATAGTTAAAAATTTGAAAAAAACAACAGGGAATAACAAGTTACATGTTTGCCTTTCTACGGCCTTTCTGCACACCAGGTATTGATTCGAAACTGAGAAGAACCTCAAATTAGATAATGATTTCCCCTTTGTGTGTCACAGGTGCAATCTATGTGTATCGAGTTTTATGTACCACATCAACAGAAAGAACTAAAGGTTGTGGCTAGGGAAGATGGATGTGTAGAAAAGGGTGAGGAGCAGAGCTGTGTGTTAGCCAACCTAAAACAACAAGACAAAATTCACTAATATTTGAAGAATGTTAGCATTAAGAGGGATTTAGCATGCTAGAAAATGGCACAACTTGCACTGATGAAGTAAGCAAGGTTTAGAAAATAATCCATTTACTGCAGACATAGTAAATTAACCCTGCCAAACAAGGAGGATTTCTCTTTTTGCAAAATATCACTTAATTTTAAAAAAAATCTAAATACTGCAGTTTGAAAGGTGAACTGCATTTAAATAGATGTGATATTCTCCAGACACCACACACTCCGCAAAAGCTCCTACTGATCAGCTTTCCACGCAGCAGCAAAGTGAAGGCACCATTGAAGACGGGTGTCAACACTTACCAAAAGCAATTACATGATAAAGACAAACGTGGGGGTGTGTTTGGGGTTTTTTGTTAGTTTGTTTTTGCAACTCCCACATGTTACTTGCTCTCCAGCATGTGGAAGGGAACTGGCACACTTCAGAGTGCAGAGCAGTTCTGAAAAACCTCATAAAAATATTCAAATTGGGGCTGAAACTCTATAAAGTAAGGCAAGCTATAAGATGGAGAGCAAGTTCCAACTTAACTTGCGGGTCTGGAAGCAAGGTAAAGAGTTTACCTCTACGATCACGTTGGCCTCGCTTCCTAACCTAATGTAATGAAATCAAACTGACAAGATCCAAACCCAAAAATCTGAACAAGAATTCCACATTTGTTATGTTACAAAAAGCTAACACATAAGAACTAACACATTATCAACAAACACCAACTGTGCTAAAACTGTTACACTGAACGTACCCCATAAGAAAATCTTAACTATTCACATTTCCTTTCTGGCTAGGAACCCGAATGAAAGAAGATTGGTAATTAAACTGATTAGAAATTAAACCAACTTACTTGCAATATCCTGTACCATTTTGATATGGAATGCACTTTCCCTCATTAACACATGGCTTGGAATCATCCATACACTGCAAAGCTGAAAGAAAAGAAAACGACAGTCAAATCAGTAGCCATACATGTTAAGTCAAAGCTTCATTAGCATACTTAGGGGAATGAAAAATCTTACAGTAAAAAATTTTATGACTGGAACAAAAACAAAGACACTATCACATATTTTAATTTAATCTCTGGCAGCGTCAAGAGCCAAACTGAAAGAAGAATCAGATACAGATTTGTTCATCAGGCAACTAAATGTTTCCAGAATTTCTTTTAGGTAGATTTTCAAAGCAAAGCATGCAGTAATTTCAGCAAGCTACAAAGACATTCATGTCAGCACTTGCATATTTTGGGTTGCCACCAACTACTACTTGCTGATCAAAATTCTGGACTGAAATTCTCTGAAATTAGAGGCAACTAGTCCTAAACCTTCTTTCAGATTATTTTGTCTCAAATTCTTTCCTTCTTTTCTACTATCTCTAGAGACACTTGGCACTGAAATAGGTGCATCTGTCCCTCATAAGCTCACCTGCGGTATGTTTCTAGCAATTCAAAATTTGCCACAACATCATTACTGTTCTGGCACTCTGATTTCAGTCAGGATTGTGTTTGGGAGTAAGTGAAAACATCAGCGATGTTAAAGACTTTCAGGAGAGGATTTGGTATTTCTGAGGAGGAGATACTCTGTAGCTCAAACTTGACATTTTCAGCAGTATGTTTTTAAAAAAGCATTAGGTATAATACAGTTTAGGGCTGGTCAATTTTTATCCAAGTCTACTGGAAGCTCTAGCGAGGCCTGTTCTGATGGAAGCAACACATCAGCTCCAGCTCTGGCAAGTGCTTGTCTCTTCACCGGGACCTGAAGCAGCACACTGTGGCTATTTCTGAAGTGACCAGAAGGGTGAGAACTATGGAAGCCCTGCAGGAGCAGAGGGCACTCTAGAACCACAAAAATTTAGCCAGTCCACCTAGACCACAGCCTGCCACTTGAATAGCACCAAAGTAGTGGATAAAGCTCTCGGAACCAGAAGATCTGGGACCTATCCTAAACTTACCCACATACCGAGAAGTCACAAGCTCTTCCCAGCCTCCAGTTCTGTCTCCTGGCCCCCAAAACACACACACTTCCATGCCTTTAGGTACCCTATTTCAACAACTTTATTGCATTAGGGAAAGCATTTAACCAATCTTAGTTGAAGGCACCTAGAGGCACCAATAACATCCAACCACCGAAACTGCCCGCTTGTGTATCAGCTGCTGTAGAGCAGATTGCCTTTTTTTTTTTTTATTATTTTAAGGATGGTTTTCCTTTCCTCAAGGGGTATTACATTTTCAATCAAATTCATCAAGGGGCATCAGGGAAAACTGTTCCAAACCACCAAAGTTTATATGTTGGTGACTAAGGAATGGGGCTCAGAAACAGAAGAGTTAAAGCACCGGTCCCATTAAGACCTCCCTGCAACCAGCACAAATTCAGTCCAGCAATTAGACAACTTGGAACAGACTCCAGTTACTGCTATCTGGGGTTTGAAGTGTTATTTCTCAATAACCCTGGAGCACGTAAACAGGTCACATGCACTATGAGGTAGTATAGGAGCATTTCACACTTGCAATCCCTATAGAGAATACAGTTAAATTAAACTCAGTTGCCCAGGAAAATTATCAATATTTCCCACAACACAAGTATGCCTGTTTCTGTTAACTCGATTTCTGAAAAAGGGGCACTTGGATGGCGCTGCTTCTGCAGAGCTCTCAGGAAATGAGGAAAATTCCACTCTGAGCCCCTTTCAGATAACCCCTGAGGTCAGGGTTACTAAGCGACAGAAATATTAACACGGATTTTGCACGGCATTCCCCCCCACTGTGGTCAAAACCACTTACACTGATTTGCACCTGTCTGAATTTTTATCCCATTTAACAGCAACATTCACAAGGCTTCAACTCCAAACTTCATCTGCTTCTGTCTAACACTACAGCAGCTTGTTTTCACAGCAAAGATTAGCTCCAGTTTGCATAGTTCAGCTACACTGTGTTCAAGAGAAACTGCAAAAGGACCTGGAATGATTCGGACTTCTCTTACCACCTATGCTACTCCAGGGAAATGGAGAAGGTTAAAACAAGCCTTACCACATTTCAGAGGACCGGGAGGGGAAGCAGACTAGGTATTCTCATCTCACTACCTTGAATTTTCATTCTTTTCACACCAATCGAGCCAGTGAAGCAAATACTCATAGGATTATTTCTTTTGTGCCCATGCTTTCAAACACAATTTTGTAATCTCTTCAAGTACCCGCGTCCCCAGTGAGAACTGAGCAGCCAGTTGATTTTGTAACGCACATAGTAAAAGCTTAACTAGCACTTGGCCAAAAACACCTCCCAGCACAACTGCACAGAGGGGAACAAGAGGGTGACAGCTTTTGGGGTCACGGTAAGGATCCAAATCAGTGATTCCTGTTCAGCTTGCTAGGCCAAATACAGACACAGCAGAGACACTTTAGCAAAGTAATGATTAATTTTCTCCTGGTTTTTGACAAATTATTCCTGCCTTGAACTGCTGTTTAGCAGGTCATTAAACTACTACTAGTCCTTAGAATTCTTTAACAGAGACACATAGCAAACAGGGCAATGCAGGCAGCTAAATATATATTTTGTATATAGTAAATTAGAAGTGAAAGAAGTTAAGAAAACAAAAGGAAAAAGACTCTTTTGTACTTTTTCAGCTTAAGACTAAAATAGGCTGAATAGAAATACATTGAAATGCAACTAAAGCCGAAGTGAATGTAAATGTAACCATATTCTATATTAAAATGAGTATTAAAAAGTAACATGACCACTTCTCTTTAAAAAAAGAAATCACAGGGGACATTGAAGACTACAGTTCTCACAGTAAAATTAGCATTTCTGTGCACAAAGCACTGTCTTCCTGTATTTCACGATATCTTTAACAATTTCACAATGCATGCAAAACCAAGGCATTTCAACATGACTTACTTCAAAAGCTACTTTTCTGCTACTCTACCATGTGGTGCTCAAGACTTAATAGCATCAGAAACTTTACCTTCTACCTCAGCCAGCATAAAAAGTGTGTTTTGCTACATCCATTATGTTAACTGGAAATACTTTGGTGTGTACAGCATGAGAGAAGACAGCCTTCTCTTGAAAAGATAAAGCCCCTTTTCTAGAAGCCATACATAGATAGTATCAGCATGCTGTCAAGGCTTTGAGCCTAACAGACTGCTTTTGACAGTTTTCTTCCTTGTTTAAAAAACCAGCAATGGCGAATTATTTGGTGGCTTTCTGCACTTGCTCTAGCTTGCCAAAACCACTAGGACTGTCAGAAGCTGGCTTAGCCCAGACCAAGCACAAGCGGTGATGTTTCAAGTCCTCGCACTCCCGTGCAGTGGAGGGCTCGCACCGGTATGCCAGCAGGTCTTCAAGGGGAAATCCCACTGCTTCTTAATGTATTGAACTGCCCTGTAACTTTTATCAGTCCTTTTGGGCATATTATGGGAATATTGGGAAGACATCCCACAACTACCAAAAGACTGGCTTCTTATGAAGTGGGCAGGCCACCACTTTGTGAAAGTACCACCCAATTTCTAGCACGCATCGTAGCCAGGTTTGAAAGACTTCTCAGATGCAGGCTCTAAGTACATGCGAGATGAACGTTATTAGCTATACTACACAGCCTAGAGTCCATACAAACTCTTGCACATGCCTGCATTTAGACAAATTCTAACCTGACATTTAACTAGCCTACCGGGACTATTTTCCAAGGCCAGAGGGAAAAAACAGGTAGCCACTGCTGTAAAATGAGCACAAGCAGAAAGCGTTACTCACAGAAACACTATAGGAAGTACTATGATTCTCAACATCCAAATTCAAAGCTCACACTTAACTGGAATACAGTTCCACCCAGGTTTAATCTTTTTGGCTAGAGAGACTGTTAAAGCAAATCTAGGAAGAAAAGGAAAGTTCTGTTTCTGCCTCATTGTTCTTTAGGATGCCAAGAGGATCTGGAAGTTGTGATTTGTTTTCTATATCTGCCCACTATAAATTCAGATACTTTCTAGGCCATCAAATTAAACGAAATACTGAAGGATTAAGATCAGAAGCTGTAAGAGTCAGAGTTCAGCTTTTAAGAGAGAAGACTGCTATGGGGAAACAGAGCCATAACCAGGGAAAATCTGAAAGGGCTTTATTGTAAATACTAGAAGGAAAGTAATGCCAATGAAGTCCTCACCCACAAGTTCAGAAAAAGTCAAACAGAAATAAAAATGCAAAATACCAAAACAATTAATGCTGTGAGGAAGAAACGTTACAAAGCTGGTTTCCTGTAGCTTTGTGGTTGATTATCCTGCATCTAAGAAGGTGCAGGCTCTGACCAAAGGTTTTACTGCAAGTAAGGGGAGAGTGACATTCTGACAGAGAACACAGCTGAGCTGCTGGTACAGCCTCCTCCTTGGGAGGACACTATATGGGTCTCTCTCTCCTCTTTCTGTCCATAAATTTTCCATTAAGTTCAGAGAAACTCAGTATCTTTTAGGAACCTAGATCTCTGTCATATTTGGTTGAAACTTGTCCATAGGTTCAAAAGCTCTCTTGGGGGAAAGAGTGGAAAACAACTTGAACATAGAAGAAAAGTCAGGCTAAAAAAACACTAAAGACTAGAATGAAAACTAAAGGACAAAATAGGTTTCAATAACCTTTATGTAGTCAGTGGATTTTCTGTCCCGATTGACATTCATGAGAAATAGTCTGTCATTTCAACCGTGTTACTCATTTTATATGAGGAAAAAGAAGGAAAAAGGATTCAAAGCCCTCAAAGAGCAGCAACACAGGGTACAGAGGGAATCCTTATGCAAGCTCAGGCTGCTTGCCAGTGGTGGATCAGCTCGGAAGAGGACAATAGTCAGCATGGTCAGAAACACCAGCTACCCTACAAATCAAGGGGTCTCCAACTCCAAGGGAGCAAAAAACAGCTTCTGATTCCCTTCAGGAAAAACAAAGTGTGAAAATAGAAGCTAAGAGAAAATGCTGAAACATGAAGTGCAATTCTGGAGGAAGATGGGTAGGTCCTCCATGTGCAGAAAGGGACAAAATCCTTCCACAGTAGAACCTCAACCACACAAACAGCTGCTTTGAAACAGCTGGTAAGGAATAAGAAGCACTGCACATATGGAGAGGATACCCAAAGATAACCAAATTTTGGAGGAAAACCACAAAGGAGTGATAACTAATTATGCATTCACTAACCTCAATAGATTACAGTTCCAGTGAGATTATATACGAGGGAAAAACCCACTAGTAAATAAGTGCTAGCATTTTCTTTTTTTTTTTTTTTTAGGAATAGATTGCACATATGATGGGGGTGGAAGCAAACTAGTAAAAATCCTTACTGTGAAAAAACAATAAAGCCTTATATTCAGCTCATATTTAGAAAACGTTAACATTTGGGGAATTTAAACAAGCCAACCAGTTTGCACTTCACAGACAGAGGGTAGTAGTTAAGGACAAAGCTTGTCTACAAGACATAGAAATAGTCTGTAAAGTAAAAATGCTTTAATCAGATTAGTAAGACATCTCCACTGTTTTTACACACAAAAGCCTAAATCAATTGGATAATGCAAGATTCATCAACTGAGAAGCTAAGCAGAGCTCAGAGGAGTGTGAAGGCACTCAGCCAACATCCTGTACCTTTTGGGAGAGAAAACCCCGATATCTAAACTTGTTTCCTTCACTAACTTCTCTAGACAAGTGTAAAAAAAAAAAAAAAAATTTAAAAAATTAAGTGGATTTCAGAAGAACAAGACTGAGAAGAAAAAAAAAAATTGCTTTAGAAGTTCATCAGATTTGTTTGGGGTTTTTTTTAATTTGAGAGCGTTAACAGCAAATCTGACTCCATTAAGCTCTCAGACACACAAAACTGCATGCCCTGCCATTATCTGTTTCAAATTTCTCCCCCAAACACCTAGGAATCGGCAAAAACTACTAATTGGCCCTCCTAAGAACAGAGCTGGGAACCATTGAGCAAATTCACAGGTAGAGTTGAAGCCTTTCTGTCTTCAGGGTCTTGGGCCTAGGAAGCTGCACTGTTATTTCTATCAGATGCAGCTATAGTTCATGCAACACTTTCTGTTGAAAAACTACCAATAAAAGCTCAAGTTATAATACATATTGAATTCAGGATGAACCTGTAATACAGCTTGAACGTCTGTCTGTCTCACCATATTCTTCACTTCCTTACACAGCTACTGTTCCCTGCCTTCCCTTATCTTCAGTTTTTCAAACAAAGCTAAAATGCCTAAAATCCAGAACTGCAACATAAAGTATTTAGTTAAAAAAAAAAAAAAGTTTTCAACAAAAAAATGTAGGGAGGGCAATTAAAGAGCTGAAGAGGTATTGGTGTTTCCATGGCAATCTGGCAGATGGGAGCCATGCTCGGGTCTTCTCCAAAGTCTTCCGTCATTCTCCAGCACTAAATCTTTATTAATTTGAACATTAAGCATGTTTGCCCGTGCAGAAATGCTAGCCCACTACTTGCGCTGAGCAGCGCTTCCGCAGCCGTCCAGGGTGATGTCAGAGAAACGAGATGAAGACTTGCTGCACGGAACAAACAGCAGACGCCCTGTGCCATTTTGAGATACAAAGCTCTTTTTTCATCCTCGGAGTGGTCTAAAAAAAGGACATGTGCCCTAGGAACAGACTATTTTCTAAACAGAACGAACTATTATTTCTGAAGCTCTCAGATGACCGCGTTTAGAACGATATAAGCACTGTTTCTTCTAGATGGGCACTGACAGCCCTTGACTTCTGTTGGCAAGATGATTTCAGAGTAAATTCACAGAAACTAAGAATATAACCACAAAAGGACTTTTTAACGCAGATTCTTAGGGAAGCTCCTTTTTTCCCCCAACATGGATGACATTTCCCTAGTGTCCCACAGGAGGGGTGAGAATTAATAATCACTGTATCATTCCTCCACTTAACAGTCATTAGCCAAGAGCACAGACTTAAAGGAAACAACGTTACATCTGGAGTTACAAATTGTTACCGTTTGGTTTTGCCCTTAAGTAAGATTCCCAAGTTCAGAAGAAACAGGCTGCCGAAGTCCTGCTGCCGCTTTTTCACCTTCTCCTCGTGCCGAGCTCAAACCCCAGCCGCTGGTGCCCTCTCACAGCACAGATCTCTCATTTTCAAAAATGGTAAGCCAAACAGGACGAGAGTACATTGAAGAGAATTACCGACTCATTGCAACAGCAGCAAGACACTTTAAAAAAAAGAGAGGCAGGGAAGTGACTGTGGAAGCTGACAAAAACCCAACCCACCCACTATAAGAGATTCTGATGCCAAATGCCACCAGAGGCGTGAGCCCTCTTTTCCCAAGGATTCAAGTCCTGAGAACGTCAGCAAGAGTATCTTCACGTATTTCTAATCTGACTAAGTGATGCCCTGCAGGAAGTGATGCGAGTGAGCCAGATTCTCATCACGCTCCCTTTTGAAAGTCTAAATCAGCATCTTTGATAAGAACAAATTTGATAGACAGTAACACCTTCAAACGATCAAGTCAAACTTGCTTTTCTGTAAGCAAATACCTATCAAGCAGACCGGCATTGTCAGTGTTATCTGAAGTCCTCAAAAATTTCACTGTTGGAATATTAAAGATCTCAAACTGCAGTCCACATCAACGCACTACTTTTGTGCTGCTCCAGACTAAAAATGCATTGCAACCTGCTAGACATACAGGCTGACAGTCAACAGCAACATGGTGAAACTGGGCTTAGCAAAACCCAAGTATTAATAAAGACAGTGGGTAATTAGGGCGGGCTTTACTAGTGCGGATTCCGGTTTCACCCATTGCCGTCTGATCAGAAGAGGAGCAAATCGTTCACGGCAATTATCAGGAGAGAATCCTCACCAAAAGCGCAGGTGTTGCTGCCCCACCCCAGCTTACTGCAACTTCAACTGCAGCCTTTTGCAAAACTAAACAACGGCTCAACTGGAAAAGCAAGTTGCTACACCATTGGGCTTGCACGATGAGGCAGAGTTGAGTAGTCCAAACCATAGCACTTAGTGCATCCAGGAGCCTCCTATTTATTGACCAAGAGAGCTGACATCAGATACCTGCCCTCTCTTGCACAAGAGCATCAAGACAGTTGAATATGCACCTGAAAATACCCTTTCAGTGACTTCATCTTTCCCTTTCCCATTAATTCAAGCCACAGCTCCCACTCCCAAGAACCAGATGCAGGTCAGTATCTCCTGAACAAGAGTAATTTTCAGTCTAGATTTGTCATCTCTGACAACTAGCCTTTGTTTAGCACTAGGAAGAGATTTCAACCACGACGCCTAAAACTTCTGCAGCATGGGAGAACCTCAACCAGCCTGGTAGGTATTCATATCCAGTCAAGCGACACAAGCCATACCACAGCTACTTCTCCTCTCAGCCCCTGTCAGAGAAGGAATCGGTAGGGCTAGCAAGAAGCTGGTAAGTTGCCAGTATGAAGGGACAGTTTAACTAAGTGGACATGACATTTAGTCTTTGCAAAAAGAGTATTTTGCTGTCTTACTGGACTGCATAAGCCATTGCCAGAAGTAACAGTCCTACTACACACCACACCTCTACCCTACCAAGAAAATGTATTTCTGAATTCGTAAGACACCTACCCTTGAAAGATCCTTTATTTTTCCAGTCCCTTTTGAGCAAATCTGGCCCAAACACATTTATGAAATAGGCTTTTTTTGACTCCAACCATCTTCTTGCAACATATTTGTAAAACTATGTCAGCCAGAATTCAGAGGGGCAAAAAAAACCCAAATCCAACAACATCTCTCCCAGGAGACAAATAACGACCATTTCAAAGTCAAAACAGAGAGATTGATTAACATGACTACTCTGTATCCAAGACAGCAGCAGCAGTCAAAATTCTGCAGATGCCAGCTTCCATTCCCAACCATACCGAAGAACACAATTGCTGAAATTATCAGTGTCTCACTTGGTTACGCACTAAACAACTTCCACTACCACTTTCTCCCATGGCTGCACTCTTCACAAGCCATCTGAAGAGCTACTCATTCTCTCAGGAGCAAAAAAGAAGAACGAATGAGAAGTCACCTAAGTAATCAATGACTGCTGCTCCTTGATAGCTTTAACGTGCTACAAGGCTGCACGTTACTCTGGGAGAGGCATGAAACCCATCACACCCCAACAGTTACGGCTGTGGATCACATTCTCCAGCCCGGCTGTAAAACATATTGCAAACGCCAACATGTAACAGGGAACCGTGATGGAAAGCAGCAGTTTCCTCAGATGTGCACCCATGGCTTCATCACGGCGGAACTGATGAACAGCTCAAGGAGGAGGATACATAGAAATTCTTTCTGGATGTGTAGGTATTTCCTCAACAAAGAGGCCAGAAGGAACGCGATGCATAGGTATTTCAAGCGACAGAGAGCAGTAAACCATTTTCTCCCGTGTTTTGAAATCAAAAAACCTCAAGCACTCGAGCCGTTCTTGCAACTGTACCTCTATCAGTGCCGTGCACTGCCAGCAGTGGACGCCTGCCATTTCGGTTTTCCGTTACGTGTAAGCCCCCACGGGAGGGAGAGCAGCCCCCCACGGGCGGGACCCGCACCCCCCCCGGAGGGACCCGCACCCCCGCCGCGGGGCGGCCCGGCCCGGTTCGGCTCGCAGGTGAGCCCGGCCGGGGCGGGGGTGGGGGCCACTCCACACAAAGAGGCGGTGGCCCCCGCGGGGCCGCCCCCCACGCGATGACACCCCACGCGCCACCGCTGCGCCCCCGCCGCCCCCCCACCGGACCCGGGTCCCCTTCCCCGGCCCGCCCGAGGGAGGAAGGTGACACCGACGGCGGCCCGGCCGCGCTTGAAGCGGCGCCGGTCGAGGGGCCGGTCCTCCCCCGCGACGCCGGGCCGGGCAAGCGGCGGCTCCGGGCAGCCCCTCAGCCTCCCGCGCACCGCCCCCGCCCCGCAGCCCCCCACCCCCGGCACTCACCGGCCGCGGGCTCGGCGCGGCTGAGCACGGCCAGCACCAGGCCGAGAAGGGCGGCGAGCGCTGGCCCCGCTCCGCGGGCCATGGCCACGGCCGCTCCCGCCGCCACGGGCACGGCGCGACGCGAAGCGACGCGGAGGGATCTACCCGGCCGCTGATGGCGCCTGCGGCCGCCCCGCGCGGAGGGACACGGGCGAGACGCGCCGCCCCCGCTTCCTCCGCCGCGCCGCCCGCCACGCCCCGCCACGCCCCGCCCGCCGCCAGGGGGCGCCCGCCCGGGGCCGGCGGGGCGGGCCGGGCCGGGCCGTGGGGCCGGGGAGCAGCGCGGCGGGGCTGGGCGGCGGGGGGATGGAGGGCAAGGGCCGCGGCACACGTTGTCGTGCCCCGTGGGGCGGCGGGAGCGGCGGCGGGTGCCCACGGGGGAACGCAGCGGGCGCTGCACCGGCCGTGCTGCCTTCGCTGAGAGGGACGGGGCGGGCGGGTGCCGGGCAGGGGTGATGGCGCGTCGCCCGAGGGCAGGCACCGTCGGGAAGGGAAACCCCAACCCAGCAGGAGGTTGGCCCCGGTGGGAACGGGACCCTCCGGAGCGGGTGTACGAGCTCAGCGCCCCACGGCCCAGCCCCACGGCCCAGCCCCACGGCTGCTCGTGCTGCGAAAAGCCCAGGAGAAGAGCCGGGTTCCCACGGAAGAGGTCCTGGGAGGGCAGCAGCTGAATTCGACCTCAAGATCCCTCCCAGTCCTCAGCCATCATTTAAAGTGTTAAAAATCCTTCTGCCCTGGCTCCAGCTCCCCGCGGACTGAGAGCCCTTTGTGTGCGGTGCTGACACGACAGACTGGCCCGTGAAGGCCGGATTGTGCCGGGCTCAGGAGAGAGAATGAATAAACCTCACTGTTTTCCCCCTGTAATTCACCAGATCCCGGAGCTCCTCCCAGCATGGAGCTGGATGGCCAGTGCCCTACCACCATGACGATTTTTCCAGGTATGCCGATGCAGCCGGGGTGATGAATCCCGCACAGTGGCCAGAGCTTCCCATCGCCTCTCTGACGGCCACTGGCAAGCAGACGATGATGCCTCGCAGCCACGATGGCCGTCCTGCAGCACTGCTCCTGGCACACCTCCCTCCTGCAGCTCCTTGCCTGCTGAGGTGGAGGCTGGACCCCCGGCATGCCCAAAACTTCCCACAAATAAAATTATAGGTGGCAGCAACCAATGCTTAAGTTAAAACAATCACGAAACTGAGCAGGGAGCTGAGGAGGGACAGGAAGGAATGTGGCTGGAACAAGGAGGTCTTGAGGATGTGCTCCCCAATGCAGCTAATTCAGGAGGAATTCTAGTGTTTCACCAAAAGCTGCCATTTCCAGCTCCCCTCGGTGCTGAGCCTGACTTATTATCCCTGACCTTGAAGAGACTGGTCCTCCGCTGTCTGTGTTTCACTTGAGCTGAGCACAAGCCACTGACCCCCAGCACTGGGATGGCATCGGCCACCGCCCCGGCCAGCTCCACCTGACAAATGAGGCTCGTCAGGGGAACCCAGCCTGCATGAGGGAAGGCTTCACTTCTCTCCCACAGGACTGGGGAACCTGCTGATTGCTCCCACCTCTGCACTCTGATCCTGCTCTCGTGGGTGCACGTGGGCTCAGCTGCCCACGGGGGAGAGCATTCCACAGCAGCTCTGTTGGACAGAGGAAAGGGATGAGAGCAGCCACCAGCGTGTCCTTTATGTGGTAGAGGCTGGGAGGGGCTGGACCTGGACAGACAGCATGGATTTTGCAGCCAGGGAGGCAAGGGCTAAGCTGCCCATGGCCACCCTGGCCAGGCGGGTTGACTGTGCCAGGACGGAACATGCAGGGCAGAGTGGGAAGGGGACAGGGGCAGGCATCCCACTGTGTACCCCGTGCCAGAGCTCCTCAGTTCCCCATTATCCCCATGGGTCTGTCATTAAGCAATAAGCTGTTTGCAGAGGAGTTAAAAACATGTTTCAGCATTGCTTCATCTTACACGTCCCGTTACAGTCCCGTTAACACCACCATATGCAAACAAGCCGAGGTTCAGCACGCAGGCCACCAGCCAGCAGAAGGGACCCTCCAGCCCTCCTGCAGACCATCTCACCCTCAGTTTCCCACCCAGAGATGACCAGCAGCCAGCACTGGAACTGGAGGGCTCTGGCAAGGTTTTCCACAGTTTCCATCTGGTTTCCACCGTGCCTTGCCCTACTTTGCCCGTGGAGGGTCTTGTCTGGGAGCCAAGCCCTGGCTGCTCGGGGTGGTGAGGGGAGGCGGGCAGGGTGGCGGGCAGGGTGGCGGGCAGGGTGCTGGTGCCTGGCAGAGGGCTGGGTGCGCTCCGGTGCTGGAAGCGATGCCAGCTGCGGGATTAGGAGAGCTGAACAGACTTCATATCCACAGCATCGCTAGTTAAATGGCCCTGCAATTAGGGAAATCCTGGCACTTTGGCTGACAAAGGCAGGGAGATCAAGCCCTCTCTGTGGCTCCATGTTATGAGTCTCACTCCGCAGTGATTTCGGTTGCCTGCTCCACAGAGCAGTGGCACACTTATTTTGATCTGGGCATGTGCAGAGTGCTCTCCAGCCCCAGTGCTCTTCAGGCTCCCTGCCCCACTGCTTCAAAGCCAGCCCAGTGTGCTGGCCCTCAAGCCATCACCTCAAGCCAGGTGGAGGTGCTGGGCTGTCACAGGCAATGTCAGGGGCCAGGGACCCCCCGGATGATGCCAAGTGACTGATCTCCGCAGACAGCATGACTGGTGGTGGACGGGGGTGAAGGCGTCCTGCCCCCTGCCTGCGCTCGCTCAGGGAGGAAGAAAGCCCACGGGGACAGGACCTCCCCACATCCCATGTGCCACATCGCTCTGCAACCGGGGGACGCTGCCAGGCAGAGATGTGCCAGGGGGGCTCTGCTGTGCTCTGCCCAGCTCTCCTCGCAGAAGGCAAAATGTATTTAAACACTCTGAGGGGCTTTCTGGGTGTCTGTGCATGGTCAAAGAGTGGCATGGCACTTCTCCTCTGTCCTTCACCTTGGAGGAACTACTGGTTTCACCAGCTTTGCTTCAGCTCTCTCAGAATAGTGTTTTCTTGCAATAACCTTTCAGTGACATTGCTAGTGGTTCAGGCATTCAGACCTCAGCTCAGCCCACACCCAAACGCCTGCCTTACATCCCAGCATTTTACACACCCAGATCTGCCTCATTTTTACTTGCCCCTGCTCTGGGGATCCTTAGCACATACTTGAGTTCTAAACCCCAGCTTACTGTTTTGCAAACAGGAAAGCTGGAACCCTGTTAAAATGGAAGCTGAGGGTATTTCATAGTTCCAGGATGTCAGCAACCAAGAGGTTTAAGAAAAGCAGGAGGGAGAGAGGCTTCCCACAAAATCCTCAGGGCTGGCAGCCTTGTGCTTGTGCCCCAAACAGCTTGTCCTGTGGCTCATCTGCTAACTCTTAACATTCACATGACTTGGCTTACGCCGTGATTACCTTACCTGCCAGCTAGTCTCGTCTTAAAAAGAAACAGAGAAGTGCAAAGGCATTCCTGCATCAAGCCCTGCAGGAATGCACTGGGCCCGCTGAGCCGCCTCTGCCGTCCCACTTAATCGCCTGGGGAATTCATACCCTCTGCTGCCCTCGCTCTCAGCAGCCCCTGGAGTATTTATACGCAGACGGAGCTGCGTAGCTTTTACCAAAGTTGGTCTGATGTACAGGGTGGCTGCAAGGCTCCCGAAATGCTTCTGGCTCTGGGCATGTGATGGAGCAAGGATTCACTGATTTGTGGTCACCCTCCAGGTAGCAGCCAGTGCTGTGATAATGGCTGGTGTGGTGGTACAGCCGTGACTCAAGGAAGGGGCAGCTGCTTGGCACTGCTCAGATCCATCCTTTGGATGCCTATTCCGTGTCTGTACCCGGGACTGGCTGCGTGGATGGAAGCGTGCAGCTCTCCCTCTAGATCAGCAGCTGCTGGGGAGCTACAGCAGTGATTTGCAGCAGGCAAGCCCCCTGCTCCTCTCCCAGCACACACACGGCCCATGCAAGCCAGCCCTCCAGGCACCTCCTGCTGTGGGCTGGCCACCCGGGCATGCCCCCATCACCTGGGGTCCCCATGCAGGTAGGGACAATGGGAAAGCAGAACAGGGGCTTCATCCTACTCCTGTGGGACCCAGAGCCTGGCCCCAGTCCCCAGCTGTGCTGTTACACCCCTCCTGGCACCAGGCAGGAACCTCGTGCTGCTCTGCGCAGCCTGCTCTGAGCCCACACCGAGCCAGAGGCCGCCTGGGTCCCTTCGTGCCTTGACAGTCCCCTCCTCTCCCAAGGTGGATGTCAGGGGCAAGATGCCATCACAGTTGCAAGGGGCTCATGGCCATGTGTGGGGGACTTGCAGCTCCGGGAAAGGTCCCAGGGAGCCACACATACCCCAGGCTCTGTGGGCTCCAACACCACGGGGACTCACACAGGTCCCGGTGTGGAGGACTCAGGGTCACCGTGACTCCCGCAGGCACATTTAATTCTGCTCCTCTATGCAAATTCTGTGTCTGCTGCCATTTTCAGGCTCCCAAGCCGCAGACAATGAAGAGGGTGCACTTTCCGCTCCAGGTGCTGTGCCGCTATGGGGCCAGGGAGTCCCGTTTCCAGCGAGCACGGGTGGCGTGCCAGAGGAGCCGAGCGTGCCGGGGTGGCTGGGGAGTACCCGCAGGGCCGGGGTGCTGCTGGCAGGATGCTGGGGGAAGGAAAATAAAAAGGAAGCAATGACAGAGGAAACAGATTTATCGTCTCTCTGCAGAGTGCTGGGGCTCAGCCGCAGGGGGTTTTCTGAGCCATGATTCAAGACCACGCTGGGCTCCTCCATGCAGCCGTCAGCCCAGAGGAAGCCCCATGGTGGGGGTCTGGCAGCCCCGCCAGGGTGGGCACAGGGAGCGGGGACTCCCCAACTTCTGCTTTATCACCTCCAGCGGGTTTGCGAGCTCAGGCGTGACTGCAGCCGGCCAGGAGCAGCCATGTGAGACACTGCGAAGCTCAGTGCTGCGCGCATGGCCTGCGGCAAACCCCGGGGCACCCCTGTGCCCGCAGGGACCCAAACAGTGCCCAAGCCAGGAGAGAAGGGGGATGGGCTGGGGAGGGGAGGTGGCACAGTTGCCCCAGGGGAAGCAGAGCCAGGGACATGTGTGGGCAGCTGGGTTGGAGGCTGTCCAGGAAACACAGCCAGAGCATCTGTGGTGGAGAGGTCGTACCCCACCTCTCCCTGGTGCTGGCTGCAGGGACTCGGGAGCAGCTGGACCCCAGGGACCAGCAGCTGGACCCCAGAGCCAAAGGGGTCAGGTCTGGGGTACCAACCAGGACGGAGCAAGGAGACTGCCAGAGGCCCGGAGGGTACCCCGCATCCTGCCCTGGGGCTTGCCAAGTGCTCAGGGTTGGGGACCAGCCCAGCTGTGTCACCCGGGTTGGGGGGGATGGGACTGTTCATGGGTGCACTGGAACGGGACGTGGTGCTGACTCAGGCCTGTGCGGGAGGGCTGGTCCCTGCAGTCAGCTGCCCATGGCCAGCTGCCAAGCCCAGCACCCTGCCATCTGAAAAGCCTTCATTTTTGGGCAGCAGAAGATCGACATCCTCCTTTCTGAAAGCTCACCTCAGCAGCAATGCAGCAGAACAAAGTGCAAGGATGGGGGGGGGGGGGGGGGGGGAAGACGACCTCCTGAGCCCCCCAGCCTGACTCTGGGGCATCCCTCCCTGGGCCCCGGTGGGATTGAGAGCTCCGCAGAGGGACAGAGACCCCAAGGGAGGGACGACAAGGACTAGGGTGCTCAAAGGCTGAACTCCGAGCCCTGCTGCACTGGCCATTGCTGCCCAGGTGGTTATCTGGCATTGGGTGCCCCAGGCAGGCACTTGCCCTGCTGCAAGGGTGCTGGCACAGCCCTCTGCACTGCTGGGATGTTCACCCATGGCAAAGCAGCTGCCAAAAAGCACCCGGGGTCAAACTCCTCTGGAGCCCCAGTGGGAAAGATGCTAAAAGTGGGTTTTTCTGAAAACCAGCCAGAAAGAGGGGTTTGCGAGTTTGAGGAGCTGGTTCAAAGTGGAGGAAGCAGCTGGTGCCCAAGTAAACAGAAACCAAAACCCTGCAGCACCCGAACAGCTGCTCCCAGGACTGGTAAACAGTGCAGAGCAGGGCTGCAGCCCGTGCTAGGTAAGATCTGGTTTATATTTGACACAGTGGCCAGAGCACCCCGCCAGCCTTCGCCATCCTGCCGCACTCTTCCTCTCCGCAGTGCCGTGCCCCACCCGTGGCAGGTTTAGCAGCATCTGGGAACCAGCTCTGCCTGTCTGCTCTTGCTGTTTCGCATTTCAGACGCTCTGGGAAAAAAACGCCACCCAGCACCAGCACGCCTGGCAGTGTAGCCACCCAGCACAGCCCTGTGGTGGGCCAGGGTGGGCACAGCCACGCACGGTCCCTCCAGCACCCCCAGCCCTGTGGACACAAGGACACCCAGGGGTGCCCAGACCTGAACTGAGCAGTGGTAGCCGCAAGCACAGCCAAAACCAACCGCTTTTCTGAACAATCACTCTGGTGACGAGGCTCGTCACCTCTGCTCACGCGATGAGCAGAGCAGCAACCAGGGCACCTTGCAGCATCCTCTTTTCTTTTGCACCCTGTTGCTCTCTGCCTGAACCCCAAGTCAAGGGTTTCCCAATGGCAGTGGGCATGCTGTGGGGCCAGGGAGAGCCCAGCTCTGCCCCCCAAACATCCAGCGCAAGGGGCTCGGGTGCCGCAGAGGTGCCTGGACTTCGTGCTGCTCCCAGGTCCCGCTCCCCTCTCTGCTCCGCATCTGCCTGGTGTGGGACAAGACCGCTCGGCCTCTGCCAGGTTGAGGGGACCAAGCACAGGAACCGGGGGGGAGGAATCCCACAGGCAAAGGCTGCTCCAGAGCCTCTGGAGGCAGAGGGACAGTTCAGGAACAGAGATGAGGTGGGTGTTGGGCAGAAGGTGACTCGGGCAAACCCCCTGCTGGGGAGCGTCACCGTCCGGTGGCAGCGTCCCAGTGGCACGGTCCGAGAGCCCTTGCAGGCAGATGCCCGCGTTCATGGGCAGGCAGCCCAGGCCCAGCGAGGCTGTGGGGGAGGCCAGGGCCTTGCAACGAGGCGGGGGTGCCCTCAGGAGGAGCCCCGTGGTCTCCCCAGCTCTGGGCAGGGCCCTGCGCCGCGCAGGCACTGCCACCTGCAGGCAGCGGCCCCGGGGCCAGCTCTGGGCCCCTGCCAGCAGCAAGCGCACAGCACCGGGACTCCCGAGCCAGCAGCAACCCGACCGCTACGGCCACCCACTGCCACGGCTCGCTGTGGAGGGCACGTCCCCGAGCCCACGGGTGCTCGCCCAGCCCAGCCTCGAGCGAGCTATCGGTTCACACGTGGAGAAACCAGCCGTGGCTTCTCCTCTCACCCCGAGACTGGAGCAAGGAACCTCACGCCTGGCTGCTCAGGAGGTGCAGGCAGCCCCCAGCAGAAGAAAACCCAGCCTACAGCTCCCTCACACAGCACATCAGCCTCACCTGGGCCCTGGGCGGGGGAGGAAGAGGGGCTCCATTTTGAACGCCACGAGGGAGTTGCTTGTAGTGCTCCCTGGAGCTCCACGCTGGCCTGCGGGAGAGGAGCCTTCCTCGCCTTCGTCTTTAGGCAAGCAGCATTTGCAGCTCCATGCCCTGTTAACACTGATGCACACCATGGGGGACACACGCCCCACTCCCGGTTTGTTCTGCTTCACGTACCCCCACGGGAACAGCATTGCCACAAAACCGTCCACAGAAAAACCTGCCCACCCACCTACAAGGTTCTGCCCGTGCTGAGGCAGCTGCCTGCCCCCAGCCAGCAGGCAGAGAAACATGCCAGCAGGGAGAGACAGCTGCTATAAGCAAGGTATAGTCTCTGCCAGAAAATGGCCAGCATCATGTTTTTCAACTAGTTCTGCCTCCAGAAAGGTGTCCTTATCCCAGGTGCCTTCAGCTATGGGGCCTTTACCCGCTTGTGTCCCTGGAAGGAGAGAAAGCGTCCTACGAGATCACATAAACAAGACACGGGAAACTCCACGCTGCAGAGGGGATTTTTCAGAAGCATTTATTTCACTGCTGACACTGGGGCTGCAGGAGGCAACTGCTCACCAAGCTGCCCTTCGCTGCAGAAATATCACTCCCCTCAATCACGACAATCCACGTATGGTCGGTGTCTGCTCACCTTCCAGCACCTACATTACACAGACCTACATCACTGGGACATTCATCTGTTAGGGACACCACTTAAAATGATTAAAAATAATGATAATAATAATAATAAAGCAATCTACAAAGTAACACTTGGAGGCATCATGCAGAAACCAGATGATTTTAGACTACATGGCAGATCAGGTTTGCTACGTTTATTGGTGGACGAGTGCTGCTTCCCTGCCAGTCCAACACGGTGCCAAGCTGGGTAGGGTTCCCAGACAAGACAACAGTTCCCTGTTCCCTACCCAGTGGCAGGAAACACTTCCAGGTCACAGTTTATACTTCCAGAACTACACAAGATTATGTGCTTGTAAAAGGTGCTCCGGAGTCCTGAAACTTCCTTCTGTGACACTGCCTGCTTCCTACCAAGTGGCAGACACTTGAGTGCAGAAGAGTGCCTGAGCTGTGGGTTTTTTTGTTGTGTTTTTTTTTTTTTTAAATAAAAACAAAAGTTGACCAGTAAAATGTTATTTTTAGCACAGGTGGACCAAAACAATAAAAAACAAAATCACATTACACTGGAAATATATAGATTGGCCCATAAGAAGCTATATACTATTGCCCCATAATGAGTTTTTCTTCACTTACAGTTTCAACTTCCCAAGTGAGGTAGGGAGAGGGTGACCACAGGAAAAAAAGGTGGTGTTTCCAAAGGATTCCACTGCTTTAAAATTATCCTTCTGAATCCTTCATGTAAAGTTAAAGTGTTCTTTAAGGAAACACTGCTTTTCTTCACAACAACATTCAGAGTTTTGGTTTTTTGGTTGTTTTGGGTGAGGGGAAGAGGGAGAAAGAAAACAAGCATCCCAGAGATGAAATGCTGGCAGTTTTGACACATTTTGGAAGGAAAGCATAGTTATAAAAAGGAAGGAAATAATGTAGTGAATCTGCAGATAGAAGGGAAAAAATAGAGTCCTGACATAGTTTGCACTGTGCCCGCTCCAACAGCATTGAATTACACACCCTGTTCACATGGAAACATACTGTCATACACAGCTGTCAGGAGAGGGGAAATGGACACTTATAAACCTGTAGTTTAATTTTGTAGGAATAGGTAACACAGAAGCCTTTCATTGCCCCTCCTAGTACTAGACAGAATGTATTTTAAGGCATAATTTAACATCCATTTCTTCCTAAAGCAATTTAAAGTGTAACAAGCCAAGATGTCAGACAGAAAATTCAACAATAGCTATTCTGACAGAGGTGAAAGCTATTATATGTACAGTGCAGTATTTGCCTTCAAACAGGTGAGTCTTGTATTTAAAAAAAAAAAAGGAAAATAACTGCAGACCCAGATTCTAAAAAAGCAAACATTGCTAACACAAGGAATGTTCATTAGAGTCCAGTTCCCACTAGAGCTACTCAACAGGAGGACGTACAAGGTGATTATGCTAAACTGCACAGATTGACTGTTCCCAGAGTGCGGCCCGAGAAGGGGGGGCAGAACCGTGGGAGGCCAAACTCTGCAGTACCCTAGTGCAAACTGCCTCAGAGGAAAAGCCTGTAGTCAACAAGCCTTTACACCTATTGTTAGGCTTCACTAAGAGGTGTAGTAGTCACGTGTCACCTAACAATTCCAGGACACTCCAGTGAAGGTGATGGTCCTGTGTGGATTCTAATGCACATCCCCCGTGAACAGTGTCCTGCACACATACACCTGCCAGGCTACCGGCTTTCCCTCTTCCGTGACTGCAACCAACTCACAGCCACCAGAACCTCACATAGACAATTAACATGATAAAAAACACAGCTACGGCTGCAAGTTTGGCGTAAGTGGAACGCATGTTCAGGTACTTCGCATCCTGACGGTACTTCTTGGACAAACTGGACAAGCTGTTGGCCTTGGAATCAAGAGCTGTTAAAGGAAAACGGGAGAGAAGTTAACCAAGATTAACCCAACCAGATGTTCCCCAAATGTTACATTAACTGTACAAGTTTCTCTGGAGCAGCTGGGAGCACAGCAGTTTCACATGGCAGCACGGCCTGTGTCTATCTGTAGCGCTCTAGTGCTTGTCCTCCTGGCACGAAAGCCACCCAAGCTGGTGAGATGCTGGTCTCACCCAAAAGAAGCACCAGTACCTGCCAGGTGCTTCAGGATGCAACTGATCCAACTGAAACACCTACTGAGTCCACCGCTTTCCTCAGGAGGCTCAGGGATTAGCAAGCCTTTCCCTCCGGTATGCTCTACCCACCCAGGTGAACAAGGGGACAAGGAACCATAAGCCAAATATCGGACACTCCCTGTACCTGAAAGTGCCTCTCCTCGCTGTAAGACTTCCTCAATGTTGGCCACCATAATCCTCTGCACATCCTGCAGCTCTGTGTTGATGGAGCCCAGGTTCCTCCTCGCCCGGCTATCAATGTAGAGCTTCTTGGTTTTCTGTATGTAGGTATCTGGAACAAGAGGGGGCTATCAGAGGGAATCTCACCTAACACAGAGCAGCCTGGCTGCCAAAGGAGCGGGAGCATTGCTCAGACAGCCAGCAGACTGCATGTAAATATTCACTGGAGTGAGGCCAAAAGGCTTAAAGCAGGAAATCTGAAACAAAGGACATTTACCATTTCCCTACCACTTCTATATTCTGTTGCTTAAAACGCCCACTTCTCTAGTGCCAAGAAGAGGCTGAACTGTCAATTCCATAGGCCAAGCTGGAGAGGAGCCTGTGGCTGCTGCTCCCCCCAGCTAGAAGTGTCCTAACTAGCCACAAGGAGAGGGACCTCACCAAATTCAATGAAGGAATAGGGCCTGGAGACTGTTGGCACCTTCTTGCCATGCTGCTCATCAAACTCTGAATGCAAGTCTTCCAGATATGCAAAGGCCAGTTTCTTGGGGAATGCAGCTTCACACAGTACCAGGTAACACACTCCTTTCTCAATGATGTAGCTAAAAGAACAGCAGACAGAGCATTAATCAATCAATTTTGAATCACAGAATAGTTTGGGTTGGAAAACACCTTAAAGCTCATCTAGTCCCAACCCCCCTGCCATGGGCAGGGACACCTTCCACTAGACCAGGTTGCTCAAAGCCCCGTCCAACCTGGCCTTGAACACTGCCAGGGAGGGGGCAGCCACAGCTTCTCTGGGCAACCTGTGCCAGTGCCTCACCACCCTCACAGGGAAGAATTTCTGCCTCATATCTAATGTGAATCTACCCTCTTTCAGTTTAAAACTGTTACCCCTCGTCCCATCCCTACACCCCCTGATCAAGAGCCCCTCCCCACCTTTCCTGTAGCCCCCTTTAAGTACTGGAAGGCCGCTATAAGGTCTCCCCAGAGCCTTCTCTTCTCCAGGCTGAACACCCCCAACTCTCTCAGCCTGTCCTCACAGGGGAGGTGCTCCAGCCCCCTGATCATCTTCGTGGCCTCCTCTGGACCCGCTCGAGCAGGTCCGTGTCCTTCTGATGTTGGGGGCCCCAGAGCTGGACACAGCACTGCAGGTGGGGTCTCACGAGAGTGGAGGAGAGGGGGAGAATCTCCTCCCTCGACCTGCTGGCCACACTTCTCTTGATGTACCCTGGGGTATAGTTGTCTTTCTGGGCTGCGAGCGCACATTCCTGGCTCATAGTCAGTTTTCCATCCACCAATACCCTCACATCCTTCTCCGCAGGGCTGCTCTATCCTATCAAACCTATCCTATCTATCCTGCTTTATCCTATCTATCCTATCAAACACCATCCTGCATATCTTTATTCCTATGAGGCAGTAAGAACTGGGTACAGGGGCTTCCAGTTTGCCAAATCTGGATCAGGTGTAAACCTTTGTAGAAAGTTTTTTATTATTTATTTATTTATTATTATGCTTATTATTTCTTTACCTAAAATAAATTTTCCTGTAGCCTTAGACCCTATATTTGTGTCAACAGCCCTGAACTTTGACTTCACTGGAACAAAATTTGACCAGTGAGTATCATTAGCTTAACAAAATACCAGCAACAAGAGAGTTATAATTTTGGAGTAAAAAAGGGAGGACACCCTCCCTCCTGAAGTCAGTGGGAGGGGAGCACAAGAAAGTTTGCCAGCAGACTAAAGGGGAGCCAAGCACAGCTTTAAGACAACACAGCACAGCCAAATACCTGAGGCCCACAAACAGGGAACTCTGCTCTGAAATTAGGACACACACAAGAATTTGGTCTCAGCATGCTAAAAGGCCACCCAGTGACTGCCATCTCCTGCCTTCCATTTTGGAGGGCTGGGTGTCCCCTTACCCCCCAACACCAGCCTGTTGGGTATCCCAACATGCTGGGTGGGGTGTCGCTATCCACAGGCATGACCTCAAAGGCAGCTGGGGAAAAATATTGATGCTGGATGGGTTCTGGTGGTTTCCCCTATAGGTTTGCCATGGGTAAGGATGACTGTGCTACCAGCCCTTCGGCTGAGAGGTTAGGAGCTCCAAAACGTATGCTGGAACAGGAGCTGCTCTTGCTGTGCAGTGCTGTTTGGTTTGTTCTGCAGCTGAACGCACAGAGAGCTCCTCTTCTCATCCCATCCCCATTGCACCTAATCTTTGTTTATTCGCAGAGGTTTAGTGCTGACCTTGTTTCAGTGTGAGCTCCAGTGCATCCGTCAGCACTGAGAACAGGGGCCTCTTATTAGAATTCGGCTAAAAAGCCTACTGAAATAAGGGATAAGACAGAACCAATTTTGAGGTTATTTAGGCTTCACTACAACTGTCTGCTGCTGCACATTCCCAACTACATTTTCCTCCTCATTTAGCCAATAGAAAAATAAAGGCAACAATATTTCCACCAAAAACAAGGGAGCAGAGACAGTAGATAGCCCTGCATACACTTTTGAACGTTTATCTATATTGTTCTAATTGGTGGAATTTAAATGCTACTTTTATGCTACCTTCTTTTGACTTTCTGCATAATACCATTATGTAGCGCTCTAGTTAGCATAAAGATTAACAGTGTATTAAAGAATTGATCCTGTCACGAGGGCACTGTAGGTTATACTCAGTGTAGTTAAATAAGTAGCTTAAAATTTTGTTAACAGCTGCATCAGGCTTAGTAACTTCCCCCTCACACTGTTTTTCCAGATACCCCACTGCTTTGAATTAACCACCCTCAACTTGTTTCTGGGCTCAGGAGTATCCATTTCTCCTCTCTCTATATGGCCTGTGTGCGAATCCCACCAGCCTTCAAATAACAACCGATCCACTCCAACCAGAAGCAAGAAACTCCAGTTACTATAATCCATTCCACAAGTGTGTCCCCACGAGCCCATTTTTATGTCACTCAGCTTGGATGGCATCACTGTGTAAGACTAATCCTACAGTACAACATGTCTCTCTTCTTCCCTTACCCTTGGAAACCTGCTTGGCAGCTTGGAGTTGCTACAAATCATCACCCGGAGCTTGATTTAGCCACTGTCATGACCAGCAAGACTTCAGAAAAAAAATCTTATGAAATAAGGAAAACTTGCATCAGATGTCAATTCTGACAGTATTGCCCAAGAGCTGCAGCAGCACTCTCAAGACGAGAGCAGTCTGAGGAATATGCCCCATCAGTGCGGCTCTGTTATGTCTGCTCAGGCCAGCTGGTCCTGCCTGGAGCTCTTCAGCTGTATTTCCCACTTGCTTCTCTCCTGGTGTGATATTAGATGTGTTGGATGGAAGGTTGATCTGTCAGCACTGCAGACAGCAAGTACACCTCATTCTGTCCTGGATTCAGATGATTTTGTCAACCTCAGTTCCACATCAGAGCAGAGCTCCCGCACAGCTGGGCTTCTCGGTTGTACGCTTTGTGTGTGCCTCCCAGCTCCAGCACAGCACCCGGTCACGCCAGCTGCTCGGCAGTGTACGCGCACAAGGGGCAGGTGTTGCCGTTTGCCACTGCTGAATTCTGCACTCTGATTACTGCACACTCAGTACACCCACTAGGTGTACTCAGTGTCTTATTATCTTGGACATTTTGAGAGAGAAAAGCTTTATCGTGGTAACAGTGGCAAAGGCCAAGGGTTGTTGTCAACATGACAGGTAAGAGCCACTTCAGCCATTCATCAGCCAAAGGTCAACTACTGACTGACAGCACAGACTCCAGCAGTGTTTCTGTACCTGCACAGCTGTGTACACCGAGTGCTGTAGCTGAAAGGGTGACATAGCTTTTGGAGCCAAAGTCTAAATGTTACATTTGACAGAAATCACCTCAGCGGTCATAGTTTAAGCTTCACATTTCAGTAAGACTAGGCTCTTCTCTGAATTGATCAAGCTAAAAATATTCAACATCACCTCAGCAAGTTCAGCAATATCCTTAGCCACACTTGCAACTCTCGCACCACAAAATGTTCTATCCTGGTTTGTGCTGCCCTCAGCAGTCAAAACTCTGATTTGGCAGAAAAAAAATGGCGTGTGGGGTTAACGCATGGCCACCAGTCAGCATTATTTTAGACTCAATCTCAAACATCCCCGTTTCCTCCCCTTCCTGTACTGTTAGCACAGAAAGTTTTCTGAGCTGAAAGAATTCTTTTTATATAGGTCCCGCCCTAAAAGAGGCAGCAGTTGAGTGCGTTTCAGTAGCAGCTGCCAATTCCTGTGGAACTTGTCTAGAGACTAACTCAACACAGCAGAAGAAACGCTCCTTTCCCCACCTATCTGCCAGGCAGGTAACCTGTCAAAACACAGGCTTGCCTAAGTCCACCCACCTTGTCAGAGCTGGTGACATTACAGCCACCGTTAAGAGGCTTCAATTTCCCAGGCACTGCGAGTGGCACAGCCTTCCCAGACATTGCTTCACCAGTGTCATGGAAGCAACGCAAGAAGGCATTTACTAGGATCTGCACAGGATCACTGCCAGTCAGAGCTACACCCATGCAGTGCCATGGAAACATTTAAGATGAGAGACTTTTTAAATTCTAGAAAGTTTTAACTTCTAGAAACAAAACAAGGCAGGGCAGCACTTTGCAGTTAACTCTAGCAACAACACCCAAACCTGACAGGAGATAGGGATAGCCAGACTATTTTAATCAGTGCATCCTCTGACCACTATAACTCCCTATCAAAGGCAACCAAAAGCCAAGAGGAAAAAAAGACAAAGAACCTTGTTGCAGTTATCATATGTAAGCCAACCACAAGAACAGCTGCCCTCTAAACTTCATGGCTTCTGCCAAAGATTGCCTTTCAAAAAACTCCCGTTCCTGTCTTTTCATGTTGCTGAATCCCTGAAGAAAGGGACAGGGCAAGAAATTTGTTAAAGGGTCCTTGTTTTAGAAGCAGAGACCCAAAGCCAACCTTGCCCTGCATTCAAAGGCCATCTCCCACTCGCCCAGCCACAAACACGCACCCGGTCACCAGAGGGATCCCGCTGCTAGCAGTGTGGTGGAAGAGGTGCCAAGCATGGGAAATCCTGGCACATCGCTGGCAAAACTGCACATATCTATCTCGGTGATCTCATGTGGCACCTGATCTCAGAGATTTCTAATGTAATTATTTCTGCTAAGAGCATAATGCTGATTCTTGACAAGATCTTGGGCTTGATTAAGTTCTCAAGCATTATTCTGCTAGGTAATTACATGTCACATAAAGAAGCATTTCCTTTCTCAAACATAAGCTTGCTCTCCTGCCTTTCACTGACTGTCAATTCTTCCTCCTGCCTTTCCAGTTCCCTTGCTATTGATTAGGGAGTAAGGATGTCTGACCTGCACTCTCTGTAAGTTTTCAGTATTTTATATTCAAGCTCCCTTATTAGTGTACTACTGGAGAAAGGCAAAGGTGTTTTGAGAGTTTCCAAACAGTTTAGAAAATGAATTAAACACACCCAACACATTTAGCAACAATAAGACTGAATCTACAGGATGAAAGACATTAAGGAAGTAATAATTAAAAAAACCTCAGAGATGCACCATGTGATGTGACGCACGAAGAGGTACGCTCTCACAGGATACACAGAGATGAAAATCTTTTGCAAGAGGAGGTCACGGTGGTACTGCCAGACTGTTTCTACCAAGGACATCTCTTTTTAAAAAAGATGAGACACAGGGGATACAGAAGATGTGCTGAAAGCATCTTAGAGGGTGCAAACAAACAGAAAAACCTTAAAAGGAACAGAACCTACATTGTTTTCAGGAAAAGCAGAACTATGAACCTGGCTGAAAAACAAGTGTCAGACAGCAGTGCCAAGAAGTAACAACTCACATGCTCTCCCCTTCTAGCAGCTATTGCACTTCAGCTAGCAGGGCAGACAGTTCAATAACTCACCCTCTCTCAGGCTGCCCAGTTTCTAACACCCTGACCCAGAAGTGCCTGCACTTATTTCCATGGCGGCCCAAGCCTGGTCCCCCATCATGCCTACAGATACTTACTGGAAAGCCATGGCTCCTGCTTCCAGAGTGCATCTCGTGGGGGACTGCTCGTTCAGCTTGCGGAAGAGCTGCTTCGCCTGGCTCTGGTACTGCTGCAGATCGCGGCCTGACTGAGAAGGGAGGACAGGCTGTCAGGGGCGGCTGCTGCCGGAGGAACACCACCACCACCCCCCCCGCAGGCTGGGGGACCCCAGCGGGGCCCCGAGGAGGAGGAGGAGCTACCCCCAGCAGCACGGAGGCAGCTCTCTACCTCCCACCCGCGACCACTGGGCGGGAAACGCTTATGCAAGACCCACCCGGCTTGTGAGAAGGGACTGCGAGGGTCCGGCTGGGCCGCCCCCCCGCCCGCTCCTCCCCGACACACCGGGCCGGACGCCCCGCCCGCGCCCCCCTCCATGCGCGGCCCCACCTGCTCGTCCTCCTGCATGGAGGCGGCCAGGGGGAGCCCGTCCGCCACGCGGGCGATCATCGTGAGCAGCACCATCTCCGCGCCCCGCTGCGGCCCGCCCGCCGCTCGGCCCCGCACCCGCCCCTGCCACGGAGCTGGCCGGAAACTGGAGCTGCGACATCCGGTCCCGCCGCTGCCAGCTGCGCCGGCACTTCCGGCCGCGCGCCGGGAAACCGCCCGGGCGGCAACACGGCCCCGCCGAGAAGGGGCCGCAGCGGGGGGAATGGGGGGACGCCGCAGCTCCACCCCCTGCATGGCCACGCCCCTCCAGTGCAGCACCGCCCATGCGCAAAGCCACGCCCCCCTCGCTTTAGCCACGCCCCAGTCTCCACCCCACCCAATAGCTCCGCCCCACCGAGCCCCCACCGAGATTTAGTCCCGCCCCCTCGAGCCCCGCCCTCTCACACGTGACCCCCCCCCCGCCGGGGCGGGGCGGCGGCGCAGGCGGCGGCGGCGGCGGCGGCCCGGTGGGCGCGCGCCAGGCCGGCAGCCATGGCGGCGGCGGCAGAACGGAGCCGCCTCAGCTTCCCGGGCGGTACCGGGGCCCTGGGGCGGCCCGTGCCTATGAACCTCTTCGCTACCTGGGAGATCGACGGTTCCAGCCCGAGCTGCGTCCCCAGGTAACGGCGGGCGGACCCTTTCCCCTCAAGCGGGCAGCCCCTGGGGCCTCGCGGCTGGGCGCGGGCCTCCGACCAGCCGCGAGGCCCCGGGGGCTGCTCCCTCAGTCCCCCTTTCCCCTCAGCTTTGCTGTCCTTCCCTCAATTTGAGGGTCTCTTCTTTCCGCTCTGGGCTGTTCCACCTCTCACCGTTACCACAGCGCTGGGCGGGGCTCCCCCTACTCCTTCAATGGGTTTTGGGGTGGGTGGTGGGGTGCAAGGACCCCCCGAGTCTAAAAACAGAGGGGGAGGAGTACTGTCCTCCGTATCAGGTCTGTGAGAGGGGCTCACTCTCACAGTGTTTGACTGCCCCCCCAGAAAAAACCTGGCATGGGGTGTGTGTTGGTGGGAGGGTTTGTGGTGTCCAGCTCCTCACACCAGGTTGTGCTCCCTGGGCCCCACCGTCCCATGTGATGTCTCCTGTCAACGGGGGCTTTGCCTGGTAAATGCCCCACATCCATTGCCTCAGGTGGGGCATTGGTTTCTCTTCTGCTGTTTTTTCACCCGCTTCCAGTCTCAAATCTTTCCACGTCTCTGGTGTAAGTGTATAAACACGCGGATGTGATCCCTGCTGGCGCTTTTTTTAGCCTGCATAGGAGGGATCCCTTTTAGTTTTTATAAAATTTGCGCTTTTCAAGTCTGGCGTTAACAGGCCGCCTTTGAGGATTTAAACACACCGAAGATGAATCTTTGAAGTGCTCCTGTTTCTCTTTTTTTTTTTTTTTTTTTAATGGGGATGCAGCAAGTGAGCAAAAAGGGAACAGAGTCATCGGGCTGACCTCGCAGGAATGTAAAGCTTTGCAAGCTTTACAAACCCCCCAAATCCCTCTGTCTTCTGCACCATCCAGAGAGCAGGTTGGACTTGATGGCCATGCCCTTGTCTTGGCAGGGCTAACAGCTTGCTTGTGGGACCAGTGGCTGTCTTAGCTTAAACACTGCCCACAATTGTAGTGCTTTGACATCATGGGCAGGAAGATAGCATGGGGTAGAAGAAAACCTGAGTCCTGCAGTTGCAGATGGTCTTGGTTTATAACAGCTTATCTGTGCTGCCAGCACCTTGAAGTGTCTGTTGGGCAGTGACTTTCTCTGCTTATGTCTCGTTTAGCCTTTCTTCTCTGCAGCGGGAGGTCTTGGAAGTGGACTAGCACCAAGGGGAACGTGCCTCTCTTCGAGGAGTCCCTTTGCTGCAGGAGTTGCCTATATGGGAGGAGCTGGAGGAACAGTTGGTGCACTTTTGGTTTTTGTACTGGATTCTGGTGCGGTTTGCATCAGTCCTGGTGGTGTACAGAGGACATGGAGGCCGTCTTGTAATGCTGTTTTCAAAACTGTTCTCTCTGTTGCACCCTTGGCTACAGGAAGGCAGTTGGGTTTCCATCTTATCCAACGTTGTAACTGCCTGTTAAACTGAAATAAAAAAACAAACGTCCGTCGCTGTCAAGGACTTCTAGTTCTGCATTATCATTTATGCTGATAGTTGCAGATCTGAAAACGAGCTCACAACATAGCTTGCTTGTTTGCAAATCTGTAGATGACCAGAAAATGCAGTGTAAGGACACTGGCCCTGCCTTGATGTAGTATTGTGGCAGGGGGTGCATCTGCACAGGACTTGACATTTAGGGTGGGTCCTGGGTGCTTGAATTGTGGTGGGCACGTGGGCAGCAAATTGCAGGCCGCTGGTTGAGGTGCCTGGAGGAATCTGGGTGATGCAAATGACGTGTGGGTATCTGGGCATGTGGGGCAGAACTGGGCTTTGAGGGGGAAGTTTTAGAGTCCCTGAAGCAAGCTGTGAAGCCGGGGCTGGTGAAACTGCTCAGATTGCATGCCCTGGGGCCTGAGGCATTGATGGGAGAACTGGGACAATTGGGACCTTCTAGGAACACAGCCTTTGTATGAGGGAGTTTGTGTGTAGTGGTGGGTTCCTCTGGTTTCAGCCCTGTTGCTGCCATCACCTTTGCCTGCTGTTTCTGGGTACCCTTTTCTCCTAAAGCCCGGGGGGATAAGCGGACATCCAGCTGCTGTATCCGCCCCTGCTGACTGAAGGAGCAGATCTTTCCACAGCCCCACTGGACGTGGACTGCCCTGCGTGGGCTGGGCAAGTGTGCAAGGGCTGCATGCGGTGTGCAACGCCTGGCAGGTCTGCAGTTGTAGCTGTGAGTGCCAAGTGGTTTTTGTCAATCTGAAGTGAAATCAGGAGCTGCCGAGGCTGCGACTTCTGCAGCAGTGTTAGTCTGATTGCACGGTGAGGTGTGTGCTATGCTGCCTGTGCTGGGCAGACACTGAATTCTGTAGCAGCAGCAGGGGTGCAGAGCCTGGACGCTCAATTCTGTTGTTTCTAATCATTTAACGCCATGTCTTGTGATGCTACATTGGGTCCATGCTTTGCATTTCATTACAGGGTTTGCAACAAACCTCTCAGCCAGAGCTTTAAGTTATACTACTGCCTCTGTATTTTAAGTTTATATTGTAATGATTTTTCCAGTGGCACAACGGCATTTAAGGTTCTTTGTGTTAAAGCAGGAGAGACTGGGATGAAAACTGTTCTGTGGGGGAAACAGTATTCAAAATGAGCTTGTTGTTCAAGCAGACATCTGTTGGGACATGAAAGGAGGATGTGGAGGAGAGTGGGCCTTGGTGTGTGGTCAAATACTGTGGAACTGCCTTGGTCTCTTCTGAGATTTCCACCAGTTACAAGTTCCCCTTGGGGTTTCTATTGACAAGACAAGCCTTCCTAGTTGAGAAGAGGCTTGAACTTGGCAGAAAGTCAGAGAATTCATGGAAGAGGGGCATGTGTTTGGGGAGGGAGTGTTTCTTCCTTCCCTTTTCTTTCTGGTACAATAAATCTTGCCCCATTTCTAAACTGTTTCTCCTACAGTAAGCTGGAGCAGGAGGGGCTGGGTGGAAGCAGCGCCTGGAGCGGGTTGTGCCTGCATTGCCCAAAGTTGTGTGGGTGGGTGTTGAGGTGGAGGGCCTCATGCGGATGTGGTGTATGCTTCCCAGATGATGGCTGAGAACTGGACTGTGGGAGGGAGATCTCTAAAGCACTGCTCTTCAACGCACTCTTCTTTGGCGGGTGATTTACTGAAAGCCCGTTTGGCTTGGGTGGGGTGTCAGTAACATCTGGAAGGCTGCCTTGGTGCGTCCATGGAGTTTCCTTGTGTGAAAAGGCTATGCCTAAACTTAAGGAAGAATAATAGCGAAGAGTCATAGTGTTGTTCTGCAATTGTGTGTTTTGAGTGAAATCCAAGGTTAGGTGGTGTTTTGCACTTGTGCTGGTCTCGCTTTCTCATCTGCCATTCGCAGAAGTGATTTCCTGATTTCTTTCTTCAGCATGTGTAGCTCCTGGGGATTTTGACCATAGTGCTTCTGAAATGCAAGTACTTTCTTTTAGTCATCCCAGAAATGTGACTCAAACTGTCTCACTATCTGGGTGTAACTGCTACATACCAGAAGGGAGAGATGCCTACCTTTTTCTGCTGTCTTTCTTCTATGCATTGAAATATTTTCCTTTGAGGAAGGTTACATTACATGAAGTTCTCCTTGCCACCTGTGAAAACTGAGAGTGATCATCTCACTGCAGAGAATCAACACTTTTTCCCTCCGTTTCCTCACACTGAAAAGTAAGAATTATTCTGTGGATTTTGTGGTGGTTTGTTTTATTTTTTCCTTTCTGATCTCTTAATGTAGCTGTGGATGTGAATGGCAGGATGCAGTACCGTCCCATCTTGAAGGAGCTTCATGAGGAGATAGCACCATGGGGAGGCTGTCTAGAGGAAGAGTGGTCTTGGGAAAGTTTTGTTGGAAGGGTGTCTGCTGGAGCAAGAGAAGGTGAGGGTGGGTGCTGCTATTCAGAGTAGGTTTTTAGGCTACTGTCTTAATTGTCACATACTTGATAAAGTTCCTACTAAGATTTGAACTGTGGAGTGTATTGAGACCAAACTGCACATGGAGCAGGTGTGACCTGACGTCCCTTGTTGATGTGAAGGAAGCCTGCGGAACAGGCCTGGGAAAAGATGGTGCTGGAGATCCGAGGTTGTTTACCAGACACTGCCTGAGCATTTTGCGTGCCGGCATGCCTCTGTAGCTTGCCTGCTAGGTGAAGAAACATGGAGGGAATCCACGTGCATCCCCTGGACTTGACAGGAGGTTGCTGGTGCAGGGATGTTACTGCTCAGCGTGCTGTGGGATGGCCTCACAGCATGCAGACTTTCACACCAGCCCTGGTGTGGACATCCCCAGGGGCGATGGAAACTGCTTGGGGTGAGGCTGTGGATTCACAGCAGCTGAGTGGATCCTAACAGTTTGCTCATGCCCTGGGTGTGTGCTCCTCTCTCTGTGTCGGGTCCCATCTTCTTCCACTGATCTGTCTCGCTGTCGCTTCCTGTAGGTTAATGAGCTGCAGTGGTTTGCAGAGGGGTCTGTGAACATGTAAAGGCAACGTCAGGGATGCGTGACCAGGAGGGACACAGTGAGGACTGCTGGGGCATGGAGCCGCTCCAGCAATCTGCATGTCTGCAACCCTGCGTGGTGTTAATTCCCTCTTCCAGCCGAGTGCTGAGGGGGTTGTGACCTGTGTGGAGTCCACGGCTGGTTGTTCTCCCTGTGGGTTTGCTGCAAATGCGCTCGGAGGGGAGAGGCTTTGCCTCTTGGTATGAAGGATGTGTGCCTGTGCTGGGAACAGGAACTTCTCTTGGTCAGTGAGAGCTAGAGTAGTAATTACTTGCTAGAGTAATAATTATGATCAGGTGATGCTACATAATTAAAAAAGCTGATTACTTCAGGCAGGGAGAGATGTTAATTTAAATGTATCTTAACCTCCTGATCTATTGGTATTTTAACATTTAGGAGAAAACTCTTGTTTGTTAGGATAACTGCTAGCACGTTCTTTTAGAGCTGACTAGATTTTCGGTACATTTGGAACTAGGAAAATGTCTAATTACTCAGATGACTAGGTACATTTCAGAAGTGCTTATTTGGAGGCTTTGTTTTGACTTTGTTTGAATAGCATGGAATGCCTAACATTTTACCACTGAAGGAAATTGAATACAAATGAGCGCACAGGATAGGCTTTAAAAAAACTCACTAAGGCCATGTTGAATGTTTGAAATGCGTGAGGAAAAGCATCCACAACTGAGCAATAGAGATTAAATTCTTGGGGTAAAGTGCAGTGGCCAAAACCAACCCCTTTATTCTTGGAGCCAGGAGATCCTGTTTCTCCTCCTTAGTCTTCGTGGAAGAGATCAAGACCAAAATAACGTTACTTCAGGCAAGATCAAGTGATCCCTTCATGCTCCCCATGTAAATCCTATCACAGCAGTTACTAAGTTTGTCACTTTGTACGACATTACTGAATGTAATTTGGACTCTTGTATTCAGTGGAAAAAAATTTCTGTCTAGAGGCTGGGTGAATTGTTGGAGTCAAGCTTCCAGTTAGACCTATTTTGAGTTGTCTTTTAGCTGATGTAAGGTGAAGCTTGGGCATATCAAGAACGGTTCTGAAAAAGTTTTAAAATCTCAAAGCTGCTAGCGAAAGGTCTCTGGAAGGGATTGTGCGTGGGTTTCATCTGGACGCTTTGCACAAGCGCAGTGCAGAAGGCTGTTGGGAGTGGAAGGAAGGGGCTGCTCTTTTGAAGGGCCTCTTTCCTTGCCTTCCACAAAGTGAATGTGCCCAAGGGACCTTCCCCTCAAGTTCCCTGGCAGGTCTGGCCCGTGCTCCTACAGCCCAGCCTGACAGGAGGCGACCCTGCAGCTGCTTGTCCAGGAAATAAAAGCTCTGTCGAATGAAGCCGTTGATAGTCCACCTTTCATCAGCTCTGAACATGCAGATGATTTCTGTGGCAAGCTTGTGGCTGTATCAAATTAACTATGAAGTGATTTGCATAATAGATTAATCAACCAGCAACAAAACATCCCTCTTTTCTGCCAAGAAAAGAAAAGCAACAACTCGGCTGTTACAAGAGGCCATTATGTTCCTTGCAACCCTTAATCTTTCTTTCTCCAAGAGCACTTCGTGTTTTGGCCTTGCGCAGGAAGCTGGCCTGCTCACTGGCCTTATTTGCGTCACATCTTGGCAGCTTTTTCTAATTCTTTAGGGCCAAATTTTGCCACCATTATGGTGACCTTCTAGGGAGGGTATTTCCTATGGAATTGCTGGCAGACTGCCAAACGACTCTGTATTGCCAGGTCCTCCATTAGCTTTTGCCTTTCCATTGACTTACTAAAGAGAGTGAAATTCCTCTGGGCCCCTCATGCTTCTTCAGAACTGCCACATTTCCCTGGGAAATCAGGGAACAGGAGGACAAGGGGGAGTGGGGAGCCTCAGAGAGCATGTAACTGTGAGTGGGCAGGATCTGGTCACTGTATTTTATTTTCCTTGTGTTTCTACCTCCCTATAAGCCAGCAATATGAATTTCCTAACCTGTACAGACCTCCTGTGACTCCAGATATGACATCTGTGTGTCCTTGCTTGGTCGAAGAATGCCACTTCCCAAAGAGTGTTTGGGGCACTTTTAGTCCAAATGGATTCTAACGTGTAGATGATAAGAGGCTTAACTGCCTAATTGAATGTGATAGCGTGAAGCTCTTCTCATGGTGAGGCTTAATTGGATTATAGTACTGTACAGTGATGTGGAGGCTTGCAGGGCATACAGCCAGCTTCATGAGGAGAGAGTGGATCCTTGCTAATCACTCACTTATTTAAAACAATGAATTGCCTAGAGAGCTCTGGGCATGCAGCAGCCAGGAGCCCCAGAGGAGGGATTCCTCAAAAATGAGGGTGGGTCATTGATGACTACTGCACATGTAGACCGTGTCCTTGGGTCCGTGCAACTGTAGTAGAGGGTCTGCAGATCTGCCTGGTGAGCCCGAGTCTGGAGAAGGGAGGAGACGAGCTCCTTGTCTTTGGAAAAGTAGGTGCGTGGGCTCTCTTGGTGCGTGCTGGAGTCTGGAACCCATTTCCTCTAGAACCACTTCAGCCTTTCCTGCAGCACTTTGTGTGACTGTGTCACTTGTCACAAGCAGTGCCTTACTTCTGAGGTGGCCTGCTTGTTTCCCTCTCATCTAGCAGCTGCGAGTCTGCAGGCCAGTCTGGCTTCAAGTGCAGTTTCTTGCAGGGCGATAACTATTTTTGATCAGGAGCTCAAATGCCAGTGTTGGACATCCCGTGCTCCAGTGGGAAAGCAATCTAATTTTTAAAGCATGCAGCAAAAATAAAAACCAGAGCAGCTTGTATGCTGTGAAGTTTGCTTGGTGGAGCCTCTCGTACATATAAACTGGGGTCTGCAAGCCAGAAAATATGCTGTTGCTTGCCAGGCCCGGAGTGGTGCCGGGCAGCTGCTGCACCCTTGCAGCACCTGTGTTTTGGGTGCAGCTCCTGGAGGCTCTGTGCTTTGTGGGAGTCACTGCCTGCCAGAACTGCCAAGTGGCTGTTGGAGTTTTTGCACTGAAAGTAAGAGTGTTTGTTTTACTGATATTTCAGGAGAGTTTGAAATCTGCATGGTTGCTCAGATCTTATTTCAGAAGAGTTGTCAAGGAAAATAGCATTTGTTCTCCTGTAAGCAGGCAGATTAGCATAAAATATCAACTTTGATGTTGTGTGCAGTGTGCTCCTCATCCTTAGGCTCTGTGCTGGTTTGGAGAGTTAACTGTTTGTCTCAGACGTTTGAACGTGCTGGGAAATGGCCCCAAGGCTGGTGTGTGCCATTTGGGCAGGGAGCAGCACCCCACTGGGAGGTTTTGATCAACTTGTCCTGTCTCCTGCAGCAGCTTATCTGAACCATATTAAAGTGAAATAAATAAATGTGATTGCTGTGCTGTTGCTGGGAAATGGTAGTTTAGCCACCTTTTCACCAGTTCTCCAAGCTGTGTGGGGGACCTCCCCCCCCACTCCCAGCTCTAGTTTGGTCTCAGGATAAACCAACTCCTTTCTCCTGCTCATTCACCTTTTTTGTCAGTCAGGTGCTCTGGAGCTTGTAGGAGGTAAGTGGAAGGGAGTAGGGAAGAGGCAACACTGGTGTTTAACCAAAACCTGCACAGCTTGCAGGTCCTCCTGGGCTTTGGGGAGGTAGTTTCTTTTGTTCTAAAAAGGGGAAAAAAAAAAAAAAAGGAACAAACCTGGTGATCCAGGATGGATTTTTTTGTGTTGCTGGGGCTGGGGAGAGGTGGAGGTTTGAAGGCATGAGGCTGTCAAGGAGGGAGGGCATCAACCGTGTGCCTGTGTGCAGGGTAAAGTGAAACATGTTTTCACTGCTCAGCGAAGTACTTTATTTTGCTGTTAAAAATCTTCTGAAGAAAGACACTGTCTCCTTCCATCAGATCCCTTTGTTTTGTTAAGCTTGGCTGTTCAAAAATCCTTCCCTGCTCTTATTTTTCTACAAAGCCACTGTAGTGTGAGGGCTTGGAGGTGCTCCTTGCTGCTGGTAAGTAAATGTCATGCGCAGGAGAGATTTCTGAAAAGATCTTTACCTCCACAATGAAACACATGGAGGGCTGCAAATGGAGACACGGGAAAACCACGGAGTTCATAATGTGGTTCTGGCCTGTGTTTCAAGGGTTTCTAGTGCAGGGCTCATTAATGACCAAAATGAGCTGCAGTTTGCACATACACTTGTCTGATATGTTTCCCAACAGGCACTAGGCCAAATCTAGATATAGAGCAGAGAATAACCTCCATCGAGAGATTCTTAGGAAGCCTTATCTATATATAGTCTATATAAGTCTGTATCCCCTTTCTGCTGAGGGGACAATCTCTGCCTGGGGAATGCAGTTAATGCAGATATACCCCAACTTCTGAGAACCAGACAAAGGTCCACAAGTATCACGTCTGCTGCGTCCTGTGTGAGTGATTCCTAACGTGTCCTGGCTCCTGCTGTGGTGGGTTGCAGTGGGGAATTCTCTGCCGAGGCCCCAGCTGCACTACCCTGTGCCGTGACTGTGCTGTTGTGGCAGGCTGGTGACACGCTCCTGCAGCCAGCTAGGCTTGGCCTCTGCGGGAGCACACAGCAGCCGTCAGCCAGAGGGAACAGCTGCCAGGGCTGGGGCACATCATACATGTGGAGCTGGTGGTGCCTGCGCCTTTGGAGCATGGTGGTCTGTTGGGGCCTCATTAAAGTGGTGACATCGTAGCTTGGCAATGACTTGTCATGAAACAGCTCTTCTAGGATTTTTATGCCAGTGTAGTTCGCTTTCTTGCAGCTGCTTACCAGGGCGTACCATGAGAGGAACCCGCACAGACATACTGCTTCTTCTGGAATGAGAAACAGTTTGCAGTGCTCAGCCCACCTGCTTCATCCTAATGCAGAAGGAAAAGAAAAAAAGACTAGCAGGTGGCTTTGATCAGAAGTGGGAACACACAGCGAGGTGGACAAGGCTGCCCTTTCACACAGCAGTGTGGTCTCCCATTAATTTATGTATGGGTGCAGTTTCACAATTAGGATGGCTGAGGCCATTCCCAGCCAGCCTTCCTTTCCATATAGTACGTGACTTTCTCGAACTGGTTCACCACTGGGTTTCATAGCTGGCAGCTGCTGAGGGCCAGCCGTGGAGGAGCACAGCCTTCTTTCTGCTGCAGAGAGTTTGCAGCCCACCTAATATTTTTGCAGTGTGTCCTCGAACCAAAGAAGTGAGAGTCTGGGGAGCTTTTTACCAGCTTGAAATGTTGGTCTATGAATAGCTTGTGAGTTTCTTGTTGGACCTGCTGAAAGCATGACTTCTCTTTGGATGCATGTGGCTCTGAGATTGTGGGTCTAGGTCTTTCTTTTAAAAGAGCAGCCTCGTTTTCTACACTGGAGAGGTGGATTCCTTTCTCTTGTCTTTTAGGGAGCTGGTCTGGCAGCGTAACTCTTAACCCTGTTCAGGCTGGAACCTTGACAAGACATGCTTTACCTTTCCTAAGCCCACAAAAATCGTAGGGCTGTTGGAGGACATCTCACACATTTTTACAAATATAGCAGGATCGTTTGAGGTCACTGGGTCTTGAGTTTCTTCAGGGAGAGCACACTTCAGCTGGAGGCTGTGCCAGAGCTAGATTTGACTGCCTCTGGAGGGGCTGTTCTGAAAATGGGTGTCTATAACATGGGGTCTAATCTCAAGAGAATCCTGCAAACTTTCCAGCTCATCAGATACGCGTGCAGTCTTCATTTCACCTTGTCACGTGTGTCCTGATTTCACTGCTGCCTCAACTGTGTGAACTCAGTGGTTTGTAATGGGGACAGGGATGTTACCATTCTTAGCAGAGCAATTGTAGCTGCTTCCTGGCTGTGGAGAGCCAAATCAGGGCTTTCGACCTTGTTACTGTTCCATCTGGGCAGTGGGTAGTTGTGTGTGTAAGACACCAGTCCTCTGCCTGTTACAGCAACGCTCCAATAGCTCACTGATGAGCTCTTTCTCAGATGTGTATAGAGCTGACGCTCTTCAGGTAAGGTTATAGCTAGATTTTACCAGCTCCTCTGAGGCAGATGTGTCTGGGGGCTCTTTGTAACCTACCTGCTTAGGCCACTGCTTGCCAGCACCTTCTGCCAGTGCAAGCATTTGAGAGTTCACATGGTAAAGCGGACTGGGGCAGGATTTGGCGGATGGAGGTGAGGAGAGGGGTTGTGTTTCAGTTGGATCAGTGCTCTGCTGTGCTTTGCTGCATGATGAGGACGGAGCAGGTAACCCATTTAATCTAGCGCTGCTGCTGGAAAGTCATCAAGTGGAAGCCATAAGTGGTTCTGCATGCTCCCAATGTATGCACCACGTTTCTAATTTAGCAGAGCTCCTCTTTAGGCTGGGGAAATGACTTTTACTGACTGGGAGAAGTCCAGCCCCTTGCTTAGAGGCTTGCGTTTTAGCTGAGTGGTAGAAACCCTGGGTGGTCCAAAGGCTTGTGTGTGTTCTCTAGCAAAGGTCTGCTGTCATCAGAGCTGCAGAGTGGATCAAGGGGAAGAGATGTTTGGGGTGGAGGTGATCTTTCCTTCTTTTGGGCTTTAGGAGGTCATCTCTGGTGAGAAGAAGGTTTTCAGAGCTAGGCTCTTTGCAAGGAGATTGTCAGACAGGCGCTTTCTAACTTGAATAATTGACAGTGTAACCAAAGCTGCTGGAGATTGTTGGGGATGTAACTGAATCTTTCACACCGATTCTTATGCAAATTCAAACGTGTGCTCCTGGTTTCTAATGGGACACCTACAAATACAACTGGCTCCATTCAGAATTCGGCATCCATGCACTGGATCTTTAATTGCTAATGACTTTATAGCAAGAGCATGGTTTGCAGAGCTGCATCTGTAAGTTTCTCAATGCTGCTCTTACCTGTACACGTGCAGTTTCCCTGTAGATTTTACGTAAGTGACCTGTGGAGGTTCTAGCACATGGTTTGGTGTGTTTGGTGCTGAAACTGTCCATTGCCAAAGTAAGCTTGAACATTTCAGTGCTGTTTTCTTTGCTGATATGTTGAGGCTGATTGAAGGTAAGTTAAATGACCTTGAGTTCTGCAGAAAATAATTTGGTGTATTTAACACTGAGTGCAAATAATCTTAAGTTTCTACCCAGTAAATCTATAACTGAGTTGATGAGCACATTTGATAACTATTATTTTGGGCTCCTGGGGGAGATTGGTGTCTGCAACCTCCTGGCATAGCTGTGAATTAGACTTGTTTTTTTCATAAATGTGCTGTGTGGTAATGGAGTAGTTGGTCAAAACCATGTGGGCTTAATTTCTTTAAAATATAAACAGCCTAGAAATGTTTGTTTATGTACAAAATATCTAGCCAGTGACTGTAAGCATTTCCATGTTTCTACCAGAAATGAAGGTAATTATATAATAAGCAAAGATTCATATGGCTTAACTTGTTTCCCATCTGGTGTTAGTTAAATTGGTGTTTTCATCTGCATGACCTCTCGGGGTGGGGAGAAATTATGAAAATAGAAAATGTGGCTGAAAAAGACCTTCTTTGATCATCATCTAGCCCATGTAAAGGCTGGAAGAGCTCTACTGTACAATCCCTGACAGCTGCTTGGGGGTGCAACTGTTCCCCCTCTGCTGTGGTCCATGTTACTGGGAAGGTATTGTAGGAGTTTTTAAAACAGTTGGGTTTGGTTGACCGAGGAGTTGCCTGTCCTGTATGCAGTCTCTCCCCAGTGTATAAATTTATATTCAGACTAAATAGATTAACTACAGCAGGAAAGAGCTTCCATCTTAAAACCAAGCTATTGTTAGAGCATCGCTTATCATAAATCTCTAGTACTCCTAATCCTGCTCTCCTCCCAGGGCCCTTCCCACCCTTCCATCTGCCTGCTGATTTACAGTTTGCAAGGTCTGCTCTGAGTTTCTTGGGGCTGTCCTGCAGCCTTCCTCTGTGGTCTCTTCCTCTCGGACAGGCAGTTTTCAGTGTCAAAAGGATCACTCCAAAATGTCCTCTTTCATGAAAATATACCTGCACGCTTTCAAACTGGTAGAAAGATGATATGCTGCTTTCCCGATCAAGTTGCACCCACTGCCTTAAAATGAAGGATTTGCAAGGAAAGCTGAGAACTGCAAGAACTGGATCATATATATTTCATGTTGCTAGTGGCTTGCTAGGGGACTGAGCTCCCTTTTATTTGCTCTTCTACCTCTTCCCTATGCTGCTCCTGAGAGCGTGCCAGAATTTAAGGTGCTCAGATTTCTCTTTCGGGCTGGCAGGATCTGTATCTTCTTTCTGCCAGGATTCTGCTTTATTTTGCCTAATAGAGTTGAAGACCATTAACGTAGGCTTTGTCCTTGCTTCACAAATAGACTTTGAGTGTCTCCAGGTACTTGGATAAGCTTTGCCTGCTCATGTTCAGTCCCAGTGAGGATCTGAGACAGCCGCTTGCAGATACCAAAGCAGATCAGAGGATTTTTTTCCTCCCAACATGTAGCATTCAGTAGCTCAAGTGTAAAGCTGCTCACTGAGACAAAACTCTGGTGGTTCTTTACCCTTGGCCCATGGGGGTGTGCTTGAGGATCAGAAGCCTGGCCAGTGCTTAGTTCAAGCAAGCGGGTAGAGCTTTTTCCAGGGAGAAGGAATTTCAGAGGTGGATTTTCTCAGTTCAGCCTTTGGTCAGCATGCTTCTGTTTTTCTGACACATAAATGGCAGGTCCTGCTGGGTGTCCTTAGAAAAACATTTATAATAAGCTTTTGCTGTTCATTCAATTGTTTCCTTGTTCCAGGGTCATAACCTAAACATACATGCAGCCTGGCAGGGCTGAGCAGCTCTGTTTATGTTCCTTCTGCACCTGCGTTCAAGGCCAGCTTTCTAGTGCTGGTCCCTTGCCACGCATGTGGTGAGTGCAAAGTGCTCAGCTCTTCCTGGTGCCCCGCACAGATGCTGATGGTACCGTGTTTTGAAGATGCATCTGCCTTGTCTGGGTTTGGATACTTAGGCTGGCTTTGTAGCATTGCTGTCCTGCAGGTAGCCTGGTTCCTGATGTTTCTACCTTTGTACAGCGCTAGCATTCAAGAGGATCTCTGGATGAAAAACCCAAGTGCTCAAGTTAGAGGCTCTGGTCCAGAGCTAGGTTGTGAGTAGGTTTTGCCTGACCTCACCAACGTCCCAGCCGTGTGCTGCCTCCTGCCTTCTTGTGGTATTTACTTCTCCCCTGGCTTTTCTCAGTGTTGCCACCGGCCTCTGTTGTGGTTTCAAGCTGTGAAAGCGATGCGTAGTGCTTGGCTTCTCAGTGGCCTTGGGAGCCAGTGCACGCCTTCCTGCAGAATGGGTCACTGTAAAACTACCTGGTGAATATTGGTCAAGTCATACAGTTCTTCACAGGGCTTCTAGACAGGCGGGGAAAAAGTGTTTTGTATCTCGTGTGTACTCTTAAGTGCCATGTAAATGACTGGCAGTAAAGCAAGCAACTGCGCAGGAATCCTGCTTTGCTTAGCGTTGCTGGATATTGGGCATGTGTTTGAGCCTGCCCCCACACTGAGCTCTCAGAGGTAGCTCTTGGTTTAGGACAGCCGTAAGATGATTTCACTCTGCTTTTCTTTGCTTCCACTAGGTTCTTGTATTTCTCTCTGGTGTTAGTCAGATTTGCTGATGGTTCATATTTTAGCTGGGAAGAATGCCCCTTGTTGGGATTCTGGTATGTCTGTATACAATCAAAAATGTTGAGTGGGCTGGGAATAGCTTCCAGCAAAGTTGTATCTGTTTCTTGGAGCTCTTTTGTTCAGTAGAAATTCCTTTCTTTTCTCTCCCCCTTCCCATCCCCCTGACAGCCCACCTCTTTTCTACAAGGACAAGCTGAGGTATAATTCACAATCGTGACTGAAGTGAAAAATGCACAGCTGCAAATGAATTTTTAAATGATACTTCATTGTTAAGGCATCTCTCTGAACAGGTTTGCAGTTCCAGTAGCCAAGTGATCAGAATGTGGTAACAAAGAGGATTTTGTTGAAAACACTTGACTTTGGTTTTTATCAAGCTCTGAGAATGTTTTGACCACTTGCTACTTTTGAGTGCAGATAGGAAGTATCTGCAGCAGGGTAGATCCACAGTGGGGAAATACATTAGATGTGTCCCTGAGAAAAGGTTGTATAGTTGAGTTTCCTTTGCTCTCCCCACATTGTATTGTGGAAATCATATGACAGATGGAGTACAATGAATTGTAGCACATTAGACAAAAGTTTTATTGATGTTTGAAGCATCAGGAATATCCAGCCTTGCATGCTGCAGCTCTCCTCTACCTTCCCACTGAATGGAGACATCTTGCAACTCTTTGGATCCATCAGACTTTTGATGCTTTAGTGATTCCTTGCTTTTTATGGTGCATAACAACACCCTGCAACTGGAAGCTGCAGGCATACTGTGCTCTGTCACAGTCACTATGGCCTAGTGCTGCCAGGATTTGGTATGGGGCTGACTGAATCACAACCATGCCATGAACCAATGTCTGTTTATAGGTAAGTTAAAATAAATTTATTGACATCCAAGACATCACAGGCTTGTACCAGTTTAAAGGCAGAATTTGGTGTAGCTTAGTGTGAACAATTCTCTAATCTCTAGAAATTCAACTATTTGTTTTGTCCCCCACAGTTCTTGTCTCTTGAATGGTGAATTCAGGCTCCTTCTCTAGCTCTTGTTCCTCTGTTTTCTGTCCTCTGCCAGCAGACTGCTGCTGCTCCTGGTGACAGTCTCCTGGGCTATCCTGGTTCCAAATGATCACCAGATTTTCTAAACTATTGCATGAGTAACTTTGGGCTCTTGTGAGTGAATTCACACTCTCCACCAGCCCTCCAGGAGGACCTGCTCTGAGTAGAATCTAAGCTGTGTTTGAGATGGTACATCTGCAAACAGGACCCAGCTGAGTATCAGTCATGGGGGGCCATCTGTCTCTGCAGCATTCTTGCTGATTCAGGTGTGAAAACAGAGGAATGACTTAGTAATTTGTAGTTATATGAACATTTATGTATGGTCAGAATTCTCATATATAAAACATACGCAAATCTCTTAGTGAAACAGTTGTAGCATGCACTCTCTTTGGCTCCAGGGTTTCCCTTTAGCCGGTTTTGAGGTGCTTGCTGTGAGCTGATGAGCTGACCTTTGCTTCACAGTGGTGGAAATTAAGGCTCAAAAGAAACACCTGGGGAGTGGTGGCAAATCTACTCTGGCTCTCTGGAGAGCTCTGGCTCACCAGGATTGTGGGAGCCCTCAAAACACTCTTCTTGTTCTCTCTCTGTAGGAAAATACGATTTCTTCAGAGACATGGATTTGACTGCCTTGGTACTGACTATCATGCCACATCATGGCCTGGGAGACTTCTTGCAAATTGCATACAAAATCTTAAAATGGGAGGCATTATTCTACTATTTGTAAGACGTGAAAAGGTAGGGATGGCCCCTCTCATCGTGGCTTCAGTGTAAGTACCCAGGCTCCAAAGGAAAAGAACATGAGGGTTGGTGGATTTATATTGCCCTGTAACAGATGGGCACAGAGAAGGGGGTTTAATGTTTTACAGGTACCCCAGCAGAGAATTTCTTGCATCACTGTTTTAAATCACAGCTCAGTCTGCTAGATGTGGAACATTTAATAGCTTTAAAAAAATGTGATGTTTAGTAGATAATTTATCTGTTAGTGTATTTGAGGCTATTGGTGAAAAATCTCAGCAGTCAGAAACATATAATGTACGTAAGTACATTTAATGTATGACTAGCCATAGGCCCGGGTGCAAAGTTTGACGTGCTTGGTATTAGCTGTAGTCATGTGGTGAAAATCAGAGGTCAAGTGTGGTTTTCTGAGGAGGACATAAAATTAAGGATAAATCCCAACCTGATGGTTGAAAAAATGCTGTGGTACTTGTCTGTGTCTCATCCCCACTGATGATCGTGAACTGTTTCTGTGACAGAAATGCTTTTTGACAGCCTGAGTATATGCACCTGCTTTCAGGATGCTCCTTGTCTCGTCCATAAACAGGAGCGCTGACCACAAAATGATGCTGATACCTATTCCTTGCTCTTAGCATCACCGTCATGTGAGTGTTAGCTGATTGCATCAGGCAAAGGTATTAGAAGAGAATGTTTTCAGGGAGCTGAGACTGGTCTGGCTGTAGAGTTTGGTGTCCGTGTGTGATCTAATGGTGTGATCCCCCTCACAAATGGAGTAACTCTATCTTAATGCTGGATAGACTCCTCAGTAATCCCTACCAGCAGTGAACCTTAATATCATGCTGAGGAAGAGCCACCTCGTATCTGGCCTGTGCTTGTGCATGCCTCATTTACCTCCATCTCCTTATTCTGTAGAGCATCTGTAGTTTATCTTGATAAATCTGGGTTCAGTGGGAGCTTGTAGACCTGATGAAAGGTTGTGGGGACTGAGTGGATTATGATTGTTATAAATTACTTTTTGTTTTATTGTATATATTCAGCATTAGAAGTCTTATGGGGGGCTGAAATAAGTTCCAACCAGTGAAGACCAGCATCTCGGAGCACCTTGTGTCAATCACATCTTACTGTTTTGTTGGTTTACACAGGTCACTCTGATATTTTAATAAATATTCTTGACAAATTGAATTAACAAGTTCAGACATTTGGTTTGCTTTGCTGCTCCCTTATTGCTTTCAAGAATGAAATATCACTAGCAATGATGCTGAAGAAATGTAGTATCTAAATAATATTGAATCTCTGCTTGCCAGCTCCACTTCTGACAGCTGCTGAAGAGGTTTAGAGTATTAAGGAAATGCAAATGTTTCTCTGGAGCAAATCACTGTGTTGTGCCCACCACTGCAAGTGTTTGGCACTTGTGGTTCTTCTGGACTCCGTTAGTAAAAGTCGTGGTTCCTTTTTTCCCTGATAAACTTAAAGGTGATGTAAGCTTTCAGAAAAGATGGTAAACAAATCTGAGTTGCCAGGTTTTCTCGCTTTTTCATGAGAAATGCAGTGAAATCTCAGTCACGAGGGGTTTTTACAGAAAATAAAACAAATAGAAAACCTTGTGCTGAGTTATTTCCAAACCAGTGCTTTCTTTTTTAGTAGCGGCTCTTTAAAGTAGAGCATACAGAGTATATTTAGATGTGAAGAGAAAGATTGTGGTGGTGATGGGAGACATTTTTAAAGTGGTGTTGAGAGACATTTTGAGATCACCTGGAGACTGGGAGTTTCCCTAAAGGCAGCTGCTCTTACTGAGAGGAGATCAGAAGTGCACTGAAAACCTGAGCTGTTTGCAACCCCACTGCAAGGTCTGGCGATGCATCTCCGGTCTGTCCCTCAGGCCATACAGCCAGCCTGGTGATGCGGGTTCCTTCCTGCTCGGGTATCTCCTCAGAGCAGGGGGGGAAGACGTTTCATGCAGCCTCTGTCAATGCAAAATCTGCTGTTGCTGCCGCTGTAAAGTAACCTCCATGGGTCAGCTTTAAAGACTACAGGAGATCCTAGTTTCTGTTCATTAGTTCTGTTTATTTGGTGGGTTCTGTAGTTTTCAAGGCCTTTGGTGGAGAGCTTGTGCTGTGCTTGACAGCAGGCTAGGCACTGCACTCTGTAAGCCTTTTCAGTTTGGCTGGTTTTGGAAGCTAAAAGCATTGCTTCTGATTACTGCTGAAGTTCCATCCCTGTCAGTAGTGGTGGTAGTTTCATTTCAGCCATCTCATTCTTGCATCAACCTGGGTGATGTGGTTAACTATTTGGCTTTTAGAATCTCACTAGATTCCTTATTCCTGTTCTTTGGTGATTTCCTTTCCAGTTTATCTGTGCTCTTCTGAGCACTCCAGCAGACAATGTGCAAATGAGCAAGCGCTGGCCAGAATATTTGGTGTAAGAAATGCAAGGAATAGGTGCTGGAGCACAATGCGGCTTCAACCACAAAGCATCAAGAGGCGTTTCTTTCCTTGCAAGGAGTGCTGAACAATTTTGCCTTTTCAGACCTTTTTTGACTACTGTTAATATTGCAAAGCTCCTCTAAGTTTCCCTCTTCTTTTCTGGGGAGACAAATCTGCAAGGGATAGTACATTTCAGCTGCTTTACTCTCGATGTTTTGTTCCAGTTTGAGGGATGTTAACCAGTGTTTTCAATGTGTTTAATGTTGAATAGAGTTCTCCAGCTTTAGTGGCAGGATCCGGAGTTCTTTGTGAATTATATTTAGCACTGATGGAGGCTGCTTTGTCAGCTGTGTGTTGTTGCCTTGTAAAAACTGGCACCATTCAAATCTAAATAATTGCTTCTGGGAAAGAAGAACCTTCCTTTTATAACTCTTTTAATGTGTTTGATTTGGAAACAGCCTTTGAGTTGTGGCCGGAGAGCAAATTGGTTGTCAGCACTGCAGTCAGTCCCCTGTTTGAAGCACCTGTGCCCAGATGAGCCGGTGCTGTGGGGCTCGGAGGGGCTCGGTGCTTGTGTGCCAGCCACAGTGCTGTCAGAGCGAACGGCTGAGGTGCTGCATGTGTCATGCAGGGTGTTTGGTACAGCTGCAGAAATTGCTCTTTGCAGAGCTGGTGGTTCTCGTAACCTTCCTTCCGACATGCTGTTGAATACATTGGGGTTTGGAGTTGCAACTTTCCTTTTGCTACTCCTTCCCTGTAGTTCAGGTTGGTAGTGCTGTATTTTTGGAACCTCTGCGTGCTGGAAAGGAATCATACTTTGGGGTGCTAACTAGTTCTCATTTTGCACAGTGAGAATTGTGCAAAAAAATTATGTTTCTGGCTTGAGTAACAAATTCTGGTATTTCTTTTACTGTCATCCCATTCATCTCTGGAGTCGGGGGGGGGGGGGGGGGGAGAGCCAGGATTAAACATGGGGCAGTTAATGGAACCATGTAGGCCATTGGCTCTGTGAGGTATTGGGGTGGCTGGCTGCACATGTCAATGTGGAACAGGGCCAGAATGGCAGGCTTTGACAAACTTGCTGCAATGAGAACAGCATTGGGATCCGGGAAGTGTTCTTCTACTCTGAAAGCAAGCCCGCCAGTGAGATGCTTTGCATATTTGATTGCTGTGCTGGTTAATACCAAACGTACCATCAAAGTTCACAAATGTTTTTCGCTGCTGCTGGCCCCTCTGCCTTTACCCTTACAGGACATTTTGAGTTCTCGGTAGAAAAGCAAGCAGCCATTTGGGCTCTAAATTGTGCCTGTGTGGTTCTCCCATCTTGTTTATTTTGGGCCGTATTGCAAACTTCACAAACAAAACCCTGTTCATCTGGCACTTGATGCAACTGTTTTAAATCAAGGTTACAGAATGATGGTCTGTTACAAATGGGCCACCTGCTCTGGCTTTGCTGCCTTGAGTCCAGATGGGCCAGCAAGGGAAAAGTGAGCCTAAAAACAAACACAAAACCCCACCTCCAAAATTCGTTTTAAAAAACTCCTACAACGGTTTTCAGAAAGTCTGTTTATTCAGAGTGATGTAAGGTGGCTGTCTTTCAGAGAAGCACCAAGTCTTAAGAATTACACGCCATCAGGATCTTGTCTTTGACTGGGAGGTCCACGTGTCTTGACTTGCTCGGGAACTGGGAAGCGTTTGGAGATGGTTGAGTGAGAAGTAATTTGATGCGACCCATGGTGTGAGCCTGTCTGGTCGCTGGAGTGACAGGCTGTTCAGCTCGCCTCTGCATCAGAAGGTGTCATGGAAGCTGTTGAAATGGAGAGGAATAAGGCAGAGACATGGCAAATTGTTCATGCCCTGAGAGTAAGCCTGGATTTGGGTACACCAAAAACCCATCTGTTTTCCCTTGACTGCTTTCTTAGCTGGAGGCTTCAAGTCCTGATTTCTTGTGATGAAGAGATCACAGTGACAGGTAACCTGAGCAGAACTGAGCTCTTCATTACAAGCTCTTCTGACATGAGCCTGAAGTCAAGGCTCCTGTTGGTATAGTTTTTTCTCCTTAATAGGGTCCTTTGAGGGCTGATTTACAGACAAAGGAGAAGATCAGGATATTTCAGGCTGAGCCCTGGCCTCTAATGACTTGCAGGCCTTAGGGACAGTAGGTGCTGTGGCTGGGGCTGCAGTGTCTCCCTGGAGCACCAAGTGGCTAACAGGAATGCACAGAGAGCAGGGCAGCAAGCTCTCGCTGTGGGCCATTCAGCAGTGGGAACGAAAAAGCAGAATAGCACCTAGTGTTTTGAAAGTAGTCAAGTGCAAGAGCGCTTGGAGACCTATGCTTCCTATTATCGAAAAGAAAATGCTGAATACTAAACCAGAGTGGCTGGTGCAGGACCTCCCTCTGAATCTGCCTGCACTCAGGTGCACGCCGGCTCCTTGCTGCCGAGTGCGTACAGACTTGGAACGGGGCAGGGGAGCTGCTGGGGAAGGGGTCGTTTGGAGAACAGAGTTCTTGACACAGTAGTGAAGGAAGATTTGCCATCAGACTGTTCTGGAGGGGAGTGGGGAGGACCAAGCAGGCTGTTGGAGGAGCTGGTCTCATTTGTTGAGTGGTTGTGGGGAGCTGGTGACGTGCGGGCTGTGACATCCCTAGTTGCTGTGGAGACGTTACAGCTCCCAACCTGCTGCTGCTGCGTTTGGGGATGCTGTGCTCAGGGTTGAGGCATGGGTGTGGTGGGAGAGAGTGAGGGTTATCCTCCAGGCAAGGCACATGCTGGAGAAAACATGTGCCTTGAGGCATTTTCTTTAACCCTTTCGTCTCACTGACTGGTGCCTGTATAACAGAGCTAGCTACCACTGCAAGGATTTCCTCTGGTGTGTGCTGGAAGGCTGGGTGCTGTCTTTGTTCTTGCAGCCAGCTGTAGCACTCTCAGCTTGGGCGGGGGATGCTGGTACAAATGAAGGCAGAGATGTGTTGCTCCGTGCTTGGCGGCAAGCTGTGGACAGATCAGGAAGCCTTTAGCTCCGATGGTCCTTCTTATCTGCTGGCTACTTTGTGCAGCTCCCGCTAGTCCCAGAGGGTTCAGGGGCAGATGGGAAGGGCTCCTGGCAGGCAGGGAGAGCGTTCCTGTAGCATGCCTGGAATAGCCTATCCCAGTGTGACAAGTGCTGCTGTCTGGGGTGGGGGCCAGCGAGGAGAGGGCAGGTTGCATAAGGAAGGCGTGCAAGGGAGAGCGGGTGAGCCAGGGCCGGGAGGGCTGCTGGGTTTGTTCCAGCTGTGAAGGTCTCGACTCTTCATCCCCTACCCCCCCAATTTGCTTTTGCATTCCTCCTCCCAGAGTCTCCTTTTGGTTTGGGGCGTGATTCATTTGCTCATTTGTGTATATGCTTTTGCGCCAATCTGTAAGGCATGTGGTGGGAGCTGCCCTCCACCCTGGCTGCCTCGCGTAAGCTTAGGGGGTTGTGCCTTTGTTTTCTTGCTGGCTAGCTGAGAAATGAAGCCCTAGCTACAGAAATGGCTTGAGCAGCCCCCATCCTAAAGACTCCCCCTCCCTGACATGTGCTACTTTGACTGCTCTCTTTAGGTGCTCAAATGGGAGACAGGCATTTCAGTGCTGCGAGGCTTTCGGGGTGAGAGGCTGTGCCGCAGTGCATGGGTGTCTTCTGCAAGCTTCTTAGAGCAAAGGCTACCACTGGCCTTTGGTCAGATGGATGTGGCCATGCCTGGCCTGTCTCAATCTTGCTGCTTGTTCCTTGGTGGTGGTGTCTCTGGTTACTCCAGCTATTACTAAATTAATACAACAAATATCAGTGTTTGTGTCATCTGTAATATAGAAAATGTAATTCTGATGGTCTGTCAAAGGAACCTCAACCGTGAATAAGCTTTTTGTTGACTTTTGTCTTTAAAGCTAACAAAACACCTTCGTATTGCCTCAGAACTTTAAAAACATTGATCAAACCTAATCCACCAGTACCATAAGCTCTTTCTTTGATGCTCACTTTGGTGCCAGGTTGCTGTGCAGTCCTGGTGTCCTGGATGCTGGGTTTGAAAGAGACAAACCAGGAGAGGTGTATTTAACTAGACTTGTGCCTGTGCTTGACTTTGTAGGCAACATGATGTGAAAGCATAGGCGAGTTCGCCTAACTCCTTTGGACTCCATTGCCTGAGAAACAGACCTAATCCCTGTTTTGTGGTTGGTTTAGTGTTGGGTTTTTTTTTTTTCCCCTCTAAGTCATCCTGTAAAGGAATTTGAAACCATCAAAATGAAGAATGAGAAGCCAAATATATAGCAGTGTGTACAAGAACTCAGGTCCTGACTGAGGTCAACAGGTGTGTGAAGAGAACTGCTTCTGCTCTCACTGAAATGACTTCTTAAGGGGAGAAAAAGCTGCTGTTTCTCAGTAGCACAGTTCAGAGCATGTACCTGGAGGCGAGTGGTTGCTGACAGGCTGATTTCCTGCTGCTGTGACTTGGAATGCATCAGGTGTCATCCAGGTAGTCAGAATATGGTGTGACACAGCTGCCAGCTTTCACAAGAAACTTTGCTTGACTACCTGAAGAGTATGTGGAGCTGTGGAGATACAGCTTTAACCCCTGTGGGTTTCACCAGCATCTCTGCTCTTCAGTACTGCCCTTTTCTTTCCTGGCTACTGAAGTCCTAAGAAAGGAGAAGCGCCAGTGGAATATGTAAACTCTGTGTTTTGTGAGCCAGGGTTATTTGGCTTGCAGGGATCCTGATCCCTTTCTGCCTTGGGCGAGTGCCCTAGAGCCAGCGGGCAATGTCTTATCCCACTGAGGGAAGACATCTCTCAGCATTTTCCAACGGATATGTCGTATTGGGGTAACTAAGCTCGGATGTGCTTTAATCCTTGGTCATATTAACTGCATGCTGCTCCTCAAATAGCAAATGTGCCCATGCAGAATTCTAAGATCTTTTAAAAATAATGCAGGTCTGCAAAATTTTGACCCCTCCACCCCTTTTCCATGTTCAGTTTGGAGCAGGTGTATTTGTAACATATTTGAAGTGAGCAGGACAGTATTTCAGCTGTAAAAGGATAGTGTCTGGCTATGCATGTGTGTCCTTGTGAGGTCCTGGGTAGAGCCTGTTGCATAAAATAAGCTGCCATCCTCTTACCTGTCTGAATGAGACCTGCTTGCTACAGCATTTCTATGGATCTTGGTCTCTAGAATCTTAAGAGCTTAATTCTCTGTATTAATACTGAGAAGAGGATTTCAAGATCCTTGAGAACAACAATGAAAATACTTACTCTGCAATTGTTTCCTGGCTTCTTAAAGCTTACTTGAATGGATCTGTAGCCAGAACAGCTGTCTAAAGGTTGCCGTTTAGCTTGGTGCTAAGTGTGAATGAAGGAGAGTAAGCAGAGACTTATACAGGACTACTGTGTTTTTGCAAGTTACTCAGGTTATGTTTCTGGCATGACAGAAATTGGGGCACTTGACCCCTGCCTCATCATTTAATCTCTTCTTGCCTTGGAGTTTACCTGAGAAAGAGACTGAGATTAGATCATTTTGAGCGAATTGGCTCATAAGCTTTGGAAAGTAAAGAAGCACTCTTCCTGTGGCTTCTACCATTGCTACCCTCGCCTGGAGGCCCCACTCTGATGCTTCAGTGACATTAGAGGACAGCTCATCTCCCCCACTTTCTGCCCCAGCTAACTCTCCTAGGCCAGTACAGAGCCCTGCCTTTAGCATGTAAGTGCAGCAATGAGTACATCCATGTGGTGGTTTTTTCTTCCTAGGCATGTGTGAAGCAGGCATAAGAAACTGCTCATGCAATGCATGCATGTGTTCATACCTAACTTAAGCAGCTGTCTCTGAAGAATGCTGTGCAGGGTTTCTCCCTCTGGCCTCTCCTGCACAGGCGCCCCTGTAGCTATGTGCAGAATGGCTCTGTTTGTCTGGGCAAGTGTGTGTGTAGGCGGGTGTCTCCCTCCACTTCTCCTTCAAGTGGCTCGCAATTTATTTTGGGGCTGACTTGGGTGTACGGTGTCAGCTCAGAGCAAAACACTCAAGAGTTGAGGTTGAATGCATTGGAGTAGGAGGCTGAAATAATTTGGGTGAGGTGAAACTGTCCAGTGACCAAATGGAGACCAATTCCTTATAGCCATCGGCTGATTGAAGTTTACAGACCTTGGAGGGGAGAGTGCTTCTGCCATGAAACACTTTCTCTAGGAACAACGTCTTCACAGCGTTTAACCTGGACAAAGGGTATCTGTGTAGTGAGCTAGAGTCTTCCTGCCCCAGCTCCCATCTTGCACTTGGAGTCCCCTGTAGCTGTGGATGCATATGTTATTATTCTTGACTTCTACGGGGCTTAATTAAAATACAGGTCTTTAATTTTTAATTTTTCCTTCCTGTTGATTCGACTATCTCTGCGTGAACGAGGTCTCAGTGCAATTACTGTGCTCCCTGTGGAGAAACAGACATTTAATTCAGGGAGGCAGACTCTTTCTTGGAGGGGGTTTATTTTCCTGATCTTCCTACTCAGACAGATGCAAAAGCAAAACATCCAGTGAGTAAAGAATGCAACACTTTATTTGGTTGTTCTGCACTTGTTTGCTGGATCTTGGTTACTAAAATGTTATGTTCTTTCCAGATAACTGCCTCCTTGAGCAAAGAGCTGGTAATGAAGCTGTTTAGCGCAACTTGCATTAGCAGGGTGAGTCGAAACCATTGGGTCAGGTCCAGGTTTCCTCTTGAAAACTGTGTTCTTGCAGCAGTGATGTAAAAAGATGAAGACTTTTATTCTTGTAGAACGCATTAAGTTGTCTCATGATTTGTTAACCTGAGAATGGGGTCGGGCAAGTACCTTGTGCCTCCTCGCCATGGGGGGACGTGTGTGACCAGAGGGGACACAAGCTCCTCAGCAGGCACTGCCTGCTGCTGTGTGGGACCCAGCTGTGCTCCTAGCAGGGACATCTACTATGAACCTTCAAAAAAGGGTGGAAATCTTGGCTCTCAGGTTTCCATTGCCCTTATTTAACACTGCTTTGGCTAACTTAGTAGTGCTCTTGCTAGCTTAACTCTCCATGCGCAATCATAGGTCACTGCTGAAACAAACATGCAAAGACAGGGTTTGTCTGCACCTCCTGTGTTGCAGTCCCAGGCTTTTTATAGGCTGCTCAAAATACTTCAGGCTCTTTTAGCTCCAGACTTGAGGCTTCCTCAGTTCCTCTTGTGTGTGTGTTCTAGGTTATTTAGCCTGTGTTCACAGAGATCTTGTATGTATTAGAAACTTCCAAGTGTATCCTTGTTCTATTTTTAGCTCTTTCCAGGTCCACCTGTGCCTGTCCTGTTTTTCTTTCTAATGTTTAATCTTAACAGGCTTGTTGATAGAAATTCTTTGTGAGACCAGTCCCCTTCCTGGTCCCTGAGACTTGACAGAAGTACAGCAAAACCTAAGCAAAAGATAAGTGTATGGAAGGAGGTGCCGCCGTTATCAGAGGCAGTTATGGCTGACAAATCCTTGCTTTACCTGCAGGTCTTGAGTGGTTCAGGATCCTTCTGCTGGCCACAGGGGCACCATGCTGTCTCTGGGCAGTGACATGCTTCGAATATGCCTTTTCATGATTATTTGAGTAAGGTATGGCCCCTTTCTGCCACATATTCTGAAGGTTGCTTTGATTTGTAAGCTGCAAACTTAGACTGAAGACCCGGAACAAGAAGTGTGTTGAGAGTAAGAGTGATTTGGTGGGATTTAAACTCTGTCTGATTTTTATTTCCCCCCGATGAAGAATAGAAGCATTTCACTGTTTTTTGTGTGAAGCGCCTTTTAGTACCAACAGTCCAGCAATGGGGGATAAAGAAAGCAGATGTGTCCTGTGTCTTTTTTAACTGCTTTTGTTTTTCTGATCACTGTAAAGGAGGCTTTTAATTTTTTTTTTTTTTTTTTTCCAAGCAGCAAGTGCCTCGCAGGGCTTGATCAAAGCTCATAAATGATGAATTGAAGGAATGCCCGGCGGAGAACAGAACGCCCTCCTTGTGCTCTGCTGCGTGTGCTGAGAACACCATTGTTTCTTCCCGTACCTTTTTCATCCTCGAGCTCGGGCCGGAGAGAAAAGGCCTTTGTTCCTTGCCTGTCAGCTGAGACAATGCCAGTGTGTTGTCCTACCTCTGCTCTCAGCACCTGACCAGCCCGAGCTCTGTGGGTTTTGGCAAGCTGAGCACAATTGTCCTCCAGCTACAGTGTTACAGAGAAAACAAATGGCATCACAGCCTCCTTCCTCCAGATCCTGGCCTGACTGCTTCAGGGTCTGCTTGTTGTTTTGTTCAGGATGTGGCAGGAAGGTCCGTGGCTTCTCCTGCATTCCGGGTTGAGGGATGCAGCTTCACCTGACTTCCAATGCACGGGGACACTTGCGCTTGCAGTTGAATGCGCTGGCCTGTGCTCCCCTGCTTTGCTCAGGGGGAGGCTCTGCCCGTGGGTGAAAGCGTGCTCAGTTTCCCCTCCGCCAGCCCAGCAGCAGCTGCAGCTGTCCTGCCCGCTTCTGCCATCCCTCCTCCAGCACCCAGCGCCTCCAGGCTCGCACGCTTTAGCACGTTTGTCTCGATGACACTGCGCACAGCTGTTGGTGGTGTGACGGGGGGAATGGAGGCGCAGGCAGACCTGTTTTTTTCACCTTCCTTGTAATTTCTGTAGCATCTCTGGCTGTGCAGTCTTCTGATGCAAAACTCTACAAAGGAGAGAGCTTTCAGTTCTCTTTCTCTTGGTTTCTGGGGGGCTGACAGCAGGAACCAGTGCTTTGCAAACGGGCAGGGAGAGCAGATAGCGTGGGCTGGGGTGGAGAAGAGGCTGGCAACGGCAGGTTTGGAGAGGTGCTTGAGTGAAGACCATAAGAGCTAAGACTGGCTCTTCCCTGCTCCTAGCCTTGCGTGAGAGAGCAGAGTTCAGGCAGGGCCACAGGCATTCCTGGATGCGGCAGGCAGCAGTTACTTCAACATCTGACACTGCTCCTGTCAGGAACAGCCTCTAGCTGTGTGTCTCCTGCAGTTTTGCACCCAGGCTGATTGCTGCAATGCTAGAAGGTAGACACAAAGCAATGCTTCAGCTTCCTCTGTGGTGAAGGTTGTACTGGAGGTGCAAGTCACCTTTGCATTGGCAACTTGTTGGGTTCCTGGCACCAGCATGGAGTCCTGTAGTTCAAGTGCAGGCTTCAGTCAGTGGCACTTGTGCTACTGCTACCTGGGTGTGTACCAAAATCCAGCATCAGCAACCCTTCCCTCCCCATCTACTTCTGGACTCGGCCCCTTCATGAACAGCTCTGATGTTACGCTTTATTTGGGAGAAAGAGCTCTGCAGTGGGTTTAAGAGTAGCCATGCTGAGGTTTGCTAACATCCCATGGCAGAGACCAAAGATGCCCATGCTGTGGGGCTGGGACCTGACACAAAGGCAGGGCCAGGTCCTGGCCAGCGTGAAGGTTGATGTCTAGTCACTAGAGCCCACCTGGCAACTTTCTCTGGCCTCTGCTTTCCTCAGGCTGAGCTGTCTTTACTTCAGATTGATATTTCCCTGAAGTTTGTTTCTGGGTGTGCCTTCTTAATTAGACCAGCTGGTGGTAATTTCTGTGAAATTGTGACAGTACTGGTACTGCAGTCCCATTACCTCAGAGCCTTAACTTGGCTGCACCTAGTCCAAACTTTATCCCTTCCCAGGCTCTCTGTGCTGGAAGGCAGAAGTGCAAACAGCTTTAACCAGAACAATGTAGCATTGCCTGGGTAAAGAATGTGATTTACTTGCATATGTGTGGCATGTGAACGCCAGGGCCAGAGGGCACTGCTTGAGTCCTCTCCTTTCTTTTTTTTTTTCTTTCCCATTAGAGACGCCTGAGCCACTTGCTAGCACTTTTGTTTGGGGGTGAGGAGGAGAATGCTGGGTTGACAAAGAGGAGGTGGGAGTGAGATCTGTGGGAGCCAAGAGCCTGAAACTGGAAAAGCCAACAATCTAGGAAAGCTTTGTAGACAAGTTTAAAATTAGACTGACCCTGTGCTTTTATATTGCTGGAATTTAATTCCTCTGACCCTAAAGCTTTTGGTCTGACTCAGAGCGAGAGTTCCCAGGCTGTGGTGGGTTGAAGTCCGTGCTGTGAGGTGCTCTTATGTGGCCATGAGTCTGTATCAGAGAGATGTACCTCCTGTCCACCTCCTTGTATTTGTGAAAGGTTGGAGAAATTCAGGTTGAAAAGCCAGGGAAGCCTCACACATTCCTGCTGTCTTCATGTCTGTATCAGTGTGTGGCTTGTGTCCGGAGCCTGTTCGCCCTCGAACTGGGATACTGCTGTGTGTAAAAGCTGTTCAGAGCTTTTTCTTTTTCAGGCATGATTGTAACTGTTTCTCTTCTGTTCCTGTTTGCAGGTTATGCAGCTTGACATTAAAGAAACTGGTAGTCTTAAAGGAATTGGATAAGGAGCTTATTTCTGGGGTCATTGCTGTCAAAATGCAGGTAATTGCTGCTCAGTTCTAAGAATTAAATGTGTTGTTTGGCTAAAAATACTGGCAGATGCCTAAACTGAGCTTCACCTCCACTTGAGGGTCCATTGCAGCCACAGGCTTCCTCCCAGGTACATCAGGGCATTCTGGATGTGCGGAGCATCTCATCTGATCCTTCTCCCATGTTCCTACTGCATTTCACTGTTGTAAGCAAAGAATATTGTTCACTGAGGGTTCAGCATGAGCTTATCTTTATGTAAAAATGCTCTTTACAGATCATATACTGTCACCTCTTCTTCCTGAGCTGTCACTAAATCCGAGCTTGCTTCTCTATTTAACATGCTTCAGCTTAATTTAGGGCTGAACATCTTGATAACTTGGTCCTGGTTTGGGGGGGTCTGGAGTCTGGGCATTCCTCTGCTGATAGCTCTGCTATTGAGTCCAAGTAATTTCGTAGCCAGGTGCTTGTCAGTGGATTTGTAGGGTGTCTGTACATTTTAATTTGTTTCCATAAAATACAGCTGTCGTCCTAGGTAAATAACCCACTTCACAGCATACATTTGTGCCTTTTAATTAAGTGCCTACATGTAGGTCACACTGCCTGGAGGCAGGCTGGGAAAGAAGGGGACTCATTTCCACAGTGTGTCACAGCATCAGTTCAGCTCACATGCTCCCACCACTGCAAATGCTGAAGTACTTAATGAGTAAAAAGCCTAGCAGACCTATAAGTAGAAAAATACTGTTAACCATGCTGAAAAGCAGTTGCTTTTCAAATAAAGAACCAGGCAAACCCCTGCAGAGAGCTGGTTATGTCAAAGCACACAAAATCTAGCTTGGAGGGTGAAATCATGAAGGCTCTATGGTGCAAGAACATGCAGCTGAGGATTTAACTGGCATCTCTCATCTCTGAGCAGTCCAGCTGGAGTAAAAATGTGTCCCTCTATGTTGGAGGTGGTTCACACACCCACAGCAGGGAGCAGAAAAGCAGGGAATCGTTTCACACACCTGGATTTGTGGGACCCTCAGAAGCGGTACAGCTGTAGGTTCCCAGGCTGTCAGATACTGCTTACCAGGGCTGAAAGCTTTCCATATGTTTGTACTCCTAGATGGCGGATGCATCACTGTGAGGGCCTGAGGCTTGCCAATGAGTGATCTATGCTCAGAGCATGTCAGACTTGGGTTGGAGAATTCAGTAGCTTTTACTAGAGCAAACCCTTCTTTTCCTGTCCAGGTTACTGCTGACTGCTTACACTTTTTGTGGGTGAAAGCTTGCCCCAGACCTGCAAGTCCAAAGAGAGTTTTAACACGTGGGACTCTCTTGTCTATTTTGGGTACATGTTGTGATCTGCCTTGCTACAGTAGTTCAGATGCTGGAACCTGAGCAGTTCTTCTGCAGTCCTCTCCATGCCAGGAGAGATCCCTGAAGAGCTGGAAGGCAGAAGGACTTACCCTGTTTGGGGTGCTCCTCTGCTAAGTCCCAGGCTGCAGCTCACATCTCCAGGCCATCCTTATTTTACCCTTGAGATGTCTGTCCAGTTGACCTAGAGGTGACAGTGGCTGGAATGACCGCTGTCCCAGAGGGTGCCTCACCTGGGGTGTCCCTTGTGCTGGATCAGCACCCATATTTCTGTGTGGTGTGCTGTTTATCGGTGGGTCAGTAGCACTGCAGATGTCTTGGACACAGGCAGAGTTGAAGCCCTGTTATTAAAAGTCCTTTTATAGCTTGCAGGTTATGATGATGATGCTGACAAGCTCTTTCAGGGACACCTAATTTGCCAGCCCTCAGGTTTCTGACATGGCTATTGTTTGAAACTGGTGATACTGGGTCATCAAATGTATGATCTCTGTGAAATGACTCACTGCCTTTGTATGGGGAATTGCAAGAGAGGTGTCAGACACTGGAGTCCTTCCAGAGGGGATAACTGAATTCAGACCTCCTGAGAGCATCTTACCTGCATTTCCCGTGTCTCCTTGCAGCCTCCTGAACAGTGATGTTCAAAGAGTTGTCAACCGTATTTCCCGAGCTGTTGCTCTATTTATCTGCTGCGGTCTTTTAAAAGCAGCTATATTTGGCCTTTCATTAGATTTCGAGTTGCATAACAAGTAAAGCAAGATTGCTGCTATTAGGAGCTTTGCACCAACGGAACAGATGCCGCTGTTGCCAGCAGTGAGGATAGCTGTGCTTTACTTGCATGCGTGCTGCTTTTCCTGGAGGGAGCGCTTCGGTTTCTCACCCTGCTCTGCTGTCTATCCTCTGATCCGCTGAGCTTAGGCACCACTGCTTTTCCACAGAGGAGCCAGCGCTGTGTTGTGCAGGAGCTGAGGCACCGCTGCAAATCACAGCGTTCGCTCTCGCTGCCTGAGCAATGCGTTTGGGGAGGAAGGGATGTAAGTGAGTGCTTGCCTCTCATCTCAGGATGCTATTTGGGGCTGATGTAGGCAGACCAGGTTTTCCTTTGGATGTAGCTGGGAGGTGTTTATCCCCCCAGTCTGTCTCTGATTTCTCAGATGCTGCTTTTTGGAGAGCTACAGTTCTGTGCTTCTGGGAGATCAGTCTGTCTGGACAAAGCCAGATCTGCAGCCTCAGCAGAACATTGAGCCAGGGACCTCTGAAACTTGCCACTGTGTTTGAACAGTGCAGAAGGATTTGCTAGGCAGCAGTCTGTCATGCTTTCCTGCTCGTTTTCCCTGAAACATTCCCTGAAATGAAATGCTCTCACAGTAAATAGCCAAGTAACTCAGCGTACAGCAGCCCAAACACAGCGTTGATTTGGAGTTGCCCTGCAATTGCCCTGTAATACTATCAGGTCTCCAGACTCCACTGCAATGCTTAGTGGATTTTTTTTTCTTTTATAACCCCAACAACTTGCAGTTGTTTAAACAGGTTAAAATCTCCACATCCCCCAGGGAGGGGTGTGTGCAGAAAAAGAAAGGCCAGTCCATCATGGCTAACACTGGAGACTTAAGCATGATGCTGCAGCCTCCAAGCCCGGGAGGTGATGAGCCTTGTATCTATTGGCTGAATTAAAAATACGAGACTTAAACTTGAGGGGTGGGGTTGACTCACAGCTTTTGAATGCTGGGGTTTGGCAGAACAAAAGCTGCTTTGTTGCAGTTAGGGACAGTAAATATGCCCAAATCTTTATTAGTCAAATATCTCCCTTTCATCTCATTAATATTTCACAGGAGTGCAAGGTCAGACCCATCCATTCACTTTCTCTGTGGTAGTCCCTGACAATGTTTCCTGGTTTTCAGTAAATAGGACTGGGGTGGGATATAAGGGCCAGCTTCTGGGGAATTCACCCGATGGACTTTGTTTCTGTACAGGGCTCCAAGCGCATCCTGCGGTCTCACGAGATTGTATTGCCCCCGAGTGGACATGTGGAGACGGAGCTTGCTCTGACCTTCTCGCTGCAGGTAAGGTGGCCTTGGGGCACGTGTGCTTGCTGGACTTGCTGCGTTGCAGTGAAGAGAGGTTCATTGTGGGTCTGAGGTGAAGATCCTTCTAGTGCTGCCAAAGATGCTTGTTCTTAAGGCAGTCCCAGCCATTTCTGAAGAGCTATCTGAGCTCTTTTGGCTTGTCTCTGGCAGTCAGCTGTGGGAAATTTGAGCAAAAATGGCCCAGATACTTCCAGGATCTGGGGATGGGGAAGCCCACTAGGAAAGCTGCCATGTAAATCCTTAGAATTGTTCTTGGGGCCAACCCTGCATCATGGAAGGCAGATCTAATCCTGACTTGTCTGAGGGAACAGGCAAGTTGGTCACCAGCTGCGATTTGCATGCCCTCAGTGCAAGACAAATTTGTCTGAATTGCCTCTCAGCATTGAGGGCCTGGAACAGGGTGCTGGTTTGCAGTGTTAGGGGACTTTTTTGGTTGTGCATCCTGTTTTTGGAGCCCAGGAACATGAGGACTTTGTGCAGCCTGTCTTCATGTTATGGCTGTGGCAGGAACTGGAGCAGAGCAGGATACCTCTCTTTTGACTTTTGTTGCCTTCCTTATGAATAGGCAATGGAGGGTGGCACGGAGTATCAGGCTGATGGAAGGCAGTAGTAGGAGTGGGACAGGTGAACCTCTGATTTGGAATTGCCGAGGGAGACACCACTTGGAGAGGCAGGAGCAGTATGCAGACAGTTACTCCTGGCTCTAGAGTCACAGGAATAGCTGGGGACTGGAGCAACTGTATTTTACCAGTTCCTCTTTTCCTCAAAGCATACTGCCCTGGTGCTACCTCCTGAGCAGGGAAATAGGTAAATTGAGACTGGCTTGCTGCAAGCAGGAGGGAAGATCCTGCTTGCATAGAGCAGAGCCAGCCAGACACTCAGAAGCATTTGTATCTGGATTATCTGTGTTTTGGGACTATTACTTAGATCTTGAAGTCAAGAGTTTGATCTGGTAAGGAGAAGGGCTCAAGTGATGATGTGAGACATACTGGTTGTTACTCAGACCTGTGCAGACTTGAAGCAGATGATGTTTCATTGCAGATGGATGATAACCCTGCGACTGCCCAGGCAGATACACAGATGACTGGTGCTTCTGGTACTGTCCTGATGCAGCCCACAGGCTGGGTTAACTGCAGCAATGCATCCCCTCCTTTGTGAACAGCAATAACAAAGCCACGTGCCAAGAATACCTATTCATGGGTCCTGGGGCTGCAGCTTTCCCATGGTTGGGAGCAGAGTTGTAAGATGAGCCGGGTCTCCCTCTGCAGTCTGGTGTCAGCAAGGAGCAAGTGTTTCTGCAGATCTCTTCAGAATTAACTGGGAATATGTTTTTTTTTCTGGGACTCAGAACAGTGCTGCAGCAGGACACAGAGCATTGCCTTTAACTCAATTTCACCTGAAGGGGCTGGGAATTGAGCCAGAATAGGGGAGAGCGATGTCCATGACACTGAGCCTTCAGAAGAGGTGAGCAAGCTTAATGCGGAGATCTGCTGCTGGTCTCTGACTGCAGGAAGGATTGGTGGTCTTGGATGCAGTAAGGCCTGGGAAGCCTTCCTGAAATGGCACAGCAGGATTTTTATGACAGCTTTTATTGTTTCTTAATTGGACGATGGCTGCAAGCTACTCCTAGCTGACAGCTGCAGCTTAAGCCAGATACAGTCTGAATTTAGTGCCTTGGATATATTTGAGAGTGGTGATGGGCCACAAAGTAAAAGCATGTGGATGTCACAGCACAAGAAGGTCTCAGCGTCTTGCAGCAGCCAGTATCTCCATATTGCACTGTCAACTCTTCAAATTTGCTTTGTGCTAGCTGCCTGGATTTGCAGCCCCTTGTAGCTTCACAGTCACCACATTCTCAGCTGCTTCTCCTGGGTGAAATTCTTGTCCTTTGCACAGAGCATTTCCTTGTCAGAGCTAAGCTAGGAAGGTGGAGGTGCTGGCTGGCATAATAGTGAGCAGCCCATTGTGTCTGGCAGGCCTCCGCTCAGACAGAAGGGAGGAGTTTCCTGTTGCTCACACAGCTGGGGTAAGACGGGAGTTAGTGGTCTGTCTGATCCTGTTTCGCTTTGCTAGCTAGGGCTAGCCCAGCAGTAGCCTTTCTGGCAGGTGAGCTACCATCACCCTTACTGATGGAATGCCTTACTGCTGACCCTCCGTGGGTTTCACAGGATCAAGTGAAATTCCCCAGATATTCCAAGCACATCATTGCAGCTCTCTGGAGCACTTAATTCCTGTGTTTAATAAATCTTTCCAGAATGGAAGGGATTACATCACTGGGGTTTCAGAAATAATGTCTTGCCCTAACTCTTGCTGTTCTGGTGTGTGTGATGGCCCTCTCACCCCTCAGAGGTGCCTTGGGGTGCTTGGTGCTTCCTCTAGAAGTCTTGTTTTCAAATGTTTTGAGTGAAACTGTTTTTGTCTCCAATCTGTCATGGACAGTTACTGACAATTACTGAGAAATTTTGATTGAAACTGTTCTGTAGAGTTGATAAGCCATGGCTGGTGTTAAAAATAGCTTGTGCTATGAAAATGGCTCAGCTTTTCTTCTAGAGGCCCTTGCTTTTAACAGAGGAGCTGAGTGGCCTGAGTCTCTTTGTACCTTTCTTTTATCATCTCTGTGAATGCTCATCAGAGGTGGCCAGGCAACACACCTTTGAAAAACAGAAACTTGCCCATGTATGGACTTGAGCTGTCCAGTTTAATCCCTGAAAACTGTACACATTGAAATCAAGCTGGCCTGGGACAAAGTGTGACTTTGGACTTTAGTTGCAGGCTCATACTTAAGGAGCTGGTGGTGTGGCCCAAGTGCTTTGAGCTGATAGCAAGGAGTCCCTCTCCCCTGCTTGCCCTTCCAATACATGGAAGGGCCCCAGAGGCGAGGAGATGGTAGATTTGAATGCAAAAGGTGCCTTCTAGCTTTTTGAGCTTCTCTTGCCCCTTTCCCCTAATAACTTTCTTCCATTCTTGTTTAGGGACGTTGCACATCTGTAAAGTCACCAGCTCCATCTGTGTCTGGATGCAGGTGTGTTGTGAGGTCATGTTTTAATTATGTGGACTGCTGTTCCTCTCTTCTGCAGGGCTGCTTCCTTGTGCAGTGCACAGTAGATCTTGCCCTTGCAGAGCAGTCAGTTAATTAGTATTCTGCTTGTTTGTGTGGCCACTGCTCCCAGCTCTCTATGTAGCAGGCAGGCTGGCTCTGGACTGCAAATTAATATCTTGGGGTTTCTGGTGGCACTCAGCATTTATATTTATCAAGTGTTTTCATCAGCAGGAAGTTACTCTCATAATGTCCTAAGGAAAAAAAAAAAAATGTAGGTCTTGCCTGCGAGAGGAGCATCCTTCACTTGGGAATGTCCTGTTTGAGATCCCTGCAATTAGGTTATCCTGTCCACAGGTTACTTAATGCTATGTATTTTGTGTATTTGGAGCATGTGTCCCGTTTCCCTCTCATCTCGGGATGAGACTGACAGGTGGCTCCTGTATCTTGAAGATTGCTCTTCCATTGCACGGCTTCTTCCTCCCACAGCCGGTGAGCTGGGCACTGGGGAGGGGAGTGGCAGTGCTCTGGCGAATACCCTGGCAGAAGGCAGGACCTGCCTGCACTAATACTCTGTGCAGATGAGCAGGGCAAGCTGAGATAGCATGGTTGGCCCCACTCTTCCCTAATAGCCTCTGCTTGACTTCACTATCTTTCTGTTCTTGGGGAGTTTTTTTTGAGTTATATAAACAAATCTATTTTCTTGAATGGAACATGTCTTGGAGGGATTTATGTCTTTGCAATGTAGCCTGGCAGTAGGACAGGGTTTTTCTTGACTTAATTACTTAAAATACAACTACTTTCAGCAATAGAAGTTTGAGTGTGATAATGCTGGAAAAGACTGATGATTGCAAGAGCCATGTGCCTGAAGGAGACAGCATTGTCCTGGAGAGAATCACTGGTGACCGCTTTGTGCTTTAGCAAAAGAGGCATCAGCAAATGCTTGACCTCTTCATAGCTGTGCCTCTCTTTGCTTCCCATTCAAAGCACAAGAGGCTCTTAAACGTGTGCAGTAGAGGGTCCAACATCAAGAAGTGTCCTCGTGCTGGAGGGAAGGCAGTGTCCTGCCAAGAGCGTGGGGGTCCATGGCTGTCCCTGTCACTGCATGCTGCCTGCTGTTTGTGCAGGGGCAGCCCACGCCCTGGGCGGCACCTCTGGGGCTCCAGTTCTGGGCAGCCTCCTTCTAGCTGGAGGCTGCTCATCTCTCTGGAACCAGGCTTGGGCTCAGTCCTTCCCAAACTGAACAGCTCCTCTGTGCCCCTGGATTGTGTTTTCAGTGTGCTTGGCTGGGGAAATGAAAGCCCAGGGCTGAGCTGTTTGGTCAGAGAAGGCTTCTTTGGGATAATGAAGGGTTGTCCACTGAGTGTGAGCTAGCTGTAGGCACTTCTAAAAGCCCTGGGATTAATCCCTAGGAGTGCAGTTTACTTGCAAAGCAGGCAGCTTGGGAGATAATGTCAAGAGATGTAATAAACTTTTCCATTGTGTTTCCAACTGCAGTACCCTCACTTCTTGAAGAGAGAAGGCAACAAGCTTCAGATCATGCTGCAGCGGCGGAAGCGGTACAAGAACCGAACCATTTTAGGCTACAAGACTCTGGCTGTGGGGTCTATCAACATGGCTGAGGTGAGCAGCATTTGACGTGATCTTTGTTTACAAAGATGGTCACTTTCCCTTCTCTTTAAACCCAGTGTTTTCACGTTCCTCGTTGAGAAGTACCTGGTGGGATTTCATATTGTTGTCTTAATAACTGTAATCAGTATTCACAGGGCAAAATTTTAAACAGATTTTACAACTGAGTGATCATATCGGATATTTTCTGGACAGTATTTTGAGAGCTAAAACTTTCATGAGGAGAGCTTATTACCTTGTGAGGGCTTTGTGTGTTTTTTTCAGTTAGGGGGTCTAGATCATAATTGAGAACAAGACAGATAGGGTCACTTGGGCAAGCCTTCCAACTCCAAGGAAAGTTGAAGTTAAAGCAAGGTTCGCTGTGCTTCTCTGTGCCTCTGTATGAGAGTTCAGGATCAAGTAGTTTCTCTCATTTTGCTTGAAACACCCTTTGTAATTCTTATTTCATGGCTGTTGGCAATGTAGGTGGAGTTCTATTCATGAGAGGGAAATGATAAAATTTTCAGATTTACATCTGAAAATTAATGCTGGAATCAAGTATGGATAAATTATTCACTAAGGCTTACTGAACGGCTTAGCTCCATGCTTCATTATTTCATGTCCTGTTTAATCTCTGCTGTTTCTGAGTATTCAGAGGTGGGCTTAAGCAGCAGCAAGTTCATCTTAACACCAATATTCTTCATCAGACTGCATTCTGTCAACAAATCATTTCCATCCAAAATAAGCTAGTGTTATGCTGTGGTGAGTTATCACTCCTTGTGTGCGAGTTCAGCTTCTCTTAGACTTGCAGTAAATGGTGAACTCCCTGTTTGAATTAGCCAGATTCTGATTTGTGCTGTTATAGCTAACATTTTTCCTGTACCATGATCGATTTGTTTAAGAACTAGAAATTAAATACTGCTATAAGGCAGAAAACATGTGGGCCCATTAATTAGACCCATCAGTGAGCTTCTAAGTGTTGGGCATTCACTGCTGCTGCCTGTGGTTTTTCTTACGCCTTTTTGTAATGTCAGCTGACTGAGGTTAGAAGGTCCAAAACTTTCAGAGGTTCACTGTGTTAGGAAATAGTTGTTTTCCAGCTCATGTGAAGTATTTCTTAACATGAAGACTTCAGGAAAACAAATTTTACAAGGACCTCCACCCCCCTCTGCAGTTTATAGTATAATGACCCTCAAACAGCACTGACACATTTCTTAACTTCCCCCCCCCTCCTTTTTTTTAACCTTAGCTGTTGAAACAAAGCAGTGAATTAGAGTTGTGAGTCAGAGCAGAGTTTAAGAGCAGGGGGGCATATGTTCCTCAGCAGCTCAGGTCTTTTTAAAGCCATCTGAGGACCTGACAAAGCAGCTTGGTGTGTGTTAGAAAGCTGAGGTGCAGGTGTGGGGAAGCACTTTCTGACTCTGATGGGGCAAGAGAAGGTAAGTCTTAGGTTCTGGGGAGAGCCATGTGAGTGGCAAAGGAAACCCACACTGAGATGTCCCTCTGCCTCCAGCATTGTCGTGTCTTTTGTGACCTACTACTTCATTATCCTGGGGTGGCCAGCTCCTCTGAGATTCAGGTGCCAGCTCTCTGGAGCAGGGATTTTTGCTCTAGGAAGCACTTTGCAGCTTCACCTCACCAAGAATTTTTGCCTTTGCTGGCTCTTCTGCTGGGCTTTAACATAAAATTAGGTTCCTTAATTAGGTGTTCAGAAGGTTGGTAACTTGATAATTCAAATCAGTACTGTGCCTGTGCCGGGGAAGCGAATACATAGTAATGAGGTAGTCAAGTACTCTGCTTCAAGGATGAGCTAATCAACTGTCAAGCTCAGAATGCTTTTCCTTTCCTTCCATCACTTCCATTAGTAGTCACATAAAATCTCAACTAGCATTGCGTGTATTGCCTGCAAGTGGCTTCTGCAGTTGCAGGGTGTTGGCTTGCTTCTGTACCTGGAAATGTGGAGTAACTGTTAACATAAATAATTCCTGTAGTATGCAAGTGATGCAAGTTTAGATACATTGTAATGCAGATTTGTCCTGTTTAATTTCTGTCCCAGGTCATGCAGCACCCAACAGAAGGGGGCCAGGTTCTGAGCCTTTTCAGCAACATCAAAGAGGCTGCAGTGAAGGTAGCGGAAATCTGGATCTTCTCCCTGTCCAGTCAGCCAATTGACCATGAAGACAGCACTATGCAGGCCAGCCAGAAAATCAAGTCTACAGGTGAGAGTACAACCGCATGCTCTGAGGACCAGTGTCTTCCTGAACTGGTGGGAGTTAAACCCCACCTGGGCTTAGATCCTTCCTGGGACAAATGAGAACTGGTTTGCAGAAGTTGCTGTGTCTATAACTGATTACTGCAAAGAAAAAGTGCTTTGCAAGCCTGTTGCTGTGTAAGCAGGGAGTGTGACAGAGTTGGGGATTGAATTGTTCATGCTTCTCCTGCATATCACACCAGGCCTGAGCCTTCCAGCAAGGTTTAGCTGTGTTCTTGCCAACATTCTTCCAGCTTTACTGGTGGATGTGTTGAGAACCTGTGGCTTCTGACCTGGCTAACAGTGATGTATTCAGGAGATTCACATTTAAACTACTCTTCCAACTTTTTCCTTTGAGTATTCTACAATAAATCTCATTAACTTAAATGAGACCTGCAAACCTGAAACATGATTTGCTGTGGACTGTGGCCTGGTTTAATGAGTGTAAATCCATGGTGCTGTGCACCCTATAGGGAAGTCATTGGATTTCTGCTTGTGACAATCTTTCTGTGTGGTACTAGCTGCTTCTAGCTCATTGCTAGAAGAGTGACCTGTTCAAGGTAGTGCATGCAGGTGCTTGCGTGTTGTTGCCTGAGGCCAGGCAGCTCACCTGAAGTGTCATTTCAATAAAGGATTTAGACTCCTGACATGTCTTACTTGCTCCTTGAAGCCAGTTATGCCCATGTTAGGAGGAAAAGTAATTTCTGTTCTGGAAAAACCTCTTTACTTGCTGCTGTCTACCAGGTGGTTCTTTCCAGGGTAAAAAGGGGGTGGTGTTTCAAGAAGCCTTATCTGTGTGCTGGTCCCTCCTTCCTGTTAGATGTGTTTCTCCTTGTTCCTTACTTCCAGGCAGTTCCTGTCTCACTGGTTCTAGCACAGATAGAAGATAAACCAGCAGGCATCTCCTTGTGTGCCTCATTTCTTGATTTGTGACTGTTGGCCTTCTCTGCTCCTGAGATGAGACTGTCCCCTCACCTTAAAGGATTTTCACAGGATCTCTCCCCTCTTTCCTTCCCTTTCAGACAACTATTCCGAGGAAGAGTACGAGAGCTTCTCTTCTGAGCAGGAGGCCAGTGATGATGCCGTACAGGGCCAGGTACTGTTTAGGGCATGGCTTCTCCCTCTGAGAGCTTCAGTAGAGTGTGTACACTTTCAACTCGTGCTTGAAACTAAAAGCCTATTTCTTTAGCTAAACCATGACAGTGGGAGACTGTCACCGCGTGTTTAGCTGCAGTGACAGAAGGCCTGCACAGTAACTCATTTCTTTTACCATGCTGTGATTTATTTGTTCACGTGTTTGGACTTGAGCTCCCTTTAAACACTAAAACATTAGCATCCTTGTGTATTTCTCTGCTTAATGGTCAAGGCATCAGTTGATTGCTTCTGTAATGCTGATTGGATTCAAAGAGCCCAACTAGATCCCCAGCTGTAATTAAAGGGACAGTGGGGTCTGAGTTAGTCTTTAGTCTCTACTACCTTCTGCAAAATGGGTCCTTATGGAGAACCCCCTGGCTAGATGTGAGATGCTTTTGAGTTTGGGTCTTAATTGCCTTCAGACTCTGGCATCACCTGCCTTCTACCTCTTGGAGGGTACTGAGAGAAGAACCCACCAAAATGTGGGGCTCTGCCCATCCTTGTTTCTTAAATGTAGAACTAAGGCTGTTTTGCTTCTCCAAGCTGTTCTTCCTAGTTCACTTCCTTTTCCATCTGCCATCATAATTGCAATTAAGGCAAATGCTGAAAGCCTGGAAGATGGAGCAGCAGGTTTATCTTCATAGAGGGAACATTTTTAGCACTTAAATGCTCATGTGTCCCCAAATCACAAAGGTAACACAGGAATCCTCTTTCTGTTCAGGATTTGGATGATGATGAGTACGAACTGGGGAAGCCCAAGAAGCAGCGGAGATCGATAGTAAGAACGACGTCCATAACCAGGGTCGGTGGAAATTAGTTTTACTAACACTGACGGGGTTTGGCCAGGATGCACAGTGCATGTGGCTTATGGGAGCAGCAGTACCAGCTGTGCTGGCCCAGCAGAGAGCTTGGGGGCATGGTCACAGCATGTGAAGAGCTAGTAAAAGCAGCCAGTTCAGGGAGTGGGGCCATCCAAGGTGTGTGTATTGCTGTCTTGAGTGTCCTTCGGCTGCAAGGTTAATGAGCTCCAAAAATCATGTAAGTGTATGAAATTCCACCTCCAATAAGAAGCCAGTGCAGGATCCATGCTTATGTAAGTCCTGAAAATAGCTTTAAGTAAAAGGAAGCTCTTCTGTTTGTGCTTTGCATGGGAGAGGCTGATGGGAAGGTTTCAAAATGAAGTTAAGAGTAGCTCAGTCAGGGGCTGGCGCTTGACAGATAACCTGAAGTGGTGCATGCGGTGCTGAGGCAGAAGTAGCAGCTGGATATTGAAAGCTTTGGCAAGACACATGCAGCTGTCCTCCCTCTCACAGCAAGCATGCGTATGCCTGCAAAGCTGCACTTCTGTGTGGAGCAGTGACTTGTGCTTGACCACGCAATAATACAGCTTTCTGCTTACACAAGTGTTTATGCATGTCTCTGTCAATAACTCAGAATCTCCAGGACGGGCTAGGTTTCTCTTTGGACTTAGGAGTAAGTTTAGAGATCATTGTACCTCCTGTGAGGCTATTTCTGAAATCCATGTTTTGATAAGGTCTGAAATAAACCCTATTTTGACCTAAATCTGACGCTAAAAAGATCCTCTCTCTGAGACCAGGAGCATGCTGGTTCATAGCCTTGGTGTCCTTAGTATTTTATTTTTTTTTTCAAGAGTCAGTGACCAGCTAGGACAAAATACACCACTTGGTTATTAAGCAAACAACTTCCTCATAATAAGAACAATGTCTTTCTAGCCCTGACCTCTGAACTAATACTGAATGTCCAGTGTGTGGGACTGGCGCAAAACTGGGTTTGGTGCTACCAGTTAAGTTAACATCGGCCTAGCTCCAAACCAGGCCACCTTGTCTACCAACTGTGAAACCATTTAGGTTAGCAAACAGCTCTTGCCATGTCACCTTAGCTACTGCTGTGTGTCCTCCCTCCACAGACTGCTGTGCTGGTCCAAAGTGGTCTGTGTGATGGATGGTTTGGCTCGGCATCCTAAGCCAGAGAACAGCTCTCATTATCATGAGAGCATCTTGGCCTCACAAGTGCATTGAGGACAGAAATAGAGCGGTCTTTGGAGAGTTCTTGTTTGAGACTTATTTCACCTGAATTGGACTTATTTCACCTGAACTTCAGCTGTCTAGAAGGTGGTTGCAGCTCGCAGGATTTGAGTTCAGAGGTAAAGGGCTAGGAGGTATGGGGCAGTATAAAGTGACTGAGGCCAGTGTGGAAGCAGGCAGTTGAACTTGCAGGAAGAGGTCACGTGAGATACAGGAGAGCCAGCAAATGAGCAACTTTCTTTTTGCCTAAGAGTGACCTGGTGCCAGCCATTTTCTCCTCCCTTTCCTCCTGACACACAGGGATGCCCCCTCAAATGCTCTGTACCGGCACTGACACTTGGGCCCTTCTTATCTTCCTTTTCTTTGGAGTGTGGATATTAGGTTGGTCAGTAACAGACAGAGAAGCATGGGGCAGCTCATGGCAAAACTCAGCTATTTGGTCCTGCAAGAGAGAGCGAGCTCTTGGGGGCGAGTAAACACAAAGGAAGTGCAGCAGTTTGGCTTGTGTTGTTTTGGACTTTGTGCCTGCTGTGTCCAGGATCTGAGGGTATCAGACTCAGAAAGCATTTTTCTGATAGGCAAGTGCTAAGGACAAGCTCCACAACTTTTCTGTGGTGCTGCTAGTCAAATAAATGAGCCTGCCAGGATGAACTGCAAGGTCCCGGAAAAAAACAGTGCTTTGTTGATAGAAAACACATTTGTACTTTGGGTCAGTGGGTAGATGTTGCTGGTGGTTCACCCTTGTTAAGAATCAGAAAAGTTGACTGTCAAGCATTTGCCAGAAATACATCAAACAGGTACAGGATGTGATCTGGCAGATAAAATAATGTTATTTACTGTACGTCCAACCAAGAATGGTGTGCCATCCTTCAGGGCCAGAAGATTTATAATGCCTGGTGGAGTGGGACCTAGTTTGTTGTAATGCAGAAAAGAAAGTAGAATAGGTGTGGAAAAGCTAATTTCAACATAAGAACAGCAGAGTCTTGGTTTGTGGAGCCAGGAGTTTGATTTGAAGCAGCAGCTAGAGCACCAGTGTCAGATGTGTCTGGGCTTCTTGCAGACTGGGAGAAAACAGTTCACTTAACACTTTACTTATGTAAAAGTGTCTTTGACTTGCAGCAACAAAACTTCAAACAGAAGGTTGTGGCATTGCTGAAGAGGTTTAAAGTGTCTGATGAGGTAAGTAATTCTGTAAGCCTTCCTGTCTTGTGTGTTGCCCTCTGCTTGGTGCATCTTGCTTTAGTCTTCAGGAACACTCTCCTGTTTCCCCCTAGTTCCCTTCATTTTGTTGTCAAGTCTGCAGTGGATGTGACCTTTCCTTATACCCTGGCCTTGAATTGGAGACATGAGGGACAACTTTAAAATGTCATCAAACATTTTCTAGATCAAGTTTTATCAAAAGCAGATTTCGGCAACCACGTGTGTACCCGTTAGTTTTGCAGACTGCTTTGAAATTATCTTTGACCCTTTCAAAGGCAAGCAGTCTACAGTGTATATTGCTTGTGAAGTTAAATCCCAGCCTGTTTGATCATCTTACTAGAACAGCCAGGCAAGACATGAAAAACTTGGACAGGGAATGCAGATCCACAGGGGAGTCAGCTGTCTGGTCAGAGCTGAAAATGAAAGAGATCCAGAACCCAAGAAACCTGTGTAATGTTAAGTATCTAATATAAAACCAGTTAACATCTCAATTGGCTGTGTGGCTGTGTGCTCATTTTGTGGCTTGTGGGAAAGAGTGAGTAATTCCTCATGCTTTCTTATGCTTCCAAACAGTCCTGTTAGCTTTGCTGTTCTTCCTAAGTTAGCTCAGCAGAGTCAGCACCCATGGCTAAGGTCTCAGCCAGCTGAGCTGCTGCTAAGCTGCCATTCAAAAAGTAAGCTCTGAACTGTGCACAGCTGCCTGCTTACTCTGGTGTATATGTGAAGCAACCCGTGGAAGCTTTGTGTGAGATATCGGTTCTCTCTGGCTTTTCCTGCGAATGGCAACTGATCCTTGTCCGGGTTTCAGGCGCCTCCTGTGGACATTTTTGTTATTTCTACCTGCTTGGGTATCAAATCAGGAGGTGTCATGGCAACTTTTCCAGTAAAACCCAAGACAGGTTACACTTTTGGGAGCACTGCATTTCTGTACTTGTTCTAAGAAAACTGGGACTCCATTAGGGGCCTTTTTAAAGCTTTGTTTATAGAATGGGGTTGAATAATGCACATAGTCTGTGGTTAACAGCATGTTTGTGGGTGCTTAGTCCAATAGGTAACGCTGGCAAGCTTCACCCAAAACAAGCACTTCTCATGTATTTAGTGTTTCTGTCAGATATAATATCCTTGCACTAGGAACAGAATCTTACTGCCAAGACTGGTGTGCTGCAGTCCTTGGGGGAGCTCAGGTGACGTGGGATTAGTCTGGCTCCTAGCAGAGTCAGTGATGCCTGTGTTTGTCCTGCGTGTAGGTTCTGGATTCAGAGCAGGACCCAGCGGAGCATGTTCCAGAGGTGGAGGAGGACTTGGACCTTCTCTATGACACACTGGATATAGAGAACCCCAGTGACAGCGGGCCAGAAATGGAGGATGATGACAGTGTCCTGAGCACTCCAAAACCAAAGTTAAAGTAAGTGTGGGGCGGCTGATGCTGGGCTAGAGACAGACCATGTGCTGCGTCAGCACACGTTAGATGTTGTTTCTATTCCCACCCCTCCATCCTGTTTTTTTTCTCCTCTTGACCTGGTGTTGGAGCCCTAGTGTGTGTTGTTACAATGTGAATGACTGCTTGTGAGCTGGGGGTAGTGTGGGGGGATCTAACTTCCCTTCAGTCTCATTTCTTCCTTATTCCCTTTGCAGATATTCTGCCTGCCCCTGCCACCTGAGCACAGGGGTAGGAATTGCTGACAGGCAGGCTGTAGAATTAAAGCGTACACAGGGGTTTTGAAGAGGGGGTAGAAACAGCTAGGAAATCTGTGCTAAGGCAGAAGGAGGTGTGGTTGGAAGCTGCAGAAGTAGAGGCAGGGATGGACAAGGCAGACTGTGTCTTTCTAGAAAAGCTGGTAAGACCCTGTGTGGAAAGAGAGCCTTTGCAGGGATTAAGGAAGCTGAACTGTGGGAAACAAAGGAGTTCTTCAGGGCCCAAGGGGACTGACTGCAGCACACGTAGATGCACGCAAGCCTGTTCTGAGCCAGCTGTTGTAGGCACTGACGTATGGGAAATCACAGCACTGTGGAGCTGAGCTGAGGATCGCTGGCTTAGGGTCTCGAGCAGATGCAGAACCCGGAGCTAACAGAGTGTGTCATGTCCCTGCCTGAATAAAGACTGAAAACATGAGACACTTCATGCTTCTGACTGACAGGTGGTTGCATGCTCAGGCCTTCAGTGTTGTGACAGCTCTGAAACAAGCAAAGCTTACCACTGCAGTATCTGCTAAATGCCAGCTAATTACCAGGTGTCATAATATCCTAATTAATGTAGAATAATCTAGTTGGTCTAAGAATAGATTCTGAGTCTGGCGTGACTTGTTCCCTATCAGTGAGCCAGAAGATGTCAAGGATAGACTGGGGCAGCAGTGGTAAGTGAGAGGGCTGGTGGCTTATAAAGGCATTTGGAGCTTGACCCAATATATTGGCAGTCGGTAGGCCCTGCCTTGAAGGGATTTGAAAGTAGATGTGTTGTGGTAAGCAGCTGCTTTGAAACACGCCAAAATGTTGTACTGGACACACTGAGAGCTTGTGTCCTGTTCCTGGAGGTGAGGAGCTAACTGTTCTGGGATATGAGATTGCTGGAATAAGAACTTCTTATGTCTGGTCCTGAGGAGACACTTTGTGGTTTGCTGGGTCCAGTTCTTATGTTCATATCTTGAAAGGGATGTGATAAATGCTGTTGCTCATAGGCATGTGTTTGCAGCAACAAAAAGAATCAGTTTCTTAAATTGTAATTGAGTCTTGTAGCCTCGTGTGATGAGCTGCCTTTTTATGTGGAGGTGTAATCTGATTGTATGTGCTACCTTATCTTACTGAGCAAGTGTGTAATTGGATCCTAGGGCTGGCAGCCAAATCCAGATGCAAGCTGGAAATAAAATGCATCTTAGCACCAAGACTCACCCGCAGGACCAGAGTGTCTGTGAGGGGCAGTAACTCTACTTGCTGTCTTTCAGTCAAAAACTAGACCCTGTCTGGGCTGACATGTAGTTGCAAAGCTGAAACAAGAATTTCAGTGTGAAACTTTGCACCTGGTGCTTGGGGTAGTGAGGACACAACTGCTTGTGTCGGGTGAGTGTACATTCTGTTCTGCTGTGGGAAAATGCTGGACCCACATGCCCACCCTGGATTTTATGGAAACAAAAGCTGCTGTTTGTGTGTAGTGTGAGAGCATGCAAGTGTTCCTAGTAAGAGCTTTGTAAATAATGGTCTGCTGTGTGGCAGATGACATGTGGGATCTGTTAGATGGAGGTTGGTCAGTCAGTGTCAGGGGTAGACAGGGGTCCCTGGACTTTCTGGCTTCTCTTGCTGTCCTGGAGACTTCCCCTCCTTTCAAAAGTAGTCTAAATTTTACTGGAACCATTGGGGAGCAGTAAGACACTCTGGGAACAGTTGTGTTGCTTTGTTGTGAATGTGGTGGACTTTCCCTGTTAGCGTTTTTGATAATAAGAAACTGGTTTTGATTTCCTTATTCAGACCTTATTTTGAAGGACTGTCACACTCCAGCTCTCAGACAGAAATTGGTAGCATCCACAGCATCAGGAGCCAGAGAGAGCCATCAAGTCCTGTAAGTCATGTTTCAAGAAGGTTATCTATCTGCAGGTAGTACAGCAGACCTGTACTGTCTCTATTTGCACATGTAAATTAAAGCATCCTCTCTGACCTCCTCAAAAAACCTGCATGTGCAGATTAAGAATTTTCTGCTAAGAAAACATGTTTGTAGTTTTGGGGGTTTTTTGGGTTTTTGTTTTGTTTTGGGTTTTTTTGTTGGCAGTGTGTTTGGGGGGGTTGTTTTTTTAAAAGCAAATATTGTATTAACTCAAGGAGATATCTTCAGGTTTTGTATTGAATACTTGCTAATGGTATGAATAGCTCCAGATTTCCATGTGCTTGCAATGACTGATAGGATGGGAGATGTTGCCTGGGAGTTTTGGCACTGTTTGGAGGAAGCTTTACCTCCTTTACTATTCCTTGTTGGGATACTTTTCATGGTGGCTGGGAGTGAACGCTGAGGGGCAGCTCACCCCCTTTTCCATCCCCTCGTGGATGGGCATATTAGGTGCATAGAATATTAGTCCTATTCCAGGGCACTTCCTTGCCTCTTCTGTGTATTATGCATCAGCTACTGTTCTGCCACATCCGACACTAATGCATTTGGTCCTGGTGTGACCAGAAAGCACTCCTGGTCATCCTGCAGAGCTGTACAGTTTTTAGACAGAGAAGTGTGTCTCTTGAACAGCCTGATCCAGAGAGTGTGGCTGAAAACGGTGCCACACCTCCTAATGATTTTTCTTCTCTCAAGCAGGTAGAAGTGCCTGAAAAGACAAAGAGTCTTGGAACCAAACATGCAGGCGACAGTATTTCTGACACTGTCTCTTATGTAAGTTGGAAACGCACTTGTTAACATTCCTTGTGGCAGTTTGGGTGTCAGCTGTGAACTGCATTCTGTGGCGTGTGTCTGTCCATCCATACAGTTGCACGTGCAGCACAACTTACGTAGGTATCATTAGCTGCAGTGAAGATGATGCTGAGCTCTCCTCCTGACCTTAGTTGTTGGAGGTTCTTGTCTTTCAGCCTTTTGAAACTGAAATGCTTTACGTGGGCTTTGTTTAAACAACCTTTCTTCTGGTTTGAGGAAGACTGGCCCAATGTATGCTACTGAGCATGTATATTGTCCTGAGAAGTATTCTCAGGGCTGTTCCATTTTATCAGACAGAAGTATTACTTCAAGCTGAATTGACAGAAATCAAGCTGGTCCTGGGGTAAAAATCTCAAAGCTCAAGTTGCTCTACTGGGGACATGCAGTATATAACATTTCTCCCATGTCTTCCTCTCTGCACTGGTTCATTTGGGTAAGCTGAATTAACCTGCATTGCATGAGGAGGCATGTCCCAGGCTTTGAGCTGGGAGACTGCCTATTCCAAATAGCGTATCTGAGCACCTTTCCTGGCTCCAGCTCCCTTGTGAGGCAGAGCTGGGGACTGGTAGCCCCTGATAGCCAGTATTGGCTTTTCCCTTTTGGCAGTGAGTAATGTGTCTGGAAGAGCCGGGCTGAATGTGCCCCAGCCAGAGCTAAGCTGGGGTGCCTTCTGCCAGCCCTTGTGGTAGTGAGACAGAGGGGAGGGTTTGTTCCTGATGACTCGGATCTCTGTGTTTTTGCAGGAGTCTAACCAGCAAGCTGAGGTCCAGGAAGCTGAACTTCCCACACCAGATGTGTTTGTTGAGAAGCTCCCACCCAGCGGGAAGATCACCAAGACCGAGTCCCTCATTATCCCATCCACCAGGTAGACTGGTGACACAGTGCTGTGCTGGCCGCAGGGCTGCTCAGGAAGTCATGGACAGCCTGCTAGCGTTTGTTCAGGATGGCCTGAAGCCACTGACTGCGAGGAGCTGCTCCTTGTGTTCAGGCACTTAAGTGATGGGTCTTGAGCACTTGATAAATGAATGCCCAGAACCCTGAAGAGCAGCATTGCTCTGAAGTTGCTCCTGTCTCCTGTGTTGTACCCACTCCATGTCCAAGAAAGTTTTTACAAAACTCTGTAGCTGCTTGCTCAAAGATACTGTTGCTAAGTCAACACCTGTTGCAGATTTTGGCCTTAAAGGTGGTTGTCAAGTCTAACTTCGATCCTGTTGAACCTTTCCAAATAGGGTAGTGAATATGGGCTTCAGCAACCCCACCATGTAGTTTCTTTGGCCATTTGCAAGCAAGATGCTCTTTTGAAGAGGTATTTCTGTGCCGCTTTTGGGTGCGTGACTGCAGTTTGCATGGCTGCGTCCTGTTACTCTGATGTAGCAATAGCAGAGTGGTGGTGTGGGTCTTACCATGGGCTGTGGAAGTCTGCTGGGGACTCCTGGGAACGTGCTCTGTAGCTGAACCGTGTGCTCTGCACTGTCAGAAGCAGAATTAGCAGGTCTCAAGCTAGCTCAGATCTATGGGCACAATTCCCCAGTGCCTCCACTCACATTGTTGAGGTTGCCAGTCTGGGTGATCTGGGATTTGGGGGATATGTCTCACTCAGATACAAGCCAGCTCTGGAATACAAGCACATCTCTCTAGCAGGTCTGAAGGGAAGCAGACGGGACGTCGGGGAAGGAGCACGTCTCTGAAGGAGAGACAGCCAGTGAGGCCACAGAACGAGAGAGCAAACAGTCTGGACAATGAACGCTCTCCAGACACCCGACACCACTTACAGGTGTGAAAAAGATTGCTGTCTCTCTAGCACTGATAGTTTTTCCTCTTCTCTGACTGTCTCCTGTGGTCTCTTTCCTTCTGGTCCAAGTGCCATCCCTGCTGGAAAGGAACTGGGCCCTGCGGCTTCAGGAAGGAGGGAATTTATGTCTTGGCTGATACTGTAACTTCCATCCAGTTTCCTGGGTTTTGTCAGCTTGTTGCTTTGTCAGCCCCCCATAAACTGAAAACACTGGAACAGATTGTTATGATGAGAAATGAATAGGGATGTGTTGAGGAATTACTCCTTTGAAGTAAGGGAAATTGCTAGGGATTGCAAAAGGGGATTGACTTGTGCAGAGCATATGTGCCATGCTTTTGTTAGCTGTGGGACTCACTTAATTCCTTCCTTGAAGGAGATTGTTCCTGGCTTCTATGAATCTAAAATTCCTTGGGCTACTGTTAGTTGGTATAAATTGATGTAAGTAAAAGTGCATGGCAGAAGGAGTAACGGCCAACAAAACCAAAGGGGCAACAGAGGAGCCTGCAGAATGTTGGAGCCTGCAGCATGCTGCAGTGTTAAAGAAGCTGATCAGCGTCAGTCCCAGCGGCCAGTGCGGCTGCATGGCTTTGCTGCTGGGGTGACTGAGCACTGACCAGCTGTGCACAGCCACCTCTCATGAATTGCAAGAGCTGGAGCAGGTGGCTTGATGATTAGAGCTGACATCTCCTACTGTTCTCTGTCTTTATTTCCAGATCCCCAGGAAAACAGTGTATGACCAACTAAATCACATCCTGGTTTCCGATGACCAGCTGCCAGAAAACATTATTCTTGTCAATACTTCTGACTGGCAAGGCCAGGTAAAGGCAGGAGACGTTACCTGAAGCACAGTTCTCCTTCACTGTTCCTCCTCAGGAATGGACAGGCCTTGAGCTCTACCACTAACCAAGTAGGTTCTGCTGCTTGGTTGGAAGAGCAGTGATGGTGCGTGGGGGCTGGCAGCATACTGAGTGTTCAGTGCCTACAGATTGGATTTCGTTTGACCAGGAGATGCTGTGGATCTTGTAAAGCTTTGCTGCCTGAGTCTTTCCACAGGGGTTTTTTCTCTTCTACGAAATGCCATTCCTTCTGGTTAGCAGCACGCTGGGAATGGCTAGACCTTTGCACTCAAGAGCCTACTTCTCAACTGTGGTAGACTGGGACAAAGGAAGCAGGGAGGACTGACGGTGGTTTAGGCTGAGATTTCTAAACATGGGTGGTGAACACAGGAGAAAATATTTCAGGTCAGCTCTGTTGCCTTGCACAGATGTTTGTGATTCCTGACTGCAGGTATGTCACCCCATCTTTTCTGAGTGATAGTTGTGCTAAGGAGAACTCTGAGCAGTGCTTATGCTGGCAACATGGGGTGGTTTGTTACAGGTTTGGAACAACTTTTGCTCCTTTTGGAACCTTAGTCTAAGAAAGCAATAAAATACATATGGAAGAGGACCGGTAAACATGTGCTGGGTGACTGTCGCCTATAGAACTTTTGCCAGGCTTGTGGAGTTACATTGTCTGGTTTGGCTTTCTGCTTCTGGAAGAACTAGGGTCTCGATGTCTGAGAGCAAAAAATACCAGCTGAACTACTAGTTCCTGTTTCTCTATGCTTGGAAGATAGAGAAATGCCTTCTGGAGATGGACAGAAAGCATTGTAGGTCATCTTCCAGTAGTTGTAGCAGCTTGTACCTACAGTATCAGAGGACATGAAGATGGCATTGGCTGGAGTATATACATTAGTGGTGCAGAACTTGAAAGTGTGAGATAATTACTGAGTTTAATCATTATTATGTCCATGTATACCCAAGGTGTGTGTTAACTTGTTTCCCATTTGCTGCATGGAGGGGAAGCAGTCCCTCATGAGGAACATGTGTGTTGGTAGCACCCTTCCCTTTTTTTAGTGTTTGAGGATGGGCAGAACATTGCATTTGTTTAAGTCCTTTTGAAATCAGAGAGAGATGCAAATGCAGTTCCAGAAGCAGGTGAGTAGACAGCATCTGCTGTCTACTAGGCAAATGGCCTTCTGCTGCTGCCCTGCTCTCTGCAGCCATAAAACCCTTCCTGTTCTAGAGTTGTCATTGCCATGTTTTGGATGTAATGTTGGTGTTTGTCAAGAAGGTGCAATGTTTCAATTTTTCTAGAGGAAGAGCTTTCCTTTGGCTGATGCACAAGGATGAGGTATTTGGGAAATAGCCGTATCACTTGCAAATTAGACAGGGGGAGAGAGTGCTCATGCTTGGGTGTGAGAATACCTAGGAAGCTGGGGAGTCAGATTTTCTTCTTGTGACAAACTGTACCAAAAAAAAGACTATAAAATGTTCTGTTCTCTCCTCAGTACCTATCAGATGTCTTGCAAAAGCATACCTTGCCAGTGGTCTGCACATGCTCCTCAGCTGATATTCAGGCAGCTTTCAGCACTATTGTCTCCAGGATACAGAGATAGTAAGTTCTCACCTTGCTTGTGTTGTTTGTTGAGTCTCAGCTCTAAAAGCCTCTCAGCTCCTGTGCCCCAGTGCCCAGGGAACTTTCCATCCAATAGCTGAGAAATACTTCTCCCTTCCAATACTTCTCCCCAATTTACTCTCCTGAAGTCAGAGTTGTGTGGTTCTTCAGCACCTGCCAGCCCTGCAAAGTTGCTGTTCTGCCATATATGTGGGGATACAAGTCTCCTTTCATCAACACTGGTGATTTTAAAAGATTGTGCTTTGGAGGTTGCCTCATAGGTCAGATCTAATAACCCATAAAGCATGCAAAGCTAATAGGTAGGTTTTTAAATAGTTCTTGCTTCTCCCCCAGCCAAGTAATTCCCAGATTAATTCCTCAGTGTATTCCCTAGATACCTGCTGTGGGTACCTGAATATGTTCTCTGGTACAGCAGTTAGTTGCAATAGGTACATCCTAACCTAGATAGTTGAGTCCAGCCTTTAGATTATCAAAATGTGTGAAAGAAGGAGCAAGGAGACCAATTAAGAAAGTACTGAACAATATTGCATTTTATTAATAATGTTTTAATCTGTTGATAAATCATTGTGATATTGCCTTGTGTATTGAACAAGCTCTCTTCTGCTGTGGTTGTTATTAAACTTTTTTTTTTACTTGTTCTGAAATAGCTGGTTGGAAGCACAATTATGAATATATTTCCTCTCTTTCTGTCTAGCTGTAACTGCAATTCCCAGCCTCCAAACCCAATTAAAATTGCAGTGGCTGGAGCCCAGAATTACCTCAGTGCTGTATTGAGGCTCTTTGTAGAGCAGCTGTCTCACAAAACCCCAGACTGGCTTGGCTACATGAGATTTTTGATCATCCCTCTAGGTAAATAAGGAACAATTTTTCTTCATGGAAAGACGAATGGGTTAAATGTGATGTGTTGCCTCAGGAGAAGCCCTCCTGGAAGCTTTGACTAGGTATATGGCTGTTAAATGAGGCAAGCGTCATGCTGTCATGGCATTGTGTAATGCTTGTGTTACTGCTCTTGCGTGAGTGAATTTCATCTGTATGTTCTTGATGCCGAAGTCTGCTTTGTAAACCTTTTGTTTGAAGCAAGGGGTCAAGTACTTCGTCCCCAGACAGGGAGGCTCTTACATATCTTTCTATCATAGTACAATGAATGCATAGAATAATATTCTAGAAGCCCTTTCCCTGGCTGAGATCTTAAATTCACTGGGCACCATGTTTTCCAGAGCAATAACTGTTCTGGCCTCCCTGAGGCTGACGCAGAAAATGTTATAGAGGAGAGGGGGTTGAAAATTTTTTTAAAGGCTCTGAAACTGCTGAGAGTTTAAATTATTCAAATTACATGTATCTTTTGACCTTTCCTTTACGTGCTATTCTCCCTGGGTTTTTCCCTCAGTTTTCCAGCACCTTATCTCTGCCCTTCCAGCAGCTCAACAAGCTTGCCTGGCTGGAAAGTTACCCAGCTTGGATCGCTTGTGTTGGGTGAAGGAGAGTGGACTGGTAATAACATTAGGGGTCTTGTTGTAGTCAGAAACGTGAGGAATGTTGTAGTGGTGAGGCCTGGGAAGCCAGGTGGTCACCGATGCTTGTGGGCAGGGGCGTCTGGGCAGCGTTGGTGTTGTAAGGTTGTGATGCCAGAAGCTGGTCTAGTCTGAGGCTTGGCTTGTGTGAACTGGGCACTTAGGTGAGGTAGGCAACAGAAGACTTGAAAAACACTTTTTCTCAGTATTTTCCAGTGTTCTAGATTTGGGACTAGCTGATGGCAGTTTCTGTAGGAGTTGGAAGCTGCTGCCTGGCACGGGGTTAGGCTGTCGATTCACTAGTGGGATTTGCAGAAGTCAAATGAAAAAGGCAGAGGAAGAGAGCTGGATCCTTCTGTAAGGAAGACATTTAGTTTCCAAAGTGGTTGGCAGGAAGAGGAGAGAGAGCCCTTTAGGGGGGTAAAAACAAAAAAATAATTTCTGCAAGGTTAAATGTGCTTTGAATGAGACTCTGTGTGACTGAGGACTTTGGTCCTCACATGCTGACTGTCTCCTGGCCTCAGAAGAAGAGTTTTCTGTCCTGCAGTCTTTAATGATCTGAAAATATTCTCTCTTTGAAAGTGAAACACAAGATTTAACTAGTGTGTTTTTGGATTGGTTTTTTAATCTTAAAACTTTCTTTGGTAATTAAAAAAAACCCCAAACTGCTTCAAAACTGTGAATGCTTTTTAAATGTACTTTAAATATAGAAACTGCTCTAACAGGGCCTTTCCTATAGAAGTCTGCAGTATTTCCTGATCTGATCAAGGGCTTATTTCTGGCCAGCTTTCTGGCAGTTCACTAAAGTGATTGAGGAGGAACCTGTCTTTTCTGACAATTGAAAAAGCACCGAATGGAGACCATGCCATAAATGTCTTAAAGGAAAGGATTTTCTGCTGTTAGAAGCACCTTCAAATTAGGAATGGTGGAGTTTTTTCTATGATGGTTCTACCTTCTTAGTCCACAACTACTCACTGCAATGACAGAAAAGTCAACCCACAGTGGTTTTTTAACAATGAGAAATGCTTAGTGTCTGTAAGCATCCATACAGGGAGATTGGGTCCTGCTTCTGATTCTGTGACTGAAAGACTCCTTTGATGTCCAGACCAGTGTATGAACAACTTAACCCCCAACCTTTTTTTCTAATTTATTTGCCCCTTTTATTTTGGCTGTTTGGGATTTTTTAGCGTTTTATTTAGCTCCCACAGATAGAACTTCTTGGGAGACCTTGTGTTTAGTACTTGTTTTCAACTGCATCTGCCGTGTGCGATGGATTTTCACAGCATGTGGGAAAGCTTCTCCAGTGCATGGTGCAGAGGTGTTCCATGTGTACTGTTTAAAACTCCACGACAAAAGAAATGATGGGTCTGAAAGTAGCCATGATCAGGAGGGTCCAAGAAAGAACTTAGATCCCAGTCTCTGAGGATCTCTGAGGGGAGCTCAGAGAGACCTTCTGCTTTGAACCTTTACTGGAAGTCTGGAGATTAGCACTGGTTTGGAGGACTGAGAAAAGACAGTGGGTTTTTTCACCATGAGCTTTACTGGAGGATGGTGAGTATACTTAAGCAACTGGGGTCTTCTTGGAAGGAGTTGTCAGGTTACCAGTTACCAACTGATGACTCTGCTGTTACAGTCTCTAGAAGCGTGGCTTGATGTGAGAACTCAGTATGCAGGAAGGATAAAAATAAGCTGATAAGAAGGAACTCTGAGACTACTTCATGGCTGATTGTAAATGTACAGGAGTCATGCTGAGCATGACTGAAACGTGGTGGCTGGGAAGTGCAATCCTGGCACACCTTTTCTCCTGTGTTGAAAGACTGGAAGGGTAGTTGCCAGAGCAGGTTGTCTGGTTTGGGGACACGTGGCCTAAGGTGACAGTGGGAAATTTTTACCACCTCCCAAGGCAGAGTTTGCTACTTCAGTGCCTTCCCTTTCCTGCTCAGTATAAGTATGAAGACAGATCTCCATCCAGGGCTGCAAGCTGGAGGCAGGACACACAAACTTTCTGCAAGGAGGTCTTTCCATGCTCACAGAGGAGCCATAAGGCTTAGCTAGAGCAAGTAGGGACCTAGTGCAAAAGCCAACATTCACTGGGGACTGTAATCCTTGGACTCTGCCTTCTGTCTTTAATTACAAAGTATTTATTGAACTTATAGCCCTTCTCCACCAATTAAACAAGCCTCCCTGGGTTGTTTTTCCTGGTTGGGGACAATTGCCTCTTCTCAGTATTGCAAAACAGCTGTGATGTGCAAATGGTGTTGAGAGGAAGGGATCTGACTCCTCTTGGCAGGGGTGACCTGGCTGTGGTGCGTGTGGTGCAGCCTGTAGGCAGGAAGGGCTTCTGGGAAAGCTGCTTGCAAAACTGAGAGACTGAGATGGAGAGCTGTAGGACCTCTGTGTCTTCCAAATCCTTTATTTCCTCAGCAGTTTCCCAGTCCTGTTTTCTTTGGCCTTTTAAAATTTCATTTGGTGGGGGGGAAGGGGGAGGTGTCACTGAAAGATGTCAGTGGTGTTGAAGCAGTCCCTCTGCTGGGAAGTCTGTTTGCGTGCTCTTGTAGAGATAAGATGGACTAAATTACTTGGTTATAATTGAAGAAATTTATTTCTAGGGTGTCTAGTGTAGTTTTGATTTTGGAATTTAATTCCTTACTGATAAAAAATGCACTTGTGTTCAGTGCTGGGAAGAACAACTGTCATGTTTTGCTTTCTTTCTTAGGCTCTCATCCAGTGGCCAAGTATCTGGGGTCTGTAGATTATAGATACAACAACTTCTTCCAAGATCTAGCCTGGAGAGATCTGTTCAACAAACTTGAAGCACAGACCACTGGTAAGACCATGTGTCTGTGTCTGGCCTGTGTGGGATAAAAGGCTTGAATGAGTAATTTTAGCAAAGGTCAAGTAAATACAAGAGGAAGCAGACAAATGTTTTTGTTCCTCTTTTCTCCTCACTCCACCACATTCCCTTTTCAGATGCTGACCTTTCTATGTCCTCCACGTGGTGGTTTGCAAACAGTTGTTGGCTCCCAGAGGCACAAGCTGCCTCTGAGTCACGCTGTTTTTACCTAGCTCTCAGCTTTGTTCTTTGATGTGAGGGTCTCACTACCAGGTTTAGTACATGGCTTTCTTTGACCCTTCAGAAACTGTCCAGCCTAAAAGATCTGGAAAACTGGAAACTCTGGGAAGATTAACTTCCATTAGTTGTGTGTGAGAATGACCTTGACATTTCTGAAGTCTGCTGGCAGGATCTTTCTCATTAAAAAAGCATTTTATTCTTTACCCGTGTTGTAACATGTGAGAGCTGCACTAGGTCAGATCAACAAGTTCCCATTCTGATCTGAGTGTGCTCTAAGCCAGGATAAAGCCTTACTGCATGTAAAAGTATTAATTCGTTTAAAATATTAATGCTTACAGTTTTTCCATCCTTTCCTTCAAGAATGGAAAGAAACAGGAGAAAGGAGGATTTGCATCTGACATTGAGGGCTACATGAAGGCTTGAGACTTGACTGAGGAATGATGCTCTTATGGCAGCATATCCCATACAGAAATTTCACTAGAAGGAAAAAGCTTTGGAGTTTTTGGAGCGCCATGAGAGTGGGGAGGTTGCACTGTGGTTCTCCTGTTGGAATTGCAGAGTGCCTGAGGCTGCCAGGATGCTCCTGGAAGCCCTCTAGCTGTGAGAGGAGGAGAGACAGACCTCTTCACAGGTGATTGTTCAGAGCCTTTTTCAGCAGGTGGGAACTTGACTGGACAAGGCCCTGGGCAGCCTGTTCTGAAGGTGAAGTTAGCCCTGCTTGGAGCAGGACTAGACATCTAATGTTCCACCCAACCTACGCTTTTCCTTGATTCTAAGCTTGAGGAGGAACATGTCTAGAACTGGTTTCTTTTAATTCCTTGCTGCACTTGAAAATGCAGACAAAGGTGTCAATACAGACTTGATTTTTTGTGTCTGTGTTAGGAGTACTTCATTAGCTGTAGAAATCCAGCTCAAGAGCCATGTCTGTTCTTTAGTTGGTTGTATGCTGCAGTCCTTATTTATTTGTCTGCATGCTATGAGGAAAATGCAGTCCCTTTTTTTGCAGTCCAGGCCTTGTAGATTCTCCTTTTTTTATCTGTGTAGCGAAAACTGCACAGAAACCCCATGAAGGCATAAAAAAGATCTGGCAAAGAATTGTAGTTCTTCACAGCTCACTGTTCAAATACAAAGAGTCTTGATTAAAAAGCCCATTAAGGATTGGAAGTACCTGGTGAAGGTCACTTGTGTTCCCTTGATCTCATAGTTGAGGCTCTTTGCTTGAAACCAAAGAAATATGGAAATGTCTTCCTGTCAACTTGTATCAAACACAGTCCCACATATCTGAAGCATACTTGCACACGTGTGATCTTTGTGCTCTTCCTACCCTTGCCTGGCTCTCAGTTTTTTCAGTTGACTCAGCAAGGCCGTGAATTCATTAAGAAATCAGGTAACTCAAATGCTGGTATGAGCAGAGCAGCTCGCCAAGGCCCTGAGATTGATGGCTAGACACTTTCTTCAGCAGGTACCTACAGTCAAGGTGTGAAAAAGCCTAAAGCTGACTCTGGGCAGGTACATGTTTTCAAAGAAAAGCATTTTAACAAATAGAAAATGACCATAATACTTCAGTCAATAATGCTGTGTACAGATGTCTGTGCATCTAGTGTGCCTTCCTAATGTTTTCACCTTGGTGCTCTTGTAGGATGTTTGCTGTTGGTCAGACAGCTTTACAGCGCTCTGGGGAAGGCTGCAGAGCTTCCTTTGGAAGATGCAGTTCAAATGCAGCTGGCTGAGTACCATCAGCTACTTGGCTAAGCGACTGGAGGGCAGTCCTGGTGATGGTCTGAGAAGTCACTGAAATTATTTTCTCTCTTTGTTCTATTGCAGTTCCAGAAACGCCTGATGTTGTCTCCCGGATAACGCAGTATATAGCAGGGGCAAACTGTGCACACCAGTTGCCCATTGCTGAAGCAATGCTGACATACAAGCAGAAAAGGTATGTCACTGATGTAATACTGGATTTCCAGAGTGAGCATCAGGTTGAAAGCAAAGTGCTTTTCTCATCTTGAGCGCCAGCAGTCTTGAAATAATTCCAAATTGCAAACACCTTTGGGAGCCTTATGGTAGCCTGCACCCAGTGATGTGTCCCACAGTGAATCTACAGCAGTGTGGTTACTTTAAGGGCAGTTATTTCTTTGAAGATCTGAGAGGTTTGAGGAAGTGGGGACTAAGCAGGATGGGGGATGGACAGATTATATTTGCTTAAGTTCCAGAGATCCCTTACCACAGAAACCTTAGGTGTGTAGGACTGGACTGCAGCATTCCCCCCCTCAGAGTATCTTCCATGAGACCTGGCCTTTTTACATCAGTGTTGAGGGAACTGAAACCCTTTCTTTTTGGAGTGTAAATAGCAGAGCTTTTTGCAAGAGAGACAAAATCCTTGTTGATTGGCAGTTGCAGGCTACCAGGACTCCTACTGGGCAGGGCTGACCTTCACCAGGTTTTATTTCAACTATTCTTAAGGGATAAGCAACCTGTAGGATGGAGGATTGGGGTCTGAAAATAAGATTCAGAAGTATGTACAGCCTCATGTGGCCATGGTCCAGGAAGAAGAGTAACTGTCACTGAAGGGTAGAGATGCATTTGTTTCTGAGGCACAGAGAAGAATAATAGACTCCAAATTCACATCCTGAGAGCAGGACAAACATTCACCTCGTTATTTTTCTTGATTAGGGACTAGCAATCTTCTATGGGGCATGGATAAGGTTAATTGTTAATTACTACCTTTCCTGTGTTATAAATCTGATTTTTGGTTCACTAGCATCCGTCATTGGTGCCTTCTTTGCATAAAAACTGGGAGGGATTAAAGGTGTGGGTAGAATCACTTTTTTCCTGTTCTTGGAAACGCTCATTGTGTCTTGCTTTTCATTCCTGTGTCTGCTTGACATTACTTTGCAGAAATGATTCAGTAAAATTTAGGCCATTCTTCATGCTCTCCCAGGGAAATATTTCCGGACTAGTTCATTAAAAAGAGTGCGCTCTCTTCATGTATTAGTGAACTTCCGTAATGTTAACCTGATAAAGGTGAAGTTTGGAGAGCCACAGGGTACTCAAAGCTCTTGGCTTCAGTCTTTTATTTTGTTTTTGGTGTGAAGACTTACCTTAGTTACCAACACTGAGTTCAGACACACCTAGTGCAGTGTAAACCCCTTCTGATGGCTACCTTGTTCTTTCTCTGCACCCTTCAGTTGCTGGGTTGTGCACTAGTCTCCACTGCCTTCTCCATTCTGTTACAGGTTCAATTTTTGTCGTTTACACACATTGAATCATTTTGAGTTTCTAATGTGCACAGAAAGGTCCATTTGGTTCTTTGTTGAAAAACATCTGAAATGTACTTCAGCAACACACACATGTAGCCCTCCCAGCAGTGTGCATCACAACTTTACTAAGCTGGTCTGATCCAGTTGGATTTTAGACCCTTTGGACTTAGTGGTGCCATGCCTGAAGCTGTTGATAGGTTTAAATCAGGCTCAAACCCTGCAGAAGGTTACTTGCAAGAGAGATTGCTGAGACTTTATCAGACTCGTGGCACAGCCTGCAATCTCTTAGTATCTCTGTTGTATCCGCTTTAAAATAACTTCTAGCTACAGCCAAGTACCCCCTGAGCAAACTGGAGAGTTAGAGGAACAAGCTCTCCCATGGAGTGATGGGCAGTTATCTCGCTGTGTGGTTTTCTTTAGAAATGCAGCTCTGTGTCATTGGCAACAGCTTAGAGTATTGTGAAAAACAACACAGAAATCGTGTTTCCATTAGAGCTATCTAAATGAATGCATCACTTTGTTGTAAGTATAATAACATATTTATCTTTTTCTTTGGTTGCTTTCTGAAAAGGAAAAAGAGCTTTCATTTTGATTTTACCATAAGGTATCAGTTCCTTTTAGGTTTCCTCTCCCATCTCCTCTCTCTTTTCCCCCATGAACTGGTCTTTTGTGCCTTGTTTAACAGTTCCTGCAGGTCTGGGATGCACAGTTTGTGTTTTAGGTTAAATTCTGCTTGCTGCTTTGAAACTATGGCATATGCTGGCAGAATGTGTTGTTGGAAATGACTGCTCTGCCTTTGGACCACGCATATGGGTTCCTAGGATGTAGACTGAATGGGAATGAAGGGGTTTTTGAGAGAGTAGCTTTGAGCAGTAAAACACAGAGAAGGCAGGGTTTTTTCTTCCCTTCTTCCTAGCTATCAGAGGATATAGTGTAGCTCCAAAAGGATCAGGACTGAGTAAAGGCTTTTCAGTTCCCATCTGTTGAAACTGGAGTGCTGTAGGTGGCACTCGGTGGCTCAGGGTGAGGTTCAGCTGTGCAGTGTCCAAGTGCAGACCAGCAAATCTCCCTGTAATCAAAAAATTGAGGATTAGTCTCTTAGTGGCAGGCTGTCTCAAACGTACGGGACTTCTCTGAGCTTAAGAAAGAGGAGACAGATATATGCTATCAGTGGAGTTGTGCTCTCTGAGCTGCCTCCAAGACACCTTTGTTCTGCAGGGTCCCCTGCTTCGAATTGTATGATTATTGGACATTGTTTATTTTGTCCTCAGTTCACAAAGTTACCGCAATTCCCTCTCCCTCGAGGCCAGAGGTGAATGGCTTCTCCAGGGCCAGCTTTCAAGGCAGTGGTCTGTGTAGAAACAGCAGCACTACCTACAAATTCATTGCAAGACAAATCTCCCAGTATCCTGGCATTTGCTCTGTTAAGCCCTAGTGGTCCAAGGAAAGCCAAGCCAGTCTTTAGGATGTAGCTGTATGTGATGAGCTGCTTTATAACTTTATTGCCAGCTATCCCTATTTTGACTTACCTCCGCTCTCCTTCATGTCCCCTTGTTCTGTTTGTCATGGCGAAAGGTTGGCGCATGTACTGCCTGTGATGGACTGCAATGATGCGAAAGCTTTATCCCATTCTTTTGGAGCATCTGCTGACCTTACCTGAAATCAAGGGGGCTGGCAATGAGGAAGGGGTTCAAGAAGGAAATTAATTGCCATTTCACTGGGTGACTGACTTTGTGAGCACGGGGAAAATTACTGGTTACTGAATTGGCAAGAAACACTGCAGTCCAGGCAACATCTAGGGAGCTGAGACCATGGTAGCAGAGGTGGGCGTCTTACTAGGAGGGGTGTATCATCAACGTTGATATGTCTCTGCATTGCTTTCTTGAATGAAGCCCTGTAGTATTTGAGATCTGAGACTCGACAGACACTCATTACCAGTGTAGCTGGATTGCTGGTCAGTTCTGTGAACCTAGGCTGGTGTCACCCGCTGTAGTTCAGTGTCCAGCACAGCTCGTGCCATGTGGCTTCTGGATAGCCCTTGCATGAATCTGGGGAGCAGCTTGGCTGTTGGAAATAAAAGCATTACTCGTTTGTCAGGGCAAGGGCTGAGTCATTTCCTACGTAGCTACACATTTACCGAAAGCTCTTCACTCTCATGTGTTGTAGAACACTTCCCTGAGTCTTGGTCCCTGGACCACAAGTGTTGGAGGGTTCCTGGGCAATAGGAGGCAGTGGTAGCACTGTTTTCTGCCTGCTGCCTGTCTCTGAGGCTCTGCAGGGCAGTGGCTAGGCAGAGTCCAGGTCATTTCTCTGAGTGCTGCTTCTAAAACACACCCTGCAGCAGTTGCTGAACATGAAGGCAGCTGGTGAAGATGGACCCGGTCCCTTCTCTGGCTCAGCAGTGCCCGTGTCATCTGGCTGGTTGCTGCATGAATGTCCTTGGGCAGCTGGTGGAAACACAACAGGAGTTTGCTTGTGCCCCTTGCCTGGCAGAGCAGTGCAGCGGAGGCGAGTCAAGGCTCAAGAAATGCTGGATGTTCTGTTGAGTATGTCCGGTCTGCTGTAGGAACATGAAGGGTGCTGGACGGGAGTTTCATGAGGAAGCAGAGAGGCGACTTGTCTGATGTGTCGTGGGGACATAGAGTTGCTTTGTCCTTTTGTTTGGTTTGACCACTGGAGACTTGGTGGAACAGGGTCAGTGTTAGCCAGCAGACAGTCACAGTTGCCCAGTGGAAAGGACAGGTGCTTCATACCAGAGATGAACCTTGGAGAGTTGTTGGCAGTGCCTGGCCTCAAATTAGAGGCCTGCTAGTCCCTCAGTGATAAAAGTCCCCTCTTTCCTGTTGCCCCCCTGCTTGGCTTCATTTGAATCTGGTTTGGGTTGCTTAAATTTTAAATGAAATCTTACTAAAAAGCTAATAACTGGCATAACTGCTCGAAGTGACTATTCAGTCTCTCTTACTGTAATATCTGGGTGCTTTGCAGCTTAGTTTATGCTTTGCCCCAGCAGTGAGAGAGATTATTCCTTCACTTTGTCAGGTGGGTGACTCCTGATGGTGTGGCAGCTTCTCCTTTCTAAGAGTCCTAAAACATACAAATCCAGCTATATGTCTTTGTTCAATCTGAATTAATTTATTGGGGTTGAGAAAGAGCCTGCAAGTTCATTTCTGGACAATTTACCTTTGAAGGACTGATTCCAGGTGGATGGATTTTGCCCAAGCAAAAAGAGTAATTAGACAACTCCCCATTCCAGATAAAAGATTTTTTTTTCCTAGACTCTCTGCATAGGCCTGTTTTTTGTTTTCCCTTAGAACTTGGTTCTTTTTTTCCCCAGAATTACAGAGGTGAAGTATCAATAACACTGTTAAAAATCACAAAACAGGGTCAGGTCTGGCTTTAAATTATAGCTGAGATACCAGGGCCTTCAGAGGCGCTATGGATAAAACCAGTACATTGGACATCGCTATGGGGGTAAAACCTCTGCAGCCTGGAAATCTGTGCAGCCTGGTTAATAAGGGGGAGCTGCCTTTCCAGGGAGAGGGTGTTTTAGTTGCAGGGCTGTGGTAGAAGGAATAGAAGAGACCGTTACCAAGGTGAAGGGATTCTTGATTAATATTTTGGGATCCCAAAGGACAACAATCAAGAAAGACCATGAAAGAGGAAGTGGAGAACAAGCATGGTCATCCCATCTTTCCTTTTATCCACATGAAGAGCAGCTGTTTTGATAAACCGCATTTTCAGAGGCACATGTGCAAGATCAGAGTTCCCAACGGACATGTGACAGGACTAGACTAGCCAAGCTGAAATCCAGCTGGATTGCTTCAGGAACAGTTTGTGCATCATTGTGAGCTGTGATAAATGGTGACTGAAGCAAATGATTTATTTCAGAATTGCCCCTGAGCTCTCCTCAGTGGGAGTCTGAGCTCCCAGAGGCAACAAGAATGAATTTTCTGCTGGAATTGGGCATGGCTTGTTCCTTGAGAGCTCGGAGCAAAGCCGTCCAGTAGCTGAGAGATGACTAGGCGACTATTGTGCTTGCCTCACTTGGTCAGCGGGACTTGCTTCTGCCTGCTTCTCAGCCCATGGAGCTAAAGGGATGAGAAGAAAGCTGAATGTCTGTTCTGTGCTTCACCCAACAGTTCTGTGGGTTTCTTGTTTCCCTTTGCAAAACTGGAGCTGGAAATGTCATGTTCATAGGAGATTTATTTGCTGGGTGACCTGCATCCATGTTTGGAAAGGTGTGACCTTTCTGGCTTCCAACACAGAGAATCAGGGACTTGGACATTTTGTCACGTGCTTTGGAGGAAGAATGAAGGTGCAGTGCCTGAGGTTGTTAGGTGGGAAGGGAGCAAAACACCTGGCTTTGCCTTAGAGATGAGTAAGCAGACCTGAGCCAAAGTGAGAGGCTATTTGCAAATGCGTGCTCTGCTTTGGACCAAGAGGGAGCTCTGAGTGAGTCGTGTTTGCTGCTGGAAACGGCACAGAAATACCTGCTTTCCTGAATTATTTGTGCTGCACCCCACAGTATTCTGGATGAAGGCAATGCTGGATGGTTTTTCTCTGAACATTGCAGTGCTCCAAGCACTGAGGGGAAAAAAAAAAAAAAGAGAAACATGAGAAATCTTAGTGTTTGTCTGCTTCTTACCTGTTTCTTGTGCTTGGCCACTGAGAAACATTGTGTGTCTCACCCATGCAGTCACTTTCACCACTGAACTGTAATTCCCCTGAACATGTGGACGTGCTCCTGCAGTCCTCTCCTCCCTCCCCCTGTGGGGGGGCCTCACATCTGTTGCCCTTGACAGGAGCAGTGGCTCTGCAGGCACTCCCAGCCTGCCTTCCTCCTCACTCTGGTCTTCCCCCTCTTGTCTTTGTTGAGTCTCTCCCTAATTCCTGCTAGATGTGACTGTGGCCTTCATTGCTGGCCCTTCTCTACCCTCTGGCTTCTGAATCCTGGGCAGGGCCAGACCAGGAGGAGCTGATGCCTTCCTGCTTTCAAAATGTGTGTAGTGTTGTCTTCAGCTGTTTCTGGGACGTGGTGTGCGTTTTGTTCGGTTTGGTTTAGCTGTTTGCTGTTCTCGAGTTGGTGTCCTGATCTACCCAGCGTGCTCTGGTGCCCGACCTCTCTAGGGTGCCTGTCTAAGGGACTGCAAGCTCCCAGGGGCAGGGAACATGTCTCTGTGTGCGCGTGTGTGTGTGTACGTACTTGCTAGTGCTATACAAATAACCACGTGTCACGGCTTGTAACCCCGTGGCAGGCTAACTGCTTTAGCGATGCTGGGATATGCAAGGTATGGCACATGACTCCAAAGGTGGGACGCGTGAAGGCCATGCGTGCAGAGCGCTTCAGGTACTAGTAAGTAACACACAGTTCTCCGTGTTGTTGTGGCACAGATCCATTTCCTTGCAGTAGGAGGTCGCGTGTCTGTAATGACTGCCATGCCATTAAAGCATGTTTCTCTGTCAAGCGTGAGGGAGGGAGGAAGAGACCTTTCCCCTGAGAGATGTGCCGTAAGCTGCGTGCTCTTCCCCACCCATGCGGATTCTTAGCGTGCTGGCAAAGGGCCTTGAGAGGAGACATTGGACTGGCGCTTGCATACTGTCCGTCCCTGCTGCATGCTTGAATGCAACATATAAAGTGAGTATTGTGCCCAGTGTGGAAGCAAGCTGTTAACAACTCTTTTCTCTTTGCCTTTAGCCCTGACGAAGAATCTTCGCAGAAGTTCATTCCCTTTGTCGGGGTGAGTGTTATCTTAGTTACGCTGTCTCAAGCCAGCTAGAATATGTCCACAAGTGTTAACCCAAACTTACCTGGTTTCTGGGGTAGAGCAGGAGCACTGGGTGCTCTAAGGTAGAGTGTCAGCATGAGCATCCGATGGTTGGATGCAACTGCCTGGTATGTAAGCAAACCTCTAAGATCCCTCAGCAAACTACAGGGCCTTTTACTCTGCAGGCAGCTGGCTCTGCGCAGCACTGTGCTGCATGCCTGCCAGCACTGAACCAGGCACTATAGCCTTGCTATTGCCTTGTTTGCTCAATACAGAGAGGAAGGTGTGACACTGAAGTGCTCTGATCCACAGCCTGTCTTTGCTGCTAACCAAAGCACTTAGCTGGTAGAGAATTGCTGCTGGGTGACGTGCAGAGGAAGGTGGTGTGTTTCTGGGAACCTGATCTCAGGGTTGCTGTGCCCAGTATTTCCCTGGGTGATTTGGCCAAATTTGATCTTCCAGTGTCTGTCCTCTGTGTGCTTGTCGTGAATGGTATCCAGTTCCCTTAATATCGCATCCACTCCTGGGAAGTGGAGAGTACATCCCACCAGGGAGATCGTTTAGACCACTGTTAAGTTTGAGTCTGGGGCAGTAGCTATTTAATGCATTTTGTTATGCAAATATGTATTTGGGATAGTAGTCCCTGGCTTTTCCTCCTGTCCTTAATCTTTAAATGCTCCCAGCTCAGGTGGCCAAGTGCCGAGTATCTAGGCAGGGCTGTGTTTGTGCTTCTGTTATTTTGTGCACTGTGTACTTCACCTTTTTCAGCTTCCCTCCCCTTATTTGATCATGCTCTTCATTAAGTTTTAGGTATAAAGTAATTGACCTGGGGCCAAAAGGACATCCTCTGACTGGTCTTCAGCTACTGGATGTCCTCTTTACAATTGTCCTGCTCTCTTGCAACTTCTCTTTCTTGCATGCTGGCTCTCTTGTTCTGCCTTCTCTGTGTTAAACTGACTTGGGTGTGTTTCCATGTGGAGTTTGTATCCCTGTCAGTGCATCAGAGCTAATCTGAAATCCCAAGGCATTTAAAGAGTTTAGTCTCTCTTGCCCTCAGGCTGACCCTGCTTTCACTCTGGTGTCTCTTTGGAGTGAGGGTCTCTCTGCAGTGTTCCTGAGACGACAATCTACTTTGACTCATCTAACAAATCTACTGACTCGTCTCCATATAGCTGCTAGGCTCTGCAAAGCTTTTCTTTGGGGCTGATTTCATTCAGAGCTATGTGCAAGTAAATGAGGCTCAGAGTGTTTGAGTTGCTCTAAAATGATTGTTGTCCTGACATTTGCAATGCATTTCCAGTCTGGATTTGATTGTCTGAAAGTGGGAAGAGTGAACAGCTCTGTTGTGTACATAACACTGCCAGCTTGCCTAAAAGCACAGAATGACTTCCTATGTGGTGGTGAGGGGCAAATCAGTGCTGCCTATTCTTGCTTCTGAAGTGTTCCTGACACAGTAATTCCCCATGAGACACATCTGAAGAGACTCTGAAAGGCCAATTGCGTGTGTCTCTCAAAGTCTGGGGCTGAACGTGAACACTGAAGCTCTTCCCCTCGGCTGCAGCCTACTTGGAGCTGTTGGCCAAGGAAGAGAGGAAGCCAGTGACATTTGGGTTTGTGACTCGTGACATTGGCTGGCCTCTGTTGGCTTTTAGGGTGAAAAAACTGGTGTGCTGCAGCTGGGTTATGCAGTCTTTGACCCACAAGCGAGAAGGGCAGTGCTGTGCCGCTCAGCCAGGCTCCAAAGTGATGGGAGCCAAGGGGCCACTTGAGTGCAAAAGTCGGGGTTGAGTGGTGAGGCTGCATGGTGGTTCGCCCGCCTTGTGCCAACAGCCAATTGCCAGGAGAGTTAATAGGATGCGCCTCCTTCCTGAAAGGAAAGGAGGCTGGCTGCTGCAGTGTTCCTGGATGGAGGCATTGTTGGGACTGCAGCAGTCTCAAGCGCCTCCCTGAGTGGAGGGAAGGGAAAGTGCTTAACCCTCTCTTCCTCCCATGTGTCTGCACTTGAGCATCTTCAGTCAGCCAGCAAGGTGAAAAAGGCCCAAAGAGATTTCCTGTCTGGCTTGAAGATCAAGGTGACTGTAGGCAGTTTTCTGTGTTGCTTGTTCTTTCCTTAAGTCTTCTGCCTCGCCTCCTCTTGCTCACAGCTAGTTACAGTCTGTGAAACATCCCCTTGGCGTTTAACACATACAGCACAAGTGGCTGCTGGACTCCAGAGCCTGATTTGTTGCCCTTTGGATGGAGACTGAGCTGCAGCCGCCTCCTCCCAAGCCAGCGCTCCCTCAGGGAACCTCTGCACACAAAGGCTTTTCCGAGGCTGGAACTAACAGAGAATCCACCAGAGAGCCTGATAGCTCTCCAAGATCTAGTGTTAAGCATACACCCCCATACTCCAAACTGTGCAAAGTTTTTTGTTTCTAATGATTAGGTCCATTTTCTTGATCCCATAGCACAGAAATGTGCTCCCTAGAGATGTGGTCTAGACATGGTCTCGTCTGAACTTAACGATCTTCTGTTTTCAAACTAAACAGACTGTGTGACATCATCTCTCGTTCTAAAGCAGGTTTTATTGACTTGAGATTCCTTTGCAGCTCTTTCCCATTTGTCAACATTTATATAGGGTAGACATTAGCCCTGGATACAAGTTTCTTAAGGACCTTAAGAAGGGTCTCTTCTCTGCAGTGTTGAGAATAATGATCTCTGTGAACCATAGCAGATTATCGCTACAGAAGGTCCCTGCTTTTATATCACCAAGGGTCATTTTATCTTTCTAGGCATAGTGTGTTCTTTGGAGCTTCTGTTTGCAGCATGCTCTGTTCTGCAGATTACTGACAGGGGCATTTATCATTAACATAAACGTACTAGCTGGTGTTGGCCATATCAGAACACATTTGTATCCTTATTATAGTGTGGTTGGGATCATTCTGACCTGTCCATGTGGTGGTTTATCCATGTCTGTGCCCAGAGGCTTTGTTAGGAGCTTTATCTTCTGTGCCAAACACTTCCCTTGTTTGGAGACTAGAAAACTGATCGAAAACCGTACTTTGTTGCTTTTGTGGTTTCCTAACAAACCCCAATTACACTGCACCCTAGAAGTGGCTGCACTTGTGCAGAGGAAGCAGTATGTCTGTAATTAGCAGGTGTATCAAAGCAAGACTAAAGGGGTATTTATGTTCCTTTCTCCTCCCTGCCCTATTCCCACAGGTGTCACAGACGGGCACTGTAGTTGCTGTAGCCTGGGGCTGACGATGGGCTGTTCAGAGCTGTGCAGGTCTGTAGCAGCTCCATAGGGTCTGTGCTGTCTTCTGTGCAGGTCAGAGAAGGGTTGTGAGCTGGTACGGCTCGGCTGGACGCTGCTGGGACCTGCCTGGCTCTTGGAAGACTCCACTTTTTAGCATACTTTAATACTACTCTGACTGCAGGGGCAGTGCCAAAGGGGCTGTAGGGATGAGCTTAGTTTGGGGGTTCCCAAAGTTCAGGGGACTCCTGTTTCATAGAGCTCTTTTGTTTTGCCCCCTCTAGGTGGTGAAGGTTGGAATAGTGGAACAATCTTCTGCAACGTCAGGTAACAAGCATCTTGTGTGTGCTTTTTGTGTCATACAGGTGGTGGGAGCCTGGCTTCACAGGCTGAATGAACTTGTCCATTGCTGATGTCTTGGAGTTTTGTAAAATGGAATTGGATTTTATTACCTCCCAGTTCCACTGCCTTGACTCCCAGCAGCTTCCTGCAGAAAGAGAGCTTTATCTTGCAAGAGGCCCTTTTTCTTGTTACTTTACAAGAAGCTACAGGCCAGCTGAAATTCCCACACCCTCATCCAGGGAAGCTCCACTCACATATGTGCAAACACCCATTTTTCTTATGTGTGTTCTCTGTGGGGTGAATTGTAATTTGAGGTTCCTGCTCCAAATTGGAGAGGCAGTTCATTGGAAGTTGATGCCTGTTTCCCTACACTGGGCTCAAATGCCTGATAAAATCAGTCTCAAACATATGCCTAACACTGGGAGCTCCAGGATAGGCAACCAGTTTGCCAATCTGACAACAAATTTAGACCCAGGTTTTTTAATGGGAGAGTGCAAAGCTGATTTAGACAATACTGCCTGCTTACACACATGGACATGGGGTAGTGCTGTTTTATCAGTGTGAGCTTGTTTTCTCCTTTCATATTCACTACTAGTCAGGAATATATTTTTTCCTCATCTCCTCGTAGTTTCTTATATTTTTTCACTGTTAAACCCCAATTTCTGTGGCCTGGGTTACACGTGGGTTTGTGTGTGGAGGCAGCCCTTCTGTGGGTCACTTCTTGCTGCCACTGTCCTCCCACTATTCGAAAGGGCCGACATGAAGGGAATGGTGCCTTGGTTGTGGAGGGTGGAAGCAGAGGGAATGGGGAGATCCCTGTGCTCAGCCCAGAGGTACTGAATTCTCCACGAGTCTTGGAGTGGTGCTGCCCCGCAGTGGTTGCGTGGGGAGGTTCCCCAGCAGGATAATGGGCTGGGCTCTGACTGTGCAGGAGGCTCAAAATCATCTGGGAGCAAACCCTAGGAGAGCAGATGCCAGGTGGGGAGTGCAGAGGAGTGTGTACGTCTCTGCCTCTTACCCAAACACAGAAAGTCCGGTGGTTTATGTGTGGAGGCAGAGTGAGCTGATGGGCTAGCTGATCTCTGGATTGAGTCTGAACAGAGTCTGCCTGTGCAGCAGGAGCGTGGGCAAAGAGACTGAGCTATCCCAGCGTGCATGTGCTGGGCTGTGAGACGAACCCAGACAAACAGTTTGACTTCTTTTCTGCAAGGTGACTCTGATGACGCAGCTCCCTCAAGCTCCAGTGTCCTTTCTTCTACCCCACCTTCTGTGTCTCCTGCTGTGAAAGAAGCCTCCCCCACACCACCTTCCTCACCGTCTGTCACAGGCAGCTTCTCGTCCTCAAGGTAAAGCATGTTTTGTCTCCTTTACAGCTCCCTCAGCTGTCTTATCTGACATATATGTGAGAGAGAAAAACTCTTCTAAAGGAAAACCCATAGCTCTGCTTTCTTCCCCCCTAGAAAACACTTAAGTTGTCAACTTTCCCCTTCACCTCTTTTGCTTCTGGAGTGACTGTGTCCTTGCTGGCCAACAAGGAGCTGGGGAGGTCAGAGGGGATCTTGCACCCGATGGGAAGGCTGCACTTCTCAAGAGCAGACACATTTCAACTAGAAGGGGCAGCCTTGTTTCTGATAGTCTGGCAGAAACCCTGATTCTGATGAGCCATTGTGGCAGCCTGTTTGGGAAGGTTTGTGTTCTCCATCTGCTGGTATTTTCCCTTTGAGACTGGATTCTCATGGGGAGATACGTAGCCAAAGAAAATACTGGCTGTAATACACATGGGTGCTAGCCCAATCCTTTACGATTTGTATGGTTTTTGGGACCAAGGTCAGAGTGACTCTGTGGAAGGAGCAGGCTTTTTCTCTGTGAGGATAGAGCTGACAGTTATAAGGTGCCATAGTGGAATTGCAGGTCCCGTTCCTTTGTACGCCTGAAAGCATATCAGAATAGAAAGGAGACAGCACCTGTAGGCAATGTGAAGCTCTGGCTTAGCTGCGGTTTTTAGGGGTGAAGGGAGGAAACACCTAGAAAACTGCCAGTAAAAAATTACTCTGGCCAGGACTCTCATTTTGTTGCTGCACGAAACATTGGCATAGCTGTCTAACGCTTTGTGTGCAGTTCTGGTACCCAGAAGCACATGGTGAAGTTAAAGGTTCGGAGGAGTTAAGATCAAGGAGGCAGAGCAGCAGCCTTGTGAGGGGAGACTAGAAGTCTTGGACTCTGTGGTTTGAGGGAGGAGGGAAAGTCATAAGTTACTCAAGATTTGCAAAATCACAGTGGTGGTGGGTTTGTTTGAATATTAAACTGTTGTTCACAAACCTGTGGTACAAGCCCTGGGGGCACACAGTGACACTGGCAAGAGGTCAAGTAAAAGGGAGAAAGGAAGGGACTTCAGCACACAGCAGGAAAGGCATATTGGGACCATGTCTGCCTCTGCTGCTTCTGTGGCAGCAGGATCAGCAGATCAAAGCAGGGTTAGACAAGGACATGGACAGCAGATATGTTAATGGGTACTAAAGGATGATTCAGGGGTGTCCCTTCTGATATCCCTAATCCTGTGTTTATCAGGCTGAGGAAGTGTCTGCAGTGAGAGACTGGGCTCACGTGCTCTCCCTAAGCAGCATCTCTTACTGTCCCTGTTAGAGACAGAATGGGGACCTTTCCTGCCCACCCCAGAGAGCCCTGAAAGGACCTTCAACCTCTGACTTCTTAAACGGGCTTGAGAGTTCCCTTTTAACAAGAGGAAATGGAAATGTGGAAGCCCCAGTGAAGCAGGTGCCCAGCAACTGGAAGGTGTTAGTGGCCATTAGCCTGTGCCAGGAAGCCCAGTTCCCCAAGTCCCTCCTGTCGGCACCCTGTGGTTGGGTGGCAGGGCAGTCCTGTCTGCCCCGGGCTGGTCCCAGCAGCAGCTGGCTGGCAGTGCAGAGAGCTGGGGGCTGTGCAGGCTCTGGAGAGCAGAGCTGACTTCTCACAGGTGGGCTTTCCAAAGGTGAAAGTTGTTTGGGAACCTGTATCCATGAGTGTAGGCTAGTCATGTTGTGAGCCATGGACGTGATATATCTAAAGTTGACACCCTGGCTCTAGGAATCCAGTACTTTTTGGTTTTATGCTGTGTGGTAGAATCATTAAGAAATGAGGAAGTTTAGGTTCAGCATTGTTCCATCTCCACTGATCTGTATGTGACAGCACAGGGGGTGGAGGGTGACCCAGACTGAAAGATTAAGCCACACATTTAACCGAAAATGGAACAGAAAATCCTTCCTGGGCATAGTGAACATTAGGATACTCTGTCTTTACAACTGAGATGAGAAATGTGATGCAAAGGAGCCTTAAAACCCAAAGCTGTATCTCCAAAACATCATCCTTAAAGAATCTCACTTCTGAAATTGCCCTGGGTTTGGTGATCAAAGATAACTCTGCTTTGCTGTCTGGCTTTCAGCTGAGTAAATGGCAAAGAGAAGGAAATGATTTGGTGAGAGGACTTAAACGATGGGCCATCCTTGTTTTACCTTGAGAGTTTCCTGTTAGGCAGTGTAGAGGGATGCATAGTTCATGCAAGATCACAGATTTGCCTTTCTTAATTGCCGTTTCTCAAACAGGGGACAGAGTCATAGATAAACTGTTTGATTTTTGTCTAGTACTTGTGTGTTATTCAACACTCTGTCATTGTGTAGAAAGAAGTATAGGCTGTCAGCTGTAGGTCTGCTGAATGATAAACCCCTGCTCCACTTGAGGTTAGCTAGTGAGAAGCAGGGGTAGGCAAGGGGTGGAATTTCCCAGACTGCTCGTCTTCCCTTTTCTGGCTTAAGAAGGGCTGGCAGCGTGTTTGGTGACGCACCTCTGTTACCACACCACACAATGCGCCGGGAGTTTTCAACAGCAGATCATGTCCTGAAATCTGCCATTGTTTAGCAAATGTCACAGGACTGGCAGAGTGTTTTCCCAGCACTGGAATTCCCCAGCACGCAACGGGGCTGTGGGGCAGATCACCCCGTGCCAGCAGGGACCTGGGGAGAGCAGAGATCCTGTGTGACCTGGTGGAGCATCCGGACAGGAAGGGAAGCAGCTTCTGACAGAAAGAGCTCATGAACACAGGAGATGGAAGCAAGTCAGGGAGACTGGGAACTGAGTGCCTGATGTTCAGGGACCCAGCGGCTCTTTGTTCACCTCAGTTCAGAGGTGTACCTCGCCAGAGTCGTTCACTCAGCAGTGCTCAGGAGGCAGCAGCAAGGTGCTCATAGCCTCTCTTCCGCACTCAAAGACTGGAAGTAATCTGGGCCACCTCAGGCGTTGCTTTTACTGTCTGGGTTACTGAGCTCAGCATTGCATTAGGGAACTGCTTGTCTGCTCCCTTTCCTGCTGCTCGTCCCTGTGGCTGCGCAGCAGGTCAGCTTGTCTCGGCTCATTGCAGTTCTGTGCTGCCAAGCGGATGCCACCATGTAATGTGACCCCGGCTGCATCACTCAGTGATGACTTCTTGTGCTTTTGTGATTATCGCGTCTCACTACAAAACATTGCTGCCTGATTTCCCAAAGAGCCAGGCGCTTGACCTCTGACCTGGTCAGGAACGTCAGCCACTCTGAGAAGACACAGACGGGGGGGATCTCTGCTGAGTGCTGCACAGAAATTACCTCCTTCTCTTGTTTTCCAGCCAAAGCCTTGGTGCCGAGTTGATGGGCCTGCAGGTGGATTACTGGATTGCAGCTCCACCCATGGATAGAAAGAGAGACCCAGAAAAGAAGGACCCCTCCACTACCAAAAACACACTGAAATGCACTTTCCGGTCCCTTCAGGTCAGCAGGTTACCTGCCAGCGGTGAGATTGCCACCACTCCAACGATGTCCATGACCGTCGTGACAAAAGAGAAGAACAAGAAAGGTAAGGTGGACACTCTTACTGTTGCCAAAGGCCAAGAATGCAATGCTGCTCTCCCTGTTTTGTCACTCCAGGGCTGCCTGACTTGTCAGTCCTGCATTACAGCACCTTAGTCATATTTTTAATCCCCAAAATCTTAGTGTGTCTGTAGATGAGAAGTGACTACATAAGGTGATAGAGTTGAAAGGGTGGTTCCTCTTTGTGCTGTAAAAAGGGGACATGTTCACCCTTACAGCTGAGCAGCTGAGATGGTATAGCTCAAAAGAACAAAGGTGGGGATGGAGCAAGGACATTTGTGGGTGGCTGTGCAGAAAGCCAGGAGGTACATTGCTCTGAACAGCTTCACAGCTTCCCCCTGTCCCTTGTGAGCCTGCTGGTGCTACTTTGGGGTGTTGGATTAGGTTAGAGGCAGCGTGTACCCAACCCTTCAGGCTGTACAGCTCCGTGCTCTGGTCTCTCCTCTGCCACATGACAGAGGTGCAGGCAGAGGCAGGACGTGTGTGCATCCCATCTTGTTGTAGCATATGGCAGCAGTCCCAGCAGAGATGTTTTGTTGCATTTGACGTGGTGGCCTCATGTTAAAATACCACTGTCACAGCCCAACAAACGCACCAGGCAGACCTGTCAAGCCATCACTAGGTGTGCTTGTACCTACAGGAGGTAGTGTCACTCAGAGCAGGGTTGCAGCAGTGCAAGCTCTTCTACAGGAGCTCTTATGTTCTTGTGCAGAGTGTGTTGTGGGACAAAAAGAAGTAGAAGAGAAATGTTCTCAGCACAAAGCCTGATAGTAACTTTTTTCTTTTTTAATCTGCTCTTAAACTCATGGCTTTATTTTTTCAAAACAAACAAATGGAAAAAGCATTTGAAATGTTGCCAGTAACTCTGTATTTGCTCCTGGCCTTGGTAATGTAAAATATATTAGACATGGAGAACAGCTCTGCAGCGAAGTGTTTTCAAGGAAGGAGCAAGGCAGTTCTTCACTTACATTCGACTGCCTGTAGCTGTCCTTCACGACTTCTTCCTGCCTATGGGCCTGGGAGCCATTCCTGGTGGAAGCGGGGTTTTGGGGGCTCTGAGAGAAGGCTGACAGAGCCTCCTGGACCAGTGCCTGCAGGACATGGGTACATAACCCTGCAGCCAGGTCCCTACCAGGCCAACGTAGCTGTGGCACTGCTGGTACCAGAGCTCCCACCCCTTTTTAAGTGGCGTGCCTATGGGAGAAGCAATCTTGAGACACTCAAAACGTTCTTTACTGGGGCTGGCCCAGCCTGGAGCAGTGGTGTTCAACACCACCAGCTTTTGTGGAGCCAGTTTGTAGAACTTTGCTCATGCATTCAAGGAGTTCTCAGAGAACTGGACCCTTTTTCGCTCTCCTAACGCCTTTCCTCTCCACCGACTGCCCGTAGTTTGTAGTCCCTCCTGCTCTCCCGGTGTGTGTGCAGCCCAGCCCGTGTTGGGCGGGTGTTGGTGCAGTGAACCTGCCCGCAGATGGGCGGGCGGGAGCGCAGAGCTGCCCCGCAGCCGTCTGCAGTGTGTGGGACTCCCCCTAGGTGGTGCGGCCGCCCGGCACATCCCCTCGGCCCAGCGCAGGGCCCAGGCTGGGGACCGCTACAGATGCTGCTGTTTTCCCTGGTGGAGTTACCTTCAGGATACCCTCTGGGGCCTGGGCTATGAGCTAGGAACGCCTCACGTAGAGACACAGAGGACTAAGATGTCCGTGTGCGTAGGTGATGGTGCTGAGCACTGACACAGTCAGACTCCTGCCAAGCAGGGATGATTTTAGGAGCTAAAATTAGAGTTAGAATTTTCAGACATGAATGTTTAAATGCAAAAACTCAAACAAGTCTTGGTGCAGCTCCTGTGAGTGGCAGAGATTCACTGTGTGCTGGTTTGATTTTCTTCCAGTGATGTTTTTGCCCAAGAAAACAAAAGACAAGGAGATTGAGTCAAAGAGCCAGTGTATTGAAGGAATCAGCAGGTTGATTTGCACAGCGAAACATCAGCAGAACATGCTGCGTGGTAAGTGCAGCACTTGCGTCCCATGGGGCTCTGGGGCGAGGCTCAGCTGCCAGCTTGTCCTCCGGGCAAAGGGCTGACCTGCTGTCCTGCCCCATGCCCTGGAGCAGTGTAACAGGGTGTTCCAGGGGAATGGGCTTGGATGTGTCCAGCACGGGGGAATGTGTTAATAAGTCTGGGAGGTGGAAAGATCTTCCCTTACCTAAGAACTCCTCTGAGTCAGTGCCCTGGATGAGGACAAGGGCTGGGCTGGGCTCCATTCCTCTCCCTGTCATTCTCTGTTTCTCTTGCACATCTGGTGCAAGTGGTAGAGAGTAGTGAAAGTGTGGCTGCTCCTCTAGGCAGGGTTCTGGCACAAAGGCACGCCACAGCAGGAGCTGTGTATGCGTCTTCCAGACAGACCTAAAGTGGCTGTCAGTGCAGCTGTGCATCCAGTTTCCAAAATATCTCCATAGCCTATTCAGTTAATAATCCTCACCACTGTTAACAGCAGAGGGATCTGCTTAGGTCACCTCCTTAATCCTGGCCCAGTCCCTGTGAGACTGGTGAGTGTGAGGGGTGTTCGCAGAACACGCGTCACCTCTTTAGGAGACGCGGATCTCCTGGTTAAGAGTGCCAGTGAGGAGAGACTGATGTCCATCTCTGTAAGAGTACATTTGCCCAAAAAAGAAAATGGAGTGTGTAGGAAATTCGAGAAATCAGATCAGGTGATGCTGAAATCAGCAGTCTGGGGAGCTCCAGTGTCAGTGAGCGATGCTGGAACAACAATCTGAGCTCTTCTCCCTAAACCTGGTCTGCTCTCGAGCCTTTCTCCCCTGTGTGTGCAGCTGTTTACAGTGGTGGGGTGGCTGGGCAGAGCAGCGCGTACCCTGAGCGCAGAACATGGCCGGGCCTCCCTCTGCCGACTGCAGGGAGGTTTCTAACAAAGCTGTTTGACGTTGGCCAATTCCATTCGGTATTTTCTAACTCTCCTCTCTTTTTACCCTCCCCTGCAGTCCTGATCGACGGGGTGGAGTGGAACGATGTCAAGTTCTTTCAGCTGGCAGCACAGTGGTCCTCTCATGTCAAGCACTTTCCCATCTGCATATTCGGACACTCCAAATCTAACTTCTAGCCGTGCTCAGCAGAGGGACCTTCTGTCCGTCCCGGGGACTGCACACCAGGAGCCAGGAATTGCGTGCCAACTCTGACTCGCGTCGCTCTGCCCTCTCCTGCAGAATTAATTACAGATGTGCTTGGATTACTTTTGAATTACTTTTTTCTATTAACTCTTAAGTTTACTACAAGGGAAGGAAACCCCTTTAAACAAAGGCAAAAAAACCCCGTCTTAAATATAGATGCGCTGACAACATGAAGTCGTGGGGGAGTTGGCAGGAGCAGGCAACCTGCCCAAGAACACCTACCACTTACGAGCAGATAGCTGAATAACTGCACTGCTTATTAACCTGAGACCTCATTGGTGTGAGTGGGCTAGGGGAGCCGTGGATCAGCTCAAACGGATTTTGCGGAAGATCGTGCGCATTACGGTGCATTTGGCCCCCTCCCTCTGTATTTCTAGGAAAAAAAGATGGCCAGTCTTTCTTCCTGCTGCCAAAGGACGAGAGATCAGCAAGTCTGGAGGGAGTTCAACTGTCTGGTTTGAAAAACAAACCACTTGCATAGCTAGGGAGGTCTGGAGAGGAGATTCCCTTCGGAGCATGGAGTCTGCCACAGGGATGGGCAGGTGTTTGTGCAGAAGCGATGCCTGAGGAGGGTTGGGCAGAACAGGAATTAGGGAAACACTAGGTGTAAGGTAACTCCAGTGTCCCAGGTCTGTGACATTGACCAAACCGAGCCAGTCACAATGTCCCTGCAGCTGGCTGCGCTGCTGGGGGACGCCGCGTCAGTGGGGTCGCTGCTATTTACATACTCACACCGATTATTACCTGTCAATAAAACCTCGTCCAGCCTCTAAAGGGAAAGGATTTTTTTTAACAGCTGCAGATTTTTTTTTAATGCTTTCTAAAAAAAAATAATAATAAAATAAAAACAAAAAATAAGATTAAAAAAAAATTAAGTTGCCAAAAAAAACCCAGGAAGATGAGCCGTTGTCTGTGAAGAGATCCATCACTGTAGTGGCTGGACTGGGAGCCAGCCAGGCGCTCTGCATGTCCAGCTGCCTTTCCGTCCATCTGTCAAACCGCACATGTGAGGTAGCGTGGGCTGCTTTATCTGCTGCCTTTGTCCTGCCCTGACCGCACTGGGCTCCCCAGAGCCTGCTGCCGTCTCCCTCATGCACCTCCCCGGGCTGGGTGCAGACTGCCTGGTTTCAGGGCCACTGCAGGGGTGCCTTTTTGCCATGCCCTTGAACCTCTCCTCATAGGGACTTGAGAGACTCTAACAAAAAATGAAGTGTGGGGGGGGTAGGCAGCCTCTCATGGGCTGCTCTGTAGATGGATGTTGTCCACACCTTCTGCTTTCTGAGTATTCCTCCCCACAGGGGTTTCTCTGTGGGTTGCATCCCTTTCCCAGCAGGATGTGCTTTTTCCCTGGCACAGCACTGCCTGGGGGTTGGGGCTTTGCTCGGGGTTTCAGTCCCAAGGTGCAGTGGAAGCTGTAGCTGGGATGCAAGAGGGGATGGAGCCAGCCAGGTTCTCTGTCCACCTCAGGCAGCAAGATGTCCTGTGAGATGGAGGAGTGAGGTTTTTGGGTGTCTCCCACTGTTGCCTTGGCTTTGGCTGCACTTGTGTTCACTTTGTACACCTTGCTGTGCCAGGGACACTTGGGGTGCCAGGCCAAGGGGATGCTCTTACAAGGAGACACCATGACAAGCCATGGGTCTGGGCGGCTCCAAGTACTGCAGATGTGGTCTTTTGCCCTCCAGGCTTCCCGAGTCATGTCTGGGAGGGACTGGGAGCAGGTGGCAGATGGGGTTTGGGGAGCAGTGTGCTTGCCGGGTGGAAGAACAGACATCTCCAGCATTTCAGGATAAGGGACAGAAGTTTTTGATGGGATCCTTTTGGGTCCCACCCTTGTGGGCAGGCCAGGCTCTGAGCATTTCCAGAAGGCACTTCCTGAGGGCAGTGATGCTTTAGGACCTTTTTTCTTTTTTTGTGTGGTGTTTTTTTTTTTTTTTTTGTCTGATCCCTTACCCTTGGGTTTTTAAAGGCTTGGGGAACCCACTTTGCCCTGCTTGGCAGGTCCTGCTCTGCGCAGGGACCACCCGGCGTTGTTCTGGGCCAGGGCAGTGGTGGGGTGCTCTGTTAGGCCTTCTCCCGCTGATGGGGAGCGAGGGGCTATTAGGCAAGAGCATGGTCCCTGCTGGATCTAGTGCCTGTCGCAGCTTGCAGCACGGGCTGCTTCACCGACTCCGATCTCATGAAACCCTTTCCCTGCACAAATGCAACCTACTTGGCCAGGGCCTGGGTATTCCCTTCAATCCACGCAGGGGAGGAGGACATGGTCCCACGCCCGGTGGCACGCTGCTGGGCAGGACATATTGTCTAGTTGCAATACTCTTGTTTCTTCCCGCAGTCCTGCGGGCAGGTCTGCCTGCCGTCTGCTAGCTCTTGGCTGTGGCAGAAGCTCGGCTGTAGTTCGACTGTCGTCGTGTCCATCAGTTCATGCGTTTTCGGTTGACCTGAGCTGATGCTCTGGGACTGTATAGTGTTGCCTAGCAGCGGTAGCGTGGGAGATGCCGTATAAGCACATCACTTCTTTTTCTTTATTGAGGCTGTTGCATCAAAAAAAAAGCTTTTTGAAGGAAATTAGTCAGTGTGTGATTTCTTCCTCGAGTCTCACGCTGGTGTGACAAGAGTGGTTGGGCTGGGTTCCAGCATCAGGAGCCGCACGCAGCCTGGGCAGCTCTCGGTGCCGGAGCATGTTATTGCTGCAGAGGTGGGGTGGACTGACCGACTGCAATAACTTTGTTTACTCTGGGGGTGAGGGGGGAACCATCACTGTGCTCCTCTTTGTATTTCAACCTACTGTAAAGAAACAAACGGTAGCTAGGACAGGATTCCCAGGGTCCTGCCTATCAAATGTGTGTTGCCCTGCTCTACTGTGTACGTGTGTGTACATGTAAGAGAAACACTTCTGCTCGTTGCATTTCACGTTGGTTTGTGTTTTGTTCTAACTTTTTATACAAGCGAATTCACCGGGAAACTCTCTGTATGCCTGAGACCTGAGGACTTGCCTCTCCGCAGGGTTTCTCCCCTGCGGAAAGCTGCCGTTGCTCTGAAATGCCTCTTCCATGCAGGGAAACATCCCGGCTTCTCAGCCTTGTCCTCCTGGAGTCCAGCAGTGGCAGGCCGGGCCTGCCCGCGGGCAGCTGTGTGCCCAGGGGGTGGCTGTGGTGTCTCCCAGCCTTGGAGGCAAGGGCTGGCATGTGAGTTTGGTGGTGCTGCGCTGGTCAGGGTGTTGTGCCTCTGTTGTTTTTCTTGTATCGTGTGGAGCCACTTTGTGCAGCTGTTTCTTTTACTGACTGGAGGAGAAGCAGGTTTCTGTCTCTAAGGAAAATGAGTGTCAAAGCATGCGTGTGGCTCACCGCTTTGGGAAGGTGCTTTGCACCCGGTGACATGAGTGACTGATCGATCTCAGGACTCCCACCCTCCCAGCCTCCCCAACAGTTTCCTGGGGTACCCAGCTGTGAGCCAGCCCCACCAGCCGGAGGGAGCATGGCCGGGGCAGCGATGGGCCCGTGCCCGCAGAGCTGCGCCAGCCTGGTGGGGTTATGTGGTTGTGTGCAAGTCAGTGAGTGCAGAAGGATGACTTAGAGCAGAGACAGCACTGCTCTGTGTCCAGCTTGTGAGAGTTTTGATAAGGAAGGTGCAACTGGAACAAAGAAATGCAGTGGCGTTATCTCGCCCACTGGCATTAGACAGGGCTTGCTTTGAGCCACACAGCGAAGGCAGGGGCTGGAGCGGGCAGCATCTGAGCTGATCTCTGGCCGGGGCATGCTTTGCAGGCGGTGTCCCTGGTGCCCCTGTCCTTTTGTGTCCCAGAGCTCGCCCCTGCTCCCTGCAGAGCTCATATCTCCCGCTCCCCTGGCTGTGGCTTCTCGAAGCAGCCGGTTTCTTCTCCAGCTGCTCTTGGGCGAAGGGCCCCCGCCTCGCTGAGAGGTGAGGTCTCAGGAACAGGCTCACTGCTGCACTGGACTCTGCGACGCTGACCTAGTTTAACAGCACTGGCGAGCAGATGAAAGATTGAAGGTTTTTGTGGCGTCGTGTTGCACCTTGAGTGCTTCCTGGTCCTCCAGGTTGAGTTCCTGGAGACAAAGGCTGGACCTCAGCCCTGCCGGTGTTCAGTCAGGGCTGGCTCTCCTGCTGGCAACTTCGTGGACACCTTGGGCAGCTGTTTGAGCTCAGCGCTGCACTTTCCATCCAATTCAATTGTTACCGTTTACATCTCAGCAGTAACTGCAGAGTCCTCCTTAATTACACATGAGTTTGGGGAGAGCCGCTATCTCTTTGGCTGTGTTTTGCTGCTTTGATTAGCACGTGCTTGTGGCTTTATCCTGCAGAGAGGGCAGGGTAGGTGGCTGGAAGGCTTCTGGGGCTGGAGGAGATGCGCCTGTTTGCTTTCTATCATCAAACTCAGCCAGGAACCATGCTGCCCTGCGCTTAACCTGCGATTGCAGCAAAGGCCTTGTCATGTTTTTCACCAGCAGCATGTGCTGGAGGGAGCACTGGAGAGCCAGGGTGAGGGCATTGCACCTGGCACCTCCAAGTTTAAGGAGAAAATCCTGGCGAGAGGCAGCAGAGCCAGTGGCCTTCTCCTGCTGCTTGGTGTGCCGAGGGATCAGGAAGGCTGGGATTAGGGCAGTCCTGCCGTGCAGCGGTAAAGGGCTGGGAACCCTGGAGCTTTCTTGAAGCTAGACTGGATGCAGTGCCTCTGTCCCCTTCATTCAGGGCATCTGAATCTTGGGGGATAGCTGTGTGGTGGCATTTTACTGTGATGCTCCCTCTGGGCTTATCTAGCAGGGAGAAGGCCAGAAACAAGCAGCAGCATCTCCCAGAGGTTTCCTGGAGCCTCTTCAGTGGGGTTTTGACGGGAGGTGCTCCAGGCAGGGCCGGCTCCTGCAGGGTCACTCGTCTGCTTTGGGACAGACTAGGGCAAAAGGGGACATGCCAACTTGGAAAGCAGCAGGTCACTGGTTTCCTTAAGGAAGAGCACTGGGATGGAGCCACATCCAGTCAGCTGCTGCTTCACGCCTTGGCCGGAGGGTTGCCAGAGAGTTGCCTGCCCGGCTGCGTACGTGCCGTGGCTGCAGGGAAGCGCCTTGTGAGCATGGGTAGTGGGGCTGTGTGCCACCAGCCTTGTCTGGACCGCGGCGTGCGAGGGGACGTTACCACTTTGTAGATTCCTGAGTTGTCCATCTGTTTCATTGTTGTATTGTTTGGGTTCTAGGGGGTTTTTTTTATGAAGACAGATTAAATGTAAATAGCCATTTTTTGGAACAAACTGCAACGTGCTCGACCTCGTCAACTATTTTATGGTACTAATGCAACACTAATAAAACTGGACATGAAAGCACACACCCGTCCCTTGAGTCGTCTCTCAGCAGGGGCTGCTGTGGCATGACTGGGGCAGTTGTTTCCAGTAGCAGGCAGCAGCGTGGCTTTCTGCCGTGTGAGGATCTCTTGTGTTACTTATCCAGCTGCCCGGCAGCACTTCCAGGGCAGAGCTGGTGGATCAGCACATCCTCCCTGGCACCGAGCCCTCCTGCGGTTTTCGCAGCCCTGATGCCCCCTCTCCCAGAGGGGCCCACTCACCTCCTGCACCTCTCCTGGATCTGACAGCCCTCTCTAGCATCCGCTCTTCACCCCCTTGCAGCAGGAAGGGACCAGGCTGGTGCCTGTTTCTGGTCTGGGGGCTGTGTTGGATGGACACGGTGGTGTTAGGGTACCAGGGGGGGTCTCAGTGGGGGAAGACTGAGGCTGTGGTAGCCTGAAGCTGTGTGTGCTCCTGGGAGAGCAGTGGGAGAGGAACTGGAACATGTGGGGTGGCAAGCACCTGGGCTTGGTGCTGGGGAGTGGGAAGGTGGAGAGAAGAGCTGAGCTAAGCTGCTTGAGGCAGAAAGGTGAAGAAATTTTGGGAAATGGGCCCGTGACCACCATGGTCCCCAGGATACAGTACGTTGGAGGCAGCAGTGGAAGTGCTGAGCCAGAGCAGCCTGCCTGCCTCCCTGTGCTCCCCCTGGCCGAGGGTGGGGGCAGGAGGGGTGGCTGCTGGTGGAGCAAGGAGCTGGGGGTGAAGGGAGCTCCTCGCCGTGGGCCAGGCTCTCTCAAAGCACGCAGGTCTCGGCGGATGTCCCAGCTCCTCCGCATAACTGGGCCAGGCTTACAGGCGCGTTTACAGCCTGAGCCCTTTGCTGGAGGAGGGGACACAAGTCCCACCCAGGTGGCCCTGAGCAGGGCTTGGATAAGTCCAGGCAGGAGGAAGGTATGTAGCTCGGGAGGAGGCAAATTTGGGACTCAAGTGCAGAGACAGCACCAAGAGCCACGGAGAGGGCCTGGCTGCTGGCAAGATGGGGGAACACTGATATGGGAGGAGCACTGTGGGGTAGCTTGGGGAGACAAGGGGGTGAACATTGTGTTTTGGCTGTGTATTTTTGCACAGGTTCAGCTGTAATCCTGCACCGAGGCCCAGCTGCATGGAAGAGGCTTAGCCTGAGCTTCGTCTTTTAGAGCCCACAGAGGAACTTGTCTCGGCACGGGACGGAGGGTGCAAGTGGAGGGGACTGGGCTGGTGGGAAGGCTCCAGCTGCTGGCGGGGGGACCAGAGGACCAGCCCCACATCACCAATGGGGAGCATGTGTGAGCTCTCCATGCCAAGCCAAAAGCCCTGGTGGGGCCGTGGACACACTCACCTGCCTTCTGGGAGGGAGGAGAAGGAAATTAGAACTGGGTGGAGCAAGGACGGTTCAGGGCTGGGGTGTGCCAGGTCACAGGTAATGGTCCTAGAGAGGCTCCCTCCCCCGTATGTGCTGGAACAAACCAATTTCTGCCAGGCAACCTCAGACTGGGCTCTCAAAGCGCTGGCGTCTTAATTTTGCAGGTCTTGGCCTTTCTCAGCGGAGGTGCACCCTCGCTGCCATGTGAGAGGTGTCAAATTCAAGTGATGCCCTGTCAGGATGCACCAGAAGCCTTTTGGAAGGGCTGGGTTTGCCACAGTTGAAGTCAGCAGCACCCGTGGGAGTGGGGTTTGGTGGTGGGAGATGCGGCATCGCAAGAGCCTGCTCCTTCCCAGGCTAGAGCTGCCTGTTCCCCTCCCACCCATTGCGCAATGCGCCGGAGGTGACCACAGCTATTGCTTAACCTGGAAGAGGAACAGCAGGGAAGTTCCGATATGTTTTTGTTCCTATCGTTTAAAACACAATTTAGCATCTGGAAAGAGCAGTCAAGGCCACGTGACCGTCCGCTTCATGTGCAACTACTGAGTGCCCCATGATGTGATTTGTAAATATTTATTCTGGATAATTTTTCTGTGTCCTACTGAATTATTTTCTGCTCTGCAGAACAGTTGCAGAAGCGAGGGCTTGGGGACAGCCAGCCCTCACGTCCTGCGGTGTCCCCGACGGCTGTGCCGGCACGTGCTCCCCCAGCCGGCTCGGAAAGGAGGAAATACCACGGTGATGCCCCCCAGCGCATTGGACGTTTTTGGCTGACCGATTTTCACCCCCAGAAGCGCTTTCCTCCCTCAGCCGTGCTCCTTGCACGCATCGGAAACATGAAAACAGAGCCCTGTGCCCTACTGGGATCTGAGGACTGTCAGAGATTTGGGGTTTTTTTTCTAACAGGCAAAGTGAATTTTAACAGAAGCCCTGTTCTTTTTCAACTAGATGTATTTTGGCAGATGCAAAGTTTTGGGCGGTCTTGTGTAGCTGTTTCAGGACTTTGGGAGCCAGGGTTGAGAGTGCAGGCAGGGGCCGTGCCCAGCCCTGCTAAAGGGTATGACTGTTGGCACCGTTAACCGCTGATTCCAGCAAACAGTTTCACGACAGATATCTTTTGGTCATCGTGACCTGACTGTGAGGAGGGGTCCTGGGCTGATACCTGGGTGAGGCAAGACCAGGTGATTCTACAGCTCTGCGCTGGAGCCGAGGGGTGAGTGTAGTCATCCTGCCATGCCTGAGAGGGCAGCAGCGCCCCGGGTCTGCCTGTGCTGACCATCGGAGGTGTAGCTCTTCCTTGGGTTCCACCATCCAGCCTTGGCCACATGCATGGAGAAGCCCTCAGAGGGGATGGCTCTGCTGTACTTTTGTCAGCCCTTGGTGGGGGATCTGCTGTAAAGGTGTTATGAATGATGGTTTCTTGGGGTGTTTTTTGGCGTCAGACTGTCAGTTCCTGTGGGAGAGGAAATGGCAGTGGCAATGTGCAAGTTTTGCAGAGCGATCTGGAGCCAGCGACCGTTCAAGGGCCGTGTAACCGCTGCGGGGCTGCTGAGGAGATGTCTGGAGAGGAGCCATGCACGGGCGAAGAAGGGATGTACCTGCTCGGTGCAGCCCCTGGTATGCTCAGGACACCCCCAGGTCAGTGGGCAAGGGAAAACTAAAGCTGTCACCCATGTTTCACCCCTCAGGCTGACACCCAAGGAGGGGGGAAAGCGCCAGCATGGCAGTGGGTGACACAAGTGGGGAGGAGACAGGCCAGGCAGCCTCTTGGCATTGCAGAGATCTGAGGGAGATGGTGTAGGAGGGGTGAGGGTGTGTGAGCAGGAGGTGTGCACAGGGCACAGGACTCCCATCTGTGTGTGTGTAGGGCTGGAGGGGTGTACACGGGGAGCAGGCAGCATATAGATAGGTACAGGTGTGAGGGGGTGTCTTGCATGGTGTGCGCAAGGAGGGCTGTGTCCATAGAGTGCTGTGACCACGGAGTGGCCTGTTGTTCCTTCCAAGGGTGGGGACAACCTGTGGCCCTTGGGTGTGCGTGAGGACTGCGTGTGTGAGGACAGGCAGCGCGAGGGCTGTCTGCAAGTACAGGCGGTATCTGTATGGGGAGACTGGGTGTGAATACAGGCAACATGCGAGGCTGTGAAAACAGGCAGACGTGTGTGTGTGTGCGTGGAGAGCTGTGAGTGTACCCAGTGTGTGTATGCGAGGAGGGCTGTCAGTACAGGCAGTTGTGTGTGTAGGGCTGTGTGTACAGGTGGGGTGCTCTGAGGAAGGCTGTGTGCAAGTACAGGCAGATGCCTGTGTGAGGAGGGCTGTGAGTGCAGGCAGATGTGTGTGAGCACAGGTGGTGGTTGAGTGTGTGTCAGGCTGTACAGGCCCTGTGTGTGTGTGAGGAGGGCTGTGCCTGTGTGGTGATGGGCAAGCTGTGAGAGGACAGGCAGGGGGTGTGCGTGTGTCAGAGGACAAGCAGGGGGGTGTATGTGGTTGTGTGCATGTGTGAGGACAGGCAGGGTGTGTGTGGGGGGTTGTGTGTGTGTGTGTGAGGACAGGCGCGGGTATGTGTGGCAGATGTATGTGAAGAGAGACGGGCGCGCGTGTGTGTGTGAGGAGAGGTGGGGGTGTGTGGGGGGTGTATGTGTGAGGAGAGGCGGGTGTGTGTGGGGTGTGTGTGTGTGAGGAGAGGCGGGGGTGTGTGTGTGTGGTGTGTGTGAGGAGGGGCGGGTGTGTGTGTGTGTGTGTGAGGACAGGCGCGTGTGAGGAGAGGCGTGTGTGGTGTGTGTGAGGAGAGGCGGGTGTGTGTGTGTGGACAGGCGCGTGTGAGGAGAGGCGTGTGGGTGGGAGGTGAGGAGAGACGGGTGTGTGTGGTGTGTGTGAGAGGAGAGGCGGGTGTGTGTGAGGACGGGTGTGTGTGTGTGTGTGTGTGAGGACGGGTGTGTGTGTGTGTGTGTGTGAGGACGGGTGTGTGGGGGGCGGTGAGGAGAGGCGCTGCCCGCCGGCAGGCCCACTCCCCTCCCGCCCGGCGCAGGCCGCGCAGCGCCGCCCTCACACGCTGCGGGCTGGGCGGCGGGGCCGGCTCCTTCCCTCTCCGCCCGGGCCCGCCGCCCCCGGCCCGCCGCCGCCCCGCCCTCCGCCTCCCGCCTCCCTCCTCCCTCCCTCCCTCTCTCCCTCTCTCCCTCACTGTCGGCCGGGCGGCAGCCGGCGCGGCCCCTTTAATTCCCCCGCTCCCCTCCCCCGCCCGGCCGCTCCAGCCTCCATTTTCCAGCGGATCCGGCACCTGGAGGCGGCGGCGGCGGGAGCGGCCCGCGCCCCGCACCCGGCCCCGTCCCGGGCATGGCCGCCAACATGTACCGGGTGGGAGGTAAGCGCTCCCGCGGCCCCGGCCCCGCCGCGGCCCGGCCCCGCCGCGCCTCCCTCCCCTCACACCCTCCCGCGTGCGAGCGGCCGCCTCGGGGGCCCGGCGGGCCCGCGGCGGCGGGGCAGGCCCGGGGCGGGGCGGCGGCCCGGCGGGAGGCCGCGGGGGGGGGACGCGTTGGGGCGGGCGGGGGGCCGGGGTTGAGACAGCGGCCGAGGCGGGCCGGGGACCGGGGGGGGGGGGGAAGCCCGTGAGGGAGGCTGGGGGGGGGGCTCCGGAGGGCGGGCGGCGTGTGGGGGCGGGAGCGGGGCAGGGGCCTGGTGAGCTGTGGGGTGAGGGGAGGCCCGGTGTGGGGTTAAACGGGGTGAAGGGCTGCGGCGGGGAGCCCTTGTGCGGGCTGCGGGGCGGTGTGCTCGGGGCTCTGCCAGCGGGGTTGTGGGGCGCAGCGGGGGAGGCTCAGGTGAGGGGTGGAGAACAACAGCCGAGTGGGGCCGCATGGGGCTCGAGGGTGCGGGGGGACGGGGCGTGTGAGGTGCGGGGCTGGGGGTCGGCCGGAGGGGAGCAGGGGGCAGATGCGGGCCTGGGCAGGGTGAGGGGGGCGAGAGGGGCTGGGGCAGCGCGGGGAAGCGAGAGCCGAGAGGCCGCGGGGAAGAAGCAGCGTCGGGACGGGCCCCGGGATGGGGCCTGGGGTGGAGTGGCTGCTTAAATGGGGGTCACGCGAGGTTGTAGGGGTGGGGACCGAGGAGGAGTTGCTGAGATGAGGAGCACAAAGATGGGCAGAGACTGCTGGTAGAGCAGGGGACTGGCATGAGGCACGTCCTGCAGATCTTGGCCTCCCCTTCCCCTCTTGCTGTTTTGTTGTATGCTTTCCCATTAGTCTTCTCTTCAGGGTTGCGCTCCTGTCTGATTGTCCTTTGTTTTGATTCACGTGAAGAGAGAGGAGAGGCAACAGGGTTTGGGGCTGCGTTTTATGAAATATAAACGGAGGGTGGTCTGGCATGAATTTGCGCTCGGCCATTTTCCTTCATAAAAGCTGTTCTGTGGAGCTTCCTTCTCTCCAGGACTATAGGATGTGTGGAAAGATGTTTTTATAGGGTTCCCTCCTTTTCAAAATGCCCCAATTCTTATGGAGTTCTGTAAAACCGGAGTAAAGTAAACAAGGGAAAAAACACAGCGAAGGTGGCTAAGCCATCCTGTCTGGCTGCTCTCCATCAACAACTACTTTCTGTTCTTTCCGCTTTTCTGGCCTGCTCTTACTTTGTGCTCTGAAAAATATCACTTCTTTTGTGCCGTTCCTACTTTTTTTCTGGTTGCACTTGGTTTCATAGAGGGATAAGGTGTGCCTCTTGGCTGTCTCAGCTTTGTTTCTTGGGTTGCTACAAGCTGATAGTGTGCGTGTAGCATTATTTTCATTTGGAGATGCTGAGAGTAGAAAGATGAAGGGCAAGATGAGGGGTGGAAATTTACAGCTTGGTTCCTGGTGTGACTTGCGAAGGGAATTGTTTCCTGGAAATTATCGTTTGGCATTCAGTGTTGTAGGTGCCAGTCTTGTGTGGAATGTCGTCTCTAGTATTTTTTATGGCGGAATCTGTACTGTGCACCCCATGGGTGGTGGGAAGGGACCTCTGGAGACCTCTAGGCTGACCTCCTGCTAGAAGCTGTCCTATTAGAACAGGGTGTTCAGGGCTGTGTCCAGCCCAGTTCCGAGTATCCGAGGATGGCAATGCCACCCTTACTTTGGGCCCTGTCCAGTGTTTGGCCGTGCTTATGGCAAATATTTGTTTCTGTGTGCCTGGTTGGATTTTCTCCTGTTCCAGCTGGTGTCCCTTGTCCTTCGTCCTATCCTTGCGCATCTCTTGAGAAGAGCCTGGCCCCATCTGCTCTACGCCTCCCACTCAGTAGTTGCAGACAGCAGTATCATCTCCCCTGAGCCTCTTCCCTTCCCGGGCAGACCTAACCCACCTCTCTCTGCCTTTCTTTGCATGTGCCATGCTCTAGCACTGACTACTGACCACCTCAGTGGCTTCTGCCTGTACGTCCCTTGTGCTGGGGAGCCCAAGTTGGACCCAGCTCTCCAAACAGTCCCACAAGTGCTTAGGAGAGGGGCAGGATCCATCCCCTCGCCCTGCCAGCTGCTCTCCTGCTAAAGACGGCAGCGCTGGCTGCCCTTGCTTGCCAGGGTGTGCTGCCGGCTCCTGCCCAGTTTGTTGTTTTACCAGGTGCCTTTCTACAGAGATGCTCTGTCGACAGCCTGTACCACTGCAGGGAGTTATCCCACCCCAGACGTGGGGCTTTGCTCTAGCCGTAGTTGAACTTCCCGAGGTTCTTGTCAAGACATTTTCCAGTTTGTTGAAGTCCCTCTGAATAGCAGCCTTGCTCTCCAGCATGTAGTATGCTTTTCCAAAGTCTCCAGACTTTTAGAGAGCATACTCTAGGCCCTATCCAGGTAATTAAAAAACTTCTAAGCAGGGCTGGCCCCAGTATTGATCCTCGAGGAATGCTATTAGTAACCGGCAGCCAGGTGAAGGTCTGGTCACAATCCTTTGAGCCTGGCATTCCAGACAGTTTTCCTCCCACCTTTATTGTCCGGTTATCCAGGCCACATCTCAGCACTTTGGTTCGAAGGATGCCATGGGAGACAGCATGGCCTTTGGCCTGAAGTCAAGGTGTCCCACCCTCACCCCCTGCTCTCCCCTCAGCCGCAGAGCCAGTCTTGTCATCCCAGAAGGGGAGTCAGGTTAGTCAGGTGTGATTCGCCTTTGATATCTCCATTTTGGCGGGTCTCAGTCTCCTTCTTGTCCTTCCTGTACTTGGAAATGATGTCCAGGATTTGCTCCGTAACTTTTCTGGGTGGAGGGCGAGGCAGCTGGCTGATAGCCAAGGTTACAGTGCTCCCTTATTGTACATATGGATGAAGTCTTGATTTGACATGTTACCAAGATCAACATATGGATGGATGCAGCTGCTTCTGTATGAGCGCTCTGTTCAGCCTGAGCCGGAGGAGTTTGTATTATTGAATTGTTTCTGACCTCTGGTGCTGGTATCTCCCACTAATGGTTTTGTGCGCTGAAGTTGTGTGTGAACTCCAGGGCAGGATTAAATCCTGAATGGGATTTGTGCATAGTCATTTCATACACTTCCCACTGGAAGACAAACATTCAGCAGATAATCTGTTATTATTCTTGTGGCTACCAAATTGTGTTGTACGAACTCCAGACCTAACAGCTGCCAAAAGCAGCTTGCTCGCTATAGATCAGTAATGCTCCTAGAAGTATATATGTTGACTGGGAAAGGATGGTCAACACTTCTGGCCTAATCATGAAATGCTGTGAATTTTTGTTTTAAGAAACCAGTAGGTGGATTGCACTCCTCTGATAAAGACTGATTTTAAACGCATAGTTGACAGCTCTTCCAGAGGGCCTGAAGTGTCTTGCTCTTGTTTAATGTTGTGCAGTAGTTCCTGAATAGAGGAGCTGAGTAGCCTGCACTGTGGGGGCCAGAGGTGGCATGCAAGTCTTCTCCTCGGCGTTGTGTAGCAGAGTGAGCATGCTGGGGGGTTGGGAGCTGCCACTTGAATGGTTGTAAAACTCTGTGGGGAAGTTGACTGGTAGTGTCGAGCTGCTTGGAGAAAGCAACTGGTTCTCCTGGTTCCTGCCAGGTTTCTACTGGTATGTTTCTGATGGGGAGGGGGTTGGTTTCCAATACAAATAAGACTCTCACGAGCTAGCACGGTTCATGGGGGATGTGAAACTTTTTACATGTGTAGGGAAGATGCCAGGGTATCAAATTCCAGAATGAAGTATGGGATCTTACTCATCCAGAAGGAAATCCTGGAATCGCCTGCCTCCAGTGTAGCAGAAGTGAAGATTTTCTTCACAGCTGCCGTACAGCCATGAAGTAAATGGCAGCATGATGAGGGTGGGCTGCTTTTGCTTGGAAGGAGTCATGGTGGGCTGGCCTGCCGCTTCATGGAGCGGACTGGCAGTCTGCACAATCACAGATCGTATGGGAATGTTGGATAAACACCAGATCTGAGAAGCTTGGGACCTCTGAGCTGGAATTTGGGGCCTCTGATGAAAAAATGCATGTGGGAGAGAGATGTTCATTGTTCTAGCTAGTGCCAGGCTCCGCTTTCAGGAGAGTGCTGTGTCAGCTGCCTGGAAGAGAACAGGTCATCTCGGTATCAAGAGACTTTCCAACAGCTATTCTGTCTCCACCTTCTCCGGGAGAGTTTCACTGTAGTACGACAAGTATTTCTTTAGTAGCGGTAATTGATTGAGCCCCACTGCAGGTTTATGCCCCTATGGCATTCCCTTGATGCAGCGAAACAATGATTTTTGCATTTCCATCTTGCACTGATTTGAGGAACTTAAATTTTTCCACCTTCCCTCCTCCTCACCCTTTGTTTTTTCCTGGATTATTTTTAATCTGCATCAGCTACCCGATCTGGTTCACTGTGGGACTGTGTGAACAGCTGAATGGGCTCAGTGGGAGGGCTGGGAACAAGGGGATGGGGAAAGAAAGGAGAGGAAGGATGGAAGAACTACTGAAGCCAACACTTTTGCTGAGACAAACGTCAGTTTATGCTTTTAGGTGAAAAGGCTTTTTTATGTTCTTGACTTTTAAGAGTTACCCTCTTGTTCAGGAGTGTACTCAGCTACAAAATTATCACTGCTTTTGAGTCTATGGTACATTTAAGGTATGTTTAAATGGCATTGGGAGATACGATCACAGGTCAGTCAGGCACATACGTACTAGCTGCATCTAACACGTTTAAAGTAAGTGAAATTATGACCTCACAGCTCCTGACCCAGGCACCTAAGATTCCCAGCGGCTTTATTCCAGTGTGCTGGAGACTGAAGCTCCCCAATTTACTCGGTGGTGTTATTCTCGCTCCCTAGATGAGACCTGGTATTGGTGTGCCTGTCTGTGCTGCAGTCATACTTCTCGTTTCAGCATAGCCATCCCCAAAGTTTTTAAGAATGGCAGCATGACATCATCTCTCTGTTATTATAGGGTGTTATTAATGCGTGGCTGGGGATGGTGGTTTGACCTGCCCCCCATCCTGTTACATACCCCCGTTTGGCATCCAGGCAGGCATACAACTCTTGACATCCATACTACTGCCAGAGCGCTGTGAGCAGATGGGTGCATTGGTCTTCTTGACATCACAATGATGTCAGTAATAATTTTCTATGCTTTTCCAGGTAAAAACCTGAGGTAGAGTTATTAAGGAAGCTTGCATAGAAGTGTGTTGTCGACTCCAGATCTAGAGCATGCAATTCAGATAATTTAGCTGCAGGGGCACGTGCAAACCCTCTCCTGTCCCACTGGTTTGTTACCAGTGTCTATGTATTTTTGGTTGCAGCGGGAGTTACTGTGGGATATTTTTGTTTTGGTCATGTTTGGTTTTTTTTTTTTAATTAACTTTCAGCTGAAGTGAAGTATTTGAAGGTAACCTGAGCTGAGAGTGGGTTTACTGGAGAGAGATATTAAATAACCAGTAAAGATAATAAAAATGAGAGTTTATTTTTGCAATTTACTAATAGGTTTCTGTGGTCATTGGCCCTGTTAAATATAGGAGGGCTTCTAGCTTATCGCTTTTCAGCAACAACCAGGCAGTGGGTTTCTTCATCCTTTCATTGTTTCTATTTGTACAAGTTTATCATCTTGGGTTTTGCAGTCTTCCTTTCCTTCCCTTCCCTCTCTCCCCCATATCAGTTTGCTTCAGCGTTCATGAGCCTTTAATTGGGAAACGTTGCATGGTGGGGAGTGTGGCATCAGCCAGCTTAGGTGTGTTTGGGGGCTTGACCTCTAACAATTGTGCTGATACACGCTCTGTGGATTCATAATGCTGTAAAGCTGTTTGCAGCTGGCAAAATGGAGCAAAAGCACTAAGCTTGCTTCTGCCAAAGGGGCAGAATCTGGCTTCCCCCTCCTTGTCCCCAGCAGGGCGGTGCTCACCTACTGCCTCTTCCTGATTTTCTTGGCTGAATCTTTGGCAGGTTGGTGTCACTGGCCTGTTAGAAAGTCAGCACAGAATTGGAGGCGTTTTTCTGCTGGGTTAGTGATTTTAAGCAGTTCCCAGGCTGGTGTGTGGGAGGCTGTGCCAGGGCGGCCTGCCGGGAGGGCTGGGGCCGGGGGACGCGGCCTGCCCGCGGCGGGGGCTGGCAGTGGTTTGGTGGGCAGCCCCACTGAGCCTCCGCAGTGCCCACGTGCTCTTTCACTCCTTGGCGGCCCTTGGAGCCTGTTGATCTTATTTGTGTGTTTTGTCTTTCAGTGATGGTGAATAAAAGATAACTTGATAAGAAATTGTGGGAAAAGGACTTTTAAACTCTTAAGCATCTCCTTTTATTTCACTAGTGAGATTTTGGGTGAATGTAAGAGATTTTCCTTTCACTTGCATCTAGCTGTTTTTCAAGTAACTTTTGATGTTTAAACATCCTAACTTTAAATAGAGTACTTAATCTCTCCCCAGTAGGAGAAGAGGATGAGGTGGTTGCTGTTACGGTTTTTACTTCGATTTTTAAACTACTCCTGAGCAGTTTGGGGTTGCTTGAAAGCATGGGTATGAGCTGTTGGAGGTTGCCTCCTCGTAGTTCTGCACATCTTCTGGCAACAAGTAATCTGTTAAATCAGTGTTACTTCTGCACCAAGTAAGGAGTTTTTACACTGTATTTTAATGCTTTGCAAGATCATTACTTTTTTTAAACCCCAAACAGGTAACTGCCCAAGCCCTTCAGCTGCTTTGCCTGAGTTTCCCGTGAGGTTTAGATAACCAGAACTGTCAGGAAAGGTGCTCTTGTAACATATTACAGTTCTAGGTCTTCAGTAACTCGAGGCTCGTTGATCTGATGTATAAAGAGGCCCTGTTTCAAAGTGGTTTTTTAAGTCTTGTATGATTCCTCATCTCCTCTTTACTTGTAAAACCATTTGGTCTGTTGGACTGTCTGTTGTTAACAAGAACTAATGAGTTTCTGCTGTAATTATTTAATGCATAAGAAAGCGTTTCAGCAGGGAAAGACATTGAGGAATTTTCACATTAAAAAAGACACAACCTTCTTCTAAAAGGAACTTTGTTATGCCACAGTTCAAAGGGGCTTGAACCCTGGTGCTTAGATGAATAATTCAATTTATTCTCCATCGCAGATGGCAAGTTTCTCATGTCCAGTAGGATATGGGATACAGCTGTTTGTGGAGGTTAATACATTGCAAGGTTCTCAGAGTTGGTGCTGGATATTCAAACATAACAAAATTTAAGCTTTAAATATATCTGGCAACCTTTTTATGTTCATATATTTCACAGATTTTCTTAAAATACACTGCAAAGCCTAAGATGAATTTAAGGAAGAAAGTGTTCTTTTTGGAAGCTTCAGGAAATGCCTTGTCTTCTCCCCCATGCTGCTCCTGCACTTCTTGCACACTAGTCTGTTTGGAAAGATTCTTTAGTGGATTAAGCACTATTTGATGCCTCGAGACGCATGGAGACCATTCTTATCTCAGTGAAGGGTTCAGCCCATAAAGACAATGGCCTCCATACTTCTGATTTACTTGTTTGCTTCACAAAAAAACCTTGAAATTTCAGCCTGACCTCTGTGAAAAATGTTTGTGTTTATTTACAAGCTTTGATGATTGGATGAGACCTAGGCCTGACTGAACAGACCCCTCAAGCAAAGCTCCTGATCCGTATCTTGGGTGATGAGTTTACTGCCAGTGAGGGGGCTTGTCCTTTACTTACATCTCCATCGCCTGTGGGATGGGAGCGTGAGTAGTGTGTCTTGTGAGAAATGTGAAGACTTCCTCAGTTTGTTATCCCCTTAAGCCGTAAGGGAAGGCTTAAGACTTGAAGAATGAGGTTTTCTTCACGGTCTCCTGCAGAATTAAACATCTGTTTGGTTTTGGTATATCACTCCTAACTAAACCTCGGTTTCTGCTTGCTAAAGTAAGCGAGGAGGCAGATGAACCACTTTCAGGGGAAGGACGTGTGAAGTACCGGTGAAGCTTTCAGGCTGTGTAGCCCAGCCCAGAAGGAACCATGAACACAGTCTCCTTTTCCAGCTTTTTGGCTGGATCATCTTGAGGAAGGAGGAGTGTTCCTGAGATAAATTTTACTTGACGCTGATCAATGAAGTAAAGCGAAGAAGTTAGTTGGCAGCTTTAAAGTGGGTTTGCAAGTGAAAGAAAAAATTTAGGCTTCTCCAGTCTTTTACACGTGTGTTAGTCGCAAGCTGTTTAGTCTTCGTGGCGCCTGGGATTTCACAGCTCTGGTTCTGTGCACTGCCAGATCACCAATCATGATCTGTGTCAGATGTGGCCGTGGTGATGTTTCTGTTAAATTGCACATGATGTGCTCTGGTTAATTCAGGGACTTTATGCTTTTATGCAAGATGTAGGAGGACAGACGATACTTGATCAAGCATAAAGTTAGTGTGGTGTGAGCAGATGATTCCTGATTTAGCACAGAGCTTGTCCTTACAGAGTTAAGTTATCAACATCTGAACAAATTTGAACCAGCCAAGTGAGACAGTTTCTGTGGATGTTTCTTTTGGTAGTGGTGTCAATTTAAGCAATGCCTGCTTGCAGACACTTGTTACTGTCCTCACGTTGCTTCCTTAGCCAGCTTGGCGTGGCAGTGCAACGACGCAGATCAGGGAATTGGTTTGGTTGGGAGACAGTTTTTTGACCTGGATGAGTTCCTAATCAGGTTTACCACGTGCCTGCCTCCTCCCATCCAAGAAGAAGCTGTCACAACTTGAGGGGGTGGTATGAGAGGGCCGGGGATGAATCAGCTTCACTGGCACTCTTGTTTGAAGAAACATCTGCAAAACTATGGCAGGAGTTTATACCTCATCCATGTTTTACATTGTGAAGCCGTGATGTTTTTGATGTTTTTGATCTGGCACTGAAACCTCTACCTCTGGACTTAATATACTGTCGTACTATGGCCTAAGCATTTAATTTACGCTGGGTCGTCTGATTGAAGTCATTGCTCTTGAACAAACCCAAACAAAAAACCACAACTTTTTTGTTGTTGTTTTGTTTGTCTCTTGAGGGTGATACCAAACTTGGTGTCTGAGTACTTCAGAGGTTCTTGTTTTGCAACTCTGGAGATAATTGCAGGGAATACGAAGCTGATTTCTTGTCATCTTCTGTGCTGCCTAAATATCTTTTGGAAAATAATGTTTTTCTTATCTGTCCTTAGCAATGAGAATGGCAATGGAACAGGCTGTTCCTTTGGCTGCTAGAGAAGATGATTGTTAGGGTACAGTTTGAGGATACTCCTCTCCCATGCTGGCACCCACCCCCTCCCCCAAATACTCCTCCCTGATTTAAGGAGTTCTCTTCTTACTAGTTCCTCCATCTGCTCAAGTGTTTGTCTGGCTCTTCTGTCCTGGTGTTCCGTTACAACCTACCTTTGGGGAAAGGTTTTTCTTTCTTTAAGCCTGGACTGTTTCCATGAGCTAGTTCATGGTATTGCCCCACAAAGAATTAACACTGGTGCAGATGAAATTACGTAGGCTCACAACTTTGTTACTGCAGAAGATGTTTGTATAGCTATCCTTGGGAACTGAAGTGGCAGAAGAGGTAATACAGAACAGGCTTTGTGTCCGGAGGACTTCGAATCATGCTTAGATATCTCATGTAAAGCAGAGATTAAAAAAGTGGTTCTCCAGGAATATTTAGTGTATGCTTGTCATGCAGGAAGCTGGAGGGAGTTGACTTAGTGAAGCTAAAGGGTCAGTGCCGCATGCAAATGTGCCTCAGCTATAGCTGGTATATTGGGAGTGGATTAATTGAAATGGGTTTCCCGGTTCCTGCCATATAATTGATTTCTAGCAGCAGAATTGCTTCTTTATCCTCAGGGTAGTACTTTGGAAACTTAATTTTATTTCCAAGATTCTCAAAAATTCTCTTTTCAAGTCTTGTTTGTACACAGTCTCCATACCTTACCTTTAAGCTGGCATCACTGGTAGCAGTTGCTTCAGCATGGCATAGTTCTTATCTAAGAAGAGTGACCCATGAAGTGCAGCAGACACCCATAACCTCTTTTTCACAAGTACCAGCAGAGTGCTGTCCTTCGGGGTTTTTCCACAGATCTTCTGCAACTGAAAAACAGCCAACAGTGCTGTGAGGAACAGAAATAAGAACATTGACTTTATCTAAAATTTCCATGAGGTGGTTCTTCTTCTTCTGCTCCCACTCCTTTGTAATTTTGCACTTCTACTGGGAAAGGTACCGTATGTAGGAACTCTGTGCCTCATCCAGAGCTGAGATCTTGAGTCTCTAGATTGTTGCTGCTAGGCAGAATACCTGCCTTCTTCCCCGGCAGAGAGGGTAAACGTTTGGGAAGACACTTGGTCATAATGAATCAGATGGAAAGTTAATCGAGCCTGGGACCTGCCTTGAACAGCACTGACAATAGAGGTGTTGGGAGGGGCATAGGAAAGCAAGCACTTCTGATAATTCCACCAAACACTGTGGAATCTCCAGTGATTTGCTTTAAAACCTAGTCTGTTAATTGTTTCTGAAATGGGAACCATTTCATATCTCTAATTGTCAGTCTTACCTTTCTCACTTTCTCTTGTAGTTTTAGTATCTATGTTTTTAAGATAGGGAACAGTGATCAGAACTTAATTATCTTTGAGACTTCTGTCCCTCTGTGAAATGTTTTAAATCAAACAAAGGGTTCAGGAGTTAATAGGGAAGAACTAATGCATGGATAATGGTGTTGCATAAACCTTGTTTCACTAAGAATCAGGCAAAAAAATTGTATGAGGTAGCTGGACAGGAATTTTTCTTCCTCCCTTTGACATGATAGAAAACAAAGAACAGAAGACCTTTGGGAAGTTCCAAATCCCTTAATGTTTCAGTTTAAACTGGATCAAGCAACCGTCAGTTTGTCCAAGCAAGTTGCATGTCATTAACTTAGGTTTTTTGCTCCAAAAAGGTAGAGAATATTTCTTAGCTTAAGTAGAGTTCTGTGTGGTAGATTATGAGGTTTTGGTTGTAACCATTACAGGTCCTTCAGAATTTTAGTTTTGGGTTTATTTGGGTGGGTTTTTTTGTAGTATCTCTTCCTACATGAGAAAAACTTGCACTGATAAAAGCTTGTATCAGCTTTTTTTATAGGTCTGCATAATTTGTAGTCCTGTTACATGAACCTTGCCATGAACAGCTTCTACTTTAGGGTAATGGTTTGGGGAATATTGAACCTGGATTTTTGGAGGCAAGTCAGAAAAACTGATATGTAGGTTTTGTCTCAAAACAGCCAAGTTATTTTGGCTGTCCCTTTCTAGATACAAGTTCTGCACATTTGGAAGAAAATGTGATGTGAACATTTTGTTTGCCATATGAATGTGTAGATAATCCTTGTTTCTTGAGCGTTTTACAGTTTGGGAATTTTTAAGGTGAGGAGATAAGAGCCTATTCCTGCTTCTTTATGTTCGTGGCTTTGATCACATCCTCCAGGGCAACACACCTTTAGAAATAAGAGTTAAGGCATTAGAAAAAGAGATGAATTAACAAACTCAAGAAAATCAACTGCCTGTTTCTTACAAGCATGCTGACTCTCAAAGTGTGGTATTAAAGTATGATAAAATAAGGTGTTGATATTTGCACTGATTATCAGCTGCTACCTATTTTCATACAGGTGTGTGTTTCATGAGGACTTGGCAAAAAGTACATGGGTTTCTCACTTGTGTATTTATGAATTTGTCACTTTTTTTTTTTTTCCTTCTCACTGCTGGGGACCGTAATGGCATCTTGTTCTATGTTTTATTATTGAAAATAAGAGTAGATGCTGGTATGAAACTGAGAACATGGACTTCTGCCATGCGTTTTGAATATGTGAGGCTGAACTTCCTTTAGTACAAAGCAGTCTTGAGTGGCGCTTTTGCATGCATATGTGTGGAGATGCATGCTTGGAATTTGATTGTCGTTACAGAGGCTTTAGTTTATTAAATGAAACTGAGTTGTCCTTTCCTTGCACGTATCCGGGCTCTTCACTTTATAGCTCCAGGGTTCTTTCAAGTCATCTTGTTTTTCTTGGAGAAGGGTGGAAAGGGGAAGTTGAGCTGAACTGCATATCCTTGCATATGAACACCTATAAATTTATTCTTTCTTTTGAGTTTTACAGTATATTATATGAGCTGGTAGAATCTGGAGAGGCTGAATGCTTGCTCACCACTAAAGTGCTTGGCACATGGGTGTGATGATGATGTATTTGTGTTTTAATACCTAGGATGTTTTCTTCCCAGTACATCCCTGTAGGCTCAGGATTGTACAGGCACCCTTGTTACACTGTCTGCATGCCCTCCAGGAGGGTAAAAACAACTTTCCATTGTAAGGGCTGGTCTTGTAGGAGAAACAAACATTCATTTTACATGATTACAAAACAGCATTGTAAATTAAGATTTTCTATACATATAATTTCAGTGTGTAATTAATTAGACATAGCTGCTATTTTTGGAGGGAGTGTGCTCATGTAGCTCCCTGTGTAGGCCAACTCTCAACATCTACTGAACCTGGAAAGCTATGAGAGTCAGCAGAGGAGTCATGCTGTAGAAACTCCCAAGTGAAGACTGTTAACTGCCAGGCTGAAGTAGGAAATCATGAAGGGAAGGGTAGGGCTGCAACAATTGCTTTAAGAGTATTTTCTGGCTTCAGCCTGAGAAGCTGCAAGTACATCAGAAGAATTTGGCTGTGGATCACTCTGCTTGTGTGTGGAGCCATCCCACCCTCCTTGAATGAAGGTTGCGATGTCTGTAGACCTGACTGTGACCTAAAACATTTGACCGACTGCCAGAGCCTGCTGGGTCCTGTGACCGGTAGCTCTTTAGGATGGCAGCCTTCATTGCTGAAGGAAACCTTGTCAGTGTTTACCCGTGGTTAGGGACAGGGTAGTTGCTGTTCTGGATGGGCGTGCACACACTGAGTTGGGCTGTCATTGCAAATTTATATCCAGGAAGTTTACTGCAGGCTTGGGGCTTAAGGAAGTGGTGCAGTGGTGTGTTAATCTTGATCCGTTGGTGAAACCAGGCTTTCTGCTTCAGCAGTGAGAACTTGTTGCTTAGGTCATTTTTCCCTGTTTTGTTGAGGCTAAGTCTTTTTATTGAGAATAGAGAGCTAATCTCAGGAGCATACTGTGTGAGCTGTGGATTTTTCTCATGAGCATGGTCCCTTTTGAGACGTGTCTCAGTTAAAGATTCCAGTGGAGGGTTATTTGTTTTAAATCTCTATCCTCATGAGCCTTTTGACTTGGTCATGTTGCTCAGAAGAGCAAAGCTAGCTCGATTTACCTGGGGTACCTCATCCTGCCCTTACTAAATGTAGTGATGGTTTGCTGTTAAGTGTATGGGTGGAGATTTCTGCAGGAGATGGTGCTTGCTTTTGCCATGTCCCTCGCTAGATGGCTATAGGTATTTCAGATGCTTGTGTGCCTGGGTTGTTCCATTTCCACTCCTTTGTTAAGGAGGTGAGCGATACTAGTGGTGTTGGCCATAGCACAGCAACCTGAGGATGAGGCAGCACGTATCCTGCGCGTGCAGTAGCCACAAATACTGCTATCCAGTAGATACGTATTGAACTTGTGCTGGCAGAGCGTCTTTAATACCTTTGTTGATCTGTAAAAGATGTTAATTGTAAATACCTGGTTGGTGTATACCGCTAGATGTATTGGACCTCTTCAGCCTTTTACAACAGAAACTGTTTCAGTTTTGCATTTCTGGTGATGAAAATATTGTGCTTGGAAGGCTTTCTCTGCTGAAACTCTATCTGTACTGTAACTAAACGTTTCATCAGGTGACAGCTGCTGTGAGTGTTGCTGTTCTTTGAACAGCCAGAGGCAATGGGACCTGGGCTCTTGTCAGGCCGGATTGTTTGACTTGTAGGCTGAAAGCAGTGTAGCCTGTTCAGCCTCCTCTTTCACAAGAATGTAGACCAGGAGGGACTGTATTATCCAAAATGTAAAGTGATTGACAGTTTCAGGATCAAGCTGCTGAATAGTTTGAAAACTGGAGCTTACTGAAAGAAACTAGCCCAAAGTTGAACTGGAAACCCCGAGTGTGACTTCCCATAAGAGAAGTCATAAAGTAAGCAGGTCATCATAAGTTTATGCACTCTCTTGACGCTCATCTTTAATTCAGGGCAGCAGCTTTGTGGATTGGGCAGAGGAAATATTTGCAACTGTGAAGTTACTTCTTTATCACATGTCTGGAAATGCACATTGTACCCAACAGCAGTAGTGAGTGGGAAGAGGAAGGCTCCAGCCTCCCTCATGTCCTGAGTACGTCTGAAGGCTACTGCAGTACACAGTGTGTAAGACTTTCTGGAGGTAAGGTAGGGAGTGTTCAGTGAGGTCAGTCCTCAGAAAATGCTTGTAGCTTGAAAGGCAAATGTAAATTGGGAAGGATAAAAATACTTTTGGGCATTTTTGGAACTTGATCACTTAAAAGCCCATAAGGTTATTAGGTAGCTCAGACATGTCTAATCTTATAAATATATGACCTTTAGACAGTGTGTGTTCTTTTGTGGTACCCTCTCCTGATTTTCTTTTCCATGAACCCATGTAGACGTAACAGCTGACATAAAGAGGGCAGAGGGGGAAGCTATTTTGCAATAATGCCTTAAAATCATATGAGAGCAAAAAGAAAGTCTGTTATGTTTATTGCTAATTGAGAACAATTATTGTACTGCCTTTGTGGAAAATTTCCATCTTCTGTGGTCTGTAGGCTGTTATTCTAGTTTTAGCTGCTGTACTGTTGCAAGTATGCTTGTGTCTGTGTGTTCTGGCAGTTCAGTACCTGTGTAATACAGCATTGCTTTCTGGTAAATTGTGCATATTCTTAACTTTGGAAAAAAAATGTTATGGGATATAAAGGCTTTTGGGGGGGATTTATGTATGTGGGTATTTCTGTTCTATAACAGCATAGGCAAGAGGAAGCAATACATCTTGAGTTTGAGTCAGAAGGTGGTGATACATGTGATGGTCTTTACTGTCTTGTGGTATTGCCACAATCCTCAGTCATTGCTTTAGCCTGATCACAGATAATTCTGTAACGTGCATGACTGATGCTGTTAATTACGATCATGATGTGGATGCATGGCTGATTAATTCAAGGATTGTGAGTTTAAACTGCAAGCTGTTGTGAAGGTATGGGATTGAGTCTCCAACTGCCTTTGTTCAGGCAGTTGGGTGGGAAGGGGTGAGCCTCATGCGTTTTATGGTGGTTGCTGTTTGTAAGGAGACGTGCCTGCCGTGCTAGTCCTTTTCTTCAATTGTCTAAGTAGGAAAGCAAATAAATTAGCAAGGATAGACAGTCTGTTCTGTTTGAAGGGTCTGACTTCTTTTGCTTGCTATAGGGCTCTACTTTTCTGTCCCTAGGCCTTATTTTTTGTTTTAGTGTAAGCGTACTCTTTCCTTCCTGTTCTGTGGTAGGAGCTGAGATGCCTATCTTCCTGTTTTTCAGAGGTTTGTTAATTTTGTCTCTTTCCCCATCCTCTCTATCAGCCCAGGGCACAGAGACTCTGGCAGTTGTGCACATACAGGATGTCTCCCATTGACAACTGGATTGCAGAGGGTTTCTGCTATGCGATGTGCAGTTGTACCTACTGTCCTGAAAGCACACTGGGAGAATAGTATTAGTTGGGTAGGCAGCATTAGAAGGATACACTTCCGCGGCGTGGAGGAAGCTGGAGGTGAAGGGGAAGTGCTGCTCAAGGGGAGAGGAGGCGCTTTGGAGCGTAGGGGTCAATGGATCATGGTGCTCTACCTCCTCTAAACCCACTGCAGGAAACCAGCCTCCAGGGGTTTTGTTGTTTGTGGAACAATTTTAGAGGAGTGCTCTCACGTGCTAAAGCATCAGTTTGGAGACTGATTTGTTGAACTTAAATTTCTTTGTTGTACGTGTGGAACAGTAACTCGAGCGTTTCTCTGTTCAGGGCAGCATTTTAATTTTAGTTAAAGCATTTAAAATCTCTATGAAAAATGCAAATTAATCCCCTCTGATTTGTTCACATTCTGTGTTAGTGATTTGCTGTGCACTCTGCATTACTTGCGGAGAGGAAGAAACCCTTTTCCAGGTAATTTGAGATGGGAAATAGGTCTCCATTAGTTGCATAGCTACTGGTGAAATGCCTAACATAGTTGTGGGATTAGTCTAAAACACGGATGAGATGTACTGGGCTGTGCATTGGTGACTCGATGAAGTCATTAGCACTGGTCTAAGTATGTATCTGTAAGCTGTGTCATGGGTCAGCTCTTGTAGCATCCGGTGGGACAGTTGGGGTTCTGCCTTCTAGCCAGCAGCGTGCAGTTGGCTGTGCTGTGAGGTGTGTTTGCAGTTGCTGATCACGGAGAGTGGGTTTGGGGATGTTCCTGCTGCTGAGCAAAACAATGTTTCGGGGAGTTTATTATTCAAAACTGTTGGATACCGCTATGGGCTATTCTTTGGTAAACCATTCATCTGTGATTAAACTTCCTTTAAATCCACACCAGATTTTACAATCAATAAACTATAGTTACATGAAAAATCGAGTTAATGTTCACTTGAGGTAGAAAACGTGTCTGTGAGAATATATGCAGATATGTGCACACAAAAAAACTGTTAGAAAAAATTATGTGAACTATGAACATTTGTAGCAGTCACCTGAAACCCGTGGAATTAGAGACAAGGTTATATTTTCAAGACAGAGATTGACATTTCCTTTAGTTTTCATTTTCAGTCACAGTGTTCACAAATGTAAGATTTTTGCATCAGTGTCAGCCAAAGTACCTGAAGTGAGGGGTAACTGGTTGTCTTGGGAGTAACGAGAGGGGTCGGAGGAAAGAACTTGTCCTTTCTTCAGGTGATGGAGCCTTGAGGTGAGTTGTGGCTGGTGAGCTTGGAGGCACCTTGGAGCGTCCATATCCTCTACCTCAGCGCCCTTGTAGGGCATGGGTGGTTCTGCTGTGGAAGAGAAGATTTCTCTTTACTCTGCTGATCTGTAAATTGCTTAATGCCCGTCATTGTTATTTCAGTCAGCAGTTGTTATTGCTGAAGCTGCCAAATATCTGTTTGGTTTTGTGACTTCTGGTAGAGTTGGTCATAGTAATGTTGAGCCTGTTGTTTCCCGTTTGGTGTGCCACACAGAGTGGGTGCTTGGGAATGGAAGTTTAGGATCTGGTTACCTGGGTGTTTTAACCATTTCTGAGAACTTTGTTTTTCTACAATGCAGATGTCTAATCAGAATTCTTTAGATGAGATCATTCTCCAGTCAAAAATCCATAGGGAAGTGATGTTTAAGAGAAATCGACTCTTGCAGTTGGGAAGAAAGTTTTGGAGTCGCTGAGATGCATGTTAGTGTGTGAAGATAGCTGGTGATCAGTCTGAGAGGTCTGGAGCACAGAATGCACACAAATATAAAAAATTGGGTGTGGTATTTCTATGCTTTATTAGCCGCGGTTACACTGCATGGTTAGGGAATCCAAGATGCACACTGAGTATTGGCATTGCTATCCAGTCACTCATCCCTTCAACCAAGACCATGCTGAGACTTCATTGTCAAGGTGTCTTTGCAACTCATGGCATATGACATATTTTTTTGAAAGATGAGCTTGGAAACCGTCTTTTACAATCTCAGAAGTGACAGTTTTTAACCCCTGAGACTCTTGACTCGTGCCCGCTGTCCTAAGGCAGCCCAGCCCTGTTGAAGGGTCAGGAGGGCACTTGAGTCGTTTGCAGGGAGTGGAAGCTGCAGGTCCCAGCGGTCGCTGCGCTGCGCTTGGGTCTCTCGGAGCAGGTAGCTTGGGCTGTTAACTCCGGGGGGACCTGCGGATAACGGGAGCTGTAGGCAGGGATTATTAAGCAATATTCAGAAATCATTGTAAGTTGCTATAAGTAAATAAGTTGCAAAGCAGGTGATCATTTCCTTGTATCAGCAGCAGTCGGAAAATACTGGTGACTGGAGTTTGAGTAGTGTTACGCGGGGAATTGGAAGGGCTGCTGTAGGACGTGGTGGGTGAATGCTCTCATGTCTCCCTGGCCACCCGACAGATAAGAGGGGAATTGGTAACTCTCATGGTGCAGCTTTTCAGGAGCAAGAGGCCCTTGGGGGGGGGTGTCTTCCTTCCTCTGGGCTGGGGAGGAGGTAACAGTATCGCTGATGCCCACTGCCTTTTTAACACGCATTTCAGGGAGATTGAGGCTAACAGCTTCAGCCGTTGTCTCTATTTACAAAAGGCTACCACCGTTAAATGCCCATTCATCGCTGGAGCATCATGCTAATGTGTTCATTGCAGAAGATTACCGGAGTCGTGCCCGGGGGCTATGGGTGTTTTGCTCCAAACACAAATGAGCTGGGAAATCTGGAGGGAAATCCTCTTAAATTTAGTAGATAGTCTTGGAAGGAATCTTTGTTAGATCTGCATGCAAGGTCAGCACCTGAGGGCGTGTGGCTGCGGGGGATGGTGAATTCAGCCCTCTTTCTGCCTCACTTAAAGTTTAGGGTTTGGCTTCTGGGGTATTGGGAGATAAAGGCCAAATCCATTTAGGACTCTTTAGCTTCTGTTTCCTTACCTGTAAAAACGAGTGGTTAAACTTGAAGCTCAGTGATACCAAATAATTTATATGGCACTTAATGTTTCTCTGATTTTTTTTGAAGGCACTACTTTGGGTAAAAAACTCATTTTCTTCTTCTAAGATATTTATCCTGCCTGAAAATACGGGCATTACTGACCTGTTTAACTTACTATATGGAGTTTTTTGAGGGTATTCTGAGATAATATAGGTGTAAAAGGAAGCAGAGAAAAAGATGAGAGAGACTGAAACCATTTGTATTCTAAGTAAATGGGCAGTACATGTAAGCTGAGCTAGTGGGAAGAGGAAAGATCGTATATTGCTGGTGAGAAATGGCTAGATTTTGCTAAGCAGCAGCGAGTAAAGACAACAGTGTGATCAAAGTGGAAATAATCTGATCAGAGAGAGAAGGAAGATCATGTGCTTTGCTTTCCAGACTGACAGTAGAGCTCCATTTTTAATTTTTCCCAAAAGTGAGTTTATTGCCTTTAGACTGCACTCATATATGTTCCTTATACTGGCACTGATTTTTTATTTCCTTGCTTAAAATCCCGGATTTAGTAGGAACATTTGAAATACTGCTTGTGCCAAGAAATTAATTTGATATGGTGTGTCTAACAGGTATACATGTGAGGTTTTGATTCGATTTCTAGCAATTTAGCATATTTTAAAGAGTCTTTTTTTCTTTTTGTCAGATTATGTCTACTTCGAAAATTCTTCAAGTAACCCATATTTGATACGAAGAATAGAAGAGCTCAATAAGGTAAACAATTTCTTCCATCAAGTCTTTGAAGTTAATTGAATTTATGAACTGTTTGATTTGATTAAAATCAAAGCAATTCTTTAGCAGTACTCTGGTCATTAGAAGCTTAAAAATACTTTTGTTCTGATAATTTTCTGGAATGCTTTCCGACCAGCTAGATTGTTCTCCTTTAGCATGAAAGGACTGAGGAACAAGGGTAGGTCATTCTCAAGGTGATTATGCACACCTGTAGGGTAGGAGACTTCTGCAGTTCTTCAATTCTGTGCCAGGATCATTCGATATGAAGATAATAAAACAGCTTGCCTAGAGGATGGAGAGCTTTGTAATTCGATCTTTCTTGGGGGGAGATTCTTGCTCGACAGGAAGGTTTGGAACTATTATCTGCTTCCTCAGACTTTGTATTTGCTGATTGTCTTCTGGGCCAGTGTATTATTTCATCTGCCAAATTTCCCCTTCATTGGGTCTAAAAGGGAAGCATGATAGCTTGTATGTGGGAAGCCAGCTGAAGCCCTCGATGCTGAAATTTTATCTAGTTGAGGAGGAAAGAGTCTTCTGAAGCCATTAGCTGTGTCCTAAACATGCCACTTTCTCAGGTTTAATACCAGCATGTCCATTGCAGCCCATACAGAAGGAATGTAACATTGCTGGTTTGGATTTGAATTTAAATTAACTGACTAAAATTAGATCTTTTTCTTCAGCCACGAGTGATGGAAAAACATGTCTTTCTAAAACAGTTATTTGGAAGAGAAAATATAATGACAAATAAAGAATCTGAAGGCTAGGACATTCTTGTAACCCCTTTGTGGTGGACGTCTTTTGCGGAAATACTTTGCCTCTCTTCCTTGAATGAAACAAGGGCGAATTCTTAAAATATTCCCAGTAGATCCATAGCCATCAGGTATCAGTAGCTGTATTCCGTCAGTTACAGGGTGCAGATTTGTTAATCAACTTTCTAGGAAAGTGTTGTTCTCCCTTCCTTTCCCTCTTCATTCTTCCCCCCTTTGAAAAATGAACTTGCAGCCTGGATCTCTCATCTTGCTGCAGCTCTTGCTTGAGCTGTAATTTCTCTGACCTACTCTTTGAAATGGGTTTTTCAGGTTGAAATGAATCATGTATCTTGTGTTGCCTTTTTTCCCTGAGTGTAAGTGAAGCCTGGGCAATTAAGTGAAATATATAATTCTACACTGTGGCTGTGTTTTAACAAGATGGCTCCTGCCTTTGTATTTTAGTTCCTCGAAATTTAAAAATTCTGAATTACTTAACAGAGAAGGATAGAAATCCTGCAGGCTCTGTACCAAAAGCTGGTAGGCTGCAAGGGGAAATACTTGTGCATGTATGTATTGTCTGACTTTTTTTCTTTGCGTTAGGAAAATTGGTATTGTGGAAGATGAAACTTCCTCCATTCAGATCTTAGCAACAAGCGTGTATATCAGTTTTTATTTTGTTTTCTTGTGGACAGATTGCTGGTGCACTGCCTTTTTTGGAGGCTTCCCAGAGGGGAATTTGTATCTTAGTCTTCTAGTTTCTTAAACTGTGTGCCATCATCATAGTTTTCAAGGACTCTTCAGTAGTAAGCTACAACTCTTTTAAGTTACATTTTCATTATTTGTTGATTTATTTGAGAGTCAGTAGATAGGCTGGGGCTGTTACAAACCAGTGTGTGTATTTTCCCTAGAGTCCCTATAAAGTCTGTTTCACAATTTGGCAGGTGCCATCGTATAAGTGATTGATCACCTATTTCATTATAAGAGTCCTAAGGAAAAAAATTCCAAACCTTTCAAAAATTCAAATTTTTTTTTTGTATGTTGTCACTGGTGTAGAGTTTATTGCCTGGTGCAGCTTCCTTGGTTCTCCTTTTGGAATGATTTTTTGGTGGGGGTCATTGTTCAGCTCAGCAGAGCTGTCAAAGAAAGAAAATCTTAGGTTATTTCTTTTGTGAAAGTAATAGTGGCTGGGTTCTTTCTTGCTTTCCTACTGTCCTACAGGGTTTGGAGAGCAGCCTAAACCTGAACTCTGTTGTTCTATTTCACAGTTATTTTTATTAGGATTTTAAAGATGCTTTTGAATTCTACTTAATATAGGCATCACCTGAAAAGTATCAGAGTGGCTTGTTAATACATTGTAGATGCAGGTAGGTGTTTCTTCTCACCATTTGAAACATCTGTAACTGCTAAAAATGGTGATCCTGCAGAAACAATTGGGAGGGAAGGGCCAAAGTTTCCCTACCCTGGAAGGGATCACACCAGGGTTTGTGTGTTAGATGATGTGTGTGCAGCTGGAGGGTGCTAAAAGGCGATGCTATGTAGCTCTTGTGCAAAATGCCAAATTACTTTTGAAGTTCCTAGTTCTGTGTGTGCAGTTCAGTTCTTTATTTGTGCTCATTTTTTTCTTTTTTCCCGTTTCAGACTGCCAATGGAAATGTGGAAGCAAAGGTGGTATGTTTCTACAGAAGAAGAGACATATCAAGTACACTTATTGTATTGGCAGACAAACATGCAAGTAAGCTTGTTTGTGTTCAGATTGCTTCTATAAAAAAATGCCAAACTTGGATAGAACTTATGTGCAGTTTCCCTTAAACCTTTTAAAACTTCACTTGGTGTATGGTTTGATTATGGTGGGGACAGGACTGAAGTTTTTGATTAGGGCTGAATAAAGACATCTTCTTTGCTCCACAGAAGTGAATTTCTTAATTTTTGGAGTGAGAGGAGGTATTCTCCCTGTCTCATATATTACTTCTCACAAATTATTTGGTTTTGTTAGTAGATTAAAAAAACCCCAAACCCTCAAACTTTTTTTGTGAGTAAATCAAATAGACTGATCATAGGAAACCGACTTAAAACATGGCCAGATTGAAACTTGGCTAACAGGAATTCTCCTTAAATTTCAATATTAATTATATTTTTTTTAGTGAAATAACTTTCATCTGAACATGCTCAGTAAATACACTTCAAAAGCACTGCATTAGGACATACTATCACTATTTTGAATATTTCAAGTCCTTTTGTTAGGAAAAAAATGTCTTTGCTGAGAGGAAACTTTGAGTACTGTAGTTACTTTCTGATTTAAAAAAAAGCGTGAAACTAAACTATCATAAAATTCAGGGGATTGCTCATGCTACCTTACATCTGCCTCCCTTGCATGTATGCATTGTGTAACTAATTTCTTGATTTTTATTATTTTACAGAACGTTGTGTTAACTTATGTTGGCATTTACTCCTCTACCAAGGAGATCAGAGGCATGTGAGACAGCTAGCTGAGTAGAGATGGAAGTTTATTTCTAAACAAAAATTTAGTGTTACAATTCTCCCTCAATTATAGAAACAGTTTTAAAATACTAAAAAGTGTATACAAAAACCAGTTATGTGTCAGTATAGAATAGATGCTTGCCTATATAAATCTATAAGGCAGGATACTGCAAAAAAAGTCAGATGGATTAAAGAAACCCAAACCAACACACAAAATAGATGACAAGTAACTGTAGATCTGTGTGTTCTAAACTCCAAAGGAGGTGTGAACATGGTGCACTAGCTGGCTCTCAAGGGGAGCATCCATCTCTGGGGGAGAAATAGTGCAACATATCACGTGAAGTTGGACACTTTATCTGGGGTGCTTCCAGCCTGTTTGACTCCATTCTCGTTGCCAGTGAGGATTAGATTTAAGTTCATTGCACCTTCCTCTGCCAGTTCAGCATCCCTCTTGTCCCATCCTTGCAAGGTGATGGACACTACTAACAAAACAGATATGTTGAAAGGGGAAAAAAGAGAAGCAGGTAGAGTTACTAAACTGTTTTTACTTGTAAACAATGGATTATGTGAGATGTAGCTGTTCAGATTGCTTAAAATTGAGGAAAAACCATGGACAGCAGTATCAATCCTTGTAATTCAAGGCACATACATAAATGAAGAAGCAGCAATCAGATCTGGGCATGTCAAAATTATGATTTAGCTGCCAAGCATCATTGTCTTTTAATGTGCTTCTTGGTGTATATATGAATAGACCGTGATGTATATGTAATACACATCTACATAGTTGTACTGCATGGGGATTGATTAAATCAGATACTCAGTTTTAATAATGGATGTAATGTCTTGCTGTGTTCTCTCAGTGCTGTAGAGCCACTGGGGAAAACACACAGCAAAACTAGCCCCTTATTGATAAATTGGAATATTTTCTGTTGTAGATTCAAGTCCCAATAAGTCCCTCCATTGCACCCATCACCATTGAGATGAGATTTGCCTGTGTTGCAGAATTGGGGTAGCAGGCAAGGCTTTTTTGGTATCTATCTCTTCAGTGCAGCAGTATTCATTTTATCTGAGAATACTGAAGCTTAATAGGAGCTTCACCATAAACAACATGACTATTGATTGATTCCTTCATCTGTGTCTCACTTCACTAGATTTAGTAAAGTAAGCAGGTAGGAATGATCCAAAGAAACACATGTCTGAGTCTGAAAATGAAAAACATTTGAACCCGTATAAACGCTCTTTGAACTTGCAAAGACTGATTTCTTTTTGTGATAAGAAATTTAAGTTGTTTTTTAAATGCAAACGAATAATTCATTGTTCATATGAACATATTATGTGTTTGAAAGACAGGAAAATTCTTCTATACCACAATCCTATTAATAGAGCCACCAGAGACAACCGATGCTGTCACTTAGTGTAAATTTCATTCGTAACTAACATTTTTTTCAGTATGTTTCTTTCTGGTGCAGAATAAAATTGCTACTAAATGACTTCCATTTATTTATATAGATGTGCTGTTGTGTGGCCTCTCTTCTTAAGGAGGGAGAAGAGAGTAAAATTAAGCTTTTGGACAGCCGTTAGTTCTTTACTCTGAAAAAAGAAATCTACATCCTGCATGATATAATGAAATTAAATTTTGTGGATGTTAAGATTCTAGCACAGATACCCAACACTGTCACTGACTTTGAGTTCATTTCCATAAAGTCTCCTGTTGCCTCATTTTGATGCATTTGCAGTAGATGTACGTATCTGCATCGCTGATCTTTTAACTGCCTTTGTTCAGCTGATTAATGGAGCTTTCTGACTGCAGACATTTCTGGATTCACAGAGTCTTCTGTTTAAGATGCCTTTATTTTAGACCTACTGTTGAGATCAGTGCAGTCAGAGAGCCAAGTAATGGGAAGATATGGCCAGAATGTGAATGGAAAAAGTATATGTATACTTTGTAGTATTTTTTCTCTTTCAATAAAGGAAGAAAAAAGATGTGATTGTGAAATGAATGTTGCAAAGTTTAAAAGAAAATTAAAAAACGCTTATGCTTTAGCTTGTATAATCCATCAGATACCTGAAAGAGGCAAGTCTGAGATATGTTGTTTTTTCTCATAACTCTTTATAAAGAGAAATGAGTTGTAAGCACCTTATTCTGTAGTTGGTGACTGTAAATTAGTACCTGATGTATGCAACCTGATTCTTGGATTTGATCTGTGATCCTACTATTTTTATCATGATATAAAGCTTGTCTGGGCTGTCCTATAAATCTTCAGCCTTACAATGGCCTCCATACACTGTTAGCACTTTTTATTCACAAGCCTCTTTTAATCACCTCACAAATTATTCTAGGGAATTTCTCCACCTGTTTCTGAAATGAACCTGCTTCACCAGTATGAGTCTATTTAATGTTCTTGCCCAGAGACTTTGTAGTGGTTTAAGATAGATATTGTATGCAAACAAGATTGCAGGCAGAACTTGATGGAAGAGAAGCGAGAAAGACAGTTTTACTCCTCAGGCTACTGTCGGATGCTGTGCCTATATATTTTCTATATATATAGTTTCTATATAATGTCTTACATAGTTTCTTACATAATTAAGTAAATATTTCTAACAGCAGGAACACAACCTCCTATCCTCCCTTCTAATGATCCACCCCCAACTATCTGCAGATACTTGTGACCTGTCTTATGACCACAGTTTTGGCTTCATTAAAAGTGTTTATCCTGACTTGTAAATCAATGAGTAGCTAGTTGGTAGTGGTTGGAGAACTGAGTAGTTAGTGCTGGCAGGTTTGGCAGGTTTATGGTTAGATTTCAGCAGCTGATGTTTGTGTGCCAGAGTGGTTTTGTAAATGCCAAAGCTTCTAAAAATAAATGTCTTGCAGCAGTGAGGTGTCATTGCTCAATCAGGCCCTGAGTTGCATGAGACCTGTGTGCCTAAACAGGGGTGGGGGGTCTGTTGAGTTTGGGTTCTTTTATGTTTTAGATAACACCAGTCTAAATGCAGTTTGACAACAGCTTCACAAATGAGGATTGGTTGGTTTTTTTTTTTTTCTTCTGTTTTATTCTCTTTGTCCTCCATTTTCTCACACCACCACACATGCAGATTTAAGAGGAGTCAAATTCATTAACCCACTAATGACAGTTTGGCTCTGTTGTTACTGAAAGGAGGAAACTTTTTTTTCTTCTGGGGGTGGTGCAGTGAGGACAGATATGCTAAGTGTCCAAAATAGTGCCTGCTCTTGGTGCTACCCGTAATAGTGGCCATGGCTACAAAATATGGTCATAAGAAGTTTTTGGAAGGGATCGTAGTGGGATGTCTTGATAATGTGGCAAACTCCTCCTGAAGTGTCAAGGTATAAGGATTTCTATTTGTTAAAACTTTCACCATATTTTCTATAGCTACAAATCAGTATCTGGGTTTTGGTAGAGACAAAATTAATAAGGCTGAGGCTTAATATAGACCATTTGAAACTGGACCTGGGTGAAGGAATGTGGTGGTGTATTGTTCATTTCTTCAAATGCAACGCTTCTGTAATGTCCTTCCAAGCTGCTTAGTTGAGCTGTTAAAGCACCAAGAGTTTAAGCTTTCTTTGTTACCAAAGGAACTGTTGTGCAGGTCACTAACACTGGCTTTACTGTGTTTCCCAATGTTTTGACCCCTTTTTTTTTTCTTTACGTGTTTTTGTTAGTGATAACCATGCTAACTAATTCTCCTGTTGCTACAGACTGTCTACCAAGCTGGACAACCTAGCGTGCTCTCTAAACCTAATTTCTGTATCTTGTTTGCCTTGTGCATTTCCAAATTGTGCCATGTAGCTGCTTGTATGACACCCAGAGAAAGGGCTGGTGCTTTCTGCCTCTGATGTTGTAGAGAGCCCAATATGATCTGTAGCAAATTGCTATTCTTTCTAGTGTCTAGCAAATATTGATGTTTAATTTCACATCTCATACACCCAGTCATTTTAAATTACAATTATTGCCTCTTGGGTTTCTCCTGCCAACTCGAAGTTTACTCTTTCTAATTATTTTTCCCCGTATATGTTAGCTTTCACATGAGTCTTGCTGTTTGTGTCCAATCTGCCCGTCTCTTGTTCCCGATATAAGTCGTCTTCAGGCTTTGTTAATGTGCTATTAATGACACTGTCATCAAATATCAAATAATACTTAATCTAGTACACTCCTTGCAGCATTCCACTGGCTACTTCTGCATAGCTGATATATTACTGTTTGTATTAAGACTAAATGTTTAGTTTTAAATCTGCATGAGCACATCTATCAAGCAGAGAGATTAATTTTTAAGTAAGGCTTTATGAGAGCATTGAAGTCCCAATATACTGCACCTACTGCATTCCCACACCACTTACTCTGCAGTACTGTAAAAATGCAGGCATGTCTTTCTGAAAAGATTTCTTATATATTTTATGTATACGGTTGTATTTTTTGGAGACTTCTCAGGGGTTGCCATTCTTGAGAAGGAAGTCTGCTTCACTTAGAGCTTGAGTGCTTGAACTACAGGAGGGTGAAACACAGATGTGTCACACAGGCTTGTCCTGGAACCTGAGGCTGGGCCAGCCCCTGTTGTGGTTTACAGTCTGACTTACGCCTTTGCTGTCTGCGCAGAGGTGGTGAGGTGGTATTAGTTACAGTTTTTGTCAAAGCCACTTTTGCGTGACTTTAGTAAGGCAGAGGGGTTCCTGTGCTGGATCCAGCCCTGTATTCTCTCCTTTCCTTGGTTCCAAGTACATTTGCCAGGTTCATTCTCTTCAGTACTAAATCATGGCTGTGAAAAAGGAGGGAAGACGTTTGTGTAGATTTGTTTGTTTGTTGTTTCTTGGAATATTCCTACCTTTGTATTTGAGAACTATGATAACTTTTACCTCTGTGTGTGGGGAGTTGTTACCTGTAGAAGTGTCTGTCTTTTTTTAAAGAAAAGTAGTATTGTGCTTTTCTATTTTGAAAGGCTGTGCATAGTGGAGCTGGCATAAGAAGAAAATGTGTGCTTCCCACCTTCCTTATTTTATTACAAAAGCTAGACCCATAAATAAAACACTAGTTGGAAGACAAGCCTAGCTGAAGGGATGCAGTTCCAGAGATTAGCTTGGTTATGCTGGGTGGTTTCATTTTGTTTGTAGACCTGATTGGTACATAGTGGTTGATATATTTTTTTAAAAAATGTAATTTCTAAAAGCTGTAGGCTATTAAATATACTGAAGATATTAAGTATTTTAGGTTGCTCCTTAGACTATTTTTCCTGCATTACACAGTGCACTGCTCTTTCTCCAAGAACTGTTGTAAGTGCAGGCATGAATGCCTTTTCATTTGTGTATCCTTCGGTTTTTAGGCAAGATAGCTTGGAACTACTGACTTGTTTGTGGATTGCTACTGGTATATTTATAGTGTAGGTCATCAGCCACAATACTAATTTTCAACTAAAACAGAATCCACTTCAGTAAATAAATTGCAGAACCATGAAACTGTGACACAAATGTAAATTTGGTGTTCTAGTTCCTAGGAAAATATTAAAATGTAAGTGCATGCTGCTGTATGCTTAACAGCTCATGTGGTGTAAGAGCTATTGTATGTTGTAGTCTGGTTTAATTATGCTACTATTTTTTTCCTTCCTTGCTGGAGCAGTTTACCTGAGGGGCATATAAACCATGGGTCTTTTTCCAGGACAGTAAAACAGTGATAAATTGCAGGGAACCTGAAGGGTACATAATTTTTTGTCACCCCCTTTGGCATAATAGTGGCCTATTTAAAACTAAATGCAATTTTAGTGTTTTATAAAATGGAGATATCTCTGCTTGCTTTATTTTGGGACAACTATGAGGATTATAGTTAACTAATCTTAAGGGTATATAAATCATAACTGTGCCTGTATGTGTTTCTGACTAGAAATGTTTCTTGGCAACAACCGTTGAATTAAGCTGCAGGCATAAGTCTGCTCTTTGAGAGTACTGCTGCCATAAAATGAGAGTTTTACAATTCATGTATGAGACTTTACAGCTCATTCTACTGCAGTCTGGGAAACTTTTCCCATGGTTTTGGAAAATACAATAACTGCCTTAATTTCTTAGAGAAGGAAAAAGTCTGATGGTTTCGTTCACAGCCCTTCATCATGGAGAAGCTTTTTCTCTTTTTGTCTTTTTTTTTTTTATATTTTGCCTTTTACAGCTTTATCTTGCATAATTGACATGGTACTTGCTGATGAACACAAAACATATTAATAATTTCTTTCTTACAAGGAAGGTGCCTAGAGATGTGTTGGATCAGGTGTGTATTAGTGTGGATGTGATTTCATGTTTACTTCGGCGTTCAATTAAAAACTGGTTAGATGGCGATTGGATAGCTCAAAGCCAGAGATGGTGGATCCTGACTGCAGAATAAAGCCAGCTTTTGAAATGCAGGAGTACTGCAGTCCGATTCGTGTGGTGTGGTAGGGTGGAGTGGGGTGCAAGACTGGCCTCGGGCACTTCCATTCCAGTTAATCTTGTGACTGTGATCTATTGGCTGTGGTTGGGGTGAAGAGAATAAAATACACTAAATAAATAAACTAACCTTTTCAGTGGGCATTTCCTGCAAAAGCTGTTGAAGCTGGAATGGGACAGTGTAATATTCTGAAAGAGGAGTAGAGTCTAAGATAGCTGATGCCTGACAAAGAGGAAAGAGTTTCCTTTTACTGCCTCACACATCATATGTCAGCTTCTTGTTGATGAATCTGATAGTGCAGTGATGGTCTCCAAGAGCAGCTCTCTTCAGAGCTTGTCTGTTGGTAGCAGATTTGTGTGACTTTCAGCTTGGTGAGCCAGTGTGACCTGTGTACCTGGAATGCTTTGATGCCAGTTGTGAATAAATGCGATTCTTCACAGCCATCATTTAAAGGATCTCTACTAATTATCTAATTGTTCAGTTGGCTGAAATGTGAGGATTCAGATGCAGTTAGATTTAATCTAAATAATGTATATTATTTAGCAAAGGTTTTGGAGCACCTCCTCCTGATTGGCTCAGAATCAGTACTTGCACTGTTCTTGATGATCCATGTTGTCTCTTTATAACTAGGAGAAATGGAAGAAGAGATGGAAAATCCAGAAATGGTTGATTTACCAGAGAAACAGAAGCATCAGCTACGACATCGTGAGTTGTTTCTCTCACGACAGCTGGAATCTCTGCCAGCCACACACATTAGGTAATGACTGTTTTCTTCCAGTGCTTTTTATTAAAAAAATAAAAAGGTATTATTATTCAGGTATTGTTCAATGTAAGATTAAATCCTGTGTACAACTGCAGTAATACCATCTTGTGAATCACATGAGCATTTAAGATGTTTTTTCATAAATGTGTTTCTCTTTTTTTAGAGGCAAATGCAGCGTTACTCTGTTAAATGAGACAGAATCCCTTAAATCATATCTGGAACGGGAGGTATGAACCATTTTGTGAATTGTCAAGCTTGAACAGTTTATTCTGGCTCAATTTAGGATTGGTGGCACTTAGCAAGTTTTCTAAAAAGAAGGTGGTTCTTTCATTTCTGGGCATTGACAGTGAGAAGCTTTAGGCTTCATGCAATTTTCAGTCTGATATAAAACTTTGTGGATCTAGTGGCCAGATCTGTTGTTTACATCTTTGTGACAGTAAGCTGCCTCTCCTTCTGTAAAGAGAGCCCTACTTGCTCATCAGCCAGGCAGTCTGAAAGTTCAAACCTGGAGTCTCATGCCCTATTTGCTTTATCCTGAAATGTTACAGATTTCTGTTAATATGGTTTAAGCTTTATCATGCCTCAGATTTCGGAGGAGCTTAGTTCCCTGGTTTTTTGAGTTCACTGTTCAAAATAATCTACCTGTAGTCCTTCATATGCCACCACAGACACTTAGATCCTTGCAAAACTGCTTATCAGTTAACTTCTGTGTCCTGCAGAAATTTACCCAATCTGGCTCTTTAAAGGTACTTCAAACTGAATACTTGAAACTGAATTGTCTTGCACTGTTAATCACTATTCAGAATATAAGTTTTGGGGTATACTTTTTCAGGTATTTTTTGACTTTAAAAATTAACTTGTAGTACTTTTAAATTTATATTACTATTTGAATACATCTGCAAGCATTACATTTGCATTTGAAAATGCTAAAATGTTATACAAAAGAGGAAATCTTGTAATTAAAAAAAGTAGGGTAACAGTCATTATCAGTCTTTAAGAAACAAGGAGAAAACAGGTCACTTTTTTGCAAGGAGTGTTCTGTAGTCTGTCTCATAGTTGGGCTTTCTTTTAAAATGCTGTTTTAGTTTTCTTTAGTATTTATTTAAGCATAAGATTAATTTTAATCTGATACTCTAGTTTAAGAGAATTTTAAACAAAGCACAGGGATTAAATAGTTGGGTTTCTCTTTGGAATGTGAAACCAAAAACATGTCAAGTCTGCTCAGGGCTGCCAAATGGCAGCACATCAAACAAGGGCCGTTGTATTCAGAAATACTTGTAACCAGGTAGCAGCCTAGGATATGCCAATTTGAAAGCAAAAGTTAATCAAGCTGAAATTATTTCAGATTTACTAGTACCCAGCTTTTAAGTACTGATTGTTCTCAATGGCTCCCAGCACATTTTTCATCATCACTAATACTACAGGTAGGTACATTGAGACAGGGAAGGGAGCTGGCTTCCTCTAAACATGCAACTGCTTGGTTGCAGATGTAGGAATAGAAAGAGATTTCTTTTTTTCATCCTTTTGAACTCTCAAAATGTAAGATGAGTGATGCGGGTTATTTTTAAAACTGAGCAGGCACTTAGAGATTTCACAGAATGAGAGAGTTCCCTGAATGTGCCCTGTCACTTAGCATGGTATTTTGCTGTGGTGCAAACTAACTTGGACAGATGGTAAAGAAATGAAAAGCTCAGGAACACAAATGTGCTTGGGTGGAGGGTAAAGAGATTAAGAAAAGGAGATAGTTGTTGCCTGGTGAGTTCCTAGCACTGGATGCTATTGTTTTGAACTGTTTCTTCTTCCCCCCCCCGCCCCTGTTCTTAATCTGTTCTTTGCTTTCAAAATGTTTTAGGGTTTTTTTAACATGGCTTCTGTCAGTAAAGCCTAAGCAGTTCTAGGAAATCTGTCATTTCATTTTTTTATATGTTATGACCACTAAAAGTATGTTTTCAGCATGAGGCTGTCTGCCTTGAAGGAGGTTAAACACGCGGGCAGAAATTTTTAGGGAGATAGTAAGCATAGCAAAATTACATTTGCGTTATCTCTGTTTTTCTCCTTCCACCCTCTCTCTGTAATCTTCCTCAGGAAGATCTCTCCGTTACATTTGCAGAGGTATTTCTCTACTATTTCTGTATTGTACTTTCACTTTGAGCCTGTTCTCTTTTTCCTGTTCTCCTGCAGTTTCTTAGTGGCTTTGGTTCTTGGCTATAGCTACAGGTAGTTTAGGGGCTTGGGTAGGGAAGCTCTGAGCATATGTGTCTGTCTAACGCTTTGGAGAAGTAGAAAGTCATGGTTTAATTTTAACTCTTGGCAGGTCATTTTAATTTTTCCAAACATGTTGGGTGTTTTCTGGGATCTGAAATTAAAAGAGAAAACCCTTCTTTTTCTTCACTGCCGCAAATTCAGCATACACAGTTTTGACAGCTAAAATGAGCATGGAGGATTTTAAAGAGCCGTGTTATTTTGTTGTGAACATCATTCATCCTGTGAAACTCTTCGGAAAATTGTTCCTATCACGTAGTGGTGATCAAGAGTTCATGCACTCTTTAGAGTATAGAAGGATCTGCTTTGTTCCTTAGACTATAGTTTGCATTGGCACTAAACTGACCTTTAATAAATGTTTTCAGAAATCCCATTCAGTTTGCATGAGCTGAATTTTGTGCTTCTATGGGAGAAGATGATAGTGGTATTGCATTACCTCTGGGGATTAGAGTCTGTCTTGTATTCACACCTGAGCCCCTAAACTTCCACCTTTTCTCTGTTGAGGAGGCTCTGCTTGGGGAGAACAGCCCAGAGGCTTTTAATTCTTTCACTGAACCTGCTTGATTCAAGACAAAACTGGACAAGATCTAAAAAGATGACCTGAGCCTGGTAGAGAAGGATGGGTTTTATTTTATAGAGATAATCAATCAAAAAAAATAAAATCAATATAAAAATCAATAAAAGAGAAGCAATAGGGCATCTAACAGTCAAATACCATGGGAGAAAACCCCTCCACAATGAATGACTTTCCCTGGCCAAGAAAGACTGTGTTAAGAAATTGCCCGTAGGACTGGCCTTCCTTGGGGCCCATGGTGTTATTATACTACAGTGTTTGGTTTGTGTATTTGATGGGCAATGTGCCTGAAAAGCATTAATGTTGCACTTTGTCCTACAGTTAGATATCTTGGAGCTGGAACAAATAAAACACTGTATTTATAACATGGAAGGTTGCAAAATAAAAGCTTTTCCTATGTTTTATTTATGCAACAATACATTCTCAAAATATTGAGAATGGTATTGGTATCTTGAACTTTGTGTATGTCAGGGAGCAAGAGACCCAGATTTCTTCACACAGCTATAATATAAATGAGTTCTCATAAACTCTGAAGCTCCTTTCTGTTGTAGATTGATGTAATTTGACTCTTGCCTGTGGGAGTAGGAATCAATTCTTTCAAAAACATCATATGTTTAGGATGCAACCAAATCCCCCCACCCCAAACCCAACCACAGGCAGCCCTTCCAGCTGACTTGGCTGGGTGTTGGACCAGCATTTTGCAAAGTGTTAGCTATGACTTCTATCCTGTTATTGTGACATAACATGAGATTGTTCTTGCCCTTGGAGTTCATGCTTTCGTAGTGGGGAAATGGCATGTTTTTTGCTGAAGGAGATTGGTGTGAATTCCTGTCTTGCCCCTCTTGTGCAGTGCTGCATAGGTGATACCGTTTCATGCAGTAGCTTTCTCAGGTAGCAAATCAGGTTTGGCTGGCTTGCTTGGCTCCTTTCTGTCTTTCTTCCTCCCTTCCATGGATGTTCATCTCTTTCCAGAAAAATGCTGATTTTTATTAAAATTTCAGCAGAAAATACCGTGGTTAACACTTAAATTCTGTAATTGGATGCTGGATGCATTATACATGCAAAGAAAACACAGGAGACCTTACCTCTATGGCATCAGTCTTAACATTAATATGTCTAATGTGCAGGGCTGGGGAACAGAACTAGTATGTACCTTTGAAGCCCTAGCCCTCAGAATTTTTGCCCTGTTACTGGGGAAACTCACAGGGATTCTTTCTTTTTTGGGCTTTGTATGACAGATTGGGAGACTCTCTTTTCCCTTACCACCTCTTCATGAAGATGAACAGGGCTTGAAACTGATGCTGGTTTTGTCCTAATTTTTGTTGCATGCTGTTGACACATACAAATATAGGGAAAGGGAAAATGTGGTGAGCATGAAATGAGATGTATTTAAACAGGGTGCCTGCTATTGACACAGAAATATGGGGAAAGGGAAAATGAGCCAGAAACCTGAGATGTGAGAAATGGCGCATCGCACGTCCTGTGTTTCTGTTCAGAAAAACCTCTCTTTCCTGCTAATGGTGTTGCTGTGGATGGAGGTTATGAAAGGTCTGTTAATTCATGTCCTGCCAGAGCTCTCTTCCTGCCCCATATCCCACGCTATACTTTGATAGAGCATACCTGGTCTCAGATGTGTCACTCAATAGCTATAGCTAAGTACTTACCCGGGCAGAAAAGTTTAATTACTTACACTGTGCAGTTTTAAGTAGTTAACATTTTGGCTGTGTTCTTTCTCCAGCCTGGCAGGATGTTCTCGTTATGGTATGATTTCTTGCTTTAATTTTACACACCCAGGTAACAGAAGCCAGGCAGCTTTTTTAGCCCTTTTCTAATCTACTTGAACAAAAGCAACAAATTAATGTATTGCCACCTGCAGCTAATTACTGCTGATATTAAATTTAATACCCCTATTTTAACAATGAGCAGAAGAAAACGCGGTGATTTAAGCTTCAATGGTGGCCAGCAAGAAGTTGGTCAGCAGTGCATCCCTGTGACAAGGAAAGCCAAGGACATCCTGGTCTGTATTAGCAGGAGTGTAGTGAGCAGATGGAGGAAGGGGATTCATCCCCTCAGTTCATCACATGTGAGACTACTTCTGGAGTGCTGTGTCCAGTTTTGGGCTTCCCAACACGAAAGAGACATTGACATACTGGAGCAAGTCCAGCAGAGGCCACAGAGGTTGTCTGGGGCTTCATGTCCCTATGGGGTGTTTTGTTAGTATGGCTGTAACGCTCTGAAGTTACACTTTAGTTTGTACCAGTATTTCTGTGTGGATAAATCAGTAGCATCTAGTATTGCTATTTTGGTATATGGGAAAGCGCAATTTTGTGTTCTGAAATAGCTGATATTACTAAAAATTATCTCCTGGCCCTTCTGAGCCTTGTTTGTGCAAGAGGAGCTTTGTTCACTTCAACTTCAAAGACTGTGTATTAAGGGAATGGCTGCTTTTGAGGAGAGCTGTTACAATATAGAAGAAAGTGGCACTGTTTGACATAGGGTTTTAAAACTGGTGGTTCACTTATTGTTTGTTCACCCAGTTTTAAAATGTATGTATAGATAATAAAACCAGATTTAAAATGTAAAAGCTTGATAGTATGTATGCAATTCTGAAAGTAAAAGTTAATAATACTGTTTACTTTTTTGGTCTTGTTTTATTTCTAGGATTTCTTCTTTTATTCACTAGTATATGATCCTCAACAGAAGACCCTACTCGCTGATAAAGGAGAGATTCGAGTTGGAAACAGATACCAGGCAGATATAACAGACTTACTAAAAGAGGGTAATTTCCATAATTTATTTAAATTGTCAAGAGGCCATGTCGAATGCGGCCACTTCTGTGTTTGCGGCCTGCGTAGGTGTGGGAGGTGGAGGTTTCCACTGCCAGGCCGCGCGTACAGCGATGGCCTGGTTTGTTGGTGACTGAAGCTGTTACCCGCTGAGCACAGTTAGTTATGTCTCAAACCAGTCTTCAAGTGGGCGTTTGTCCAAATCATAAAAGTTGTTGAAACAAATTGAATTAATTGGCTCTCTCAGAGCTTGCACTCTTTTTATTAAGAGATTTCAGAATTTCCATGGGAAACACAAATTTTCATTGCACCTGTAAAGCCTTTTTGTGTTTTTAATCAAGCCTCGCGTCCCTATAAGAGCCCTTCCCAAATTACTGCCAGTTAAAAGCTGTCTCCCCTCATCAATTTGCCCATTATTGCTGGGTGCCTTTTCCTCCGAGCCCTCTCCCCATCCCAAGTGCTGGCTGCCAGCCTAGACTTCTCACCTGCAGAACAGGCAGGAGGAAGAATTTGCTGGCCTGAAAGTGTTGTGAGACCTCAGCCTGCCCCTACTGTGTCATGGAGCAGTAGGACCACGAGGACCCTGGCCCAAGGAAAAGGGAGTAGTAGCAGTAATCAATCCTAGTTACCAATAGTAACTAACTTGAGATTTGTCTTTGTGTTGCTACCCTATAGATCCAAAAGTGGGTGAAAAAAGAGGGATGGGGAATACTGGCATCTAATGTCTCCTTTCTGAGACTCATGTAATGCACAGGGAGATGTCTGTCAGATGCTTTTCCTAAGAGAGCAGGGGTTGTGACCCGTGTTGGAAGGACCTTCTACAGACTGTATGGGCAGAGATGAGAAATCAATGAGATGCTTCTCTCTTTGCTTAGAAACTTTGCTGATACTGTTAGCCTCATGTTAGAATAGGCAAACAAATTGGTCAGGACTCTTGTTTAATTTGTCTGTGGAACTGGTATTTATTCAGCAACTGGGCAAGCCTCCTAAGTGAGGATGAAGTAATTTGAAAGGCATTCTCTTCCCTCAGTGGGCCAACACAGGGCTTCAGAGAAGGATAATCATCAGATGTTTTTAAAGGGAGCAGAAAAAAGAAGAAAAAGCCTCAGTAGCTCCTGTGTTTTTCCAGGGTATTTTGGTTTGTGTAGAGTCAGGAAAATAATAGCGAGAGGGTCCAATGCCATGACTTCCCCCTTAGAAAACAGCTGATGCAAGTTGAACCAGCTACTCTTTGCCTGCTCAGAGCAGCTGGGAGTGTGTCTGTTTTCCTGGAACTGCTGCAAGATAAAGGAGAAAAAGAAGGAAGCTGGGGAGAGGGGCTGAAGAGACACTGTCTAGCTGGGAGAAGTATGTACTCTGTTTCCCATTACACGTGTCCTTTGAAACCAGTTCTTCAAAATCTGATTGCTCGATTTAGACGAGCTGTGTTTCTGTGTCTTTCAAGCTGAAATTGTTACAGACAAATGAGTGAATGAAATTTTCCCTGTAGCCCGTTAGAGTGACTGAGCTGGGTTAGCAGTTAAATTATTGTGAGATGAAAAAATCTAGAATGTTCATTTATTTTAAAATGGCCATACTGAGCATTTCTGATTTGTTTTTCAACCAGGTGAGGATGATGGAAGAGATCAGTCAAAACTTGAAACAAAAGTTTGGGAAGCCTTTAACCCGCTAGTAGACAAGCAGATAGACCAGTTCCTCGTGGTAGCACGGTAAGAGCGTTTTACCTCTTCCTTGAATAAATAAATCTTAATAACTCTTCTTTTCCGAGTACTTTTTATGTTCTTTTTGCTCTACTAGTATTTAGTTGCTTGATTCATCTGCTCCATTTTGAAATGATGGACATTTTATGTGCCTTCCTGGGAATTGCATGACTTTAGAACAGCTACTCAGATTTACAACTTACTTAAACTCTTCCATAAAAGGAAAGCAAATGACATGTAAAAACTATTCTATAATTGGTGAGGTTTTTCATATTCTTCGGACAGCATGCAGAAGGCTTAGTGAATGAACTAAATTCTTGACAGTTCATTACTCTGTCCATTTTCTCCCATCAAATCCAGTGATATTTTAGCATCCATTAATAGTTTGCTAAGAAGTCTGGTAAAGTGTTTTTGATGGAGTGTGGATGCTTTCTAATGCCTAGATTCCAGTAGGTAGGCACAATAAAGTAAAACCCTGCAAATCTGTACAGATGGTGAAATGTGTGCTTTTATTTAAGCCCAAAGCAATCTTTGATCAACTTTTGCTTTTTAAAATGTTCCTGAATTTTTTCATTGATATGCGTTTATATGAACAGAAGCCTGTACTAAATTTTAGGGTCTCATAGCAACTGGTGACTGAGTAATTGGGGGGGGGGGGGGGGGGGGGGGGAAGGAAAAGAAAAAAGGTAATACCGTCCAAATTCTGTGTATTTTAGGTAAGTTTGTAGGACTGTGTGAGAGGAAAGCGGTGTGAGTAAATGGACAGTTGGACCTTTTGATGGTTTTAGTCAGTGGAACAAGTTGTGTAAAGTTACAAGCTGCTAGTTGTGTCTGGTTTGGTAGTCTTGAGAGTTCTGCTTGTGGGCCGTGGTATCTGATAGACGTAGACCTTGACTGCAGGGCTGCCTGCTTCAGCCATGGGCTTTAGCCCTGGAAAACAGAGTTATGCCTATGTTTCAGTTACTCTGTTGAATTGGGCCCTGGTTCTGTCAGCCTTTTGGTTCTCTGTTTTTTTTTCCCTCCTGAGTTATCATGCTTTGAATTTCCTCCTGAACCTTCTGGAGTGTGGGATTGCTGTGCCCATTGTGGGGTAAGTTCCTGGGATGCTCCTCAGAGAGGCAACACTGGAGCTTGTATGTAAGAATCTGTCTGGACAGGGCCCTTCGGTTCTGAATTGAAGGTCTTGGATGATGTAATGGGAGTGCATTTGTCCAACATCATTCAACGTGCTGATTCAAGCTCAGGGAATAACTGGGGGGGAAAAAAAGAATTGAGGAAAATGAGGGAGATGGTGAAACATGATGTTTTAAGTACTCGAGAAGTGTGCATACTCAGAAATAAACACCCAAATTGATTTTCTATGTACTTTGAAGATAAAACTTGCCATTATTATGAACTTTGGCCGAAAATTTTAAAAATGGCTCTTCTGAATTGCAGCACTTAAACCTTTACATGACTGCTTGGGCCTTGTGTGCAAGTCCAGTAACAGGGAGTCAAGAGTGAAACTAGGTTGGTTAAAGTTAAAAATGTTAACTGCAGTCCAGATTGAAGAAAACGTCACCGTTCAGAATCCATTAATACATTTTTGCCTTTGGTTAAACATGTGCTTTTTGTTGTATAGACTTTTTTAAGGTTCATAAAGTTCATGGTGTTCTGGCTACGCTAAAGAATCACCATAAAATATAGGCTCTTGGAAGTTTCACTGTGCTGCTTACATGATATATTGCTGTTTCCCTTGACCTGTGCCAACAGTACAGTCTTAACTGGCTGAACTAGGTGATTTATGTGCAAAAGATAATTCTACTTGATCAGATGGACATAGGGAAATGGATGAAAATGGGGAGAGGATAATCTGCACCAGCGATGCAGAACAAACGTATGAAGGAGTGATGGGGAGAGCTGGGTATCTCCAGCAAAGGGTGTTCTTGCCTCTTAGGGACCCTTCTTGAAAAGGTTGCCGTTTCACAGTTGCTTCTGTCAGGTGAAGTACAGGACACCACTGAAAAGCTAAGAACTTTGTTTCCTGGGTTAATTTTCAGCAGGATTGATTCAAATTGCCACTCAGCCACACAGTGCTCTGGTGCTGGTGTCAGGAAGACCCAGCAGGAAGTGAGAGGGTAGAAGTGCCCCAGCGGGTGGGGGTTTGCACGTGGGTTGGTTTAGAGTGACTGTAGAGCTGCTTTGTGATGGGGGTTTCCACCTTGTGTAGGCTTTTGGTGGCAAGGCTGGTTTTAGTGGTTCTTTCTGGCTGTTCACCGCTGATACAGCTGCTTGAAGGTGCGTGCTGTAACGAGAATCACTGAAAAGATCAGTATAAAAATTGCTTCTGTCTGGAATCAGTGAAGTGATCCAGTTTATAATTAGATGCCACACACACACACAAAAAAGTATCAGTTCAGCTAAAGCTGGGGACGGGGGAGTTGTGAAGCAGGGATTGGGATAGTGACTGGGAGGCTGGGGAGAGGGCGAAGTGTGAATCGCCACAGAAACTTGGGTGGGGGAGACTGTTTTGGATTTTGGCCAAAATTAGGTATTCGATGACAACTACTGCTTCAGGGTTTACCTTTCCTACTCCTGCACTGCTTGGCACTAGGTTGTTCCTCTGTGCACTCAACTAGTTTGGGGACATGATCTGAGTGGAGCGAAAAGAGACCCACCCCACTTTTTTTTGTTGTTGTAGTAGTTGCTCACAGGAGCACAAGTGTTTCACCCGTGTGATGTAGCAAGCAGCGAGGGGAGTAGGAATTGCTGCAATCAATGTTGCTGTTAAAAGTTTTTCCAATTTCTTTAGGAATAAAAGGAGTGTGGGGATTGTGGCCTTAGATGCTGGAATGGCTGGCATTGGGAAATGCTTGAGAATTGCTGTATTCTTATGCAGGCTATACAGTATGTGTATATACAATATTAAGTTGTAAAACAAAGATTGGTTTTTATTTTACTGAAACTTTTTGAAAAATTGCTTGCATTACTAAATTTTCTCTGTCTAGTCTTGGCATCTGCCTCTGTACCTTTGGACAATGTAGCCCTGCTCTTGCCATTGCGGAAGAAACTATTGCCATCCATAAAGATGGCTTGTGCTCAGTTTCTGTTAAAGCTTAAGTCTGAGAGACCCTGCACATGTGTTGAGGCAATCCCAAGCACAAATACAGGCTGGGTGATGAGTGGGTTGAGAGCAGCCCTGTGGAGAAGGACTTGGGGGTATTAGTGGATGCAAAACTGACTATGAGCCAGCAATGTGCGCTCGCAGCCCAGAAAGCCAACTGTATTCTGGGCTGCATGAAGAGAAGTGTGGCCAGCAGGTCGAGGGAGGAGATTCTCCCCCTCTACTCCACTCTCCTGAGACCCTCCCTGCAGTGCTGTGTCCAGCTCTGGGGGCACCCAACATCAGAAGGACATAGACCTGCTTGAGCGGGTCCAGAGGAGGCCACGAAGATGATCAGGGGGCTGGAGCACCTCCCCTGTGAGGACAGGCTGAGAGAGTTGGGGATGTTCAGCCTGGAGAAGAGAAGGCTCTGGGGAGACCTTATAGTGGCCTTCCAGTACTTAAAGGGGGCTACAGGAAAGGTGGGGAGGGACTGTTTATCAGGGAGTGTAGGGATAGGATGAGGGGTAATGGTTTTCAACTGAAAGAGGGTGGATTTAGACTGGATATAAGGAAGAAATTTTTTACAATGAAGGTGGTGAGGCACTGGCACAGGTTGCCCAGAGAAGCTGTGGCTGCCCCCTCCCTGGCAGTGTTCAAGGCCAGGTTGGACGGGGCTTTGAGCAACCTGGTCTAGTGGAAGGTGTCCCTGCCCATGGAAGGGGGGGTGGGACTAGATGAGCTTTAAGGTGTTTTCCAACCCAAATCATTCTATGATTCTATAAGGGATAAGAGAATAGTTCAAAACTCCCTGTTTGTGGTCCTTGAGTCTTTCACTGTCTCCCCTCCTATGCCAAAGCCTCTTTGGTCATATCAACTGAGTAAAGCATTCATAATAACAAATCACATCTGAAGAGAACGGTCTCTGGCTCAGAACTAGTGCTAAACCATGTAATCTTGTTACTAAGAAATGGAGTCTGCTGATCTCAAAAAGTGTTGGTTGGGTGTTTATATTTATGCTTGTTTTGCTTGCAAAGTTAATGCTCTGTTTAATTTCTTTCAGGTCTGTTGGTACTTTTGCCCGAGCGCTAGATTGCAGTAGTTCTGTCAGACAGCCAAGTTTACACATGAGTGCTGCAGCAGCCTCTAGGGACATCACGCTGGTAAGATTTTTAAGAGGACTTTAAGATTCTGAGAGATGCAAAATATTCACCTCAGCAATAACAGTTGGCAAGGAGAGAGGGCAGATGGATTGTAATTGTGGCCTGCTGTGAAGCAGATCCCGGCTTTGTAAAGGAACCCTTTATTTACATATGAAGTAACTTTCTGGCCTTGTGCCTCCTATGATCCATCATGGATAATTCTATGAGATAATTTTATCTTTGTTTCATTTTATTACAATGTTTTGATGATATGCTTCACAGCCCATCTCCCGCATGGGCTTAGTAGCTGTCTTGAGAAGAATGCAAATGATTATCTGCCTGTCTGCAATGTTATAATGCCAGAGTGCCACTCCTCATCACTTCTCCAACACCAGACTGTCACTGGCATCCTTGGGCAAGATCATCTGGGGGAAGAACTTGCGGTCAGATAAGAAATTTCAGTTGATCCAGTTCTTGTCTTTGACGAGCTTCATTTTAGAGTACTTGAGGAGTGGTGACATTGTTAATATTTTATAATCATAAGTGATTCTGAGTTGACAGAGAAAAGGGAAAACTTGAACTTATATGCTTGAGAGAGTTTAATGAAAATTTGAATAAAATTTAAGAAGTCTCCAGAGAACTGTTATCAAAGCCTCACCTCCTAACTGGAATAATGTGAAATCATATATAGAACAAATTCTAGGGTAGAACAGTATAGATAAATTATGCACGTGCACAAGACTGGTATGATGAAAGGCAAATAACATCCTGATTAAAACTACAGAAATCAGGAAATAAAACCAACCTTTCATTTAGTAATACCAATTCCTCCCTCGCAGCATGTGCTCAGCCCTTGTAAATCACAAGTTGCAGACAGTTGTAGTTCAGCTTTCTGAGGAGTAATTGCTCCAGGGAGTAATTCTTTTTTCCTACTCAGCTATGATGTGTGACTTGAATCTTTTTTTGGGATTTCTGGCCTTTGGGGGAACTGTATGCATGTGTTGCTGCCCTTAAATATTTTTCTTATTTGCAATTTTTGTGGATTGTTTGACGAAGAAAGTGCATGGCTAAGTTTATTAGAAAATATGCTGTTGGACCTCTGGGTTCATGCCCCATCTGTGGATGGTGGTACCTAACAGGGCTGCTCAGTCCTGGGGTGAGTGGGTCTCTATCCTATGCATTTTCTTAACAGTAGTGCTACAGTGGTGGTGCTGGTGAGTAGCTAAGTAGGAATTACTGATATGCAAGGGCTTGTGTTCCACAAACCCCACTATTGTTAGTGAATGTTAAACTTGTATGCTGACAGTCACAGTGAGTCTAAGGTTGGAACAAGTTTTTACTGACTTTGTCTTAGGTATAGAATACTGCACCCTCAAATCTTGGTGCAGAATTCTTGTTACTGCTGTTTCACTGTTAGGCATTTTTTTCTCCCTAGATGTTTGTCCTTACATTTATTTTTCTCTCTTCCAACCATGTAGTTCCATGCTATGGACACTTTGCACAAAAATGTCTATGACATTTCCAAGGCAATCTCTGCGCTTGTGCCACAAGGTGGGCCAGTCCTGTGCAGAGATGAGATGGAGGAGTGGTCTGCTTCAGAGGCAAACCTCTTCGAGGAAGCACTAGAAAAATATGGAAAAGATTTCACTGACATTCAGCAAGATTTTGTAAGTATATAAAATGAGGGCCCACATGGTGACCAGTTCTGATCAGTGACAGAACTGGTTTACAGCTTGTCTAAACTGTGTTGGTTTTCTTCGTGTTGAAGAAGAGGGCTTTGAACTGGAGCATGTGTCTTGCTGTAAATTGGGGAAAGGCAGACCTCATACTGATGACAGCCTGTTGTACAGGCAGAATTTCAAATCACAGATGATAGCTTTTCCTTTAGAGACATTAATTTAAAATCATCTGCTCCACTACAGCTGAGGGAGGATTTAGGAAAGTGTTGTGACAGCCTAGCTGCTGTAGATTAATTTGTGTTTGAAGGAGAATAAGTACTGGGCCTTCTGAAACATGAAAATTTAGTCACTTTTATAATACAATTTCAGAAAGGGCCTTTTGAAAGTTTTAAAAAGGAATCCTGGGCATCCAAGGGAAGTGTCCTGTAGTTTGGCCAAAGCTCCACCCTAGGTGCTCAGCCTGCAGATTGAATGGACCACTGTAAAGAGAGCCAAGTTTCGCTGTATCGCTGTTCGAGTCCCCTGAAACAAAACAAGTAGTTTCAGTGTTGCTTGTCCTGTGTTCTAATCTTTTAGACAGAGGGACTTGGAAACAGCACAACACTCTTTGTGGTCCTGCTGAAATCCTCGTGCTTCTCACGCAGAGAACAGAGCTGGCAGGGCACAATTCTGTTAGTAGTTATTACTTTTTTTTTTTTTAAATGGGCCAGCTCCATGGAAGCCAGGCAAATCAGAGCTGTGGTAATGTAGTTGTGGCTCTTGCTCCAATCTTTGCTGCTCAAGTGGAGTGAATCTGAGACAGTGGGTTCACTTCCACATTGTGCCTCCCTTGAATGGTTTACTGTGGAGCCAATGCAGCATGAAGATTTACCTGTAACCTGCTCTACTTCTACATCGAAAGCACTATTTTTTGAAAGGACATTTAATGTAACATGGGTCCCATGTGCATCTAATGCCCTTAGGAGATTGAGACACTGACTGTCTTTTTTTGTTAGGAGGGTTAGTAGTTGCAAGTCTCTGCTATAAACTGTCTGTCAAAGGAATCCTGTGAATTTCAGTGAGGCTGTGTGCCAGCTCCCTGCAATGACTGCTGCTTTTCCTTTATGTCCCCAGCTCCCATGGAAGTCCTTAACAAGCATAATAGAATATTACTATATGTGGAAAACTACAGACAGATATGTTCAGCAGGTAAGAGAGTCAGAATCACCTCTTTCATTCTAACAGAAGATGTTTTTCTTGCCTTTGAAACCAAGCATTGTTGCTTTATTCTTCCTCTTGGGGTTCAGCCTTTCGAAGAGGTGGGTTCTGTAATGATCTGAAGCACCGAAAAATCTCTTGTTACTAAACTCATCAGCCATTCCGTAGATGCAAACATGTAGCACTGGCATTTGTGCTTTCTTTTCACATTGCTGCTACGTTATTTGTTTGGAGCTTTCAGATGTCTGTTTTGGAATTTCAGTAGTTTGAGGAAGGGAATACAATTAATTTCTGGCTGTAGAGTTCACGGTCAGCATTACCTTCAGTTTTGACTTTTTATGGTGGGGTTGACAGTTGCTGTACAACAGGCACCCATGCTAATTCTCCACTTCTGGCTGCCCATGACTTTGACTGCAGATGCATGGAGGCTCCCCTGTGTAAGCACTGCCAGTAAAGTGTTTGTCTGGGAAGCGTTGATGGCTCAAATTCCCAGACTCGTTATACTTGAGAATCAACTTTCACTAGTGTTTACAATAATTTTTTATCTCTACTTGTTTAAATACGAAGGCTGCTTGGTCCCTTAAATAAAGAAAGCACAATGCAAACAGCATGCAAAATGTTGCAGAGTATCAGTTGCTGAAAACTACTTATAATACTTAATGGGAAAATTAATTAAAAGAAGAGAGAAATATATAATGGATTTTTCATTATAATTATTAGTATTCTGTTTAGGCACCTATTTGAAGTATTAGGAGAAGTGGAGTTATAAAAATGTCCTTAACTTGCTTTAACTTGCTTCATTGAAAATTCAGCTTGAAATAAAGACTAGGTGCCTGAGGCATTGACCAATATTTGGCATGTGCTATATTTGGGCTCCTTGGTCTGTAGTGTGATTTTTACCATTTTCTCTCTGGAACACTGTTTAAATCACAGAGGGATCCTCAGGACAAATGAGAACTCTTTTTGTTTTTTTGCATCAATTCTGTATTACTTTTAAAATTATTAACTGCATCCTCATTCCAATACTTCCCCAGGTTCATTCTTTGATTGAAACTTTTCCTTCTGTTAAGGAAATGGGTGGTAGGAAAGTGGGATGGTGATGGAAGCTGACATGGTGAGGGGAAAAAAGGTGCTGGAGAAATGCGATCATGGTCTTTTCTTCCCCATTGAACTGTGTGTGTCGTTGAGATAGTGAGTTCTGCTTTACTGTCTGACTAGAGCTGTTCAGGAGACAATAGCTGAGTGTACTCAGTCTGTCCTATGCTCAATATTTTCACTGAGAGGAATCCATTTATCTTCTTCCCTGCATCTTTTATCTCACCTCACTTCTTTTAGTGATAAAAATCCATCTAGTAATATGGTAGGTATCAGAAAAAGTGAGGAAAGTTATTTTATCAGTCAGTGAAAACTAGAATCTTAGGCTGTTACATGAAAATGTCACCCCTGTGCAGTCAGAACAGCAAACAATAGTAGGGAGTCTTGGGAAAAATTAAACCAAAAAGAGTCTCTATACTGTTCAGAAAGTCCACAATACGTTTGCAATGGTGAAGTTCTATTTCTGCCCATCTTGAGGTATATAACAACGATGGTGGTGGTGGGAATAAGGGGTAGGGAGCAGTTTCTTTGGTGTTCATTTTTGGATAACCGTAGGAGGCAGATCGGATTAGTGTCCTGGGTGTTCGCTTCCAGGCCTATGTGCTGGGAAGGCAAAACAACTGAAGAAACGGCCTTGATTAGGAAGTGGTTAAATTCTTTTGCTTTTTCAACTTTCTTCAACTTTCTTATTACAAAATTGCAGAGGGGATAGTTGTATGAGAGGCTTTATTTGTTCTTGCAGCAATTAAAAAACCCAACAAATCTACAGTTTCTTGTACTTTTTGCTATATTCCTCTGCAGTGGGTTTTCTGTCATGGTTATACTGTACCTTATATGTGCTGCCCAGCAGTGTACCAGGGAGTGGGATTTGGGGAAAACTTCCAATTAGAGGCTCTACACTTGGGAGACAGCATGAGTATAAGCCAAACAGGTAGAAATTGCAGTACAGAGATATCACATCAATTAAGTCTGAACTGAGCTGAAGACCTCATCTCAAATTCCCAGCTTGTACAAGCAAATAATACTATTAAACATTTATAAAAAGCCTGGGAGAGCTATCTATATATAACCACAAAGAAAGCATAGGAAGTTGTAGTTGAAATAATGGTGTATTACATTTATATTTTACTTGATGTGTGCAGTCTTTGGCAAAGCACATCCCTTGCCACTTTATCCATCTGTTTCTTTATAGTGTTTTGTCTGTGTAGATTCTTTCCTTAGTCTAATACCACAAAATGTTTCTGGGACTAATAATTTTTGTACATAAGATATTGAAAATGTGCTAAGGATGTGAAAAGTGTGTATTCCGGATGATTAAATTATATTCCAAGGTGCTATGCTATTGTCTTTAAAAAGAAATATTGATAACTTGCTCATTCTTGTAGAATCTTTGGCTGAATGAACATTAAAACGTCCATTTAAACTGTCTTATTTCTGCGAGTTACACAACATAGTAATGAAGTTTTTTGTCATCAGCCAATTGCCTGTTTTGATGAAAAACAGTTAGTTGGGAACAGTTTACATCCTTCTGTATTTCCTTTGAGTTTTTCTTGGAGCGAAAAAGCACTGTCATAATCCTGAAGCAGAATCCATCTGTTTCTTGCCATTGAGGAAGCTAAATTTTGAGTTGACTTCAAGAGAAGACCCTTTCTCAGAACTGAACAATAAGTTTATACTTATGCTTAGTATACCTAAGATCGAAAGGCAACTGTGAGTAGGATACTGTGATTGAGATAGATGCAGATTGACTTGTTTTGAAGCGTGCACTTGGATGTCTTACCAGTAATTTTTATTTGGCTTCAGCTATGCCATGCTTTTGAAGGTTACCAGCATAATGAGGAGTTCAATCATTTCACGAGAAGGACTGACCCTTCAAGAACAGAACTGCTAGAAGGAGTAATTCTACACACGATTTGTGGTCTGATGTAGGCTCCTAAATGTCTGTCCAAAGTGATCCCAAGAGTTGTCCCGTCAAAGACACCCTTTCAGAGTCGTCCTGAAGAAAACGAGCAAGATGCATTCCAAATTCAGTATCCCGGGTCTCCTTTGAATGCATCTTTTTCTTGAGACAGATTTCCTGTGTCAGTTCACAAGACCATGTATTTCTGATTCAGAAAGATTTAAAATGGCATCCGCTGAGTAACTGCTGCTTGGTGACTTCCCCCAGTGACTTGAAAACTCTCTTTAAGAGTTGATGTGATGTTTGTGTGTGCCTGTGTTTTCACTCAAAGTAAAGGTTGAGTTCTTACATAGTTGTGAATTCCAGGGTGATTTTTTTTTTTTTAAAGATCTTTGAATGCTTCTACTGTTTTCCATATCATGGAAACTTCATAACACTTTCCAACTGTTGAGATGCAGTTGAGAAGAGTTCGGGACATGGCAATGGCAGGTGACTGTTTGAATTAGTCATATGCTTTCTGAGAGTTGAAGGCTTTAATTTACTTTTTGCATTTTTATCTGTGCTTGAGGAGCATGTAACTTCAAAAGGAAGATCAAATATTATGAATTTCTACTGTTCTGTTTCTTATGTGGAAGTGCCATTAGAAAAGTGTAGGAGGAATAGACAATCAGTTTGAAAGTATGCATAGTGTTGAGAAGATACTGGAGAAAGTGGAAGTGCCCTTATATTCGACTACATAAGGTAGGGAGCTTAAAGGAGGGAGCTCTGGGTAAATCTTGATGTGGATAGAAAACATCTTTTTTTAAGGGAAGCAAGCCTTCTTTGTAACTAGCCAAGAGCTGTGAGTGACATCTTAATGTACTAGCCTTCATAAAGTACTGTGTACTAGCAAAGTAGAAATAATGTAAAAAAAAATATTTTCCTGCATACGTAGGATGTTTTATCCTCAAACACCTCCTGTTAAGCCTACAGCAGCATGGAACTAGGCAGTTTTGGCAAATGACAAAGGCCGTAGGTCCCATACATCATTGCCAAGATGTGTGGCTGGAGCACAGGCAGCTGGAAGCGCTTCTCCCAAATGCATCATGGACTAATACCTTTTCTGTGCCATCTCCCCTGCCTCCCAGCAGCACTTGTATACTCAGAGTTTTGAAAAAGAATAAACAGTGTGAGAGTTCTCCTCTAAATCCAGAAAATGCAATTTATCTTCTCTATCATCAACTAATAAAGGCTTAATATTTGAGGATGTTTGAGGTGTCCCTGTGCTGTCTATCAACCCAACTCTTGTGCTGTGGACCTTGAAATATCCCCAGTGTTCCTGGTTTTCTTCTGTTACTTCCTCTTTATAAATGTTCATTCTTTAGAAAATGACTGCAACACTTTCTCTGATACATCATGTATTATAAAACTCTTTCAAGCTCAGTGGATAGAATGAAAGATGTCAAATCTAGGGAGAGGATATATAAAGGGCAGACGTTTGCACCAACTCGAATGTACAGTGCTTAGTATTTTAATCCCTTAGTCCCTGTGGGATAGACAAGTTGGTAATATCTCCCTTTTATAGATGGGGAAAATATGATAAAGTAAATAAGAGGATATATTTAAGATGTGCATAGATAAATAACTCAAAAGACCAAAGATTTCATTTAGGCCAAACTACAAGAAAAAGTTACAAATGTTCAGGGTTTTTTTTTTTTTGTGGATGAGGACATTCATAACTACATCAGACAACATTAAGAATTTATAGCATAAATATGCTTCAGACACAAGTCAGTTAATAGGTGGCAAAGGACCTAGCAAAGCACTTTCTCTGTGAAGGGATTATTCTGAAATTCTGGATGGCTACATTTCAGGCACCTTTCTTTTTTGCTTTCTGGTATCGGTCACTGTCAGAAAATAGGAAACTCATCATATCTGGTCTATTGATTGTCCACAGCCTCAAGTACTTAGTGCAAAACCAACTTCTTCATATCCAGTACGTTGTGGTACCTTCTGAAAACCTTGTTTTCCTGGTATACTAGTTTGTAATAAAGGTGTATGCTGTCTGTTGTGCTCTGTGCTGATCCCCAGGCAGCTAGCTGTAGGAGAAGAGGGTATTGCTAGGTCCAGGTGACTTACAACAGTTGTTAGCTCAGAGCTCACACCATAGCCATCAGTCACAAAGAAAATCTGTGGTGTGACGTTAATATTCATCACCAGTTTACTAAAATGTTGCTTAATACCCTAAGTTAATCATGTCTCCAAGACAAATGACTTTACATTGTGGATTGTAGAGTATCGCAGCTGCTGGTAATGCATTGTGCTTGCATGAAGTTTTTTTCCATTCATAGATTTCCAAAACTGTGATAATGACTCTAGATAGTCCCCTTGGGAGTTTTTGTCAAGAAAACGGCAGCCTTTTTTCCCCCATAATCTAGACATCTAGTGGAAATTTAAAACAAAACAGAACAAAAACAAACAACAAATGATTCTCTACCAGTGGAAATTCCCCGAATTTCCTCCTTAAGTCTCAAGGAAATACGATTCTTGCACAAAGTTCATCAAGCAGTATTTTAAGCTATTTATCAGTATCTGATGTTGGACTTCCTTATAATTCCTGGGGAGAGTATGAGTTCTGTGGCTGTTCGTCTGCTGACATAGCTGCTTGTGGTAGTCTGCGCCTGGGGAAAGAAGACCAGTTTTTCAGTCTAGGCTGTGAGTGGAACAGCCTTCAGTTCATGAGCAGAAACACCCCTGAGAATGTGCATTTTGTTGAAGGATATTTTTTTCTTTTTTTGGGGGGGAGGGGGTAGTGTCTCTCTGGAGGGTAGGGGGTGTTTCTCATGCTGTTGGAGAACCATTGTCAGCACTTTTTGTGGTCCATCATTGGATGCTTTGGTTTCTTACATAAAAAGACTTGGGCAGGGTGGTTTGAAAATGTTCAACTTTGAGTTTGTGGTTTGTATTCAGAGGGAGAAGCTCTTTATTTCGATCACCAACTGCCAGTACAATGTGTATTATTGATTCCTCCAAGTCTGTGGGATTGATAAGGATTGTCTCCACGAAGTCTTTATCTGGATTTTCTTGATGACATTTTTCAGGTAGCTGTCCTTGTCGTAGACAAGATTTAACAGAAGCAATCTGGGCAACTTGACTACACCAGCAGAGAGAAGTCAGCTTTTGGGTGCAGCTCTGAAGGTGTACTCGCAGTCTCTGGATAACTTTCAGAAGTTCTGTTTTCTCAGTCCTTTTTCTCTTGTCTGACAACTTCATTCTTTGATTTCTAAGATAGGTGGACTTTTATTTGCAGGAAAAGGCAAGAGAGGAATTCTTTAGGAGTCTAGAGAGCTTTGGTGAAGAACTGTCAGGCTGTCCAATGGAAAACTCTTGCTTGAGACTGTCCCTCTGATCAAAGCAAGCTTTATGCTTACAGGAAACTTTCACTTAATTGTTTTTACGTGTGTCCTTGTAAAAAGGATTTTGATGTCCAGTTTCTCAGTGACACACTCTTCAACTTTATTACATTTTCTGATGTTTCCTGTGTCTATGAAGATACTGACTTTAGCTTTACAACTATTTTCCTCGACTGTGCCTTGAGGCTGCTGCATAGAAAATGTTAAGCTAATCTGTTCATCTAGAATATCACCATGCTGCTGGTTTGTCTGGAAAACATTGTTGTGGCTTTATGCAGACAGCTGTTACCAGCATGGATGTTGGCATGGGCCCAGCTTTGAGCAGGAGCTTGGACTAGAGGCTTCCAGAGGTTTCACCCGAAATTAATTTAGTTTGTGTAATAAAGAGGAAACTTGAACTTCAGAATGCCCCTTCTACTTTTTAAATGGTGTGAAGGTTTGAGTTACAAAAAGGAATTCTTGGCCAGTTAGTAAAGCTCATGGTAACTACCTACTTCTGCCATGTTCTTGTGGGCTATCAGCAAGTTCACAGCTATAGCTGAAACAAAAAACAAGAAACAGGAGCACTTCTGTTCTGGGGGAAATTATTCTATACATCCCATTGAAAGGACCCTGTAATCCATTTACTCCAGAAATGTGACAGAAGTTAATGGATGGTTTTAGTGAAGTAGGGCCACATAAAGAGACAGATAGTATCTACTTCTAAACATGCCATGCCCATGCTCTGAAAGTCTGCTTCTTCAATGTGTTTTCCCTTAAGCACATCTCTGTTGGGTATCTTAATATCTCCTGGCAATGGTGTTTTTCATTAGGGGTTTGTTGTTTGCTCTTGTTAGTTTCTCCCCTTTTTATCCCCCTTGATGTTCTTTGCTACCTGTCCTCTGAGATTCACCCATGTACCTGGGGTTTCTTTCCTTTTTGTCTCAAAGGGGGATAAACGCGTAGTGCTTGCGTACTTAGAGCTGCTCAGCTTTAGAATGTGCAAATGGTTGCCCGTGGCTGATGTTTAGTCAGAAGTGGTGACATACCATAGTTAAAAAATCTTTCGGGTAATTCTGCATCAGTTTTAAGTTGAGCTCTTGGCCTTTTTAACTTTTAAAAGATCTCCAGTGTCACTCAGTCTTCAAAAGTGAAGACTATCCACAAAGAAGTCTTCGTTCAAACTCTTTGAATTGGTTCAGCTGTTGAGGAAATATGATGGAGAGGAGGGTGCATTACTATACCTGTTATTGTCCAATTGGTGAATATTATGATGGAGAACAAACACAGACTGATATGTCAGATCTTCCTCTGCAGGAATAAAAAGAAGGATTGTGGGAGGAACAATGCATGAATTTATATTGAAGTGAATGAGAATGAAAAGTTTGTCCTTAGAAATAGTAGATTGTCATCTCTTTGGCTTTTTTGAAAAGCTACGTATGTAGTCATTTGATGCCCACAGTTTTCGGTGGATATTTTCCTGTTGGAAGAGGATTTTGTGGTAGCTGCTCAGTGAAAGAAAAACTTCATCATTTGTTAAAAAGCCCTGAAGTTTTTACCAGTATATTACTTGGCTCCCAGATGAAATAGCCCATATTTTCTTTTCATTCTAACTCTTTTCTCTTTTCTTTTCTTTTTAAAGAAACGATTGAAAGCAGCAGAAGCAGAAAGCAAGCTAAAACAAGTGTATATACCCAACTAGTAAGTATATTTCTGTATTGTTTTGTTTTCTATTTCATTGTAGAGGGTTTGGTGTAGCAGTTTTCATGGCCTGCCAATATTATGTATTTGCTTTAATTACATAATGAGAGGCATAGTTGAACAAAGATGTCGGAGAACTATTAAATTAGGTTACCAATATAACAAACCTTCTGCTGATGCTTGAATTCCTTTGTATTTTAGCTGTGTTAATGCTAACCACCCTGATGCTAATAAACAGCTGGGAGCCCTGTGGAAGAAAACACGATAGCTTTAGTAGTTCAAAGCTGGCTAGAACAAAGCAGCACTCCTCCCAGTATGCTTACGCTGCTGCTTATGAGTGTGTAAAAGACAAAGCTGTTCCCACACTCTGACCTTCCACTTCTGCAATACAGGGTATTTCCTCCATGAGCAGTGGAGGACTTTCCCTTTGGGGCTTTCCTGGTTAGGATGCTGTGCTGTCATCTTGCTCATTTCCTTCATCCAGTATAATGTTCCCATCCTGAAGCGACCGTTACTTATGTCTTCTAATTTTTATTTTTATATGGACTGGGAGTTGGGGATTTGGTATCAGGTCAGCACAGTTGTGAACAAAAGGGTAGCTAATTAACTACTCAGTAATATGTGGTTTATTAATTTTTGTCATCAGTGGATCACCAGTGTGTGATTGTTTCCCAATGTCATTTAGAGATATATATATATAAAAATTTATATATAGAACTATATTAAAATTAGTATATAATGATATATAATATGTGTATATGTATTAAAGAATACTTAGTAAAATGTGTTTCTTCTCTTGCATTTCTTCCACATAACCCAGTCGACAGTTGTTATAGTGTGGAACTTTGAATCTCCCCCGTCCTTTCTCTTTTCAACTTCCACTTCCCATGTGTATTATTCCCAAATAACTCTTTTACTCTTTTATGCTATCTCCTTTCAAATACTTATGAACTTCTACAATGTGTTCTGTTACTTAAGGCAAAATTAAGTTTTACATGTTTAGCTTGAAAGACAGTCCCTTATTTCTTGTGAAAATAGAGGATCCCTGATTTCTTTTTTGCTCTGAAATATGTAGATATCTCTCAGGTGAATTTGCTAAAAATTAGGTGTAATATTCAGAGTAAAACCAAATAGATTTCTTGTGCAATTTTTAACAGTACTACTTTTTGTGGATGGTGTTACTCTGCAGGGGGACACTGGACATAAAATTAAACAGGAATTCACAATGTGATAAGCTTGTAAAGCAAAAGCCAATGTAATTTACACTGGATGCAAAAGGGTATTGGAGACGAGAGAGCCTGGTAGTCTTGCTGTTGATCTTGGATTATAATGTATGTAGGCTGTGCTTTGTATTTGAAAGGTTATGGTTCTCATTTGATAATGGCTGTCTGGAGTGGGATCTTATCCCTCAACACTATCTCAGCAAGATAATTCTTGTTGCTATCTAGAGAATATAATCAAATCAGCAACGTACCTCTCTACTTCAGGAAAAGACTTCTGTCTCTACCCATGTGGTTGCTATTTTTATCTCTGGCTTTGATTTCCAGTCACAGTTGAATTTTGGGTTATACCTTAACTTACATATTGTTTAATTGATAAAACGGGTGTCAAATTTTCCTCCTCCTTCAACACCCTTTCATGTGTATCAGGAAAAGTAGCAATTGTGTATGTGACTTAGTCCCGCATGAATGCTTCTGCTACTTTTTTGCTATTAATACTACCAAATGTGGCAACAATTAAGTATTCTAAGATTTTTGGATTATTTCTACTCAAGTTTCAGTACAAGGTCTGGCACACAGGGAATGTATTGCATCTACATTATCTTGTGACCTAGAAGAAGATTATGTTCTTGGCTTGTAATAGCAATACACAGTGTAGGGATCTAAATATCAATGTTATTGATTTGTCCTTATCATGTTACTGAGCCCATTCCTGTTTCAAGGCTTGAACCATAATGATCCACTTGTCACCTCAAAAATAAATTACTTGATGTAGACTGTCACAAGACCTACGCAGAAGTGTATCAGCTGATTGAGTGAAACCTATTCTAACAATAACTGATGTAAAATTGTTTGCAAAGAGAGACCCTGGAGGATATCAATCTCAAACAGTTTTATCTTTTTTTTTTTTTTTTCTTTTGTCTCTGGCTGTCTTCCACTGATAGGACTCTCGTTTGTTCCTGTGATGTTAATAGGAAAATCTAGGAAGAGGGGAGGACAATAATAAGAAAAACAATAGAAGCAGTCTTCAAAGGTTATTTCTCATGTCTCATACATATTATACAGTGAAAAATAACAGCTCTATGTGAAGCTTTAGAGTTGATTTTTTTTTTTTTTAACTTGAGACTGTGCCCCAAATTTATAATGTGGGTAACTGAAGCATGCAGAGTCATACAGGTAATTGATTTGAGGTTCTCAAGTCCTAAACCAACATCCCAGATATTGGAAAAACATTTCTGTCCTAGATATTGGACAAACATTTCTGTGCTCCTTCCGAGAACAACCCTGGTTTTGGGATGAATGTCTGTAGTTCATGTGACTGAACCAATGTTTGTATGCATCCCTTAGGTTGAAAAGCACTAACCTGCTTTCCTGGTGAAAGGAAAAGGTATAAAATCAGTTGAATTCTGCATTCAGGAAATACTGAAAAAAAAAATTTAATTGTTTTCTGTAGCAATTGCTCTGTCAGTGGGAGGCAGCAGCAGAAGCCTGAACATACAAAGAGATTCCATGTTCTTACACACTTCATTCTGCCATCCACCAGTGGGAATGCAGGGCTGAGAGACCTTTCTTGTTGCAGATGTAGTCTCAGTCTCTTTCTTCTTCTAGTGTGTACCCAAACATACTCTTCAGGCTGTTGTGGAAGTTGTGTTCTGGTTTTATTTGTCTTATGGGCATCATATGTACTAGTTACTTGCTTCTTTTTGATGACGGTGTGGTTGTGTAGCTGGGATTTTTTGGAATTAGGACATCTGCAAATCACAAAGGCTGAGACATAAAATTTTGTGTAACTTTTCTGTCTTTTGCTTAGATCTAAGTGGTAAGAACAGAAAGGGAAGAATGAAGTGCTCCATACAATCCCCAGTCTCCAAAATGTATTGATGTAAAATGTAAATTTTAAATTTACATCTGTAAATGTAAACTAATATAGTCTACTTACAGTATTTTATCTGAGAATCTCAAAGCACCTTTAAAGCTGTAAACGCTGCCTTGCAAACACTTGTAAAGTAACGAAAATATTATTCTCTCTACCCTGCCTCTTTTTTTAAGTGAATAGGGAAACTAGAGGAATAGGTCAAAGCTTTGGATGACTGCAAGGGGCAACTGCTTAACCAGCTGAAGATAATTCCTTTGTCTGTCTGTTTCTTGGTTGTCCTCTGCCTGAGGAGCAAGACTTTTCCTTCCCTGCTTAATTGTGCAGAGGTCCATTGCAGCATGGAAAACTTAAAGGTGTAACACTGTTCGTTCTGTTGTAGCTGTGCTAGTTAAAACGGCGATCTTCAGCATTTTGTTGGAGAAGGCTTCTCATTTTCAAAAAGCATTGTGTAGCAGTCATTAGACCTGTTCTTAGAAGTGGGTATTTACAGTAGCCTGGGGAGTTCTGATGAGAGCTCACCTCTCTGTTGTCTTTATAAGGAATCCAGACACTTGCATTAGATGCCCAGAGGTAGATGTCATAAATGGTCCTTACGAAGTATTAAAAACTGTTCTTAATTCTGAGGCTTTATTTCTTAATTGTTCTGCTGCATCTAGCACCACTATGACTTTTTCAATAACAGGATACATTCACCGATGGTGTTAAGTTTACAGGTATCTTTAACAACTAAAATTTTATCATTGTGCTGTGGGTCAAATGCTAGCCAGTCATACAGTGATTTCGGTGTTCTGCGTGGCTCAGGTTTATCTTCAGGTTGGGTTTTTTTGCCCAAGGGCTTCAGTCCATGATGACTGACTTCCAGTGCCTTCTTTCTGCACGTGCTTTATCAGCTTAAACTTTTCAGTTGAGTTTGATCTCCTGCAGAATACAGCTCAGAGAGCTGCACTTCATGATCGCTGTTTTAGCATAACTGACTGCTCCGGTGCAATTGAAACCCATTGAAAAGACTTCTGTTCTTGATGTAAGAACTGGAAATGATGGCTTACCACACCATCAGTATTCTCACTACCTTATTTGCATCTTTCACTTCAGCTTCATTAATTGCTTAATGATTCATCCAGTTATTCATCTAATTCTCCTGTTAATAGCTGTAGCAGGCTTTGGTGATATCAAACAAGTTTAATTAACATATCATCAACAGTTAGGAGCTTTTTGCTTCTCATATGATGAAAACATTAGCTGCCTAAATTTTATTGTTACTGCCCCTGTGAAACTTGACCTTAGCTCTGGAGCAGCACACTTTCTGGTGCTTGTTGCAGCTACATAAATTGTACTGTTCCAGAATCCTGAAGTGAAGTTATTGCCTCAACTACAGCGTGACAGTGTTGTGATTAGTGTGATTTGGTGATCAGCTCTCGCCCCTGCATCCCTTTCACTTGTGTCTGAAATACAAGTTTGGTAAGAGGACAGTGGAGTCCAGCCATCGCCCTCCTTTCTGGACGTGATCTTAGTACTTTGGATGTGCGTGCCGCTGCATGCAGTCTTGTTCTTAACTGTTTACAACCAGACACATCAGGGCTTTCTGGCATGCTGCTCAAAAAAAACCCCACCTTTTTGTGTGCTTTGATGATGGAGTTTGACTCCTTTACTGCCTTTTTCGGAGGATAAACCTATGTATATAAGGGAAGCAACATGTGTGATGCTGAGCTGTAAGACCCGGAGTGGAGGCTTAGTTTTGTTCAGTCTTTTGCTCTGTCTGTTGAGCAACATGCTTGTAACAGTGTGCATCTGTGAGGACTGTTTGTTTTATAGCATCTTGGTAATGTTTGCACATGGACTTTGCTAGTGAATCATTGGCAAAAGTTCTTTTGCAGCAGGTTACTATAGTGACATCCCAGAGCAAAATGCTGGGTAGCATGAATGTACCTCCTTTCAACTTTCCCTTTGTTAAATGTGTCTGCAGATCTGCTGCCATCTGTGGTGTCAGAACTTCGTGCTGTACTGATAAACACGCTGACACACTTTAATCCTTGTAAGAGCCGGGCAGATTAATAAGCAAAAGGAGAAGAAAACCTAATCAGGCTTGTTAATCTAAATGGCTTTATTTTTTTTCTCTTCTCTGCTTCTTTTGGGTTGTGTATGGGCTGTTCAGCGTGCTGAAGGAACAAACTATTTACAGTATTTCAGTGCTGCTTAGCCTCCTAGCCTTTCTCTTCTGCAGGAAGGCCCTGAATTTACAGCGAGGAAGCACCATCAGAATGCTATCTGAAGTTTTTCTTGGACTGGAAAACACTCTCTTATCTCTTCATGCAATGTGTATGTGGTCCTTGTGTAGATCATTCACAGCAAAACCCATTTTGTCTCTATAGAAATGGGGCTTTACCAAGCTCTGTATCTAGTGCCTGATCAGACATTTTCAAATGAGGAGAAGGATGACCTTCTGGTTTCCAGGGCAGTGTAAGCTTTTCAGTGGCATTTGGGTTTGTTTTCTTCTGAATTTCTTCAGTTTTCTTCAGAATTCAGTCACTTGGAAGTCCTTTGCTTTCAAGGGTCATTGCTGAGAACATGAAACCTAATATTGATGCCCCATTAGGAAGAAATTAATTTGGCCATATTCCCACAATGCTGTTTTTGCAGCCCTAGCCAGAGTGATAAGTAATAAAAAGTCTGGGTCCCTGAAATCAGTGTGACTCCTGTGTCAGTGTGCAACTGATACGTAAGAAAATGCATTTTCAGAAAGCTGTTTTGTAAAGCCTATTTTAAGACATTTCTGCTTGAATAAGTGGATTCCAAATCATGAGTTTATTAGTTGGAAATAAAAGGAATATGCCAGCTTCTCAGTCTTAAGGTAAGAGAACATGGGTGAAACGTAATTGGCACAAGTCTACCTGCTTTTTGTTGCTTCTGTAAGCTGAGCTCCTAACAGCACCTTGGAGTCTCTGCATGTTTTATAAGCTCCCAGTGTATTCTTCTTCTCTGAAAATTCTTGTGTGACTTCTCCCATCTTCCTCCATGCCCCAGAAGTCCTGTCCCTGCAATATTGATTCTCTGTCCTTCCTGTTCCCTCCCATGCCAAGGATTTTTTGATGAATGCCTCATTTTTCCCCTCAGACACCTCTTCCTCTGCAGAGATTTTGTACTATTTCAGACTGCTCTCTATGCCAAGGTTTTGTTTGACCTTCCATTCTGAGGTCCTGCCAGTAGCTTCCCCCCCTGTTCCCCGAGTCAACATTTCCAAGAGTATAGGGATGAGCTGAGGTGACTCAGATGTCATTATATTAGAATGTATTAGTGACAGCCATCAATGCATTTCTTGCTCTACAAATGTTAGGCTTTCAGACTTTTTCCATTTAGTACAAATCTAAATGCTTTCTATTAGAAGCACAGACCATAGTTAAAGACTTGTCAGAAGGCTCATATTCATGAAAATCTCTGTATATATGCTATGTCCAAAGATTCTGTTCAATGTGTTGGGTGTGCTTGTGCAAATTGTGGCTACATGGTGCAAACCTTTGCAGTAACACAATGTGGAAATACTTGTGACTGCAGTCTAGGGTTATATTTTCCTGAGTAAGACAGGGGTTGCCCTTTCTCTTCTACCTCTTCTGCTCCATCCCCTAGCCTTCTTGTTGGAGGTTTAAGTAACATATCCTTTATGTTGAGGACTTAGATCTGTAGGTGAGATCTTTTTGTCACCTAGATTAGAATATCTGGGATAGTGAGGAAGATACCTGGCCTCACTGGTTTGTTTTTCAATGGGTTTGCACTCTGGAAAATGGCACCTAACAGTTGTTGTTTTTATTATTGGTGTTACTTAAATATTATTGGAGACCGTATGTTCATGGAAGTAAGATTTCTGGTAAGTACAGCTTGTTCTGGAAGCCACAAGATGAACGAAATTTAAATCTTCAAACATTTTGGGCCATACTTTTGAAAGTCAAGTAGGAAATTGCATGCCTCAATTAATGTTTGTCCTCCTTTTTGCTTTGTGTTTTAAGTAACAAGCCAAACCCCAACCAGATCAATGTAAATAATGTCAAACCAGGAGTGGTAAATGGTACTGGAGTACAGGCACAGAACACGGGAGCAGGACGGGCCTGTGAAAGCTGTTATAGTAAGTGACGTGCCAGTACGGCAGTTGTGCAGAGAGAGTGTGAGTGCTGTGATGCAAACAGTAAAGTAAAAGCTGTGTTGTGGTGGGAGGTGGGAGAGAAAGCTTTGGAAGGGTGGAGGGACAGAATTTGACATAGCAGCATTTAAGCAGAGGTGGTTTTTTAGTTATTGGTGTTACATTTGTAAATACAATTACGAAATACTAAAGGGGGAGTTAGTAAATGTCCTCTGTAATTGCAGGTAGTTATTGAACAAAGACTTAAATCACCAAGATGTGAATTGGACAATTTTTCATAATTTTTTAGTAGATTTCAAAATATGTGATATCATTATATTTGGTCTGTTGGCTGGTATTAATATACTGAGTTCTAATGATTGTGCTCCTTTGTGGGAGCCTTTAGAGATGCTGGAATGTAGGACTGAATGAGAAGTTAAGTCACAAATTTTGTACATTCTTCAGTCGTAAAATTAATGTAGGGGGAGTTCCTGAGGACAATCTTCCCTCTCTCCCATGCTCTGCAGAAATTGTTGTCTACCAGTCTTAGAAAACGAGAACTTTCAGTTTCATTGACAGAAAATTGTCCCATCCTACTAGTTATTTTTTTCTGTTCATGTTTTAAAAGGGGTTTATATTTGTAATTAATTCTGCTGAAATCACAAGTACATTTAACAGTGATGTGATGACATTGAAGCCATCATCAGTTTTTAAGGTCTGTTTGAGCTTTGCACTGTCTTTGTGTGGGTTTTCTTTGTGATGGTTTTCTTTTGTGATGGTTCTAAAGAGAATAAGCTCTGAAAAGTGATCCTGTTTAAGGATATATATAATTTCCACCTTTGTTATCTCTAGCCACACAGTCTTACCAGTGGTATTCTTGGGGTCCCCCTAACATGCAGTGTCGTCTCTGTGCATCCTGTTGGACCTACTGGAAGAAATACGGTGGCTTGAAAATGCCAACACGGTTAGATGGGGAGAGGCCAGGACCAAACCGCAATAATTTGGTAGGTATCTGCAAAGCAGACTGCTTGGTGCTCTTGCCTGGAAAGCTAGTGCCATGATATCTAACTAGTTGTTCGCTGTTCTTAAATATTTAACAAGAAGAAGAATGCCTTCAGCCTTCATTGTTGTCCTTGGGTTTGGTATTTCATGTCTTGCTAAAGTTGGCAGGTTAACTTCGGCTCTGAGTAATTTGTTGCCAAGTACTGCGCTGAGAAAAAAAAAATCATTTGTTTAGCAAACTAGGCATCAAATGCATGGGATAACTTAATGAAGATGGAGAAAAATGAAATGCCAGCCAGTGTTTCTGGTATTCAGTTTCCATGATTTTTGCTGTAGGGGGAAGAGGACTTTTTTTTTTTATCATAAAAGAATTCATTATTTCCCGAAACCTGTTCCGTTTCCCAAGGCACATTCAAAATTAGATACCCCAAATAGCTAGTGGCGTTTTAGAGAGATCCCTTATCTTGTTTTTGTACTTCATCCTATTTTTTTTAATTAATCCTCCTTCCTTTTGGATAGGTTTGAGTAAGCACTGTATCAGCTGCTTCTGTTTATTTTTTCCTCTTTTATTTAAAAACCAAAATACTCAGAATTTTTCTGAATTTGTTGGAAGTTCAATCTGGAAGCATCATACCTTGAGCTGATTGGAAAAAGTGGCTGCATCACATGGACAGAAGGGTAGTGCACACTGAACTTTGGTCTTAGATTAATGTCTTTCTCCTAGTGTTTGCTATCATTCCCTTCCTATTTTATTTCTTTTGTTTAACCTCTGTCCTTTCCAGGCTTCTCTTTGCCCTCTGAAGCTATCTAATTGCTGAGATAACTGCCAGGTTTTATCAGCCTTATACCTTTTGTTTGTTAATTAAAAAGTATGCAAGTAGTCAGAAAGGGGAAAGCCTTGTTCTCCCCAAACTGAAATCTCCTCCTGTTTTCTAACCGTGGGCAGGTCTGAGATGATCAGATACTACTTTCATTATTTTATTGGTTCACTTGGTTGCTTTTCATGAAGAAGATACTGCTTTGGCTCTCTGTAGTCAATAAATGTCTTTCAATAGTATTCTTTATTACATGCAGTGAATATTTGACAACTATGTAAATGCATTCAGAGTAAGATTTAAAACATATATTCTTGCAACTTTGAGACAAAAGCATTCTTGCATGCTGTAAGTTTGTTTTGGGAAGTGAGTTTGTGATGTATATTTTAGCCATACAGCTACTTTCTGATTTTTCTTTCCCTTTTACAAGTGATTTGTTGTAAGAAGTTTGCATTGTATATCTAAGCACCCAAAGTCTGTTGACTCCATATGAGTACTAAATTACGTGATAGAATCGGGTGGCTTCTCCAGTTCTGGCTTCTGGACCTCTGCTTTAAAATTTGGGCAACACAGAAATATATACTTCCCTGTGAAGAGAAAGTATTTACCTTTGTTTTATCTTTTGAGATATTTTGGAATAAAATTCTAAATGTTCATGGGTAAGATTTGGGAAATGGGGAATAGCTGGGCTGAAATATTCTCATTTGTAACACTGTTTCTGTTCTTATGTCTGTGAATCAGTAGTTGAAAGTGATTTTATATTCTATCTCTTCTTTAACTCTATACTTTCTAATAATTATTTTTTAGAAACCCTATTTATTTTTCTTTCTTTTTAGAGTCCTCATGGTGTGCCAGTACGAAACAGTGGGAGTCCCAAGTTTGCTATGAAGACACGACAGGCTTTCTATCTCCATACAACAAAACTGACAAGAATTGCCAGACGTTTATGTCGAGATATCTTGCGCCCTTGGCATGCTGCAAGACACCCCTATCTGCCTATTAACAGCGCAGCAATCAAAGCAGAATGTGAGTGGTGATGCAGCTGGGACCTCCTTGCAAAGGAGCCCATTGAGATTCCTTTCCTACAAAGTTTGAGCTGCAGCTTCTTGAGATGCTCTCTTGCATGTAGCTAGTGGTTGCACAAAATCTAGCTATACTTGTAGAGTGTTCTAACTGATTGTAGGCCAAATAACTTTGAAAATTCATGAGTTGTTTGTTTTAAAATATTAATGCTTGCTATTATATTTAGCATCCTCCTGCATTTGTGTTCTATTGCCAAGACATGCTTGCAACCTGTAAAATTTCTTTTAATTGGAAAGCTTTTTCAGGACACTTGAGTTATTCATTTAGTTTTGCTATAATATCTAAATATCTTTACCCTCTAATTATTTTTCTTTGTTTTGCAGGCACAGCACGTTTACCTGAGGCATCAGAAAACCCACTGCTATTAAAGCAAGTGGTTCGAAAGCCTTTAGAAGCAGTACTCCGGTATTTAGGTATTAAAGAAAACAAACACCACCAAACACAAAAAACCTCAACCAAACAAAAAGCCATACTGGCTATTTCTGCTAACCATTTCTTTTTCCATTTGGTTCTGGATTTAGATGCCGGTTCTGGATTGAAAAACAAAACATGAAAACCTTCCCATGCACTTGTCTGTTTTCCCTTTCCTACTTCATTTGACAGACCGAGTGGCTCAGCAGTCCACTCTGGGCTCACAGAGCTCTGTCAGAAACTTTTTCAAGAGAAGGGAGGGGGATGTGTTTGCTGTGGCTTCCCATGTATACGGAGACAAGTTACCATCTGCTAATGGAGGCACAAGCGTAATGTTTTGGGAACAATTGGTCAGTCCACTGTTGCAATTTTTGGGCTGTCTGGAGGCAGTTCCTAGAGTTGGATCCTCCAAGAAGCCTCTTGGGTTTAGGACAGCACTGTGTCCCACAGCTTGTGAATCAGTTGCTGGCCATTCTATGCTGGAGCTGGACAAGGAAGACTACTTCCGTTCTTTCCTTTCTTCTTATTTTGGACAGTTTTTTGTTATGGTTTTCTTGAGGACTTGGGCCTCATCAGCTGATTGATTATGGAGGAGTACCAAGTAGCTCTTTTCTAGGACCTTGGTGTAAGTTTTAGGTGCTGGAAGCATCTAAAGTGATGCTACATGACATGCCAGCTCTGACTACAGATGCATGCAAAATCAGTTTCCCTAGTGTTGCCAGTTGCTAGAGATACCCTGAAGACATGTCTCAGGTTATTACAGCCATCTAATGTGAGTCTAACCACAGAAAGCTAGCTTGGACAGTGGTACTTTGAAGGCTTCCAGATTAACAAGGAAATTGATTGCCTTTTTACTCTGATAAGGAACACTGGAGTTGATTTTATGTTTCTTTGAACATTTTTGTTGATGAAATATTGTACGGCTCAGGGTTTATTAAATATTTACTGCTTCTCTGTTGAGTGTTGTACTTCTACTGTGTACTAATGAGATACACAGATGGAGAAACCTTTGGATACGCATAGTGCAACCAGAGAAAGCCAATAAAGGGAGAAGTTTTGCTGCTGGATAAAATCCTGCTTTTAATAGTTGTACAGAATGTAGCGGTAGATTCTGAGATTTAGCTCTGTGTCAGGGTCTCCATTTGACTACTGAGCTGGGAGAAGGGAGTGAAGGAAATGGAGGGAGGCTGATAGACTGGCAAGAAGGTATTTTTGGAGGTGTTGTGCTCAGGGTGCTTTAAGTTTTATGTTACTCGGCTCTTTGGGTGTGAGAAAAACTCATTTGCTGTTGCTTGTAACTTTCTCACAATCTTTTCAGTTGAACACTGTGTGCTTGATCTCAGCCTTGGCCAAAAGTTTGAATTCAGACTCCCTGTGTTCTTTATGGTGATGCTTTGAATCTTCACTCGTTTGACCAGTTTAGAAATTGTATTTTTTACAAACCTTGCAAAACTGGCAAAGCTGTAACTGTAAAAAGTTTAGGGGTGTTGCATGACTGCTCAAAGATGGCTTTTAATATAGAGCACCCCCAAAATCATTCTAAATTGTTGGAGAATAGTGTTTTGGAAATAAATACAATGTGCTTTTGTTAGCAGCTTTTATTTTAGTATAATATTATGACAATGGTTTTAACATCTTCAGTAGAGGTGTATTCGTAAATATACTTAAAATGCTTTATATAAATAGCAATCTCCAGTCAAAATTATTGACTGAGACAGTTTGTATGTAAGGGGAGGTATAGTCACCTTAGAAGTTTGCAGGTTGTTTTCAGATTTATAATTCCAGTATCTTCACTAATAAAAAACCCCACCTTGCTGTTTTACAACAGAGTCTCATCCATGTCCTCCGAAACCAGATCCTGCAAAGAGCTTGTCCAGTTCTCTCAACAATCTGACTCCTGCTAAGTTTACACCTGTCATAAATAATGGGTCCCCAACTATCCTGGGAAAAAGAAGTTATGAACAACACAATGGAATGGATGGTAAGTATTTTTCTGCAAAATGTATATTGTCTCTATAGGCTTTTTCTTCTGTCCTTTTATTGATACAAGGAGATTATTTGAAACTATAGTCCTTTATATAAATTTCAGGTTTCTTATTCTTGAGGGAGGCTTATTTTTCCCTTTTGTAAAAGTCACTTGTCCCATTTCTCCTTCTGGGTGACACACACCATGTGTACTGCCTGGGTGGTGCATGCACATAAAGCTGCTGTGCTAGTGGAACTCTGTCTAGCTTGACCAACCTTGCAAATGGGATAGTGAAGGAGAAACTTCCCTTCAATTTTTAAATGAGTAGTATGAAGAAAACCTTAATAGCTTTTTCCAGTGATGTTTCCTTTTTCTTTTGACGTTTATAGCTTTTTAACCTGTAGGTAGTAGCTGTGCAGTTCCCAGGTGGCTTTGTAACATGCAGATCACCTGGCTTTCAGCAAAGCTACTAGAGACTGCATGCCATTGAGAAAGGCAGGCTGCTGCTTAGCTGAGGGAGGCAGACGAGCCAGATCTGGCGTGGCATAAACCTGCTCCTGCCTTGTGCAGAACCAGAGCATTTGATTTTGTTGGCCCTGTCACTGAGCACCTCTGTGCAGTGGAGTTTGGACTTTATCTCCTCAAGAATAAAAGGCAAGGGGAAGGTGTTTGAAGTGGGAGATAGATGCAGGATGTTCCTGGCACGGACTCCAGGGCTCTGTTCTGAAGAGTTGCTCTTGCCTGAGAGTGTCGAGGAAGAGAAAGTGCAGTCATTTTCTCAAATGAGGATAAAAGGGTCTGTTCGAATGGTCTTAACAGGAGTGAGAACATGGAGGGTAGCTCTCCTTAACAGGAGAAAGGAACAGCTGGTTTAATGGTGACTCTGAGCAGGGAGGGCGATACAGAGAATCCTCTCATTTTTTACCTTTAATTTTAACTTTATATGTGGCTTATCTGAAATATAATTGCAAACATTTAATATCTTATTGTTTGTGTTTTAACATTAAGAACTTTTTAAACTGCTGCTGTTCAGGTTGCTGATGTGATGTTTTTCTCTTTTCTGTTCACTTGTGCTCTGTCAGGCAACATGAAGAAGCGCCTGTTGATGCCTAGCAGGGGTAAGACCTTGAAGCTGCGCTCAGCTTGTGCTAGGAGAGTGATTTTTTTAGTTTCATCTGCTGGCTTGTCTGTGCTTTGTGGCTAATGAGTCTGTGTGCACCTTCTGTGTAATGTCTAAGTGTTCCTTGGGTAACCATTTCCACCCATGGTTATGCTGCTCACCTTCCAGGCTTTTCACATGCAGACGACAAATTGTACAACTGTACTGAAGACATGAAGTGCTATGTTCACAATTGATTACTAATTCCTAAAGCTGACAGAACAGTTTTCTAGCAGTTTTGTGAAACTGCTGAGAGCTGTGATGGTTGGTTTGAAACTAGGTGTTGTTTCACTGTTTGACTTTTAAGAAATCAAAGGTTCATGCGTCCTGAACTATTTTAAATACACTTCAACCAAAAGAAACAGAAGACAGTATGCTCATTGAGTCCCAAGTTCAAGCCTCTGTATTTTCCACTGTGAGTGGACAGTCTCACTGGTGAGAGACTGTCTGCAAGTTCTCTACTTGCAGTAGAAATGGTTTTCGAAATTTCCAGAGGTTAAAAATTAATCTGACTACTGAATAGACCTCAGAAGCTTTAGTTTGTGATAATGCAGGAAACATACATATGATGTCACTTAACCAAGTTCAACAGAACAGACAAATTTTGAATAGTTAGGATATACAGATGTCATCGTCAGGCAGGCAAACATGAAAACTCAAGTTGATGTGTTAATGGCTGACACTGCATGCCCTGATGTTAAGCTTTGTGTTTAATGGCTGAGGCAGTGGATGACTGTTATCAATATTTACATGCATGCATGTATAAGTGCATGTGGAAAATAGAATGAGGACAGTGATCATTCTACTATCTTGCTCTCTTTGGGAATTTATACCTTGATATTGCGTTGCTGAGTTTTTAATGTGCTTTTTAACTTTTTTGTTTCGGGAGGAATAACAAAACCCTGCTACCTTGGTCAGTTTGGCTCCCTTGGAAGCCTTGTCCACTAATGAGGGATGTAGATGCGGAGTAGCTCACTGAATTTCCACAGCTCCTAGTGACTATCTGCTTATGGGCATGCCTGCTGCTCCCTGCTAAATGTCCTCCTCAGCAAGGGGACTGCTGAGTCACTCAGCAAATGACACACTTCTGAAGCTCTGAGGTGTTATGGCCCAAAGGAAAGAATTAAAAGAAGAACTGATCCTTCCGTCGGGAAGGTGCTCTCTGCTTAGAGCACCAGACTTGTTAACCTGAGACCATTGACTTACAGGAAATGGAGGATACTTTAGTGTTTTAAAATGTCTGTCTGCTAGTAAGTGTATTTGATTAGATACATTTCAGTCATAACTGTTGCTGGAGCAGTTTGCAAAAAGAAGATTTTGGTGAAGTACCTATTCAGGCTCCTCAGAATACGTGTTTCTCTGAATCATATGTGTGTAGTTGTGCAGGGGCTGGCTCTCACCAAAGCGCCTGCTGCTTTACCTGCTCAGTCTGTTCTCAGCCAGCCACTGAAATACTTGGAGTAGTATTTGTTCCTGTAACTCCTAGGTAGCAGAGTACGATTCAGTCCCAGAATCTGTCTGTCTGCTGGGGTAGTGAGTGTTAACTGGATAGTTCTGTGAGTGGTTCAGCTTAAACTTGTTGGTTGAGATTTATTTGTGAATGAAAGATGTTTGCCACGCTGCAGTTTGAACATCTGGAATATTTTCTGACCCTGGGTTGCTGGAAGCTTTGCCAAGACAGAGAGGGAAGGAAACCACCTGCAAGGAAACAAAGTTTAAAGAACTTGGAACAGGGAAACAGATGGTGGAAGTTCAGTGGATCTATTTTTGTCCTGGAGCCAGTTTGTGTGCCAGTGACACTTAGCACTGGTTCCCAGTTGCCTTACATGTGAGTTGTAAGCTTTGCTCGCTCTGGGCACAGCTAACGCCTGTTTCCTGTGCCATGCCAGAATTGGGAACATAGTGTTGAGACTTCTTCTTGCCTCTGGATGGAGTCATGCAGGCTTACTAGTTTGGGGGGGGCTGCTGATGGGAAGGGAGAGGAGGAGGTGAGAGAAGAGGAAGAGCACAAGTTGGAACCGTTGTGAAGAAGGGGTGAATGGCAATGAGAGTGGTGAAGCCTTGTGACCAGAATATAGGAGCCAGTGAGTTTAGTATAAAAGGACTGAAACCAACCCATCTATCCAGAATGACTGATTTTTGGATTATAACTGACGTAAAACAGAAGAAAAAGATTACTGAGAGTAAAACTGAATTGTTATAACCAGTCAGATTCTTCATTTATGTAGCTCCTATAGGTACTAGGGGAAATTATGGGGGTTTCTCTGTTGTTTTTGTTTCTCCTTTCCCCTTAGTGATGCATGGTGGCATACTGGCTGGTTTAGGTCATTGTAGGAGTGTACTGCACAGAAAAAATGGTGTTAAGACTGCACAGAGGCTGAAAATACTCTTTCTAGACAAATTTAGGTGCAGGAAGACACTTTGTCCACCTGTGTTGAAATAGTTTTCAAGGAGATGTTAACCTACCACAGTGTTGTGTGACTTATCCAGGGGTTTTTCTGCCTCCTGCTGATGTGCCATGTTGGTGGCACCTGGAAGATACCTTACGGTTTGGACAGGTCGCTGTGTCAAAGTCTCTGACATGTGACAGTGGACAGCTGTTATGGTGGACTTTAGCTGAAGTCTCTTTGCTGGTGATAAAAGCCTTTTGGTGTTGGAGTAGTACCTCCAAACGCATGGGAGAAGTATGTATACTGTAAATTATGGCTGGTTGCTGAGCTGATCGCGTGTGATGAGTCTGTAAGGCTTTCCTCATGGCCAGATTGTAAAGCAATATAAAATCAAGGGATTGCTTTGCAGAGAATGAGCCAAGTAACAGCTTGCATTTGTGCATAGTGTAAAGCAAGATCCATGTTAATACATGTATATTGGTGGTCAGGTTTCTAAGACATTTAAATTCCCGTGGCTCCTGCTGCCTTCATTTAGAATTAGGCTGTTTAACATTGCTGAAAATTGAACTGTTCATGTAGGTTTTTGGGTGTTCCTTCAGGCAGCACTCCTGGAAGATTTTCATCTGAGTCTCTACCACCCCGTGGTATTTAGGATGATGGGTGGTCAGTGGTTAGAATTCAGCCCTCAGAAAAGTTTATCAGTGAAGTAACTTGCTGAACATTCCTGGGTAGATGGAAACACCGTTCATGAATGTGCCCAAATGATGACTGAGGGTAGAAGGGTTGGAGGTGGAAGATCCCCTAGTCTATGGGAAGATGCCAGCTGATCAGGTGGAACTCTGAAGAGAGGTAGTAATGGGAAGTAAGGAAAGGCTGGGAAAGGGGGAACCTTGGCAGTGAGAAATCAAGGAGGGCAAGGAAAGGAGACTGTTGTTAGTGGGCTGCAGCCAGAGCTAGATAAAACTAATTATGAAAATGTTGTAAATTGCTGAAGTTAAAAAGAGTACTTCAGATTTTTCCTTCGGAATTTCATTGTTTGTTTGTTTGTTTTTTCTTTTGCTACTGTAACTCCAGCTAAGTAACTTTTCTTTTTCTGACTCATCCGTGCTTAACCCTAGAGAGCTGAACTTTTTCAAGCTTTGAATATGATTTGTCTGGCCAGGCATCTAGAGTTTCAACTGGTGCTTGAATTCTAAGAACAGGAAAATATTCTTAATCTCATCTGTCCTAACTACCTCCACTCTGTTTTAAAACAAGGGTGTTGTTCTTTGATCTATTTTGTTTTCCTCCTCTTTAAATCACATTGGAGGCATTGTTAGGCATACAGTGCCCTTCCCAGCTCTCCTTCAACATTAGATTAGCATGGACAAATTGCTACAGCATCCTATTTTTGGAGCATGAAAAGTACATGGAGTCTCATAAGCTGTCGAATACAGTGAGATGTTAAAAATTTATTAGTTTATTGTTTTTCATTAATGTTCTGGAGCTTGACTGATGATATTTGCCGTGGAACTTCCTCTAGAGAGAGAGAGAAGATGTTTTATGCTCCGCACCCTGTTTACTTTTTTCCTTACAGCTATCCCGTAATACCCAGGTCTATGTGATACTTGTCTATGCAAATTCCTACTGGGGGAAGGGACGCACCATTGTTAGATTTTTATTTTTTTTCCCCTCTCTTTTACACCATGTTAGCTTTCATCTAATCAAATTTGTTTTTCAGGGTCATCACATGCACTCTAAAATTGGCAGAAAGAGAGAGAACATGAATGAGTAGCTGAAATAAAGGGAAGGCTTTTCCCAGCAACAAACTTGCATTGATAAAATGGTAGCGGATCGAATGCTGAAAATTGGAGAGGGTTTATAGAAGAGCCATGAAAACGGTGAAGGGACTGGAAAACACACTGTATAATGGAAAATGCTTTTATCAAAGTGGAAGTTGTAGATGTTTGTCTCTGCTGACAGGAGCAGCAGAAGTGTAATAATAGAGGGCTTTTTAGTTTAGCCGGGAATGGAATAATGAGCTGCAGTAGCCAGAAGGTACAGCAGAAAAACTTTGGCTGGAAACAAGCTGCAAATTTTTGAGTGAGGTTGGTTAACTGTTGGAATACCTTGCTTCTGCTAATGGGGATTTCTAAACCAAAATGGAACGTCAGTCTAATTTAGGTGTTCTGGTACACTGTTTCCCACATCCTTTTAGAGAAACGTGAATGAACTCCTAGAACTGGAAGCATTCATCAGCCTAACGTGGCATTAGTTTAATTTTCAAGAGATGAGCATGAAAGGGGAAATACTGTTCTTGATAAAAACAGCTATCGAGGTGGGAATATAAGGAAGTTCTCTAGCATCACCTGTGTGGGTGACCAGACTTATCTCAAAGGTTTTTTCTGTCTGGCTTAGACCTTGCAGAAAATTTGGATTTAGCTGTATGCATAAGTTGCATTAAAAATCTGCCTTTATCAGCAGTGGCTTTGGCTGCCCTTCTGAAGTTGAGGATAACCAGCCTAAGGAAATCTTCCCATCCAGGAGTGGCTATAAAAAGCAGGGAGTATTGGTCCTTTAGTGAATAACATGATACATGGGGTACTAGGGAAAAGTCCTGGCTTTAGCTGTTGATATCCAGACCAGAGTAATGCTGACTAGTGTCAAGAGAGAAAATGTTCAGTGTTTCCTAAGGGAATGACTGTTTCTTGCCAGCAGCAGCACAGCTGGGAAGAATGACAAGTTGCTTGAAATGCTTTTTGGAGACCCCAAGAACTGTGTGCCTGTGTAACTTCCTTGCTTTAGATTATATGCCAGAAGTACAGGTTATTTTTGGGAATTGTATTTAGGATTTTGTATTCAGATGTTAAGTGAAACTTTTTTCACTTGCCTTCAGCTTAGCCGTGATACTGTGATTAGTTTCTTTTGGTGCTGTTACGGAGAAATATTTGGAAATGAAATCAGGAGATAGGCATCACGCTCTATGGATCAGCTAGTGAAAACCATTTCATTTACAAGGGATGGCATGGAGTAAGATGCAAATGTTGAGTGAGTGAGCGAGGGAGGGTGCATGTCCCAAGGCAATGGTAGGGAGCAGGTGTAATTAATACAAGAGGAAATGAACGTATGACAATGCAAGGGCGGATAGTACAAAGCCTGAATTTGTAATTGAGTGGAATCTACATGTGTGATACATATCATACATATACACACACACATATATATATGATGTGTAACACTCCCAATTCTAAGAAGAGTGAATAATTCAGCGGTTTCTAGTTTACATAGCTTGGATCAGCAGATCCTAAAGTAGTGAGGTACATGGTTTTGTTGCCTCTGTCTTTAACCACTTAAAAAATGTGTTACAGTCAGAGAGAATATAGAGAAATGCTGTTTTAGGAATGCGGGAAGATATTATTGATTGGCTCAACACCAAGATAGAGAGCAGCTCTCCATTGTCAACATACTTGTCCAAGGGTGGCTACCGAGTCATTGTAGTTGGATGTTACTGCCCAGAAAGTATTAGTAGGGTCCTTGAAGTACTATTAGCAGAAGGTACAGCTTTGCATGAACAAACACATCATCTGTGAGGTACTGTGAAGCAAATAAATGTGAACTGTTAGACCAGGCATTTTAGGAAGTACCATCCAAATCCAATGCAGTTAATGTGCAGGGGTTAGTGGAAGGAGGTGGGTAACGAACCACTAACTCATCCAAAATGAAAGCTGCTCTTTGTGGAATCTCTCATTTGGAGTTACTGTTTGTTTAATGTCTTGGGGTTTATCTGTCCAACAGAGAACTGTGATCACTTCTGTGTTTCATTATCACCAAAACAGTCTGTTTCTCTATTTGTTGCATGGGGCTGGGCTACTGTATTCTGTACTATGTGAATCTTTCCTTTTTTTAATCTTAAATCTTTTTTTTCCTTTTCCTTTGCCAATCTTGGTAGGAACTTACTTAGGTAAGTAAATTGCAATTTTAACATTGTTTTTATGTACAACACAAATTTAAGAAAATGTTAGCCTAGGTGGTGTTTGGTACCACTTACGCTCTGTTCTGCTTGTTGCACATGCACCTTTATAGCCTTCGATCATTAGAAGGTGGACACTCAATCTGCTCACAGCAGTAGCACACTCTTGGCAGTTTAAGAAAGAGAGGGGTGCTAAAGCATTCTTAAAACCTTACAGAAACTGTATGTGTGTATATGTCAACACACAGACTACTTCAAGTGAACCAGTAACTTGGAAGTGAAATCCTTGTTCATCAAGCCTCATTCATGCATGAATTTTTGTATTTTTTTTCTAGCTTGCTCACAAATGTGGTACTGTTGATGTTTTTGTTACTGCTGGGAAGGATGGAATCCCAGGAGGAGGATTACTTTTGGAAAAGGAAAATGCATATGAAGAGTGTATGGATTTTTGAAAGCAATGTATTTTAGTATAGTAAACTTGCTGGTTGTGGAAATGTGTGTTAAATTCTCTACATTCATTGTGACCGAAGATGTGTTTATGAATGTTACTGCATATTGCATGTTCTGCATGATACTTCTCTTTGGTAAACAGAAGTTAAAAGCAAAATGCCATCTGTGACTAATTGCTTGATGTCTCAATGGATTTTAAAAAAAAAAAAAGATAAATTATGTTAACATGAGCTAAAGGACCCGTGTTTTTGTGTGTGGTGGATATGCTGAAGATTGGATTTAGTAAGTCTGAGTAAATATAAATTTAATAACTCCAAGTTATGTCCAGTGGCTGGAAGCTGGGCTACTCTTCCTCCTTGGTAGTAGGATCAGCTCTGTACAGACTTGTTGTGCCAAACTGTGAAATGTTTGTATTTATACAAATATAAATATTTGTACACCTGTACATGTAAATATACAGGCTGTAAATATACAGGCAATGTGTGTATGTTCAGGCATGGAAAAGCACTGGAAGGTTTCTACCCAGGTAGAAAAGTGGCCATGGTTGGTGCTTATTCTGCAGCTTCTTGATGCTTACGGTAGTGGCTTCATGGAAATATCCTTGCACTCCAGTCTGTGTTGAGCACGCTGCTGAGGGTTTAGGCTCCTCTTTCTCAAAATGGAAGTTGTGTATTGTGTGGAGTTGGCAAAAAGCAGGCTGGATTTGAGCAGTGGGAGTAATTTTTGAATGCTGCTGTTCAGATACTGAGGTCCTGTTGCTGGGCTTGCAGGGGATGGGACTGGATCAGCAAAGAGCATGCATGTCTACTCTCGGGCTTCCAGTGGGACCAGATGTGCTGGTTTGCTTCCCATTGGGAAATGCGATTCCCCCACTCCACTCTGTGTCATCAGGTGCCAACTATTCCCTACTCCCGCAGCATGCTCCTGGGGTGGTGCGCTAGTTGCTGCTGGAAGTTTAGGTATTCTCTCATTTTAAAGTGTGTTTTGTTTTGGTTTGGTTTTTTTTCTAACAAATCTGAAAGCATTAGATTCAAATGATACGAGGTTGTTGGAAAAGAAACGGGTTGGTTGACTGAGATGTGGTTCCCGCATCCCCAAAAGAGGAAACAAAGCTGCAAAGTAAAAGTAGTAAGAGACTTACTTGCTGTTTGTGATAGTCATTCCCCACCTGTGTTTCTCTAGGTGAAAGTATATTCATCTGCAGCTTTGATACTTTGGGAATGAAAGGATCATTAGGACATAGTAACCTGCTGTGACTGGTTTTGAGCCAAAATCTCTGTGATTGTGTTTATGCTTGAGGAACAGTTCTGAGGTCTTTGTCACTAAGTTGTAGGGAGTGAAGGCATGCTCTGGGGGTGTTAATTAATCTCTGTGCTGTGATTAGGTGTTTTATTGCCATTTCAGTAACAATGTAGAATCCTCTGTGGTAAAGGACATTTATGCTTATCTGCAGATACACCTTTGGTTTACCTTGTCTTCATTTTATCCTCTGGGACTTCCTCTTTATTTCAGTGTATAGAAGAGACTGACAGGAGGGATTGAATGGCAGGAGATTTTCTAGGGCTTTGGGTTTAGAAAAGTGATACGGAAAAAAACATTTAATCTTGAGTTTTCAGAGTATATTTCAATCAGTTTGACTGCAAAGGAGTGGAAGACCTTCATGACTGTAGACCTTTATACTTTGTGGTTTTAAAGGTTTGGTCAATCCTGAAAACACCTCCTTATTTGTTTATTTTTTTAATCTAGTTTGGAGGAGGTTAGTGTTGTTTCTGATGTGGAGCTATGTGAATCCAAGCAGTTGGACCTTATAGATATCATCAAAAGGAATAGTCACACTTTCTACGCTGTGGCTTCTCTAGACATCCCTCCATAAAATAAAGGCAGGGTTTTTTTCCTGAAGAGGAGCTGCCAGAACCCTGTTGTATTTTGCTTCTGGTTTATATTCATATGCTGTTTTACATTTTTAACCTGCTTGTGGATGCATGTGTGAGGGAAGTCTCTCTCAAACCTTGATCTGTGAAAATGGAGTGTGCACCTTGGAGAGGACTAAGTTTCATATGGTGAGTTACTTGTCTGTGCCACTCCTTACCCAGAGATAGAGGGTAGGTTTAATCCTTAGAGGTGCTTGTCTCACAGACTGCATCTCTTGCACAAAGGTCACCAAAAACTTTTAGGTGAGAATCCATTGTTTCTAGTACAGATGCATCCTGTTGACTTGACAGCTGTTCTGCAATGGATTACAGATGTTATGATGTCTCTCTGCATTTCTTCGGTGACTGTTGTAGGTAAAAGTTGCTCATTTAATAGCAGTGCTTCAGCTGCATATGCTTGTACTGTGATTTTTTTTTAATTGCAAACTGAAGCTAGTCTTTTTAGTGTCTGTTTTCATTCTTTCAAACTCCAGTTATCGAAGTGTGACTAAAGGGAAAATTCACAGAGAGCTAAGAGTAATATGCAAATTGATACCTTATTACTGTGATAGCAAGAGTATAAATTGTTTTGAAATTAACTTTGTTTTGTGTCTTATTTTACTGGAACAAAAAGTTGTCACGGGCAGTTTATCCTAGAAATTGCAGCTTAGGTGGTGAGGTGTGTCCCTGTTGTTAGCACTGCTTCTTTGCTGTTTGAGGGCACTGAAACTTTGGGGCTCAGAGTTAAGTGGCAGTTCTGCTCAGCCTTTGCTTGGTTTGTATCAGTCTCAACATCTCTTCTCACCGTGGAATATTCTGGGTTAATTCTGGTGCTTGTTTACTGTCTTGTTATACATCCAGCAATAGTCACTGCAGCAGCCATGTATCAGCTGCTCCTGTAGGCTAGTCTTTCTGGCATCAAGAATGTTCTTGGTACAAGAAAAGAGCTGATCTGAAGAGTGGTTAAAATGAAATGTGTGGCTTCAATCCAGGGACTAGCATCAGTTGATTTACATCTCTTGGAGCTCCTATGAATGGAGAAAATGTTATCTTTCTGTTATGGAAGGGGGAAGAAAAACAAGAGCTAGAGCTTAGCTCTGAAGCCAACAGATTCAGGTTGCATCCTGCTGGCTGTGCTGTTTCCCAGCATCCGTGGAGCTCTTTGTCCATCCCATCTCAAACGGCTGCTCACAGCTGTGTTTTGGATGCGATTGCTGCTCCCGTGTAAAAAGGAATGATTATCTGGTGCCTGCCTTGCCTTTGTCAACATCCAAAGGTTGTTACTTGGTGCCTGGTACATCTGTTCTACAGATTTGATGGAGATCTTTCTGGCAACTATTTCTTCATCTCTGTGGATACTTAGGCACAGAAATGCTGCAAAAATTGAAACTATGTGTCTTCATGTTTGAAGCAGCTAACAGCATACATCTATGCAGAATGGAAAATACACTCAATATAAACTGTTCGTTTTAATGTGGCGTCGTGGTACTCAATGCTCAGAAAATGTCCCCTGTTCCGCCTTCCTCCCTCCCGATACATTGCTGTGCCATGTGTTTCATGGCATACTTACTGTGAGTACATTGTGTTTGGTTTTACCAAGGAGAACCTCAAGGAATCTGTGGGCATATGGACCGTGAGCTATAAAAGTTCATTTTGCTGGATTCTTTAGAAAGCTTTGCTATTTCATCTCAGCTTAGCTCGCTAGCAGTGGGAAGTTTCAGAAGTCAAGCTGGGAAGCTTGCTATAAATGTGAAAGCAGAATTCATACTGATGACTTCTGCAGCCAGCGACAGCATTTGCTGATGCCTGTCCTGTAGTACCTGTTGCATTTGATGTACTGACATTTTGGTTCTCAGCTCAGAAGGAGCTGAGAAAGGTGGCTTGGCACACTGATGTGAATGAAATGGTGTTTTCTGGGAGCATGCATCTTGGAAAACTAAAAGGTGCTAACAAAAAGGCTTATTAGGTCTCCCAGTCCATTCCGTGCCACACCCTGCTGCCTTATAGCAACATGTCATTCTCTTATATCCCAAGACCTTTGTGTGACTTACAAGGTCTTATATATCTAAAGTACAGTTCAGTCCGTGCGCTATGGCAGCATGATAGGGTATCTGATAGTACAGCAAATAAGCTAGTAAAATCAAGCCGTTGTGCTTGGTGCTTTTGTGCTACTGGGCAAGGGCTTTGTGTGATAGCTGAAGTCGCTGTGCTTTGTGACTGAAGGAGCTGCGCCTATGGAAGTATTTACTTGTGGTAGGTTCAGCAGTCGGTTTGCTAAAAGTTTGTAGCTAACGTCTGAGCTGAAGAGTTCCCTGGGAATCCAAGGATGATAGGAAGATTTTATTTATTGCTCTCTTGACAGTGTATAATACCTTCCACTTTCTCCTTCTTGATGTCAGTAAATTCCTTCAGAGCTAAAACAGAACGTCAGATTTTTCCCAAGATTTGAGGAAACCTCAGATCTGAAAGAGGAGGTGTACTTTTAGCGGTAGTTTGAAGAAAGGTGTGAGTAAATGGAGAAAAGACTGGGTGAATCAAACGTGTTTTCAACTTGGGGCCTCTGCTCTTCAAACCATGTTGTTAAGGAAGCTCTTTTCTCAGTTACCTTTCTAGGAGGGGAGAAGTTAGTTTGGTAGACAACTCTTGTTTTAGCAAAACAACACAGTTACAATCATAGCTGCGTGTGTTTTGATTTTGTACTTTTTTCTGTCTTGGAAAAGCAATGGTCTTACCAGCTCTATTCTCTTTCCTGTTTGTTAGGTCTGCCTAACCACGGACAAACCAGACAAATGGTAAGAGAATGTTCATTTAACCAAAACAGGGAAAAGAAGAATTATTAACCCACGCTAGATAGAACACCCCATTAAACCGTAGTGTTTCACTTCCGTCTTTGCTGTTTGCAGCTGGTCATACTTCCCAATTAATTGAAAAGTTTTTTAAAAAAAAATATTTTGGGGCATATGAAACATCCAAGTGGTTAAATACAATTTAAACCTCAAATCTATCTATATATCTATCTATGTATATATAAATGAGAATCTATTTTGAATGGAACATTTTGTTTCTGCTCATACAGAAACTGAGTGGCTGTTTATAGCAAAGTTCTGGGATGTGTTTCTAGGTGGAATGTTTCCCTGAAGGAGGAAGGTTTAAATGATGGAAGGGTTTGTGTGGAAAACAGTTTATTTTTTATTATTTTTTTAGGAAGTTGGTGTGCAAGTTGTCTGCTGAGAATGCTTGTCCTTTATGTTCTTTTTTTGAGTAAAAATTATTTGTAGCCTTTCATCCATTATGCTGAGTTTTATCAAAGGGCAGAAGCAAATAGCCAGTCTGATTGATGCGTCTCTGGCAGAATGCTTTCTTATGGAACTCACCTTGGTGTGAAGGGGCCAGTGCAAAGGCTGTGCATCATTTTCCCCCCTTATGCATGGCTTATGGGAGAGAACTTAAAGCATAAATTTTTTTTCCCAGAAATGATCTTCTGGTGTTGATAAAGTGGAGCTTGCCTCATTAGGTGAACTGCCACAATGTATTAGCGTCACTAGAGTCACTCTGACATGGGTCAGTCAGCAGCAGGTATGACTGATGGTCACTGAATGGTGATCACAAGCATTATTGAATCTAATAATGTTCTCGGATAGTGTGCAGTATGATGAGGGTAGGCTATAACTTGAGCATGCTAGTCTGCTTGTAATAACGAAGCATTCATTTGGTTTGTTACTTGAGCATCTGATCCGAAGTGGTAAATTGTATTCCTCCATGAATTCAGCTTCATTTCTTGTCACTGAGGAGACTGGCTACTTGTTTGTGTCTGCTGAATAAACCAACTCAGTGCAGTGGGAGAAATCTGTGATGACCTAACACATTTTTAGGGTGAAACCCCTGAACTGCCTTGATTTCTCATTGCTTGATAAAGTTTACTACTGAACTTGAAAATTAAAGGTTCACATTTCAGGATGTACCATTTGAAACAGATTGCTCTGTGCAGGTAGAGAAAAGGCAACCTTGGAAGCACAGGCGGGTGCCCCTTCTAGGTATTTCCAAGAACTTTCTCCAGTGTTCTCCTGTGTATGTAGCATGTGCAGAGAAAACATCCTTTGCAGCACTAATGAAAGGATTTTCTTGGAGAAATCTGGAGGGGGTTAAAAAAACCCAAAACCATAAACCAAAAAAAACAGAAAAGCTTTTTATTTGAAGCCTTCTCCTTAATAAAACTCAAATATAAAAGCAATTCTTGAAGTATTTCCGTGGTCTGCTGTGGTGCCGAATTTGTCTTGTGTGACATGGAGGTGGGCAACTTAAGGAATTAAATTGTTATTGCACTTGTAAACAACAGCTTTAAAGAGATTAGGATTTTAAAAGGTGGGATTTTGTTTGTTTAGCTCTAAAGGCCTCATCTTCTACAGGAAGTAGATCTTGCTAGCACAGTTGATTAAGGCTGGTCAAAAAAAAAAGTCATCTATCAGTTTTTGTTTTCAGATAAAAATGAAATAGATGCAGGGTTTTGTTGGTTTTTTCCCTTGGTTGACAGACTGAAGTCTTCCCTTTCTAAATCAGTGTTAAAATTTGGTTAAGCTTTTGCCATAAGCTGACACTTAAGGACTTGAATACCTCATGTCCCCACCTTTCCTTTTGAAGTGGATCTCCCAGGCCAGACATCCCTCGTGAACACGCTCAGTTTCCCATTTCGTGGGTGGAAGGGGAAGCCTTGGTGCATCTAGGGAGATGGTCTGACCTCGGATGATGGCCTGTGAAATACCAGAATTAAATTTCTACTGGAGCATTTTCTGACCAGCTTTAATTTATGCATACCAAATTTTCTGGGCCTTTATTTTGCATCTTGCCTGACTGTCCAGTGTTACTGATTTCAGTGGGATTTCTCAATGTGCTAATCAGCAGGAAGAGGGGCAGCAGAACTGGACTTCAGATGATCAAGGACAGCTGCATTTGAGAAGCTTAATACTTTGCTCCCTTTCATCTGCACCTCTCTTAATAACAGCTCATGTTTTTCCAGTTGAGTGCAAGGAGGTTACTGTGGGTCTGGAAAATAATACCTGTGTTGATTCGTAAAACAAGTGTGTTATATATGGGAAATCTATAATTTATATTTAGATGTTTAGGTGTTAAATGCTAAAAGGATTTTATGATGAAAGCTGCTAAGCTTTGTAGTACTAGATATGTTTTCAACAATAGATTTGATTATATACTATCCTCGTTAAATATTAACCTCCGTAGAACAAAAAGGATATGGGTAAGTTTGGTACTCCAGAATAACTTAAATTCTTATTTTTATTTTTGATTTGCTGTGTAGCTAGATTTCCTTCCCTGAAATCAATAGAGTTGCTCTAGATTTACAGTAGTAGCTGAAATCTAAGTCTTATGCTCAATCTTTCAAACTAGATTTCCTCTTTCAGACACAAGCAACAGATTATTGGTAATGCCTTCCATTTATTATTTGTCCTGTCGCTGGAGTATTGCTGTCCTATTGTATATTGAAGGTGCCTAACTTCTACTGCTTGTGGACAATTGCTTTTATGTCAATTCTGTGTTCAGTCACGGGCAAGAGGGGAGATATTTGCCATAAACTCTTTAACAACTGATATGAAAACTTAAATTCTCTTTTCCTTTGAGTGCTTATCACATGCTGCTGCAGGTTTGTTGCAGTCCATAATTGTACTTTTTTATGTATCACGTTAGGGACCAAGCCGAAACTTGCTGCTCAATGGGAAATCATACCCAACAAAAGTCCGATTAATTCGTGGTGGATCCATGCCTCCAGTGAAAAGGAGGAGGATGAACTGGATTGATGCACCAGATGATGTTTTTTACATGGCCACTGAAGAAACCAGGTAGGAGACTTGGTCTTTCAGAGGGTTTAAGGGGGGGGGAGATCTTTTGGTTTGTGTTCCTCATGGGTGCTGCAGCTGATTTTGTGGTTAGACAGGGATCTCTTCAGCAGATCTGTTGCTGCAGGCTGAATGCAGAGACCACTGCTGGTGCAAGGTGGAGAAAGGCTGCGATATACCTAATCATATCTGATGTGCCTAGTCGTGCACTTGCATTCCAGAGAAAGCAGATTCTTCTTCTTCCAGAGCAGTTCCTGTAAGAGATGGGCAATAAGGGCAGGAGGACTGAGGTAGGAAGTCTACCTGGTGCAGACCCATAAATGCCTTTGGAGGTCCCGCTGCAGTGGCTCATTAACAGGATAGGGGCCTTCTGGAGCACAGGTGATGCAGAGGAACAGAGCCTCCTATACATAGAGCTCTGCATCCCCTCTTGCATGCTGGAGTCTCTTGTATTACTACCTCTCAGAACATCTCCTCGTGTGTCTGCAAGTGACAGTTTTTGGAGGCTGATTTGCCTTGTTTCTTTGGTGGTTTATATTTGCCACCAGTAGCGGTGAGATTTAGCCCTGCAGTGTCCATGTTCCTCCTTTGGTGGTACTGCTTCTGCTAGTCCTTCTTATTATTAGTCTGCCCACAGGATAAAAATAGTAAAAGAAACTTTCCTTGCATGAGTTTCACCTTAAACTCTGTTTACAGTCTGCTGACAGAGTGGTAGAAGCTTTGTGGCCTGATCCCTAAAGCAAAGCTTTTGTGTGCATGTTCCCAGCACTTTGTTATTCCTAGGAAGGGGAGGACTGTTCCTGGGTGTGGTGAGAAAGGTGGAGACATAGCTTGTGTGGTTTCCTCCCAAGAACTTGATGCCTTTCTCCTGAGTAACCTCAAACAAGGTCAGAGCAAAGCCCTGCTTTTCAGCTCTCTCTGCAAGCAGAGGTGCTCAGGCCTTTGTCTGTGTCTAAAGCCTGGAGTTATCAACACTTTCAGTATCAGTGCCCTAACAGGCAGAGAAGCACTTACCTTTCCCTCCAGTACCTAGCAGAGAGGGGACATGGGAATTACTGGATGTCTGAGCCTTTACAAGTGACCAAGGAGGTCAGGAGTTTTAAGTACTTCGTCTCTTCTGGTACTACTAAATTTGGCACTACTCTGAGTATTCACTTGTTCAATGTGAAGTGCATAGTCAGAGTCCTGACATCCCCAACTCCTCCTTAGCCTGCAGAGCATTTCAAGTGTCAAGTGACTGTTCTGTGGGCCTAGTATCAAAGATGGGCTTCGTAGACAAGCCGAGACTGGTAACGTTCAAGTTACTAACCACTGATCTATTGGCTCATCAGATTTCAGTGCAGGAAACCCCCCCATTAGAATTCAGAAGAAACACAAAATTTATTTCCTTGTCAGACTTGTTCCTATGGTCACCTTTAATGTAACTGTGCCTTTCACACCAGCTCATATCTTTACCTTGTCTTTCCGTTCTCCTTTTCTGTTCCTGCAAGATGCTGTGAAAGTAAGCAGTGGGATCCCGTATATAATTGAAGCTAAAGTGAGAGAAGTATTTAATTTTCAGGGGAAGCAGTTTTCCTTACTCCTGTTGTCATCTTGCTCTAGTAAAGAGGTACTAGGATCCTGTTACAGACCTGCAGCTCTGGCAAATTCATGTGCAGGGTATACAGCCTCTAGTTCAATCCTTAGGTGCTCAAGGCTTATTTCATAAACCTGCATCTACAAAACACTTCTTGACATCTTTATCGTCTGACCCACAAGAAATACTGCAGGTTCATGGTAGTAATGTCTCAGTACTACTACAAGGTCCTGCCCTTTGATCTGTACAGAACAGTGAGAATATTCATCAAGTGTGATGTTGGTTGTGAGAACAATTTACTGTAAAGTCAGAGAATCATCTGCTCGTACAGAACCACTGACCGAGTCAGGAAAGATCAGTCCCACGGCAGCCAGCACATCACTAACACAGAAATTGTAGTGCAGTGATAGACATCAGCTGAGTAAGACCTTATCTCTTCCATTAAAAAAAGAAAAAAAAAAAAAAAAAAGAAAAAAAAGAAGAACAGCCGCCTTTGTCTGACAGCCTTGCTGCTTAGCTGACTGATGAGTGCTGAAAGGAGATGTTTGGCAGCGTGCTGAAAAGCAGGGAAGCCTGAGCGATGTAGCATTGTAAGCGGCACGGGTTTTCTGTCGGGCGTTTCACCTCTAACTTTTCCCTGAACCATCTGCTGCATTCCAGTGTCAAGAATGCAAGACTTGTTTGTGAGCTCTGAAACAATCTGTGCTTTGTGTTGGCTCCATAGCAATCAATCTAGCAGCAATATCTGCATATCATCCTCCAGCTGAGGGTCAGGCTGTGTTTTCAGTCAGAGAAAGTAGGTTTTCCTAAAGTTTTACACCCCCTCTCCTCCCCTTTTTATGTAGCACTGTTGAGAACAGTGCTAGAAAACTGAGGAGCTTTGAGGGAGCAGTTTGAAAAGTTGGTCAATTGAAAGGAATAAGTTTTTGAATTCAAGCCTCACAGTAAGGAACTTGGCATTTATAATTTATGCAAGTGGAGGCAGCGAGTGACCTGATCAGAATCTAGAACTGCTACGAGACATGTTTCTGATGGCAGCATGTCTAACTGAGCACATGCAGATAGTGTGAAGCTCTGCTGGCTAAAAGTAGATAAACTTCAGCTAAACAAGTCTCGGAAAAATCATCACATCAAGATTTAATTTTTTTCTTCCCACCACCACTTTTCCACCCTGTTCTTTCCTCTCCCCACCCTGTGGCCTTTCAGCTTTAGAAGGCGCTGGAGAAATGGGGACTCTGAGCAAACAAAAGATGTGTCTCTGTGTGTAAGCGCTATGTAGCAGGCTTGTTCTGCTCAGTGGGCAAAAAAAGCAGGTGAAGAGATGACCAAAATGTGACCAGAACTGATTCAAAGTCTTCAGCTGAAGTTGTTGTAAGAGTAAATTTTAAGCAGCAAAAGTATTTTGACCAGTTTCTTCAGCAACCAGCACTTCTCAAATGCAGAAATCATAAGAGTGATAAGACATCAGCTCAGTAAGACTTTATCTCTTCCATTTAAAAAAACCCAAACAAAACCAAACCAAAAACAAACAACAAAGAAACCCAAAACACCCAATCAACCAAAAAACCAACACACCCGAAAAAAAAAGGGTTTCTTGGCCCCAGCAATGTTGACTAACCAAAAATGTAAAAGTTACTTTTGGGTGATAGACGGTTGAGTTGTGGATTGTAAAGCCATGTGGCTGCCCTTCCTCTAGTGCAGTATCGTGTCTCTCATGGTAAGTCAAAAAATCATGAAGTTATGAGTCTCTAAGGGTGGGCAGTGCTTCCTTATCAGACCCTGCTTGTTACCCCAGTTCCTGAGCTTAAGGCTGTGTATAGTGGGTACTGGTGGACTCTTGTGAATATTTATCACTTCCCTTTCTAATCTCTATATGCCTTTGACTACCACAACATCCTCTGGAAATTAATTCCTCATTTTAGTTACATAGTACATTTTTCATTGTTGCTGGTTTACTTGGTTTGGTTGGTTTTTTTGTTTTTTGGTTTTTTTTTTAGGATACTTCCTTTAGCTCTAAGCCTGATATTGACAAAAAGAAACAAGTAATTATTCTGTATTGTCTCTTCCTACCTTATTTTGCTAATTTTAAAACTTTGGTGCATCCCTTCTCCATTCTCTCTGTCTTTTACTTTCTCTCCGTATGGCAAATTGCTTCCTGCATCTGATAAAACTTGTTGCTAGTCTTGTAACATACAGGGAAACTCTTAACAAATGCAAGACATGAATATTACCCGTTTCTGGGTTGGGCCCATGCAGTGTGGGAGAAATAAGAGAGGGAGAGACACCCTGTTAGTGGTCCCCAGTGCGGGGGGGGAAGGCTGCAGTATTGGTTCACTGGTTAGTGGCTGTCACAGAGCTCCCCTGCAGCAGCTCAGCCTTGAGGCGTAGCTCTGTGGGAGACCAAATGTTGCTGGCTTGTGCTGTGACGGGTTTCTTTTGAAGAGGCAGCTGTGTGCACCTGCTCGGGGCTGGGGAATGTCAGAGAGCTCTGTGAGAGATGGATTAGAAGGCGGGGAAGTCACCAGCATTGCCTGAAGAGGTTTGGTTGTAACTTGGCTCTGTAAATTCCCACAAAGCTGCCTGCAGCATGTCCAACTGATGTGTCTGCATGCATCAAAATAAATTAGTGGTATGGAAACTGCTTGTCATGACTATTTCATGTGTTATATTTATAGCAGTAGACCCTGGTCCTATGAGGCTGGACCAGAATGCCTTCTGCTCTGCAGGAGAAGGATTCTGAACAGAGAATGCAATTTCCTCTTCATTGTTTGGTTTATAAATCAGAAAACAAAAGTTCCCTGGGGAAAACATTGCTGAAATAAACAGTGTCAGCCTATCCCCTTAGCAAGCAGCCTCTGCGTGTGCAGGCCTGGTTTCACTTGGAGAAATCGAGAAGCCTACATCGCCTTAGCATCCAGTCTCTGTAATCGGTTCCTTTCTTCCTTACTGTCTGCAGGAAAATCCGCAAGCTGCTTTCCTCCTCCGAAGCCAAGCGAGCCGCCAGACGCCCTTACAAGCCTATTATCCTCCGGCCCATCCAGGCAGTGCAGCTACGCCAGCCCATGAATGATGAACCCATAATCATTGAGGATTAACACATGCCGAGCAGCTCTCCAGATGACAGTGGATCTGCCTGAAAGAATCTCTACTCCAATATATACTTGAGTTTCTATGGCTACAGCGTTGAACTAACTGTTGAAGAGAGGGAACTTTTGAGGAACTGTTTTGCATCTTTTAAACCCTTAAAAGGAACTCAGCCCTACTCTGAGCCTCTGACCACAGACTGCTCTCTCTCTCTCTCTCTCGCGCTCTCTCCTTCTCTCTCCTTTCTTTTTTTTCTTTTTCTTTTTTCTTTTTTCTTTTTTTTTTTTAATTTTTGGTAGCCTCTTTTCCCCTTTGCTTCTACCCCTTTTGTAGACGGGGAGGGAAAGTAAGTTTAACTTATTAAGAGAATGTGGACTAGTACTTTTTAGCTTTGTTTCCTCTTCTGATGTACGAAGAGCTAGAACCCTTCATTTTGTGACTGAGCTCTCGTTGCAAAGCCATTTTTACAAGGCTGTGTTGTAAGATTTTTCTTTTTTTTTTTTTTTTATTTTGTGGACGGTGCCATTTTTTATTTCATTTATATTATTTCTTTTGTAGATAAATTTCCAACCTTTAACTGATATTTGGAAATAGGAGCTGGAAGCCAGCCCCAGGTTCAGCCAGTTTTCTTTGGTCCTGTCCCTTATGTTTTTTGGATCATTTTGCACGGCCAGTTGTGCTCATGCACAAGACAGAAACAACTCAGGCTGAGAAAGGAGTGAGCTAAGAACTGAAGAACCTTGCAGAACATTACACTAACGTGTGCAGTGGAGGCCAGGCTACCAGAATTAGGTGTCCTTACTCTAGTCAATCCCTGGGAGATCTGGCCCGGTGCATTTCTCCCAGTAACCAGCAGTTTGCGTGCTGCCTTCTCTCTGGAATCCTATGTGCTGTTATACCACCAAGATCCAGCAGTAGGCCCAGCAGTCCAGCAAGTGTAATGAATTGCTTTGCTCTGGCTCCAAGAGTCAAGTACACCAATGCCCAGGGACATTTTGCTTAGAACTCTGAACCTGTTTGTGCATCAGTGTTTTTGGACACATCTCTCCCAGGGCGAGACCTGGTTTCTCTTTAATTGCGTTACTGTATGTTTCCCATTTTGAAGGGAATTTAAATTACAGCTGAGTTTTCATTTGAACACATTGTGTCTGAAATTTAAGTGTTTTTTTCCCCTTTGACATTTCTTGTGTTTGAGGTTTCTTGCATCTCTTGAACTTCTTATGTATTTGCAAGTCTGTATAATTTCTTTTTCATATGTCTTCTCATAGCAGTGCATTTGCTGAATGCCCTGCTCTGTTTTGAAAGGATGTAAACTATCATTTGCAACTTGTGCTGATCTGTACATGTACCTGCCTCAAGCAGACACAGCATGTAATAACCCCCAAGTCATTCCATATGTGTCAGCGGTGAGATGAGCCAAAGTTGTATTTGGGTTATCACAGTCCAACCGTGATTCTGTGCAACTCTGCTAACCCACCAGGTTAGACGGAAAGGAATCCCCACAAAATGAAAACAATTCAGTTAACTTTACTTAATAAACCTGGAAAGTGAGCTTTTGTGAAACATCTGCTTTTTGTCTCTTCTGAAACAGCTGCCAGGACCCTTGCTCGGGTGCCATCTGGCTGGCGCGCACGCCTCTGCGCTCCTTCCTCACATCCCAGAGCTGCGTTCCGCTCTCAAGTGTTTGCGTGACCACGGTGCGTCCCTGCGCTGCCAGTGCCGTTATGTCGTACGGGGCAAGAGTCATTCACAGTCTGATTCCCCTCATACACAGTTTAAAGGTTCCTAGCACTTCAGACTGTGACTCTCCCTTCCTCCTCCTTTTGAACGCGGCAGCAGATGCAACGCTGGGGCTCTGAATGAGCCTTTTGTGCGGGGTGGCTCATGCATCTTGCTGATGGGGGGGGCATGACACTGGCTTGTGGCAGAGTGAAATCCCTGGGGGTTAGCAATGAAACCCACTGACATTTAAGGACTTTCGTTTCTACATCCACTTCTTACTGGGATAAGCAAAGTGGCCTCAATGTTTGGTCTCATTTGCTGCTCGGGAGTAGTAAGATTTACTCTGTGGCTGTGAGTAGCTGCGCAACTTAGCAGATGTTGTCAGTGTATCCTATACTGCTGCTCACGTTTTCCTATCTGTAACTTGAGGCAGGAGGGGACAGCCATTTCTGAAGGATATGCTACGTAGGAAGGGCACCAAGCTTACTGGATAGAAACCCTCCAGGCTGCATGCAGCAGTCCAGGACTGCACCAGCGACCTTTGGCAGTTTTACTTTGCCTCCACCAATCTGTAAGATTAACCCTATGTACGTAAGAAACATTGCTGACTGCAGGAAGGTTTTGTAACACTTGATTTGTCTCTGTGAGGGAAAGGTCTCATAGGGATTCCTTCCTGTTGCAAAATGAAATCTGAAGAGATCACTTTGAAAAATCTGTGCCCAAATTTCAACCCCTCTGCAGTGGGATTTGGAGCTGATGCCTCAGCCGTTCTCTGCCTGGGTGTGGGGGTGCTCTGAAACCCGTGTGCCTGGGACAATGCACTTCTGTTAACGGTGGATGAACTATGGATGAGACTCGAGAGGAGCTGTTCGGGCTGCGCAAAGAGCTCCGTAACCACTTGGGGGTGCCAGCCCTGCAGTTTCCAGCAACTTAAATGCTTTCTTGGAGCAGCCCCAGAGATGACTCTGGGAGTGAGTCCAGGCAAGTAGAGAGAATATCCTGTGCTGCCCTGTCTTTGAAGGATCCCTTGTGTGTCCTTTAATATGGATGCCATTTTTCAGCGTGCAGTAGCTGACTTCACTCCCTTGTGTTGCACTGGCTTATGTTTGTACCGGCTTGGGAGGAGGGGTTGGAAGATACCTTCAGCAACCAAGGAAAAGTGCTGGGTCTTTGGAAGCGCAGTGAATGGTAGGTCCCACCACTGACCTATCCAAGTCCAAATTGTCACACTCTTAAACCGACTGCTGTCACTAAGCCTCTCCTACACCAGTGTCTCTTCCATATTCATGTGCTGATGTGTTGCTGCAGGGATTGCCTTTGAGTATTCCCCCTCCTGCTATAGAACCTTGTAAAAAAAAAAAAGGTACGTGCAGCTGGGTCAGTGTTCCATTTTCAGTGGTCCTTCCACCTTCTATAGAGCCCTTGAGATTGTAGGGAACAAATTCTGATGGGAGTTGCAGTGAGGGACGCTGGGCTGGCGTTCAGGCACGTTAGCTCCACAGTGCAGAGCCTGGCGTTTGGAAGCGCTTGCCTGCCCGGAGCAGGTCATCTCTACTGCACACGTCTCCAGTCCGTAGTAAGTTTTGCCACATGCATTTGGATATTTTCCCTTAGCCCTGTGTCCCTGGCATCCCCATCCTTCTCTTGCTTTTCTGCCTTGCAGACGCAGGATCAGACATGTCACTGGCTCAGCTCCGACCCCTTGGAGAAGGTTGTGCTTCACGTTCACGTGGATGGCGTGCGCTGGCCTCCAGGCTCACTACAGTGCCTACAATTTTGCAGGCTTAAAGGTAGTAGGGAGCTGGTCAGGAAAGTCTTTTAAAAACAAAACAAAAATCCAGACATACCTACAATACTTTATGACAAAATGGTTTTGTTACAGATTTTTTTTTTAGCTAACTTTGGAATTTTTTTTTCACTTTGCATTTTGCATTTTACCAGCTTGTCAGTAGCAGCTCCCTGTGATCTCTGCTTTTGATGCTGTAACATGAAAGCAGCGCGCTGTCTGTAACAGCACTGTTGAAATAGTGTGAAAAAAAGTAAAGCATGACCAAAACTAACAATTCTGAACCTGGCATTCCTGCTGTGGGAGGTGGGCTGTAACCGGGACACTACTGGAGAGTTATAAAGCAAAATACATGCTGAAATTCCCCTTGAAATGGAAATTTGGTGCCCGTGCCAGCTCTGCTGCAGGCTCTGGCTCTCAGTGCAAGTGTTACACAAGCCAGACCTTGGGAAGCCTGAGAGTCACTTTCGGACGGTCAGTTTGCATCATGGTGGAGCTGCGTTCCTCTGCCAAGGGAGGAGGTAGGGCTGTGGAGGAGGAGGGGGCAGTTAACCTGCCCAAACAACAGCGTGGGCACGGCTGTGCTGGTGGGCTGAGTAGTGTGGCAGGGGAGGTGTGCAAGCCTGGGGGATTTAAGAGAAGACCAAGAATAAAATCTAGGAGATTTTGACTGGAAGGAGGAGGAGGAAGGGTTTGCATAGTTACAGAAACTGAACGCTGCATCTCTTCTGGTTTTCTTGATCCACCAAGAGGGCACAGGCTTAAAAGCACATTTAACTTAAAATTGGCATTGGTAGCAGTGTTGGACGGAGAAAGGAGAGATTGCTCCAGAAAGACAAGCCCTGGCATGACAGGCCTCTCTAGCTGGCGAGCATTTGTTTGGTTGTTTTTTTTCCTGTAAATGTGCTTTTTAGTCAATACTTTTCTAGGAGAGCCTGCAAGAGCCAACAGTGATAGCATCTGCCATGATCCCCATTTTCAGGATGCAAACATGTCTTGAGCGTGTGTGGTCTTTACTGCCCTCCCCAAGGGAGGAAGCTGGTGTGCCCCATGTCCCCGTGTCCCTGCTGCCCTCCTTCCCCTTCCTGGGGACTGGACAGAAGGGTTTTGCCCTGCTCAGCCAGCTTTGAAACCTGGTGAAAGACTCAGCCTCTAATGCTCATGTTTCATCCATGGAGACTCTCAGGAGGGCGAAAGCTGTTGCAAGAAAAGGCACCCAGTAAATTCAGATGGGCTGTGGGGCCAGGGGCTTGTCCCATCTCCTTTTCAGCCTGGAAGAAAGGCAAGGTCAGGGCTGAAGCACACTTGATTCCTGCCCTGGGCTTTGTGAGTTCATTCACCGCATTCCTGGAGCAAGCGTGAGTAACATAAATTCAGCATCTTTCTGCAGACAGCTTCCTCCCCTCCCGCCTGCAAGGGGACTCTCCACCTGGATCCAGTGCTCCACGGGATGCTGGCGGCGTCACAGCGAGCAGATTTACAGGTCCTTGACGGAGGGTTTCAGCCAAGTCGCGCTCGTTCAGAGCTTTTTCCATCTGAGCAGGAGCGAGTTTGTTCCCCACTGCCTGCATCTTGGCTGCCCCCGTGCAGGACAGACACGAGGGGAGTGTGCGGACGTGGAGTTGAACCGGGTGCGTTTGCACACTCATTTCCCTGCATCCCGGGAAGATGCTCATAATGTCTGGTGGGGACCCAGGGAAATGCATCCTAATGGATGGGTCTTCTCCCTTGTGCTGCTGAAGGAGAAGATGGTGCCATGGGGACGTCACAGCACCCACAAGGTGCTGAGTTATGTGTGTCCAGCCCTGTCCCTACCCCAGGAGCTCGCCGAGAGCTGTCCTGGAGGTGGTGTGCATGTGGAGCACAGAAAACTGGGCAGCCACTGTGCGCAAGAGTCTTGCACTATGGCCAGCCTGAACTCTTCCCACAGGGTGTCCGGGAGGGGCCACAGGCTGGGGAGAGCTTAATGACAAACTGCCCCGCGGTGCCTCGCATGGCCGGGAGCTGAACTTTGCCACCGCAGCCCGGCTCTGAGCACAGCCCGTCCCCTGGCACACCCTGTCCTTCCCCCAGCGCCAGCCCCCGCTGTGCCTGGCCACTCGCCGCTGCAGCCCCGCCACCCTGCCCAGCTCCGCCAGGGCTTTGAGAGCTGCGCTCGCCTTTCTCCAGCTGGTTTGCTGCCCGTTTCTTGTTACAGCACTGCTTTTCAGGTGCCTGCATCCCACCTCACAGAGGCATCATGCCTGCTCCGTGGAGGTTCACTGCTCCACCCCAAGTATCCGCATCCTCGGCAGCCCTGTGCAGCCACCTGGGATGCTCCGCAGCTCGGGGGGGGGGGCTGGCAGCTACAGGCCCTTGGGAAGGGGACACAGGGACAATGGGGACATCCATTCCTGCTTGCAAGGACAAGTGGGATGTCTGTAAACCTGTTTATCGCAGGCGTGACAGTGCTATCTGCCCTGCTCGATAATGGCGGGGCTTCGGATGCCTTTTAAAGGAGAAAAGTGACAAGTAGGTGGTTGGAACTCCAGATAGCGGGTGCTGGGGCCAGGTGGTGACGTGCCAAGCCCTGGCCAGTGGCATGTGCTGCCTGACGAGACCCAGCTCCTGCCACCCCCTCAGCACGCTCTTGCTCTGATCCTCCATCTTCCTGTCTCTTGCTAATCCTTCCTAAGCCCCTGGGCTCCCCTTTCTGAGCTGCATGCTTATCCTGCAGCCATCCTTCGGCACCACAGCTGGGTACCTGGCATGTGTGGGCTGTGTCCCCGCTGCCTGTGGCTGCCCCCCGTCCCAGCCCTCCCAGGGCTCCCTGTGTCAGGGAGCAGGTTTCGCCCGCTGCAGGCAGGGTGCTGCCCTGCTCATCCTCCTGCACAGCCTGGCCTCGGGTGGCTGCAGGGAAAGGGGGTGGCCAGATCCAGGCTGGTGGGTGCTGCACATCTAGGAGGGCTGTGCAGAAAAAAAAATAAAAAATGTTTTGCCTGGTTTTGTGAAATGCTCCTCTGTCACATCCCTGAACCCCACCAGGACCCCTTCTCAGGCCACAGCTGGGAGCCCAACTAGTTTTGCTGTGAAGCTCCTGCCAAAGGGCGAGGACTGAGGCAAAACACAGGCAGAGCTGGGGCAGCCGGTGGTCAGCGGCCATCGCTCAGCATGGCCCGTGGCAGCAGCTGCCTGCTCTGCCATTTGTCACCGTGAGCACCTGGCCGCAGGCTGCCTTCAGGGGCATGGGAGCTTTAGGGGTGACAAAGTCCTAGCATGTCACCCAGGGACACCTTCACATGGGGGCCAGAGGGGGCTAGGCATGTGGGTGCACACGATGCACCAGCTGAGGGTCTGCAGCCCACACACAGATGGCGATCCTCTGGGGAAACCCAGCCAGCAGCGGGTTTTTTTTCCTTAACCTTTTTTATTTGATATTTTCCCCCTCAGTCTCTTCTTGCCCTGTACCAAATCTGACTGATCCTAGATGTCTGAAAACGTGAGACACACGAGCAGAGGAAAGCTTTCCTGCCCCAGCTCCCGCTGTGAGCAGTCCTGTCTGGGTGTGTGAGTTTTTGTGGTATTTGTTTCTGAAGGAAGAAGAAAGAGCCGAGGGGAGTCAGCATGGGGAGGGGGAGAGAGGTGAGCCAAAGGAGAGGCAGCCTGGGGGGAGTTATTCTGTATTTATTCCTTACTTTCCCTTAATCTCCCTGCAAAGCTCTCTGGTTGACCTGCCCTAGGCAGAGGTCCCAAACAGCCTCGCACCTTTCAAAGGCTCCCGGTAGAGGCTTCACAGCCAGGGCCAGCCCGGCATGGTCAGCAAAACACCCCCGCGTCTTGCAGCCCCCCTTGGGCCCAGGGGCAGTTGCTGCTGCCCAGGGGATGGTCATGTGTGCTGGCACCAGCTTTAGGATCTGGGCTTGCTTCCATGTCAGTCCCACCTGGGAAGGAGGATGCTGCAGGGATGCAGCTCCCACTCCACTCTGTCCAGCATCCCTGCGGGAAGGGGCTGCGTTACAAAGCCCTGACCACATGGTCCCCACTTCATCAAGGAGGGGGATGCTGGGCTGCCAGGCGCTCTGTGGAGGAAAGCCCCCCCATGCCCCCTCAGTGGGTAATTACGGGCACGGCCAGATCAGCAAAGATCAACCACCAGTGCCTGGCGATGTGGCGTGTGCTGGGTCGGAGGAGCCAGCTGGCTGCAGCAGCTCAGGAAACCCCGAGGCTGCGTGGGGACAGGCACCGTTGGAGGAAAATGGGTCACTCGCTGGCGAGGGCTGGGAGGATGGTCCCCTCGGCAGGGACATCCCCAGGCATTGCTGCAGGGTGCGTTGCTTCCCTCTCCCCTGGCTGCTGAAAGACGGCTTTGGTACCCACTGCCAAGGAAACCTCAGCTCAGCCCTCAGGCAGGGATGGACCCCCCAAATTTCTGATGTAAAAGGCGTCATCTGCTAAAGGTGATGCCAGTGACAGCACCCCAGGCCGGTCCCCAGCCTGCACCTCCTGGCCTCGGTGTGATGGCAGATGTGTCCCCAGCCTGGCTGTTAGTGTGGCTGTCTGGGGACGTGGCACAGCGGGGTCAGGGATTTTCCCCTGCTGCCACTGTGCCACTGCACACATCTTGCGTGCCCCCAGAGAAGCTGTGCCATCCTCACCTGCTCAACCGGTGCCACCTGAGTCACCTGTCCCGCTGTCCCCGTGGCCCTTGGTGCAGGAGCGTGCCAAGCCTGAACCAGGGCACATTAAGACACAACCAGTTGAAGCCACTTTGCTCCTGAGCAAGCATATCTGCTTGGGATTTTGCACGTTTGCAGGCAGGGATTCGCACCTTTAGGTGGTTTGTCTGAATTCCCCCCAGCCTCTAGGTGTGAAGAGCCCTTGGCAGGCAGGAGCCCGGCTGGGTGCTGGTTCTGCAGAGCGGCCGAGCCTGGGGTTTCACCCATGGCTGCTCCACGCATGCTGTCGGGTGGATGCAGCCTCCTTTCTCCTCCTCCTGGCCCCCAGCCCCCAAGGCTGGGACACCAGCTGAGATTTCCTTCAGATCCAGAGGATTTAGACAGCAGAACCCTTTCAGGATGGCCCTCACAGCGCAGGAGAGGAGCTGCTGTGGGCGTGTGGATGATGCTGCTGGTGCTGTGCTGGCACCTGCCTGCTGCCATGGGGTGTTTTAGGGCAGCAGACACGCTGGGCACTGCAGAGGGTCCCACAGAAGCATCCGTGGGGCTGTGCTGGCGGAGGCAGCTGGCCTCCCAGGAATCAATAACTCCACAAATCCCCAGGTCCTGCCTTGCCCTGACGGCTGCTGGCGCCGGGGGTGGCTGCGGGCCGGGGCCTGGGCGCGCCGGCTCCGTCCTGGGGCCCGCAGGGCTCCCTGGGGCCGCGCGGGGCTGGGGCGTCCCGGGGGCACCACTGCCACCTGCCCCTGCGCGGGGACCCTGCGGGCCACAAAGGCCCCCATTGTGTGACAGCAGCTGGCCGCGGAGTGACGGGGACGGCTGGGTCCTTCCGACCCGGCAGGGCGCGCGGCTGATGGAGAAACCCGTCGTCAAGCATCCCTGTCCCGTCCGGCCTGTGCGCTCGCGGGCCAGGGTCACCCCGTCCCATGCCAGAGCCCTGGGTTCCCTTCCCAGGGGTGTCTCTGCGCCCAGGGCCGGGCAGGCACTTGGCAGCTGCGCCAGCTGCCAGCAGAGAAAGGAGGAATTAGATGACAATGGCGACGGAGGAGAGCCAGGCTGCCAGCTGATGAATAATGCAACGGCTCCGCTTTCGGGAGAGGCAGATTTCCTGTTTATCAACAGCGGCCCGAGCCTGCAGGGTGGGGGTGCAGGGGTGCAGCCCTCGGACCACCCCAGACAAGGACCTTGCCACCCCGCTCGCCTCCCCTGAATACCCCCCTCCATGCACCCGCTGGCTGCAGCAGCCCCGTGGTGCAGGATCCGGCCATCCGAGCACAGAGGGGCTTCCCCTGGCACAGGGGGTCTGCACCCCACCATGGGGCATGTTTTAGAGTGGGCGAAGCTCCCGCCTCGGCATCGCTTCATGGCTCCCTGAGCATCCTTTGCAGCGGTGGCAGCTGGAGGGATTTTTGACACGGGCGTTTCCATGGCAACGGAGCAAGATGGCGCCAGGAAGCAGGGGGCTACTGGGCACTGTGGCAAGGCAGCCTGCGCTGCCGGAGCGGGGTTGTGGCAGGGAAGGGCTGAGGCTGCCGGGGCAGTGAGCGCATCTGCCCACCCTGCAGATGGGGTGGGAGATGCCTGAGCCCCTCTGCTGGGGCTGGCCCCGGGACCAGCACCCTCAACTAACGCCCTGGGGCCATGACGTGCCTGTGACAGGCAGTGCGTGATGCCGTGCCATGCCATGCTAGCAAGACTGCCAGGAGACGTGCCTCCCTCCCTCCACTCACCCGCCGGCCGCCACCGCTATCTCTGCTCCCCCAGGGCCTCTCACCCTCGTCCCCCTGACAAGGTCTCCCATATCAGGCCTGTCATCCTGGCTATTTAATCTGGGTTTCTCGGTTACCCCATCTGGAAAAAATGTGTCTAAGAATACCCAGCACAGGCTCGGTGCTTCCTGGGGCAGGGGGCTGCTGCCCACCCCCTCCACGTGCGCCCCTGCGTCCTCCTGGGCAGCGTCCCACCAAGCCAGCTCCCGCACGGCCGTGGCTGTGAGTGCTCTGGTGCTGGGGCTGGGCTCTCTGAGGGTGGCTGCTCTCAGGATGCAGCCGGTGGTCTCTCGGCCAGCACATTTGATGCTGGGCTTTCTCAGACACCCATCTGTCACCGCGAAGGACCACAGCAACCAGCTGTACACCCCTCTGCAGCCGCACATCCTGTGTGCGTGCTGAGTTTGAAAGCACCCCCCAGGTGCTGTGCTGTCCCTAAAAGAGGGGGCTAAGTGTCCGTCAGCTGTCCCTAAAAGAGGAGGCAAGACGGCACCCGTGCTTGATCCATTTCTTGCCCAGGTTTTAGGTCCGGGGGTCGTGGCAATGGGACCTGCTGGTCCCGTGGGTCAGTGCCAGCCCGCAGGGGTGCAGGACTCACCGGGGACAGGCGAGGTGGCACCGCTGCTCGGGCACGAGCTGCTAGAAACCCACAAGTCACGTTGCTTAATTGCAATCTTTCTCTTTTTTTTTTTTTTTTTTTTTTTTTTTATTTCCCCGGGAAAGGGGAATGGTGAGCACTTGCATCCTTTGGGCTTTCGGGGACGGGGAACAGGGCAGGGCAGCAGCAGCCGCGGGCGGGGGCTCCGCCAGCCGGCACCGTGCACCTGCCGCGCCGAGCCGAGCCGTACCGAGCCGTACCGTGACGTACCGGGCAGACGCTCCGAGGCAGCCCCGCCCCGGCCCCCCCCGGGCGGCGGCGGGGGCAGTGGGCGGGGGCCGGGCGGAGCGGGGCGCACGGCGCGGCTCGGCTCGGCACAGCACGGCTCGGCACGGCTCCGCTCTCCCGCCATGGCATCCAAGTGCCCCAAGTGCGACAAGACCGTGTACTTCGGTGAGCGCATCCCCGGGGCCCGGCCTCGCGTCCCCCTCCCCGAGCCGGGGCGCATCCCCGGGACCCCCGCTCTGTCCCTGGTCCCCCATCCCCAAGCCCCCGGTGCATCCCCGGGTCTTTTCCTCCCTCTCGGCGCCGGGCTGTGTCCCCGGGCCCGCCGTCCCCAAGCCCGGCCCATCCCCGGGTTCCCGCTCCGCCGCGGCTGCCCAGCGGGGCGCACCCAGCACCCACGGACCTGCCCGGCAGCAGCTGCTTCTCCCCCGGGGCCCCCTCCCAACGGTCGCGGCCCCTCTGCTCTGCCCCCCCCCGGACCCCCATCCCCGGGCTGTGCTGGGGGATGCTGCCGGCCGGCCCTGGGGCGGGGGACACGGCGGGGGGTGTGGGTGACAGGGGGGTCTGGGGCTCCCTCCTTGCTCCCTGGGCCGAGGAGGTGAAGCAGGGGGTGAGGACCCCTGGTTGGGGTCCATGCCCGCAGCCTGTTTTGGTGCTGGGGGGGGGCTGATGTCCCCGTGTACCCGCTGGCTTGGGTCATGGGGGAGCCCATCTGACATGGATGGGGTGCTGAGCAGGGGGCTGCCATGAGCCGGGGGGGTCTCTGGGTGTGGAGGAGCAGGCGGTGGCAGGTGCAAACAAAACCTTCTCCCAGCCCATTTGTTCCCACTCCCTGCAAACCTCGCTCCAGGTGCGCCCTTCACCCCTCCCCGTCTCGCCTCTCCCCCAGCCCTCTGCGGGCTCTTCCCGCGTTGGGGAACTAATGAATGGTCTGGGGTTTCTACGGGACTTTTTCAAAGGCAGCGTCTGGGCTCGAAGGTCCATCTCGGCATGCCCAGGCTGGGTTTGGGCAGCAACGAGTCCCTGCAGGTCTCCGAGGGCCCTGCTTGGGGTTATGGCTGGTCAGGATCTCTGGGAACCGGGGCTGGGGTGTCTCCCGTCGGGCAGCCCGGGGTGAGTGCTGCCGCCCAGGTTGCAGAAAATGCCGGGGGCGGAGGTGGGAGCGAGGGTTGATCCCCTGCCGCGGTGCCTCCCCGCCGCTCCCCGAGGGGCCTGCCCTGGCCCACTTCGCCCCTGCGTGGCGGTGCCCAGGCGGGAGCCTCCCGGGGTACGACCTGACCCCCCTGCCCCCGGGGTGGGCATCCTTGGGGTGAGCATCCTCGGGGCTGCACTGCGGGCTCAGGGTGGCTCTGGGGACAGATCCAGCACTCCAGCCCAAGCTGCCTCCTGGGACCTGGCTGGCCACAACAGGGTCCAGCTGGCCTGGCCTGGCGCTGCCTGCCTGCCCCCTCCCTGCCCATCTCCCTCCAGTGCTCCAGGGCCCAGCCCCTGCTGCCTCAGCATGTTTGTTTGGTGGAGAAATACCAAAGGGTCCTAATGGTGCCTGAGCGTTTGAGGCATTGGTGCTTTCATTCCTTTCTGGCCATCTCCAAGTAAACACAGGGAAATAGGAATTTGCTGTCTTCCTCCTTTAAGTAAATCTATTTGTGTGGGGGTGGGAAGGGCTCGGCCCCTTGGATGTCTTTCCCTGTGTGAATCTTTTCCTTTTTAAGCAGAAAATAGCATGTCCAGCCAGCCAGCTGGGCACTGGCCCGGGGTCAGAGTCACTCTGAGGACGAGCCTGCCCTGCGTGGGGGAGGCTGGGGCCAGGCTCAGGGACCCCCACCTCACTGCCAGAGGAGGCCAGGCTGTGCCAGGAGGTGAAGTGCCAGCCCCCCGCAGTGCCTGTGCTCTTTCTCTCTCCGCCATGTCCCAGGGAACTTGTGGGTCTCTTGAGGATGCGGTCTGGGAGGGGGGGGACAGTGCTGTACCCCACGGCCCCAGCTGCATGCTGGCTCTCTCTCCCCAGGTGGGTTTCTGTAGGTGTAGTGGTCCATGTTGAGGTCTCTGCTGCTCCTTGGCTTCCCCGTTCCTGCCCTGCTGAGGTACACCTTGCCCTGCAGACAGGGAGGAGGCAGGTGCCCGGCAGTGGGGGAGCGGCAGCCCCCATCACACACCTCCCTGCAGGGACCCCGCGGCCCCTAAGAGAGACCAAGGGGTGAGTTGAAATGGGAGTGAGCCAAAAACTTCTCTGTACTTGGAGCTGAGGTAGGCAGGAGCATGTCCTTGCTGACGCCTTGAGCTTTTCCTTGAGGAACCGCCCAGGCTCTGGCAGAATAAACCTGGGTCCGTTTATTTAGTGCATAGAAACTGGACACAACCTCTGAGCCGTCTTTCCAGGACGCAGCTCCCAGGGTTTCCCGCCAATGGATCGCGTGGTTCGGTGGGAAGGCGTTGGGAGCGCCGCGCCTGGGGTTTGGGAACGCTTCTGAATTCCTCGGCTGGCCCGAAGCTTAACGGGGAGGTGATTCATAAAGCCCCGCTTGTTCGGGAGCGCTTCTCGCCTGTGCTGAATGAACGCTGGCAACTATAACTTCTCGAATCCCTGGGATTGCAGCCGTGGGTCATGTGTGAGAAATGCCACCGCGTCCCGTTCCCGGCCCCGTGCAGTGCCTGAGCGGCTGACCAACGCCAACAATCGTGGGTACCGATGGAAAACTCATTTCCAGCCTGCCTGTTGCTTCATGCTCCCTGGAAAAATCCAGTGGGCTCCTCCCTGTGCAGTCAGGAGGATGTGGGCGTTTCCTGAGCTACAGAATGAGCTTTTTTCCTTTAAAAAGCACAGGGAAATATAAAAATAGTTTTCTGGCTTTTTTTCTCTGTTTTTTTTAAAGCAGGCTGAGGTCTGTGACATTGTTTCCAGGAGTGACTGGGGAGGCTGGAGGGATGAAGTGAATGTTTAACCGGGGAGGCAGCGCTGCGGGCGGCTGCAGGGGCCGGTTCCCACCCCGCGCTGGCAGGTGGCGGCGGGTTGGGGTTGGGGTTGGGGTTGGGTTATCTCTTCTGGCGGGAAGCGCCAGAGGGACCAGAGTCGCCTGAAGCTAAACAGCCTCACATTTCCCCAGCTCCCTTTTGAATCTCTAGCCTTAAATGAGTTTTGCAGGGTCGCCAGGAGCCCTGGCCAAGCCTTTCTGCCTCCCATCCTCTCTTCCCAGGGAACTGCGGGGGATCGTGGCGGCAGGGGGTTTCCTGTTTTCCCATTCCGAGCGCGAGGCAGGCGAAAGCCCCAGGGATGTGTCAAGCACACGTGCAGTGGGGTCTGCTGGCGGGCAGCTTTCGGGGAGCTCTCGGCATGTGCTGGGGTGTCTGAGGACTGGTGGGAGGCTGCTGTGCTGTTTGTTTGGGAAGGGGCATTCTAAAAGCACGTGGGAGTCACCCCAGTAGCCCTGGGGCTTGTCCCGGCTGTGTCTGCAGCTGGAGCAGCAAAGCTGCTCTCTGGGGACGGTTTGCCGGTGGGGTGCCAGAGGGGGATTAAGGACACAGACACATCCAGATGGGAAGCAAGGAGGGTCCAAGCCTAGCGTGCTCAGAGGGGCCGGCAGCAGATACTTTGACCCACTGTCGCGCTGGCGTCCCAAGCGTGCCGGAGGAGAGGCCTGCAGCAAGACGTGGGGTGCAGCGAGGTGTGGGATGCTCTCCTTGCACAGCACCATGCTGGTGGGTCAGCCCTGCAGAAATTCAAGCTGCAGAAGCTGCTCTTCAATTAATAAGTAACCGCTGTCCTCGGCTCTGGGCACTGGAAGTTGGGAGACAGTGGTGGGGCAGGAGAGGCGGGAGGGCTTTATTTCGATTGCAGCCGTCCCTAACAAAGGAAGGGGCTCTTCAAGCGCAGCCGGCGTAGCAATCCGCACGTCAGCGCCGGCATGGCCCCTGGCTTGCCAGCACGAAGGCTGGCTGGGCTCCTTGGGCAACTGCCTGCTCCGATGTCTCGGGGCGGCTGCTCTCGGAGCGTGCGTGAACCTTGCAGAATGGTAACTAAGGATGCACCAGTTCTCTGCTCCGCATGCAGGGCCCTGCCGGGGCGGGGATGCCTCTGTGGGAAGCTGAAGGACGGGCTGATTAGCATTAGCTTTTCCCTCAGGAAAATAGTGCGAGCTATAGAAAATTATCTGTGGGAGGGCAGGATGGGACGGTGTGAGGTCTCACGCACTGTGAAGTGCACACTTTGCTGGAGCTCCTGCATGGTGAGGAGCCAGCACCTCATGTGTGTGTTCGTGGGCAGTTGCCTATCGTGCAGGGAGCTGGGGCTCAGCTGCTGTGGGACACAGGGCTCCATGTGGATGTGCCTGCAGGGTTTGTGCCAGGAGTTCGTGTTGGCCAGCCCAGGTGCTCTGCTCTCCCTGTGCCACCAGCCTGCTCCAGAGGCCATGGCTGCTGGAGGCTTGGGGCTGGCAGGCAGCTCTCTGCAAGCCCGGCTGGTCCTGAGTGACTCCGTTTGGTGCCTGGTTTGTGGAGCTCTGCACCCACATCGCAGGTCTCAGGCAGAGCTCCTTGTGTTCCCGTCCTCCCTCTCTGTCCCTGACAGGAGCACAGGGATGGGGAGAGGTGATGGTACTGGAAAGGAAAGGCAAGGAAAGGTGGAGCAGGAACACCCAAGTGAGAGGTAATGGAAAATCTGTCACTGCAATGTTGCAATCAAATACGGAGCCTGGATTGTGTGCTGTGGTGTCACTTTGAGCTGCCGTGGGGTGGTGGTACCCATCGCTCCAGCCAGTGGGCTGGGAGGCCCTGAAGCAACCAGGGAAGTGATGGTGGGGGACAGGTCCTGGCATGCAGATGGGGAGAGCCCTCTCCCACCAGCCTGCCATGCACCCGCTGGTGGGGAGCACCAGTGCTTCTGTCCCCAGGGGGGTCCTGAGCATCCTCACCCGGTGCTGTCTCGTTCACACTGTGTTGCCCACAGCCCTGGGCCAAACCCTGCTTGGAGCTGGTTGTGCCCCATGGCTGTGGGGACCCAGGAGGGTGGGGAGGTGAGGAGCCGTGGGGCTGGAGGGGCACTTAGGCTTGGCTGCTCCGGCATGTCTCTGAGTCCTGCTCTTGCTGACACAGGCCAGGAAACCGTCTCATCCTCCCGGTGCTGCCCACCAGAGATGGTATCTCAGTGCGCAGGAGGAACACTGTGCTCTGGACCAGCAATTACCCAGAGATGGGTTTTGCTCCTGTGCCCTGGCTCTCTGCTGGCTGCTCTGCCCCTTGCCACGCAGCAGGGTGAAAGGAGGGCTGCAGGCTGGCTGGGGGTCCTGCCTGCAACACCTTGCATGTGGATCTGCGTCGCAGCAGGAAAGCAGCTGATTTCTTGGGCTCAGCCCTGGCTGAACCCAATGCCTGGCAAGAAACACTGCTGACCCTCTCCCAGCACACCACGGTCAAGCTGCCTGGCCTCAGAGCCAGAGAGATGCATCCTGTGCAGATGCTGCTTGATGAAGTAAGCAGCCCCGTGGAAGATGGAGAGGGACTTGCTGGAGGCTGCCCTGGCCCCATGAACCAGAGCGGGAGGTTGAAGGCTCATGGCCAGGAAAGTGCCTGCAGTAGGTGAGGTTTTGTCGGCAGAGAGGCAGGAAGCGACGGGGTGGACGGGAGCCACACCGTGCTTTAGGGCTGCGGCTGGAAATCAGACAACCCTCGCTTGCGCCCGAGTGGCTCAGCTATGTAGGGGCTTGGGTCCTGGGGAAAACCTCGCCTTTCCGCTCAGCTGGAAGGAGGCCCGAGGAAGTGGGACCCCCCGCCTGGGGTATTCCTTGCTCCCCCCTCGGCTGCGCTCCCCGGCGAGGCCGTACTGAGCTGGCTTTGTTGCACACTTGGAGGGAGCCCAGCAAGCGAGCGGCTTGGGGCCGGAGGGCTTGCCTCGCCTTGCTGCGGGGGAGCTAAATATATACGTCTTGGCCACAAAATCACAGTGCGGCGTAACCGTCGGCACCAGCTGTGTGACGGGGGAGAGGAGCTGCCTGGCTGTGCCCGAGGAGGGCAGGAGGGACGGGGTGGGGGACGTGGGAAGGCAGCTCAGACCCTTCCCGGGGGACCTATGGGGCACCACCACTGGTGGCCCGGCACGGCATGGCATGACATGGCAGGAAATCCTCAAGCTGTCTCTGCCTTTTCTGTCTCCCGGCCGCGCTGCGAGGGGCTGGGGAGGGGACGAGCTGCTGGCTGCCTGGGCTCTCAGCTTTGTTTCCAGCCATTTACCAGGCTCCTTTCCCTGCGCTTAGCTCTCTTATTCATTCCTTTGTGCCTGTGACTGCTTTGAAGTGCATCTGTGATCGGTCTGACAGCATCCCTCTCCTCCAGGGATGCCTGTCGCTGGGTTCCTGTGCGGATTTGCCATCTTTATCGCCGGACAGTCCTTTCCCGCATCCTCCCAGGGCTGCAGTGGGATGGATGGGGCACAGCCCAGCCCTTTGCAGAGACGCGGCTGCTGCTACAGTTGCCTTTGCTGAATAAGCCTCCGGCTGGAAGCAGCACTGACGTCAGACCGTGGAAATACCTGTAACAAGGGCCCAGAGCTGGCTTGGCACAGCCCCCAGTGCTGAGGCTGGGAGGAGGGATGCTCCCTTCCCAATCCATAAAAATGCACCCACCTCTGGCCCACGCCAGCTGCCTTGCCTGGGCACGGCGGGTAATTAAGGGGTGAGCCGCGTTGTCTCTGGGGTGGGGCTGCTGCAGAGCTGTGGGGAGCAGGCTGCCTCAGCAGTCCCCTTGGGTGCTTTCCTGATCCTGACCTCTGATTTTCCCTGGCTCTAGCAGTGTCCCTCATCAGCGTGGGTTGCACCCCCTGCACAGTCCAAATCCACCCCATGGCTATGTCCTGCAGCTGGCCGTGTACCCAGCCGTGCCTCCACCTCTCCTCCCCAGGGGCTTTTCCTCTAGGGTAGAGGTTTATTACCCACGGGCACCTGGTGCCCACGATGGCAAGGCAGGTGACCCAGGGCGGGGAAACCCCCGAGTTGTGCACATTTGGCAGAGGCTGAATTCCTGCAGCCAAGTGCCCTTAACTCTGCCCTTCTCAGGGTGCTGGATGGCTGGTTTAAATTTGGCGGGCTTGAGGGGCCATCTTACCACGGGCTGTGTGTAGGTGTGGGATCAGCAAGCGGTGCAGGACGCACGTGTGCTCGGTGCGATGCTGAGAGGACACGGGCTCTGGCCCGTCCCTTCCCGGCGTGACTCAGCGTGGCAGGACATGGCGTTCGGTAGCGGAGGCTGGGTGTGGTGTGACGTCTGGCCGAGCAAAGCCTGCGCCGGAGCCCCGTGCCATCCCACGCTCCCTGCGCAGAGCTGGACGGAGCCCGGGCATTGCTTTGCCCCAGGCTGCTCTTGCAGTGCTGATGGTGGGGTGCCCCCCTGGAGCTGGGGGGTGTGGAGCAAGGGGTTGCCCCAGAAGCTGCCCAGGAGTCTCTGCCGTGGCGGGAACATGTGACCAGAGACTTCTCCTCTGGAGCTGATGCAACAGTGGAGCAGATGTGACCCGGTGACAGGAAATCTGGGCGCTGGTGCTTTCCCTCCGCAGTGATTTATGGGGCAGCACGGCCACGGGCGGGACGCCGCTGCCCTGGAAATGGGCTGGGGTGGCTCCAAGCTGCTTCCTCTGCTCAGCATGAACAATGCTGCCTGGAGAGCTGGCCTGACTGTGCTGGCCGTGGCCCCTGGGAGCCCTTGTTTGCAGCCAGAGGATGCCTGACCAACCTGTGTGGCACTTCCACCCACAGGCAAGGGACTGCCCCCACGGTTCCTGGGCTGTCCCCATGCCCCGGGAGCAGGATGGTGCACCGGGCCACCTCCTCCCTCCTGTCTCATCCCCTGCCAGGGACTGTGGGTGCCAGCAAGGTCCCTCTTGCTCTGCATGGTTCATGGTGCTCTGGGGCAATGCAGGGATGGTGCCCACGTACCCGTCTGCACGTTGTGCCTTGGCGGGGGGATGCATTCATCAGGGAGCAGTAGGGATTTACAGCTGCCTGAAGTATTACAGTGGGGGGGACATCTCATCTCGCGGGGGCAGGAAGGAGCTGGTGTGGGATGTGGCCAGCTGTAGTTGCAATGGCCTCTGGAAAACATCCGCCAGGAGTTTCCTCCTTGCTTTGTACCCAGGGCCGCAACGGCGCTGGGCCGGGGCGGCGGGGGGAGCCGGGGCGTGACGAAGCCGAAGCTCAGCCTGGCCTGGCTGTGCATCTGCTGTGACAAAGCCAGCGGCTCTTTGGCCCCGAGCCCCTGGCTCAGCTTTCAGCCCATCACGCTCTGTTTCTCTCCCTGGCCACCCCAGAGAGGCACCCATTCCTGCTGGGGGGAGCTGGGGGGATGCAGGGCTCCAGCGACAGCCCCAAGGCAGCGGGGTGCTGAGAACTCTGTGTCCCCCTCGCTTTTGGGGAGCGCTTGTGGGGCTGGGGGCTGCGTGCCCTGGGGCTGGTCCTCTGCCCACAGGGGTGGCTGAGGGCTGCAGAGGAAGGGGAGAGCAGGGTCAGGCCCTGGCCCCTTCCCCGTGGGCTGCCTGCTGCAAGGGGTTGGGGAAGCACAAGCCCTCCTGAGTCCCTGGGCTGGGGGTCCAGCAGGGATTTGCCCTGGCAGGTTTGAGCAGGCAGGCACAGACCCCAGCTGCGGTGGGGCATCCCTTCACCCTGCTGTCCGCTCCCACCTGGGGTTTGGTCCAACAGCCTGGACTCGTGCGTGGCATCACTGGGAGGTCAGTGCAGAGCTGCTTCCCACTGATGCTGGTCCCCCAGGCCCGTCCTCCACCTGCTTGCTTGGGGATGCTCTCGAGGCTCTCCCCTGCACCCCAGTGTGATGGCTCTGGCTCTGCCCCCTCATGCTGCCCTCCTCTGCCACCAGCCACCTCGCTTTGCATGAGGGCTGATTTTTTGGCTGGTAATGGCAGTTGTTTCGACTTATCTTGGCCCTGCGGTGTGCCCCGGATGCAGCTGTTTACCTTGGGAGGAGGATGGGTCTGGAAGCCAGGACCTGCCTCTGGGGAGCTCTTGACCCCCATCTCGACCTGATGCAAACAGGTGACATTTGCTGAGGTCCCTGGGGGGAAAAATGGCTGGGAAACCCGCCGTCACGGAGGAGGTCTTCTTGTAAAGCAGGGCCGGGCTCCAGTTGCACTTTTATTTGCTCGTTAAATATTTTATTTGGCTCTTCTGATTTAGTTTTACGGTGGCTTTAACGCGATCATGCTGTTTTCCAGCTGTCTCTGCACATGTGCGGGGGAGAGGGAGGGTGAACAGGAATCAGTGCGGGGCATGGGGCAGCGGCCGGTCCCTCCAGGAGCTGGGAGGGAAGGCGTCGGTGTGAGGCTGGGGATGCAGTACGAGGACTGGCAGCCTGTGCTACCTCCTGGTGTGCTCCTGGAGACGTACAGCTCAGGGCCAGCCGGAGGAGGTGCATTCGTAACCGGTCTCAAAGCATTTTGTTTCCCTGAATCTGCCCACTGATGCTTTGAAACTGTTTTCGGTGCCAGCAACGAGTTGCTCTGCAGGTTCATGGTGCTCTGGGGCAATGCAGGGATGGTGCCCACGTACCCGTCTGCACGTCGCGCCTGCTCCCGGGCTGGGGGTGAGGGGGGAGCACCTGCACGCCCACGAGATGGGTGTTTTCTGGGCCAAGCATCCATTCTTGGTGACGCTGGAGGCTGTCTGCCATCCCGTCCTCCCGGCTGGAGGCAGGCGGGTGTCCTGGGAGCAGCACCGGAGGCTGGAACTGTGGCCGAGGTTCCCCGGGGAGCCCAAGAGGTTGGGTGTGCGTGGGGGAGGCATGACTAAATGGGTGGGGTGGGCATGGTAACACCAAATGTTTGAATTGCGAGCAGGGTCATTTTGGGTAACGTGATGGGTAAAAATAGATGCAGAGAGTAGAAAGGAAAACGCTACCATTGCTGGATGGGCGCATGGGAAAGGGTGTCTGTGCAATGGGAGGGGGTCAGAGGCTGGGGGGGCTGTGCCCATGGCCTGAACAGCCCCGGGGACCCTGCGGGCTGCAGCAGGGTGGTCCCTGCAGCATGGCTGATTTGCACAGTGTGCTGATGAGCAGCCCCCCTCGAGCACAGCCCCCCGTGGTGCCTGGCTGCTGGCTTCCCCAGGGGCTTTAGCAGGTGCTGGGCAGTCGCTTACCCCTCTCTTGTGTTCCCTGCAGCCGAGAAGGTGTCCTCCCTGGGCAAGGACTGGCACAAGTTCTGCCTGAAGTGTGAGCGCTGCAACAAGACCCTGACCCCAGGCGGGCACGCTGAGGTAAGAGCCGCTGGGGCAATGGGGTGGGGGAGCTGTGCTGCCATGCCAGGGTGGCCTGGTGGGCTCTCCAGGGCTCTCCAGCACCCCAGGGATGGGGAGTCCCAGGAACTGGGCTGGGGCAGGTACCCAATGCCATGTGGATGGGCTCTCCCTGTGGAATGAAAGCCCAGGAGTGCACACTGTGGCTTCAAATGGTGCTGCTGCTGTGACCTGTGGTGCTCAGGAGCTCTCGTGCACAGTCCTGGGCAAGCCATGGAGGGGTGCTGGCCCCATGTGTGATGCCCCAGCTGTGCCACCCTGGCGTGGGGTCCCAGGCAGCCTGTGGCGGGGCTCAGCAAGCCCGGGCAGGCACTTGAAGCAGCTCCATGCACCGGGCAGGCTTGTTTGGGCATCACACTGGCTTCGAAGGTGTGCGGGTGCTGAGAGCCTGCATTGGAGTGTGGTTAAAAACACCAAAAATCATGGATGTGCTGGTTGCCATGGTGATGCTAGCTCAGCACTGGTGCTTTCAGTGCCCTGGGGCTTATGCTGGAGTTCGATGCCACCGTGGCTGCCCAGCACTTGGGCGTGCGAGGGTGCTGTGCTGGCAGCAGCAGGTGCTTGGACCTGGGAGCAACTGTGTTCTTCTTGTGGGATGCCCCAGCGTGACAGCCGGTGCCCTGGGTTTTGCACAGCGCCTGTCATGCCAGAGTGTCACCAGCTCTTTAGCATGGTTTTAGCACGGGACGCAGCTGGGGAGCAGGTGGCGGCAGCAGGGATGGCTGTGCTGGTTGTCACCAGCCCGTGGGGGAGTGGGGCTGGTCCTGCCGGGGAGGATGGGGCTGCGCAAGTGGATCTGTGCTTCGGGCTGGGTTAAGCCCGGGGGATTTGCTGCTTCTCCATATAAGGCTGGATTCTGCTCCCGTGGGGGATGGCAGCCAAGCCCCCACTGACTGCGCCGAAGGCAGGATTTGGCCCGTCTTTGCTTTTTCTCCCTCCTTTCAAGCCAGCATGTCCGGCTGGGTTGGAAAGGTGTTGCAGGGAGACCAGCTAAATGTTTACCCTCCCCTCTGGCATGGTAACACTGCGAGTACACTGATATTTATGCCTTGCAATATTTTGTAGCAGCCTGCTGTCAGCCCACTGCCTCCTCACTGCCCCAGCCTTGTCCCCGGCTGCTCCCAGCCCTCGCCTTCAGCACGGCACTGCTCAGAGAGGCGAAGGAAGGGACATGGCTCCTGCTCAGCTACCGCCCTGCCTGTTTTGGGCAAGGTGTCCTTGCCTTGCAGTGGAGGGGATGGAGGGAGGGAGCATGGGGCAAGAAGCAGGGGTGAGTTGCTGAATGGAGCTGAGCAGACGATGGGGTGGGTTTGTGCCTGAGGACACTGGCCCCCTGCCCCAGCCACAAACACTCTTGCTTTTCTCTTGGACTTGGTTCCTGCTGACCCATGAGAAACGGCTGTGGGGAGTTCTGGGGCTTATCGCCCGCTTCATGCTTTCCTGTGATAATCGCCCCCGGCCGATAACAGGGCTGATAGCAGCTGGGCTGGGACCAGTGCCCGCCTGGGGCCTCTGATCTCAGGCCAAGGCGAGGAGGGAGGTGGAGAGGGGGAAGGCAAAGTTGGGTGAAAGCCACAGTGCCCTGTGCACCTAATAACGGTCTGACGGCACACAGGGTGCTTGGTGGGCAAAGCGATGCCTCATCGGGTCCCGGTGGCACACCGCCAGATTAGGGCTCAGAGGTGCCTCTCAGCTGAGCTGCTGCAGGGTGCTCCAACGATATGGAGTGTGCAGAGCGGCTGGGGTGTTTGATGCAGGCGCAATCCTTGAGTGCTCGGGTTGGGTTAGGCTGTCGCTGGCAGACCCACAGGCTGAGGGTGTCCACTGGGTGCATTTTGGGGTGTAGGCATGGCTGCAGTGGTCTGTGAACATCAGTGGGGATGAAAGTGATTCCAAGGGAACCATGGTCGCCATTTGGCATCCTAACACTCCCCTTTTTCCCTAGCACGATGGGAAGCCCTTCTGCCACAAGCCCTGCTACGCCACACTGTTTGGCCCCAAAGGTATGTCCGTGCTCCCCCTGTGCCTATGCGGCCATGCCCAGGGCTGCAGGAGGGGCTGGGTGCCCCCATCCCTGCAGGTGCCCAGCTGTGGCCCTGAAACCACCCCAGGAGCCAGGCTAGCATGGGCTGAGCATCAAGCCAGCGTTTTGCAGTCCCAACCATGCCATCCCCTTGTGCAAAGGTCGAGGGAGGGAGGTTGGAGGGAGGGATCTGTCCTGACAGCTGTCTTTTTTTTTTTCACTTGGAAAACAAATTCCCATTCAAACAGAAGGTGGAGTCACTCTCCTATCCCAAACATGGCTGGAGAAAGCCTGGGTCAGGAGAAAGCAGGCCGGTGCCAAGGTGCAGTGGTGTTTGGTGTTTGGTGTTCGCAGTGGCCCTGTGGCTCAGCGGGGCTGGGGGAGATGGGACAGGGAGCTGGGGGGAGGATGGAGACCCCGGTGCTCCCAGGCCACCACAGCCTCTCTCTGCCCCACTGCAGGGGTGAACATTGGTGGGGCTGGGTCCTACATCTATGAGAAGCCGCAGATCGAGGGGCAGACCGCTCCGGGACCCATCGAGCACCCAGTGAAGGTGGAGGAGAGGAAGGTTAACGCCGCGCCTCCCAAGGGACCCAGCAAAGGTGAGGGACAGGGCAGGATGGGCAGCCCAGCCCTCTGCCATGGCATTCAACCCATCCAGAGCCACTGTGTTTGGCGATGGTATGGGGTGCAGGGTGTGTGCAGAGAGTCCTCCACACCGTGTGTCCTGGCTGAGATGTCCCTCCGTTTCCCATACCCATGCCTTCTCTCCTTCCAGCCTCCAGCGTCACCACCTTCACTGGAGAGCCCAACATGTGCCCACGCTGCGGCAAGAGAGTCTACTTTGGTAAGGTGGCGAATGGGCAGTGGGTCCATGCCCTGGGGTGGCACAGCCCCATGGTGGTGGGGCTCTGGGCAGGAGCCATGGGGCATGCAGGGGGGCTGGGAGAGGGGTTTTGGCTCAGAGATGGGGTCAGGGGCACAGAGGGATGTGCCCACGGAGTCTGCAGGAATGGGTCCTCTTAGAGGAACTCCTGTGTGCAGGGCTTCATCTGCATCATGTCCCCTGCTGCCACCTCCCAGGTGGGTGGCATGGGCTTAATAACTGTCCTTGACCAACCTCTGTCACCTGTGAGGCAGCAGAGTGCTGGGGGAGACGCGGGAGGCTGGGGTGCACAGGGCTGTCTCAGGATTTTGTGTGCAGGGGTGATGTCCCCACGGGGTGTGTTCCCCCTCGGCCTGTGTGCAGGGGGAGCAGTGTGACCCTCCCTCCTTGTCCCCCCTCTAGCCGAGAAGGTGACTTCACTGGGGAAGGACTGGCACCGTCCCTGCCTACGCTGTGAGCGCTGCAGCAAGACGCTGACCCCGGGGGGCCACGCCGAGGTAAGGATGTTCCAGCCCCAAGAGCCCAGGGCAGTGTGTGTGGGGGATGCCAGTGGGGCAGGGCTGGGCTGGGCTGGGCTGTGCCGCGCCGGTTGGGCAGCCCCTGCCTTTACAAGAGGGTAGGACAGGGCTGGCAGGAGCAGCTCCCCGGCCTGGGGGAGCGCTGGTGGTGCTGAGTGTCTGCAGGGGATGAGCAGAGCGGGAGAGGTGCCCAGCTAGGGGGATGTGTCCTGGGGACTGGCCTTTCCCCGGCCCCCTGCCCTGGGTGACGTGCTTCTCTCTCTGCCCCGCACAGCACGATGGACAGCCATACTGCCACAAGCCCTGCTATGGGATCCTCTTCGGGCCAAAGGGTGAGTGCCTGAGGGGGTGTAGTGTGGGGAGACGGTGCGGGGGTACACAGCCCACCTGGGCTGCCGCTCTCCATGCTCATGCCACCACCCAGAGGGACATCTCCGTGGAGCACGCCATCTTCCTGCCCGGGTCCTCACCCTCCTGTGTCTCCCTCCCCATGTAGGTGTCAACACCGGAGCTGTGGGAAGCTACATCTATGACAAAGACCCTGAGGTGAAGAACCAGCCCTAGACAGCGTCCCCCTGCCCGCCCACCTGCCCGCTCTGTGCCCCCGTACTAACCTGCTCACAGCTGGAGCAGACCTCGCCAGGCTGGCCACAGAGCTGTGCTCTCTCTGCTGTCTCTACTCCGGGCAGGACAGCCCTGCCCCCCGGGTTATATATCATAGTCTCTAATATAAGCTTCAGTGTTTAAAGGCAAAGGTAGAAGGTGTCTCTGGTTGTTCCCAATGTGCTCTGCCCTCTCCAGCCCTCCCACCAGCCCCCTGAGTGCGGGAGGCAGCGGGGCAGGGGTGGGGATGTCACCATGTGCAGGGGTGGCTGGTGGCACCCGAGGGACTGAGAGCGAGAGGAAGGTGGTGGCAGGAGTCCTGCCATGGGAGGGTGCTCCATGCTGCCCCTCCACGTGGAGGGCAATGGAGCCGGGCAGGCATCCTGTAGCCCTTGGGGAGGGGGGCTGGTGATCAGGACACCCATCCCTGTTCCTCGCCAGCTGCTGGCAGCACTGCCCTGCTCCTGGCCCTTCTCAGGCTCCATGCCCTGGCTCTTGCTCTCCCCAGGGCCTGCGGCCGACCCCAGCCACCCTTGGGGTTGCAGGGTCAGGCATCACACTGCATCCCCATCCTTGCCTGCCCGGGGCATCCCTGTACGTGCACCCAGGCAGGTGCCCAACCCGCTCTGCTGGCTGGTTTGGGTTGGTGGCCCCCCCGGTCTGGTCTCCCATGGCTGGGGGCACATCTGGTGGCTACAGCCCTGGGGGAGTGGGCTGGTCCCCACCTTCAGAGGGCAGAGCGCATTGGGCTGGTGGCTCGGTGGCAGGACGCCCGCCTGCTTCCCAGAGCTGGAGGTTTCTCATTGTTGTTGTTTATTTATAAGCAGTTGTACATGTGCCCCTTGCTTTGGAGAATGACACGTGACCCCCAGTCTCACCCGTCCCCCCCGCACACTCCCAGCCCCACTGCTGCCCAGGAGGTCAGGGAGGGGACTGGTGCAGGGGAGCCCCCGGGGCGGCAAGCCCTGGGGTGCCAGCACCCTGCTCTCCCCGGGCTCCCTGCGCAGTTGAAGGGCTGACTTTTGTTATTTGCTGACAATAAAGGTTTTGAGAGATGTGTTGAGTGGCTCAGCTCTGGGTGGAGGCAGGGGAAGCTGTACACACCTTGCAGCATCCCTCCGCTCCCGGGACAGTGTGGGGACCCTGCCGTGCCCTGACTGGCTCCTCCTGGGGCAAGACAGAGCAGCCTTAGCCCCAGCCAAACCCAAGCTGCCCAGGCCATGGGCACAGCACAAGCCATGGCCGCTCCCTGGGCTGTGAGCAGGACAGTCTTGTAGGGGGATGGGATGGGATGGGATGGGATGGGATGGGATGGGATGGGATGGGATGGGATGGGATGGGATGGGATGGGATGGGATCCTCCCCAGCTTTGCAGGATGGAAAACTAACGGAGGGATGTTACATAGCAGGTGACACTGTTCCCCCCAGCCTGGGCTTGCTGAGCAGGCGCAGTGCCTGAGCGGGGCTGTCGGTGTGAAAGCCCAGCCTGGCGGCAGCAGGGCAGGAATGCAGTGGGGGGGCATGGGTCACCCCCGCTCCGTAACCCCTGGGAGCTGCCATGTCCCTGGCCAGAAACCAGCCCCACTGCCAGGCCTGGTTTTAGACATCCAGCTATTCCCCCTAGGAGCTCAGCGTCTGGAAAGCAAGGCACGGAGGCTGGGGCTGCCAAGGCAAACACTGGCTCTGGGAACTGCTGCTCCGGCTTGTCCCCTCTGACAGGTTCTTGCAAGATCCCCCTTGGGCTGCCTGCTGGCTGGGCCCCCCCCGGGGACTCGGGCCCCCCCCGGGGACTCGGGCACCCCGCCGGCCCTGTTTGCTGGGGAAAACAGGGACCTGGTGCCCCCTGCAATGTCTTGCATCCTTAGAGCAGCCTCAGCCCTGGAGCTGCTCCACCACCATGAAGGAGAGGGGTGGATGGGCACCAGCCACAGCCCCCAGCCTTGCTCCTTGCCCAGGCAGGGCTAGGAAATGCAGCGGGCGCTGCACAACAGGAACACTGGCTCTGCCCGTGCATTGCACCTGCGGGCAGCGTTTGGCCACGGTGGCATCCCCTGGGCTCAGGCAGCCGGCAGAGCAGCGGGCGCAGGAGCTGCTGGTTTTCCCTCTCCCAGCAGCGATCCCAGCGGCACACAGACTTTTCCCAGACATGGAGGGCTCGGCAGCATGGTTCCCGGGCTGGGCAATGGGCTGTGTGTTTGTGTTTTGGTGGGGTTTCTATAGAGACTTGACCCCTCTGATGCTTCTGGGGACAAGGCTGCTGTGTAAATCAGAGCAGTGTCACCCAGCCACCTCCTTCCCTGACCCTCAGCAGAGAGCTGGCACCTCGCAGCCAAACTTTGCCAAGTTTACCCCATGTAGCAGCAGCAGTGCTGGGGTGGGGGGTCCCCATCACCCATCTGGGATCTGGTGCAGCTGCCAGGGAAGCCCTTGGCACAAATCCAGCTGTTGTTGCAACCCTTATTTACCATCATTAATTAATTAGGTTAACATGCCAGCCTTTTTGCTAGACTGTAGCAATCCCCTGCAGCAGAGGGTTTCCCCGATAGATTGCACAGGCTGATTTTCCTCACCACCGCCCTGCCTGCAGCTCAGCAGTGGGTTTGCCCTCCCCAGCACCCACCTGGCCCCATGCCCTGCACCCATCCTGGCCCGGCAGCCCTAACAGCATCCTCGCCATGGGCACGGGCCCCTTGATGTGGGGGCCAAGAAGCAGGCTCCCCCCAAGCGCCATTGGGAGGGATGCTCGCTGCAGGGGAGAGCTGGGCACAGTCAGAGCTTCACCTGGGACCAAGAGCATGGCTGTGGTGGGATGGGAAGGCACTGGCTAAGCCAGTGGTCTTGAGACAGGGAGGAAGGCAGTTTGGGGTGGCAGCGATGGGAGGGGATGCTCCCAGGGCTCATATGTGGGTTATTCTGGGTGTGAAGGGATATGGGGCAGGGCAGGTACAGCACCCCAGCTGCTGCTCGCTCCCAGGTGGTGGCCACAAAACACAAGATTTTATTTTGGTTTGGGGATGGATTTTTTTTTTTCCTTCCGTTATTTTTGGTTTACATTTTCTTTTCCCCATGAGAGTTTTGCTGGGGGAATGCAATGAAATTAAAAATAGACGAAATTCAGCTCTGCTGTGCAAGGGGTTGCTGGGAAGCCAACATCCATCACAGCTTCCTGCTACCCCAAAGGGGACAACTCGGCTGCTCAGGCTCCAGGTGGGGGATGTCCCTTCACTGTCCCCCCACCCTGATGCGGTGTGGGGGCTGGGCACCCCTCGTGGCAGAAGGTGGCCCCCCAGGTACAGCAGATACCCACAGGGTGGGTGTTAAGACCAGGAAGCTGAAGGATGTAGCAGGGCTTCGGGATGCCATGTGGGGTTATCTGTGTATGCCGAGGGGTTGGGGCTGTCCCTGATCTGCCGGGTCGGTGTGGGGACCGAGGCACCAACACAGTAGAGTGGCACTTTGATCGAGCAGAGAAGGCAGCTCTGGACTCTAATTCCTTCATACATTTTTGTATTTATTTTTGGGAGGCCTATGTGAGCTGAAAATGCTTCTTTACTTGAGTCTCAGAAAACATCCTTCCCCTTGGGGACATCAAATATTTTATATTTTTTCAACTCAGACTTACTAGTGGGATAAAAAAGTTGGAGGGCTTCTCTGGTGATTACAGACATGCTCTCCAGGGTACGGAGGAAAATAGAGAACAAAGTGGATGTAGCTTTACTTGGAAATCCCCCAAGCCCTGTGAACTTGTCCTGGGCAATTACCCTTTCCTGGGAGCCAGCATTGCTCTGCAGGGAGCCATGTCTTGCAGCTCCTTGCTGGGCCACGATGTGCCAGTGGTCAGCCTGTTTTGAGGGCAGTCCAGGTGATGGGTGCCTGCTCGGGTATCCCTGAGCCGCGGGAGGAGCAGGATTGTCACCTAGTGGTTCTTCTCAACAGAAGGCTGAGGGCGCCCGTGCCACCAGAGACAGGCCTGCATTGCTCTCGCTGTTGATAGTGAGTCAGGAAAGGGACCGATGAGTGTACAAAGGCTGTTGCACCGCAGGCTGAACACGTGGAAAACACCAGGGAGGAACTTGCCAGGAGTAGGAATGACAAGGGCGGTCCTGTGCTAAAACATCTGAGCTAGTCCATGCAGGGAAGGGAGATGCAGCCATCGTGGTGTGGAGGGACTCCTGAAATGCAGGCTGTGGCTGGCAGCATGGCTCTGACATGCCAGTGACTGGAGCAGCACAGCTGGGCAGTGAAGCAAGACCGATTTAAAGCATTTGCTGGGAAGTCAATAAATAGGAGCCAAAAGGGATGAAGTGCTGGAAGATGTGATTTAAGATGGGATATTAAAAGCGACACAGTAAGCACAGCTTTCTTCCATGAAGGCCAAGAACCATCTCCAATACTCCTTGAAGTCAGTGGTGTGGCTCTCCCAGGCCTCCCGGGCTTTGACTTAGCCCCAGGGGGAGGTTTAAGTACTGGGTGTAAATACTGGAGAGGGTGTAGGAGAGCAGGCAGGGATGAAGGGGGAGGAATGGCATGAAACTAAGCAGAGGAGTGTTTGGACTGTAAATCCCCCCCGCCAGTGCAGCGCACTGGGCTGTTGCGCAGGGAGAGCTGCTGGTGCAGGCTCTGGCCATATCCCTCAGTGGCTCTCTGGCTTGTTGCTGCCTGGGGGCACCCACAAGGGAATTTCCCCTCTCAGGATGTAGGCTGAGCTCTGCAGCAGCCTTTGTATCACCAGTTGGTTTCCAAGTGGGGTGAGCAGCTGGGGGACTGCCCTGGGGGCTTGGGGGGCTCCTGGCCTGCCCCGGGACTGCTTGCTGGGGAAGGAATACCTGTGCTGGTGGGACGGAAGTGTGCACACTGCTAGTGGGTGTGCAAACCTGCAGCTCCTCCTCTCACTTTCCTCTTTCTTCCTCTGTCCTGACCCTCCATCTTACTTGGGTAAGGCAGAGCGGAGCAGCTTTATTCCTCTCCCCTCCCTGTGCTGCCACCATGGCATGACTATGCCGAGCTGTGTGCTGACAGAGAGAGCAAACACCTCTGCACCCCTTCCCTTTTACCTCACCTCTAGTGAATGTTTAACCAGGGATAAAAGGTGTGGTGTCAACAGCCTGGACCCAGCCCAGGGCAAATGGTGCTGCCAGGTGAGTGCCCTACGCTAGGGCAGGGCTCAGGAGGGGGTCCCCGGCACTGGTCCCCTGCCAGTGGTGCCCACGCTCCCCACCAGTCCCCAGCACGGATGTGAATCTCTCTGGCAGGCAGAGACGATGCCTCACGGGTGCTGGGCAGCTTCCCAAAGCAGCGGGCGTTGCTTCCTCAACGATCCTGGCTGGATTCGATAGCCACAACAGAAACAGAAGGGGCTGTGCCAGGAAAATGCACCAAACCCTCCCCGGCAGGATTTAGCCAGGAGGTTTCCTTGGGCTGCTGCTAATGGAAAGCTTGCAGAAAAGAGCAGATGATAGTGGAGACTTTGGCCAGACCATAAGCAGGGAGACTGAGGGAACAGTTCCTGGATGAAATCAGAAGAGATTTTCCATGTAGCTGGGACTTGGAGGGGTTGGAGAGGCGGGTGAGGGCTACCACACTCTTCTGTCCCAGATGGAAATCCCATATGCATTGCTGGTGGGGCCCTGCACAGGCAGCCCCACGCTGTGCCGGCAGCAGGGCTCACCCCATCCCCGCCGAGTCCCTGTGCCGGGGCAGCGCCTCGCCGAGCTGGGAGCTGCCCCGGGGCTCCTGCGCTTGCTATTGCTCATGCAGTGTAATATTAACTGCGTGATAATCATTCACACCGTGGCTCTTGAGGTTGAGAGCTGACCTGACAAGTGACTGCTGCCTTAACCTGTCTGGAAAAATTTTTATGGTTTCTGCTAGAAAAGCCGTGTGAGTGCCCGTGCCCACAGCGGGACGGACTCTGCACCGCATGCAGGAGGGCAGCAAACAGATGTTGGTGCAGCAGTGAGCATGTTTTGCAGGGTCAAACCCTGTGGGGCTTTAGAGTAGTAGTGGCAGCGTGTTGGCAGGTGTGCTGGGCTCCCCTGCCAGCCCAGGTGGCCCTTTCCGAGCCCCTTCCCTAAGCCCCCCGCTCCCGCACTGCCTTTCCTCCTGCTGTCCTGTTCCCAATTACTCCCAGCATTGGCCTATCAGCTTTATGAAGACGTACCCCAGAGTTTTTCCTTAGGGTGTAATTTGCCCTGACAGCTGCCTTCGTGCTGTTGTTTTCCTGGCCGGCCATTAATGGGATTAGCCGCATGTAAATCCGGAGGTGATGGAAGGCAAGGGGAGGGGGGGGGCACCAGCCCCCCGCCGTGATGTACCCTGTGCCACTTCAGCGCCACGGCGTTGGCATCCTGTGGGCCTTTTGAAGGGATCACATGTCTGGCAGCTCCCCCCAGCCTCTGCTGGGCTTTTTTTAAGTCACCCTATAATTTTCTTGTCAAATTAGAGTCCCATGAGGAGCTGGGCAGGGCATATTTTACAACAAATTGTCTTGGCTGAGTGGGCCCTTGATTTGCACAAGTGTGGGCTGAAATATGGCCGGGGAGGGAGATTTTGCAGGACTCAGAGTTGTGCGAGTGCTGGAAAAATGCTGGACCAGGGTGCCACCAGCCCCTGAGCTGTGCCTTCACCTTTGCATTGTCTCCCTGCTGTGCAAGTGTACTGGGGGGCCATGACGTGAGAAGTGTGGGAGCCCCTTCCCTGCTCCAGTGAGGGGGGGCAGGAGGGGAGACGGGAGCTGCCGCCCTGGCAGATGGGCTGGTATGCTACGTGGAAAGAACTGTTTTTTCTTTCTGTGTTAGCAAAACAAACCCAAATCAGCTTATGTTACCCGCCCTGCCTGCTAACATGCTGGTGACTTTTCCAGTCATTACTCCGGTTATCACCAGGGCCAAGTTGCTCGAGGGGGATATTGGGCAGGCAGCGTGTGCCCACAGCTCCGGTGTGCCCGAGAGCTCTCACCTTGCAACCCTGCCCCAAGAGCTCGGGAAACTTGGGGAGTCCTTGGGGGCTGCAAGGACCCTGCACCAAATATGCCACAGGTGGACCTGGGGAAGCTGGTGCTGGCTCTTGCTGGCGCTCGCTAAGGGACTGCGGAGGGGACCCTGCCCATAACGTCACCCAAACAAACAAATGGGACAGCCCAGATTTTTCTGAAGGCTGTTGCTATGACATTGGGGAGCGCTGGCGCCTGATGCTCTGGGATGGAGCCTCACCCACAGATTCCTATCAGAGGGCACAGACAGCTGAGGCGTGCTCTGCTCTAATGGTTAAATTAGCTGGAACAAGGTCTCCAGATAAGATAACGTTGTGGTTTGCTGAGGAGGCTGTTCTCCATTGGTGTTGGCTGGATTGTTTCCCTGGCAGGCGATGAACCTCGCTTTGAAGCGATGCTCTGGCTGGGACCTGGCTTTGCTGAAGACACCACCCCTGCCTCTCTCCCGCTGCTCCCTGGAGCCATCTCTGCCTAGCACCGGAGCTTGCCTGCTGCCTGCCCTTGCCCATGTCCATGGGCACGGCACCATGGGCAGTGTCCTACTGCAGGAGGCAACCTGGCTCCTGCTCCGAAACAGCTCACAGATGTTTGCATCATGGTTTTGGCTCCTGGGGGGACCTTGAATGGCAGAAGGAGCAGTGACCCCAAATGTTGGGCTGCTGCAGTGTTTCCAGCCAGCTCGCTCCAGCACAGGCTAATGGGGGCTCAGTTTATTGCTCTGCCACAGCACGCTGATGGGTTTCATACACCAGCATTAGGAGTGTTTATAGACTCGCTCCCTGTAAAACGAGCAAGAGGCCACATCCCACAGGCTCCTGAGGGGCTGCCGTGCTCCAGGAGCACCTGCAGCCCTCCCTCCCTCCCTCTCTCCCTCCTGCTAGGGGCCTCTGCCAGACGTCTTCACTGTGCTGCCCTGCTGCCGTGCGGGCCCACCGATCAGTGGGATGAGAGCGGGGTAGTGGCGGTGAGCAGGATGCACGTACGGCCCCGGTGGGGCATAGAAACTGGGGCTACTGACCCATGGCAACCTACACCCTGATACGGGCTCTCCGTAATTCCTGTAGGTTTGCACGGCGCACCACGTGCTGACACCGTGCTTTGGCTCGCCCCTTTGTGAAGCAGGTCGGGGGTAGCCCACAGTGTGCGCAGCTCCACAGCAGGGCTGGCCGGACTAAACCAGGGGGGCTGGGGGGGTGGCTGCCAGGCATAAAGCCCCGTGTGGGCAGGGCTGGCAGGGAGCAGCACGCGGCTTGGCGGCTCCTGCTTTGTGAGAGCTGCCGCCGGTTTTGTTCACACAACGCTCTGTTGTGTGAACAGTCTCCAGTAAGTGCGTGGGGGAACCGAGGGGAGGGGGTGGCTGGGCTCTGCTGCAGCTGGGTCAGTCGGCGTGCGGTGCCATGTGGGGGCACGGGCTGCCCTGACCGGGACAGGAGTGTTCCTGCTGCAGGCTGAGTGGTCCATGGGGACCAGCCACGGGGCTGGGCCGGCCAGAGGAGACCTGCGAGAGGCCAGTTTTCAGCTGCCCGCCGGCACAAAACCTGCCTTAAAAGGGAGCGCAGCTGGAGACGGCTGTCCTAGCCGGGCAGTGGCCTCAAAGCAGCCTGGCACCATGTGGGAGGGGAAGCAGGGCCACCGGAGAGGAGAGAGGACATGCCCTGTCCCCCTTATTTCATCATGGTGCCTGCTGCACCCTCCATGGTGCAGGGAGGGGGTCCTGGTCCGGGGAATGCAGCCAGGCACTCGTGGGGTGCTGCGGCTCGGTGCAGGGGGACGTGGCGTGGCTGAAATATGGTGCTTGAATGTGCGTGTGCTTCAGGGTGGGAAGGACAGGGAGGAGGCAGGGTGGGGGCAGCAGCCCTTGCAGGACACCTCTCTCCTCCCATGCTGTAAAGAAATGTCTCAGCATGACTCACGCCTTAGCCAGGAGCAGGCATCCCAGCGATGTCCCTTGCAGCAGCGTGCCGGAGGTGCTCCCCAGCCTGCCATGGGGCTGCCAGCACGCGGGGTGAGCCCGGGACCACGGGCAGCAGTGGGGAGCAGCAGCGGGTTGAGGGATCCCGCTGGGAAGGGAGGCTGGAGCCAGGCTGGCTCGTAAAGCAATCCCGGCTGAACCATGAACTGCGCTTCCAGGCTCGGCTTGCCGCCTCTCCTCCAGCACCCACGGGTGGGCTCCGGTGTCAGCAGGGCCCTGCTTGTGCGGAGGGAGGGTGAGGGGTGCCCTGCATTTCGGGAGGCAGACACTAGGCGTCCTGGTGCCGGGTTTCACAAGCCCTCATGACCTTTGCAGCACAGCAACGTGCCCTGGGGAGGATTGTTTCATACAAAACAGACCTTTGGATAGGCTTTTCATTTCCTTCGCAGCCAAGCACAAAGGAACAGTGAGTCCTCGCTCCAAATAAAATGACAGCAGTCAAGCGACACAGATGGGCTGGCTCTCTGGGGTGAGTGGAGCCACATCCCACACCCATGCTATTCCCGAGGTCCTGCAAGAGGGGGGCTACAGCCCTGCATCTCCCTCCTGCTTCATCTCATACCCCAAACTTCCCAATGGGCAGGAGATGCTGCCCCAGGGTCAATTTTACAGTCCCTAGGAGAAACAGATCTGTGCTTGGAGAGGGTGAGCACCGTGAATCTCCATCTGGGAGTGTGGTTAATTGACGGGTGCCAATCACACTTCCAGCCCCACTCAGAGAGGGGTTCTTGGCCACCCACACAGCACAAGTGTGGGCAGGGAGCAGGCAGGGAGCCAGGGAGCAGACACTCGGGGTGCAGAGGGGCAGGGCTGCAGAGTGTGGGGTGTGCAGGGGCTGTGGGGCGCAGTGGATATAGGGGTGCGAGGGGTATAGGGGTGCAAGGGACGTAGGGTGCAACTGGTGTAGGGCTGCAGGATGCAAAGGGCACGGGGGTGCAAGGGGTGCAGGAAATGCAGGTGGGAGGTGCAGGGGGAAGGGGTGCAGGGGCTGTAGGGGTGCAGGATGCAAGGGGTGCAGGGCCCCGCCCCGGGAGCCCCTGCAGGGCTGTGCCCCGGGCGGCTGCCTCCAGCTGCGGGCGGGGCCGCACATCTGGGCGGGGCGGCCGGGCAGTGACTCCGGCGGGGCCGGCGCGGAGCATCCCACAGCCCGTGCGAGCCGCGCCGAGCGAGCTGAGCCGCGCCCAGCCGAGCCGAGCCCAGCCGACACCATGCCCAAGTGCCCCCGCTGCCAGAAGGAGGTCTACTTCGGTAAGGGGTTCCCGCTCCCCCCGGCCGCCTCCACCCCCCCCGGGGACCGCAGGGCTGTCGGGCTGCTTCAGCCGGGGTGCCCCGATGCTGCACCCCGCCGGGCTTCAGGTCTCGGGGCACCCCGGTGCTGCGTGTCTGCGGGGCACCCTGGTGCTTCCAGGTCCCTGTGAACCCCGGCGCCGCGGGTCCTGGGTGCCCCGATGTTGTGCGCCCCAGCAATACAAATTCTTGGTGTGCCCCAAAGTTGCGCACCCCTGCGCTGTGGGTCCCCGGGGTGCCCCGGGTGAGTGGCCCTGTAAATCCACCCAAGGAGGTGCCTCGCTGCGGGGTGCAGGCTGCGGTGGGTGCTCCCAGGCTGCAGGTGTGGGAGCTAGCTCAGCCCCATTTCCTTCGCGGCATCGCACGCAGCTGTGCCAGCTCGGAGCCCAGAGGCCCGGCCGGTGCAGCCTTCTGCTCTGAAAGCCTGGGCAGGCGAGCAACCACCTTCCCAAGGGCAAATCCCGCCGTCGGGCACGTTCTTGTGTCAGTGGGTTGCCCACACGTTGTCCTGTGTGGTTTAGCACGGCGAGGTGACAGCCCTGGGGTGTTATTTTTAAGCCACCGTAGCCACAAGTCTTGTTGGGCTGCTGTCTGCTGCTGGGCTTCAGGCAGATGTCCTCCCTCTGAGCTGGGGTGCTGGAGCTCCAGGTTCCTGCCCCTTCTGGTGCCATGGTCCTGCTGTCCTGCCCGAGGATATCTGGGGGGTTTCAAGGCTCTCGCCCTTCTGGCAGCAGCTGCTGGCACAGGCAGACTCTGGCTGCCAGACCTCCCCACCTCCCCAGTTGAGCTGAACTTGAGGGGGTTTGCTGGGAGCAGCTTATACACAGTCCCTGCTTTTTAATTTACTAGAGATGAGGGGTCCAGGACCTGAGTGTCATCACTGACTTCTGCTCTCTCTGCCTTCTTTCTGCTCTGCTTGTGTGTATGCCCCAACTTCTACTCCTACTCTGCCAAAGAAATCGGAGGCTCAAATACAGGGGCTGCTCTCCCTGTCAAACAGCCGTGTCCGTTAGTGATGCCCACCCTGGGAAAGTGTGCTGGGGCTGGTGTGGGTGCTGCCTGGAGGGCTGCTCAGGATGTAGCTCTTGCCATTGGGGAACATCTCCGCCTAAACTTGAACTCGCTGCTTGCAGCCAGGCTTTGAGGTGGGGTTTTGACACAACACAGTTCATGGCTTCCTCCTGCAACCAAGGATCCTGTGCCATCTCATTTACCGGTGTGGCTTGATACCAGGGGCTTCCAAGGTGCTGGTGCCAGTGTCTGCCTTTCCCATGTCCCTGCAGATCTGTTTTGATGCCAGGCAGGGAGAGCTGGGTTTGCCGTGCCCGCAGGTGTGGCTGCAAGGTGCCAGACGGGGCCGTTTGACCAAGGAGGGGTTTGGCCCTGCACTTATCAGGCTGCTCTTATGAAACAGTCTCTGTTGATGCAGGGGCTGAGGAGGGTTCAAATGCTGCTGGAGGACTGAGCTTGGTGCCTGATTTCTGTCCCTGGTGATAAGGAGTGCTGGCAGAGGAGGCAGAGCAAGCCCTGCTTTGGGGCACCCCAGGGCTCTCAGAGTCTGGCGGTCCCACTTGGACGTGCCTCGGGCTGCTTTCAGCCAAATTGTGTCCGTAGAGAGCAGGGGTCAGGAGGAGATGATGCCAAGAGGAATAGGGATGGGGTTTGCATGGCCACCACCAGCTTTCCAGGGAAATTTCACCTGTGTGGCAGAGAGCTGGGGGGGACCCGCTGCAGCAAGCCTTGGCAGAGCTCTGGCCCAAATGTTGGTGTAAATGCTTGTGTGAGAGGTGGGGAGACTGAGCTTCCAGAAACCCTGTGATGGGATGGCTCAGCCACGGGCCAGGCTCGGGCTCCTGGGGCTGCCCGGGGGGAGAACACTGTGGCCCCTGCTGATCTGCAGGCACAGGAGGCTCTTTGTGCTGCTGGGGGATGGCAGCGGGGCTGCCTCATGGCATTTGGGCACTGCCCCCACTCCCACCTCTGCAGCCGCCAGCTTGCTCCTTGCATAAGCTGTTGTGGGCATATTTGGACTCCAAAGAAGAGGTGCCTCAGGCTGCCAAGGACCCCCCTGGGGCACACGCTGCCAGCAACAGCTCCGTCCCATTGCTTGACCTCCTTTTGCAGGCATGGGGAGAGTGCTCAGACCTGGCTCTGACAGAGTTCCTGTGGAAAGCTCTGCTTTATCACTTAATAAATCCCCAGGAGTGCAGCTGCCGCTATGAAGAGCACGTGTCTGCAGAAAATACCCTCATCCCCCACCGTGCCACAATTAAAAGCCACCCTGTGTTCCCCTCTCTCTCTATAAACATGTCCTGGCTCCAGCAAACAGCATGTTGTGTCCCCCCCGCAGCCGCCTGAACCCCAGCCAAACTCCAGCCCCACTCTGGCTTGCCATGGTGTGTGCAGAATTGGAGCTGTGGCCAGGATGCTGGTGGCGGGAGAGGACTGGTTTGTGTTGGCTTTGACTCCCTGGTCCTCTCCAGCATCCCCCCGTTCATCCCTGCCAACTCTGCCTGGGCTCCAGCTGGCTGGGGAGAAATTCACCCCAGCAGGTGATGTTGGAAGAGGGGAGGTCCCCAAATCTTTGGAAGTTGGTCCGTCTGCATTTATGCAGCGATGTTCACCCTGGGCATGGCACTGCTGTTTGGGATCCAGGCGCCTGGATATGCAGAGCAATGTGTGTGCACCGTGAGCACTTGGGATTGAAACACGGTGCCCTCTGTCCTGGACAAATAAATAGACTTGAGAAAATGCCCAGAAATGTCCTCCCTAGAGTTGATGACAGGGAGGCCAACCTGCCAAAACCAACTTGTTGTGCCTGTTCAGTGCCTCAACTAACCCATCTCCTTTCCGTGGCAGCCGAGAAGGTGTCTTCTCTGGGGAAGGACTGGCACCGGCCCTGCTTGAGATGCGAGAAGTGTAACAAGACCCTGACATCTGGAGGCCATGCAGAGGTGAGGTTTGCTGCCCAGGAGGTCCCTGTCGGCTGCAGCTAGGGGCTGCAGGAGGTGTGGGATGGGCAGAGATGGGGCTGAAGGGTGGTCGGGGCTGATGCTCTTTCTCTGTCCCTGCAGCATGACGGCAAGCCGTACTGCAACCATCCCTGCTATGCCGCCTTGTTTGGGCCCAAAGGTAGAGTGCTGAGGCTGGGGTTTGGGAGGGAGGGGAAGGGGGCTCAGGGCACCCATCTTTTGGCGAGGTGCATCCCTCGGTGTGCTCACCTTCCCACCGCGATGCTGACCCCACTCTGTCTCTCTTCCAGGGTTTGGCCGGGGAGGAGCCGAGAGCCACACATTCAAGTAAACCTCAGGTTGGTGCCTGCCCTTGGAGCTCCCCTCTGCCTCCGGCTCCGTGGGCTGGCTGGGGGTGTCCCCCCTAGGCACGCAGGGAAGGCAGGGGCACGGCAGCATGTCTCCGGGCTGGTTGTGACTCCCAGCCCTCATGCTGGTGCTCGGGAGCAACCTGCTGGGTGCCAGCTCCTCCTCTCCGCCAGCCCCAAGCGACCGGCAGCACCCGCTTAGCTCCGGCAGCGGACACCAAAGGCTTTTGCTTTGTGGCCTGTCAACAAAGACAGGGTCTGTCCTGGAGCACCGTTGCCCTTGGGATGTCTCTGCTCCCAGCCCAGCCTGACTTCATCCGCCCCTCTCTTCCATCCCTCTCCAGGTCTGACGGCCAGGAGCACAGCCTGAAGACAGCACAAACGCACTGCGACAGACATGCATTTTTATTTTTAATTCACTCTGTACTAGACTAGCACGTTAAAAGCAATAAGTAACCAAGGCTGGGGCTGGTGTGAAGAGGGGCTCCACTCCAGATGGAGCACTGCCGGGGTGGGGGCGTTGGGACGCCCTGCTGGGTAGGAAATTTGGCTGGTATTGCTGAAGGCCGCCTGGAGAGGAGACCGCACCCTTCCAGCTAAAACTCAGCCCTGCTTCTGGCACACAGCTCTTGTGGCTGGGCCCACAGTTGTATTCTCAGTCTTTAATAAACACAGACCAAAAGATGCTTCCCCCATGTAGCAGCTGTGCTCTCTGTAACGGGGGTCATGAGGGACTCGCTTGTGAAGTGTTTGCCACTCGCTTAAGGACCCCACATGGCCTCTGGATTGAGCCCCACACTGTATGATGGCTCCATGTGCTTTTGTTCCTGGTGTGGCATGGGGTCCTGCCCTTGGCTGCCCACCCCAGGGGCTGCCTGAGCCTTGCAGGGCGAGAGCACCCCCCCAGTGCTGTGGGCACCAGGGCTGAGCACGCCCCAAGGGAAGGGGTGGTGGGTGTCATGCCGATGCTTGTCCGGGATCGGGGTCTCCCTGAGCTCGGGGGGAAGGTCCTACCCCACCCATGGCCTCACTGGGCCTGTGCCATGACATTTGCAGAAGTCTACAGCGTGGTGGCTCCTGCTGTGAGTCACGTCTTGTTGCCTGCGGCTGTCATGGGGTTAAAGCAGAGGCATGCAGTGCTGCTGGATGAGGGTCTGAGACTGCTGACCTGAGGTCTCAGTAGCACTTAACAGACTCCTGGCCATGCCCCAGCCCCGGCAGTGCCTGCTGGAAAACCATGCCTGTGGCCAGTCCCCAGCTCACTGTTTCTGGACCCAAGATGGCGCTTTGCAGCCCTCAGTGGGGCACAGAGGTGTCTTGCTGGGAGGTGGTTGACTGTCACATTAGGAAAACCTGATATTTGCTGCTTTCGCTCTGAGCAGCCACACAAAAAGGCCAAATAAAGCAGAGATTACTGGTGAGGCAGAGCCAGCCTCCCTTGGTAGGGAAAGCAAAGGTGCAGTGTTACAAAGTGAGAGCTGGCTTGCAAGCGCTTTGCTCTTTCGTGTTTCAACCTCTCTGACCCTCTAGAAGAACAGCACTGACAGATGTAAAAGATGTCAACTTGAGAGATGTTTCTAAAATGGTTTCTTAACCATGACTTTTCCTAACCTGAACCACCCCATTTACATATCCAGAGATATTTCATAACACACTGGGATATTTTTGTCTACAGTTTATGAATGCATTTCCTTAGAGACTGCTCTGCATCTTACTGTCACGCCAGCCGGCCTGGGACTTGGCCAAACCCCTCAGGGGTCAGAGGTGCATGTCCAATGTCAAAATCTTTGGTGTCAAAAGCAGCCCAATCTGATAAGCATCTTAAAACTTCCCATGTGTTTGATGTCAAAAGGCTCTGCACTCACTAGGCACACTTCAGTGGGACAAACTTGACCAGCCGGCGCTGCCTTGCCTCCCACCCAGTTAGCACAACAAACACGGGTGTCTGTGTCAAAGGCAAACCCTGGCTATCGCTGTCTGGCCACCACCACATCTCCCAGACAGCCAGGGCTCGTAGGGCCCCCTGCCCTCCCACTCCCACCGCTGCCCTTGCCAGCAGCCTCCTGGGGGTGCCAGCACCCATGGCTCCTGGCCAGTGAGACACAGTCCTGCTCTGCACTGCTGCTGGCACCCAGCCCACCCCTGGGGCACTGGGACATGGCTTTCCTCTTCCAACCCGGCTTCAAAGCAAACTAGTGATATAATCTCGGCAGCCTTGAGCATGCCAGTGAGATAGTGTTTACCTTCAGCATTAAAAATAATGGCAACCACAAGCCTTGTCATCCTCTGTATTTGCATAAGAGTGTGCAGCTGGGAAAGGGACCTGTGAATTGGGATCCTGGTTTTTCCCAACAGGGCCCTGCACCAAAATTTTTCAGGAGCAGCTAATTCCAGGTGCAAGGGGCCGGGCCAACAGGGATGAGCAGGGAACCAGTGAGAGGTATGGAAAAGCAGGTGCTGTACAGGGAGAGGCTCGAGCGATCCAGCCCTTAGGTTGAAAAACCTTTCCGTGGACAGTGGCCACAGCTGGGGCAGGAAGCAGCATGTTGCTGTTTGCAGTGTGCTGCCCAGGGCTGCTGCTTGCTTTGGACTAAAGGGAGGGCAGGGTCGAGTGATGTTCTAGTGGGGGTCTGTACAGGCCACCTGATTGGGAAGACTGTGTGGATGAGGCCCTCGTGAAGTTCAACAAGGCCAAGTGCAAGGTCCTGTACATGGGTTGGGGCAATCCCAAGCACAAATACAGGCTGGGTGAGGAGTGGATTGAGAGCAGTCCTGCAGAGAAGGACTTGGGGGTATCAGTGGATGCAAAACTGACTATGAGCCAGCAATGCGTGCTCGCAGCCCAGAAAGCCAACTGTATCCTGGGCTGCATCAAGAGAAGTGTGGCCAGCAGGTCGAGGGAGGAGATTCTCCCCCTCTCCTCCACTCTCGTGAGACCCCACCTGCAGTGCTGTGTCCAGCTCTGGGGCCCCCAACATCAGAAGGACATGGACCTGCTCGAGCAGGTCCAGAGGAGGCCACGAAGATGATCAGGGGGCTGGAGCACCTCCCCTGTGAGGACAGGCTGAGAGAGTTGGGGATGTTCAGCCTGGAGAAGAGAAGGCTCCGGGGAAACCTTATAGCGGCCTTCCAGTACTTAAAGGGGCTACAGGAAAGGTGGGGAGGGACTCTTGATCAGGGGGTGTAGGGACAGGATGAGGGGTAACCGTTTTAAACTGAAAGAGGGTAGATTTAGATTAGATATAAGGAAGAAATTCTTTACTGTTGGGGTGGTGAGACACCAGAGCAGGTTGCCCAGAGAAGCTGTGGCTGCCCCCTCCCCGGCAGTGTTCAAGGCCAGGTTGGACGGGGCTTTGAGCAACCTGGTCTAGTGGAAGGTGTCCCTGCCCATGGCAGGGGGGTTGGGACTAGATGAGCTTTAAGGCCCCTTCCAACCCAGACCATTCTATGATTCTATGATTTGCACTGTAGGTGTGGTGGCTGGGGCGGGGCGGGGGGGAGGGGGGGGGGGCTCTTCCTGCCCTGGGTGCACAGAGGGATGTAGGAACTGAGCTGTGCAAGGTCTGTGCAGCCTCAGGAAACCTGCAAAGAAGCTAAACCCAATCCTGCAGCTGCCTTGCTTCATGTTGCATGTGGGGGTGGGTAAAAACTGGGGGTCCCTCACACAAGCTCTGGGGATAAGCCCTTGGGTATTGATTCCCAAAAGGCTCCTTCTGGCTGTCCTATTTCTCTGCCCGCCCTGCAACAGACACTCCTGTTTAGCCCCAGGGCTTGCTGTCAGGACACTCCCCTCCCAGTGCTGTGGTTGTACAAGCCACACTCTGCCTGTTCCAGCCTTGATGCTGTGAGGTTGGGCAGTTCAGGCACAGGTCACATCCACAAGGAGCCTTGGTTAAAGAAAATACATGATAAATTGATTTTTTAAAACTCGCTTCGGTCTTTGGAGAGGAAGCAGAAACAGCTGTATTGCATTTGGATAGGAAATCTGCGCCCGAGCCAGGGACTTCCCTCTGATGCGCAGCGAGGCTCGGCAGTGGCCAGCGTGCTGGGGATGTGGGCTGTCTGCAGACACAATCTTTTCTCCATTGAAGAGTAAATCTTCATGGCCTGGAGCATGAGCTGCACAGAGAGGCAGCAGTGCAGCTTCCAGCACAGCTCATCTGCGATGCTCTCGGCTCTGAGCCCCGATGGGAGCTGGGGACAGGCAGGGACAGTCCCTTCCCTCCCAGTGCAGCGATGCCCTGGCTGTGCTGCTCCTGCAACATGGGAGCTGGTGAAAGCAGGATGCTCAGGTCAAATCCCAGCTTTCTGGGGGAGCATCCCAGGGATGCCGGCTCGGTGTGAGCTAGCAACTGCTCCCACCCTCGGGAGGTGTCTGGCAGCCCCCCTGTCCCGCCTGGTCACCAGCCAGCAGCCACGGGGATATCGCTGCCATCGCAGGTGGGGTCAGGGCATGGCCCCAGCCTGGAGGTGCCCATCTGGGACAGCAAAAAGGAGTCGGGTGATCTCCAGTATGGTGATGCCCAGTACAAAGACCTGCCACTTCGGTGACCTGAAACACCACCGTTGCTGACCCTGGAGGAAGGAGCTGTGCTTTCTCTGCCATTGTTTCAGAATCTTGGGCTGAGATCAGTGAAGTTTGTAGATTGCGGAGTGGTGGTTGCTATAAACACTTGATCACTGTGGCAAAAAAACCAAACATCACCCGTTTCTCTGGCAGCTGGGTGTGGGTGAGCCCCAATGCCCTGGGTAGGGAGGCAGAAGTGGTTTTGGCAAAGGACAAGAAGCAGGATGGGTTCAGAAACTCAACTGCTGCTGTTCCCTGCCCTGGCTCTGCAGCTTTTTGTGCAGAAGAAAAAAGGAAAGTGCAGCAGAAAGGGGGCTGGGAGGTCCTTTAGCTGATCTATAAGAGGTGGGGGTGTTGCTTCAGCCCCCAGTGAAGGCAGTGTGCAGGGAGCAGGGGATGGTGTGTGTTGCCTGGCCCTGCATCTTCCTTCCAGCACAGAATCTGAAGCAGAGGACAGATGTGTCCCTGAGCCCGCAGCTGGCAAGGGGGATGGCTTAGGCTGGAAGCCTTACAGCTCGGATGCATCACTCCTGAGGGCTGTCCTTAATGAAAGCAGCAGCTGCAGCTGGGGACAGAGCTGTGTCCTGCCAGCGTGGCTGCAGGAGCTGGTGGCAGCTCACATCTGGGCTAACACGTGCTGAGGAGCCAGGGGATCTGGTTCAACACTGCCTCACTGAGACACTGGTGGGGCCACCGACCCTCCCCTTGCCAGCTCTGATGGGGACACTGATGTGGCACCTCCGGTGTAGTGATTTTGTGTCTCATCTTGTGCAGGCTGCAGCCCCTCGGGGCCATGGTAGCTCTTGTGGCACAGGTGGGGACAGGTACCTGCAGAGGAGTGGTGAGCAGTTTGTCTCCCTGCTGGTGTTTCTGCAAATACAGCTGTGTCCCCTTCAGGGACAGGCAGGGTGCAGGCAGGGCTGAGGGAGCGTGGCACAGCAGCTGTGGCTGCAGCGGTTCCTGCTTTTTGCTGTGCGGGGCTCATGGGGACGAATCCGGTCTGTAACTGGGTGGTACCCTGCTCATCACTGCTTTGGGTATTTTTAAGGCTGATTTGTATTAAGGTCAAAGAGTTCTGCTATCTTTTAAGTTGAGATAGTGTCTTCCCATCTCCTAACACCTCACAAATCTGATCTCTTATCCAGGCAGTGGTAAGAGGGACTGTGCAGCTGATGGTGGGCAGCAGGAGCTCTGCAAGCTCCTGTGGTGAGACGGGACTTCCTGGCCCAGCTCTGCAAAGCAACAAGCTGGGGAAGCCCCGGCCCACCTGCGGAAACAGCTTTGCAGAGGTGGCAAAGAGGGGGTCAAACCCTGTTCCTGATGGGGCACAACATCCCCAGCAAATACTTGAAGCAGATGAAGATACCGAAGGCAGAGGGGCTCTGGGTAAGGGAGACAGCCAGGGCCATATCGAGAAGTGGACAAGACCATGAATCATGGTACTGTAGACTGAGGTCTAATCAGGGAGGAAGAAGGGAAGGGGATGGGCTGTTCCACCATCACACCATCCCCAGTGCTGATGATCCCGTATTGGAAAGGAGCTGGGTGCAAAGAGCCCTGGGGATGTTTGCCAGGCCCTGGGTGGCTTTCCCCAGCAGGGAGCCTGAGAAGAAAAGTTGGCATGAGGCACTAGAGCTGCATTTTACTTTCATGCCTCTTGTGTTATTTTCAAGGAAACAGGGAGAGTTTCAAGGGGGTAGGGTGTAAGAGCTTCCTAGCAAAGCCTCTTTCTTTGGTGAGTCTTGTGTTAAAGGCCCAAGAGGGAAGAGGGCAGAGGGAGTTTCCCTCCGTGCAGAGGAAGGTCAACTTGGGTATTTAAGTAAAAAGGAAAGGGTGAAACTCCTAAGAACAGAGAATTGCGAGGTCTCAGATCTTCTTTTTCTAATCCCTCCCAATTCACTTACTGAAAGTGCAGACCCTGCATCAGAGGTCCTGAAATGCCAACACCTGTCTTAAGCATCCAACTGCCAGGAGCTGACCTTGAATTTTGGAGCCCACACACAGGCCTGTTGCAGACTAATTCACTGTGTCCAGGAAAACCTGCACTAGAGCATTTGTGTGGCTGTTATGGTCCCTCTCAGGGACCCAGTGATCTGTAACTGTTACATGATGCAACTCAGCGTGCTAAACATGTGTGCTGGTCATGCCAGCAATATCAGCACCCCTTGCACCCACTGGTGAGGATGGTGCCAGGAGGCAGCTCATCGCTCTCTGGCAAGGAGGTGCCTGTTTGCAACCTGACGTGGTGGCTCTGAGCATGCTGATGGCTGGACTCTATCAGCAGAGATCCCAGGGTGGCCAGTCTGGAAGGTACCATCCTCTCTCCAGCCAGGGAAGGCTGCTCCGCTCATGGAGACACAAGCCCACAGCTGATCATCATCATCAGATGCCAGGGCTGCTCCGTGCCCGGTGGGAGCTGTGATTGCTGACCCTTGCCCAGGTGGTGGAGGGCCGAGCATCGCTGCAGGCCTGCCCCACTGTGCAGCCCCCGTGCTGCCCTGCTCCTTCCTGCTGGTGTGATGTCTGCCCTGCTGACAGGCTGTGCCTTTTCCCACCTGGGTTAACCCAGTGTCCCAGCGAGGGGAGAGAGTGCATGTATAAAAGAGCCAGGAGGGTGTTGGGAAGCAGCTGGAAACGTTTGTGGTAGGAAGTGGTGCAGCCTGTCTGATCTGCTCAGAGTCTGAAATGCTATGGTCACCCGAAGCCTCCCTTGCACAGGTGGGGAGAGCAGTTGCTCTCTGCTGATGTCTGCTGCAGGGAGGAGAGGAGCGTGGAGAGGAGCTCCGCGGAGTGTGGGAAGCACCGATGCACAGCCTGGGGACCTGGCCGGGAGACAGGCTGGGTCCTGCCTGCACCTTCACGGCGATAAAAGGATTAAAAAAAAAACCAGCAAAGGATTTGTTTTCCTGGGAGGACAGCTCACACCTTCCCCTTGGCAGGGCTGGGCTGAGGTGACATCAGGAAGCTGTGCTGCTGCCGGAGTGAGCAGAGATCGCCGTTATCGCATACAATCGGCATGAGGCAATGGGACACAGCCGTCATCTCTGGCAACGGCCGCAAACAGTGGGGCGGTCTGCGGCGGCGGGTTGCCATGGCGCGGGTGCAAACAGGCGCCCTCAGCTCGGCTGAGTCACCCAAGGCGGAAATGACCCCAGGTGACACACCGAGCCGGTAACGGCCGGCTGCGAGGCTGCGCGGCGTCATGCGAGCCCCGGGACCCCAGAGAGGGCGAAGCCCAGAGACTTCTCCCTGGGAGCAGCATCCCTGACCTCTCAGTATCTGCTCGGACCATCCCTTGCCATTGTGGTCCCCATCACCACGCTCGCTGCTGGGACAACCCGTGGCTCAGCTCCTCCTGAAACTGCCTCGGTGGTGGGCAGAGCTGGGGGGCCCAGAGGAGCGGCTGGGCAGGTCGAGTGGATGAGCCAGCTCCGTCCTGCTTCCCCCTGCTACACAGAGGATCCCGGAGGCTTCCACCAGTCTCCTGTGGCCTGCCACATGTGGTGACATCAGAGTGGTGTGCTGATGCTGTTGCTCGTTTGCCAGTGCCTGCAGGGCTGGGGCTCGGGACAGGGGAGGTGAGAGTGGCCTGGATGGAGCGGGGCAGGGGCTCTGCTCCCATGGAGTGGAATCACCATCCCTCCTGGGATAGCACGCCAGGGGCTGTCACACCGTCACCTCCTTTGTCTGTCCACAGCACAGGGCCCATCTCTGCAGCAGGAAACCATCGCCTTCCCATCAGCTTCTCCCACCCTGGGAAAGCCGCCCAGGCAGCCGGCGGAGCAGATAAGTGGGGCCTCACATGCTGGGACTGAGCCCCAGCTGCACTGTGCCGTGACAGAGAGGCTGAGATTTGCCGCCTGGCGTCCGACTTGCCCGTGGCTGGGTGCCAACCCTCCACAGAACCAGGCATCTCGTGTCAGCTGCGCCCACGGGGCTGCGTGCCGGGGGAGCCATGGGGCCAGGGACCAGGGACCAGGGGCCACTGGCCGGGAGGGCGGCCAGCCCGGCTCCAGGGCGCCACAGGGCTGGTCCAGCCAGTGGGATGGAGAGGCAGCACAGGGAATCTCGGTGTGCTGGGATGGCGTGCATCCCAGCTGCCGCTCCCGTGATGGGTAATGGTGCTCACTGGCCAGGGTCTGGCGCTTTGGCCGGGGTACAGGAGCCCAGCGTGGGGGTGATGGGCAGGACCACCCCCTGCTGCGTGCATGGTGCTGCAGGAGAGCCCTTGTCTCAGCAGCAGCAAAGCAGGCAGCTGCCCCGGGAAGAAAAGGCCTAGACAGAGGAATGTGTGTGGGGATAGGGATGGCTTTGAGCAGGGTTTATGGAATGGTCAAGAAAACACAGGAAATTGGCTCCAGCTGAAGGTCCTCCTGCCCAGAGACTGCAGCGGGGACAGGAAAATAGACAAGCGATGTGTCACGGAGGGACCAGACAGCGCCCGATAGCAGCAAGGTATGGAAAACTGAGAAGGATGCCAAAGACAGCAGAGAATTATCCAGGTCCGATAAGGGTCTGGGCAATAAAGAAGGACTTCATGGGCTCTTGGGAACCAAAGGCAAGGAAGCGTATGGAGATGCCAAACCTGTTAGAAAGGAGAGCAAAGATACGGATAGAGATTGCTGAGCTAGAGTTGGACAAGGGATAAGGAAAATGTTTTCCAGGCCATTAGGAACAAAGGAGGATGTGAGACAACAGCTGCTAGAGAAGATATTTTAAAAATACTTAAGCCTGGATAACTCACACCCAGAGGTGCTTTCAGGGCTGGCTGAAGCAGCAGCCAGGATCCGTGGGACTGGCTGGAGCACTAATGGAGCACTCGGCGTCGGGAAGGGCCACACTCCCTGGCACAGGGCTGGGAGGCAGGAGAGGCAGCAACCAGAGGGAAAGAGTGCAAATACAGTTCATGCTAGGAAATGGGGCTTTGCTGAAGGTCTCGTTGGACTGATGCAGTTTCTCTCCTCATTGAGAGAAACCGTTTGGCTGCAAGAGGCCATTCCGTAGCTGAAAGGAATTTCACGTGTTGTTTCATAGAGTTCAGATGTTGGAAAAAAAAAAGGGAAAGCATCATTCTAGATCCATAAGTAGCACATTAAATGAGTTATGAAGTGGGTAATTGGCCAAGAAATCATCAGTGGAGGTTTCAAGCAGGTCTTATATATAGGCCCAGGCAGGCTCCCCGTTGTGTTGGTGGAGCAGACCAGTTGTGGTCCCTCCGTGGCACACACCGGCTGTTGTCCCTCTGTACTGCCCGCAGCAGGAATCCATCTCAGGGCCAGGTTTTGGCCATGTAAATCCCAACTAAGAGGTGGACTTTCTCTCAGTGACTCAGGCTATCTCCCAAAGGGCAGAACCATTTCTCCCCTGCCGCCCCCCCAAGGATTAATCTCTGGGATTGTTCCCGTCAAGAGCTTGTACGCCCGGGGAGCCGAGCTGCCCTGAGCTGAGGGGAAGGTGGGAAACTGGGGATTGGAGCCGATCCCCTGCTGCCAGCACCGTGCGCTCTCCCTTCAGCTGAGAAACGACGTCTTGGTCTGACAGCAGCAGAGTCGTATTTTTAGAAAAGCTGAAGTGGGGTTTTGTGGTAACTCGGCCAGGAAGGGTGGGGGAAGCTTGCAGAGCTCGCTGGGGGTTTTGGCTGGGTGGAGGATGCGGCCGTGGCTCAGGGTGAGCCTGCCTCGCCTCGCGTGGCCGGCAAGAGGTGACCTGCACGTGTGCCGCCCCCCGGGCGCCTCCCACTCGGGTCCCTTCCCACGGGAGGCGAGCAGGGAGCTCTCTGTCCTCAGGCACAGGGAAGCTCAGTGAGCTCTAAGCCGCCAGGGCACAAGGCCGGGGCCGCGCCGGCCGCCAGCGCCGCCCTCCGCGGGACGCGGCCCACGCGTGCCCCCCCCGCGGCGCGGGGCGCAGCCATCCCTCCCAGCCGCCAGGGGGCGCCGCCGCGGGCGGATCAGCGGAAGGGCGGGGCGGGCCGCGCCGCCGCACTGCGCATGCGCGCGCCGGCTGAGGGCGGGCAGCGGCGGCGGCGCGCGATGCGGCGGCGCCAAGAGCAGGAGCCGCCGCGGGGCCGGGCGCTGCCGGGAGCCGTCGGGGCCCTGTGCCGGGCCCTGCCGCCCCGCTCCCGGCCCGCCCCCGACACCCTCCGCCGCGCCAGGTTCGACCGGCCGCAGGCGGTGAGCGCGGGCCGCCCCGGGACACCCTGTTGCTTAGCGGCACACCCCCCCCCCCCCCCCCTTCTTTCGCGCCCCCCTGGGGGGGCCACAGCGACAGGGCGGCCGCTCGGGGAGGGCCCGGGTCGGGGGACATCTCCGTGGGTGGGCAGGGGTCCCCGTGCGGGGCCGGGTCCCGGGTGGGGGGGGACGGGGACGCTCAAGTGGGACTGGACCTGGGGACAGGGACAGCGGTGAGGGGATTCGCTGCTCTTGAAAGGGCTTTATCTTATTGTGGTTTTAACTTAAAACTTGATATTTCAGAGTGGTCTGCAACACCTTTCTGGTGTCACCTGAGGTTTGCTTCCCTTTACTGTACGCTGGCTTGGGTCTTTCTGTTTTACAGGGTGATGCTTGTGAGGCCTCCGGCCTGTGCGCAGGGTGCCCCACTTGCTCCGTTAGCTATTTTTAAGCATTTTACGAGTGTTGACTGAAATTCCAACTGTAAGAATCACTGTTTGAGTTTGTTAGCATGCTGTCCTTGTGTGGCCAAGAAATGATTTCCAGTTTCAACTCATTGTGTGCTGCCTCTTGTTTGTGAGTTTTTGATACTATCATGGTCAGATCTTTTCAGTGTCTTCAAGTACTTGTTTGGTTACGGGTGAGTTGTACCATATGTGGTTATATCAGAGCAGATATTTTGGAAGCCATGCTCCTCTATGCTCCCAGAGTAGAAGTGCTGGGTCTTGCTGTACAGGCAGCATTAGTGGCCCTTCTCTTTCTGAGTGCACCTTACTGTAGGTAGCGTTCATAAGACAGCTAATATGTGAACCTGCCCAATTCAAGAGTGTTGGCAGGATTTAGGTGTGCTCTTACATGTAACCACTGATGCGCAGATATGGGTTTAATTGCCTAATTAAGACTAAATATACAGCACACATTTTGCCTGCTGATCTCCCCCCACCCCTCTCTTTTGCAGAGCCTGGATTTCTGGAGGCTGCTCTACACTCTTCTGAAACAAATCCACGGAGGCAAGTGGACACAGTCTGATGCCATAGGTAACCTAGTCAGTCTGGCTGACTCTGTGATTTCCATCTGTCCCAGGGAAGTACCGGGACTGGTTCTGTAGCACCTATTCTTTGGTTCCTTGCTCCCTGTCAGGAAAGCTCCATTTTGAATACCCGTGCCACCAACTTACTGTTGCATCACAGCTGTGCAGGCGGGTTTACTCCTCTTTGGATTGCTTTGCCCAGAAAACTGGAATGTTCTTGTGTCTACTAGGGGTTCTTGCTTCCCTTTGACATTTTACTGCAGGTAAATCTCTGCAATGATCTTATGCATTCTCAGCATGTGCAGAGATAATTACAGAGATAGATTTGGTTTTCCTTTGATTCCTTCTTTCCCTATTCCGTACGATGCGTGATTCTGTGGTTAATTTTTTATTAAGTCCTATGTCAGAGCCATGGATTATAGCATACGAACTTGGATTGAAGTTCTAGACAAAACAAAAAGTGTGTGTGATTATTTTAGAAGGACCATGAACATTTCTGGACAGAGCCACTAATCCAGAGAGAAGCTGAATGCAGGCTGGCTTCTCCCAGTGACAGAGCACTATTTACTACTTAAATGTATGGTATTCCAAGTACAATACCACTCCCCAGACTTCTTTCTTGAAAGATGTTTGTCTAGAGTCCTTTCATTGTCAGAGGAAGTTTTGAGAATGGGATTGTCTGTGATGGATAAAGGTCTTCTCAGACCAAAACTACTTAAATTCCACTTTTGCCCTTGAAAGCAAAAAAAAGCCTAAACAACAGTGTTTAAGCTCCTAAAGAGGTGGGAATCTGATGGCTCTATAAACGGAGTTAGAAAAGGCTAAGTGTTGTTCATTGTGGAGCAAAACACACATAGTTTTGCTGGTAGCTCAGCGGGAAGTCAGCATGGTCCTGTGTTACTCACAGGACTGCTATTTTTCGTTTGGCTGTTTTTGCTTTTCCACTCATCCACAATCTGCTGTGTATGGTAAGTCAATTTATTGGCCATCCCCTACAGCTTTGTGGAGGTGGTCCTGCACAAGTGCAGCCTCATTGAATTCGGGCTGCTCCTGTGCTAATTGCCTGTAGCATTTGGAGACAGGATTTCCATCTGCATGTGGCAGGTTGCTGACTCTAGAGAGAGCAAACCCAGCCTCTGCTGGTAGATTATGAGGTAGGAATGTGTGGTTCTGCTCAGAACTGCTGAACTGATTTTTTAAAAAACTTCTTTAGTCACAACTAGATGATTAAAGCTGAATTCAGGTTGGAGAGCTGTACTGTTTTTCAAATTACACTAATTACCTTTGCTTGGCCAAGTTATGAGTTGTCTGCTGCAAACACTATCAATATTTTACTGCCTTTCTTCTCTGTCCCTGCTCTGGAGCACTTGTGGTCTTTCATGTATTTATTTCATGCAAATGAAGTGGAAGCCTTGGGCATAGGGACTAAATAACTCTCGGGTTTGTACAGGATCCTGTTGCACAACAAAGAATAGGTCTCTCATAAGTGGAGTGCGAGTCAAAGTAAGCTGTGTAATAGTACTCCGGGCATAACCTTAGTGATGAAGTCATGATCAGTGGTTTTCATGCTGCTCTTTCTTTGCAGAGGCTGAGAGCTGATGGACTTGGTTAACAACCGAATAGCCACATGAGGTAGCAGTGCAATATGCATTTAGATAGTCAGAGGAGATGTTTCTTTTCTGGAGTTGCAATTCAGTTTTTGGAGCTGCAATATATTTTTGTTTGTTTGACAAATGAAGCAGAAAATATTCTCCTGCAGAAGTAGTTTCCCATAATACCACTACCTGTGCAGGTGTTTCTTGCCTGAGTGCATGAAGTAATATATCTGTGTCTGTTCTTGTACTTGATTTAGTTCCATCTTAGCCTGCCAGGCTAATGTATAACCCTTATTTGAATATTATGTTGTAATTCACTGAAAATATTCTTCAGGATACATAAAGCAGAAGAGCACAGTTTGCATATAGAGAGCTGGACCTTGAGGTTCATCCACAGCTTGGTCTTACTTGCTGAACATACTTTTATAAATAATGTGCATGCAGAAGGGGATTAATTGGGAGGACTGTGTGGGTCTTTCTCTATAAATTGCCTAATCTTAATTAAATGCTGTAAGAAGATGGCAAAGAGGAGGTGTTTGAGTGACTGGTGTCATCTGCTGAGTGATGGTTTTTCTCTCTTGGCTGCACATTTTGGAGGAATCCATCTTGGGTACTTATATAGCCTCTACTGCCATTCGTCTGAGTACCGTTTCCTTGTAAGCAGAACACTGCAGAGATGAGGAAAACTAAGCGACTTCTCTAAGGTCATGGAAAGGCTCTTTTGATCCACAGTTCTAGATCCATGCTTTGACCACTTGCCCGCAATTCCTGCCTGTTACTCACACCAATCATACCTTCTCATGTGAGGGCAATTTGTTGCAGAGGGAGAGATGAAATAGGGAGAAAGAACCAGAGCAACACAGAAATTCAGGTGGCGAATTGCCTTGGTGGATTTGGTCCCGAGTGGTATATCAGAGCAGGGAAATGGCGATAAAGGGGAAAAAACACCTGGCTTGCTCTCTATTCTTTCTTTGATATGTGATTTCTTGGGGAACTCCCTGAACTGCAGATGGCAGCATGTGATGCTTGTTTGCTTTGAAAAAGGAGGAAAGTATGTACTGATCTTCTTCCCTCTTGAAGTATTTCTGCCTTTACCTGTTATGGCAGTTCCTTTCTTGACAAATGCACAAAGAAAAGGAAAGGGCAACATGAAAACCTAGCTCATGTGAAAATGTTCAAGAGTGATCAAAATAAAATCTCTGAGTGCTCCCCCTGTGTATGAGGGATTGGAGTGCATATCTACAGCAAGATTTTTTTAGCAAACTGTAGGCATTTTGTCGCCCTAGTATCGTGAAGGGAAGCTGCTTGTTTTTACATTCATAGGTTCTACAGAAAGAGCAAATAAAGTGATTTAGGTGTTTGGGTTTCCTTTTTGTGTCTGTAATGCAGAAACAAGCTAGGCTTAAACCAATTGTCCAGCTGTCTTGTGTCTCTCCAGAAGCTCTGCTATGCAAAACACTAGTCCTGCAAAAAATTAGTAACTCTGCATCGTTGTGTCACCTGCTTAATTATGCTCCTGATCTTTTGTTCTTCAGTCGTGGTTATTGTCTTTCTCAGAAATTTATTTGCAGCTTTCACATGGCCAATCATGTATTCCTGCTCCTACTGCTGAAGATGTGTAGTAATCTGTTTAAGTTTCAGCTGTGTATTTGAACTGAGGAACACTCTGAAAGTAGGCATCTCCTTAGGGATCTGCACTCATGTTTCCCTAAATCCTGAAGTGGGTCAAACAGTGCAAGCAATATACCTTCCTTTGGTTTGTCAAGGTGCAAAGGGCTTGGTGACTCTTTTTGGGTACCAGCTGCTTCCAGCCTCAGCAGAGCTGTAGCAGCTACTGCTCCTATAGGGCTACTAGCATAGGTCAGCTTGTAGCGCCTCCTTGTGTCTTGGCTGTGTATTACTTTTGGTGGATAAAACTTCAGCATTTTGCAGATCAAGTTCACTGTGAAAGTCTCTTGTAATTAACAAATTCTGTTTGAGAGCAACAGGATTTTTATTTTGTTTCTTGTTTTGAAGCTGGTCGTTATGTGGTTTCTGAGATTCAGCAGTTGATGCTAGACAAAGGTTATGGTATGTGTCAATGCTAAGGGAGGTTTTTGCCACAAGTGGGAAGGAGTAGGCAAATGAGTATGTAATGTGATTAATTGGTATGTTAATTAAGGACAGCAGTGACAATCCCTGATTGTGCGAGGTTTGTACTTTCTGTTATTTTTGCGTGTACCTTTTTTACAAAACCCTATGGAGATACTGAAGCATTACACTGGAAAAGGGGAGCAGCTTTCCTTCTTACTTTGTGAGGATGCCTAAACTGGATCAAACTAAAAGTTCCTCTAGCTCCATCCAGCCGTGGCAGCTGTCAAAAATGAATGCCCAGGGGAAGGGACAGAGCAAGTATAGAAGGATGCTTTCAGGGGGGTATTCTTTCAGCCTCCAGCAATTTACATCTCAGACTTCCCAAACCAGAAAGGATATCTTTATATTTCATAAGCTTCCATGAAGTCCTGTTCCAAAAATCCAGCTCCTCCTTGAGCCTGTATAACTCTCAGCATCCATAGTGTTCCATGGCCAGAAATTTCAGAGTTTTGCTGTGTGTGTGAAGAACATCTCTTTAACTTGTTTTGACTCAGATGCTAACTTTGGTGGCTCACAGTTCTTGTAGTGAATGTCGTGCAAACATATTGTTCCCTATTCACCCATTCCACAGCACTCATGGTTTTAAAGTTTTGTTGTATCCATTCTTAGTCATCTTCTTGGCCTGCGTTGTCGGTTCTTACAATGAAGCTGTCCTGTACTTGTGATCGTACTTGTCCTTCTCTTTTTTGCAAGTCTTCTGTAGCCTTTTTGGGACTGAGGAAATAAAATAACACTGTGAATTTGAGATGTGGGGTCACAGTGGATATAGACAACAGTATAATGTTGTTCCTTGTGTTCTGTTTAGTTTCCTTTCTAGGTTTCTCACATTCAGTTTGCTTTTGGATGCATATGAGAACCAGGTGTGATATTGTCATGAAAAATCTTACCATCTATGATTGTGTTCCTGAGTCCAGCAGTCAGCTCCAAGCCTGTTGCTCTGTCAGTAAAGTTAGAATTGTTTTTTCCCTTGTGTGCATCATTTTTCTTTCTTTCTAAAAAGAATTTTGTGTCATTTTAAAGCTTGAGCTCATTAGGTTCTGCAGTCCTTCACAAGCTGCCTGCATTCCTTACTACTGAGTAATATCACATCAGCACCAAATTTTCTGTCACTATCACATTGTCTGTGTGTCATCTTGAGTTGGTTGGACAGGAACTGTTTAGCACAGAGCCCTCATGTGAAACCACCATTAGTTCCTACCCTCTGGTTCTTGTCTGCTAGGCACTTGTCATTGATTCAAGGGCCTTCCCTCTCCCTCTGCTGCAGTGCCTTAATTTCTTCATGCTAGTTGAATCCCACTGGGAAGTCTAAATGCCCTGCACTCGTTGAATCTTCCTTAATCCATTGCTTGTTGTTGCATTTGGAGAACTCCAGTAGCTTTTTTGAGCAGGACTTCCTTTTACAACAACTGTTGGTTCTTCCCCAGTATGTATTGTTTTTCATTGTGCCCCCTAATTATGTTCTTTATTATAGTTTTGACTTAGTACAGACCTGAGGCTTACTGGTCAGAACCTTTTTTTTATTATAATTTTCTCTGTTTTCTCAGTATTTTACAGTTCTGTAGTGCCTGTCTTGTATCTGTCAGGTAACATTTGCTGGTGTGAAGAAATACGGATCAGAGCATTCCTGAGAATTAGATAGTCCATGTGGTCTGGTATGAAGTGTGGTGTACTGCATTATCTCTGCCTGCTCACTGGTGCTCAGAGATTTGCAGCAGGCTGTGAAACTGCTATCTCTAAATTCCAGTTTCATTCAGGAGTAAAGTGACTCAGAGTGTTTACTAATTCATACCATGCTTGGTGGCTCATAAAAAATGAATAGGTGAATTGGAGTCCTGATATAGTGGGGATGGCTATTTACCTCTTTTGCCTTTGTTAATCTCCAAGAGGCCATTACTTGATCTCAACTTGGAATTTCTTCTTTTTCCTTAGCAGTAGTTCCTGTAGATCAGAATGGGGCAACATAAAGAAATCTTTTACCCTTTACCTCCTGTCCTTTACCAGTTGTTGATAAAGTCTATATTTTTCATTGTCTTCTCCTAATCTTAGGCTTGATTAAAAATCTTGCTCTCAGAGGAGGCAGCGGTTTCTGGAACTGAATGGGTAAATGCATTGAGTAGTGCAGTGTGTTATTCTCAATTGTTTTCTTCTTTTCAGATAACCAAATTAGGTTTGTAAAATCAGCGTTGTGGTACCATGGCTATGACAGGCCAGAACTCTATCGACTTCCCTCCGATGGCTCAGCGGGTAGTCGGGAGCTGCTGCTGGCATTTTCCTGGCTGCTGCACAGACTCAGCCTCTTGGAGCAGCTTTTGGCTCGGAACAGAGTAAAGACTGGGGATGAAACCTCTGTGTGCACGGTGAGCATGTTTGTGTCCTTCCACCTTATCTGTCCATAACTAATGTTCTGTGACAGCAGCTGTGTTCGTCACTAGTGTGTAATGTGTGGTATCTCGGTACCTTTACAAATAAATGCCTTACTCCAGCTTTAAAAAAAATTAAAGGAGCCCAGCTCCTGGAACCTGTTTTCTTTCCCTTCTCTAAACTTTCTGTGTGCAGGTGATTTGGGTTCCTTCTCTTTCTCAAACTCCCACCCCTGTCTGAATTCCCAGATTTTTATTTCCAGTGTCGGTGAGACCACTGTGGAGGAGTGCAAGTAAGTGAATGTCATTGATCTCTGTGCTTCTGAGTTTTGTGCTTCCAGACTGCAGCATGGGAGGTTCTACAGCGTAGGCAAACAGGTTTGCTGTGAATGCTGCATATGTTGTCATTGGGTAGAGCAAGTAATCCTAAGGCAAATAGTACTTTTTAAAAACATCAAGTTCTCAAATGGCAGCCAGTGCCCTTGGGGTAACTAATGACCTTGTAGCCTCCTTGAGAGAACAGTGAGGTATGTTGTTGTTTTTCCATCAATAAAAAGATGTTAGCGCATAGAATGCCTGCTCTGAAGTAAGCGAAGGATAGCTGTTTTGTCTGCTTTAGCTCCAATATATGTGTGTGCAATCAAAAAAAAGGCAAAAAGTCCCACAAAAACACAATCTAGTGATGTTTGGTAATACTGCTTTTAAAATCTATTCCTTGCATTTAAACCATGTGCACATGCTACTGTATAGACAATTGCTCTGGAGCATAGAGTGAGAAGTTCAGGAATGAAGATTGTGTTTTCCATGTTTATATCTTGTTTGTTGCAAATCAACTGTCCCTGCTTTTAACACAACAGATAACACAGGCTGAATTTAAGCTGATCAATGCAATGCGTTAGTGTGGCCAAGGCCTCTCTAGATGGTTGTAAGTTTGTTCTAAGTTATCTTCATCTGGTCAGACATTAATTGCTGGTCAGTCTGGTTCAAAAGGACAGGCTCATAGAGTTGTCTCACTTTTGTCAAAGGACACTGTAGGTCAGAAATGTTACCTGCTGATATCTCATAATGTCTAAGACCTTGTGGTCGTCATGCTTATGTATATGCTCTCCTAGACTGTAGGCTGCCTTGTTTTCTAGAATCTTTCCAGGGGACAGCAAAGCGGGAAAGTAAGGGTTTGGAAAGCTACGATATAGATACAATGTCTTCAGAAGAGAAACATTTGTACAAGTGGAAAACAGTTCAAAGGGAAGAGTCACCTATGAACAACGTTCTTGACCATATTTTGAGAAAACAGACCACTTGCTACACTACAGCTTGGTGCACAGAAGAGGGACCACAAAGAGGCGGTGCTTGGTGCACTGCGTGTGAGTGGTGGTGCCCTCCCGTGATGTGAAGGCTGCCTTGAGACTTTAGGAAAAATACACTTCTGGAGAACTTTTTACTTTAAATTTCTCTTACCTTTTTCTTGCATGGTAGCAGATTATTTTTTTGTGTCCTTAATTTCTATTACAAGAGAGTGATGAGTGCAGTGTAGCAGCAATATGAGTTCAGGAAATGGGGCAGCATCTATGTTATTTTCTCTGAAGGTCTTAAGTTCTGCATTTTCCAAAAAGAGATGAAAGAACTATGGTAATACAATGTTATCTCTTATGGCCATGCAGAGACACACTGAGAAATTTATTGCTGTGCCTTTCACTGCAATTCTAACCTGCTCTACCTGTGTCTCTCAAAAAGCATGGAATACATTTTTCATGTTTTTATCCAATAACTGTCTGAAACAGTGTTTGGAAAGGTTTATGGGTCTGGAAAATTATTTATTTCAACAGGCCAGACAAAAATTTTATAGACTGGGAGTTGGAGTTAGCATGTGTATGTAAAAAGCTCATTGTGTTAATGGCAACGTTTCTTGTGCGGTGTTCATCTAGCAAATTTTCATGCTCCAATAAAAATAGATGTTTATGGGGAAAAAAATGATAGAATGTAGTTACAGGGTAACTCGTGTGTTTTGTGTTTCTACGTTAAAACAAAGAGAATTTTGAGGGAGAGGTATTATCATTTATTTGATCAGCTAGGCATTACAAAACCAATACATTCAACCAGTAAGGCTCAACCAAATTAAGATCTAGGAATGCACAGGTAAGGATGTAAGGAGGTAATGGTGGGTGAGAAGATAATTTTGCTTAGTAGGTCACTTCCTTGTAAACCACTCATGAAAGCCTGTTGTTTGTTGCATATAAGTGTGATAGTTTTGTTATTGTTATATATTGTTATTTGATAGTTATTTTATGGGATACCTTCATGTGGCAAGGTCTACTCATTCAGCATTCAATAATACAGCATTCAACAATATAGCCCCTAAAATCTTAGTAAGAAAGGAAGAAGGTGAGATTGTTGGTTTGATACCTGACATCTTGAACTATTGGAGTACTGGAATTTTGACTCTGGGAATGTTAAATACGAGGCATTTGTGATAGTTAAGCTGAGGTGTTGGAAGATATGTAACAAATTGTAAAGGTGTTGCTAAATATGACAGAGGTGTAGTCTCTGCAGTCATAACTGTCTTCTATTTAAGTAAATTGAAAGAAAAAGGTAAGAGAAGAAGAAAGCTTCACTAGAGAAAGATCTGTCTCAAAAAAAAAAAGGGAAATGCTCTTTAAAACAACTGAAATTCTCAGCTGAGAAATAGCTTGAAAAATCTTCTACTGCATGGAGTCTTTTTTTACGTTATTATAAACAATTGAAAATATTTTCCTGAAATGAAAATGTTGCAGAACAAAAATCCATGAAATAGTATTTGGTTCTGTGCATTGCTGAGATCTCTGCCAAAATCAGCAAAGCATGAAAGCCAGTGCCTACTGCCAAAGCACATCTGTTGGTCTACCAGTGAGAATAAATGTGAAGAAAATCCTTACCCTTTGTCTTCATCTAAAAAGATGGAGTCTCAAGGCATAACTGTAGTTCAAACTGATATTCATGTGGTTTGCTTTTAATATTTTGTCTGAAATCTACAGAAGTGGGCAGGGTCTATTGTATGAAGAAGAGAGAATGTAGCTAATCCCTAAATTAAGGGTGCAATCATGTTCTGACTATGCTTTCAGCCTAAGTTTGAGACAAAGCCTACAGCCTGCTAAATTGCTCATAATATGCCAAATACCCAACACATTAAGGGCCAATTAAATTAATTCCTTTCATTTAATTTCATATTACCACTCTTTGGCATTTTTTTCTTTGTAGTCATAGTTTTCTTCCCCTGCAAATTGAACCCTTCCATCAGCTCTAAAGGATTTCAGGCCAGTTATTTATAGAGGGACAAAAGTATTCATGACACATGATGGACATGGAGCTCAGCCACTGCATGGAATTCATAATCTTAAGATCCTGAGCCAGGGAAGGCTTCCACAAGCTTACTTTTGCACGTGCTTACATCTTCAGAATCAAAAGTGAAGTGATACCTAAAATTATAAACTAAACAGTGGTGAAAACATGATGAAAGGGTTAAGGTGGTAGGAGATAGTGCTTAATGTGGCTAATGTAATTTAAAAATATAATCTTGAGGTAGTTGTTGGTAAGGACAGGTATGGTTAATAGCCTAGAATGATTATATGGGTTGACTGCTTTTGTGTGTTAGGTAAGAAAATTCTTCAGTGCACCTTGTCTCATGTGGTCTCCAGCTCTTCCGCCCCCCCCCCCCCCCCGAAGGGCAGTGCTGCAGTCTCTCCTGAGCCAGAGTTCTGTGTGCTGGCTGCAGGATGCCCCAGTGAGCAGGACTGAAGGAGCCACTGCCCTCTTTAGCCTTCCACCCATCACTCTCTTCCAGTATGTGATGTTTATAAACGGAGCAGGGGGACAGTTAAAAGAGCAGACTGGAACCCATGTTGCTGTGCAGGAGGAACATGAGAGGGAAGAGGGGATGGATGGTGCATGTCAAACTCTAGAACTCTAGTACCTGGCTGCTGTAGTGCAAGTCTGTTCTCTGAATTTACTGTGCTGATCTGTCAGCAGGTTGGTGACTCCTGAGGCAGGAAGTGAAAGTTCAAATCTTGCATTGGTCAACTCTTTAAAAAAAAAAAAAAAACCAAACCACTAATTCTATTAGATCTGTAAAGACTTAAGTACAATCTGAATTGGAGGTTCACATCAATTTAAGTGTCTTCTTGGGAGTTCTTGCCTGTTGTTACTGCCTTAATGCACTGGGCGATTAATTGATGAATGTTGTCTTCAAAGGCTTTTTACACCCCATGTGGATTTCCATCTCAAATTTGCACTGCCATGATGTCAGTCTTAACATCTGTTGTTGCTTTGGTGATTGTGCGCAGGCAGATTATTCTCAAGTGCCATTCATTGATTCCTATTTACAGATGAAAATCCTAGAGTAGGAAACACATCTGAAAACCTGTAGATGAAACCCTGAACCTGTATGGCAGACCTGGGAGTTCTCCTATTCTCTCTCTCTCTCTGAGAAGCAGATAACTGTTTGATATAAACCTGCCTTTTTAGCTCATTCAGTATTTGACTAAAATTTTTTTTTGCCTCTCATTTTAAATATAAGTGATATTACAGCTTTCTCCAAATCTATGATGGTTTGTGCAGATAGCAGCAGTACTATGTCAGCATGTATTCTTTCTGTTTCTAGGGAGGAATACTGCCTGTACTGGTATTATTTCTACAGCTGAAATTAATCTATGTGTGCCCCATAATTTAATTATGTGTGGAGGCTGTTGAATTTTTTAGGTGGGGGTAGTGATGTTATATCCCTTATTATCACCAGGATATGTTATACAAATACTGGTTCTTGGTTCTACTAATTCCCTCTGCCTGCCTCTTGCCCTCTGAGTGAAATTGGACACCCCTCCCCTTTTGTGAATTTGTAGTAATCAACAAATAGAGCTATTGTAGTTGGAATTAATGTGTGTCTCTAGCATGCCAAAGTCAACTCAGTTTAATTACTTCTGGTGGGGAAAAATGAAACTAAATATGCCTTCTGACTCTTAGGTTTGCAGTTTGATTAGTCTTTTGTTTATCACGGTCTAGTTTGACTCACTGGCTATTTCCTATATAGTGTAAGGCTTATGCTGGTCTAATCTTGTTGAAATGCCTTTCTCTTATAGAAATCTTGATTGTCACTGCTGTTCCATAAACCATGTTATTAGAGAAAAGTGTTAACGTAGCAGCCAAGCTTGATGTTCGCCCAGCAGAAAACCAGGAAACCTTTGGCACTGGTGTCAGTAAATATAAATTTTTCTGGTGTTTTTTTTTCCCCCCCCTTCACCTGTTCCAGTGGGGGCAGAGGAAGGAATTTTATTAACCTATTGATTCCGACTCAGAAGCATAATTACTTTCCAGATGTTTATGGGCTATATTAGTCTGTCAGCTTTCATTTTTTTGATTTCTCTCCCTTATTCCCTGGGCTTACACTTCTATTCTCTTTGTCCTCCTATCTTCCTAGTAGCTCTCACCATTTATCTTTTTGTCCTTTTTTTGCTACTATTGTTGCTGTATTCTGTAGCTGCTAAGGAATACATTTTTGAAATCTGTCCCTGAAACCTAAACAGAGGGCACAGGGTCCCTAAAGTTTCTCCTGAAGAATTTCCCTTGCCTCAGTTTTGCCACTGAGCACAGTGCTGCTTTGCCTGTGGCAGCCTGATGTGTTTGGTGTGTGCTGCACCCCTCTCCACACCACCTCTGCTGGGGTAGCACCAGGGCCTGCTACAGACCTGTAAAGGCTTCTACCAGAAACTAGGGGAGGAAAATGCTTAAATCATGCTTTCTGCCTTTTGTACTTTTTATCTCTTCCTGAATAGGTAACTGTTGAACCTTGTTTATAGTTACTGATACTGCCTTTAGGCTTAAACATACTTTATGGTCAGAGGTGATTAAATTAGGAATATGTTTTTGCCATACAAGAACTGGAGCACGTTTCAGTTTGGCCTCTTGAAATGCACTTTTTTTTGGTGTTAAAGCACAAGGTACAGGTGATAGCTGAAGTTGTCTCTCTCATTCTGAATGTGCATATGTACATGCTATTTTTTCTCATCTTTTGTGGTTTTTTTTAATTCCATGCTTCAGGCTTGTCATGGAACCTTTTTCCTAGTGAAAAACAATTTCCTGTGGTGCACTGGAAAATGTGTGGTCAACAACATTTATTTTTGCCTGACAGTGAATACAGTTCTAAGTTGTGGTTTAGTGGTTTGGTTTTTTTTTTTTGACAGCATGTTAAGGTAAAATGCTCTAAAAGAGGAGTCTGAAATGATCAGAAAGTCTTATAATTTATTCAAGCTGCTGTTTCTCTGGCAATGTCTGAATTTCAAATAAATGCAACATTTCTTGAACCTGACATTACAGCTGATGCGTTCTGGATGGGGTTCTCCCAACGGGCACTGGAGTCACTTGAGCTTTCATGTGAAGAGAGGAAGATGAGGACTGGCGTGCTAATAGTACCAGTGTGACCACCACCTTAGTGTGGTCATACTGATACTCCGTACTTCGGTGAAATCCTGTGTAGGGAACTCCTTCCTTGTCTCTTGGGGAAACCAAGAGATTTTAAGATGTTTTAGTGCCTCTCCTGCCCTCCAGTGGCGGGGAGCAGTCAGTACCTTTGGTACCTTCTGATTTAAATAAGAACATCCTCTCCTTTTGGTGTCCCACTTTTAAGTCATCAGGATTTAACTCTCATTGGAGGATCTTTTGAAATAAATCACTTGTCCCTCAGGAGGATAAAAGGAACATGGAAAGAAGGGCATGGCAGGCCTTCTACATATGGCAGAGCTCTGCCTCTCCTCTTGGGGGGCGGTTAGTGTTTCTTCTCCTGTTGGCTTCTTGCTCCAGATTTGCTGCTGATGTAGCATTCTGCATCTTTCTCTCTTCACTGGTTACCCCGTGTCCAGCAGCTTGCTACAGTGGAGCAAAATGGATGTGGGCAAGCAGGGCTGCAGCTGCAGGCAGAGGAAATGCAGTGCAAGGCATTATCTATGTTGCATGTCTTGTGCTCTGCAAAATGCAGTGCTGTGTGAGTTGAGGTCTACCCTGCCACATGTTTTAGTATATTTGTTTCCATGTTTCAGCTGAATACATCATGCAGTGAGCTTTGGGATTTAAATGTTATTTTAAAACCTTGCAGCTTCAAAGATTAGACAGTGCTGCTGTGCTGTTTTAAAGGCATCATGCTTTTGCTCTATTGCAGAGTTCTTAAGTAACCTCCTGAGTGAGGAGGGATGGGATAAGGGACTGACTTGCTTTAGTGCCTCAGGCCTGTGGCTACTGCCAGACAGGCTTGTTTGAACATGGCAGGAATGGCTAGGAGCTGTGTTCACATCTTCTGTCTTCCCTCAGCACCTTCTCTTTTTCACTCTTTGCCAAGAGTGAGCTCTTGGGAGTGCTGTTGTGAGTAGTAATTTTTACAACAGGCATTGAAATTTAAAAGCTAAAAGGCCTTGTGGAAACACAGGATTTTACTTTTTTTTTTAATTGCCAAATATGCTTTGAGCATAGCTTCTACATTGTGAACACTTATGTTCATGGAAAACATTCTTCTGTGCAAATATCTGGATATTTAATTGGTATGTGCATCATGTGGGAGTGTTTTGTTACACCACCTATTTTTCCATGCATACGTCTAAATCTGGATCCTACCTTGTCTAGGAGGAAATCCAATTAGTGTTGTTGATGGTGCTGTTAATGAAAATAGTGTTGTCCCTTTCGCATTCATCTGTTCAAATTGTTCCTGCTCACATTTTCCCCTCCTGTGGATAGATGTATGGCTGTATTAATTAAGGAAGCATGTCTGATACTGTTATTTCTGGCTACGGTGTTTAATTTAAAAAAAATTATGCTCCGTTTAAGGATCTGTAATTACACAGGTTAACATATGTTATGTCACATCAAAACCATTGTCTGAATTATGAGCGGTTCAGAACGAGCGCTCAGTAAAAGCTGCAGAAGCACTTTATTGGCTTGATTTATGTGATTGCTTTGCCTTTCCTGAGTCCTGCAGCGAGGGATCTAGATATGCTCCTTCCCACCTTTGTGATACCAGGCTGCGTGCTTAGTGTAGTTAAGATTTGAGTAGTACCTGAGAGTAAATAGTTTCTGTCTAGACCCAGATTTACAAGTAAGGAGTGGGCTGGGGGCATGCATTGGAGGTTTCAACTGGCAGTTGTCTTTAATTTGCTCTGTTCAAGGATTTATGTTAGGGAGTTGACTTAATGCATATATCCATGGGCTAAAGGTATTATCCGTGTGCCAGTAGGGTTGCTTCTCCATGGGAAGAGCAGCAAACTGCTTGCTGGCTGTTCAAATATGGAAGCAGAGAGCTGATGCTTGGAGGGATTTGGAAGATGTCTGGGGAAAAGCCACAGTGCACCGGGGATGAGGCAGTGGCGGCTGGGCCGGTCCTGTACCGACAGGTGGCAGCTGCTAGTCAGAAGAGAGCATCTCTCGGGGAACTAGCCCTGCCGTTGCCTTTTTTTACAGCAATGCAGGCAGCATAGGCCTTTTCATTTCCGTTGTGCATACAGGGCATACTAAATTTATTAAGGTAAAAATTTATAAGCATTAAGATACCAATATGAATTGGAAAAATACAGAAAGTGTAGAGGAGTGATGAAGTGGCACAACTAAAGGTTTTCTTTGCAGTACTGCTTGTGGCATAGTGCAGGTTCTCTGCTGAACCTGCAAGGAATTTTGCTGTAAAACAATTTTTGGAGTTTGTTTAATTCAAAGCATATGAACAGAGCAAGGTCAACCTGCATACCAGGTCACTAAAATCTTCAAATGGAGCAAGTAGTGCAAAAAATGTTCCCTTCTCACATGTCTGCAAACACATTGATGCTTATGTTGTTCTTCAATAAACTATTTATATGATGAAGTGTTTGTTCAATTTATCTCCATCCACTGTTGGTAGAACTACTCTCCCATTTCCAATAACGTGGGATTGCTTTATATTTCAAACCAAAAAGAAAAGCTTTATTTCTGCTATAAAAGTTGAAACTTCTTAATCTTTAATTTCTCTCTAAGCATGTTGCATGCAAGTTGTTTGCTCAGATGTGTGGAATGTGAATGAAAATTGATATATCACCATGTCTTCTTTTCACACCCTCCTTTCTCCTACCCCTTATTCTTTTCCTCTAAGTACTTTTTATATCTGGCTTTTTTCAGTTCAGTATGTTTCGTGAATCTGACTTGTCTGCTCAGAGCACTTCTGCCATGAGGACTGTGTTGGCTTTTTTGCACTTGCTGCATTGTCTAACCACAAGTCCATTTGCACGTTTTGAGAAAGATCTGGCATCTTTTTTTTTTCCATAACAACCGGACTTGAAATAGCCTGGGGAGGAATGGTTAGGGCAAAACTCGTGTTGTTGTTGGAGTCTGAATGCTGGGCTGCCTTGCAAATATATTAAGTATATGCTCTTAGGACATAAACTGTGTTTAGCTCTAAGCCAGACACGTATTTATGAGCTTGGGGTAGGTTTTGTAGTTTGTGAGCTACCTTAGTTGGGATGGTGATGTGTGGTGTCCTGGAATGTGTATTTATTAAGGCACTTAGCTTGTTATTTGCCTGGATCTTTTACCACAGGAGAGCTGGGTTTAAGTTCTGCCTACGTGCAGCCAGGGTGATAGTTCAGGAATTGGCTTGAAGAGAATTCCTGTAAATTTATGGATGTCACCTTGATCAGGCTTGTGCTTGCTTTTCTGAGTCTTGACAATAAATGGATATTGAGATCTAACAGCAGCACTTTGAGCTTTTAGGACAGAAAAGCACATTTGGGGTGAGTTATAGTGAGAGTGGAATTGAGTGGCTTCATTCTAGCTCCTGCTTAAGTTACGCTAATCGCAGGTGCTCTGGCGAGTTCACATCATCCAGTCTGACAACCTAGCTCCAATATCGATACGTGTTGATGTGGCTTTTGTACTGCAAACCTGTGGCACCGTTCTGTAGCTGGAGTCAATGCACCTCCCTTCTCTGAAACAGAATCAAAGAGAAACATTAATTGCAGCAAACAGTTTGCAAGCAAAAAGCTTTTCTGCTAAGTGGCTATGAAATGATCTCTTCCAGAGCTGGTGTGGAGCATTCCAAGTGCAGGGAGGCCATTGGGAGCACTAAGTAGTTGCCTTAGCTGTTCTCTTTGTGACTTTGACTATATAATATTCATTTCTGTATCTCAGAAGTGAATGTAGGTGTGTACCCATATTGCTGCATAGATTAAATGATAAATTCACAGTGATATTTGAAGCAAAGGCTCTAGCTTGGGCTCATATTTTAGTGATTTTTCTCCCACTGGGAGAGCAGTAAATAGTCTTAGATTGTAAAGATGGGACTAGAAATTGAGGTCACAGTGTAATATGCAAGACCTTTTTTTTTTACCTTGTTTACTTTATGCCAGACTAAGTATTTCATAGCAAAAGTAAATTTTTTCTGCAGTTTGTGAAATAAATAATAGAGAGATCCTGTTAAAAAATGCATTGGCTGGCTTCCTTATTTTAATATTAATAAGGCAGGTTGCTACAATAAAATTAGCTCTGCATGATTTTGTCACTGTACTGCCAGAGCAATCGAGTCTCATGCCATTCCTTCCTGAAATGAATCCACAGGAGAGCAGTATTTATGCCATTCTGAAACCTCTAACCAGGGAAGTTGGAGTTGAACTGTAAATTGTAGAAAATGCAGATTTTAATCTGGGAATCCCAAGTCTGTCTTTGGCCTTGCGGCTTCCTGGCGGCTTATGTGAAGTGTTTTAGTGTTGCTCATGCATGCGTTTTCTCTGCTGTAGTGACTAATATCCAATTGCTTGGCCCATCATGTTTATGGACAACTTGGTAATCATATCTGTATGGTTTCATAGTCCAGAAACCTCCTCTGGTGGGGGCAAGGCAATCTAAACCATGAAGGTATTTAGCTAGGACTGCAACGCCCTAGGACACAGTGCCTTTTGATTTAGGGGCATGGGGCTGAAGGTGTCTGAGGAAAGAGAGTGACACTGCAGTTGCCACAAAGAAGATACTGTCTTTTTTTTTTTTTCTTAAAAAGATAGATCTGTGCCTTTAAAAGGAAAAGCCCTTTACCAACCCTGTGCCCCTGTGATTTATAGCATGCATTTATCTGAGCCACAGAGCAAAGGGAAAAAACCTGTAATCTTGATGAATTTTGTTATGTGACCAGAACAGCATTTTTGTGCTTATAAATAAAATGAACACTAGTTGTATTAGAGGCCTTGTCAACTGAGGTGATATTTAGGTTGAAACAAGCATTAGGGGGTTATTTGAGCACAGTTCTAAATACACTTCTGCTGAAATCTGCATTTAAGGCAAGATTAAACTCTTCATTTTACAGTTTGCATTTATAGTTTAGGTTCCAAATTAGAATTACATTTAAGCTCTGCCTGCCAACTGAATCTTTAAGATTTTACTGAACGTGGAAGTCTGTGAAGCAGGGAAGCATGCATGTTTAAATATCATCAAGGTCTATGGGTCCAAATATCTGCCTAAGTGTTTTCTTGAAAACAGTCATGTTTCAAGTAGGTTTTTTAAATTTCTACTTTAAAGAAATGTCCCGAGAGTCCAACAACTGGGAGACACTTTCTTAACTGGTGAGCACCTGTTCTGAACAACCAGGCCTTTGCAGTTCTGTTTTATTTCTACTTCTTATGATATGCTGTAGTAAAAAATTTGGAATTATGGATTGCGTTTATTGTATGTATAGACTGAAGTTGACAGCTCAGCCTTACTTTTAAGTGGTGTTACTGGCATCAGAAGCAAAACAACCCATGTCTTCCTCCCCTTTTAATTTGCAAACTGCAGGAGTCTTAGCTGAAAATAGAGAGAGAGATCTGTTTGTAAATGTGAATGATCTCTTTGTGCAAGAGGCTGGGGGAGGTGGAATTCCCCCCGTGTTCTTTGGGAAAGAGATATGACAGAAATGTCTTGCTTGCTTTATGCCATTGGCCAAGCAGAAATTTCATCCAGAAGATGAAGGTGGTGGTGTGGGTTTTTTTTTTTCTGCAGCAGAAGGAAAGTGTGACAAGATGAGCAAAAGGAAACTCTTTGCTTCTCCCTTCTTCCTTCCAAATACTCTAGAGAAAGGCAAAACAAGGCAAGACAGGTGGTGCAACTGTAGCTGGGAGTGCCTCTGTGGACTTCTGGCCAATGTCAGCTGGATGATTATTTCTTTTCCTCTGTCCTACAAGAAGGGAAATCTGGATGGAGAAAAAAATAGCTGGATAAGCACAGGCCCACAATTTTGTCCCTATATAAGGCATTGATTTACGAAATAGGGTCACTGAATACAGCCTGCAGCACTTTTGGGAAGACACTGGAGGAGCTAAATCTGTTTTTTATGTTCTTTGACTTATTAGAATCTAGTCAAAATGTGATTTTTTTTTTTTTTTTTTTTTTTTTCTTCCCCATCTGGGTAAAGAACATGCTTGCTGTCTCAGGAACACTGTGTCTTCCTGGGTATGGAAAATGAAAGATGGGAGAGGAGACAGCTCACCACGTCATAGCTGAGAAGCTGATATTTGTTCCAGACTTCAGTACTTGTTTAGGCTGTTCCAGTCCTGTATTCTAAAATACTATTTCTTTCTACTGCTGGAACTTACTTCCTTTTTTTTGTTTTTTGGGTTTTTTACCTCTTTGGCCTGTTTGCCTTGTATGTTCTTCACTACTGAATGATTTGAAAGTGTTGAAGTTAACTTAAAACCTTTTGGTATTCTTCTGCTTTTAGTGTGAAGATGATCTGCCTAACAGCCAGAAAGGTATAACTGAAATAGCACCTGAATATGGGCTAGAAGACGGAGTAGATGTTCGATACCTTCAGTGGTTAAATGGGAGGCTGAGGTTCCAGTGGCGGAGTTTGCATGCTCAGCACCAAGAGCTTTGCAAACTTTTGCACAAGGTAAATGATTCTTTTAACTCACTATGGCATTGTTTATTATTTAAAAGCCTTGTCAGCTAGTGCTAAGTGTACAAATTATTCTTGTTTGCTAGTTCTGCATTTTCTGTAGATAAAAGTGAATTACTCTAAATATAAATACCCCCACCTTTCCCTAGTGGGGCAGAACCATAAGAAAATGAAGCATGTACAGTGTTTGTAAGGTTATGATTCTTGTATAAAAGTTGTCTTTTGCAGGTTGGCACATTAGTTACTTCTGTAACCATAGGCTGTCTCCATTTTTCTCAGAAAATGCCTGCTAGAAAGCAAGACAGAGCATTCTGGTCCCACAGACAAGAAACAGTGAAACAGAGCTCTTAAGTTCATTGGAAATGTGGATGCAAAATATTGCGCATGGATGTTGAAAGTAATAGCAGCAAAATAAAATGCAGTTTCCCTTTCTGAAGTACTAGGGAACATCTGAGCGCAACCCAAAATCTACCTCTTTTAAATCAGGTATCAATACTGGTCACTACACTGCTAAGATTCCAGTTCTGTTCCCATTTATGAATGATTTTTATATGCCTGTCTGACATCTGGGAGCATCGTGTCTTCTTAGGATGGAAACAGCCTGCAGTTCCAAAGTTGACAGTGATGGTGACTGCAGAGACAAATTTTTAAAAAATGGTTCTAAGGATAGTCCTAAAAGATATTCAGTAAATGTTTCCCTTGGGCCCCCTTTCTCCATTCATATCTCTTCAGGTAACCTATATGGACTCACTTTGGTATTGTACCCAGAACCTTCACAGAAAACCTTTTTGAGACTAGGAGCAGTTCTGAGAAATTTCTCCTCAAAGAACAACATTTATCAGAAAGTTGTCAGAATCGGCACAAGAGGGTTTTGAATGAAGATGCCTTCTCGGTTTTAATCCTGTGTCTGACAGAGCAATGCTGAAAGCTATAATGAGGTTACATTTTGTTCTTACATGAATTGATTGCTAGGGAAGATGTCTGATTGACAGCCCTAGGGAAAGATCAGGTGCTGTGCGTGCAGCATCTAAAATAACCTTTTGCTTCTTGTTGCCCACTGTGAATGTGCTTTCCTGATCTGGGAATGAAGACGGCAATTCCCCATGAGTGCAGCTGCAGTCCTTGGATTTTGCACTGAGATTACAGATGCTGATGCTATTGGGAGAGGTGGCTTAGTGATATAAACCTCAAATTAAATGATTGGCATCTTCTCCCCTTGATAAGGTACCTCTATTTAAGGTATGCTGATTTTTATAGTAGGTGAGGCAAATACCTCCATAACTCATCAATGCTCTGATTGATGTAGTGCTTAGCAGTAACAAATCATTAGGCAGCTTCAGTACCTCTGCTTGCGGTTAATGAGACCAAGGAAGAATTAAGAGCAGGTCGAACCTGGGTCTCCGAGTACACACAGAGATACTCTGTGGTCCAGATCAGGCACTGAAGTGATGAAGAGATGTGCTGATTGGGCAATGTGCTAAGCTTGTTGACAGGGGGGATGATGACCTCCTATGGGAATTGTACTTTGAAATAAACTTGGACTTTCTTTCCCCTGTGGCTATCCAAGGAGAAATGCTTGCTAAAGTTAGAACTGTTATAGCCAGACAAATGTAAGTGACAGGTTTGTTATGCTGCAGTTCCCTGGATCATGATTTACAGAATCTAAAAGAATAAGCAGGAGGGAGTACGTGTCTCTCTTCATCCAGTTTGCGAAAGCTGCTGTTACTGCTTTCTCCAACAGCCGTCACGGGACTAAACTGAAAGCAGTAAGTGGTGCTGGTGGTGATTCTTCAATCAGACTATGTTCTGCAGTGTATGTAGAGGGCTGCTGTCACGGCTGTATACATAGGAGGATAGATTGGAGCTCAGCTCCTCCATATGTGATCACACACTGATATTATGTGTGCTGAAATACGTATGTGCAACTGTGGGAGTTCTGTTCAGAGCTGTAATAAAGTGCAGTGCTATGATTTATATTTTAGTCTGAATTAAAAGCAGGAAAATTGAAAGGTCAAAGTGTCTTTGGAAGGGACTTCATTATGGTGCCACGTTAATGTTAACATTGTAACACAAAATATAACATACTTATACAATTTAACAGCTGCATAAACAATAATTGATGTTTCCTGACTCTTTATAGAGAAATTGTCTGTGCTACTGCATTAATTTTAAAACTTTTAAACTAGTCTGTTGTAGAAGACTGAGCTGACCCAATGTGACCTCTATATGAGCTGCTGCTTTTCTCATATAAACCACAAACACAGTATGCAAAAGGCTAATAAGTGTTATGTGTTTTAATTATGCTGACAGATTTACAGAGGGCTTTCTCTACAAAATTGTAATTATGGCTTTTACTCGCTCTGTTTAATAACTTAACAGGTTATGTATCTCAACTGTGGAACAGTCTTATTTACTGCTGATCACGAGCTATAATTTTTGCCAAGTAGTGGCGACACTTCCACAGATTTTATTCTGTGACTCACACAGACTCTAAAATACCATATTCTGTATTTGGGACTTTCTGAGAAAAACAAATCACACTTGGAGAATATGTTCTTGCTCAGGAGATGACTGCTTTTCCACTCTGTATTTTTTTTTAGTATGGGTATTGGTACCGAAAGTAAGAATTGTACATAGAGGATCCAACAGGAGGTGACCAAGACAGTCAAGGGCTAGCTAAGTTGGGCATGACTTCCAAGAGGAGGCTGAGGGAGAGGTCATGTAATAGTTGCCTTCAGCTATTTGAGGGGTAGTTACAAGGATGGTCGTTACAAAGGTGGATCCATGGTCTTCTCAGCAGTACCAGAAGGCAAAGGGGAAGGGGCTGCTAATTATAGCTTGGCAGGTTCATCCGTATTAGAAAAAGCTTCTCTGGGATGATGGGCAGCGTTGGAGCAGGTCACCAGAGATACTGAACGGTCTCCATCTTTGGAGGTTTCCAAGACTCATATACACAAAACCACAAATGGCCACTGATGTTGGCGATAGCCCTTGTTAGAGCAGGAGGTAGGACTACCAAAGGTCTTTTCCGTCTCTATGATTTTGTGAAAAAATCCTGAATTGCTTGGGTGATCAGGGACATGTACTTTCAGGTTAGAAGTGATGACTCATGTCTTAATGAAATAGTACTGTACTGCCTGAAGAAAGGGTAAGAGAGCAGTAGGAGGGAAATATGAGGAGGAAACAGGCAAAAATAAATGACTGTTCTTTCTCTAAAGTACACAAATGACAGAAACTGGTTGCCGGGGCCTCTCTCTACTCTGTCCTGCCTGCAGCCACTTAAGGTTGATGATATGAAGTTCTGCAGTAACCAGTGTAGGTTACTGAAGAGAGGGAAGCCTCCCCGGAGCTACAGTGGGTCGTGTGTTAGGAATTGCTTGTTAGGTGGGCTGACTGGCTGTTCCTCTTTGCTTGTTCTTCGGATGAGCTGCTTTTCAGTGACTTCAGCTCCCAGAAGGCATGTTGAAGCTTACAGGCACACACATGTCCTGCTGTAGGAGGAAGACTTCCTTGGGGAAATCTTAACCTCTCTGTTGCTGAGGAATTTTGCAGCCCGAGGCTATGAGCTGTTGAATAACATTATAATGGCTTCTCAACATGGACAGGTTGGCCTGCTTTGAAAGTATAATATAGTAATACCATTATAATTCCCTTGAAATTCTCAGTGGTACATATTTACCTGATATACCTTCAAATATATGGAAGCGTGAAGGATAAATTACTGTGTTAAGGAACACCTCTTGGTTCCTTCTGTTCTGTTTCTTCCTCTTTCTGTCAAGTGCCGGAGGAATATGTATCTGCCTGGTTTTTGATCCCTCTTGAATTCATAGGGGAGAGCAGCTGTTTTTAGTTAGGCTTGAATTACCACTTTGCCTTAAAAAATGTAAATGAAAAGCCTTGCATAGTTTCAGAAAAACAGGTAAGAACCTGTATAGTTTAAAACTGCCGTTGTTTTTTTTTATCTGTTAAATGCACTGTGCCACAATCAGCATGTGAAAAGAAATAGTGGAACAAGTGAGTTTCTGCAAAACTGATGGATTTCCTGTGAGTATTTTCAGCTATTGTCCATCCACTAAAAGACTAGGACAGAAATTACACCTGAAATAGGGGAAGGTTAGATCAGGTTCAAAGGTGAATTTTGTTAAGCAGGTGAACATCTGATTGTGGACTATTTGTATAAGTTAGTAGGAATGAAATGATGTTAAATGGAATTCTTGGTGATAGAAGAAGAGAAACATAATTGGCATTATCAGATCATGGTGACATGACAATAGTGGTTGTAATATGCTTGGAAACTGTAAGAGCAAGAGTTGTAGTCTGTCATGCAGTTCTGAATGCAGGGCAGCACTGGGAAATACCTTCTATGAATGGGGTGGTTTCTTGTGCCTCCTCTAAGATAAGCAGTATAAAATAAGATGTATTACAGTGGGTTGTATTCTATCTATATATCTGATGTTGTAGTAAAAGAGTAAAGGGACAAGGACTAAGTCTTGATCTCTGAATAGCTGAGGGCAGAGTGGTGCTGGGTGATTACCTCACTGTCAGTAATTTGAGTGAGCTAAACTGCAATTGTTAGATGCATCTGTATCGGCATGAAGAATCTGCCATGTTACTCTGTAAATTACTATGTTGGTTAATTAATCTGTTTTGTCTTGAGATATTTGGTTTGAAAATCTTCGGTTTTTCCTAAAGTGAATTTGCCATTAGTTCTTAATAGCGCATTCTTTAACACAGTATAAGTAAGTGTGTGTGAACTGTCAACAAGGCCCCTTTTCATCTTCTCTTGGGTGAATTAGAGAAGCTGATCTCTCTGCAGGGCATCTAAGCTCAAGGGCGTTTAGGAATTGGTACTGTAAACTCCCCAGAAGTGGTGCTCAGCGGGGGGCTGTACCTGTACTCTCATGCAAAGGTTAGTGTAAGGTTAAATCTGACCTGCCTCCACCTCAGTCCATTCCAGTGCCACAAAGCAACTGCTATACATGGTCTGTCTCTCACCCTTTTACCTGCTTTAACCTTGGTACTGTCTCCCTCTTTAAACCTTGTTTCATCTTCAGTGTGTTGTGGTTATCACTAACAGAATGTAAAAAATACAAATACTGGATTATTCCAGAATCCATCTAGTATGGTCTCAGGATAACACCTTATTCTTCTGTTGTTACAGCTTTAGAATATTTGTTTTGGGCTTTAGCCAGTGATGCTGTTGCAACATACTTTTGAAGAGGGGCTGAAATTCATCCCTGGTGCTGGAGGCCCAAAGGTTTGGCAGCCAGAGTTACGCAAGAATGCAGCAGGGAGAGGAGTGGCAAGTAGAAAGGAAGAACATTGTGTGGGGAGGTGCTCTTTTATTTTTAAACTGGCATAGCTCTGCACATGTGACAGATGGTTGTCACCAGAAGTGAGTTTTGGGAAAGGAACGCTAAAATATTCTGAAGTTTCAGGGAAGGGTTGATAATTACCCAGTGCCTGTCAACTTTAAAATAGTTGTCAATACCCAAGTGTATGATAAAGTTCATATTAGAATAAAGGAAGAAAAGCAGAAAACATTCTCTGTCTTCTGGCAGAAATATTAATGAAATATGAGAGATTGTCTGACAAATGTGCACTGCTATCTTGTTTGGCAGCTGCAGTTATTACAGTAACAAAGGGATCAGCTCTGAATAGGAGGAATTGCTTTTTATTGTTCCCTTGACTAACTTGGGAAGCTTCTTCGTCAAGTAATTGATGATACCATCACCAGCGCAGCTGGGACAAGGTCCCAGTAAGCAAAAGCCAACAATATATAGCAGCAAAGGAGAAACTTGCTGTAACTAGGTAACATTTTCAGCTTTAAAGGAAGAAGTAAAAAGTTATTCTGAGGGTATCCTTTACCTCTATTAAGACTTCTGCCATCTGTGTAAATGGTTTCTCCTTTCATGCTATGCATAAGAGTGTGTGTAGTGTGAGGAGAAAGATTTTAAGACAGGATGAAAAGTCTTTCAGTTTTACTGTGGCGGCAGCAGTAGCAATTCCTGTGTGTGGTTCTGGTAACAATACCAGATTGGACCATTTTGTGAGATGATTGTGGTGCACGATCATCATTTTCCTGCAGGCTGTTGTATTGGTGGTAGTAGTTGCATTTGTACTTGTTCACTGGGAGTGGGCTTGTAGCCACTGGTTCACATCACCGTTCCAATCCATGCAGCCGTTAGACAGTAGCTAATGATGCTGTTAATGATCTGGTCCTTGTACTGACAAATATATTTTAAATTAATCTATTCCAGATCCATTTATTCACTAGTGGCTCCCATATGGACCAGATCCTTGGACATTTTTCTGTCACAGAAACAGATCTCGTCAGACAACCAGAGAACTACAAGCAGGTAATGCTTCTCCTGTAATTCTTGTATGCTTAGTGTGCTTTACAGAAACAGTGTTTAGTAGAAGACTGTGCTCCGTGTAACATGTTTTTAACTTGGAAAGGCTTATATATTGAATTGTAAGTTTCCTCACTTATAACTTTTATTCACCAAATGGTTTCTTCCAGTTTTATAGAGCTTTGATGCAAAGGTATTAGGCTAAGTTTTGTAAAAACTGATAGACAGGGAATGGGGAAAAGACCTGACTGAAAATGCCACTGAAGAAAAGGTTTGTAGAATGAAACATTCTAGATCAGTTGGCTGACTGCTGTTGTAACCATATCAGGGCCAGCCAGAGTGTCTGCCTGTGACCTTGTCTGAGTGGGTTGTCAGTGAAAACATGGAGAGATCTGATTTCTCTCCAGGAAAGCCAAAGCACATCTGATGCTAGCATTCATTAGTTCCAGAAATTATACAAGTTGATTACCTTTTTGGATGGTAGTAAGGGACTTTATTTTAGAAGCACAGAATGGTTGAGCTTGGAAGGGACCTCTGGAGGTCACCTGGTCCAACCCCCCTGCTCAATCAGAGTCACTTAGAGCAGTCTGCCCATGACCATGTCCAGATGGCTGTTGAATATCTCCAAGGATGGAGACTCCACGGCTGCTCTGGGTCACCTGCTCCATGCTCAGTCATCCACACAGTAAAAAAGTGTTTCCTTGATTGTTCAGACAGAACCTCCAAGGACAACATCATTTTTCCTAGTGTACTGTTTTACCTTTAAGTATATATTTCTACTGCTCTCAAATACTCAATTATCATAGATCGTTCAGTTTATTAGTTGTAGTACAATTCACTTGTTTTAATACAATATATTTGTTTTACAAATCAGTTTGTAAAAGTTTATTCTATGTGAAACTAAAACAAGATTGAAATTTTAAGCTCAGCCCTAACAAAATAAATATTTAGCAATTTTTTGCAGTGTGTCCAAATCTGTTTACTCAAAAGTATTCTTTCTTCTGCTACCTTAAGAACAGAAGTGGGTATTGTAAATACTGTGCGTAAAGAAATTCAGAAAAGTAGATTTGAAGATGGGAGATCGCCTTGTATTCAAACTCCCTAAAGTAAAGTGCACGTTAATCTTTCATCACTGAGCATGCCTTGCATGAACAGTTCACATCCAGCCTCTTGATAAGGTTCAGCTGTTTAGAACATTTTCCTGGAAAATTACTGTTTTTCTAGAACAAATGCCTAAGTCAGCTTGAGACTCCTTTTTCATTTCTGCTTCACAGTCCCCCTCCTACAGTTTGCTCAGGAGCTCAGAACACACAGCAGCACAGTCCTCTGAAGCTTTTACTTTATAGTCTTCCAGAACTTAGCCAATGGCTAGAAAGGTCTGGTGGGCTGGTACTAGAAACTTCCAGGCTGTGTAGAAGGACTTTGCAACTACCTTTTTCTAAAGCCTTACCCTCAATATGTCACTGATCTGTTACAGTAAAGCACAACAATACTCTAATAAAGCCTATTTGGTTTTGACTGTGCTGTTAATGAATCATTCCAGAAGTTTTCTTTCTTGCATGCTGTTCCCTTTTCTGGATGTCTGCTTCAGGTGTGCTGTTCAGTGGAGGCTCAAGATAAAATGGAAAGAATCTTTTTGTGTTTTAAATATTGTGGTTAGGTAAAGTGCTATAGTCAAGAAGGTTTAATGGGCAGCTGTGTTGCTTAGTTAAAACCTGTGGAGTCTTCATTCTACCTTTCCCAGGCTTAAACAGCAAATAGAGGGGACAAGGGACACCCCTTCAAAACAAGGGTGATCACTGAGAGGGACAGAGGCAGGGTGGCAGAAGCTGTTTTGGATAAACTATGAGTGGCCACAGTCTCTATCTCCAGTTTCTGGGCTCTAACAGGTGCAATCCCGAACAGGCTCCAGCTCCAACACATGTGTGTTGGAAATTCTTTTATTTCACTTACTGCTTGGACTAGTCCAAAACTAGAATTGTTTGTCAGCATAATCAGCTGTGAAATTCTTAACCACCTGAAGTTCTCAAACCTATTCAAGAAAAGGGGTTCCTCCAAGCTCTTCTCTTGTCCCTGATTCTAAAATAAACAGGAAAAAAAAATGCAGGAAGTCTTCACAACACAAGTATTTTCAAAAGACTTAAAATTCTTATTGTCATCATTTGAGCAATCTGTGTAGTTTTTGTATCCCCTTACCCTTATTTCCCAAAAGCAGATTCCAGAAGTCATATGCTTGGTATGTATGAAGAGCCCAATACAACAAGGTGATATGGACTTGAAAAGGCAAGGCTGTTCCAAGTGTCAGTTTTCCAGATGGATATAATACTCGATATGCAAAGTGATGCTTCTGTGGAAAATGTAATAAAAAGCCTCTAATTTTCAAATATCTTCATAAGATTAAGTAAATTATGCATATTTGAATAGCTTGGTTTTCAAATATTGGTGCAGATGGCAGCACTCTGCCAAATGTTTTTTCCAAAAACTGTGAAATAATTTCTTTAAGTAATGGGACATTTCTGTTAATGTTACCTCAAATAACAACCTGTTGCGTGGATCAATAAAAAAGAGCAAGCATGTCAATATGTCTTACTGTAATGCACTCCTGTTGGTGGATGGTGTTATGAATTCCTTCTCATGTTGGGCATCCTTCAAAGGATAGAAATGCAAAGTGGATCGAAGTGTTAAAAATTCGCTATCACAGAAAGGACACTGGTCTGTTTTTATTGAAGCCCAGAGTTTTTATTTTCATCAAAAATATCCTGTGAAATAAGTTGCTCTGACCTGTAATCAAACAAGAGATGTTTAGTCTGACAGGAAAAGTGTGATAGGTTACAGATAGCTGTGAAGTTAAACTTCAGTTTATGAAATGGAAAAATCATTCTACTCCTCTTCTATAGAAAAACTTTAAACATTAACTTGTTTAAAGTGTTCTTCCCTTGGATTTCTGACTATAAAACTCTTTTAGTGCTTTTATGTACAGGGATTTTACTGGACATTATTATTCCTTTATCATCATAAATGTCTTTGTCAGATTCATAGAGCTGGAAGTTTTCCAAGCGTAATAGTTTAATTGTGTTTTTCCCTAGTGAGGCACGATCAGAATTCTAACTTTTCCTGTGGCTTGGCTTGGCTGTGGTTATATATATATGTGTGTGTGGCTGTGAGTTGCAGGTCACTGCTGTGTTTAGTTCCTGTGCTGCCCTGGGATGTTAGTGAATGGGAGGTGATGTTATTTCAGCTGGTGTTCAATTTCCAGTTGAAGTACATGCGTATGCTCATGTTAGCTCTTGACCTCTACATATATTTCCTTTCTTTCCCAAGATACTGTCATGTCTTCTTGAGTACTCCCTGGCTTGCAGAGTGTTGCATGAGAAATATGCTGGTGGTCATTCTCCCAGCAGAAGCACCTCAGTCAGTGGTGATGGTTATGGAGCTGTTGGCCTGCGAGGCTGTGCTGGAGCATGCAGGTCAGGGACAATTACAGCACGGCAGCGTGCAACAGCCTGTGCGTTGCTAGGGAGCTTGGATGTTCATTTTGTCTTTTCTTGAAAACATCTCGTATGTATCACCTAGAGTGTGCTAGAACACAGTCTAGAGCATCTTGAATGTCTTGTGTTTTGGTACATTTTCCAAGCTGTATCGGTATGGCTCACTTTTAAACAGTTCCCCTAGTCAGCTGGTGTGGGGTTGCTATTATTTGCCAGCCTGAAATATCTCAGGGCAGAAATGGAGTTCTGGTCTGTGGCACTGCGGCAAAAATAGTTTGGAAGAGTACTGGGGAGAGCACGCAGAAGATGTGGCTGAGAGTAAGAAACATCTGCGCCAAACTTTCTAGCGCAGTGTGATCTGTCTCTGAGGATGCGGTCACATTCCTCTTGTGACTGTGAGGAGAGTGGTTGTGATGTGACCAATTGGGTTTTCATCATTGTGAGCATAATGTAATCCCATTCTTGTCTATGAAGCCTGTTTACCTTAATTCTGCATTGCAGTGTCACCAGTTCTGATGTTCTACCTTGAGCTTGAAAAAATGTATGTTGCACTTAAGAGTCATTAAATTAACTTTCTCATCAAATTCTTACCATATAGAGATCAATGAACTTTGAAGCAAAGCAGCCTAGCTCTTTGGTTTCTTCTGTCTCTTCAGATACTGCTTTATATGTGGAATTCAATCTTGGAGTTTTTGTGATTAGCAGAGATTAAAAGTTGTAATCAGAACTCAGGTCATTGATACAATGCTGGCAGTGCTGGAGCGATCATTGCAATTGTAATGAGTAAAGATGACACCTTTAAATGCCAGTAGATCAATTTATTGACTGTGACAGCAAATAAATAATGCAGCTGTCTGCCAGATGGACATGCAAAGAAATTCATAGAACTTGGATGTGAATAGCTAATAATTTTGTTTCAGAATTTTATGAAAGATGCTTATACTTGTTGATCATTAACATGCTTTAAAGGGAATTTATTTGTGTTAAGGAACTAAGGTCCTTGGTAGCAAGTAAATAGAAGCAAACAAATAGTTGGTCTGACTTTGCATACATAATGTATTGTCAATTCCATGTCCATAAAAAATTCAGGTGAGCTTTAGCTCTCCAAGCAGCAGGGATTGGGTGGGATAGTTTAGGATGGTATGGGCATAGCATTGATCTGCTTTCTGAATTGTTCATGTATCAGGGAAGGAAGCCAATGTACAGTATGTGTATTGCTTCCTTCAGTCAAATGGGACTCCATAATTTCTTACTGGGACATTCAAGGGGTAAATGATCAAGTTGTAAGATAAGTTGATTGTGGACCCTAAATCTTGTGGCAGTTTCCATTTAAAACATCTGTCCCAGATGGCTGTTACAGATGGGTGACACAACAGGCTTATTCTCTGTGAGTAATAGCCCATGGTTTGAATTCATGCAGAGCACTAATGAGCTTCTGTTCTTTTCAGAACAAGTACATTCAGACTGGGAGCATTAGGAACTGATGGGCTTTGAATTTTCAGAAGTGTTGAACATGCATTTACTAGTTGCTTTGCATGAAATTTGAGTCTTCAATTTGCGTCATGTGCATGCACGTGTGGGCTTGTGTACTTCTTGCATGAAGTCCTCCCGATCTGGTGAAGTATTTTATCTCCATAGGCATGTTAAATGGTAAGATCAACCAGTGCACAAACACCATGTGGGAGTTTTTGGTCCATTTCCGTCCGAGTGTCAGCACTACCTCCTGGAATGTATATGAAGGTAGAGCAGCAAAAGTGAAGTCTGTTAACTAATGCAAGTTATTGAGCTGGTTACTGAATAATTGCTATGGTATTGCATTATCTCCAGAAATGGATCCTAAGTTGCTGACCATCTTGGATGAAAATGGAATTAGTATGGCAGGATAATTCCAGCTGCTGTGTGCCAGGCTATATTTGGTGTCCTTGTGCTGGTTGTTTGGGACTTCATGGAACGTTCCGGTGGTGACAGATGCTGCAGGCAGGTGCTAAATGAAAATAAACAGTTAAAACCCTGCTGCTAAGCTTGACACTTTGTCGCATTGCTGATTTGACACAGACCTGTGCTGGTAAGTAGTATTTCTGTAATCAACCCTGTTGTGGTCTTGTATGGTAGGGGTGAAGGGTATGTAACCTTATTTGAATTTCAAAGAGCCTGGTAGGGGACCATCTGATATTTTATGATGTCCTTCCATCTGTTGTACAAGAAGCAGCTGAACCAACACATTTCTCAGAGTGTAGATATCAATGGAAAAAAATCACATTCATGCTATGGCCCGTGATGCTGCTGTGTAGAAGATTAATTCAGGAAGCGAAGGCTTGTACTGCATGCAAATTCCAGAAGAAACATTTGTTCTTTTCTGAAAAGATTACCTTGAGCTTCAAGGGCAAGCTGCCTTCATTGGCATAAATTGTCATAGATTCATTATCTTCTGAGATGCTCTGGCAACTAATTCTGTTTGATGTGGCCCTCAGCTTTTTATATGTTCAATGCTTCATTCCCTTGGTAAAAGCCATAGTTCTGTCATTTCTGTCATGGAACAGGGTCAGTGTTTCATGTTGTAACTACCGTTCTAATTAAGGACAGCTTTGCCTATTTGTCATCGTGTTTCAGTTTCTTGAAAGGAAAAAAATACTTGAAATTTCTCAAGTGGACCATGCATAAAAAATTAATAGCATAAAGTTCAAGAGTAATTATGTTGGGGCTTGTGAGTATTTGTGAAATTGTGGGGTTTTTTATTTGGGTTTTTTTTCCGTACATGTTCTGTCTGAAATCCCTCCTTGGCTAGTCTTTACTTCACAGAAGTCTTCATGGAGATTCATTTTACTAGGTGTTATGGCAGGCTCCGTGTGAGCTCTTCATAGAAAGATTGTAGCATGAACCAATTTTCAACGTACGGAGAGACCATGTTGCTGTGAATGGGATCAGAAAGGTGGAGAACAATCTTCCCCAAAGGAATACAGATGTCTGATACACTGATCTTGGAGCAATAGGGCAGAAGAGACAGCCAAGCCCCAAAGGATCTAAACACAATGAGATTTTAGATTTACTCTACACACTGCCACAGTAAACTTAGTTTGAATCAGTAGTGACTCCTGACCATTTACTAAATCTGCTTAAAGGGCTTCAGATGACCAGAAGGTTTGGATTCTGGCATTGCTGAATTTTTAGAACACCAAGTAAGCTGATAGGTTCTGTAGCAAGAACAAGTTTTTTCTTTTCCTTTTACAGACCTTTTTAATGATACACATTTTTCTAACTTGTTTGAAAATTGTTACATGTTTTTAAGCAAGATTGTATTTCATTGGTGATTACTGCTGGGTGTATCTTAAGTTCTTTAATGATGAAATGAGAAGAAGTTCTAGAACTGCCGACCTTTTAATAAATTTCAGGGTTCACCAATGAATTGTATGTTAGACCCACAGACATACATGTTTGGAAAAGGTCAATTATGACAAGTTTTTTGAATTCGCATAATTATGCTTGCCACAGCACTTTGAATAAAAATAACAAATGCTTTGCCCTTTTAAAGTATTCAGTTTTTCCTCTCTTCCTGTCTTTAACTTGCTTTTACTAAACCATCCTAACATTATTCACTGAAGAATGCAGGGAACATGGACTGATTATGTTAGGAGCTGCAGGCTGGGAGCAGAAGTAGGGCTCTGGACAGGCAGAGGAAAGGGATAGGAGGGACAGTGAAGAGCCTCTTTACTCTGTCTCTTGTTCAATGAAGTGAGGAGCTAGAAGAGACCCCTGGACAGGAGGCCTGCATGAGGGCATTGGGGAGGCAGCGTGGCTCAGATGATGTGACAAACTTCAGACTGTCTGTGTGAAAAGAGACTGAGTGAGCCACTGAAGAGAGGCTGTGATAAGAGGGGCTGAATATGGACAGGAAAGGCAGGACAGGGGAGGACAGTTAGGATGGAGCTGTGAATGGGGAAGAGATGTCTGTCTGAAGACTTGAATCACTGTCTTGTTCCTTGTGGGATTCTGAGAAATTCCCTACTTGCAGGAAAATGTTATCCCCCTCCACTGATAGTCCAAGTAGATAACCTACTATTGCTGCTAGCTAGTCTATTGACCCAAGAGTCTGTAGCATATCTAGTGTCTCTAGAGGTTATGATTCCTGCAGATAGGCAATGGTTATCTCTGCTGATACAGGAGGAATTTTCAAAAGTATGTTTCTGAAAACACCAAAGATATTAATAGTCTGAATTGGAGTATGATGCTGCAGTGTAATGTATGTTTGTTAGGATATTTTTATCCCAGAACCATTGTATCATTCAGAGAGCAGAGTGCCTTGTTTCTGAGTCAGAGCTGTGGTGAAGAAAGCAGTTGATGAAGGTGAAGAAGTAATACTAAGAGTGGGAGAATCACTGGAAGAGGAAGGAAACCTTAATAACTGAAGCAGTAGAGCTTTGTCCTGGAGAGCTGCAATACTTCTGTGCCTTTGGGTTCTCAAGTTCCTCACGGCAAGTTACTTAAACTAGACTTTACATGGTGGGCTGCCAATGGGCTGTTCACATCTTTTGTGTGCCCATTTTGATGCTCAAAGATCTGATTTCTGGAAGTGTTGAGTGTTCCTAGCTGCTACTGAACTTGGTGGGACCTCTGCTTGGGAGCCCCTCAAGAGTTTCAGCAGTGCAGGCAGTATCACCTAGTAATGTCAGATATAACCCCAGATAGTGTAGTAGGTCCTTGTAGCACACTGCTCTGCTGAAGTATTAGGCTGGATCCTAGAGTCAGTAGTGATGTGTGTAAATGCAACCTGGGCTAGCTGCCTGGTTTCTTCCACTAGAGCTGATCAGCTGAGGCAGCATGGCATGGCTACGTTGGCTCAGGAACTAACTCAATGAAAACCACCTAAAGCATCTCTGCAAGTTGTTGAGTTGCACTGGGTAGATGTAACCATGAAGGGCTGTAATAGTAATTCTTAAATTCTCTGAAAATCAGGTCTCAGAAGTCTCAGTTAAGGCATCCCAAAGAAATGGAGGCGTTTTACTTTCATCTCTTTGCTTTCATTTCCCATTTGTAAAACAACAATAATACTGTCATCTCATCTCACATGGGTCATTAGGAAAGATAACTTGTTTATGTGGAAGATAAAAATTCTGTGTTCAGAATGGGATTTGAATGACGTATGGCAAATAAATCCATGGCTTCCCTCTGAAGAATAGACAGAATAATGTGCAAGTTAAAAGGAAAAGGAATAGCTTGTGGAGTGAGCACTGGCCATTCTGTGCCCTTGGTGAGACCGATTATGAAGGGAAATATTTTGGTCACGTAATTCTAGACCTTATACGTATGGAATGGTCAAATTAGTGTTGTTTAGGCAGCTTGAATTCTGGCACTTTTAAACTTTGCTTCAGTTTCCAACCTTAGCAGTTATCTTGCTGGATTGTACATTAAAAGTGTAAAACGTACTTACTGCCATGTGCTCTAAACAACACTGCAAGTCAAAGCCAATGCTTTTTTTTTCCCTCTGTTAAATTACTTAATATTTTGTGGTGTTGTTCCAACCACAGTTACTTTAGACATTTTACATGCATGGTAGTCAGACTGGTGAGAACTAACATGAGCATTGACATTAATATTGCAGAGGAGAGCAGATCTGATAACATTGAATTATATATGGGGCTCCAGCACCTAAATGCAGGAGGCCTGGAGGCTCACACAAGAAAGCTCAAGGGAGCTGAATGATCCAGAGTACTTGCTTTTTGGTGGTGGTTGTTCAACTAAGAAAGAGTGGAGGCTGTAAGGATGGATTTAATACGAAGGTCACCTGCAGACTCAAATGAAATCTAGCCTCTATGCTGCTGTATGATGAGCAGGGTCAGGAGCACGTCAGTGACGCTTGGCTGGTCTGAGCTGGCTTTCAGGCCCTGTCAGAGTCCTGCCCTGTCCTAGACTACTGCTTTCTCCTTGGTGCCCTGATATCGGTAAGCTGAATGATGGAGCAAGAACTGGCTTTAAACTCCCATGGTTTATGTTGGTTGAAAGATTTATTTTTTCTCTCTAGATATCTCTAGTTTGGTCTTTTGGTGGTGTAATGTCAGGAGCAGAGTGCCTGCCGTGGTGCTGTGCACAGTGAAGTCTGCTGCACTGGGATGGGTACAGTTTTGGAGCCTGCAGGGAGGATGAGCTGTACTAGGAAACCCACAATTTTCCTTGTTTGTGAGGATGTTCAGCACAGTATGTTAAAGTGTTTTGGTCCTTTTAGAAGGACTGCCTCGATCACCTTTAAAATCCAGAATACTACTTGTTATTTCTGGGAGAAAACTCTGCTAATTTGAAGCTTGGTGCATTGAAGGTTGTTGGAATTGGAAAAAGCTGTTGTATTTTGTTTCTTCTGGCTCTGTACATGGGAACCCCTCCTTACAATTACTGGAGCAGCAGTGGATACTGTCTTACAAATGGGGTGATTTGGTGGTTGTTATGTATTTTCTGTAGAGTAGGAGAGTGGCTACTGAGAAAACAATTTAAAAATTAAATCAAAAAACTCAGTGATTCAGATACCATTTTTTCTTCTCGCATTTCATTGCAAGGAAAGAATAAGCACTAAGAAAGCAAAGAAACTGTCAGTGACAGCATGTGCTGCCCACCCCGTGCTGCGTGGCAAGAACAAAGAATTTTATTCCTGCCTTTTTTTAATGATTCACTCTACAGAAGGAGGGGGTAGGCTGCCATGTCATTTTCCTTCCGAAATACCGTAGGCAATTGGTTTTCAGTTCATTTGCTGACATTTATCACATAAAACATGGTTTTCTATAGTAGTTATTAAAACCTGTTGGAAACATTGGATCAGGTACTCATTTGCAAAAATGAGGCAGAACAGATGCAACCCTTGTCATCTGTGTAAAATCAGGAAGAATTACTGAGGTCAAATGGCTTCAAAGCTGCTTTTAGCAGCTGTAGCCGAGTTCCTGATCCTTCTTGAGAAAGTGAGAGGCTTGGGCCAGCTGTGCACCATAGAAGCAAGAGTAATCAAATTGTGCAAGATAATGTATATTGGTATTTCTAAGGCAGATTCAACTTTAGAAGGGATGACTCTGGAAAAAAGTTAAATATAAATGACTTGCCTTTGAATGCTTTGTGTGGTCTCCTGTTGGGGCAGACAGAGGACCAGTTGTCTTGGGCAAGGAATTCCTCTCTTAACCTCCCTGGGTGTCACTGCTGTGCTGCTGCTGGAGGTTTAACCCCCCATAGAAGCAGTGGGGCTTGGTTTCCAGATCCTGTCTGGAAAATGGACAAGGACTATCCAGAGCCAAGAAGCAGCTGGAGGTGAGGATGGAAGTTTGGGGTTGATGACAGGAGAAGGGATGAATGGGTACCTGTGGGACAGTTAAATTAAGGAGGTTGGAGAGGCTAGAAACATATGGAGTGACTTTTCCTCATGCTGTAGAAAGAAAGAAGCAAGCCTCTGCAGGAGCTAAACTGTTTTGATCATATTCATTCTTTGAGATTTAAAGCAATCTCCTCTGTTTCTCCTTCCCTGCAACTGTCTGTGGCATCAGATCTTTTTCTACTCATCTGATGCCTGCTGTTACCGGCTGGTTCGGTTCCGCCTGCTCTGGGACAAGCACTTTCCACCTCCGCAGTCCCCTCAGATCCTGCTGGTGGTTCCCTTTCAAAGCAGTGAGGAGCATCCCATCCCAGAAGGAGGCAGAGACATGTAGTTAAAGAGCTTTGAGAAAGGCAGATAGGGACAGAATGTGCCTGTGTTTATGTATCACTAGAGGAAAATCCTTATATCCTCCTTATAGCCAAGTTGGTTAGAGATGGACTGGGTAAGTGGGTGGTAGTGTGAGTCGAAAATTGTTTGGGCCACTGAACTCAAATTGGTGTCTGGTAGTAAGTGGCATCCCTCTGGGATCAGCTTTTGGGCCAGTACTGTTTAACATCTTATTCATGGCTTGAATGATGGGATGGAGCACACCACCAGCAAGTGAGTGGACAATGCCAAATTAGGCATAATGGTGAATACACTGGAGGGCAGCACTGCTGTTCAAGGGGATTGAGACGGGGTGGAAAAACGAGCTGAGAGGAGCTTCAGGAAGCTCAGTAAAAGCTAGTGCAAAGGCCTGTGTCTGGGATGGAATAACCCCTTGCAATGGAACAGGCTGAGAGCTGACTGTTTAATAAGCAGCTCTGTAAAAAAGGAAAAAAACAACCCCAAACAAAAAGTCAAAACCAACCAAACAAAAACACCACCAAAACCCAAACCTAATACCTGGGGGTCTGGGTACACAAGAAGTTACCCAGGAGCCCAGGGAGCAACAGCTGACTGCGTCCTGGGCTGTGTTAGCAGGAACACAGCTGGCAGGGAAAGGGAGGGATCCCGTCCAGCTCATGTCAGAGTGAGTGCTAGGTGTCTGGTTTGGGCTCCCCAGCACAAGGACAGTGGCACAAAAGGCCACTGAGGTGGCTGGGGCTGGAGCGTGGACCAGACTCTTCTCAGAGGTGCAGTGGGACAGGAGAAGGGGCAACACACAAGCTGGAGCATGAGAAATTCCAGCCAGGTACAAGGGAAAAATGTTGCCATGAGCGTAGTCAAACTCAGGAACCAAATCCTGCAGAAGGGATGACATCTCTGTTGATGTTCAGGACTTGCTCAGGGCTCTGTCCAGCACCTTGCTTTCAGCAGGAGATTGGATTAGAGACCTCCAGAGGTCCCTTTCCCTTCCCACCTATGTGGTTCTGCTCAGCAGCTGATGGCGTTAGCGTGAGACCAGCTGCTTCAGCTGACAAGCCACTAGCTTGTCACCCAGTCATGAATCATTTAGTTGTTGAACTCTGTACCTGCTTTCACTTTCCCAGTGCCCCTTCTTGGGAAGGATTCTTTATTTTTTTTATTACTCCAGACAGTTTTAGTGCTAAAATATTTCTTTAGATATTTTTTAAGCAAGGTGGCCTCTGGCTGCAATTAGTGTCCCATTGGAAGAACTGGCAGCATTATATAGCAACGCTAAAGCAAATCATTTTACCTCATGGCATTATTACCTTGATCTGAAAATTTCCCCAGGCTGCAATTTGTCACAAATATTGCCTTCAGCTAAACTTATCCATACAAAAAAAAGGAGTTAATAGAGCTGCAGTTCTGCAGTTGCCATCACCATTTTTTTGGGATGAGTTATTACTTAGTACATTTTATTGACCAAGCATGTAGAGTTCTTGGTCCTTGAAAAACGATACAGTGGTTCATCACAGAGTTCATAAATTGTTGGACTACGTAGCAGCAATATCTTAGTCTCCTACACCATAAGAAGGGAAGGTATCTCAGAAATGCAGTAGATACATCCTGCACTGAAGTAGGAACTGCACTACGTGGCTTGACTAATATGAACACTTGGTTGTGATTGCCAGTGACAGAAAAACTGATAGGATGATCCTGAGTTTCACTGCTGCTTTTGTGCTTTTGCTTGTTTTATGCCGTACTTAACATAATTTGAATGCTGTGATGGTGACAATGACAGTGACATACTATAATATAATTTCACCTGAGACAATGCAGCTGGAATTAATAAGCTGGAGAGACAAGGCTGAGGTGCTTTGTCATCAGTTGGCATTGGATAATTTTTTTGGTGGAAGTGCTAACAAACCCAGTGGTGGGAGCAAGCTGCCCTGGCTCAGGTGATGCTTTGGGCCAGCACAGGGCAGCCGGGCAGGCTCTGTGGTCCCCATACAGCGGTATGGAAGAGGTTGTACCAGCATCGTATCTGGTGTCTGTAAGCTGGTGAAATTCCCATTTATCAGTTAGATCAGATGAGGTGGTTGTGCAGGGACATATGTGGTGTGAGAGATGTCTTGTCTCCATACTTGTATCTCAGTACCCTGGTCATGCTGCCTCTTAACCTTCCCTGGTAGGAGACCAGAGTGAGAGTTGCTTACTTGCTGTCATTCTACAGTGATGGAGTCTGAAAGGGTCTCATTGGTCCAGCCTAGTGGATCTTAACTGGGGTATTGGGCCCTGAAGGAACAAATTAAATCTTGGGGAAAAAAATGTTAAGGTGAGGAGCTTTAAAAATCATAACGCATCTCTTGAATTGTGCCTTGAAGCTAACAGTAGCCACTAGAGAGTGCAGACCATCTTTGCTTGTGGAGTCTTTACTGCTGCTGTTCTCATCCAAAAGAGAAATCAGTTATCAGCTTCTAACAGAAAAGTGACTTCAGACTTGTCACTGTTGTGCCAAAATATTGACAAAGGCTGATCCTGAAGTGCCCCAGAGCTGTGATGATCTTGTGATCCCTTGCTGGGACCTCTGTCATCCTGCATGCACTGCTGCATCAAAAAGACACTTAACCCATCCAGAAAGTCAAGCAAAACAGGATGACTGAGTTCTCCAGCCTCATGCTAGTTAAAGAAGCAAACTACAGTTAAATTCATATATGGCAGTGGGTTTGGACACAACTGAACTGTTGCTGGAAAGCTGAACTGAACTGAACTCTGTCTTTTAGAGGTGAGAATGCAGCTCAAATTGGGAGGAGACTGGTAGAGCTTCTTTTATAGCCTTGTAAAATTAAACTTTGTGTGCAATTGGCCCATAATGTTAACTCAGCTCTACTGGCAGGTATTTTTGTATTTTTAAATAGCCAAGGAAATAGAGTTATAAAATCAGCTGTTACTCATGCTTTGCAAGTGGTTTTGCATTTGTGGTTCTTTTTAAACGTTTGTCGCTTCATTTAAAGGACTGTGTTAAGAGACTAGCAAGAGAAATTAATTGACATAAGGAAGACTGTAGCAGACTTTAAATTAGTAGCTTCTCTAGTCAATAATGCATATTTTAAAATGTGTGAAAATACCTGCATGCATGATAGGCTATGACAGATTGTCAAAGAAGAGCTAGGCTGGGAGAAACTGTATTAATATCAAGTTGGCAAGCTTAGACTAATCCACATATCGAATAATTTTTTAAATTCATTATTTAACTAACATGAACATCTGTGATTATTCTGTGTGCTGTTGGGTCTCCAATGATGGATGCCATTCCTCTTTGTTTCTTTTTCTGTCTTTGGGTGAGAGCTATTTTTCTTTAACATTTATATTTGTTAGTGCTTAGAGCTTGGGTTTCTGTTGCTGTGGATGCTATACAAGCCAGTCCTAGTCATGATGTACATCGGATGGTGCCCTGGGAGTGCAGGTGAAGCCATGCAGCCCTGTCCCTGGTGAGCTGTCCCTTGAAGCAGAACTAGGGAAGCCATGGATGTCACTGCTCCTCCAGCCCTAGGTTAAGGGCCACCCAGTCCTTACAGGCCAGTAGGCAAGGGAGCTGGCAGGCACCTGTGGGAAGGTCTGCACCAGGAAGGCACTACACCTGTGCCTCCAAGCCCCTGATCTTGCAGGGAGCAGACAGGGAGGGAAAAGGAGGCTTAGGAGCCTTACATGGCCTTTGGGACTGGCAATGTGTGTTGTACTCTGCTGAGAAAGATGAACCCATACAGAAAAGCCTCCACAGGAGTTAGACATCACGCATGCACAACTTGTGCTACATAGCTCTTTATTTTGAAGAGAAAGCACTAAAGCTCGTTGTTTGGAATACAGGCTGATTTAAAAAACACCAAACCATTTATTTGCCTTTATATAAGGATAGTGTTTTTGTCGATTCACTGCCACATGCAGGATAAGGATGTCAAGGAAGGACACCGTAGGTGGGTATAAGCTGGTGGCAAGGATGGATGGGTTAATAAAGGGGGGAGGGTAAAACCTGAAGGATTAGTTCCCCTGCTGAAGTTAGTAGCCGTAACACACACGCACAAGGGAAGGGAAATGCTCCTGCTATGACTAGCACTTCATGGTGCAGTAACATCCAGTGTGGAAACATACAGAAACCAGGATATTGGTACTGTTCAGAAGTGTAGCATCAATTCTGAATTCAGATGAGTTTAAAAAGCAAATTAGAAATTGCTTGTTCCTGATGATTTCTATGTGCATTTTTGTGGTCTGTTAAAATACAGGAAAATGGGCAAGTATATGGGGGGGAGTGGAAGAGAAAAAAATGAGTATGGATAATGCTTTGTTCTGTGTACAGAAACAGTCTGAATAAAAGCAGATGAATAATGGTCTTTTTTTGACATCAGCTACATGGGGGTTCTGGTTGGCACTACAATATGAACAGCTGTCAGGCAGTTCTGTGATACAATTTGGTGCTTTCCTTTGAAATTCTCTGGCCAAGATTTCTCTAAAGTAAACTGTGATTTTTGGTACCTACTTGGAAGTGCTTTAGCTGAGTACATACATATTCAGCTAAAGGTACTTAGTACTACTTGAAAATTTGGCTCTTCAGCTATGCCAAGTTAGACACCCAAAATCAGTGGCACCTTTGGGGAAGAAAATGTGTACCTCTTCCATTCTCATACATCCTGATCTTGCCAGTTAAAGTATAAGACTTGTATTTCAGTCTTTTTTCCTGATCTTTTTTTTTTCTGTTTAAATATGTGCTGTTTCCACAGGGAAAAATGCAAAGTGGTCTATTCATTGACCTGTTCCTCTGCAAATGAATGTCATTGTTAGCACATCCCAGTTCATTGGCTATCAATGTGAAAGCTGTAGTACAATTTTTATGTGCCAAATGCCTCATTTTGTTTGCTTTAAATTCCATTTTCTTTCAGTTTCATTTTAAACAGCTGTTTTCTAAATCCCTCCACAAATAGCAATTATGTTTTATAATGATGATCTTTGTCACTTAAGTTTTTAACTAGTGGTTTGATTCCCTGCTCTCAGCAATGTAAAACTGAGATAGCTCAACTGAAGTTCGAGCTGTGGTGATATAAAACTGGTGGTGGTGAGTGGAAAAGTCACATATTTTTGTTTTAGGTGTTGGAGGTTCTGCACACATCCAAACATCTGGAATTGTACTCCTCCACCCAAAGCTGCTGTGTTTTGTATTTTATGTATGCTACCTTCTGCAAAAGATGCAAATCCTGTTTTCCCTTGAAGTCTTCACCACAAAAAACCCCAACCATTACCATTCCAAAAGAGATGATGCTCAGCAGACACAGAGAAACCTGTTTCTGGAGCCACAGGGGGCCTTCCCCTATCCCTGCTAGTTTTTTGGTCAAGGTCCCTATGGGGTCCATAGCTGGCAGTGGGAGAAGGTCTCATGCACTTTTGTCATCTAGGAGCCTTTCTGATCCACCTGCCTTGTGATGGTTGGGCTACAGTGTTTCTCTTGCTATCTCTCAACCCTGAGCGATATTTCACAGGTAGAGAAATGGCTTGAGTAGGTCTTTATTTGCCTTGTGGCTAGAGGCTGCTTATTGGTCTGTTGGTTTTTGCTCTTCAGTTGCTAGTACTTCACGCTACTCCAGTGTGATTCTCTAGTTTTCAGGCCTATTTATTTTTGCTTCAGCCTTCAAGGGATATATAGGAATGTCTTAAACCAGCTCTGCTTCTGAAGAAATCACAATGTGGAATTGAATCTTGGAGCACGGAGTGTGTCCATTACAGTGTTGGTTTTTTGTCCCAGCCTGAGGTGTTTATGATATCAATATTTTCTCTGTTTTTTGGTGAGGGGGTCTCAAAACTTAGCCCTACTAAAGTACAATCTGGGCAGTATGTGCTATTCTAAACCAAATGTCATCCACCTAACAGCCTGTCTGCCGAGAGGTTATTTGTCAAGGTTTGCTTGGTTTTTTGATAAGGGAGTTTTGTATTGGTAGTGCTGTGTTGTAATTTATTTCATCTGATGTTTGGTTAGGTCTCTAAAGCCTTAATCCTAGTTATGGTTTACTTCTGGTAATGTAAACTGTGTAACTTTTTCATGAGTGTTTACCCCTTTCTTTTTTGGATGGAACTTCTCCACTTGTGGTCTTTCCTGCAATTGTTGGATATTCAGATTACCAAAATTCAAGTTGAATAAAGCCATTTCCTATTAAACAAATAAAAGTATGAAATAGTCTCTTGCTACTTTCCCCATATAAGCTTTTATACTAAGCCAGCCCTGTTTTGAGCCTTGAGTCATACTTCAGAGATGTTGGCATTTGGAGTGAGGTTTGCAGTGATCTGGAGTCCAGTGCAAATTTTCTATCTACAGTCATATGTGAATAGGTGATGAATCACTAGTATTTTGTCTCTGAGCCAAGAAACATAATTTATTGCTGAAAGACCATTTTTTTGGTCTAACAATAGGATGATTTTCTGAATATTTAGGCAGAGCAATTTTTGATTAAAAATACTTTTTCCAGTGATACGGTAGTTGAATTATGATCTGTGGGCACCAGAGATTAAATACTTGTTGTGGGGAGTTCTCTGGAACTGAGCCTATGAAAAGGATGCATTATGCTGCAAATTATTAAATATTGATTTCTGTAACAGTCTACAAGGCATCAATGAATTTAGCAATATGCTAGTAAATAATATGAAAAAGATTAATATCTCAACAGAAAAAGTAATTACAAATGTGTTTAGTGATTTTTTTGGTGCGAGTTAGATTTGTGGGTACCAAAGAGGACTCAACTTTGGCCTCCTGTTGAGTATCCAAAAGCACCTAGAAGACATTATCACCTAGGACTTTCGCAGCTGAAGTTCCCAAAGTTTCCTGAGGTCCATGAGCTGTGTTGGATGCTGGATGTTTGGCTTTAGGGATCACAGGCACATGTCAGAGGAAGCGAGGTATGTGTTTTGCAGAGTTTGCATTCTCTGAGCTTTCCTGGCAGCCTGTTCTGAGACAGCTCAGTTAAGCACAGTTTAGCCTCTATAGCAAAGCTGTTGCTTGGAAGTCATTTACACCAGTGATGGTTTCTTTACAATGGTTTAGAGAAGTTGTTACTGCAAAGTGTTTGCTCTCAGCGTTCATTACAAAATTACTTCTCCATAGAGATTAGCAATTTGAATTTGTCATTACTTTTTCTCTTGGTGTAAGTATTTTAGAGCAATAACTTCCTCCAGAAGAAAGAAGAAAGTGGATTTTGTTGCCTTAATTTTGTGCGGAGGGAAAGACAATTTTCATGCGTTATCCATAAGCATCACTTAGATATCCACATGAGGCACATTTTTTACTTGCTGCTTCACTTTGTTCATGAGACAAAATTAATGCTCTTCTGCAGATGTTAGTCTTTAAATTTCATTAGGAGGCATGACAACATCTGGTTCCTTAGGTCACTGAAAATGAGCAGGCAGCCTTAGTTGCAGCTTGCAAATTTGTCTTACAATTTTGAGAGGTTTATGTAGCAGCAGAAGTGGAACTGCTCATCACATATAAAGGCATCTCTGTGTGACCTGTTTTTGGTAGTAAATGAATAAGAAAAGGTACTTAATGTTTTGGGGAAAATGCAGAGGGACAGTTTGGGCTTTGGTTTCCACAACTGCAAATACAGCTGAAATACCAGCTGTGGTGTGACTGCAGTGAGTGACCTAAGAAAATGTACGCTGTTGACCTCAAAGTCACAAGATGAATAGTTTAGTTAAAGAACAATAAATGCTCATAAGAAGCTTGAATAAAGGATGAGGGTGGGGGAAGGAAGCTGGCTGTTCCTCTGCTAAGTTCAGGAATGTCTGAATGAAAGCCTGCCACCCCCAGGTCGTGTGGAGACTGTCCTATATCCTGTGACCAAATTCATGACATGCAGACGTACAATCTGTTGTTCCATCCCTGCCTCAAACGTTTATTTGTTTTTACGGTTTTTGCTAAGGTATCTCAAGGATATTTGTAGTACATTAGTTTTTATTGTGTTCTGCTTTATTCTCTGTGCTGCAATAACATCAGAGTCTTGTAAGGCCCGTATAAAGGATGGCAGAGGATACTGGCATCCAGGAACAGTGCCTTCAGTCCCTCGGGGCAGAAACTCAAATGTTGGCTATTGCAGGCTGCCTAACACTGTCACAGCGCTTTCCAGCCAGGTTGAAAACTGTCCTCCTAGGATGAGCGGTGCAGTCATCCCATTACTGATTTATGACTGAAACTGTCTAGGACACAGTTGCTGGCTGTATGTTTCTGAGGGTGGTAATACCTTAACAAAAGGTGAGGATGCCATAAGTAGGTCAGTCAGATGAATGCTTTCAAATGAGCTGTTCAAGTTTGTATAACTAATGGAGCAGTTTAAAAAAAAAAAAAAAAGCAACAGAAAACCCCAAAATGCAAAAGATCCTGACAGGCTTGAGATTAGGAGACTGCTCAGAAAGCTTTGACTGTTAAGGTCAGTTAACTCCAACAGATCATTTACAGGTTTGGTGAAGTTTCAGAACCATATCCTTTCAGTTGTGGTGTGAAAGAAAGTGGCATATGGCTTTTTTAACATTCAGGAGCTCCTCTAGTGAGTCTAAAACTAAAGAAGACAACTATGTTTTTACTAAGGTGGTTTGTTTTTTTTTTTGAAGGCTTAAAATGAAAAGCTTCCATTCCAACTTTCAGCCCTCTTTAACTGTCACAAGACATATTCATACTGCAATCACACGATGCTCATGACCACATTACAAAGCTACTTTAAAATCAACTAACTTAGCTGTTGCCTGAATATTTAATCAACTTTTTGGTTGCGTTTTATTGCCAGCATCAGATCCCATAATGTAAGCTGTTTGTGCTGTAGATAAACCAATGAAAAAAAGGAGAAAAGAAAAAAGAAGACAGAAGCCCATTCTTTCACCTTTCATACACCAGCTGAGCTTGAAACTAGTGGAGTCATTAAGCGTAATGCCAAGTGTCAGTTGTGTGAACAAATGTGTAATAATTGTATTTTGGATCCAGCAGTGTTTTAGAGCAAACTGCTCATAATTTCCAGCAGTTACTCTTGCAAAGTGCGTTCCTTTCTTTGATTCTTTATCTTCAAATTTTATCTGCAGAATAAAATTGCAAAGTCAACTCATGCTATGCAGTTACTTAAATTGTATGTTATGAAGTAACTAAACCAAACAAATCTAGCAGAAGATAGTTGTCTAAATAAGGTGAGTTTAACTGGTACTGATCTGGTCCTTATCATTCTCTTTGAGACCATATACTGTTTGTGCATCATTTTAAAAAGTTGCTTTTGGCATCAGATTGGTGTTAAAATTGGCCGGTACTAAAATTGCTAAAGCTGGTAAGCTCTGATTTATACCTAATTTGTTCATCAATCATTCCTTCCAAGAATTTTTTTTTTACTAATATATAAATATTTAGTCTTGGAATGTCTCTTTCTCCATATACTTGTGTGTACATGTGTGTTATGTATATATTTATGAAAAATTTATAATTTGTATAGCTAGAACAGAACCTCTCTCCTTCAAGTGCTGTCAGGTAGAAGGAGGGATTCCTCATGCTGCAGATGAGACAATTTATAAAATACATAACATTTTCAGAGGACGTTCTTCTATGCTATTTCAGAGCATCAGAGATCATCCCAGTTTGAGTGATCTGAATAAGGGATGAAATGTTTTGGGGGAGGAGGCAGAGAGGACTGGAGATACTGGAATTCTGAGTTTTCTACGGGTGTGTGAGCAGCATGGGAAGGAGATACGTTGGACTTGTGGAGGTACCTGTATATCACAGTTGGGGTTATTACTACTGAATATGAGGAGACGCAGTCAAAGACCAACTGTGTAAATTTTAGCTGAGAGAAAGCTGTACACGGCCTGGAAGAGAAGAAAGTGTTTAGACCTTACAGCCTTGATAAATGTGAGTGAATGGATAGATGAAAAAAATACTCTTGGAGAAACATAGCTTATTTTGGTAGTCAAGAAACATGGGAGACTTGAAGATCGTCATGCATCTAGGCCTTAATATATCAGAATTACGGCTCTTTGATCCCTCAAAACAATATGGAAACTCATTTATATATATAAAAGCTGATGGTGTTTCTATATTTGGGGTGAGGAATAAATCAGTGATGCTGGGAAAAGTGTTTCATGTCACATTCTACAGCTGGTTTTACAGTGTTCTTGTAAAGTAACCCAGTGTTGTCCTGTGTACCACTGATACTCTTCTTGTACTTCAGACAAAACACACATTTAATTTAGTTCAAAAGTGACCAATGTTACCTGATTATTTTTTTTTCCTTCGTTTCCTTTCCTCTAGCTACTACAGCTTCTGGAGTCTGAAACCATGCAACTAGAAGCCTTTCTGGAGTGGAAGCAACTGGAACCAGTTTACTGGCAGTGGATGGTAATGAATCAAACTGATTTTGGAAGGTGCAGCTTTCTTGACTCTAACATAGCTGACCACTTCCAAAGGCCCCTTCCCACAAAAATAAGTGCTGCAAACCAACTGTTCAACAGCACTTGGAAAAAAGGAAAAAAAACCCATTGGTAAAGTAAGGAATGTTTTATGAGTTCTCCTTCATCCCTCTTTTTTTCTTCAGTAAGACTTGCCCAGCTAAGCTGAGAAATTGCAGGGCAGAGTGGCAGAATTTCATATAGTTAATACAAATGAAAATGTCTGATCTTCATCTCTAATGTTTTTTAAACATAGCAATTGTACATTTTCTTAAAATTAAATGGCTTTTCAGAAGAGGACCTCTAAGCTTTATTGCAGACTTGAGAGCAACTAAATTTGCAAGCAGCTGATATTGAAAACAACTTCATTTTTTCCAGCCAAATAGTGTGTTGAAATTGCCGATTTCCCCTTGAACTGTGTTGAATGATCATAAGAAAATCAATAAGCCTTTCTCTGTGCATCTTACCATTTTTCAAGTGAGTGTAAACGGTACCATCCGTCTCACTTCTGTCTACAACTTTTGCCCATTCACAGTTGCTGAAAATAATTCTTTAGAGCACCACATTAGCTGTATGAGTTTACAAAATTTTGAGAATCAGTGAGCTGACTGTTAATTGCCCATATGCCTTGTTCTACACAAAAAGCAAGGCAAAGAAATATAAAATTACCTCACCTGTCTTGAAGAGTACTTCAAATGCAGAGCCATTCAAATTGCTGTTAGTTCTATAATGGCTTTTGCTTTACACGTCTACCATCTTATGGCTGTTTGGAAAGCAGCAACACTAGCATAAGCCTGGCTCCAAACAGGCAAAATATAACTGCAAGTGTTACGTCAGTGTATCCACCAAAACATTTGCCTCTCACATGTTGAGCGGTGTGGGGAGTATTGTGAGCCTTAGTGTGCTTCCTGGAGTTAAGTCCTAAATAAATACTTGCAAAAAACCTGACCAGCATATCTTTTAAAATTGTTCAGTAGGCTGGATGGCAAATTTGCCTTTTTCTTTTGGTTTGCTGATGATGGTTGTTGATCTCGGATGCTGTAGGATGAATGGGAATGAGATGTGCTTTGAGGATACAGTAGTTTTCTCTTTCCACTTAACCTGTGTTTTGCATTGCTGATCTGATGGATGGGATGATTCTTGCATAGCTACTGCCAGGTCTTCCTGATGGTTGTGGGCAGGAGCATGACAGAGCGTGACATAACTACAGCAACTGGAGTGACTGCAGTAATGTTACTTTAAAATTCTGTCATTTAACGAATTCCAAATTAAAAAACAAAACACAACACACACACACACACACACACACCCCAACAAAACTGAAAAAGCTTTGTTTTATTTCCATGCAGTTTGTTAGCCTGTTGGTGCCAGAAGATACCTGTGTTGTCATGAGCTGGGCCTTTGGTCAGCATGAGCTACTGGCCTCAGCGCTGCTTTGTGCCAATTTGCAGTACTGACGCTTGCTGGGAAAGGAGGTTTTGTAGGGTGTCTTTTGCCATTCTTAGCTGTCTAGTTTTTATCTTGTATGAGCCTAAAAATCTCTTGCTGTGAATTAAGCCAGAGTTTCCAACCTACCTGCAGAGAAGAGAGAGAAAGGGGGAGGGGGGAATATTCCATCCTTTTTATAGCAATCTTTTATATAAGTGAAGGCTGTTAGCATGTCAGTGCCTTCCCAGTCCCTGTTTCTTGGCTAAATAAAACTGGTTCTCTTAATGTGTCCTTGCAGGCCATTCATTCAAACTTCTGATGGTTGTTGCTGCTCTCATATGGGACTTTCCCTCTCATTTATCTGTGTTTAACTTCAGGTGCCTCACCTGTATGTCAGTGTTACACTCGGCACTTTTCTCTCATGGAGACTTGTGTTTATATTTTCTAAAATGGTACTTGACTTTAACAGTATGATATTGGTGACTTCTGACATCTCTTCCAGCAGTGTTGCTGCTGAGCCAGTAATTATGCATTTGGTTTTTCCTGACCCGTGTGTAGACCGTGCTGCTCAACTGCTGAATTTCCTCTCACTGTTTTCAAATTACTTCTCCAATTTCTAAAGATAATTTTGAATGCAAATTATGTCCTTAAAAGAGATTATGACTTCTCCTATTTAATGTCTTCTTGTTAACAGTATAGAAATAAATATTTAATACTCTTTGAGGAGATCTGGGTCCTTTAGTTATGCTGTGCTACACTGGCTTGAAGACTGTGTTTTTCTACATAATCTGTGCACCACGGTGTATAGGTACATGCATTTCAAGGATTCTGAAGGTATTTGGTCTTTTTTGAGTATTTCAAGTAATGGTTGCTATCTCCAAAGGCAGTTGCAGAATTAATTATAGAACCAGTTAGGTGGTTGTGGTCATGCAGAGCTGACAGAGCTCCTGACCAGCCTGGTGCAGGGATCTCTTGAGGTTTCTCAACTTGTAGAGCTTTACACGGGCACAAGTGATCCTGTTGGTGTTACAGCTTATGTGCCACAAAGCAGATAGGGCTCTCCTGAACAGTGTAAGCATGTATCTCCTTCCTGGTCATCACTTTGTTACAAAAAGCCATAGAAGTACATCCAACCTCAGAGTTTGAGGGGAAGGAGCTTGTCTAGAGCTTCTCTGTCCCATGAGTGTTACTTTCTGCTTCAGTGCAGTGGAGGGTATGCTCACAGTATGCAGTCCTTTCTAAAATAAGCTAGGTTAGCAACATAAGTTTTCTGTTAACTTAGAAATATGTTACAGTGAACTGAGGAGGTTATGTCTTAAAATAACTCTGAAATTGTGGAGGAACTGTATACTGAGATGGCAGCAGTGAATTCCTAGTTATGAATTACCAGGAAGACATTGGGGGAGGGGAAACCATTTTAGTTCCTGCTGAAAAGTAACTTTTATTGTTTTTCCTTTAGGAAACTGTGTTAGATAATATGGCTGAAGAGGGAAATACATGTGAGTCCCAGGATGCTCATGCAGAGAAAAGCAGGCTGCCAAAGGCGACCTCGTGCTGCCCTTGGGCTGATAGTCTGACTGGGCAAATTGACAGATTATCCAGAGATCTAATGACTCTCCATGACCAGCTGCATAAGCTTGTAACTCACCGAAAGGCTGCGTGGTGTGAGAAGGTAAGACTTTGGATAGTGTTCTTGATCATTAGTGGCTTTTAAGATGCTGTGTTTTTCAGCTCTCTTGCTATGGCCCATCCTAGGGCAGCCTCCCTGTTGCTGCTCTGTGTCAACCTTGCTGCAGTCTTGATGTCAGATCTACAGTTGTCTGTTTATGCCCACAGCATGCCAGGTGCTCTTTCAAACACAAAGTAGGCACCTGTCCTGGAGAGGCAGTGTGCTGAAACGAAGTAAGTGTTCTTTTGGAAGGGAAGGGATCAAAGAATAGGGGTTGCAAAGGAGAGTAGAGAAGAGGAAGAAATCATGGCATCCCCCGGAGGAGATAGAGGCAGCAGGTTGAAAGTATCAGTAATGGTTATAGTGAGAAAAATGAAGATAGGTATTCACAGAGGAAGGAGGATGGGAAGGCCAGAGCTTGTCATCTTTCACCGAGTTAGTAGTCTTTGAAATGTCTGATGGGGGAAGGAACATAAGAAGGATTTGAAACCTGTGAAGTGAGAGAAGGGACTAAGCACAAGATTTGGTGGAAGAACAGACTGGCAGTGGGAGGCTGGCAGTGGAGGAAAGCAGGTGATACGAAGGAAGTGTACATGGTATTCTCTGATACAGGGATGGGGAGACACTGGGAAGCACCCAGTGGGGGTGGTGGGGCATAAGTAAAGGAGCTGTTAATGTAGATGTAGAAGGTGAATCTGAATATTAACATGCTGACACAAGGAGAAGATACGATGAAGAGGCAGGCATAAAAACTAGTAATTTTTTTCAGGCATCAGGACAAAAGAGGGATACCAGAGAATCCATGAAACCTGTGGATGGAGAAAGTCAGAGAAACAGTTGGGGCAGATAGAGCAGTGACAAAAACACTGTATCACTATTTTGTGTCTGTATTAACTCAGGAGAGGTTTTTTTCTTGGGGTTTTTTGTTTGGTTGGTTTGGTTTTGGGTTGTTTTTTTTTTTTTTTAAACTGAAGAGGTCATAGACAGGATTATAGATCAGCTGACAGAAAGAAAAGTGGCAGGTTGTCAGATCAAGAGGTATTTGCCCAAGAGTTCAAAAGAGTCTGGTATGGAAAATGTGTGTGGAGAGCTAATTGCTCTCTTCTACTGTAATGATAAGGAACTAATTAAGATCAGTTGGATAGGGACAGGCAGAAGGAGCTACTGCTTCACACAGAGTACGGAACTTCTTCCCATGGGGTACTGGATATAAGCAGTGTACATGGATTCGAAATCTGGACACATTCTTGGAAGATTAAGTCCATCAAAGACTTTCAAATATACAGATACAAATTACAAACTTAAGAAGTTGTGGGAGTACAAATCATTGCAGGCTGGGGGAATATTCTGAGGAAGTATCTCCATATATTTGTCTCTGTCTTATAGTCTTTAGGCACTTGCTGTCGATCACTGTTGGTGATGGGCTACTGCACTAGGCAGGTCTCTAGCATCATCAGATTTGGTTGCTTTTATGGCAAAATGGACATGACTTGCAGGACAATTCAGACCTTGAATTCTAAAAATAAAATTTCCAATGCATGATTTCCAAAGCAAGATATGCTCTGAGTCTTATATATCCAGAAGGATTAACTAATTAATTCCTGTTGTATTTTGAAATAGATCCACTGAATGGATTTGAATGATGGTCAGTCTAGTTCCAGTGTTTCTGAGATTCAGTGAATGTCACGTGAGTTTATGACTGTGGGTAACAAGTGTAGTGCATCTTAAGTGTGTTGTTAAAAGGATGGTTTATCACAAATGCCTCCTCTTCTATATGCCCTGGAACAGAATTGTTTTGTAATGCTACACAACAGCAATTTTTGGAATGCTGGGAGTCAGATGACTCTCCATCAATCCTCTTTATATCAACCCTTCCTTTGAATAGTGTTGCTGCTTATGTGATGCTTTCTGCCTGTAGTCTGTCTTTTTTCCCCACAGTCAGGTTGCTTGCTGAATGCAGCCTCCTCTAGCAATTGTATGTTTCTGTCCTCTTCAGTCTTTTCCCTAGAGAAATAAGCTTATCAAATCTTTCCTTCTATATTATTTTTTTAGTCAAACAAAGAGAAGATATAGCAGTAGCTAAAGTGGTCATTATCTCTAACTTTGTATCTTGCAATACTGAGACATCTGGAAATTATTTTGGCTCTCACAGGCATGCCCGGCTGAAGGACAGTACAGTTTATTATAGCTCTTGTGCCCGCTACCTTGTACTTAACAAAAAAAACGTGATAATCCACAGAGTAATTATGTCTGTTGTTACCAGTAGGCCTGATCTCTGTGCCAGGCAACTGAGTAGAAACTGTTCTGAAGAACAGAATTGAGGGCACATGATCAAACGTGATATACTGGGGAAGAGACAGCACAGTTTTTGCAGAGGGGAATCATGAATCTAAAATCTGTTGAAGCTCTTGGAAAGGACCGGTGAGCATGTGGGCAAGGGGGGTTGAATTGACGTTGTTTAATTGCATTTAAAAATGGCATTTGATAAAGTCCCTGAAAAGCTTCTCAACAAAAATAAACTGCCCACGTGGTTGTCTTTCCTCTTACCCTTGAGCAAACAGCAGAGCAGGAAGCGGAGAGGAGGCGGCTGTGATGGGTTTGCGGAGGCAGTCACCGGTGGAGCCTCACGGGCCCGTGCTGCTCAGCGTGTGTACGACTGCTCTGGGAAAGGAGGTGCAGAGCGAGGTGCCCGGGTTGGGAGATGAGACTAAATCCCTGAGAGCACATGAAGGACAACAGCAAAGGAGTGTTGAGGGTCCTTGTACTGAGTAGTGAAGTGGTAAAATGTCAGATAAAATTGCATGGAAATAAATCTAACAAAATGCATCTGAAGGGAGAATTGTAATTTTACATGTGGTTTTTTTGATCTGACTGTCACGGCATGTGAGTAAGCTCTTGGGGTTATAATGATGGTTCTGTGGAAATGTCAGTGGTCAGAAATAGTAAACTGAATCCTAAGAATTGTTAAGAAAGCAGGAGAAAGCAAAACTTAAAATATTCCCATCTGTTCCAGGAATGCTGCGTGCAGTTCTGGTCCCAGTCATAACTCAAAAAAAAAAAAGTGGTTGAGCTGAAAAGGCACAGGGAGGGGAAGTGATGATGACCCAAGTTGTGAAAGACTTTCTCCATGAGGAAAATTACCTAGGCTAGGGCTCCTTGCACTGGAAGAGGAGAGAGTGAAGAGGGGTATCATACTGGAGCAGGAGGAAACATTCTTTTACTGTTCTTCTGATGCTCCTTGGGTTTTCATGATGGGTGAACCTAGAGGGAATTACTGGACAAAATAATGAAGAAAAAAATCACTGTTAAGCAAGAAATATGGAAAGTATTCTCTGGTCAGGAAAGTCCTTCAGCTGCAAACTACCGGAGTTTAGGAAGTTGTATCTTCCAGTGAGGTATTGTTATGTATTTGTCTAGGCCTAAAATTATTCCCTAGCTATTTGCTATTGAAGACTATTGGAGACAGTGCTGGGTTAAATGGAACTTTAAAATAACAAGGTACTGTTCCTCTTTCTTTACATCCAGTTTTGAGTATCACAATTCAGGAGGGAAATTGGGGAGAGTCCAGAAGAGAAAAATGAAAAACACTAAGTCTGGAACATAAGGTCTTTGAAGGCCTTTCTGTTAAAAATGGAAAGACTAAGGTGAAGCATGTGATTCTTTGAATATGAAGAAGTTACCTGTGGGGGAAAGATTTTTATTTCTGGGTTTTTTTCCGCATGTACTCAGTCAGTGGGACAAGATTGTGTGTAAATTGCAACACGGAGATTCTAGTCAGATACTAAGGAAAAAAATTCCTAATGCCCAGGGCAGAGAAATGTTGGAGTAGGTTGTCTGGTGAGCTGTGAAGTCTCCATTCGTGGACCCTGCACAAACCAGGTTATGCAAATATCTGTCAGGGATGGCTGAAGAGGAGATGGACCTGCTCTAAGACTGTGGATTGGGCTTGAAAACTTGAAGGCTTTTACACTTATGCAAGTCTGTGACTGATTCATTTATTTTGGACTGTGTAGAGGTATTTCAGGTGTGTTAAAGTCATTGCTATGCCATGATATCTGGTTTGCACTACTAAACAACTGATTATTATTCAGGATGTGGTTTCAGTGGCGATGTGTCTATTTATTGCAAGTTTGATCATTTGCACACTGATTCTGGTAGTTAAAATCATTGACTTTAAAATCTTTTAAAATGAAGGAACTTGTCTTGGTTTGTTTCTGCCTGCCCTCAGCAATTTCTTTGGTGATGTGCTTGGAATGACCCTGAAACCTTTCAGAGACATTCACTAGAAGATACCTGAATGTTGCCATGGGATTTGGGTGATTTGTGAAACCCTGATTAATATGACATTTTAACTGATACCCATCTCTAGGCAGCAATGTGTTCTGTATCTTAGAGGAGAAAAGGCATATGACAGAGGTGTGATCTGAATATGGGGCTTTGTTATTGTTAGCTTTGTTCTTTTCCATGCAGTACTGGGCAAATAACTGTCATCTTTGACATTTTGGGGATTTGTAAATGATCAGAAAGTTGAGGGAAATGGTTAAGCTTTACAAATGTTTCTTTTAGAAACAAACTTAACTGTAAAAGATGAAATCTCCTAATTCCAGAAGAGAACTTGTTTGTTTGTTTGCTTTTTCCTTTCTGAATATTTCATGTTATCTACTCCTCTATTTGAGAGGGGGATTTGATTTCACTCTGTGTTAAATATTTGGCATCCGCAAACTGGAATGCAGAGTATTTGACGCCAAATGATGATAATTTCAGTTTTCATCACATAAATGCTCACACCGTACGAAGCTTTTGTAGAAACTTGGAATGTTGTATCTTGGGATCCTCTGTGTTCACTAGCATTTAAAAGCAAGCTAGACTCCTTTGAGATGGTGATATGATGGGATGGAGCTTGCTCATGCATACATCTCTGAAGCATGGCCCAGAAAGACTTAGAGCCAATAATCTGAGCTTGAACACGCTCTTTGCACACTAGAGCCCTCGCCAGAAATACTGGTGGCTGTGCTTTGCATGCTTGGCTTATGTTGTGCCTGAGAACCCAGAGTTGACTTTAAGAGGTTGTAATCCCTGGTGCATATCAGACCTCCTTAATGACTGTGGAAGAGCTCACTGAAACCTGTGTTTTCTCTTTGTTTCTGTATTTTCCTCCTGATCAGTTGCCTCCCCTTCCATTCAGTAACCCCTAACCTTCCCAAACCATTGCACCCACAGCCTTGATAGGGATGGCAGGATGCAGGGCTGCCCATTTCATAAGATGCCCTTTGGGTTCATAGTGTGTTGGGGAGGGGCTGTATGGGACAGGGATGTTTTGTTGTCTCTTGCAGAGGAGAGGGGAGGTGCAGGGGTGGTCGGTGGTGGTGGTGGCAGCCTGCAACACCCCATCAAGTGGGTGAAACAGAGGCTTTCACTCCACCCCGAGTCCTGTGATTCACTCAAACTTTTTGCCACTGCCAGCTCATCACAGCACACTGCTGGAGACCCTGTAGGGTCTAATAAAAGGAGATTTTTTTTTTTCCTAAGGATCTTACATTTATAAAAGACTGAATGATTTTTGATGCACTTTGATTTAAGACTTCACTTTTTCAAACAGGGTAGCAACTCTAGAGGCTGATGCTGAAACATAGTCCTACATCCTTCTAGTTTTGGTTGGGTTTTTTAAATCTACTTAAACAAGTGCACTTCCAAAGTTTTTCTATAGATATGCCTCACAATGAATTGGAGCTGTGGGTACCCGAGTAGCCACTGCTAGTGCTTGGTGGCTGTGCTGTGCGTATGGCTGACCTGCGTGAAAATAAAGGCACGTGCAGTTTATGTGTGTAGGTGAGGGAAATACAGTGACTCGTTATTTTCTCCACTCTGTGAATGGGAAAGAGCGCTGTTGGGGGTTGTTCGGGCTGCTGGTGTGCTGTGTTCCCTCCTGCACAGGTGTGGGGCCAGGTTTTGTTTCTGCTGCCTTAAACTCGGGACTTGTGGCAGAGAGACAGGTGAACTCCCACTGAAGAACTCTCTGAAGGCTTGTCAAAAGCTCTTTTTTTTTTTTTAAGCAAACTGTTCACACTGCATCTTTACTATTTCTGCTGTTTGTTCTAGCTCTCTGGGCTTTCAGCTAATATGAAGATGTTAGTGTAGTGAGTAGTTAATTATCCAGGCTGTCTGGGGTGCAGGAAGTGGAGGAGTGGTAGAGAATGGTTCAGTGCCAGCGTATTTCCTCAGTCAGCACATTCCCTTCCCCTGCCCCTTCCCTGGTCCCAGAGTGTTTCTGTGTTCCACTTTGTATTTGCAAACCTCCATCTGGAGCCAAGCAGCTGTCAGTGGAGCTTTTCATGCAAAAGAAATTGAAGAACTAGCAAGGCCACAAGAGCAGCTTTTGGAAATACATGGTTGGCTGGGCCCAGATGCCTGTGTAGGGGGAGGAAACCCAGAGAGATCAACTGAAGCATCCATCAAAGAAAGCAATGGAGGACATGGACAGGAGGATGGCAAGGAGGGACAAGGCTAATGGCTTTTATGTTATTTAGTTAAATGTAGGATTAAATTTGCTGCTGATGGAATTGCCATGGTATTAGCAGATTTAGGTTATTAGAAAGCATGGATCTACTGTAAACAGTAGGAAGTAAGATTCTAATGTTTGTATTCACTTGTTGCTCATGTATTTTCTTGCATTGGTTTATTTGTCACTCATCAATAGTTCTAGCAGGATATCTGAGTCCACTTGCTTCTGGTAAGTGCCTGTGGAGATTGTGGTGGAGATCCAAGTGATTGTTCCTGGAGGAGGACAGTGTGCTCTTCCTTGTGTTAGAAGGAGGAAAGAAGCTATCTCCATACATCGGTTCTCTTCTTCACAGCAGGATCTAATATTTGCGTTAGACCTGAAGCCCCTAGTTAGCCTGGTTTAAGGTTGGTGTGCACGTGGAAAGTTACTGCAGATAAGCAGAGCTGGGTGATGTTTGAAAGAATCTTGCTCGCTTCTAAGAACTCTGTGCAGGTTGGTCAGACTTGAATAGTCGATGTTGTTAAGCTTGCAGCACACAAAGAGATGAAAAAGATAAGTATTCTTCATTTGCAGATGCAACTTGCTGTGCAGATTGCTGAATGAGTGCTGAACTGTGAGAGAGACAGAGACTCTGTACCAGTTGCTAAATCAGCAAACCAACTTCAAACACACAAAAACTGTAACGGAAAATAAATTACCCAGCCTGACATTCCTCATGGGGCTTATATATTCTAAAAGACTCCAGCTCCTTAGGGAAGAGAGAAACATTAAAAACTTGAGTGCTGTCTCCTGTTCTGTGTGCAGAACTCTGGGGTTTGAAGTAAGCATGGGTGAAAGTTTTTTCTTGCTTCCCAAAAGGTGCTGTTTTCCCTTCCTTTCCCAAAATGCAGAATGTTTGCTCAGGTGACAGGATCAGTTAAAGTATAATCAATAACCAGTGTTAATATTTTACTCGCATTATTTGACAAGATGTTGGATACCAACCAAGGCAATGAAACGTGTAGTAAATGTAGCTGAAGAATTATACTCCAATAAATTTTAGATGAGCTTTATTTAACAATAAACTGTAAAAAAGCCCATTCCAATGAGGGAACGTGTTTTGTAGGCACTGTAAATGTTTCAGTGCCTTTTTAAGAAATAAGTGTAATACTTATGTTCTCACAGCTAAAACACGCAATAAAACATGGACGAAGACTAGGAATGCCTGTAGGGCTCAGATGTACAAAGTGTGTAATATTGCAGGTCCCAGCACCACCTTTATCTCTTGAATGTGAAAAGCTTGGAGGCTAATGAGTGGGATTTAAGGTACCTGTGACCACAAGGTTGCTGGATTTCAAGACTTCTTGCAAGTGGTGAGCCACTGCAACAAATGTTGTCCTCCACAAGGGCAGGATCTTGGGGACATAGCTAATTCTGGCTGACAGAGGCCATATTAATACCGTAGCCAGTGGCTGTATTTCAGAGCAGCTCTACCTGAAACACTATTAGTGTGTTTTACTGAACCTTTCAGAGTGGGTTTCGGGGACGGTAGCTTCCAGGAGGTATCTGGCTTGCTTTACAGCTCCGGGCAGACTGTTGGGATGGGTTCCTCCTCCATCAGCAGCAGTTATAAGCGTTGTGTACTTTGCAGTACTGCTTAGTTTTAGGTGAGATGCTTTTAGAAGGACTGTTTGCATTCCTGCATTCAAAACTTTAAGTTTCCTTTTTTTCTTAAAACCTTGACCTTGTTCTCTGTCATCTGCCCTGAAAACGAGGGTACTTGATCATAAGAGGGAAAAAGCATCGAACCCATTTCAGTGTCTTTGTCCCTTGTGCTTGTAGAAGAGCTGACATAAAAGTAAATCTGTAATTTAATAGTCACATCTCTTCTTCCCAGCCAGAAATGCATCTAAATAAAGCTTTAGTACACTTCCGAGCTCAGAACTCACTCCTTCTAATTCTTCACCTTACCGACTTTCTCAAAACCCTGAGAGCTGTTTGATTTTTTTTTTTTTCTTCCTTTGCGGGCTAGCTGTAGAGCCCGGCCTCTGACTGCTGCAAGAGTCACGATGGCCATTCAAGCAGCTTCACATCCACCTAGAGCTGCTACTCGCCATCAAAACTTAAAATGATGAATATATTTTAAGAGTAGTGGCCTTAGAAAATGTCTGCTTTTTCGCTGAAATTCTGAAAATGTTTTGTGTAGACAAATCTCCACCTGGGAGTTAAAAGTTGATTTGCCTCGTCATAGTTGTGGATAGGCTGGGTTGCTGGAGTGACCTTTGCTGCTCTGGGTGCACTGCTCTGGCCTCCCCCAAAAGCAGAGAGGAGAGCTGCAGGGCTGGGTGCTGGTGGAGGTTCTGCAGCAGACATGCAAAGCCGCTGGAGGGGACAAGGGACTATTTTCTAACTAAAAACCAAACTGAGAAGAAACTCCCTAGAAGTTGGGCGGGGGGGGGGCGGGGGTTAGGGTTTTTTGTTTGTGTGTTGTTTCCGTTTTCCTTGTAATTTTTACATAAGACAGACCCTTTTCTGAAAATTTGTGTGACTAGGTGGTAATACCTTCCTCTCATCTATGTATTTTATGAGTATGTATAAACATTCCTTTTTTTTTGCTGCATATGCAGGGACTACCTTGCTTGAATTTGTTTCATATTCAGGATAATATAGAGAAGTGCAAGTCACAAGCAGCACTTTGTTTCTAAAGTGGCTACTTTCATGTTGCACAGTGATAAAGCTTTCCTTAAAACAAAGTGGGGCCCTCCAAGCCTCTGTAAGTCACTTAGATCTGAGATGATATCTCATATCATCAGTGTTTGTCTCTGCTGCCCAAGATAAAAGTTTGGAAGAACAAATTGAAAAATAAGTGAGCAATTTATTATATGAAGCAATACTTGTCTGTTGCCTTCCTTTGTAATTTGTAGTTGTCAGGGTCTTTTTCAAAGTAGCACTGCAGCCTTTTTGCAAGTGTCTAAATTACTTACACTGACATACTCTGGTTTTCATATCATACATTTTCAGTATGTGCCTATTACTACATTAATTTGTGTGATCTTCTAATTGAATTCAAGGATTTTGAAAAGTCTAGAGATAAAATCGTAGTTAAAAAGAAATGCATTATAAAAGGCTGGGCTGTTAGAATGGATTTTTTTTTAATTCCTATAAAATGCTGAAGATTTATAATTTGGAGAAGGAAATACGTGTTTATCTCTTATTCCCTGTGGTGAGCATTCAGAATTGTGTGGCATGTGGGACTTCAACAAGTCTGAACTGTGTCTGATTTTAGTCCATGGTAAAGAATCTGCAAGTTTGATAAAGCTCCTGCCTGGAGCTGTCCCACCTTCCCAGGAGCAGTGGGACTGTACGAGACCCTACAGGCTGGCAAGGCTTGCATATCTTCTCGGGAAGTAGCTGAAGAGGTTTAGGTGAGCTCCTGGCTCCAGAGCACAGTGATTCTGGCTGTCTTGTATGCTCTTGCTGATGCTTCATGTCTGCTCTTTTTGTGCTGGCATCACTGGCATCCTCTTGAGATGAACAGAGGTGATGCAGAAATTGCTGATTTCTTTGAAGACCATTTGTTATTTTAAGATTTGTCCCTGGCTGGTTCTGCCCAGAGTTGCTGCAATAGAATAATCACATCACATTTTTGACTCCCATCTATTTTTTCTTCTTTGAGTTCAGTTGTACTCCTCAAAAGTTAACTATTAGAAAAGCAAATTACTCATGCCAAAAACTCAGGAACAGAGAGTTCAGAAAATATCCATACAACAGGAAACTTTTTTGTAGCTTTGTGGAAGAGGGATGTATCTTATGAGGCTTTCAGCATAGCTGCCTTTCTTCTGGGCTGTTTGCCTCAGTATGTCCTTCAGCAATCCCACCCAAAGGCTGTCCTTGAAGCAGCTGCCTCTTTGTGCATCTCTTCAAGGGTAGGATCCTGTGCAGCTCTGTCTCAGGAGGAGAGCTGGGTGAAGCCCTTACTGTAAGCAAGTCTGCTCACACAGGCTCACTGCACAGCAGTCACAGAGTTCAGTTGCTTTTAGGCCTAAGAGGATTAATTTCCCTTTTGTTTTGCCTGTGTGATAGATATTTGTAGACTCAGCAACCAGGCAATGCTTTTATTAGTCATGTGTTTTTGTGTTTTGTATTGATATTTGGAAGTGTACTTTGCGTTTTTCTGGTAAAGACCCTTAAAAGATCTTAATATTGTTCTTTTTCTTGTTTTCTAAATCCTATATTCCTTTCCTTTATCTTAAGATGAACTGACTTTTTCTGACTTATCAATGTGGTATTTAGATGCATGAATCTAAACACAGACCCATTTTCTTACCTTAAGAAAAAAAAAACAATGCCAAAACATCCCAAACCAAATGAAACCAACAAAAGTATTATCCATTCAGACAAGATCAGGTCACTCCTCTTTATGAAATTATCTCATTCAAAAGCTTTAATTAATTTCTAACTTTCCATTACTGTGCTTCCTCCCCAACTAAAAGCTTTCCATTGGAGACCGGTGTGGATGTCATTCTGAAGGCTTACGAAGTGCTTTGCACTATTCAGTTTATAATAAAAGGAAGCACAGAGCAGCAGTGCCCTGCCAGACCGTGGTAGCTGTTCTCGTCATACATAGCTATGTGCGTTCCCGGTGTTAAAACTATATTTTTAGTTTCCCCTCAGAGGACTCCTCCCCCAGTTAAAAAAATGACCTGTTCCTAGATAAAATAGGTACGATGCCTCTCTGTGGCTTCCCTGTCAGTTTGTTTCAGAATGACAATAGGTACGCCTGGGAGCTAGCATTTGAATAGTGAATGTCTTGCTTAAAATGCATAAGATGGAGATGTATACATTCCTCTCTAATTGCAGGAAATTGCAAATCCGGGCAAAATTTGGAATGCAGCTGCTTGTATAATTACATCTTCTGTCAGTTGCTATAGCTCAGCTTTACAACCTTTCTGAAATGTCTTCATAGTTTATGGTACAAATAATGTCCCCATTAATACTACTTTGGGATCACCCCTTTCATTTATTTGCCACCAATTCCAAAGGCCTAAGATTTTTACTCTTGCTGAACTAATAACAAGTATTAGAAATCAGTAATTAAGGTGAAATTTTACTTTAGCTGTTATAATTATTGTAAAGCCAAAAGAAATTATTTGAGTTTCTTACTGCTGGTGGAGTTTGGGTTTAGTAAGGAATACCCGTGCATGTACCTCAAACCAGTTTGATCTGCCTACAAGCATCAGGTTTTGGGTATGTGCAAACCTTTCCATTTCATGGCCTTATGAAATAGAAGGTAATGGTAGTGGGTCATAGAAAAGTTTTTAGGTTATTGGCAACTAAGTGTTTTTACCTGCTCCTGGTCATTAAATGATGAATAAGATATAGATCAAAGTTCAGAGCTTAATGAAATGTGTTGGCCCCACTTATACCACCATCACAGTTGGAAAATGGTTGAAAGTTTGAAAAGGATTAAAGGAGAGGTGGTAAAGGAATATTTGTTCGGATCTGTCTGAGAGGTGAGAAAAGTGTAATCTAACCAAGGCAAAGTTTTAGCTGGATTATGTTCTGCAAGTTCTTAGAAGTGGAGTTTTGAGGGTATAAGACTAGATGAAAGATGGTATAAGACAATCCATTGGCTGAGGCAAAACTCACTGAAAAGGGGCATATTTTTAACCATAAATGTATTTCACTGCTGAGATAATGCAGTGATAAGGTAGTTTCTTGATCTGCTGGAGGCTGTGTTTAAAAAAACAAAAGTATGTTTCTTGAAGAGACCCTGTAGCCTACCAAAATGTAGTAGAACACTGCAGAAATTACTAGGTGAGATACTGAGGCTGTGCTTTGTGGTAGGTTAGACTAATCAGTTTATTATGACTTTAAATCCATAAATGCATGAACATTGGTATTAAGTGGGCTATTTCAGAAGAACATCAAGTCTCTTTGTGTACAATCAAGGATCTCACAAGAAGAAAGAAATCTCATTTAGGCAAGACAGTGTGGGAAATGTTCAGCTATTAAAATAGAAAATGATGGTTTCCAGCTTTTTTAACTGGTTGCTCTTCAGTATGTAGAAATTGCTGCTGAAAATTAAAAACCTTGAAAGCTTACAGCAAAGCAGCTTGATTCAATGAGACAAGTTTTATAGAGCTGCAGTACTAACTCTATAACTTTCTTAGAAATTTGAAATTACATTTGGACAAGTTACTATAAGACATGAATTTGAAATTAGACTAAGGTATTTTTTTATAGTGAAACACCTGCTTACTCAGTGTTGTCATGTTTCCAGAACAGCTGATTGCAGATACTGCTTTTGCTTTAACTCATGTTTTTCTTTGTATAAGCAGCAAATGCCTTTAGATTTTTTTTTTTTTCTGAAGGTTGGGGGTCTGATTTATTTTCCTCGAAGTCACTGTTCAGCAAATGTTTGAACTTCATAGGCTCTGCAGAATCTTGTGTCTGCCCTGTGTCGTCCGTCCCCCCCCCCCTTGCTCCATAGTTTTTCCCAGAAGTAGGAGCTGCAGGATTTGATTTTCCATCCCTTATGCATTCACAGCATCCCTTGAAATGGTGCCTTTCTCTGCTTCTCTAAGGCTGAATGGGTCACTGTCTATAGCTAAGGAAGGAAAGCATTTGCCATACACTTAACCATGATTGTTCAAAAAAAAAAAAGCAACCATTTTTGTTAAAAGAAACCGTCCCTCTAGCCAAATTATTATTTGTTTATTGTTGAAGAAGTGTAAAGCCCTCACCCTACTTATGTGTGAAAAAGGTTTTATTTTTCTGCCTTTGGGGACACACAAGCACACAGAACACTTGGGTTATTCATAACTGTTCTGTTCTGTACAGAAAACAGTGACAAACACGGAGAGCAACGGTCTTGGCTTGTTCAGTTCTTTCTATCTCTAATGATGTTTGAGACGAACTCTGCTTGGGCATCTTCTTTCACAGACAGACCATGGTGTGTGTTTTACAGTACTGCTCTGTGTGCAACAAGGTGCAGAATATGTATTGTATGGCCAGGAAATTCTTGTATAGGAGCACAAAGAGATTGTGGGTGGGAATTGTGGGATCCCTGTGACTATTTTTATTGTATTCCACTTCTATTTAATACTTACAGGTCTTTCTGCTATGCTTATAGTGGACTCTGCTCTTCCCTCTTCTATGGTATTGATACTTTCACTTATTATTTCCTTTTGCTCTTTTCTTTTGTACTGGTACTGTTTATTCAGTGCTGACAAGGAGGGCTTTCTTAAAAGTAGTCTGCAAATCCTTCTGTATCCTGTTTTTTGTATCCCAGATAGACTGTCAGCTGGGATTGCAGTTCTGCAAGGTTTTTCTTGGCAGGTTGGAGGGGGTGGTGGTGGAATAAATGCTAGATATAAACTGTAAGACAGCAAAAAGTATAAATAATCATCATTTATAAAGTGTTATTCAGGCTGGTACTGATTAAAGACAAGTGTTTGCAAGGTTCAGCCCTTGGACTGATCTGGATTCCAGTCTGGAAACTGAAAACTCCTAAACTAGCCTTAATTTGCAGTGCCTGGTTTCCAGCACTCAGCTGTCAGGATTTCTGTGAAGCATCCATGCTGGCTGGCTGTGAGCGATGCCAATATCTCTGTGCTTATCCCACTTCTGGTTTTTACTTACAGATCTTTATCTATAATTTACACTTGTATGTTGAACAGGAGTCTGCACAGTATACATGGAGACTGAGAGCTCTGGGCAGCTCCTCCAACGGGGGGAACATCTCTCAGTGCCTGTGCATGGGATATTGAGATGGGCTGGGGAGCTATTCGGAGCCAGGCAGGTGAGTGCACTGGCTGACCTGGCAGGTCTTTTCTATTTCTGCAGTCTGGCCCCTCATTAATCATATATTTCCAAGCATGTAATAGTTCACTTCACCTTTTTCAACTCCCCAGGTATGGGGGGCCATCTTAGATGGGACAGCTTTAAAATAAAGCTCAGAAATGAGCTTCCTTTAGGAATAAAAAATTGTGCAAGTCAAATGCTGTTTGGTGTTTTCAGAGGAGCTAGATGAGCTTATGAAAGGTGTTGGGTGATTATGCCCTGATAGCAAAGGCAGTATGACTTGGTGGCTTGAATATTGCATCCATTTATATTTCCTAATTTCCTTTCACTCTCCAACCTGAAAAGACAAGATCTGAGATTTTTCTGTTTGTTCCTTGTGAGTTGGAGCACAAAGGAGCAGGTTGCACTGTATCTTCCAGCAAAGGCAGGCATTGCCGTTTGTAGTATATGTACAGAATGGCAAGAAAAATTTGTATTTCACGCTGTATGCATATGGGGTCTTCTCCCTATTCATAAGAGAAATACAAGAGAGAATGAGTGGACAGATAGGACTGGAGGCAAAAAATGTGCCATTTCTAAGCTTGTGCATTGTTTTTCTGAACAATACCATTATTATAACCATTTCTGCAAAACTCCTAGAATAATTTGAGGAGATTGTGATTTAAAAATAATGACATGATTCAGGTCTTTATCATCCACTTCAAAAGGAGCTCCAACAATTTGGTTTGCTGCTCCTTCCTCAAAGCTGGCCAGCAACATGATCATAAAATGGAAATACTCTTATGCCCCCCCCCCCCCCCCCCCCTTCCTCAAAATAGACGTTTGGACCTTTCATTGCTGCTGCATTTTAAACTTCATCTCTAGCCAGTGGCTTCGTTCAAGTATGTAACTGAGAGGCAGCATTCATTTGCTTTCTGAGGCTTTCAGATTGCCATGTGAAGTTTTAACAAGTTGAAATGTTGACTTCCAGCATTTGGAAGATTGTCACTTTTGTTAGGTCGTTACTGAAAATGATTTAAATAACATGATGTCGTTATCTAGATATCTTAGCATCTCTTTGGGATGTCTTGTATGTTGGTAAAATTCTCTGCAAATAATTTCACATTCAGCTTGCTTTTTAGCAGAAAAAGAACCATTTTGTGCATCATTTTTATTGCACTTTTCATTAGCGAGCTGTTAAAACTCTGAGAGATCAGCCTCTTGGGGATGTTTCTGAGCCACGCAGAATGAGATATGAAGCTCGTTACCAGCATGATGCAGGCAAATGTGAAGGAGCTGAGGAAACCACAGCAGTAATTGGGAAGGGCTGGAAGGTCTTCTCTTCGAGGAGAGATCAAGTATGCTGAATGTGTAGGTTATCCACGCACTTCATAGAAGTAGACCTCCACAGGATGGGCAGCTGAAAGACTGGGACTGTTTACATGACAAATTGCAACACATCCAGAGGAGGTGAATCTGGGTATTACTGTTCTGGCATCAGAACAGTGGAACATGCAAAGAAACTGGAAGGCAGCTTATTTAAAATGTGTGACACATTACCTCTCCCATGATTTGCCCACTGAACTCATACCTATAAAATTTATTCAAAGCAAGATGATTCCCAGGTCTGAAAACAGCTGAGATAGCTGTCTGGATAAAAAGGACAACCAGTAGTATCTTAGGTTAGAAGAAATTTCAGAGAAGGAAGGGGGAGGATGTGCTGGGGAAGTTAATCGTGTGTAGGTCTCTCCCGTGCATCACTGCTTAAGTTAATCTTCCATGGTGGGGACTGAGCTGAGCTGCCTGCTCAGCCTGTTTCTTGGATGTGCCTCACCTCACTGACCCTTTCCCAGTGCACGTGGCAGCCTCCTGGACTGGGCCCACCCTTTTCTGTTTTGGCTTGGCCATTTAGACCTCAGCCTGGAAGTTTTGGGAAATGCAGGATCAGTGATGGTGCTGTCCCTGGGGGGAAGGGAAATCCTTTCTACCTTAGATGGATATTCTGCCTGGCTTAATTCTGCCACATCAGGAATTAGAGGCTACCTGTCTCTGCCCATCCTCCAGCCAATGTTGAAGAGATCAGTTTTATTCTAGTGCTTCTCCCTTTGCATCTTTGTGCGTGTGAGTCTGCCAGCACACCATAACCCTTTGCACTATGCCAGGCTCCAGAGGACAGCACAGGCTGTCTTATCACTTCAGTCCCTTTTCAGTCTGTGATCTAAGATGCAATACTCCTTTCTGCAACTACACTAGCTCGTTGGCTTCCCCTTAAAACATGAAAATTATTATAGTTTTCTCTTTAGCTTTTAGTTATTAATACCTTTTGAAAACCTATGGTGGTCTCTTGGAAGACTTAAGTTATTTTAAAGGAAACCATCTGGGAGCACTTGGGGCAGTTTGGCCACTATCCTGTCCTAAGCAGTGGTTGGTGACATGGTGAGGCAAAGAGCTAGAAGGAACCCTGCCACGATTGAGAGACGGGAGAGTACTTGCCTCAGTGTACACTCATGACATCTGTCTATCTGCAGCCCTCATAGGGCTGGTGTGGACACACGCTGCCGTGGGAGGTTCCTGCTAGTTTATCATGGTCTTGGGAGTGTGAAACCTGCTAGGGTATGTTGACTGTGAAGCATGCAGAGGGACAGCATGCTTCCAAGGACTCGGCTACGGCATCTGAGTGACTGCTCTGTTGTGCTGTTGTGAACAGCTAACCAGATTGGTACTCACTGCAGAGCGGGACGTGTGTCAGTTTGAAGATGCTGATTCCTCATCAGCTGATTCCCTCTACGTTTGGCATGGCTTTTCTCAAAATGTACTGGGGTCCCTTTGGGATGAGGTTGGTTCTGTAGAAGTGGAAACGATGATTATCATGTTGTTGTGTTTATTTGGAGAGGATGTGCAGCAGTTGTCAGACAGCACTACATACCTAATTGGGAATTCAACTTCCAGCTGGTAGATTGAGACTGAAAGGGAGAGCTGTGGGATAGAGACGGGCAGGCACAAAATGCTGAGGCTCCTAATCTTTTACAATATGTTTGTTTAATACAAAGTGGTCTGCTGAGATTGTTTTGCAGTGTAGAATAATCATTGTGTGCTGACTAATGGGAGACAGCAAGCTGTTAAAGAGCATCAATTAACCGTACAGGAGGAGGTTATTGAGTGTTTTCACAAGTGTTCTGGATGTGAAGAGTAAAGAATATTACTCAAAGGTAACCCTCAGAGATTTTTAGCTATTGAAGTCTACGGACCGCAGCAAGAGTATTTGTGGACATACATATGGTTGCAGAGCTTACCAGTAAGAACAGTGGAAAAAAAACTCAAGCTAGCTTTCCAACTCCAGATTGTGCTGATATGAAATAAAATAGTGCTTTGCTAAACTAGTTCTCTTATTTCATATTCGTTACTTTGAAAATTTCGCCTGTTAAATATATCTAATGTTGTCCCAGGAAATATTGGTCCTTTTTACAGAAGAGAACATGTGCAGTGCCCTTCTGATACTCAGATGTCAGAATTTGTTCTGCTTCCCTGACTGCCTAACTGTAAGGCTGTTGTCCTTGTCCTTACAACTGCTCCTGCTTCAGTGTAGTAATTCCTATTCCTGCTATTGCTATGAGTTAAAACTCAGTGCACTTAGTGCTGAGAGGAGTGTGCTCTTCCATCATGTACCTTGCACAATGGATAATAAAATTCTCCAATTTTGGCTGGTGGAGAGTATGAAAACCTATGTTTCATTAGGAATACTTTTATATAGCCCTACTAGTATTCTGTCTGAGTTTAATACGAAAAATAAATAATGTTTTGTGGGCTCTGTTTGCTGAGTGATTTTGTTCTTTGTAAGTAATGGGAAATTTTTCCCATCCTGGATTCCAGTGTTAAATCCACTTTGTGTAAACTTCATTTTCCATTTATTCGTTGGCAGTGGAGAGACCAGATAACATTGCATTTATTTTTTCCATTTCTTCTAAAGTGGTGTTAGAGAACTGAAACTCAGATATTCTTTTAGCCAACAGCAAGAGATGTCCTGGGTTTACTTGGGCATTATTTTAAAGAGGGACCCTTGGTTCTTGGACAAGGGCAAAGATAGACTTCTCTCAGCGCTCTGTTCAAATGCCTTAATCAACAGAGGTCTCCTTTAACAGATGGTTCTACATTGAATTCTTCCTAACACATTAAAGGCTTTATCAGAGAAATTTACTCCTTTTCTGATTTTATTGATTTTCCTAATCTTTTTTGAGCGGGAGGAAGGGGGAGAATAACGCATCAGAAGACTATGGAGAGGATTAATTGCTTGGCTGCAAAGCTTATGAAGATATTCTGGTGAAAGACTTGGGATGAGTGAGTGAAGTCCTGGTGAAGTTGGTGTCAGTGGGCAGATTTAACTGCGACTGCAGCCCTCCTGCCTGCAGTGTTTCTCACTGTAAGAGAATGTAATCTTGACCCCCTCTCTGTCAAAAGCTTCTGAATTTCAGTAATGAAGCCCTCCCTACTGATCTGTGGAAAAAATCCTTTTTTCTCCAGATATGGCAGCTGGTTTAACCCTGTGTACTTGTAGCTTGGCAGTGGCAAAGGTGGGGGGGCTTTGCGACCTCAAGATTCTTGTCCTTGCAGCTGGTGCTGCTTTAGGCTCTGACTGATCTCTAGTGCTTCAGGGAGATTCCCTGACTTTACAGGAATTTGACAAAGCCCTAATATGTGAGATATCAATATCTTAATGCAGATCTGCAGATTTAAAACCCCAAGGAGTTGTTCAGCTTCACCCGTGGCCAGGGAAGGGGAGGGGTTGCAGAGCAGTTTCAAGGCTGGAAGGGGGTATCATTAACACTGAGCTTGACCTGAGCTGAGCTTTGGCCAAAGGATTCATCCCTCGAGCTGCAATGAAGCATTTCATGGTTCATTATCCTCACAGTAGGAAACAATGTCTTATTCTGAAGCTGAATATCTAACTCAAATTTTCATCCATTTGATCATCTTACAGCTTTGTCAGCAAAGTCTGGTCTCTCACCACTTTCTTTTCCACTTTCTTTTAGGATCTAAAACAAATTATATATCTGTCTCCATGAATGGAATAGTTTGAGCTCTAGAAGTTTCATGCTATAATGCTTGTCTTCTGGGCTGTGAGTCATTGGGTGACCTGCCTTTGAATCCTACTCTCTGTTTCCCTGTGGTTTTTTTGAACTTCAGAACTGCGCACAAGTTCCAGGAGCGCTCTGGGGTTTGTGCAGGTTGCAGAGGCAGCATTGTTTTTCTGAAACTTTGCTGCTTTTTGTCCTGAGCTGATTTGGCAGCTTGTTGCCGTAGCAGAAATAGAAAATGCCATTGTACCACGAACTGTTTCCCTGAAGGCCTTAGCAAGGTACCTCCTCTTATGGATGTTTCTCCACTGACAAATAAATTTTGAGATGAGTCACTGAATTTATGTTTAATCCACTAGTAAAATTGGCAAGGCAATTACCGTCTTGTAAGTTCTTCAAATCAAATTGTTAGAGAACATTAAATCAAATGCTTTGGAGAAATCCTGGTATATACAATTGCTTTTATCATCCAGTCTGTGATTCTGTCACAAGAAAAGCTTTGTTTTATTGGGCCTATCTTAAGTGAAAGTGTGCTGCCTGGTACTCATTTTGGTCTTAGCCTCCACTTCTTTGTCTCTACTCCATTATTTTCCTTTTCCTATTTGTTACCCCATAATGAGAATTGAGAATTAAGGAATTTCAAGCTTACAGTTGTCATCCCTACTTTTTAGCATTGCCAAGTACAGAAAGCATTTGCAAACTGAAATAATACTGTTAGTCACGAGGCAATTAATCTGTTATGACAACGCAGTTGCTTAAAGCACAATGGTGATGAAGGTCACTCTGCTGGGTCTCCCTTTTTGCTCCGTGTGTTTTGCTCTGAAGTCAAACCACCCACTCCTCGGTAAGACGGAAGCGTGCAGAGCCCTTGTGTATTAGTCATCAGTGGAGGGGCTGGTAGACTGAATCTGCAAACAAATGACTGCTGGCAGCTTTTTGGTCACTGAGGCTGCTGCCTCTGATAGAAAGCACATGTTAGCTTAATTCAGTTTTCACTGCCACGTACTTCGGTTTACACTTAGAGCTGGCTCTCTTCTCTTTGGTACATCCTAGTCCAAACGTGACATTTTGTGTTGTTTCCTGGCAGGAGAACTTTTTTACAGAAATCTACCATACTTTTTTTTCCCCCTCTTTTTTTTGTTCTCTCTACAGGTGAAAACAGGAGGGCAAGAACTGCAGAAGGAGGGGTTCTCTGCCGCTGCTAGAAAGATACAGGAAAGTGTTGAACTAAAACTGCTAGATCTTACATACCTTTGTGCTCCAAAAAAAAATAAAATGCACGGTTCATGCAGGCTGGTGTTCAGAAGCAAACATCCTGCCAGCAAAACGGGCTTTGGGAGGTCTGTATCCAAGGAGCATGTTTCAGCTGTCAGTGCTACAGAGGTGATCAGAGAACTGCAGATGAGAGAGGCCAGCCTGGAGAGAGAGCTGAAGCAGCTGCGGGAAGAGTGCAGGCAGAGGCTGGATGAAATTGCAGAAGGGTTGGATGGAGTGATTTGTATCTCCCCTTGAAGAGATAAAGTTGGACTGAGAAGAGCAAAGGAATAGACTGACTTGATCAGAACACATTGTGCAGCTTGGCATGGGGGAGTGCAAGGTGAGGAACCAAATGTAATTTCTAATTTTTAAGCCTGGGAATCATAACTTCTGACTGCTTTGTGACTTGCACCGGGGCCATAACCTTGGTGGTTCTTTCTGCAGCCCCTTTATTGCTAACCTTGCCAATTAAATTCTGCAGCAGGCCTTGGTGGGAGTGTGTGTAAATCTCCCTTTTATCTTTCGAATTTCTAATTCTTCTGCCAAGCAGTGGGCTCTTTTACAGTGCTCAGCTGCTAGGCACGGCATACACTGAGGCTGTGCTTTGAAGTACTAATTGCATTCAATATTTTCCAGCAAATAGAAGAGTTCATTAGTCAGAAAAATTCAGGTATTGGAGAACATGCAAAGTACCAAGTCTTAGAGAGATTGGAAATGTTCAAGAAAGTGTGCTGGTTTAATTCAGTTGGTTTGCATATTTGTGGCAGCTATAATGCAGTCACCATAAGGAAAAACAAATGCCTAATAATAAATAAAGCAGCACACTGATTTCATTTACTGGTGTGATGCACTTGAAGTAATTGGGTTCTCAAAGAGAACGAACTAGAAACCCATTCCACCGAGTTATGACTCACAATGAGATAACTTACAGATCTGCTGTAGGAAGTTTCTGTAAAATAGAAATATGACCCTAACTTCCAAGCCTGAGGAGTCTCCAGGCTCTGTCTCCAGAGGCTTTTTCCCCTGGAACATGTAAATGTTTTTCACTTGGCATTCATTTCCTACCATTTTCTGTTTTGCTTTCACCAAGGAATATTTTTACATTCTAGTTGTACACTTTCAGAAATAAATAAATGTAAAAAAAAAAAAAAAACCAGTTTACTTTTCATTTGTGAATTGCTATGAGCAATGGGTTTTCCTCCGTCTGGATTTCTGTCTACTACCCCAGCTCGGTGTCGCTGATTACCAGCTGCTCTTGGCTCACTCAGCAGCCAAACGTGAGGAACCTGAAGGCCCTCTTTCCAGGCATCAGTACGATTGCTGCTCTGCAGGAGACTGTGTGCAGGTGGGAGCAGGTGGGAACAGGTGGACGAGGCTCTGGGCTCCTGGTTTCTGCTGCACTAAGTAAACTTCAGATGCTTCCAGACCCTGCTCATCTGCAGCACCTGTGCTGGTTCTACCACAGTTTTTGCAGGAGTGGCAATGCAAATGTCAGTGGAGAGCCACAGTGGGAGGGCTGGTTTTCCCTGCTTTCACCCAGTAGAACGCAGCATTGCTGGTAGGCCAGGAGTATACAAGCTCAGTTTAAGATAGACAAAGTGTCAGACAGAATTTCCTCTGTGTGGACCTGGTGGCTTGTCCAAGGACTAAGTTTGAGCAAGGCTGGTGGGAAGTGCAGTTCCCAGCTAGAGCCCTCAACTGCAGTCAACCCTATACCGATGGACCAGCCCTGGGAGCAGGGGGTTTGTGTGCACTGACCCAGGTGTTCAGTCACAACCAGTGTGCCTGCTGTCAGTGGGCACGGGGGTGACAAACACAGTCCTGGAGCAGAAAACCCCAGTGGGCCAGTGAGATCCAGCCATCTCTGGGGCAGGTGGCTAGCCCCAGGCTGCTCCTCCTGGAAGCTCGGGCTTTGAAAAGCCAATCCACATTGCTCTTCTTTTCAAACCATCTCAGTAGGGGCCAGGCACTAAACTGTTTCAAGCTGGTACAACTTTGGGAGGGTGTTGGCTCTGGGGCTGCTGACGCTCAGTGTACAAGAGGGCTTACTCAGACACAGGTTTCACAGAAAACTATTCATGAATGGGGAAAGAAACAGTATATCCTAGAACTAACAAGAGTGGCAGCACCAGTCTATCTCTCCCTGAGCATTTTACATCCTCCTTCAGCTTTTTTACAAGGGTATTTTCATACTGCTTCATATTTAGGTTTAAAACATTGCCCTCAAAAGATCCTTTGTCCTCCTGAGACTTTCAGCAGAGATGAGTGAGCAAATATTCTTGAGCATGGTGAGAGCACTCAGATTCAAGTGCAGGTCTAGCTCATGCCTTGCTGTGGTTTATCAGGGTTGGCTTAATGCTGAATGCCACAATGTATTATGCTGCTGTCCACATAAACTGACAATAGTCACTCACAGGATGAGTTACTTCCTAGGATCAAATATTTGTCACCGCACAGCACGTAGTGCAGCATGCTTCAGTGTGCATCCAAGGATCCCGTTCCAGCAGAGACCACAACTGGCAGCGCCTTTCCCCTGCTTGACCCTCAAGAATTATTTTTCTCTCTGGTGGAATGTAAAAATGACAGCGCTCGGTATGTCAGTGTATACGTGTGTGTGTGTGATGTACGGGAGTGCCTACAGTGAATTGCAGACAGCTGCGTTTACCGCATGGCACAAATCACTGCGCTGGGTGGCCCTATGGGAAGCTGTCAGGAGAGCCAGCGGGTTGGAGCTGGAGCTGCTCGTCCTGGCGTGTACATCAAGAGGGGCTACAGCTGAAAGCAGCTTAAAAGAAGATCACCTTCCCACCCGTGGTGCTGCGCTGGCGTTGCGCACTTCAGACACCTCGTGCAAAGAGCATAGGCAAGTATAGTTTTTATTTTCTGGCACCGATTTCCTACTGCCTTTTGTTTCAGGTACCAATTAGCCGTTTAAACCAGAGCGGATCATCTGTGACCCCCGTTGAAGATCAGTGGGGTTTGTCTGAGCTGGCAGTGGTTTTAAAGCCAATACCTGCAGCCCCCTCTTTCCTCTGCCCCTCTTCTCAGCTCCAGCACGGAGAGCATAAAGCAGGAGATATTTCAAGTGCTTGGCGCGCTCACACACCAAGTTTTGGAGGGTGATTTCCCGATGAAGGCTGCCTTTTAAAAATCACAGCGCCTCTGCAGGCGTTGGACACAAAGGGACTGAGCTATGGTCATGCCTCAGTGACTGGTCACAACTTGTGATTGCTTTTGAGGCATATTGATGCATCTGAAATACAGATGCTTTCCAATCCTCATGAGCTTGGTGAGGCATCAGCTGTCTCTTTGGTACTGCTGGGAGATGCTGTGTGATAAACACCACCAAAAAGCCTGAGAAAATCATCCCTGGATTAACACCAGCTGCAATGAGAGCAGGAAAGTGAACTGGGTGACTTGCAGTCACACTTAATGGGATATAACCTAGGAACAAATAGATGTTTGTCACCTCATACCATTACCCTGGCATTTGAAGTGCTTTCCTTTCTCTGTTTAGGCTGACTTCTCTCACCCACCATCATAGCCTACTGGTTTTAAAGGCTACTTCTTGATCACCGGGACTTGGCCCTGTGTCAGCAGTGGAAGATGCTGTACAAGGGGGAATGACTGCCCTGGGAGACGTGTGGCAACCAGCAACCAAATGACTAGTTGGTCTCTGGCAGATGCTGTGACAGGCAGAAGATGACTCAAGCAGTACATTTCATCCATGGGCTCAAGCATGCTTGGTAAATGTTAAGTATTACTTCACAGAGATTGGAGAGTGTTGTAAACAACCCCCTACAGACTGAAAAGCAAAGATACAAGCTGTTAAGTGGTTTGTCCTTTGCTGTATTACCACGCTGGTTGTACATTTCCTTGTGAAAGCAGGAATCTGCCCTAAAATTGTTGATGGAATTGAACAGAGAAGGGTGGGTATAGGCTGGAGAAGCTGGTAGAGAGTGAGTCGCACATTGTGAGCAACTGGTTGCTAAACTCAAGTGGTGGGGGAATGCTGGTGGTGATGCTACCCTAATATCTGGAATAGGCAGCAGAGTTTGTTTTGGTTTGGTTTTTGGCTTTTTGAAGAGGCTGCAGCAGAAGTTCTCCCTGTTGGTCCATCCTAGAGGGAGTTAGTTTAGTCTGGGTTTGGATCCAGGCTTTCTAAGTGACCTTAGGAAGAGAGGAGCATATTAGAGGCGATGGCCCATGCTGGAAAAGCAGGAAACCAGGGTTAAATCAGCACCCACCAGAGATGCTCCATGTGGTTGTGGGCTACACTTGACAAAGGTCAGGCAGTAAAGAGCTGTCTCAGATGTTCGCCTGGTGATAGCTCAGAACACAGCCTGTCCACAGGAAGCCCCTGTAGCAGCCAACCCTCCTTAGGGGGCTGCGGGTGCATGGCCTTTTGCTTTGTGCAATGCTTTACTGAAGACAGGCAGAGTTACTGCTGCAGTGTTTAAACCACACTCTCTGGTGACAGATTGCTTCCAAGTGTAGCCTTAAGAGAAGCTCTTGCAGGACTTCTGCATGTATAGTTTCTGGTAGGCCAGCATGGACGTGTTTATAGAAGAGCATAGTTTAACCCATTTCTCTGATGTAACTGGTGCTTGTTTTCCAAACATCTTGCTAGGAAAGTGGAATTGGCCATAAATACTTAATTGGCTGATAACTCTGGCTCACACTGTGTAGCTAGAAATATTCCTCCCCAAATAACTGAGCATCAATCAGCATGCAGTCAAAACAGGAGGTTTGCTTTGCAAAAGGCAAGTGAGGCATCTGCAGTCACTGCTCCTGACAACATTGCGCCTGCTGGTAAATAAGGGCTGCAACCTATGTTTAAAAATAAGAGCTGCTGGGAGTAGCGATTTCTAGCCTAGAGTGTTTTCTGTTCCCTGTGGGATTCCTGCACCAGCTCCCGCAGGAGGATGAGCTGCTAGCAGTTGGTGTGAGCGTGTGTTTGTGGTGGCGTGGTGCACTCTCAGTGGCAGTAAACACATGCCTGATGGTCGAGTTCCCTCTCCTCTGGCCCTCAGCCACTTGCAGCACTTGGGTCTTTCACCCTCGCCCTTCACCCCCCGGGAGCGACAGCTTGTGTGAAGCAGTCTGAGGTACCACTGCTCCTCGACTGACAGCCCAAGCCCTTGTGGCTGCTGTCCTGTAGCCTCTAGGCTGGGAAGCTTCTCATCCTGTGTCTCAGCCACCGGGCCATGGCCAGATCCCTATCCCAAGGGATTTGTTCCCCAGCTGCTCTGAAATGGGTGACAAGGAAAATGGAGGTGTGCAGCCCACAGGGACTGCACGAGCATCCAGTCTCATGTAGTGCAAGCTCCTGTCCTGGGCTGGGGGTGCCTGTCCCCGTCCCAGCTTCTGGGGCCCACGGGCTTTGTGCATACGAACGACTCTGCCATCATCACCCAACAACAAGGCAGCCATGGCCCGCTAAGCCAAGGAGCTGTAGCAGTCAGGTACCCTCAGTGTTAACCGTGACACTTTATTTCCCAGCATGAATCTCAGGGTCTGCATCCAGGCCTTCTGGTTTGCTTTCTTCTGCAGGGCTGGAGAGCCCTTTACTCATCAAGAAATACTCCTTGTGCAGGTCCAATAGAAGCTGAACATGAATAAAGGGAGTGCAAGCACTTTGCAAGCCTGTAAGTGAGGCAAGTTACCCCAAGTTCCTTGCCCCTTAGCTCTCATCTGTTTCACCCTTTCAAAGTGGGAGGCAGAGGGCTGATCTCTCTTCAGTGCTGCAGGACCCCCGGGTAGATGTCTGTGCCTTGGGCAGCCCTCCACAGCTGGGAAAGCAACCCCCTCTGGCTCCCAGGGCTGAAACAGGCCCCAGAGAAGGGGGGCAGAGGTATGGCCCCGGAGGCCAGCCTGGTCTGGGTGGGCAGCTGGGCTGGGAGGGAGCCATGCTCTCTTGGTGGCTCATGCTTTGATTTAGCATTAAATACAGCTAGGAAATGTTTGAGCGTTAGCTTTCTAGTGTGGCTGACTGCCTCAAAGACAAGCAAACAAGGAATTCGCTAGGGTAGCTGTCAGAGCAGGCTCTCAGCCCCTACTAATGCTTTCCTTCTCCCATCTGACCTTATTAACACAGCCTGGTTGTTTTGCAAGACGCCTCCTTTGCCTTTCAGCAGCCCACAGCTACTCTGGAGGGAGCAGAGATGTGAAACCTCTGGAAGGACTGCATGGCTCAGTGGAGCACGACCGGAGTGCCGGGAGGGAGCAGGATGCGGGGGCTGAGCCTGCGTGACAGGACCATGCCTGCCCTTGGGTTTGTCTTGCAAGGTCCACCCTTTATATTACAAATACAAATCCAAGGTAAAAAGCTGGTATTTGCTGCTATTCTGACTGCTCAGCTGGCAAAATCTTCTCCAGCACTTGGGGGCAAGTAAAGGATTTGACTTACTCATGCCTGCCTCTTGTCTTCCATGTGGGATTTGCAGCTTCCCTGAGCCATGTGCTGATGGATGCTGGGGCTGCGCTAATGGTCAGGTACCAGGAGGACACAGGGCATGAGGGGTCTGGCCATGGAAAGGGGGCAGGCAGACTTTTTCTCAGGATGCGTTTACATGATAACTCCCTGTTGAACCAGGTTGGCTATGGAGCATAGTGGGGGAGCTGGTGGGTCCCCCAGCCCCCTGTTCACCTGCTGCTGCAGCCCCCTTGCATCTCTTGCCGGGGAGCGATGAAAAGCAGGTAAAAGCTTGTGCATTTTGTGTAAGCACAGAAATCGCTGCCTGTCGCACTGGCCCAGCCCCATCACTCAACAGCGTCAGGCCCCTGTAATGACTTGGTTTCTCCAGGTTACACCGTTAATGCCATAAAACACCCACTCCTGCTGTGAGCTCAGCAGGGAGCTGGAAGAAGTCTCAGCCTGACAGTGAACTCTGCAGCACAGTTCATGCCATGTTTGGCATGAGACTGTGACTCCTGGAACAGGATTAGCCCCTGATCCGAGCTGGGAGGAGAGCATCCCTGCATCAGGTGTGGGAAGAGCCTGGACATGTGACGTGTGGACAAGCCACAAGCCTGGGGGAAATTCACTCTGTGCAAATGCTTCACGGCCCTGAGACGTGATAGTAATCCATTCTAGTGCTCTAAGTAAATGAGCTTTCTAATTAGCTTTTTCTTGCTTATACTGATTAATACTAAAAATGCTAATATGTATTTTATAATGCTAACCACCCGCAAGGAGACCACGCTATCACCCTTGATTAATGCCAGCTTTCATGGTGCTGACAGCGTCTTCTCTCTTTACAAACTCCTTTTTAAAATGAAAATACTCTGTAAAGCCCACAGCTGAAGGTCTGGGCTGCCTGTGGGGCTGGGGAAGACATCCTGGCCAAGGCTGCGTGCCCATCCTCCTGCCTGCTGAGTACCACCGTGGGGGACAGGCCAGCCTGGCCAGGCTGTGATGTGCATGCTGACGTCCCCTATTAATCCCTGGCTCCCCACAGTTTCAGGGCATGCATTTATTTCAGGCTCTTACAGGTTTCCATTTGTATTCTCTCTTTTTCATTGCCACCCTCTCGAGGCCAAGACCAGCAACAAAAGGCATCATAACAATAAAGCTCAATTGCAAGTTATTTACTTGGCATCGTTGCATCTGCCAAACAACGATATTAATTTTGTCTCTCAATGAAGGAAATATTCTGCTGATTAGCCACGGGGGCAGCATTTGTTCTAGAAAGCAGCCTTTAATAGGCCTTTATATCATGCTGTAATTCATATCACTAAGTCAAGAAGATCATATAATTGATGCGCTCAGGGTATGCACCTCTGTTGCGTGGCCGTGGCCGGGCAGGGGGATGGTGGCTCATGGTATGGGAAGGGCACAAACCTGCGTTGCTGCTGAAAGTCCGACAGACTTGGGCTGTAAGTGCTGTGGGGAAGGATTTGGGCTGGAAATGCAGGATGGGGAAGGACGGGGCTGCAGTGGGGAGGGACGGCATCACCCCAAGCTGCCATCCCCACAAAGGTGCTGTGGGGACGTGCCACTGCGGCCAGCCCAGCCGCAGGGGTGCACAGTTCTGCTGCTCCCCTGGAGCTGCAGTGGGGACAGGCTCACAGGGCTGTGAAACTTCCCAGGGAGAAAATTGCAGAGCTCAGGGAGTTGGAGAGCACGCTTTCTGCAAGAGCGCACCTCTGCCCACCAGCCATGGCCATGCTCCAGTCTCTGCGGCCAGCAGGCACAGGGAAGGGAGTGATTTATGGTCTCACTGCTCAACAGGGATTTTTCGCTTACTTGTGTTTAATTTTGTTTGGAGGTGATGGTGCGTTTTAAAAAAAAAGTATCTGTTGTACACTTCAAGACAAAACCTGGGGCTTAAGTTTTCTGGTGCTGCCCTGACAGTGCTTAACACAGTCGTGCCATGAGTAGTTAATGTGGGGTGCACCAAGCCTGTGCCAAGGAGCTGGTGGGGACATTCCCTCCCATTTCAGCTACAGCTCAGCACTACCGCCTACATTGCTGCCACTCTTAAATGCAGGCCCCAGCTAGCTGTGCACTTGGCCCTGGGCTGCATCACCAAGGGCAGCGCTGGTGGGTCTGGAGCCCCCCCCCAGCAGCTCTCTGCCACCCAGCTGCCCCACCCGGCAGCAGTGCTGCACATTGCTCCCCTCCCTTGGCACCATTTCCCCAAGCACAGCAATGTGGCACTTGGCTTTGAGCTCTGTTTTTCTGGTGGGAACCCTATGGAGCACCGTGGGCCTGTGGTGGGGCCACCTTCCCAGGGAGCCCCCCAGGAACACTCTGCAGCCACAGCCGCAGGGTCCCGGCAGGGGTGGGTAGGAGCTGGCTTTCCTCTGCCAGCTGCACAGGGGGAGGTGAAAGCCCCGGGCAATGCTGAGGGAGCAGATGGGATTGAATTTCTAAGGGGAAAGATGCTTTTTAAAATATTTTTTTTGCATCAACTGCTCAGAAATTGTTCATCTCAAAAGAAAGGAGTTAGAACAGAGGAAGAAACAAGGATTTTGCTGTTTTGGCTGCAGGGACTCTGTATGCTAACAAATTATCAAACGGGCCTGAGTCCCCCGAGTCCTGCTGTGAGACATGCTCTGTCTGATGGTCCTCCCCTCCATTGCCACCTGTGGCTGTGGGGACAGAATCACAGAATCATTCAGGTTGGAAGAGACCCTTGAGATTGTCAAGTCCAACCATCAGCCCTACTCTACAAAGTTCTCCCCTACACCACATCCCCCAACAGCTCATCTAAACGACCCTTAAACACATCCAGGGATGGTGACTCCACCCCCTCCCTGGGCAGCCTATTCCACCATCTGACCACTCTTTCTGTGAAAAATTTTTTCCTAATGTTCAGTCTAAACCTCCCCTGTTGCAGTTTAAAATCATTCCCTCTTGTTCTATCACTAATTTCCTGTGAGAAGAGACCAGCACCAACGTCTCTACAATGTCCTTTCAGGTAGTTGTAGAGAGTGATGAGGTCTCCCCTTAGCCTTCCCCGTTTCCCCATCTCAAGTAGCAACCCCAGTGAGAAAAAGCAAGGAGGACATCACCAGGCTGTATCATCTCTTCTCTTTTCACATGTTACTTGGGGATGGAAACCAAGGTGTGAGCTGCTGTCCTGGACCGAGGGCAATAAGATGTCCTTGAGCAAGGTGAAGCCGGACAGACGTGGGGGCTCTGGCCATGGGGCTCTGTGGCCAGGAAAGGATGGTACAGCGTGCTCTAGGGCTGTATCTACCTGTTTCATGACCTACCAGCCTGACCCAACACGGACCAAGGTGGTGCCCAGCTGTAACCAGCTCATCCCCTCTGCTGCCAGGGAGCACCCAGCAGCGACCCTCTGGGGTGAGCTCAAGGAGGTTTTAGTGCCAGTGCATGGCATGGAAGGCTTGCTAGCACGTGAGACTGCTCCCTCATAGCCCTCAGACACCCAGGGAGAAGCTTACTTACAGGTAAGATCTTGCTAAAGCTGTGGTTGAAATATTTCAGCTTTGTTCAGAGGGAGCTTTGCATAGAATCATCATAGAATGGTTTGGGTTGGAAGGGACCTTAAAGCCCATCTAGTCCCAACCCCCTGCCATGGGCAGGGACACCTTCCACTAGACCAGGTTGCTCAAAGCCCCGTCCAACCTGGCCTTGAACACTGCCAGGGAGGGGGCAGCCACAGCTTCTCTGGGCAACCTGTGCCAGTGTCTCACCACCCTCACAGGAAAGAATTTCTTCCTTATATCTAATCTAAATCTACCCTCTTTCAGTTTAAAACGGTTACCCCTCATCCTGTCCCTACACCCCCTGATCAAGAGTCCCTCCCCACCTTTCCTGTAGCCCCCTTTAAGTACTGGAAGGCTGCTATAAGGTTTCCCCGGAGCCTTCTCTTCTCCAGGCTGAACCCCCCCAACTCTCTCAGTCTGTCCTCACAGGGGAGGTGCTCCAGCCCCCTGATCATCTTCGTGGCCTCCTCTGGACCCACTTGAGCAGGTCCATGTCCTTCTGATGTTGGGGGCCCCAGAGCTGGACACAGCACTGCAGGTGGGGTCTCACAAGAGTGGAGGAGAGGGGGAGAATCCCCTCCCTCGACCTGCAGGCCACACTTCTCTTGATGTAGCCTGGGGTACAGTTGGCTTTCTGGGCTGCGAGCGCACATTGCTGGCTCATAGTCAGTTTTCCATCCACTAACACCCCCAAGTCCTTCTCCACAGGGCTGCTCTCAACCCACTCATCACCCAGCCTGTATTTGTGCTTGGGATTGCCCTGACCCATGTGCAGGACCTTGCCCTTGGCCCTGTTGAACTTCATGAGGTTTGCATGGGCCCACCTCTCCAGCCTGTCCAGGTCCCTCTGGATGGTACATCCCTTCCATCCAGCATGTTGACCACACGACACAGCTTGGTGTCATTGGCAAACTCAATTCCACTGTCCGTGTCTCCAACAAAGATGTTAAACAGCACTGGTCCCAACACCAACCCCTGAGGAACACCACTCGTCACTGCTCTTCCACTTGGAAATGGAGTTGTTGACTACAACTCTTTGAGTGTGACCATCCAGCCAATTCCTTATCCACTGAGTGGTTCATCCATCAAATCCGTGTCTCTCCCATTTAGAGACAAGGATGTCATGCGGGTCAGTGTGAAATCCTTTGCTCAAGTCCAGGTAGATAACACGGTTACTCTTCCCTTATCCACCAATGCTGTAACCTCATTGTAGAAGGACACCAAATTCATCAGCCCGTAGTGAAGCCATGTTGTCTGTCACCAATCACCTCCTTGTTTTCCATGTGTCCTTGCAGAGTTTCCAGGAGGATCTGCTCCATGATCTTGCCAGGCACAGAGGTGAGACTGACTGGCCTGTAGTTCCCTGGTTCTTCTTTATTTCCCTTTTCCAAAATGGGAGTTGTGTTTCTCCTTTTCCAGTCAGTCACCAGACTGCCACGGCTTCTCAAATACGATGGATAGTGGCTGAGCCACTTCATACCAGTTCCCTCAGGACCCGCAGATGCATCTCATCAGGTCCCATATGGACTTGTGCACCTTCAAGTTCCTTAGATGATCTCTAACCTGATCTTCTCCTACAGTGGGTGGTTCTTCCTTCTCCCAGTCCCTGCCTTTGCCCTCTGTGTCTTGGGCAGTGTGGCTGCAGCAGTTTCTGGTGAAGACTAAGGCAAAAAAGTTGTTGAGTACCTCAGCCTTCTCCTCGCCATATCCCAGGTATTCAGGTCTCCTGTTTCTATCCAGAGAGGGCCCACATTTTCCCTAATCTTCCTTTTATCACCAACATACCGGTAAAAGCTTTTTTTGTTGCCCTTGATGTCCCTGACCAGATTTAATTCTTGCCCTGATCCCTGGCTGCTCAGACAGTTTTTCTGTATTTCCCCCAGGCTATCTGTCCTTGCTTCCACCCTCTGTAGGGTTCCCTTTTGTGTTTGAACTTGTCCAGGAGCTCGTCATTCATCCATGCAGGCCTCCTGGTAGTCTTACCTGACATTCTCTTTGTTAGGATGCATTGCTCCTGAATTTGGAGGAGATGATCCTTGAATATCAATCAATCAATTTTCTTGGACTCCTCTTCCCTCCTGGGATTTATCCCATGTTATTCTGCCAATCAGATCCCTGAAGAGGCCGAAGTCTGCTCTCCTGAAGTCCAGGGTAGAGAGCTTGCTGTGTGCCCTCCTTGCTGCCCTAAGAATCTTGAACTCCACCATTTCACGGTCACTGCAGACAAGGCTGCCCTTGAGCTTCACACTCCCCGTCAGCCCCTCCTTGGTGGGAACAAGGTGCAGCATAGCATCTCTCCTCATTGGCTCCTCTATCACTTGGAGAAGGAAGTTATCATCAGCGCACTCCAGGAACCTCCTAGATTGCTTATGCCCTGCTGTGTTGTCCCTCCCAACAGATATCAGGGTGGTTGAAGTCCCTCATGAGGACCAGGGCTTGTGAACGTGAGACTGCTCCCATCTGTCTATAGAGGGCCTCATCCACTCAGTCTTCCTGGTCGGGTGGGCTGTAGCAGACCCCCCCCTATAACGTCTCTTGTCCCTGCCCTCCCTTTAATCCATAAACTCAGTCAGCTCCTCATCCATCCCCAGGCAGAGCATGGATGCATGCACTCCAGCTCATCATTGACACAGAGGGTGACACCCCCACCTTGTCTCCCCTGCCTGTCCTTCCCAAAGATCCGGTATGCTTCCATTCCAGCACTCCAGTCATAGGAGCCATCCCACCACATCTCCGTGATTCCAGTAAGATCGCAGCCCCGCAGGTGTGCGCACGTCTCGAGCTCCTCTTGTTTATTCCCCATGCTACGTGTGTTTGCATAGAGGCATTTAAATTGGGCCGCCGGTTTCAGTGAGGTGTAGGTATTTTCCCCAGCTATTTCTGAAGAACTGCCACGACCTAGTCCTTGAGATGAATATTATATTCACAAAATTATTATTTCATGAAATACTTCTTTAATAGTATGAAGGCTTAATGCAGTTTCATGTGTGTTTCTGTGCAGGAAGTCCACATCTTTAGGAATGCTTATTTGATAACTTAAGACCTTGTCTCGTGCACAAAATCCCCGTGGTCGTGTACAGTTCCCAGGTGGAGTCACGCATCATCATGTTCATTTGTTTTGAAGAAGTGATACAGAATCTGTACTGAAAATTAAGTGGTGTCAGCCTATCTGCCTAATGCATTGGTTCAAGTTTATCTCTCTGGTTTATCAGCCTCCTGAACAGTCTGTGTTTAATTCCACATCCTGTCTCTCTGTGGGCCTTTGAGACCATCTCACGTGGCTACTGATCAAAGGAAGAAAGAGATCAGAAATTATTTCAGATGGGGCTCAAAGTATTTAATCATTTCAGTCTCCAAAATATTCAGTGGAGGGTCTTCTAGATAACATCCCCAAAATACGGTCCAGTAATATGTAATCATATAATCGGGTGGTCTATTTTTCTGGGTTTTTTTGGGGGGGCGATATTGCTGCTGTCTGTGCATCCCTTCCGCTCTTACACTCCGCATGGTGACACACACAGGAAGGGAAAATCGGCGGCACCTCTGCCAGAGCTGCACATCACCAGTGCCCTTTGGCATTAGAAATAAACTAATAAAAGATAAAAGGGAATTACGTGTCTAATGAAAAGGATTATTTTTCCACAGGACAGGCCATGCGCCTTCGTCCCCGTTACACAGAGCATCTCTGAGCCTCGCTAAGTGTCAAATGAAATGGGCTAATGAAATGGATTAGGATCTTAATAGCACATTTGATTAGTGAAGCTCTCACCTCCGGGCACGCTCTCATGTGTGTTAATGGGCGCTGCGGGGGACGGCTGCCTAAATGAGCCTATTAATGGGGAAGAGCTGATGCAGGCTCCCCGCCACCGCCGGCTGCAGCCCGAGCCCCCAGCAGCCTGCGGGGAAACACGTGTTCCTGTTCAGCATGGGAAAGTGCACTTTTGTGTAGAAAAGAAGAAACAAAAAAAGGAGAAATAATAAATTTTTTATTTGTTGATGAAAAAAATGACCACTCTGTCATTAACTTAAAAAACATCACTCTAGGAGGGACTAACATTCTCCGATGGATGGGGATTTATGAGTAGAGCTGCTGTGCTAAGTGTATTCATGGAACCCTGTAAGAAGGTACCGCAATAATTCGTAAATACTGGCGCACCACTTGTCCTCCCCAGTGGCTGGACGTCACCAAGGTCTCGGGCACTGGGAGAAATGCCTCTGCGTTAGTGGTGCCTTCTGCTGTAATTAATGCTTCCTAGAGTGGCGCAAGGGTGAAATCAGTGTCTTCCACTAATTAACATGATTACGCACAGTCAGTGCCTGCTCCCGCTGTCCTCGAAGGCCTGGAGGATGATGAGGCAGGAGCGTGGGGACTGCGGGGAGGAAGGGACCGCTACCGCCCTGCCTGCATGTTGGGCAGTGGAGGGTTAAATACGCTAGAGGGATGTGAACACTGGTGCCTTTCAGACTGCATCTGGGGCGCCCAAATAATTCCTTAACATATTTTCATAACGTTTCTTATTTCAGTGTCAGGCAGTAAATAATACAGAGCTGTAAACAGCTAGGATGCTGTAGGGAGCCAGGAGTTATAAATTGCTGATGTGATAAGCTATCATGTTATCTTAAGGAAGGGATTTAAAATTATAAACGAATAACCAAACAGAGCTGGCCTGTTTTTTTTCAGATGGCTCCAGGAGCCAGCAGATTACCAAGAAAAGGAGTCCGCAAGCAGTCAGCTCTGCACATGGCTGCTGTCTGCTGAGAGCAAGAGTTTCATCATCCCGTCCCGTGAGTTGCCTCTGACTGTGGCCTTTATTGTGGTATTTGTCATTTAAAAGCAAAATAGCTGAATAGCTAACCCCCTGACTGCCTTTCACGTCGGCTTTTGTGGAAAAGTGCCTTCTTCCCAGAGTCTTTCCTTGTTCTGAAGTCTGATGAAATCTCTGAAATGAGGTACTGAGGGAATAACCAGCATCGCCTGACCCAGACACTCACTGTGCTGTAGGATGGCTCTGGGTACAATGCTCCTCTCCGCTGCAGCAACAGGGTAGAAGGTGCCCAGGTTGCCCTTAAAGGTTTTGGGGAAATAGCTAAATTTAGCAAAGTTTGGTGGGGGGAGAAATAAAGAAGCCTGTCTCTGTTTTTACAGAGGCAGGTGCCACTGGTCCATGGTCACCCTCTCTGGATGTCTGGGCTCCCATCCTGGCTGTGCAGCATCTCCTCCTGGACACCATGCAGTGATGGTGCCAGCAGCTCCACTGCAGCAAGGTGCCAGTGAGAGCAGCCCTTGAGGCACTACCCAGGCAGCTTAAACAGGGACAAAACAGCTCTCGAGGAGCCTCAGAAAATTAGGATTCAATGTAGAAGTGGGCTGGAGCCCAAACAATTCCTCTGTGCCCTACATTCAAGCTTGGGTGAGGGTCCCCAGCTGTCCTCCTCCAGCCCTGCCTGGCATACCTGCATGTGAAGGACATGTTTTGGCATCTGCCTGGGATGTGAGCTACAGATCTCTGGGGACTGGGAATTGTTTCAGGAATTTGGCTCGACGTTCGTAACGCAATTAGTCATTGGAGTAATGTTAGCAGTGCCTGATGTCACTGCCGTTTCCATGGCAATGGGCAGATTCCCAAGGCAGACAGGAGGAGTGTGTGTGTGTGTATGCGCACGTGCACATGTGTGTGTGTGTGTGTGTGTGTGTGTGTGTGTGTGTGTGTGTTTGCACAGCTCTGCCACAGCGAAGGGCGGCAAGGAGGCAGCATTCCCGCTCCATCCCCAGTGGTGCCATCCCTGGAGAAGCTGCGAGTCCCTCTGCTTGTTGGCCTGGACATGGTGGCACAGGGCCTTCCCAAAGCAGAAGGGTCCTGGTCCCTTTGGTCCTGTGTCCCTTTCTGGCTGCTAAATGTTGCATGGGAAAATTATGGCAGGAGAGGGAATAAACCCAGAGCAGTGACATTGCCCATGGAGGGGGAGCATCTCCCAGGTGTAAATGTCTGCAGGAGGGATACCCTGTGCTCTGCAGCGGCAGCCCGAGAGCAGACGGGAGTGACAAGCTGCTTATAAATGACAAATGTCATTAGAAATGATGTGAAATACAAGGTCAGGTGAGTTATGGCCTAACTTGTATCATATTTAATAGTGCCAGCTCTATAAGCTATTTATTCTGCTTTTCACCCTAAGTGCTAGGTTAGCACAGAAGTGCCACCTTGCTGTCTGGAGCTTGCAAGACTCCAGGTATCCCCAGGGCACCTGGAAACCTGCTGGGATGGGAGCAGAGCCAGGCTGAGCCTTAGGATGCAGAAACAGCACCAAGAGCCCTGGTTAGGAGCTGAGAGTGAGCAAAGGAGGATGGCTGCATGACTGTCACAGAGAAGGTCTGCCTCGTCTCTCTCTTTCCTAAATTAACCTCTTTGGTGAAGCTGGAAGAAGATCTTTGCTCAGCCTGGTCGGTTCCTGGTCCCCTGCTGCCAGCCTGCAGTGGGAGTTTGGGAAACCTGTGAGAACCTGCTTTCATCCCAGTAAGGTATGACAGGCAGGGCGGCTCTGTTCCCCCACCTGAGCATTGAGATCTAATTCGTGTTGAGGGCAAACTTAGTGAGCTGGTGGAGAGCGTCTGTCGGTAAGGTACAATGAAGGGAGGGAGTGTAATGCAATTGCTTCATTTGAAGCAATTAGAGCGGAGCAAAAACATGTTTTTATAAGCCGACTCGATATTGGTAAGTGATGCACGGCTGCTTTTTGTTAGCACGGAGTCGAAAAGCAATTTTCCTGTGCGTTAGGGGCAGTGCAGAGGTCTAACTCGTTTGCGGCGTGGGCCGCAGTGGGAATTTTCAGTTTGCATTGGAATGAGCTGCTCCATTTCCCGGTGAATTTAGAAACAGGCTGCGGGCAGGGAGCAGGGGCAGCGGTCAGCTCCCAGTGATTGCCAGGCTCTTGATGGCACTTGACATGGCTCGGGTCACAACAATCCTGCCTCGACAACATCTGTGCCATCGCGTTTCTGACCGTCCTGTCCTCCTGGGGCATCTTCTGGGCTGGAAACTGCTGTCAAGGAAGGATGCGAGGGACACTGGTGTCTGCCGGGGTGCAGCATGGGCTGCATGTTGTTTAAATCAGCTCTTGGGAGAAAGGTTGTGAGGGAAGCTGGAAGTTAATCCTATTACTCCAGCCTCAGGATCAAGGCTAGGAGAAGACAGTGTGATGTATTCAATCTGCAGATCAGAAGATAGTAACAAGAACAAAACAGCATGAAAGTGCTGCTGTTTCTTCTGGCACTTAGAGATGGGGCCAAGGAAACGGATACCCAGCCAGGGCCTTTTGCATGGCAAAGATTACGTGCAGGAATGAGAGAGGATTTAAGCTGTTGTCACAACAGCACCTGATAGCCTGAGGTGTTTTTATACCTGTAGAGAAGATAATAATAATAATAATTAAATGACGAACAAGGTAATTAATGCTCTATAATGGACTGCAAGGCTGATACTATCATTTGTGTGGGAAGCGCGGGGATGGTTTCTACCTGCTAAGGTCACAGACGTGTCCAGCTGCCTGCAAAGCTGTCACCGCCCCCCTCTGCCCACACCTCCCTAAAGCACGGCAGACATGGTGCCAGGCACAGTGGTGTGAGCTGCGCCCCTAAATCCGTGCTGGGGGGCAGACGTGTGATGGAGAGCTGGCCTTGGAGAGCTGCAGCTGCCGCGGCCAGTGGCTTGATGGGCTCTTTTGGTGGAGCTGAGCTGCACGGTGGTGGCTGCCCTTTCACAAGCACATGCAAAGTTATTTTTCAAGAAGCATTTGTGTTTGCAGCCAACGGAGGACTGGGGTAAGGAGCTCACCCTGCACAGATTGCTCAGGCACAGGCTTCTTCACGGTGGAAACAAGAGGTGAATGTCTGGAGAGCATCAGTTGCAAATGAGGGAGGCAATTGCACAGTGAGATCATTAGCTGGAAAGGAAAATGGGAAGCAAAGCGTTTCCTTTTTCGGGGCCTTTTCTGTGCTGGTTGCTGGATGTGGGCATCCTGCGTGGAACAGCAGCTTTGACCGACTGCGCTGGTGCCTCTGTGACACGGCACGGCACAGCTCAGCTTGGCTCGGCTCTCTGCCAGTGGTGCAGCAGCTTGGTGGGTGCACTGTGCTGGGCGAGTTTGGAGTTGATTTGGGTCAGGGACACTGGTCCCAGTCCCATCAGCCGTGTCCATGCCAGCTGTGTACAAAGGGACATGGATCGGGAGCCGAGCTCAAGGCAGCCCATGGATGCCCAGGCAGTTACACCATCCTCAGGGCTGGTGGGCACATCTGGTCATGGTGCAAGGCACTGGGGAGAGGCCTGATGTCTCTGGGACAGCAGCATCTTGGGATATTTATCCAGCCTCTTGCTCTCATCCCAGAGCACCTACGCTGACAGCCCTGGTTTAAAAGTCACAGGCTACGAAATTAATTGGGCTGTCAATTCTTTTTCCAGCAAATGAACTATCCAGAGAGTCTTTTCCAAGGCTCTATTTTCAGTGGACAGAAATGTCATTTCAATATTTGGGGAGAAATATAGATGGGAGCTTTGTAAAACAGAATTTATATCTATCTTACTTGCTTTGTTTTAAAGCTGAAGCTAATTGGAGCAAACCTTAATGGCCGAGGAGCTGATGTGTTTGATTGATTGGAATTACTCCATAGCTGTAGGGTGAGTTGAGCCCTAATTGATGCATGAGTTTTCCTGGGGGATGGGGGAAAGAGCAAGCCTTCCACCTAGAAGGAGAAGTGGGTTCTTTGGTGTCTAATATACTTTAAATTCAGGTCAAAACATTTCTTGCCTCTGGGGTCTAAATATACCAATCAACCCTTCCTTAACGCCTGCTTTCATGAGCTGCCTGTTGTTCACCCCATAACGTGCTTGCTGCTCACCCAGGACCTCAGCAGCGTTTGAGGGGGGTGAGTGGTCTGGTGGGAGTCCGTGCTGAAAGGAGGGCTTTGGCTCCCCTCCTTTCCCATCATCGCCGCAGCAGCTTCCTGCCTTCATCAGTACCTGAGCCCACAGTCAGCATGGCTCATCACATTCAGTCTGTTAATATCTAACTAGAAATTAAGCTTTATTATTCTAAATGCAGTTGCATTTTCAACAGCCCTCTTGAATCTTTTCCTCTTGAATCTTTTCTTATGTCTCAAAAACCCACTTTCAGTATAAGACTGTCAGATTTAATCCTTTTTAAATATCCTTTTCCCTGGTGAGGCAGCAAGATTTCCCAGGCAGCCCTGAAACTTGCAGATAAGATTTTACTGGAAGAAGACATCCAGCTGAAATGAAATCTCTATTTAAAGCAGCCTTTGGGGGTATCCCACTTTGTTGATGTTTGTCTATAACTTTTAGGCATCTGTTTTCTCACAGGAAAGCTCATTTAAACTTGGCTGGACAAAACTAAAAAGCTCTTTCTGCTTTACAGCTGAAAGTCCTGAACCATGGTCATAAGATGGGTTGGGAAGCTGGTGGGGCTCTGGCAGCCATCCATCCCCGTGGGGAGTCTTCATGCCTGCCACACAGCTCCAAAGGGCTCTACTGGGATCTCCTGGGCTTTTCCTTGCTGATGAAGACCACAAGGAGCCAGAGGAAGAGACTTGCAGCACAGTCATACCATCAGCTTCTGTTGGCGAATGAGCCCATGCTGGTCACCATCATCTTATTCCCCAGTCCCATCAGGTGAGCCAAGCTGGTCTTCCTTTTTTATCACCATGCAACACATCCTGTTACTATTAAGGTCTGGAGCACATGTTCATCCTGAGCTCTAGGACTGATAATTGCTGTGAGCATCCATGAGCATGTTGGAGGCACAACACACAGCATGATGGGACAGCTCGGTGAAGTCACTGTCACAAGCACAAGGTCAGGCTAGGCTGGTCTGCACTAATTAGAGGGAACAGAGCACCATACACTGACGGGCTTTTCCATCTCACCTGCACACCCTTGTACACCCTGTAGCGTGGCTCTGGCCCCAGGCTGGGGCCAGGCCTTGGCTGCAGTGGGAGGGAGGGGGCCAAGCCAGTGGGGTGGGGGGTCTCTGTCCCATGTGGGCTCAGGTGACAGGACCTTGGCAGCAGAAAACCGGGCAGAGGCAGCCAGCCACAAATGGCTCTCATGGTCAGTGGAACTGAGCTGGGGGGTTATTTTTCAAGGTTGGATAGGTTTGTTTTTGTGTGGAGTTTTTATTTTTTTATTTTAATGAATTTTATGGCCAAATAAGTGTGTAACTACCTGCCTCTGTTTTACTAAAAGTAGCTGTAAACACAATGCTAAACAAGCAGTGAGCAGATATGTGAACGTGTGCCTGTATTTCAGGGACAGCATCGCCATTTAGAGATACAAACCATGGTTAGATTAAAGGCTTAATGGCTGCAATTAAACTTCCTGCAGGAATGATTTCCTTGCTGAGCTTTACCCAGCAGCAAACTCTGCCGTGCCAGCATTTCCATAGCAGTAAGGAGGTGCAAAGGCAAAGCCCAGCACAAGCCCAGCCAGAGGTGCAACCTCTTGCCTCTTGGCCAGCTGGCAGGATTAAACAAAGACTGTTTGCAGCTATTTCAGCGGGCATTTCTGGTGCGTCTCAGGGCTTGCTCAGATACCTTTCTCTGCAGAAAGTGTGTAAGGCAGGTGTGAGAAGAAACAGTGTGTAGGTGGCAGGGTGCCATCGGGAAGTGCTCAGCTCGGGAAAAACCCACCCGCTTTCAGCAGCGCTTAGGAAAACCTCTCGTTTAAAATGAGCACACGGTTCAGCTCAGAAACAGGGAGAAAGTGCCCGATAGCCATGGGGCAGGCAGCAGGCAGCCAGGCATTCCGCGTCGGTGCTTTGCAGGCACCACGCACCCTGTGCAGCTGCTTAGCCAAGCCCGGGGTGAGGAGGGTCCCTGCTGCCCCCATGGGACCCTGCATCTACGTGCAGAGGTAGGAGCCAGTGGGCAGCATTGCAGGGCTGTGTCCTGCCTGTGTTTCCCCAGGTGTCAGACCTCCGAAGGCACCTGCATTTTGCAGCCTGAGTTTCTGGGGTGAAGAGCAGCCGCTCCTGGTACAATGAAGACCTCCCAGCAGTGGCTCCTTTAATGCATCCTGTGCAGCAAGTGTTTTATTCCAATCAGTCTTCATCCCCAGGGGTAAAAAGACAAGAAATAGGCTCTCCAGAACTATTAATATGAGACACCAGAGTTTATTTAACAAACCACATTCATCCACAGAGATGAAACATTCTGGGGTGTTGCACGGGGACCTGCAGCAAGGCCCCACAGCACCCCATGCCCCCACAAAACAAAGTCCTAGTGAGGAGGAGGTTGCTGTTTTGACTTATTTCAGCCCCCTCGGCAGGTTGGCACTTCCCCTTTCAATACAGGGAGATGTGTTTTGCCTTCAGACATGACAGGATCTGAGGGATGCCCAACCTGGCGGTGAAGCCTGTCTCAGGTGTCCGTGCTGGTTCCTGGTACTTGCTCTTGCAGGATGCATCTTCTTTACGCATAGAGCTGTTCTGATGAGTTTGGGGACATTCAGGATGTGTTTGTGCCATCACCTGGGTTTGTCCTGTCCTGGGCCAAGGTTTGGCTCAGACCATGCCATGGTGCTCAGCTCCCCAGGTATGCCCACATGACTGGGACCAGGAGATACGGGACATGTTTCGGTGGTGTAGCAAGACCTTGGCTCCAGCCACCTCTGCAGCACAAGGACAAGCCAGCAGGGCACAAAAGCCAAACAGCTGCATTACCCCCACCTCAGACTAAAGCTAACTCTCTATATTCAATGGGAAGACAAAAAAATAAAAGAGGATTCAGCTAATCAGGAAAGAGCAAACCTCTTCTTGTCCTCAGTACCGGATCCTGCGGGGCAGTCGCTGTGAATGTCTTTGCTCAGCCAGGCGGGCACAGGCATGTCCTGGGCGAGCAGGAGAGCCCGCGTGTCTCAGATTAACAAGCTGGTTTTGGGTATAAGAACACAGTAAAGGAAGTAAAAAACATATTTCTGCTCACCTTTGAAAACAGGGCTGCTGACAGTGAATTTGGCTGTAAAGCACTTCGCTGGCCCAGGATGAAAATTGCTAGATGAAAGCTTTGTATATTATTTTTGCTTCAAGTACAACTGTTATCATTTAAAGTGATCTTTAGTGCCTGCTTTTGACATCTTCTTTTCAACCTTGCAGACTTATTTTCATTGGCCTGAAGAGTAAATCTGGCCATTTCTGAGCCGAAACAATTTTCTGGCAGAAATTGCGGCAAGGTCAAAGTTAAGGCTAATACAATATTGTTTGCAACTGTTACACAAAAATGGTCTTCAGATGAAAACAAACGTAACAAGGGCCCCAGAAAACAGCCAGAAAGTTACAGCCCCAAACCACTGTATTTTTTCATTACAACAGTGCTCCCTTTGGGCTGGCCATAAATGTAGAAGTCTTTAACAAGAGGAAGCAAGAACAAGTCAAAAAAAAAGGATCAATAAAAACAAGGGAATGAAAAGCAGCGAGATCGGGCTTGTATGTAGGTTAACGTCCGGCTCTTGATAATTACACCTTCACCTCTGTGGCACTGGCAGGGTTCAGAAAAAGAAATGCCACTCATTAACTCCCAGCTGCTCTCCTTGGGATCAAAATGGAAAGATTTAAACCAAAAGTAAAATGTGATCAAGTAGTTTTGGTCCTACAGCAGAGCAGGCAGTCCAAGAGGTGACTCTGCTCTGCAGTTAGGTAGTGATGTCCTCAGCCGTGCCGGCAGCTCTCCAAATTGCGCTCCAGCTAGGCATCAGATCTGCTTTTTGATGCTTAGATGAACCTGAAAATCAGGGCAGAGGGTGTCTGTGGTGCATTCTTCTAGAAAACTTCCATGGAGGAAAGGGCAGTGAAATACTGAGCAGTCACTTACCAGAACAGTGACTTCCCTCCAATGAGCAAAACTGCCTGGAGAAGGGTGGGTGAGCAGCGATGCTCCTGAAACAGCCTGTCCACAGCAGGTCCTGCCTCTCCAGGCAGGGATGCTGCTGTTCGACTGAACCAGCTGGCCTTTCCCCCAGGACACATTGCCTATTGCACCCGGCATCGCTGGGTTGCAATAGACCTGAAAGCCTTCTTCATTTACCCTTGAAGCAGAAGTTGAGTCCAACAAGCCAATATCTAGGCCATACCTGACACCTAAGAGCCGGCATGCCGAGGCTGGTGTGGTCTTCTCAGCTCCCAGCCAGACACATTGCTTTTGGCCCCTTGTCGCCCACTCTGCAGGCACTGGGGAGCGGTGGGCACACAGCTGCTCTCACCACTACCATGGGAGATCAGCACTGCAAAATACATGGGGAGCAGGGGGCAGGAGGGTGGTGGCAGCACAGTGGCTTGGACACAGTCCCCATCCATCCATCCCTGCACAGTGTCCGCAGACCCACAGTTTCCATCCATTTTCATGTGCTCCAGCCAGAGGAAGGTGGCTCTGGTCTGGTTCAGCCTCTAACCGTGGGGCAGGAGTTACCCAGGCAATGCTGCAGGCTCTGGAGAGGCAGCTAGGTAGGTCAGCCAATTTTAAAATATGCCTCTTTGGTGAAAATAGAAGAGAGAGCATCCATCATCTTCAGCCTGTATAAACGCATGCCCTCCTTCTTTCAATCACACCTGCCTGCCCCTTCCTAACTGCGAGCCTTTCCTGCCCACAGGAGGATCTGCTTTCTCTTTTCTAACTCTGTTTAAATTCTCCTCCTTGGAACTCTGGCATCTATACCAGTACTGAAAATTTTCTTATTACTTTACTTCTCACCCCAATTTCCTGTGCTTCTCATAGCATCTTCTTCCCTTCCTTGTTTTCTGACTATTGTTTTCTTATTTTAACAGCTGTCAGGCTAAACTTCTGGCAAAATTGTTACCATCACTGTTTCTTAATTCTTAAAGAGCTCTTTAACTTTCCATTCACAATCATTTAATAATAGCTTTTTCCACCCAGTCAGTTTTGCTGGTAATTTCCCCTGATTTATTTTAGCCCTTTTGAAACATCTAGTAGCTGTGTTACTGACTGGGGCTGCCCTCTGTTTGCTCCTACTGACTATAATCAGATCGTTGTCACTACTCCCTAAGCAATTACCGCTTCTTTAGCAATTAAATCATTGCAGCAATACAGCATCCTCTTGCATCAGCTTAACAGTTTTATGTCAGGAAACGACCGTCTGAACCCTTTGGAAACTCTCCTGACACTCACCCTGGTCACCCACATCCCCGGTGGAGGTTTCCCCATGGCATCATCATCTGGACCTGCAGGAGGGAGGTTGCTGGGACCTGGCACCAATCTCTGCTTTAACTCAGCAGACTTTTTTCCCCTCTTTCTTCTTATTTGCAAAAAATAAAATCCTAAGTTGCTTGATGATGCCATGTGAATGAATGATCAAAAGGTTTTTATTACAACACCCTTGTCCCGGGGTGCCCCCAGCAGTCCTGAGGCTTTCAGGCACATCTAATGCCGATTGCACCGTTTTCATGACATAAGCCTGTAACACAGCAGGGGCAAGAAATATTTCCCAGCTGCTGTATAATTCTCCTACAACTATAAAATAAGTGGCTGGGCCCTGTTTGCCCTAGATCAGCTGCAATCCCCAACACAGGCTCCTGCACTGATATTGCACAGAATGGCTGTTAAGTATCTTTGCTGCAAGAAGAATGATTTATAGCTCAAGGATTTAGTGACATCTTTTTCTTGTTAAATCATTTCTTTCTCACCCGAGGTGTAGGACTCGGTGTCTTTCTGACAAGAAAAAAATACTCTCTTTTTGTCTTTCTTTTTTCCAATAGCATCTTACAAGGCTCTTTTTCTGTTGCATCTTCAGCACAGACTTCTGCTGTGCTGAGCAGCCCAGGAGGATCTGCTCCTCAGGGCAGAGGGGGAAAGACAGTCTGGTCCCTTCAGACTCCTTTTCCCTGCCAACATGCTCAGATCCCTTTAAGGCTGGGAATGGGGCAGGGAGGAAGGACCCAAAGGACCTTGTTTTTTTACAGCATTTCTTCTCCTTTCACAGATCCACCAGCTCACATTGAAACAATGGCAGCATCAGGGCATGGCTGCTGGGGTCCACCTGCATCCCATCAGCAGCACCTCAAGAGGTGAAGTAAAGCCTCACTGTCCCAGCTCTGCTTTGGGAAAACCCGCAGGCAGAGGGAGCCCCAGCCCCTGCCCCACTCCCTTTATAGCTGGAGACGGCTCAGCTGGCCCTGGGGATGCTCCCCTGATGCGTAATGAACTGAGCCCGTGTCCAGCCTCTGCAGCTCTTCCCTGTTCCTTCACTGCAAAAAAAAAGGTTGGCACACAAAACAAGGCTTTGCAGAAGAAAATAATAAAACAAAGCCTGCTTTGCCTTTCTGTCCCAATTCCAAGCATCCTTTAGTGCCAAGAGCAGTAATAAATCTGTATTTTTTTCCTGGGAAAGGCTTTCTGCCTTGCCCTGGTCCAGTCCCAGGCTGGATGGTTTTAGCCCCAACTCTTTGCCATGGTGCCCCTTGTCCTGCCACCTATACATACCCTGTGGAGGTCTCACGGGGCCCAGCACATGGGAGAGGCTTTACAGCTCTGTAAGGGTGTAGGGGGGTTATTGCCACTTCTCTCTGTGCTGTGATGGCCGGGAGGATTGCCGTCACATGTCTCAGTTTGTATTTGCTGGGTTTTGTGCTATATATTTTCATTACTGGAAAGAGCTGAGGACTAAGGATACTTAAACTATAATAAATACATAAATTGTTGCTGAAGACTCCCAAACACTGTGATGGAGGCCTGGGGAAGACACAATTACCTTACAGTGTAATTGAAGCTCTTGAAGAGGTCACTTTATTTCCATAGCCCTTAATTTTTTATGAAGAATGGTTCCTAATATGTGCCTGACAAAGATGCTCGTATAGCGTTGCTAAGTGAGGATATGAGAAAAGGGAGGGAATGCGATTATGGAGCTGCAGAGAGTGACACGCCATCTTTCACGGCACCGCTGCTGATGCCCCCCATGCCAAATGTACACTGGGGCCAAAACGGGCAAGGGGCAGGCTGGCTATGGGGAGCCAGAGCCCCCTCTGTGCAAAAGGATGCTGGCAGCATGACCGTACCTTGTACACCCAACTTTGGGGACCCTGAATCTTCCCTCCTGGGCCGTCAGAGCCGTAAGAAGAAGAAGTGGTCCTGCTGAGTTGGGCAGGTGCCCCCCCAGCCCCCGCGGGACATCAGTGGGCAGTGGGTGCCCTGGGTGGCCGTGGGGCGGCTGCCAGACGGTGGTGGGGAGGCAGCCTGCCAGAGCCAGTTCCCGGTGGTGGCATATGCTCACCCAAACGGTCCCTTGAAATCTTCCAAACAACTAATTAGTACAACCTGGAACGTGTTTGTCGCTAATTTGTGAACAGAGAGAGGGAGGGGAAGAGAAAAAGCCAGCAAGTGAGTGACAGCCCAGCTGGGGGATGAACATGTGACCCAGGCTCACGGACAAATGCAGTGTTATCCCACGGGGCCAAGTGATGGGACCTTTTGTTTTGGCAGGGGGAAAGCTGCTGGTGAGGTTTGCACCTCTGGTAGGTAGGCAGGGAGCCTGTGCCCTGGGGCAGAGGGATGCTCCAGGGGCTCCCGTGCACCAAGGCACCTGCCCAGCGCATCCTGGCAGGCATAAGGTAGGTCAAAAGAAACCTTGTCCCTTGCCAAGGCAAAAGCTGCTTTGGTGGTGATGCTTTATCTGCTGCATTAACTCTTTGCGACTGCAAGTTATTTAGCTTTGAAATGGAGCTGGGCGTCTGGATGGAAGGGAGTGACAGCTCAATTTTTCAGAAATTTATTGTCGCTGATTAATTATATGACCCGCTTTGGCTGCAGGCTTTTATCTTTGCCTGGTACTCATTTTGCTGTAAATCTCTGTCCAGGAGTTTTGACTCACAGGGTACCATATAATTTGGTTCTGTATATTCATTAGTGCTTTCTGATATCGCAGTAAAACCTTTTTGCATAAAAGTGGCTATTCATTTTCTTGTGGTAAGTGTAAAAGACAACCAATGTTACCCATAAAAATAGCAGTTTATTTCAGCAGCAAGTGTCTCCATGGGAAGCAAAAGCATCATTGCCAGGCCAGCTGCCTGGCATGCTTAGAAAGTGCCCTCTTACAAGGAAAAAGCAAAGTCCTGAGTGGGTATTGCTCTGTCCTTGTGCAAAGGGGACAGCTGGTGTAGGCTGTGAGAACACCCTGGGGACCCTCCAGCCCCTGTCCCTGGGGACTCTGGTGGCCCGAGGCCCAGCGCTGCAGGAGCAGCATCGTGTCAGGATGCAGAAACGCAGGAGCTCCTCTCAAACTGGCGTGAAAGGACATATTTTGTTTGTTTTTCCTCTTCTCAGCCTGAATAAACACAATACGGTGTATCTTCAGGCTTTTCTTTCCACTATTTGTTGTCATCTCCCCCACCGTAACAAGCACTTTATGACAGACTCTATTATTGGGCTCATTACCACGACGACTGGCTGATATTCTCCGCTGTGGACCGACGCTGTGCTCCTCCTTAGGCAGCACCATGGATGCTGCCAGAGCGGGGTCCTGGTGGCTCCTGGGATGCGGGCAGCCTCTCTGCTCCCCAGCCACAATTAGGCATTCAGAGAGGGTTCATATCGGAGGATGTAATTCCATTCCCACACATTCCCCGGAGAAATGAGAGTTAAACAATGAAAAGATTGATTTTCCAATGAATGCCAATTTGTTTTCTAACCGGAATATCAAATTACAGAGGGCTGGGAGGAGGGGAGCATGGCACAGTGCAAGAGGGGACTTGTTTTAAATGGGCAAACAATTAATTCCCAGATTCATTACAACAATTGTAAGCGAGGGTACATGAAACAGTAAAGGCATTTAATTTGGAGCCTAGTATTTCCCCTGATGAGACTGGGAGCTTCAATATGCTCTTGCCATTGGTGAAGCTTCCCTTCCCCTGCAAAATTTAATTACCTCTTCATTACTTCAGGAAATTGATGGGATACTGACGTGAGGCTGGAAGTTTCACACGATGCTCCCCAAATCGCCTCCCCCACCCTGCTCCAAGGGCTGTTGAAAGAGGACTGGATGGGACCTCGCAGCTCCCCGGCTCATCTCCCTGTCTGCGGGGAGAAGCGTCCCTCGCACCTCTGGGTGTCTGTGGCAGCTCTGTGGGGATGGAGACCCCGGCCAGACCTGGGCAGGATGCCCCAGGCTGCTGTCAGGGCGGCAGCACGCCAGCTCCCGAGCTTGCCTTGATGTGGCAGCAGGCAGTCGGGGTGCGTAGGATGGGGGTCACAGCGGTAACAGCAGCAGCTGGAGCACAGGACAAGACCTGTACACAGATGCTACCCTGCAAATGGGCACAGAGAGGTGGTTGTGCCCATCCTGGCACTGCTTTCTGCTCCGCCAGAGCAGCTCGGTGTCTCCTGATGCAGCTCCTGAGGACACTGCTTGGGAGAAGTTCTTCATGGCTTGTGGGCCTTGGAGAAATCAGCAGGATGGGCATGCAATAAACAAATCCATCCAGGCAAACCCAATTGGCTTTCCAGGTAATTACCTAATGACTAGCTGAGAGGAGCACAGCAGACACCACAGTCTCCAGAAGGGCCTCTCCTGAACCCTTGCACATCCCAGGTGTGGCAAGAAGGTCAAGTACGAACATGGCAGGTTTGGACCTGGCTGATGAGACAGGCCCAGAGGGCGATGCTGAGCAGGGAAGCTGGCATCAGCGTGGCACCAGCTACCCCCAGACACATGACCCCACCGACCGCGGGTAAGGATCCAGCGGCCAGGCACTGCTCTCCAGCAGGGAGAGCCAGGTCCTGCTCCTAGAGCAGGCAGCACCCCAAGGGGACACACTCACCCCCTGGCACCTGTCAGCAGGGACTGGTTTCATCCCAGCAAGGGTAAGGAAAGCATGTCCCTGGGCTCAGGTGCTGATTAATGGGTCCTGGGGTGGGCAAGTGCATGTGTCTGCTGTATCCTTCCTACAAAGCCCCAGCACTGCCTCCAGCACTCTTGAGGTGCTTCCCCTGAAAAGTCAGCTCCAGACAGAGCTGTCAGCAGTGCCGATGCGATAACAGATTTCGTTGGCAGTGCTGGTAAACAAGTGCCTTGGAAACCTCAGCTGAAAATAGAGTTGTGGCTGTCTCCTGCTCTCCTAAGGAGAATGGAGCATCCCCCTCGCCCAGGCACTTTTTCTGAAAAGTCCCCAGATAGCTCAGTCTGCTGGTGAAAATGCAGCAGTGACGTGATCTGGATGGGGCCGATGTCTTGGAGCCTCCCCCCAGGTCCTCCCGCTCTCCCCAGCAGGCACCAGTATGCAAGGCAGATCTCAGCCGAGCTTGCAATTACCTGCCCACGTCTTTTAAGACAGATGATCCATTTTATGGGCTGCCATAAAAGCACAAGGAAACTCACACAAATCAGGCAAAACTGCTGTTTCCCCAGAATGATCCTTTCTTCTCTCAGCAACAGGGACCTGCGTGGAACCCATTAGCAGCGCTCCTCAGAGACCGCAGTGATGCTGGGGAAGCTGCCAAAGCACACAGCCCACCACGGGGAGCTGCCTGGAGAGGTCCCAGTGCAGCGGCTCACCTGGCAAACGCAGCTCCCCTGGCCTGATGAAGCATCCCAGGCAGTCTTGCTGCTCCGCAGGAGTACCTGGGCACCACAAGACCCTTTGGATAAGGTTTGGTTGTCTACAAAACAGATCCTTGTCCTGCAGACTGACCCTCTGGCTTCCAGACTGCTCCTCCTGTTAAAATATATTGCAGTTGTATACAGTAAGAGGAAAGAAGCCCAGTGATTTAGGGGTTGGAAATTGCCCGGGGGGAAAGGGAAAGGGGATTTTTGAAATTATTTATTTTAGAGCAAAGCAAATGGTGAAAATGCCCCTGAAGTGCTTGCCCTGGCTCCCCCTAGCTTTGTTTTTGTCTTCCAGCCTCACAGGCACGTTAAAACCCTCAAATTTGAGACCAGCAAGATATGATTCAGCAAGAATATTACAGCACCTTTTAGGTATGAAATTAACGGTGTGTAATTAGAATGGCAATAATGAGAAGTTCTTAAATAATTCATTTCTTCTTATGAATTATTTGGTGTGTGCTGATGTGTTATTTAGCAGAGAACAACCCCAGAGCCCTCTTGGGGCATCCTCTGGGTGCTGCTCATGCTGAACCCCGCTCCCTGCCAGCCCCCCGAGGGCCAGAGGGGCAGCACCGAGGAGCTCTGAGTTGGTTTTAGGGTTCTCCAAGTGCAACCCCCAATGCAAATCCTTTAAAACATGGAAAATTTAATTTCAGGCAACATTGCAGCCACAAGAGACTTCTGCTTCTGCAGAGTGAGGCGAGACCTGTCATCCACATGCCTGTGTTTATGGTTTGAGCCTCCATTTGCTCTTGTTAACTATAAGTTACTAAATTTACAAGGAAGCTAGTAAATCAGCCTTGGCCCTTCACAGCAGCACAAGATGTTATCTGCAGGCTGGATTATTCTCACACAGGGTCTGAGCTCAGCTCTCAGAATAAATGAGTTTTGGCTGGAGTCATGGAGCCATCTGTCCTACCAAGCTCAAAACCCAGGGGAAACGTGTTCCTTGTGCCTCGTGGGCGCTGCCTGCCAATGCCAGCCATGGCCCTCCCTGCAGCCTGGGCATGCCTGTCTTCCCTGCCCAGCCCTGCGAGGCGCCTGAGGGTCTACCGGGCACCAGAATGGCCTGGGCTTTCTAAGCCTCTCGGCCCTATTCCTTTTGACACCGGCTTCCCTGTGAGATGCTGACACTAGCAGGACCGCCTCTGATTGCATTTCCCACTGCGGTGTTTTGCTTGGCCTGGTTAGAAACCCATGTCAAGGCTCATCTTCTCTGAAGCGGAGCAGCTTCTCCTGTGGGGTTCGAGCACACCGTTAAAATTATCACCAATTACCGACTCAGCAACACCAGGCCTATTTCTATGGCAGGCTCTGGCTGACCACATCAGCTCCCCACATCGACTGGATAGTTAGTTCAAAAGACTTTGCTTCCATCAGAAACCCTGAGCTCTGGGGTGTCACAGGCAACTACTGCTTTGCACCCGCAGCTCCAGCAGTCCTTGCTGGAGGCCACCGTGCCAGGCAGCACAGGCAGGCTTCCCTCACCCTGTGTACTTTTTCCCATTTGCACTGTGCACACAGCCTTTCTGTGCAGGCTGAACCTCAAATTCAGGCTTTTGGCACCTTGGGATCGAAAGTAAGTCACTGACACATGTCAATGGCTACCTGAGCATGGGTTTTACTCCATTGGCACCATCATCCTCATCACAGTTTCTGTTTCATGTCTTATCGCTGCTCATCTAGTTGGAGAGTCACACCTTCCTACTGAACATAGCTGTAGCTTTTGGGGGATATTTATAATGCTTGCTGGCTCCTTCCTTCTCCCTGGCCCTGGCTCCACGGTCATTTCTCCCCACTGCTCTCCGTGGTGAGGGAAGGACAATGTGCCAGGGCTGCACACTACTTGCACATGCCTTAAACTGCTTGGTTGCCATGAGGTTCATCCTCAGTGAGCCCATGAAAACCTCAGGGTGTCCAGCCCCGTCCTTTAATCCAGCCCCTCCAGGACCTGGTCACAGCTCCACAGAGGTATTCTTGGTGGCTGAAGCATTTTCTGTCCTCACATCCCTCTCCCCTACATGCATTATCTGACTAGGTTTTCAGCACGCAACCCTGTGCTTAGTTCTGATGTACTGAGGACTGACTCTGCTGAGGTTTTGGAAGCTGCTCTAGACACGTCCCTCCTGCAGGACCCTCCTCATCCCCAGACTTTGCTGCTGCTGAAGTAGTGAGGGAGTGTGTCTGTCACAGTTGTACCTGCCTGAAGATCCAGCCTGGCAGAAGGAGCTCAATGCTTCAATCACAACCTTAAACTCATAGCTTTTTTTCTCCCCTACATGCGTGTCATTGAGCAAAACCCCCATGGTTTTTCATACCATAAGTCTGTTGGCACAAAGCTTGTTGGATCCTTGTCCTGCCTGGCTGGACCCTGTAGAGAAGATGAGTTTGGAACATGGAAATGCTCTTCTGGACCCAGTGGGATGGCCAGCACAGCACAGCGTACGTGTGTTGGAACTGCACAACTATGAATTCCCCAGGATGGCCTGGGCAGCTTTCATCTCTCACACAGACATGACTCACCTGAAAAGCACACCAAAATTGGCTCAATCTATTCCTGGGGTTCCCTCATGCAGGTGTCTCTTCATTTTTGGAGCTTTTATAGGGGCTGCAGGGGGACTGTTCACCTCCTGTCCTTGCAAAGTGGGTTGTGTTGGACATTTACACTAGGATATCATTATTTCTGACCAATATATTTTCTTTTTCAGCCATGTTTTAAATGAATTTTCCTTTCATTTTGTCTTCTTTGGCTGATCAAGAACAACACTGAGAATCAAGATAAACCCAAGAGAAAAAGGTCATTTGTAAAGAAATAATTTTATTTTTTCCTCTTCTTTCCCGCTGGCAAGGATTCAAGCAACCACCCACAGGCTGGTTTCAGTTTGAATTTAACGAAGTGCCGGTGAAGTGCCTCCTCCTCCTACTGAAGGACTGCTCTTGCTGCTCTAGCAGGCGTCCGTGCAATAATAAGCACATTGCTGCCAAGGTGGGATGCTGCTTCTGGGTGAGGCACATGTTCCCAGGTGGACACCTTGGAGCTGCAGCAGCAAACATCAACTCTTGCCATATTTTGCTCCATTATCTGATGCAATACTGACACGTTCTACCTGGGAGTAATTCTCTAAATACCAACAGAAGCATTGATTTTCAATATTCAGAAGTACATCTCTCGATCTCTCTCTGAGGGAGTGCAAAGGGCAATGCATCCCGCAAGAGCAAAGGCAGTGGCTAAACCCACTCCAAGTGTAATTAGCTCTCTTCTCCTCCTGGTAGCCCTTTCTCAGCACTCACTGCTGTGCTGTGCCTGTCCTGCCGCCCTGTTTTCTGATCTGCCATCCAATTTCTTTTCTTCAGGACTGCCTCCCAGCAGCATCTTTGCAAATGACTCTCCAGGCAGGTGTGGCTCCTCAATAGCGTTACATTACAATAAGCTTTTCTAAGCTACTACAAGGAAAGGGTTTTCTTTTCTTTTCTTTTCTTTTTCCCCCTGCCTTATGAAAGCCTTTTCTTGCAGCATCCTGTTGTGCCATTCCTCCTGAATTTACGTCTCAGTGACTGTAATAAATTGCAATGGAAATATTGCTCCGTATTTCCAGGAACTAATCAAGCGTGATTGTGTGGCAGCAAAAAGCCAGGGCAGCTGCTCAGAGGAGTAAATCCCGAGGGAGGACAGAGACGTGCTGCCCAGAGCTGGCCAGTGCCCATGCCTGTCCTGCCCGGCCAGGAGAGTGGGGCAGATGGAGGGGCAATGCTGGCTCGCCTGGCCTCCAGCCTTCCCTCACTGTCGGGGACTGTCTAAAACCAGCACTTTTAAGCATTAGGTATTGAGAAAAAGGCTGCCTCTCATTTTACCCAGATTTTAGACATTTATTTGTTGGAGCTGGTTGCAGTCCAGGCTTAGCATACGTAGAAGTTGTCCCATGAAAAGTCTCTGAGCAAAGTTTGCAACCAGGGAGCTGCTAATATCAGTAACAAGATGAAACGGTTTGGTGAGTTATGTACATTGCTGTCAATCATGTTTCCCTTTGGTGCTTCTCTCCCTGCAGAGAGGTGCAATAAATCATGTGCGTTTTCTGAGTGCAATCCTGTGCTGCCCGGCCTTGGTGGCAGAAGACGAAGCCCGAGCATCACGTGGGTGGGAAAACGCAGGTAATCCTACGAACATTAAGGAAAACATTCATCTGCAGCTGGTGTAAGCCAGCAAATCCAGCCGTGCCTGATCCGACCCAAGGTCCTGCACAGCCAAAAAGAGGCTTTAAAATGTCCTGGGGAAGAAGCAGTGATTCAGCTTGCTATGTCTAAATCCGGGATCATGTATTATGTATTTCTCACCAGAGTTTGCATGAGATCAATGAGATTGCATCCATCGACAGCCTGCTCTGTGATGAACACAGCAGTGAAGCCTGAGCGCTGTGGCTGTGGCTGGTGGCGGGAGTGCGGGTCGGGGCAGGGCACAGCTTAAGGGCAGAATGAGCAGGGGGAGAGGAGGAGGAACTACCCCAAAGCTCTGGGTGGGCGCTTCTGCGAATTCATCCCATCCTGGACGTGGTGATGCTTCCCTGGGTTAAGGCGCAGAGCTGTGACTTTCTGAATTCTTCGCTCTTCCTTATACACTTCTCCCTACACACTGTTATTTATACACACAAATAAAAGCTAGGCAGTGACCCACTGCTTTATGAAAAATCCTATCATGCCCATTTTAACTGATTTAGTGTGTGCTAAATAATTTTCAGAAGATAGGCTTAGGACTGCTTCCCATCTCTCTTTTTGAGAAATACAGCACTTTCCTGGACCACAGCAAACTGTCTTCTCTCCAGCTTCCCCTTTGGCATGGGGAATGAATTTCAGAGCTTTTTTTCAGCTCATTATTCTAAGCATTTCCCGTTAGGTGTCTGATTAGCGTTTCACAGGCTGTGTTGTGCTATAATATCTGCTTCTGACGTGGGCTGCGGCAGCCAGAAGAGAAATCCATTGCATTTTAGATTGAGATAACAGTTTAATCTGATCTGCACTTAGGAAAGAAAAATGTGCCAGAGGAAGTCCAGATCCTCAAAGGCAGTGTACAAGGCAGAGGCGCTTCTGGCTCCCACAACCATCCCTGCAGAGAGGTGACCTGTTCTCAAAAGAAAGCACTGGGAGGTTTTACTTGATGGCCATTTTTCAAGCTACCTTTAAGCCTGCAATAAGTCCCATGAGCAGATTCTGTGCCATGAAAGAAGAGAGAAATTGAAGCTTTCCCTGGCTTTGTGGAGGGCTTGATTCTTGACACAGAGAAACCTCTGGACATTTGCAAATGCTGCAGAAGGAGCAGCAGAAGTGGGTTATCCTCAGCAGGAAAATCAGCCCATGGTCTGGAAGACTGTGCATCAAAACAGGACAAGGACTCCTGCCTGGTCGGGCGGGGAAAGGACTCTCCCCATCCCCCCCCCCCATCAATAGTTCACTCTCTGCTTGTCTTAAGTACTTCCACACCTATGACAGCCTTGAAACCTCAAAGTCAGATTTAGTTTTAAGGTGAGGTTAGCCAAGAGCAGCAAAAAGATCTGTTTGTAGTCAAAGGTTTTTAAGGCTATTTTTTTTTTTTTTTTCCCTACCAGCTGTAGTTATATAGACAATCTAAACCAAAAAAACAAGTGAAGTTTCTGATTAATCATTTCTTATGTTTGAAGGAATGCTTTGGTTTTGAGTTCTGAAAACAGTCCTTCCATCCTGGGCAAACAGAACTACCCAGCAACAAGGCAGGGAAAAATAAAGTGAATGGGAGGAGAAAGGGAAGAGGAGCAGAGACTGTTTTCTCCCTGATGTCCTTGGCTGGCTCTGTGTGCAGATGCAAGAATGGGTGGCCTGAACTGCTGCATCTCCTGGGCCACCAGCTGCTGCCTGGCTGGCCACTGTCCTCCTCCCCAGCACTTCGACTGGAGGCTGGTGTGCTCCTTGGCAAGGCGTGGGGACAGTCCCCGGCCATCCATGGATGCTCTTTGTTCCATGGAAGGGCACCTGCTCTGAGAGACCCAGCACTGGACATTACTCAGACCCCCCAGAGCACTGTTCGCTTGTTCCAGCTGGCTTAGCAAGAGGTTTTACATCTAGCTACACCCTGGCTCTTTAAAGAGTCATCGAAATCTGGCTTTGAAATGCCGCATGATGGAACAGCTTGCCTGGAATTGTGGCAGAGCGTCTGAGGGTCGGTTATGCTCCCTGCATAAAAACATTAGGGCATCCTGTCCTTAATCTTTTTTATGACTTTGCCTGCTAGATTTAAAAGCCCTGTATATAAACAAGCCCTTAAATAAATAGACCTGGAAGTATAATCTCACATAGATTCTTACAAAATTGTGTTCAAACCATCTCAATCTTCAGACAAACTAAATGGATCAAGACCATTAGGTTTCTCCCTGTAAAGTGGCTTTTAGAGATGACCCTTCTCTGAGCTCTCCCTGTTTTCCTACGTGTGCTTTTAGATGTGTAGGCAAGTCAGTAAGTGCCAATACCAGCCCATATCTCTGCTTAGCTTTTTCCTTTTTATTCATCCAAGGATCTCATCAGTCCATTTGTGCACAGCATTAAACTCCTCATGAGCACTCATAATTCCTCTGTATCCTGACAGTGTCTTCATCCACAACTGCACAGTACTTTGGAAGAATTATACTGTATTTGCTACCTGGCTGATCATCACAGTCCTCCATCATTAATGCCTGCATGATCAATGCCCCATTGAATCATGAGTGTGATATTTTTAGAGGGATAATCCTTTAAGAGAGGTTTTGGGGCTAACCTCACCTAAGTACCAGCTGGAAGCTGTGAGCTTCTTATTCCCGACCCGGACAAAGTTCTGCTTCTACCCTTTGAGTGTTTTTTGCATTAGAGAAGTTGTAGCTGAGCCACGGTTGGAAGAGGGGTCAGGCACATGATTTATGATATAAGTACAGTTCATTGTAACTCCAGCTGGCAACTTCATAAGCCAGACATAACTCAGCTTTCCATCTTGTGACTGCTGGGAGCGCTGTTTAAAGAAGAAGAGATTGCACAAGGAGAAAACAAATGGAGGTGTACAAGCAAAAACCCATGTGAGGCACTCTGCCAGTTCAGGGAGGGGCAGGTCAAAGGGAGCACAGAGTTGTGGAGATGGTGGGAAGCACTGCATTTCCTTTGGGACTGTTCCTTGGGAAGCTTTATTCTGAATTTCCTTGTGTTGCATTCATCTGTCCTCTCAATAATTCAGTAACTCTTTGGTAGTTGCAGACAGCAATATCATCCCCCAAGCCTTCTTTTCTGAGCAGACCTAGTACTCTTGGCCTCTCCTTGTCTGTCCTGTGCTCTGTCCACCTCAATGTCTTCATGGCCTACAATGGACTCACAGCCTTTTAGTACTGCTGGTTTTTCTTGTGTTCCCAGGGCAGAAATGGTTGTTTTGCTTCTCTCTGAGCCTTGCAGCCGTGCGGCCAGGCCTGGTTTAGAGATGAAAGGCTTTCCTGAGAGCCTGCCTGTGACTGCTGCTCCTTAGATATTGTTGTGCCTCCTTGTGTTTGAGCCAATATCAATATTCAGCCAAGCCTAAGGAGAGGAAAATCATTACAGTGCACCAGTTCCTCATCTCTTTTACTTAGTGAAGAAAATCTCATGCTGGCAGCAGATCTGGAAGCAGTGTATCATGTACGTTTAGGCAGAGACATCAGCAGTCCTTCCTGGGATGAGAACAGCCCTGAGCATCCCAGGGCAGACGGCCAAACCGAGGACCTCCAGGGTCTGCAGGGACAGGGTTTGCACAGTTCACTTGGTAGGACTGTGTTAGGGACAGGACAGCAGCAGTACAGAAACACAGGCTGCTCAGTCACTAACCTGGCCGGACCAGGTGCCCTGGCCTGTCACCCAGCCGCTGTGGCCAGCTGCACAAGGATGCCAGTGAGCAACCTGGGCTAAATGCTCCAGAAATGTCCTTGGTGCAGAACATGTAGCTCTAGCACAAGTGGTCTTTCAGCAGGAACTGAAGCCACGGTGGCTCCTCTCTCTCCCCAGCCACCCTGTCACAGGCTCTGTTTCCTTCATTTATTCTCTTGCTGGTCCCCCACACCCATTTTTTTTCTCCCTCTGTCTCCCAAAGGGCAGGTAACACCCTCCCTTTGAGTTTCCCTGGTTTCTTTGCTTGGCCTCAGCCGCCTTCCTGGGGTCCATCACCTTCAGAGTTCTCCTGGTCAGGCAGTCAGATACTCACCAGTGCTGCCTGACACAGCAGCTCATCTCCAAATCCTTTCAGCTCTGTGCATCTCCTCGTCTTCCCAACCTTCCTAATGGCCTGAAAGGAAAGGGAATTTATCTTTTCAGTCCCATGGAGCAGGCTAAGCATTTGTATGTAGGCCTATAAGCAACTCAAAAGTAATCATTAGCCTAATTCATTAAGCATTAACGATGCCAAAGCATGCAAAGTACATTAAAAACCTCTTCTTAAGCAGCAAATTCATCTTGTGTCTTTTAGGGTCACTGCAAATTGATATGCATGGCACTAGTGCTGCTGCAGGATTTAAGAGCTCTTGCAGAGCGCTGGCCAGTGCTGCCCTCTCCTCCCCATAGCAAGACACAGGAATGTCTGACCTACAAAGCTGCCAAAATTGCTCTGAACTTCTACAGCAATCTGCCCTACAAGGCGTGCCTGGCCAAAGAAATTTATTTTTTCCTTTCTGTAGGTGACGACAGTTAGACATAATTTATGGTGCCAGGCCAGCACACGGAAATGCAAGAAGCATCACCTGCAGCACGGATCCAGCTGAAGGCATGCTGAGGGTCACAGAGCCTGCACACCTGCCCCGGACACATGCCCAGCGAGCACCATGCTGCTGGGGGTTGTTTCTGGTCCTCCGAGGACAGGTGGTGGGTGCAGGGGCTCAGGGCAGAGGCTAGGATGCCCATGGTGTGAGGAGCACCACGCAGAGCAGGCATGGGTCAGGGGTGGCTGTAGATGCCCACATTCCCTGGGAAGTTCCAGGATTGTACTGGAGCCCAGCAGGGAGCAAGAAGTTTTCTGGAGGGCTACAGTTTGGGGGTAGTGCACAGGCTGCACATCTCTCCAACTGTATTTGGTGGTGTTTCTTCTGAACAAAGCCATTTGCCTTCTCCTGAGATATTGCTGCTACTTCACTGGGCTTGAGATGGCAGTTACCATTGGGTCCGTGAGGTCTTCTGGAGAAAGCAGATTGCCGTCTTTGAAGAACCTGAAGGGCTACCTTTGGGTTTTGAATTAGTGCCCAGCTGAGCAGAGGCACCAAGTGAAATCCCACCTCCATCAGCCAAGTTAGTCCCACCACATCTTGCAGCTTTATTCTTGGTGTAGCACAGGGTGTGAGGGCATGGAGGGAGAAGGCACCAGGTCTTTATGTAGAGGTCCCTCTGAAGTCCTGAATAACTTGATGCTTTTCAACGCTTGATCTTTTTCCAAATGTTTAAAGTTACTTAGATCTGGCCACCTCAGTAAATAAATGAGTCTGTATCAAGGGAGCCATCTGACAAAAAAATTGAAGAATTCGCTTTTATGGTAATAATAACTCCAAGCTTTCTTTGGTGTCATCTGTCACAGGGACCTGTGATAGGCTCTCTGGTGAGATGCTGAGATATTGAAGCACCTCATCCCATTTTCCCACCTCCAGGATTTGAAAGGAACGTCAAATGACAACAACTTTTATTCTGCTTGAGAACTGCAAATTAAGATGTCTTCAGCACTCAGGGATGCAGCAAGGGACTGGTAGGGCTGCCACTGCCAAAGAATTTGGTGTTCACTGTTGCTGCCTTCCTCTTGTCCCAGGGTGCTCCTTCTGAAAAACAATAGGAGGCAAGAGGAGAGTTTAGCCTCTGTTACTTGTTCTACCCTCAGGTGATGCTGAGATCATTCCTGTAGCAGTGTACAGCACCCCTGGGAGTCATGACCCCCCCCATTTCAGGCAGAGCATCCCCTCCCTCCTGGAGGCTCAGCCTTTGTGCGTAGTGTCGGCCAGCCACTATCAGCCAGCTCCAAACGCGGCCCCCAGCTCACGGAGCAAGGGCGATCTTGGTGAGACCTCTGCACTTCTCCCAGCACGAGATAAAAGTGGTTTATTGCACAGCACTAACAATGTGATTTGTTAACACATTACCCAGGGGTGGCACAATCTGTAAAGGGAAATGTTAAAACTGTCACTTTGGCAGGAGACATTTGAATGTGCTAAATGGGTCGTGCCATTAAAACAAATATTCCAAACCTAAATTTATAAAGTACTGTAAAGGGACAGGTATCCGAGTGCTGCAGCATCCAGAGCCTCTCTCTAGGCGACAGTCATGGCATCGCTCAGGTATTGGTGCATGGCTGAGGCTCCTTTTGTACAAACAGAGATTCCCATGAGACACAAGTGCACCAGCAAGGGACAGGGTGGTCACAGCTGCTTACAGCAACCCAAGGGGCAGGTTGAAGGGGTCTGACAGCAACAAATGGCAGAAGCAGGAGTGGGCTGAGCTGCCTGCGGGCAGGACAGAGCAGTGCTGCAGAGCCTTCCCCCAGGACTGGAAATGCATGATTGTAACATACACAAAGCACCTGTCCTCAACACTTTAGGATTAGGGAGCAGAAAGCTGTACTTAGCCCTCAGAGCACATGTTACCCTGCTAGGTGCAGAGGAGCAAGCATCTGATTTTCTCAGGCAGCTGCCCAATGGACAGAGGACAGCTTGGTTGCAGGGCAGGTTTACTGCTGATGCACCATCAACTGCCCCAGACTTTGTTTCTAGACACTTAATCTGTGACCCTTGTAGTGATGGGGGCAGGTTCCCATCACACTTTGGGGCTAAGCCAGAGACGGAGAGGGTGTGCCAAGATGGCACCAGCCAGTAGGCTTGGAGGGACTGTGGGCCCCTCTGCCAGGAAAGCAGCTGAAACAGGAGAGGAAGAGCCAGAGCCTGTCCTCAGAGATGCCCCAAGCAGGGAATCACTGCTCAGGATGAGAAGGTGGTGTTCCCCAGAGGTCCTCAGTGGAGGCCAAATGAGCCTGTTTAGTTGCCAGTCAGCTGGGGTCTGGCATGGAACCTCCAGGAATGCAGGTGCCACCTACCCAACACTGGGTTGAGAGGCATGGTCAGGGCTGAAGGGGCATGGGGGCAGGAAGGACATCATGGGTTTGGTGCTCGTTTTGCAAGGACACCGCAGTGGAGGTATGTGGCAGCAGGGGGCAGGTTGTTTCGATGCTCTGCACGTTTCTGCTGTAGCTGAGAGATGCTCTGTAAGACAGGAGATGTCTTTGTCTGCATCTCGAAAAAGGCCTAAAGGAGTCTCCTGGCAAAAGGGAGGACTTATCAACTCTGCTGGAAACGATTTGCACGGAACTGGGCTTGCAGAAATGACCTTGTTTTCATGAAACACAGACGGTGGGGAGGGGCTGTCAGTGTTCCCAAAATTTTCTTTTCTCTCTGAACTATTCCACAGTGTTAGTCTCAGCTGGCAACTTCCATGGGAAATAAAACATTTGAAACAGTGTCAGACATTAGCGCTGGCCTGGCCCATGGTACATCTCACCAGGAGGAGGGCAGACCCAGCCCGGAGCTTGTGTGAGCCATGGCTTGCCCTCTCCTCCTGGCTGCGGGGATCCCATGGCATGCAGACATCTGAGCCCACATGGGCTGTGTCATGCCTTATATGTCAGCTCAGCTGTGCTCTCACATTTAGCCCTTGCTGCCCATCCGTTCAAAAGAGCAAACAGAGCTGTTGACCCCCACGCTGCCTCTGAGAGCAGTTCTGCCAGCGCTGTGACCGGAGCTTCAGACAGCAGTGCTTGGTAGTATGACAAAAGGTGAATCCTGCCATTCCCATGGATGGGTAATGAGATGAAGGATTCCTCAAGGGTCCCTCAGTCTTCCTGCTTGCACAACCCCCCAGCATCTGAGCAAGGCACTTGTGCTACACCATCCCCTCCAGGCGCCTGACTTGTTTAGGTTAAAAAGAAAAACACAGCTGCCTCATGTCCCAGCCACTCCAGGGACAGCAGCTTTTGGGTGCAGAAGAAGCAGTGTCTTCCTCTGCAGCCAAGGGGTTTGCCTAGCTAACTGCCCCAGGAATGACTGGAAAACTCTGATTTCCAGCCACTTCAGTCCACGCTGGACCTCAACAACGTTAGTGCTTTCTGACCTCAGGGAGGGAGAAACTTTGAGTGCTGGATGTTCCTGCAACATCAAGGGACCTGGTGATATTCCTTCAAGAGCTGCTACCAGATGGCACAGCTGAATTTGCACATCTCCATCTTCTCCCTCCTTCATTTTTCCTGTATTAGAGCTACTATCTGATCTTTTCTTCCTAGGACACGCTGATAAGCACATAATGAAAATGCCTCCTGCGCTATGAGTAGGAGCACAGTGAAATGCACACAGCAGTTTGTATCTTGCAGTAACTATTTCAGGCTCTCTGCAAATCCTAGCAGCTGTCTCCAATTCAATTACACATTTTCCATTCTGAAACCATTAGTTGCAAAGAAAGAAGCATTATTTTTGCCAACACAGAAGGTCAGGCGATGGGGAAGCATTCCCATCTTTGATGGAAGAGCAAAAAATATATATCCAACATTGCCATGAACTCCAAAGCTCTAAAATAATGCTGTAGCGAGCCAAGTGAATATACTGCCTCTTAATATAATATAAAGCAATCAACAGCAATAGAAAAGTATCTTCAAACTAGATATTGATTTCTTGTCCAATAAGATATATCTCAGCCATTTCCCAGCCTCGCTGAAGTCACAGCTGTGGGGCTGGAGCCCTGCTCTCAGACTGGCAGGGGCAAGGAGAGCCTTGTCCATCAGCAAGACCTGGAGTCACCCCATCACCTTCCAGAGAGCTTAGATAGGCGTAAAACAGAAAAAAATGAGATGAAGTCTGTTTCAAAGAAGAAGCAGAAGTCCCATACCAACAACAACAGCCTGGAAACATTATTTTCAATTAAGAGTCATTGTCTAGCACAGTCCCCAGCTGCTTTCTCATCTACAGTCCCCTTATCTCTCAGTCTGTAACAAGCATCACCACACACCTGCCTGACAGAGTACTGGAAACGCTGCAAATATCATTCCTTTGGAGAAATCTCCTCTAAATGCATACCTATGCAAACCTCAGGCCTATATGCAGGCAGCTTGCTGTAGGGCAGCAGCCGAACTTGCACAGAGATGCTTGTGCAGCTGGTGAATACAATCAGCTGCATAGCAGAGTCATGAGCAAAGCATGGGGCATGACAGAGCATGGCCATCCAAGAGCAAGACCAGCCATATAACTGTCCATGATGGGTTTATTTTCCATTAATTGCCTAGGAACTTTCCAAAGCCATGCAGATGCTTATTACCCACCGTACCCTTTGATGCTGAGTGCCACCGTTTAAGTACCTGCTATGTGGAAAGGAGTAAGAAGGTCCAGTATACAGGGATTTATCCTGGTCTTCCAGACCTCACCAGCACAGACCCCTGGACTGGCACTTGGAGTCACACTGGCACATGCAGTAGGATGCTTTATACAGAGGAGCTCAGAATTACATCCCTGACCAAGCAAGGCACAGAGCTGCTCCCGAAACATTTATTATTGTCATACCAGTACAAAAGAACTATTTATTTGGTTGCTGTTCTGGGAAAACAAAACAGGACTAATGGACTGGAAGAAAATGCAAAGAGACTCTTGTCTACTGCCCATCATATTCTTATTCCTGACCAAACTATCCAATCCTGGCTGCTCAGGGTGTCTTCAGGCATGGGTGAGCCTTAGTGAGCCCTGGAAACACCCAAGGCTGAACAGCAAATGTAGAGTTGTTGGGCTGCTTTGATCACACTCTGCTTTTCCTGGGATTTTCTACCAAGGCCATTAACCAAAGGAAGAACTGGGATCCACTCTGCTGCCCCCCTGTCACTCCCACCTGTGGAAATGCCTGCCGTCGTTGCAGATTTGCAGGCAAACTGGCAGGGATCTTCCTCTAGGCAGAGGCAAACAATTAATTGTTATAGTTAATAGCATAAGGAAGGTCTCTGGTTTATCAGTTCATTGATCAGAAAAGAATTTATAGCAGATAATCTGTGGGTTGCCAGCATGATAAAAACAGGAGGGAACAGACTTTTCCATCTTTGTCCTTTTTATTCTTTCAAATGTTATACTGACTGTCACTAAATATGGATAAAGATGAGCATTAGCTGGCTAGTAGGACCGAGGTGCATAAAACCTGGATCAGTAAAGCAGAACAACATCAAGGTATCTCAGAAGAGTGGGGGACATTGGAGGGAAGGCTGAGGTTTTGGTTTTTTAAAAAAGTGACCTAGGGGTATTAAACCTTGGGTTGGGGCTGATGTAGCATACTCAAAACACATTCCCATGGACAGATGTACTGTATTTTACGTTACGCAGCTGTCAATTTGATAGCAGACATTTGTGTATACTCATGTAAGTCAACATGTAACAGCTAAATATAGTCATCTGCTTGCTATTGTCTTGTTAACAAACAACTTATGCTATTCTTGCTCTGTATGACATGGTTCTCCAAAAGCCCCACGGCATTACACTGTCACTGCAAGTCACTGGTAAGACAACACAAGGGGGAAAAAAACCCAAACAAAAAAATCAGTGATTTTTCATGGGCCAGCCCTGCAGCAAGAGAAAGGCAGAGCCCAGGCTGCGCTCCCTCGCACGACAGAGACCGTGATATTGCACTGTGCCAGACAGGTTTCCGCTCCTTGAGCTGTACCAGCAGCAAGTGTCCCGCTGGGACCGGGGCCAGACCTCAGCCTCTCTGCTAACGAGCAGCCCCGAGAGAGAACGGAGCTCTTCACCTCTCCCATGATCCTGGAGGCAAATTACTCAGGCTTCAGAGGCTGCCTGGGGAACTTTATTTTTAGAGAATCTTCTGAATTATGCATGAAACATAGGGAGAGAAGGTGGCATTTTATAGGAAATTGTAGCACAGGGCTGCATCAGCCCCTTCGTAACACGGGCACTGGGGATTCAATCAGGCACCTGCACTGAGCACGAGACCACTCCAGCAGGAGTTGGAGGGAAAGGTTTGCTGCAGGTCCACCCTCTGAACCCATGCCAGCCCAGCCCCAAAGCTCAGCTTAGAGGGGGTTTATAAAGGATCACTGGATTGGGACCCACGTACTCAAGTTTCCCCTTGCCCAGTGGTCACTGGCCCCATGCAGGGCAGGGGTAGTCCTGAGAAGCATGGCACTTGAATCCCACTCAGATGAGCATGGTGCCTCCAGGCAGCAAACTATGCCAAGGAGCAGCCTAAGGAAGCATCGCTTGAAGCAGTACTAGCTCACTTCCATCCATCACTGCTCACCCTGCCTCCTCTGGGACCCCACTCACTATGGTGCCTGCACAGCTGGATGGAGAGGTCAGCTCGGAGATGGATCCAGCTGCTGCCCATCTGCACACCCATCCAGCTGCAGGGTGGTCTCCAGTAACCGCCATGCAGGCTGCAGGGATCGGGCAGAGGTGGAGATACAGGGGAAGATCGCAGCTGGGAGGTGCTGCAAAGCTCTCATCTGCCCTTCCAGGGAAATAGCCAAACAAATGAGTTTGCTACAAGACAGAGGTAACTTTGGGATGTTTTTTCCTCTCCCAGCTACACTATTTGGAAAAGTTAATCCCTGCTGGCTCATTTTCCTTCATCCTCCTTTCCCTGTTTTTGCAGAGGCAGGAAACATCCCAGAGGTTTCCAAGAGGTGACTCCCAGATTCACACAGTGATCTGCTCTCTGGAAGCATCAAGCAGCTTTGGAGAAGCTGATCCAGCTCCGGGTAGACAGGAGCATCCACAGGTAGCACTGACTCTTCCTGAGACAGCATCAAGCCCACAGGCTTTGCTCTTAGAGGAGAGTTCCATTTCAGAGCTTCAGGCAAACCCTTGCTGTCTCCCCCAGCAGAGCTAGAGGTAAGGGCTCAGCCACACCGTGACACCCGGCTCTGGGCCGGAGACAGTCCATGCGTCCAAGAGACCGGACAAGGATGGCGATGGAATAAGTAAACAGGTTGCTAGGAGACACCAAACTTGGGATCAATAATTCATGAGATCTCTGCAATGAAGTGAATAATTTAGAGGTGTGGGAGGCAGGGGGAGAATGGGGAAGAGGCTTTAAAGCCCCCCACCCAGCCATGGATTGGGGCAGGGAGCCTGGCCCCCAAAGAGTCAGGATGGGGCTGGGGGTGCCCCCAACCCAAACCAGCCACCTCCTCCCAGCAGGAAACCTATCGTCACTGGTCCCCTGCCTGCACATCATACCAGAACAGCATCCAGCCTTACAAGGATGAAGTGAAAGACCGGGGGCTTCTCCATGCCTGGAAGGAACATCCAAGACACCAGCTCAGCCTGGCCACCTCAGTGTCAGTGGACCCCAAACAAGGCTCAGGAAATATGATCATTTGTTTAGAGGCTGTTCAGAGTTTCAGACTCACCTAAATGGTTGTACATTTGGCAAAGTGTTTTTCCTTCCCCAAAATATTATGGTTTCTAAGTCATAATGTTAAATAGAAACAATCCTGAAAGGCTCCAGTGATCCATTAGAAATGTTTCATTTAGAAATCAAGTTAAATTTAAATGAGAATGGTAAGTACTGCAGAACAAAACCAAAGTATTTTCTTTTGAGTTGAATTGAGTGCTTCATTCAACATGAAATAAGGATTTTTTAAAAATAAAAAACTCTGACCACTGAACCAGTAAGAGAAATCAATTTTTTTGCAGAGCGTTTCTCGAAATTCATCTCTGCAAATGAGTTTAGGGAGGTAACTTGGCTGACAACACATGCATGTTTGGATGCTTCCCTGAATAGGAGTTCAAGGCTTTATGCAGCCTCTCAGAAGACAGGACCCAGCCTGACACCCAGTTTTTCCCTCAACCTCCCAGGTTCATGTCAGCTTCTCTGTACATCTCTCCCCAGTTTGGAAGTCACACAGCCCACTGAAGGATGGACTGGCTTTTCCTCTGGGAAGGGGAAGATGTCCTTGGGTGTCTCAGTACTATGTGCAGGGAGGTGGGAGCCATCCGAACCACCACTGGTTTGAAAAAGGATACCAAAGCTAGGAGAGGAAACCCCTCCGCGCCCCCAAGCCTTTAAGAAAGCCCAACACACGAGTCTGCTGGGAAGATCTCTGATGGCGCCGTAAAACCCGGTATTCATTAGCATTCAAGAGAAAGAGCATTGTTTGGAACTGCCTCAGCTCCTCACAAGCCAGAAACACAATTGGAAGAAAACAACCAGAGTTTGATTTGCTCCAAAATGAAATGGACTTTGAACAGGGACTGACTCCAAAATTGTCTGGTGCTACCCAAGCAGTAAAAGCTGAATGAGTGAGCTGTTCACCCAGCAATGAAGAGGCATTCCCCCCCCCCCCCCCCCCCGAAGTATCACTTAGCTACTAGCAAAGGCTTTGTGAACAAGGAGGGCCAAATGTCATTTCCAAACCCAGTTATATCCTACCATCAGGCTTGGGAATCCTCCTGACAGCAAAGCTTTCTGCACCCCACAGCTCCGAGCTGGGTGGTGGGGGTACCGAGTACCCTGTGGGAAGTGCTCTGGGAAACGGCTGAAATGGAGAGAAATGAATTACTCAGAGCCTGGCAAACACACCAGCAACCCGAGGGGGTTTCAGTAACAGAGAAACCTATCCTTCTCTAGTTGCAATATTATATCCCCTCACTACCGGCTTTATAAAGTGCTGGGCCCTGAAGAGCTGACCTTTTCCTCAGCACATATTTTCAGGGATAGAACTGTAAGAAGCTCCTTGCAGGATACTGAGTGTAAATTAAACAAAATAAGTACTGATGTGCTTTTGGATCCAAGAAGACTGGGAAATGCTGTGGCAATAACTCCAATTTGTGCAGCTGATGTGAGGGTGAGGGCTCAGCACGAGGAGCAGACCACACACCCATCTCCTCCAGCCTCCCCATCCACCGCTGCTGGCACAGAGGCTTGTGAGCATCACTGAGCTGTCAGAGGTCTTCAAACAAGGAAATAGATCAGCTCACTATTTCTAAAAGGACAAAGCTCAGCTGATCTCAACATCCCTTTCTTGCACACACTGTGCAGTTGTAAGACACAGTCACATTACAATGATCTACAGGATCTTTTGCTGGAGCCTTGCCACACCCTGGCTGGGATCCCGGAGGAGCTTACATGCCTGACAGAGGCAAAGGCTTCAACACTCTGTCACTGCATTTCACTATCTCCCCATTAGACCCCATTTTCTTCCTCTCCAGGCACATTCATTGCCATGCTGCAAGTAGGCATCCCTTTTTGGTGCTGCATCATGTGCCGCCAAAGCAGTGCTTCGCAGCACATTCAATGGCAAGCAGTGGTGGTTTTACTTTCACAACAATAATTACTCCACAAGGCACTTGTCAGTTATTGTGCTCTGTGGTAATCAAAACCTCCACTTTGAAAATACAGGGCGTATTCCCGTCTGTTTCTGCTCTGTGTGGGAAGATCACTCATTCATGGCTCTGTCTTGCAGCCAAGTCATGACAGATGGGTGGGTTGGAGTGAAATTCGGGACTTGGTGACTCATTAAATTGCTCCGGCAGCTCAGGGGTTTAACTCTCCCTCCCAGCACCCAAAATTGTGGCCTGGCTGCTGCTCCCTGTGCAGTGTCCCATCTCCCCAGGAAACGTGGCTGTCCCTCTTGCAGCTTCTGGGCCAGGCACCCTGCTGCATCATGCCCCTACGACACCTCCTGAGCAGAGCTGGGGACTGCGGGGGAGCCCATCCATCTCACCCCGACAGTAAGGAATGGGAAGGTATCGCTGGTGATTCATCCCCATTAAGGAACACAAGCAATCCTCACTTCTCTAACTCCATGGCTGGCTTCATTAACTCCCAGCTCCCTCCATCACTGGATCGATCGTACAATAAAGCTGCACGTCAGCACTCAGTACTCTCCTGGTCCTGACCCCAGCAAGCTCCCACGCAGATGGCCTGACAGACCTGGCTGAGCTCAGCCACTCAAGCCATGTCCTGGAGACCCTCTCCCAGCTTGTGGGAGGTCTGGAGACTCTGCAGGGCCTAACACAGGGTGCTGCGATGGTCTGTGTGCTGTGCCAGCATTACACAGGCAGCCACCACTGCAGCTTGCAAGTGGCAGGTCCTGGGATCTGCTGCCACCGCTGGAAGGAAACCCTGCACCATAGCAGCAGACCGTGACACAAACCCACAGGTCTGCATGTAGCCACATGCCATGGCCACTTCAGCACAAAGACCACCCTCCATCCCCAGGACCATGCATGCAGCATGCATGACTGTGGCCCAGCATGTACACCACTGCCTGCTCCAGCTCCTTACAGCCCTGGAGATGTTTGTATGAGCTGAACATTTCCAATGAGGCATGTATCCCATGGATCCAACTTTTCCAGCCTCTGATTTTGGGGCTGGGAGTTTTAAAAGCCCAACTTTCCTTATGGCTGCTGCTATGGCCTGTCTCAGTGCCCACTGAGTGTTTGCTACCAGGATGGTGACAGAAGAGGTTTCCCGATCAGCTAAACCTTCAGGCACTTTGGCTGGGAGAAAGGTGCATGCAAAAGGTCAAGTTCATTCTTTTTTCATGCTGGAAAATTGCTCTACAGGGCATGTCACCTGGACCTGGTGCACCAAGGCAGGCACATGCCCTGGGAAGTGATGCAACATGCCACCTGGGTGACAAGTTTCAGCCTGAGAAGTAGTTTGTTTGAAGGGCAGAAACTGCTGGGGCAGGGGGAGCACGAAGAGCAGAGCAGAGCACAGCACATGGAGCAGGCAGAGGTGACACATCTCAGCTGTGGAAGCACATAGCAGCCCCCTGCACCATGACCAAGGAGTGCAACACTTTCTCCTGTCTCTCCAGGATGGACCCACAGGGACAAGAGGCTGTCTCTGAGAAGGGGACACAGCACGAGGCAGCCTGACGAACAAGGGCAGCCATCTGACACAGCGCCAGGCGAGAGCTGATGAGTGCAGCAGCAGCATCTCTGCCACGATAGCTAATGCATAATACTGTGGTTGTCTGGCTACAGGTGCCTGAATCTAATTAGGTATTTCAGCACGATGATCATTTTAATTAAGTAAAGCCAACTGCCTCTGCTGGATGTGCTAGTATCCAAAATTCCCAGGCAAGTTTCCATTGCATCTCCCCCACCCTGCAGTTCATTTCCTCTGCTTTGTAAACAGTTAGTTTGAACAAAAAGCCATTTTTTTTCCCAGGTACAACACAACAAAACCAGGCCTTAAAAACATGCAGAAGGCTCCCAAGGCAGCAGGAATTTGGTATGAAATGCACATCAGGGGCTGTGCACACTGCAGAGTACATGCAGGGCTTTGGTCCAGGCTGGACCCCCCCATCCCACTGACCAGAGGATGGGAACACAAGGGCAATCATTAACAAACAGCTTCAGCCACGGTGGATTTCCAGCTACAAAGAGGCTGTCGGGAGCCCACATCTTTGTGTGACAGTGAGAAACAGTAGGAGTTAGAAGCATGAAACACAGACCAAGAACACAAATCCCTCCTCCTTTACAACTGAAGAAAAATAAATTGCCAAAGCAACAGCTTTAGAGGACTCAAGGTAGTCCAATTTCATTAGCAGCTACGCCTTTCTAACATGTGTGATACATCTTATTTAGTGTATGTACTTACACTGTATAGAGGCCCCCTCCATCACTAGACAGCAGACTGCACTGTGTTTTGGGGGGACCAGCAGAATTTGCTGGCTGTCCCACACAGCCCTTCACCACCATCCTCACTTCCAGCCTCACCCCAACAGACCTCCAAGAGGCTTCATCCTTTGGTTAGTCCCTCCAGGGAGGAGGCTGCCCCAGCAGGCTGCTTAACCCACAGGTACTCACCATTTCTAGATGTCATAGGAAGAAACAAGCCACTTTTCTCAGCCATAAATTCATCATGTTCTCTCCCTACAGCATCCCATAGCTGGTGTAAGGACCTCACATCATCTTCCACTTACTCTTGAGTGTCTGTGTCCCATCTCCAGCCCTGCTTCCACCCCCAAAACCTTTCCATGAGCCTGGATCTGCCTTTTATCCCCCAGCACCTCTGCCCTAGGCCAATTCTCATCACCTGGGCTGGCCCTGGGAAGCCTCCTGGTGCCACCTAGGTGTGCTCAGCAGCTGTGGTGCAGCCTCAGGAGGTGTGGGGGGCAGGATCACTACAGAAGGACAGCTTGCATGGGCAGGACCTGCCTTGAGCTTCGTTGTTCCCAACCATGAGAAGTCCCTGGGTAGGTCTGGGAGAAGTTTGATCTGACCACCCCAACCTGACTGGCCAAGTGGCTGCTGGGCTCCTGCCGTTGCTGCTCTGTGGGCGATTTTCCAGGAAGGAGACATTTTTCCCCATTAAGGGTTGTGCCAAATGGCTCCTCCTGCAAATCCCCATGTCCCTGTGCAAGAGCAGTGGCAGCTCTGGGAACTGAAATCTGTCAGCTTCTGGAGGAATAAATGGTCTACAACTAACAGTTTCTTCAGGAAACCAAATAAACCAACAAAATATGGAAAGACCACATGCTTAAAAGGAAATCATTGGGGCTGCTTAATTTGTGAATCCAACCCTACTTAACTTTTTTTAATTACTCCCATAAAGCCAGCAGTTTCAAGCACACATGCAATATTGTGAGCAGATTCAAATCTAATTAGCTGTGTTCACGTTAATTAGATTCATTGTGTATTTGATGCTCAGCTCTTCCTTCAAGTTTTATCTTGGAGCATGTGTTCATAATTAACCCAAATTTAGTGTGTAGTTAAGACCAGTTCTGTAGGAAAGGCTCTGCTCTTGCTTTCCCTATGGACAGTCCCTCACATTCATTGCCTAGGGTCCGTCAGGGATGTGGGGAGCTGGTCCTGCAGCAGAGCAACGGCTCTTTTAACCCTCAGAGAGTTGTGATTTGGGGCTCCAGGGAGACCTGAAATGCACAGAGAAAGCATCAAGCTTAATGAGTCGAGCCAGCACAGCCCAACAGCAATAACCCCAGGGGAGATGCTGGCACCTCTGGGTGATGCATGGGGATTGAACACCAGGACAGACCCTGTTCTGTCCCTGCCTGTGGCTGCTTGGAACTGGTACACTGTGGCTCTGGCAGCCTTGGGAAGACTCATGCCTCCCAAGCATCCCCTCTGGCATGTGGGTCTGCTTGGTCCTGCTCTGTGAGCACGTACACTTCCCAATAAACGTGTCCCAGCCAGTTCTCACCAGTAACACCCGTGAGGGTCCTATGCTGGAGCTGCATGTATCCATGGAGAGGGAGAAATGAGCCCTGGGGGATGAAGGGCAAGAAGGAACATGGGCAGGAGCCAATGCAAGGAGAGTGCTGGCAAGGAGCCATCTGAACCACAGCTGGGGGGACCAGAGCAAGAGCTCTCAGCACTGCTGGGAGCCGAGCATCCATGCAAGCCGGACCCATGCTGCCCTGTGGCAGGGTGGGGGTCAGCGCACTCCCCAGGGCTGGCTCTGCCCAGGCAGCGGTGTCTGCAGAGCGGGGGAGATGCAAACTGCTTTTCTGCTGTGATCGACAGGTTTGGTGCTCAAGTTGCATTGAGGTCCCTTGTGCTTGGTCTCCAGCTGGCTGAGGTACATGGCCAGGCAGAGGTGCTGTGCTGGGGACACGACATCTCCATGAGCTCAGAGGACAACATTGCCTTTGGGAAGGATGTCATTTGTATGAAGCCTGTTTGGCTCTATCTTAAACAAGCCCTATTTTCCTTACCTTGATTTCATTAGCTAAATATTTGCTCTTACAAGACACTGGTAATTAGATTAATGTGTATTTCTTGCTTATTTGAGAGCAGGTTTGGTAGGAACAGAGGTTCCTATGGTGTGTGTGCCTGCGACTTCCAAGAAACAACAGCGTTTCCACAGGGCTGGCTGGGAGAGGCCATGGAGGGGATGGAGAGGATGGAGAGGTGGCACTGTCTGTCAGGGAAGGAAGTAGTGAAGCTCCCGACATCATGGTTCCAGCCAGGGGTTCCCCTGCATCGCTGCCCAGGGCCGAGGGAAACCTTCTGCCAAATGTCTTGGAGGAGAATTTGGAAAGTTGGGTTTGCCTCTTCCCACCCCAAAAAAGAGAAAAAATTATGAAGTGTTCAGTTGTAAAGAAACCCCCATATGTAATACTTCTTTTTTTTTTTTTTTTTTTTTAATTTGAAGCAACGGAATTATTGGTTCTGTTCAAAGGAAAATGTAAAGTATAGTGACAAGCCAGTCACATCCGAAAGCCTCTCCCATTTGTGATTCAAGGAAATGGTTTCTTGCATAATGGTAAATTACTTTATTAATTTATTTGGTATTTCCAATCCACCAAAAAATCTCAAGTACTACCTTGTGTTGACACTGTCACAGAATAACCATGACAAGTCATTCCTACTCTGCAAAATTGTCAGAGGAGCAAAAGACCAGAGATTTGTTGACTTGTCCAGCTCTGCACCTGGAAAACCAGGGTGGTGCTGAGGCAGATCCTGGCCCTGCATACCATCTCTGGGCAGGGGCAAAGCACCTCTCTGAAAAGCAGTTTTTAAGAACAACATTATACACAACAAAGCAAAAAGCACTGACTTTTAAACTTTTTTTTTAACAGGACAGCCCCCCCCCACCCCCCCCTTTTTTTTTTTCTTTAATATCTACAGTGATACCTTCTGGAGTTCAATGTATTTGGCTGCTGATAGATTCAGGCTGTCAGAGGGAAGTCCTGCCAGCTGGCATCATGCAGGCAGCCTCAGCATCAGAGAGATGAACAGTACTGCGGCTGCACTGGGAGCTCGAAGGACAGGGAAGAAACCCTTAAGACTCAAAGTCAATCCTTTGCAAGGCAAGGATTGAGATTTCTGGCATTGCTGACATTCTGCTCCTTCTGCCTGTGTTTCAGGGGACTGCCTTTAGCTAACTGGTGGGGTGCTATGTCTGCAACAGGAGTCCCTGCCATGTGCCATGAGCCACCATGAGGCCACCGGGCTGGGGCCACTGGGGGGCTGGCGGGTGGGAGGTCTGTGGGGCTCGGTCTCTCCTTGGCCGGGGAGCAGCACCTCACCCGCCACAGACCCGGGGCAAACCCAGCGCTTGTGGCTGCTCCCCAGCATTTGCAGAAGCCTTTGAGAACTGTGACTGATGGGATTGAGCGAGTGTGTGGCTCTTATCTGCCCCTACAAACGTCCTGCTGGGGCCAGCAGCCATAATCAGCAACACTAGTGAGGGTGTCTGATGAGTGGGGGCAGAGCAAAGATCCTGTCTGAGCTGCATGGCAGGAGGGGACGGTGAGGGGACCCAGCGCTGCTTCAGTCACCTCAGTCCCCACTCAGTGCTCTGCTCTGAGCTGCCTCATGGACTGAATCATCCCGTTGCCCAGCTCTTCCAGCCATCTGGCCACTGAGCCACATCTCGCTGCTTCCTCCACCCCGATGACATATGCCAAGTTCAATACAGCTTCTTCTACAAAGTTCAAACAAGCTCTATGAGTTTGACCTTTTCTAGGCCAAAAAAAAAAAAAAAGAGAATAGAAAGAAAGTCCTGGGTCTGCTGAGAGAAGTAGTATTCACAGATAAAACAGATGTGGTAAAGCCGAATAGAGTTGGCTGGACACCTTTTGACACAGTAATTTCATTAAAAATAATGCAATTTCATCAAAATCTTCAGGAGAAAGATGCGAATTTGGGTATAATCTCACTTCAGAAGAAAGAAGAAACATGTACCCTACAAAGCCCCCCATTTCCCCATTTGTCCCTTTTATGACAGAGTATTTTCCTCCTTCTTGGTGAGTTTTCCTTTATACTTTAACAAATCCCAGTACAAGTAAACAAAAAACCCCTTATGCAGTGTGCAAACTGGTGGGTGCTGCAGGAGGAGTGGGGGAACCCGCTGCCTGGAGCGTTCACAGGGCGCTGCCCTGATGAGGACCTGCGAAGCAGCAGGACAAAACAGGGCAGGAGACTCCAGAGAGGGCTCAGGCACAGACCAAGGTCTGGGGTCCAGAGCATCCCCCCGCCATACCCAGAGCACCCACAGGCTCTCCTCAGTCCCCAAATTTCCTGAGCAGGAGGGAGGCACTGGGCACACCCCAGTTTCTTGTCTCCTTCATTTTTGGATGTGATGGCACAGAGGGAGGATGCACAGTGGGATCTGGACTTCTGTAAGGCTAAAATTGTTTTTTTCAGGGCCTGAGTGTAGGTAGGACACAGCCCAGCAGCACAGGTGGCAAAGGCAGGAGAGAGGGATGGCATTCGGAACTGTCTTTCACTTGAATGCTGTCCACTTCGGTTTGATGGAGCAGGTCTGGGGATAGCATCAGGCAGTCAAACATCTAGAGTCAAAATTTAGATTTCTGCTTTCTAAATGAAATGAATCTCAGTGTACTTTAGCAAAACTTCAACTCATTTTTTTTCTCAAGACTTTTCTGAGGGAAAAAAAGTAAAAAATGCAAGCTAAATTTCATTTCATTCCACAAAGCTTGACTGATTCAAAATTTGGGGGGGAGCAGAGGAAGGGAGGGCAGCCATTTTTTCTTTATTTCTCTATATTGCTAAAAAATCCAAGTTTTTTCTATCAGATCTCTGCCAAAATGAGTTTTTCCTGGATTTTCAGAAAACCCTTCTGCACTTCAAGCCCTCCTTGCAGTTTCCTGTCACCATGTGCTGGTCAGCTCCCTAATAAAGAATTGCATTAGACTGGGCATCTAGCTATAGAAATCAATATGAAATTAATCTTTGCAGGTGAGCCTTCCCCAACATGCTGTATGAGGTGGGGGGCTCAGGAGAGCTCAACCTCTGCAATACCACCCCACTTCCAGTCCCCATGGGGGCAAAGGAAAACTGCCCCTGGAAACAGCCTCACCTGGGACTGTTCTGCCTGATCACCATCAGCTATTTTGCTGCAGATTATTTTGTTGGAAATCACTTGGCCCTGGGGTCGGCAGGGCACGACACCAAGGGGATGGGCTGGGAGGGTTCAGCAGCCCAGCAGACAGCCTGAGCACACTGGGGGGGCTGCTTAGATGCTATGCCATTCAACACACCTGCTGAGGAGGTTTTATAGTTATTCCCCTTTTTGATGGATCGCTAGGTGATTTTTCTTTGCTTTGGAATGAGATGCAGAAAGCTTGACAAATGGCGGGGAGAAAAATTTCTCAGGCCAGAATAATTCAATTTTATTGTAATTTTTCGCTACGCTCCACGTTTCCTCGAACTTGCTGGGAGGTGAAAATCACTTGCTGGAGGGTGTAACACATGGAAAACCTCAGAAAGCTTACTGGAGCTGGCTGGTCTCTGCCCTGACTGCACCATCAGGGTGGGAAATGCAAATTAAAAGGGCTCTGGGTGGTGTGAGGTTGGTGTGCACTCCCCAAAATTCTGATCTGGGACCTGGACCTGAAAGGGAGACCCACATATCTCTGGCAAGTGTATATTTCCTTGGCAACACCCATCTGGTCTTCGCTCTACAGCTCCAGCCACCGCCACGTTCCCTTCTAGGTAACAGCATTTTCTTCTTAAAATTCCTGCTGGAATTTCTGGTGAATGAAAAATTTCCCAGTCCCCCAAGTTTGGGAGCTGGAGATACATGACAGCGACTGCTCCCCCGTGTCACATGGGGGTGGCTTGTTAAGTCCCTTTCAATTCTCTGCCATTAAGAAGGATACAGAAATGAAAAACACCACTAGTTTTTTTTTTTTTGTCAGTTTATCACTGGAATGTCCAAGGGACACTCTAGGCAATCAGAGAAAGATAAAAATTGCTTGGAAAGAAAAGTCAGCCCACCATTCCCTGGTGTGATTATTTTCAGCCCTTTGGACCGAAAAATCAGTGCTGGAGTGTGAAGGATGATGGCGTGTGAGCTGAGCAGAGGCACCCCTGGCTCGGGGCGATGCTGTCTCCCCCCAGGTGCTCCTGGCTTTGAGGACAGCAGACCACCTTTGGGGCTGCAAGCACCCCATTGAAACCCATCCTGCTACCCAGGGCTGGCTGGCATCATCCATGCACAGCTCTGCCCCATGGGGCTTCTGATTTCAGAAGGGATTGAGCATCTCTCACTGCCATGATTTTTGGAAAGAAGAGGCGCCGGTGCCCACTTGCTCAGGGGATGTGTCTCTTTGAAGGTCTCTCAGTGCCTCTGTGCTTTTAAAAGCCTTATGGACTTACGCCACTGGAGAAGAGGAGGAGGAGCAGGGAAGATAAATTAAAATCATGAAATTGGAAGTACCTCAGCAAGCACTGGTAGCAGGACACAAAGACGAGCAGGAGGCTCCTGTGGCAGGACAGGCAGCACAACACGGGCAGCACAAGACAGGAGAGGCTGTGCACAAGAGCTCTCCTTCAGTCCCCTGGAGTGAAAATATGGCCCTGTCCCCTCGAGCATCCATGTGTATGTGTGCAAGGGCCTGTGCATGCCCACAGGACATCTCCTTGGCATCGCTCCCTGCCCGTAGTGTGGGATGGTCCAGGGGCCTCCTCGGGTTGGCAGTGGCAGCTATGGATGATGACTCCCTGCTGATGGCAATTTCCAGCTTGGCCAATTTTTCTGCCTCTTGACTTACGCTTTATTGATGTTAGGCAGCACTATTTTTTAAAATCGAAATGTCATGTAATGCTTGAATCAAGTGTCTTATAAAAAGCTGGAAGGCTAAATATAGTTAATTTGCACAGTAACCTTTACCTGCCAAGCCAATGTAAGTTGGCAGGAGAACCACAGCTTTGCTTGACGGGGAAGCTGGGGGGCTGGATTTTAGCTCCTCTGTGTATAAAGGCACTCAGAGAGGGAGGAGCAGGCAGAGGAGCCTGGGGGTTATGGTGGCAGGAGGTGGGTGGTATGGGCAGTGCCCGGTGGGGATGATGGGTACCACAGAGGTCAGGTAGTTTTGGAAGGATGCAAACTGCACCGGGTCAGCTGGCCTGGGGGAGAAAAAAACCATCAGCCTTGCTGGTGCGGGGTAAAAGACAGGGTGTGGGGTAAGGTGAGGTGTGTGGGAAGGTGATGCTGCCCTTCTCTGGCTGTCAGAGCTGGATGCTGTTTTGCCTCAGGCCATTCACAGCATGTCTTCCTTCTCCAGTAATAGGATTTGGGAGCTTAGCTACCTTTGTGCAATAATGACAGCTCACCCCAGAGTCTTTCAGGCATGGCTGCTTGGCTGCCTAAAAGCCTGGAAAACTGCTAATGAAAACTAATTCCTGGCCGGAGAAGCAGCACCCAGCGCACCTTGGAAGGGACGTTTGGCTGCAGGCGCGTCCGCCCCTCCTGCACATGCTGCCCGTGGGGGTTGCTGCTGCCTGCGCGGCCGCCAGCCCCCCACCACCCTGCAGCCTGTGGGGTCCTTCGGGGATGGCAGCTGCTCACCCCGTGTCCTGCCACCCGTCCTGCTCCACAAGGCTCTCTGGCACAACCCTGCAGGGAGCTGCAGAAGGGCAGGGGCACTGATGGCAGCTGCAGAGCCCTAGCAAGGAGGGCATCTCTAGCAGCAGGAGAGCTTTCAATCTCACAGGAAAGGCTTAACAACATTCAGAGGCTGGAGTATTTCTGGCTGGAAATGAGGAAGATGTGAGCGTGCAAAAGCCTTTGGCTTTCCTACACCCAGGGCCTGGCATCCATCCTGACCTCCTTGCAGATGCCCACACAAAAGCTCATGTTTTATTTAGCCCTCCTGGCCTACTGAAGCAGTATTTCCTACCCTCAGCTCCCTTCCCACCCAGCCGTTTCCCTCTCTGCTCCTTCAACACAGCGTGACCCCTCCCTGAGTGCCTGCTCTTGGTACCCAGTCTCTCTGCCCCAGGCACACAGCCTATCTCTGCCCTGCAAGTGCTGCTTAGTCTAGAGAACAGTTTGGGGGTTTTTTTTGCCAAAAAAGAAGATGAACTGTGCAATTATTATCCTAATGGATGTGACACGTTCTCCACATACTGACACATAACATATGGTGCAAGATTACATCCCTCTAAATGATTCACGCAGTTCATCACCACCGTGATTATCTGCTCTTTTCCAGAGCCATGTCTTCCCATGCAGCTACAATTCACGACCCTCCCCCTTAGCTCCAGCTGCTGTGGCATTTTCAGCCTTAGGTAGATGTCAGGTAGCTTTGCCCATTGTACCAGTCGTCTCCAGCCCATCTACTCGTTCAATGAACCCAGCCCAAGAGCATGGATGGCTTGTCTTCACTCCTTGCCTTTTAATAGCAACCTTTGTCCAGGCCAGGGTTTCCCTGCCAGCACCTTCATGATGAGGCTGTAAAGGTTGGGGACACATATCCCACAGGTGAGGTGGTTGGAGCAGTTTACCCATGAGAAGAATTTATTACTCCTACAATGGAATATTCCTTCAAGGAAAAAGTATTCATTGAGATACAAATTCACCATCCCCTCTGCAGAAGATATACCCATTTTCCCTGTACAAAGCTCCAGTAACCTATTTGTAAGAGCACCACTCGACAGCGATATCTCCAGCTCCCCAGGAAAATTAGTGTGCGTTAGCACAGAGCAGTGTATGGGAACAGAGAGCAGCATCCTGGCCTTGCTTATCCTTGGGACATTCAAGAAAAAATTAATACAATTTAAGTTTTCTAATTCACACATTTTGCTGGGGAACTTTAAATGGGTTTTTAATATAGAAGCCTGGTCGGCAGCATGTGAATCAAGAGAGCCTCTTGGGGCATTTACCAACAGTCTGCTTTAATAGAAAACCTATACCACGGTGACACGCAAAGCCTCGCATTAAGGAAGGCAAGGTAACGATGCTATATGCTGCTCACTTATAACCAAGAGCTAATTATCCGATGAATTCCATGGGAATGGAACAGATATCAAATTATTTAAGATACTATGGACAAAAAGCTCTGTTAAAAAAACATTGCTCAGGTGGCAAGTTAAGTACTCAAATGTTGAGAAAGGCCAGATTTGTGGTTCCTGTGCAACTTTAATTTTACTCCATGTGCACTGGAATGAGAGAAAGGCCCCAGGAGAAAGGAGTAAGAGATCATTTAACTAAACACTGCATCGTAATGTAAATGGGGGCAGAATGAAGGTCAAACCGACTACCATAAAACTAGCCTTGCCTAATTTCTGAAGCTTGAGCTTGCAGCTTTTTAATGGAGACTTTGGTAAGATTTCCCAACCTCTTTTTTTAAAGTTTTCTAATGGCTGAAAAAAAAATCAAGGGAAAGGAGGGATGATGCGCAGGTCCTTCCTGTGCCTTCACCTCACCAAGCTAGCTGACTTGTAGGGCAAGGAGCAAGGCCAGCAGCTCCAGTCCTTAATTGACTTGACAGCTTCAGCTGGGGTTTCGGACTAATAAACTTCCACTGACAGATCTCTCTCATCAGACAGAAATTCTTGTTATCCAAATTGCTCCTCTGCAGCGCTGGGCCTGAATCATTTATGTCTCTCTAAAATACATTGAAAGATCATCAGTTGCCTCCAAAGCCATTTTTTGGGTGGTTCATCCTCCTGGGGCCATGCTGCTGCCTGAAGTCTGCCTGCCCACTGCCCTGCCTGTGATGTGCGTGATGCTGGAGTCATTATGGGCTGTGCGATCCCTCCTTTCCCTGGCCTTCCTCACACCTGGGACATCTCCTCCTGAGTAAAGAAATGAGCACCACCCCAGCTTCTCCTGAAAAGCCCAGCAAGTGCCTGTACACTATTTGCAAAGAGCCTTAGATGTCCTCAGCTGTACCCCTACTACTTCTCAGTCTGAAATCCTCCCAGAAATCAAACAGGAACCTTCCAGGCATTTGAAATTCAATATAACCCAATTTCAAAGCTGCCTGGACTTCTGTGGGGAGCTGTTGTCTCACCTGCACGGTCTCCAGCTGTGCATTCCCTATAGAGTCATTTGGTCTCCAACCATAAATTGCATAGTGAGAATGTGGCCTCATCTCAGCCCTGACAGGTTTGGGTACAAGAGAGTATTTCAGGGTATTACCAGCCTCTGGCAAGAGGTGCAAGCCAAAGCAGCCACCAGAAGCCTGTCCAGAGACACTGATTTAAAAATATTTATCTCTAGTAAATATTGTTTAACATCCTCAACATCAGTTAAAAATGAACTGGGGAGTATTTCCCCCATCAGAGGAGCAAGATGAGTAATTAGCAATAAAAACCAAAATCCACCAACAGCCAGAGTGCAAAAATAGACAGCAGTCAATAGGAAATGCAGCGAATTGATCTGGGAAGCAAAAGCAATGAACAGAACAAATCCCTGGTCCAAAGGGGCAAGAAAACAGCAAAGGGGATTTTTCAAGCTCTGAAGGAAGCCGAGCAATGGGGAGCTAGGGACCGTAATCCAGAGTTATCCTGATGTAGAAAAGTCAGAGGTGGACAGTAACTATTCCTGGTTTTCCTATGGAGCGCCCCGGCCCCAGCAGGAACAACCTTGCCCCCACAGCCCCCCATGAGCTCCTGGCTCCCCGTCCCATTGCCTCCCAGGGGTGACCATTCCTGCACAGCCAGCAGCCTGCCAGCTTCTCTACACCAGCTCCGTATAATTGCTCTTGCAGCTATAAATAATCTTTATCTCCCTCTCCGTTCTTCCCATGACGTTCCCTGGGATGCAGAGACATGGCTTCCCCGTGACTCAGCCCCTCGGCACTGCTCAGCCTGTGCCACCATCACTCTGCCTGTCCCTGGGGTGCTGGCATGTCTCTGGTGGGTGGCCGAGCGGCAAGGATATACTGGGGACGATGGGGTGGTGGCTTTGTCCTGTCTCTACAGCTGTGCAGAGCGGTGTACCAACCACGTGCCATATCCACAGGGATGGATTTGGAGGAGGGGGAAGGAATTTCAGGGAGGGACACTCTTTTTAGTGAGCTTTGTTTGCGAAGTGGAAAAAAAGAAAAAAGAAAGGAAAAAAAAAAAAAAGACAAATGAGCATTTTCTTTTCCCTCCTACTGATGGAAGCAAAGAGAGCTTGCGGTGATTTGTCTCCACATTTTGCTTGTCTAGAAGGAAAGCGCTAAGAAACTGCTGTGTTTTCACCAACTCCTCCCCTTGCCGTAAGAAAGCATCACTTGACTCAAACGGTTGGCATCCCTCTAAGAGCAGTGCCTGCCTTCCCCTGGCACCAACAGCCGCAGGAGGCACCGCGCCGGGGAGTGCCTGGGGGACAGGCAGGGAGGTGCCTGGTGAGGGTGCAGCAAGCAGTGCTGGGAACTGCAAGAGGAGCTGGGCACCGTCCTCACACTTGTTTTCCCAAGGCATGCCAGGTCTTGGCACCTCGAGGGCATGTCTTGGCCATGGCTGAGGCCACAGATGCAGGAGCAAGGTGCATCACTGGCATGAGCTCAGCCACCTCCTCACCCCAGCCCTCGCTTGGGGCGGGTTTGGACACGGATGCACCCCAGAGAGCCCACGGGGACAGGCAGTCGCTAACAGACACGAAGAAACCTCTCAGTGAAACATTGCTCTCCGGAGAACCACTTTTTCAGCAGCAGATGTGAGATTCAAAGTCATTTTTTCCCCTTCCATTTAAGGAGATACCAATAAAGAACAAGCACAAAACCACATTGTGGTCCCATTTTTCAGTTTAGAGGAACGTGGGAATTGCACCATTTTCTAGGAAAGTCACAATCCAAATGCCCAGATTTTGAAAAAGAACTTTTGCCCTGAAAACAGCTGCTTTCATCAGTATCAAGTGGGGGAAAAAAACCACAAGGATTTCCACAGGCAATTTCGTGGCTCTTTGGGAGCATCAGCCACTGTTGGGTGCCCAAGTGTGCTCGGTGTCACCCCATTCGAGAACACCGCCCTGTGTGTCATCTCCCTGGACACTCAGCCCTGGCCGCTGTCCACCCACCAGAGCATCCCAAACTGGTAATTGGGAGCTAACTGAATCCACTGGTGATTACCTTCCCCCCTCCTGCTCCCTATTTCCACCCTGGAAAGCTGCTCTGTTTTGGACTGAGAGCAGCAGCTGAAATTATCAGTGCTAATTCCCTATGGCTCTGTTTATTAGGCCAGAGGACTTCCCCAGAGTAATCAAACCTAGCCAGAAATTGCATTAAACCCACAAAACAAACACTGGTGTTTGCAGCACAAAGCCCTTCCTGTCTCATTAAGATCAATTAGGTTGTCTTGAGCAAACTTTCCCCTTTCTTTCTGCTAATCCTGGACCATTAAGCCCATCCTCCACCTAAACAAGCTCAGCAGCAAATCTGAAGGTGAAAAATACCCGTGCATCACTGCCGTTGCTTCCAGGCAGGCTCTCTCCGAAGCTGGTTGCAAAGATAAAGGCATCAAGGTAGGGTGGGTAGCCAGGACACCTCTCTCACTCCCCTTCCCTCCTCAGGCATAGACATGTCCTCTCCGTTGCTCTCAGGACTATCTCAGCTTACCCGACCACAGCGTGGGCTGCAGGAGCCTCTCTGAGTGCGTGGTGTGGTCTGGAAGGCAGTTCAGCCTGTGTTAATGCCTTGTGGTATTTATTGCAGGCCACAACAAAGTCTTCCGGGGCCAAAAGTCCCAGCTAGTGTAGAGCAGCACAGCTCATCTGTGTCTCTGATTTACACGGAGCATCTGCTGCAAGGGGAAGGGAGGAATACATTAAACCACCATAAATTCAGATGGCAGAGCAGCCCTGACAGCCCCAGTTCCCCAGCAGCCAGGGTTAGCTGTCCCTGGAAGCGTGCAGAGTCCTGGGAGAGGACAGCCCTGAGAGAGAGGAAAGGAGAAGGGGTGCTGGCTGGTCCCCCTGCACCAGCTGTGAGTGGCCTGGAAGAGCTGCCATCCCAGGCTGCACCCTGACCCTCGCGGGCTGCACACAGCAACAGAGCTGCTGCAGCCCAGTGCGGGGGGATGCTCGGAGGCATCAGAGGAGCTGGGGTCCCAGACCCAGAGTACTGTGCACATCCCCTCACTCCAGGCTGTAAGGACCACATGCAAATTCCCAGCCTGGCGTCAGTGACCGGTGGCTGGAGGTAAGCACCTAAAGCAGGGACTTCAACTGCAAGCCCTTAGATCTTCAGCCTCCGTCCCCCACCTCCCTGCTGTGTAAAAGATCACTTTCTTGCGGGCATGGCTGAGCATCACACAGCGCAGAGCAGACATGGCTTTGCTGGGAGCCAGCAAGAAAAGGAAAGACATAATGAAACTCCTGACTCAGGCTGCAAACATCGCATAATGAAATTAGCCCCCCAGTCCCAGGCTGTGAACTTCCTGCAGAGCAGGCGGGCGCAGACTCCAGCAGCATCCCTCTGAGGGTACAGCAGCAGCGCCAGCTCACGTCCAGGGGCATTCACTGGGCCCTGCTCAAGGCTGGGCATCCTTTGAGCTCTCCACAAAATCACTTCCCCAAACTGCTCAAGGCTTGTGGCTGCCAGCACAAACTTGTGGGGTTCGTACAGGGAGGGAGCTCTCTGCACCTGAATGGGGACAGCAAGCTCGTGTGCTCAGACACGTGTCCTATTTCCATCAAACTTAAACATAGCAGGACTTCTGTAGGGGTTTCTGTATCACCCCAGGTTCAACTGGAAGAGAATATTCTCATTCCCAAATGAGAGCAGCCTGGCACAGGAGCACACACATGCCAGGCAGCTCCTGGATCCTGGTGCTCGGTATCCCCAGCCACAGAGAGAACAAATTTGCGACTGCTTGTGAGCCCAGGAAGTCACTCAGAGGGGATGCTGCAGGGGAAAGATGATGTTAATTCAATGGGGAGGGTGTCTGTGTGTTTCTTGGGGGTGGAAAAGGAAGAGGGAGGGGAGCTGCCCCTGCCAGATCTGGGAACCACTGGAGAATCTGATAGGATTTCTGCTAGAAGGCAAATAACATCAACCAGCCTCCAGAGATTGTTTGTTTTCTCAGAAATCTTAACATGCAAGAACTGGAAAATAAATAGCAATCCTAGTGAACCACAAAAGTATCTTTTTTTCCTCTTTTTTTGGAACCCAGGAGAGGCGGCTGTGCAGGTCTTGCCTGCTTACCACACTAGGTGCTGAAAGGAATGCCTGCAGAGGGAGGACCAGGAGTCATATAGATGCAGGAAAAATGACAGGCTTATGTGGCCTGCTTAAAGGTTTAAACTGAAAACCAGAATTGGAGCCTGGTTCTGCCCTGGCATGTCTAGAAGCCGGTGTGGGATATTCCTCCTCCACTGTGCTCATCCCAGCCCTCTGCTCCATCTCTTGGCTGGCCCAGCCGTGCAGGCAAGGGGCAGCATCTCTGCCCTGAAGGTTGGCTGCACAGGTACCTTTATGGGACTAAACTGACATAGCAAAGCTGCCACTTAAAGAGTCAGGAGCAGATGGTGTCACGCACATACGCGCTTGCATTTTCCCCTTCCATCAGCAAAGCTGCTAAACGCCTTGATCCCGCATGGAGGATGTTTGCTGAGTCCTTCTTTGAAAGCTTGGTGCAACCCAGAGGGCCTGTACTTGCAAGGTTACGGGGAGGAAGGAGAAGCTTTGCAATGTGAGGGTGAAGCAAAAAAGAGGTTCGGCCAGTGGCACATGAAGTAATGGATGGAGCAGAAGAGCCATGGTGAAGTGCTCAGGCCGTTTTGAAGAGCAGCCTCTGCACTGAGCCCAGGAGAAATCCACAGGGATCCACCCAGGAGAGCGACAAGTGTGAGGTGCTTTGCAAATGGGCAAAGCCACTGTCTGAAAAATGGAGTGTTTGCAACTAATTATTTTCAGTAACTGACCAGCTTTAAGGATGGTTGAATAATATTTGTCAGATAAATTATTCATGATTTCTTTCCACTGATCAGCAAATCAATTAGCCACAAACCTCTCTTCAATTATTCATCCAGCTCCAGCAGGATAAATGGAGAGATTTATGTCACAGTCAACCAGCTAACATATATTTCCGAACAGGGACCCTTAAAATCCTTAAACCTTGTTCTGAACTGGCTCAAATGACCCAGCACAGTTAAACTCTCCGGGCTCATGTCCTGTATGCTGCCTGCTGCCTGCTCTGTGATGTCTCCTGCCGCCCAGCGTACCTGGGAGCTAAGGCAGCATGAACCTGCGGGCACGGGACACGGAAAGACACGGTCTCGGGAGGTTCAGCAGGGCTCACAGGTGATCTGGAAACACAGCTGTGCTCCATGATGAAGAAACGGGTAGATATGGCCAAGTCAAATACAAGACCTGGTGCGGCAGTAACTGGATAAGCAGCCTGCGTTGTGCATGAGGTCCGGTGTGATGACGTACAAATCTCTCCAGCTATAAACTCCATGATACGGGCCTGTTGGAAAGTTGCGTTTCTGCAAATTAACCTCTACTGTTACAAGTCACTGTAAAAGCACTCTCACACCAAAGTTAAGGAGTGTTGACAATATTAAGCTGCACAGTAAATGCAAGTAAGAGTTATTAGACTAACAAATAACCAAATTAGCATAAAAGCAGGCTTTGCCTCACTGGAGTAGCAGCCTTAGAGGTTGTGTAAGTGAAGCATAATTCAGCATAAGTGTGGTAAGTGACCAGGACTGCACAGAGAGATCTCTAAATTGCTCTGCTTTGCAAGACTTCATGTCCCAACTATATTGGTGTTCCAACTCAGAAGTGATGCCTTCCTGCCATACCTGGCACGGCCACAGGTCCCTCTTAGCAATCGCAAGCATTGCTCGTTAATAGGGTTAGAAATTAGGGTGGTGGCTGGCCCGCATAGATAAAGTGGGTCCAGATGTAGGAGGGCAGCTGCTGTATATGCCAGGCAAAGCTTCTTTTCCTACAGCGATGTAGGAACAGGCGCAGGAATAGCAAGGCACTCCAGGGGAAAAGCATCACTTGCAGCTTTGATTGATCGGGTTAGTGGATTAAGCTTATATGCATATAAACACACTTGCTGCCTTAATCTGCTTTCATTCAGCTGCCTGAGAGGGCCCCCTTCCCACACAGTCCCACCCAGAACTGCAGAGGGTTCGTTCATTTGGAGCAGCTTTGGCTACAGGCAGGAGGCTGTGAAGGCACCTCCTCAGCTGGCACTCACTCCCCTGGGGATGCGTGCCCAGCCCAGCGTGGTGACCCGGGGCAGGGCAACCTCCAGCCTTTACCCGGGTCCGGGTTTGATAATTTTCCTAACGCAGAGGAGCTGTAGCCGCACCAGGGAGCTGAGCCAGTCAGCCGCATCAGGGGTAACTGCTGCTTGAGAGGCACCGGGAGACTCTGGGCCAGCCAGTTGTGCATCTCACAAGGGTCCCCCAGTCATGCTACAAAGGGACAGTGATTTCCTTTGCAAAGAGTGAAGGTGCAAACAGTTCCTGTTTTGCAAAGTGCTGTGAGCCTGCAGGTAGGACAGGTGTGAGCAGAGCTGCAGGCTTGCATCCTTCTGCCCTTCACCTTTCAGTGCTGCACGTCCTGGGTGATGAAGACAAAGAGCCAGTTCTCCTGGATCACTGGTCCTGCACCCCTGGAAACACTCAAACTGAGACTGGATGTCTGGGACAGGACTCGCCACACGTCAGTCGCTGCTGTCAAAAGCCAAGGTCTGTGGAGCTGAGATTTCTAGTGGCATCAGTTCCCACCCCTGTCACCCGCACACAAAGCCCACCTATGGCAGGGTGACCTCGGTGCTGCTGGGGTCAGAGCTGCCACAGCGATGTCCCTGGTGAAGCATCGTACCTGTGGCTGGGCAGGGCTGGGAGAGGTAGGAAGGCAGGGGCAGGAGTGGGGACTGGAAAACTGATCCTGAGACAGGGTGTGTGACTGGCCTGGGCTCCCCATGGGATGGTGCGGGACCTCTGCTATGGGGGGACAGGCTACAGGGTGGGGGAAAGGACTGGGCAGCCCCCTCCCCATATTCCAGCAGACGGAGTTCTGGGCACTGGGGCTGATCACAGCTCCCCAGGATGGTGACAGGGAGTCCTGGGCTCTGGCTCTGGCACTGAGATCAGCTCCAGGGGTTGGGGCTGAGGGCTCCGGGGCTCTAGGACCGACGGCAGCCCCCGGGGATGGGGATGGAGACGGGGAGCTGCAGGCAGGGCTTCTGGGCTCTGATGTCGCCCTTAGGTCCCAGGGATGGGGACGGGTGTCCCAAAGTCTGGGACCCGTCCCAGCCCCCAGCCACACGGGGACGCGATCCCGGAGGACGCGTTGCTCTCGGGTGCCGGGAACGGGGACGGGGGTCCCCGGCCGCAGGATGGCGGTGGAGGAAACCCCAGCTCCCGGGAACGGGGGTGTCCTGGGGGAACGGGTGTGTCCCGGGGGACGGGGCTGCGCCGGGCTCCTGCGGGCAGAGTGGTGGGCTCGGGGGGGAGGGCGGTCCCAGCCCCCGCCGGGCGGCGGCCAGTCCCCCCCGCCGCGGCGCGGAGGGGGCGGTGGGGACGCCCCCCCCCCCCCCTCCCGCCGCACCGGCGCACCGCCCCGCCGCCCGCCCCCTGCGCGCCTCCCGCGGACGGCGGAGCGCGGCGCGGGGCCGCGGGGCCGGCGGCGGGCGGCGAGCGGCGGCGGGGCGGCCCGCAGCCCCCGACGGCAGCGGCGGCGATGCGGCGAGGCGGGGCGGCGGGCGGCCAGGCGGGGCGGCGGGCGGCGCGGCGGGGGCGGCGGGCGCCGCGGGGCTGAGCGGCGGGCGGCCGGGGCTCCGCGGCCCCGGGGAGCGGGGAGCAGCCGCCCGCCCGCCCTCCCGGCGCCGCACCCGGCACACGGATTTACGGCGCGGACTGCAGCCTCTGGAGCGGCCCCCGCAGGTAAGGCACCGCCGGCAGCACCGGGGGTCCCCGCAGCCCCCGCGGCGCGGCGCGGCTCCGCTCCGAGCATCCCCCCCTGCGTTCGCGCCTCGCCGGGCTCCGGACGCGGCACAAGTTTCCCCCGTTGCGGTCCCACCGGGCACCGGCTCCCTCCACAACCCCCCTCCGCCGCTCCGCTATCGGTTGCTGCAGGGATGGGGTGCCCCGGGCTGCGCCCCCCCCCTCCCCCCTTCGCCAGCCGCTCGCCCTCCCCTCCGCTCCCCACTGCGCCCCCCCGGCGGGGGCGCGGCGGGGGCGCGGCGGGGGCCGGGGTCCCTCCCGGGCAGCGCCGCGCACCGGCCGGCCGCAGTGGCGGGGGGTGCCGGGGGGCTGCGGCCAACGCGCCCCCCAGAAGGAGGGTGGGCGGCCAGGTCGCGGCGGGGGGAGCGGAGCCGGGTGCTGGGGCTGATGCGGGAGAAGCCTCTGTTGCTTTTGGACCAAACTTGGCTGCGGGAAACCTGCCCTCAGCCCTGCAGCCCCGGGGTGGAACCCGTGGGACGGGGGTGTCCCCGAAGGGCATGCCCTGAGCCTCCTGCTGCTCGGGGTGACGGGTGCCTCTCCTTGGCCGGTGGCCGTCCCGGTCTCAGGGATGCTCTCCGGCTAGGCCTCAGCCGGAGGATGCGAGAACCGCCCTTTGGTCTGTGTCCTCCCCAGGGAAAGCCCCCTCCAGCCCTCCTCGCAGCGGGGCCGAGGGTCGGGGGGCTCGCCTTGCGGGCTGGGGGTGCTCCCGGTCTCCGCGTTGGACACCCTTCGCCTTTGCAGCCAGCCTCAGAAAGCGAGCGTGGGAGAGGTGGCATTGCCTGTGGGAGAGGTGGCAGAGCCCGCGGGAGGGGTGGCAGAACCCGGCTGTCACCGCACACCCCGGGGCACGGGGAGGAGGTCGTCCCTCCCCTGGGGATGCTGAACGGGTCCTGAGTGGAACCTTCCCCTCTCCTACCCCGGTAGCGCTGCCCCCCCGCAGACCTGATGTGCATGGGAGAACGTGGGTACTGCTGGGGGTCCAGCCTCCCTGGAGCTGTCGAGTGTGGATTTTACTTGGGGTGACTTTCCTGCGCCTGGAATATCCCGGTTTGCAGCCTTTTCCCCCTTTTTCCTGCACGGTGGCAGACTGTCACCATCCGTCGGGCAGACAGGCTGTGCAGCTGAGCCGTGACTTCCCGTGGGTGTGTGTGGGGTATCGATCCGTGGCTGCGCCAGAACCCATGGGGAAGTTGTGCTCAGCTTGGCACATCACCCTGGGGAGCCTGATCCGATGCTCCTGAGCCAGAGGGGGGTCAGATCTGGAGTCCTCACTCCAGACATGCTACTGTCATACTTCTCGTCGGGCAGCAGGGCAGCTGGCACGAGGGTTTAGGTGTCCCATGGTGGTTTATGCCAGGAATCTGGATGCCTCTTTAGCTGTCAGCTGCCTTCACCTGGGCCCACTGTAATGCCCAGTCCCGGTACCATCCCCTCCACATCTCCCAGGCTTGCTGAGCCTGAGTCCTGGGTAGTTCCTTGATCTGCCAGTGCTGACGCTGTGCCAGGCTGCATTCTGGCTGCGGGATGTCCCCTCCGTGGCCGCACATCACAGGTGGCCCTTGCCTTCTCCCCCGGGTGCCTGCTGGATGCAGAGGGTGCCCTGGGTTCATCTGCAAGAATGGATGTGAGTGCAGGAGTCTGATCACTGCGTGCAAAATCCTCCTCCAGAATTCCCTTTCTCCTGAGCGTCACCAGCATAAGATGAAATAAGCGCAGATCCTGCAGTTTTAGGGCTCTCTACAGGTTTTGCTGCAACGAACAGTAGAACGGGCTGAATATAAAATGGGTTTTTCTCTGTTTCCCAATGCAAAGCTTTTGCCATCAGAATGAAAACAGATGTTTGGCTGCCTGTTTAAGCCAGTTTTACAGAAAACTGCCTCTGGTTAAGACACTAGCAGTACTAGGATCTCCAGACCCGTCCTGTTTAGCTCCGTGACTTCAAAGACTGCCTGAGCGTAACTGTTCTTAAACTCCCCTGGACCTGGCAGAGCCAGGGTTGCTGCCAGAGAGGTATCCCCCTGCTCCCTTTAAAAAATAATAAGGGAAATAAATACAAAACACCGCGCAAATGCCAGAAGAGGGTTTCAGAGCAGTGAGCTGAGGAAGAGAGCGTGGCTTGGCACAGCGTTGCGGGTTGGAGCTCTAGTCTGGAGCCGAGTCCCCGACACGGTGTCCCCGTGTCCCCATCCGGCTCTGGGTGCCCTGCAATGCGCTGCAGGCATGCTGAGGAGCTCTTCAAAGGAAACCCACGGGAGGATCTGGGCCCTAGCTCCTCTGCCGCCTTGCAGTGCATGAAAAAGCGGTGGCAGCAGCGGGATATCCCCCAGGAGCGCCGTGTACACATACCAACCTGGGAGACAGCCCGGCTTATTCAGTTATTTAGCACATAGATCCAGAGAGAGAGTGTTTTCCTATGCCTGTTTTACTGCTTTAACAAATTGATAGATTGCTGCTGTTATTTTGCTGTGGGCCACCTAAAACACAGCCCGTGCACTGTGGTGGAGCTCATCATCTTGCTGGTTTTCTTGTAGCTACTCAGACCATAACACTGCCCAGGGGTGGTGGCAGGAGGGGGGTGCAGGTCCTGCCGCAGGCTCAGGGTGTCCCCATTTGTGCACAGGGGTACAGAGCAAGTTTGCGCTGGCCCCGAGAACCACGGCAGGGCTCTGCTGAATCACAGCTACCTGGGTGCTCCCTCTGCCTTCACAGGTTGCTGCTGGTGCTCTGAGAAGTAGCTTCGTGTGTAAATGGGGATTTCTTCAAAACTTCTGGGAGGAGCAGCTGGCAACGGAATAGCTCTGTGGCAAAAATGTGTGTGTATGTGTGTGTGAACTCCGGTCTAAAAGGGAGAGGGAAAACATCCAGAGTTACGGAACTAATGCAAATGGAGTTGGCTTTCATCTCTCCCTGCAGCATCCTTTGTGGAAGGCATTTGCATTTCCCCAAAGTCAGTTCTTCCCTACCTGTCCCTCAAGCAAATCCAGAGCTATAAAGGAGAGGAAAGCCTTTTCACAAGGTGAGGGGTGGCTCTCCAGATCGGGGGGGAGGTGAACTCAAAATATTTGCGAAGGAAAGCTCTTATTTTAAGGCAGCAACTCTGGAAAGCGCAGAGGATTGCACAGGCAGACAGTGGTGTGCCCCACTATTGAGCACAGGGAGGGGGAGTATTCTGGGGCTCCTACCGGGCCACCACATGCAGGTGACCCATCCGGGAGGGGGACGGTGGGGTTCACGCATGCCTCTGACCTGCCCCTGCCACAACCATGGAAAGCCACCAGGACGTGCTCCTGCGAGCAGGTGCTCAGAGCGGTCCAGCATCACCCCGTTTAGATGTGCTGGGACACCCCTGTGGCTGCCATCTAACAGCCACCTGCCCTGGGGTGCCCAGCTGTCCTCTCCCCCCACCCCCCCCAAGTGGTGCTGGGGGCTGCTGGGGCTGGGGGCTGCGAACAGCTCCCGGGTGGACTGCTGCCATTTCAGGGGAAGCCTCCAGCTCAGGAGAGACACAAACAAAACAGGATTTCATGATCGCTCTAGCAATAGCTATTAGCTATGCTAAAAGGATTAACAGCTCTGCAGGACTCATCAAGTGTTTAAAACATAACTCAAGCATCAAAGACGGCTCTTACAGGCTCACATTTTCACATCAAGTAACTCTGAAAATTCCTATCCAACTTAATTAAAACATCCACTCCGCTTGTTAAAAGCAAAAAAACAAAGGCCTTTTCTCGTTAAGCACCAAGCCATTTTGAAGAGCCGAGTTTACAGAAAAGTATGCAGACTTCTTTGTTAAGGAATCACCTTTGTGAAAGTCTCCTGTCCCCAGACCACTGTGGCTGATTAATCTCAAGCTTTCCAAAAAGGAAATAAATATGTTTTTTTCTTTTTTTTTTTTTTCCTGGCTAGGGACCACAGAAGAAAGATGAAAAAGTGAGAAGAGCTTTGTACAGAAAGTTAGATAAGAGGGTGGGGGAGTGTCAAAACCAGACCTATAATAGGAAACAAGCCACTGAAGTGCTGGTGAAAGTACCTTTCATCTTGGAGGCTCCAAAGTGCTGTGCAGTGCATGAATACACACAAGAGCTGGAAAATAATTGACAACAACCAGCATCATGAGATGAAGTCACCACCTTTGCTGGCAGCAGAGTCACCACAGGCAGGTCACCGGCTCACTCGCCATCAGTCCCTGACTGCCCCTATGCTTGCTTTGCTTGAGGGATTTGTCACTGGTGGTGTGAGCTGGCGCAGCCGAGCTATTCTGCAAGACCCCAGGCCAAAGTTTTACGTGCTGTACTTGTGTGACATTTACATGAGGACGTGTGGTCCTGAGCTGGCCCGGCATGGCTGAGGTGTGATGGTGCTAATCAGCCTCTTCCCTCACGTGGTTGGTCCCGGGCAGCATCATCATCATCTCCCATAGGGTCGTGATTTAATTCTCCTTCTCTGTGATGTGCCCACTCTCGGTGATATTGGGTCATCCCCAGGCTTCAGCATATATCCTTCCTGACACTCTCACCCTCCTCTGCCTCAGAGGCTTTAGTTATTTCAGGTGCCCTAAAATAGGGAGAGGCTCCCCCTGTATGAGTTATAATTGGCATGGTGTCACTGGAGCTATGTGACACAGTATTTAAACTTAGTAAATACTTTTTTGACATCCATAGAGGCCTTGAATATTTTAGGATTTCATCCCATTTTGTTAATTTTGTTGGTTTTGATCAATAATGAAGTAGCAACCCCCCAAAAAGGATTAAATAGCTCCTTTCTTTCTTCTCATTTATGGGTGAGTTTGATTTCTTCCTCTTCACACTGTCCTGTGTGGTCAGAGGGTACGTGGAAGGTCAGTGCTGAGAAATGCCGTCAGGAGCAGAGCTGCTCCTGCTGCATATTCCTGAGAAGATTTGCAGCACACCTTGCCTCTTTCCTTCCCCCTTGGCCATTTTCTCAAGGCAGATTGTAGGACTTGAGCAAACAGCCTCCCACCCCTGGGTACCCTCTGGGCTGCTCCTGGGGACCTGCCACGCTCCGGCGCTGGGGACAGCAAGCTGCAGTCATGCCGGGCTGGTGGCATGGGAAGGTATGTAAGCACAGACTTTATGCCCATGCACTCAGCGCACGGTTGGGATGTGAAATGCAGGAATTAGGAGGTAGACAGGGTTTTTACATCAAGTGTTTATAGCACCTTCCCCGCTTTGTGTCTAGACATAGCTATAAATGAGGGAGAGGGCTATTACCTAGGAATAAAACTACTGAAACCAGCCCTGGAGAGCTTGCCACTGTATTTCCAAGGAACTGGGAGATTCCTTATGATTAATGTAACAATATCGGAGGCTATAAACTCACCACAGTTGGTTACTGAGTCAGGGGACACACTTACAATGTACCTGCCACTTGCAGCTTAGACTAAGCATTAACTATGGTCTCTCGCCAGCCCTTGGCCATTCCTAGGGCTGCCGCTTGCTTACAGATCATGGGTTCAGTTCAAATGACTCCACCAACTGCAATGGCCTAATAAAACAGCCCAGTGATCACCAAGGTATAATTTCTTATTGCAGCGTGGACCAGCGGTGGTGTGGAGGAGAGGAGAGGCCGTGAGCAGAGTCCGGACTATGTAGCTCACTGGAAAACTCTGCCTTCACACTGGCTTTCAGGCAGGGAAAGCAGGAGCACGTGCGTGGGCAGCCTGTGCCACCACTGACCGCTCCGAGCAGTGCCGTGGGTGTGTGTGTGCGTGGTAGTGTGGCGGGGGCCTTCAAGCACCTGTGCAGATGGCAAACGCCTGGCATCTGAACCCAGAAACCCATCCCAGGCCTGACTTGCAAGATCACGCCCAGTAAATAGTGGTGGAAGAAGTTAGACTGCAGGGATCTCATTTTTTTGGATGCAAATTCTTTTCTCTGATCTCTGCTCCTATGGTGTCCAGCACAGCAGGGTCTCAGTCTCTGCCTAAGGCTTTGCAATACTGTTATAGCATCACAAAAGTAATAAAGAAGAGGGTGGACTCCCTGGAAAAATACCATGAAGCAAAGCACTGACATGCTCTTGACAGCAAGAGCACAAAAACTTATTTTTTCAGCTAAGAAAAAGGTCTGAATGATGGAGCGTAGTGCCAGGGGATGTCTCTTCTGAGCCCTCGGTTGAAGGACTGTCATTAGAGCATGAAAATGGGGATGGAAAGGGTCACCTGATGGTTGGGACCTGTTGGGACCTGCTAGCCCATGGCTGACCTGCCTTCTGAGGGAGGAAGGACGGGGAGGAGCTGCAGTGCAAGCGGTTGGTGCAGGAGGCAGCAAGTGGGCAAGTTGGGTCAGCACCTTTGTGTCTGCAGAAGATGCTCCCCAAGTTAGGTTTCCTCCCTAGATTGTGCGCTGTGTCCAGGCTTTGTCCCCCCCGGGAGTTTTCTTATGCCATGCATTCAAGATTAGGAGGCCCTTGGGCAATATGGGCCTCATAAGTACCTAAGATCTATTAAAAGCTGCTCTTCTCATTTGACTCCATAAAGAAAACCATTGGGAATACAGCGACGCTTCTTGGATGTGAGTAAATATTGGCCTTGAATGAAGTCACTGATAATGGGAGATAAGTTATCAACAGCTGTTTAACCTAATATTACTTCCATACAAGATAACACTGAGCTTTTGCAAGAGGTTAATAACGAGATGCAGAACCCAACACTGCATACAAAGACACCTGACAAACTGCAGGCTTAATTTTTCCCCTGGAGCTTTATTACAGCTGAAGGAGCACGTAGCAGGGAAATGTGCTGGTGGGTCAGGCCTGGCTCTGGCAGCAGCCAAAGGTGATGCTGTTGAGCACACGGCTCTGTGCAGGGACCTGGGGGACAAGCATGTTTCCCTGTGGGTCGAGCTCCTCCACATCAGAGGGGCTGGGATGACATCGTTATATGGTTATATTAGCAGAGCTTTTGCTGCTGCTAATCAGGCTTGAATCCCTGTGCTGGGCAGTGCCTGTATTGCACATCCAAGCACAGTGACCGTGGAGCAAAGAGTGAAGGAAGGTAGGTTATACCTGCCATTAATACAGATATTTGGGAGACAGTGTCGAAACACAAAGTGTGCATCAGTTGTAGATCACAAGATCCCCACGAAAGAGAATGCAGCTGATCCCATACAGGATTTTAGCCCACAGTTATGGGTATATTTCCCACATCATCTTAGATGGCTACTGGTTTCTGGTATGTCTGTTACAGCCTGCTGTTGGACCTGTAATTCCACAGGGTTTTTAGAAAGACGAGGTTGGCAAGGGCCAGAAGCACTCAGGGAGATTGGAAAGGCTCTGCTAGTGAGCAGTGTTTGGCTCTGCAGCCAGCTGCACACACCAGACTTCTCCGCAGAAGGGCTTCTCCCTTGGCATTACCCAAAGAGTAGGGCTGAGGCGGAGATGTCTCCAGCCACCTTCCCACCACCGCCATGTAGGACTACACTGGCTATTTTAATTTTGTTCCTCTCACTTGATCCCGGTCACGGATGCTGTAGCCTTTCAGCGCTCAGCTTCACAGGTCTGAGCCGTCTGCTAAGGGAAGGGCTGGGGTGGGATGCAGAGGGAGTGGATCACCGCCTGGTCCCCTCTGCCTGCAGGAGCCACAGGGCTTCTCAGTGCTTTCCCTGAGCATCAGGCAGACACGAGGTCACCAGTGTTAATGCCCGACTGGGATGTGCCTTAGATGTCTCTGCAGACACTGATCAGCTTGACCGAGCCCTCAGCGGAGGCTCCTGGCAGGAGCTGGGCGGGCTTTCAGTGCTCCTGGCTCCTAGCCCCTGCTTTATCCAGCAGACCACACTGCTGCTCAACAAAGCTGGCTGCAGATGCTAGGACGGCAGCTGCAATCCTATTGATCCCTGTGGGGATGATGAGCCCAAATGAAGACCCTTGGGAAATCAGCACAGAATATAAAAATCTGGCAGCAAAGCAGAGGCTCGGACTGTGACAGCTCTGCAGATAAACTCGTGTGAGAGCCCAGCTGTGCAGAGCATCCACAGAGAGCCTGCTTTGAATGCACATTTGATTCTCAGGATACATAAGGAAATCTTCATCTCTTCCCACGAGCCCCTCACACCTTTCCCTTCTCCCAGAGGAAGCATCTGGAAGCAGATCCAGGTCCCTGCACCCATGGAGGGAACCAGTCCTCAGTTACCCTGGGGCCAAGTGGTTCTTTTGCAAGTTGTGAGACTGGAGGGAACAAACAGACAAGCACCTTGGAAAGATGCTCTTTCCAAACCTCCCACAGTCTCAGGTCTGGGAGGGTCAGAGAAACACTGTGGCCCCCAAAATGAAAAGACTCTCCATTTCCTACCACTGCAACAGCTGTTGCACAGGTAGATGGGGACATGTGCATTTGCAGGCCATGCTGCACTCCTGGCGTTTAAATCTTGTCTATTGAAATAGCTGGGCATAGGGGCTGTGTGCGCCTGAAGGCACAGTGGCCTTGCTCAGGTGGGTAGTAGAAAGCTGCTGCACTACCCAGTGTGTTATGAGCTCTGGGTAGTTGCTTTTGGGCTGGCCCTGTTAAATAGTTCATAGCATTACCTGCTTAGGCAAGTGCATCTCTGGGGTTTTGCTAGTAACTCTGGTTAAGAAGAAAGATGCTATTATTAATCCTTGTATGTGGCTGCTTTTTCCCAACTCAAGCATTTCAGCTGAACTTTTCCACCCTGTGCTGTTTTCAAACCACGCAGTGTGCGAGCATGCCCTTGCCCTTCCCACACATGAGACTGAGCAAGATAGCAAACAAATTGCAGGTCCCTGGTTGTCCTTAGCAATTAGCAGATAGCTCAGGCTGCCAGTTGCCGCTGCCCTGGTATGGCTTTTCTGTTCCCTGTGGGTTCATTTCTGCAACAGCAGCAGAGCTGGCCGATTTAGGTTAGCCTTTCTATAGCACCCCTGTCTTTGTACATCATTTACATTGCAAGGTGAAAGGGTAGTCTGATAGAAACTTTATTATTAAAGATCCTGAGTTCTTGCCTTATCAAAGTCAGGACAGTCTGAGTTGACCCCTGTGGACTTGTATGCCTGCATTTAAAAAGCACAAGAAATTCCTGTAGATCTGCTGGCAGCACATAAACTATTTCCTCGTGCTAAGGCTGGGCAAGTTCTGCATCCAAGCAACTGCTCCCTGCTGTGGGCTGTAACCTTGCGATTCTCTTCCAGAGCTGGATTTGAAGCTCCTGCTGCAGTTTACCTCTGCGAGCAAGATCCTGGCTGGCAACAGCTTCCCTGGTTTTCTGCATTTCCAGGAGAACCTGCTGCGTAGTGGTTCTGCCAATCAACACCTCCTCTTGCCCCGTGCAGGCTGTGTGCCTGCACTTCTTCTTCCCAATCTGCTGGTACTGCACACCCTGGTGCTAATGAAGCTTTCATTGCTGTTACATGTCCTTTTCCTGGGCAGCTTCCACATAATTAATTTACCTGTGGAGCCATTGGCTCCTATTTTAAAGCTTTCTTTTAATCCCTTTGCAAAATATCCAGCTTTTGATTTGCTCTTGTTTGAATTCCCCTGATTATCTTAAATTTTGCTGAGCATGACCGCTGGTTTTCAGTGTGTGACACAGCAGTAAGCCACCTAGGGCTTCTCGGCATGGGGAGCCTCTTCCTTCTGCTCCTCCCCATCCCTTTGGCAGTTACAGTGATAGAATCACTGGTTCGTTCAGTTCTTATTTCCCTGATAGAAATCAATCTCATGTTTTCTTTGGTTTCTCCTTTGATTTCTTAGCTTTTGTGATATTCCCATGTTTTCTGAAGTTACACAACTCATCCCACCTAACAGCCAGCACAATTTTTTGCCTCACATAGCATCGTGTGCCCCGGGACTTCAGGCAGTCCTTGTGCCTCCATGGCTCAGGATGGAGGTCATGGTGGGGCTTAATTACCTCTTAATTAAATCTGCCCTCCTGTGTAACCTGTCTTTGGCAGTGAAGCCTTGCAGTCCTATGCAGACCTGGCCTCAAATTCACTGGAAGAGAGGAGCATTGCTTTGAACTCCCTCTTCACACCCAAGTCTAGCAGGGGGAGTATAGGAAATTTACAGTTGCAGAACTTTGCAAAGTTGCACTGTGCTCGATTTCCTTGCAAAAGCAAAATAAAACCATCCAGGGAAGAGGGAAGAAAGAATAGAGGAAAATGCAGCAGACATCAAAGGAGAAAATGCTGAAGGAGAGGGGAGAACTGGCACCCTTAATGTGAATTTGGGGAGAATTTATGAACATGAAGTCAAATAATCATAAAGCTTGGGTAGTTTAGGTCACATTATTGGGACTCATTGTTCTTCATTAACCTTCCAGCCATCCGGGTTCAGGTGTCAGCTCAACATCAAACCACAGCCAATCAAAACTTCATCTGTTTGAAAAATTGCTGTAAAATTGGGTTTTCAGGTGACTGAATGTGATTTTATGAGGCACCTGCCTTCTGCAATACTGTTAAATCATTCAGGATCAAAAATCTGAAAACAGATATTTGGGCCTGAAATCCAGTACTGGGCTCCAGCCAAAAAGAGCTGATAAAAATGCTGTTGCATTTATTTGTGAGGAGTCTGTTTTTCTGCATGTGCCACAGGGGCTTTCTTCCCCCTGCTTCCCCAGAGAGGTGGGGCAGGATCCAGGCACTGCCTTACCCGGAGAGCAACATAGAAAGCAACTTTGATTATTTCCACAGTGCATAACCTCATTTTTCAGCTGTCTCTGCTGGGGATGCTCTCCCCTGTCATGGTGGGACAGGAGTGTGCAGGGAGAGAGTAAGAAAGACACCGCTGAGCTGGGAAGGATGGCTGACTCGAGCAGCTCTGGAATGAGGGTTGTCCATCACGGCCGTTTCTTTGGTTGGGAGAAAAAGTGGAAGTGGGTCCAGAGAGTGAAAGCGGCTTTCCCAGAATAGCTACGACTTAGCAGGGACTGAAAGAGACACGCCATGCAAGTCCCAGGTCTGCTGTTTTATTTCTGCCTTGCCCCTCTGGAATATAGAAATTACTGCTGGAATGACAGAGGTATCAGATGAAAACTGCCGAGTGAGATGTTACTTACGGTGAATGCCGTGTGAGGACTGCCCATCTTGGAAGATGTGGTAGAAGCCTGGGAGAGCAACCCGGCTGCAGGCAGAGTGACTGAGTTTGGATCAGGTGCTTATGCCACCAAGGCACCCCTGAGCAAGGGCTTTTGGTTCTGCAGTGGCCTCCTACAAAATTTGTAGCCGCTGTACAGAGCGGGGTGGCTGACCACACTTTTACATTACATTCACAGCAGAGCGACCTGCTTGGATCGAGTCGTAGCCAAAATGTATGTAGTCAGGCGTGCAATGTTCTTGTAGCATCCTGGAAACTTGGTGGGACCCTGTCACTGAATGCGTGCCCGATGCATGACTGCGGGGAGTTAAGGGCCCCTCCTAAAACTTGCAGCCTGGCCTTATGCTGCTGCTCAGCGCTAAACGGGACGAGCTCTGCCTGTCTCCAGCAGCGTGTGGGTCCTTTGGTGGCTGTTGCTGTAAAGATCGTAGGGGACCCTTCAGTTGTATCAGCAAGTACAAATGCAAAATCCCACCAGTAGCTTCTACTGGTGTTCTGTATCACGTTACCTGGTTTAATATAAAGTGTCTGCAAGCCGTCGCTGAGCAGGAATTCATTGTCAGCCAGCTGTCAAGCTTAATTGGGTTGTCCTGTAAAATATCTTGCATATAAGTAAATCAAAAAGAGTGGGGCCCATAAAAGGGCCAGCATGTGGCACATTCATGTTATTTATAGGCTTCTCTGTGGTGCTCATCACCATGGCAGCTATGAAGGTCGATGCTGACAGTTGTAAGGAAATGCCACATATGTTTTAAAAAAGCCACGTGTATGAAATAAAGCAGAACTTAAGCATTCTGATGGAGCTGGGAGGCAAGGGTGCCATGTCCTGCACAGAGCCCCCAGCCCCACAACAGCAGGATGGGTGGGGAAGGGGACATGGCAGGTGATAGTGTGTCTGTGGGCTGAGGGCATCTGGGGTTGTAGAGCCCACAGCCCTGGTGCCCTGGGTGCTGCGTCCTGCCATCTCCTTGGAAAAGCTGGGAATAAAACCCAACTCCCATTCTCTGTGTCCTCTGCGCTGGGGCTGGCCCAAAGCCCCATCCTTCCTTCTTCCAGCCTGAGTTTATTCATTGCCAGTTTATCCTCATCTGTTCTTGTGACAGCACTGTCCTTTGGCTTATGGCCCTGCTGTGTTTTGCAGTGCTGATCCTGCCTTGCCAGGCTGGTGAGAGGCGTTTGTGCGGGGTGTGCAGCCCATGAAGCATGGCATGACACAACGTGGCATGACACAGTGTGGCTCAGCAACCACGGACGGTGGCCCAGCAACCCCAGCCAAGTGCATTCCTGGGCTGGCTGGGGCTGCCAACAGCCCCTGCTGAAGTTGAGGCCAAAGGGCCCAAAAGTACCCACATGGAGGAGGCTGTAGATCCCTTCATCCAGTTTCTCCTCTTCAGGATGAAGCCCTCATTTACCAGCCTGTTTTTCATACCTCTCTGTTTAATTGTACTGAAGCCAGTGGTGGTTGCTCACTCCAAGCTTACTTTCTACAGCTGGCTTTTTTATAATGTTTTTTCTACTTAAAAAACAAACAAAAGCAGCATCTCCTCATGTCAGTCCTGTAATTGGCAGGTAAAAAGCCTGCTCTAGCCACATCCAAGCAGAACTGCTTTGAGCATCTATGCCTCAGTCTCTGCCTAGAAAGCAGCCTCTTGCAAAGCAGTATCAGTCCCAGCAGTATTGCTGTCTCCAGCAGTATTGCTGTCTCCAGCAGCATTGCTCCAAAATTACTCCCAGGGAGATGTATAGCAAACCCTCAGTGTGGTCCTTTAATTCCAAAACTACCTGGTCTCTCAGCTGGCACTAGTGGTCCCAATTCCTCCATATACCTGGTCAGGCTCTTTCTCTCAGTGGATACATCTCCATCTTCCTGCTTGCATGAGGGTGTTTCTTTCCCTTGGGGTGTCACAGCTCAGCCTTGACCCTAGAAACCCAGGAATTCTAAGCCAGTCCTTCATGGATATCTCTCTCCTTGTGAGAAACCCTCTCTATAAACCCAAATCTTTCTTCTCCTTAGCTAGCTGTGTCTTTTCCATCTTTTGTCAGGAGATTTTTTCTAAGGACTGGCAGAGGCCTCTTGAAGAGGGCTGTTTCTCAGCAGCTTCCCTGGTGCATGCAGTGCCTTTCCTGTCATCCTTGCTCCTCTGCAGCAGAAATCAAACCGTGCCCATTTTCCCCTCACATGGGGATAAGTGGGTGCTTCTTCCCCTCGTGTTTGTGTCCCCTTGCTCTCCATGGGCAGCCTTAGCTCCCTGGCTCCCACTGGTCATGGACCTTTTGTTTCCATGAAATAAATGCCGTATCCCCACAACAGCCACCTGCAGGCTCAGGTAACTGCTCCCAACCCTGCGCCTGAGCCGCAGCGAGGACACATTCCTCACTGTGACAGGAAAGCCCCAGGGAGCATAAAAGTAATTGTTAAAGTCACTATTTCTGCCTGTTGATGGTAACCATAATTCTGTTCCTGCAGGAGCATGGGGGTTCATACGTATATGTTTGTAAGCGTTCAATTTATGCTTTCTTAATAACAGTAAGTGCCTTTGCCAAAGGCATTTGGTTAAAGAGCTGCAGTAAATAAACTGGGAATTTTTTCTGGGGAAAGAGAAGTCATAGGCTGTCCTGGAGTTTATACAACTGCTCCACTAACATTTACTGCCCTGTCACCTACTGTTAGTCCCACGGACACGATGGGTCCTGCTCTTAGAAATGAGTCCACGTGGGTGATGAATGCTAGGTAGCTGGTGCAATGCTTTCTCTGGCTCCTACAACTCCATTCAAGAGCTCTTCATGCAGAGCAAATACATAGGGTCTCTTTTTGCTCTAAGACTTATATGCTTATTAAGCTTTCTGCAGCGGAAAAAAGATTGCAAGGCAATTCAGCTTGCTAGCTAGGTCATGAATCCATGTGTATGTTATGAATGGCAACGATATGCATGTGCCCTGGGCTTTACAATCATATCAAGCAGTAATACAAGTGAGGATGAAAATAAATCTTAATACCAACTGCCCTACATGAAGCAAATACTTATTTTACATAAAACCTAATTTTAGAACGTCAAGACTGTAGCTGATCCACTTTGTCTCACCATGACTTAGCATAATGACATACATATAGATATGCATATATACATATATATAAAAATATATATATTTGTAAACACGCTCTTTTTTTCCCTATTTTTTTTGTCTGAATGTAAGCGTCCCAAGAGCCAGCACTTGCTCTCTCGGTGGGGATTCTGCATGCTAGCAATCCTTCTCTTCCTCTCCTGGGCACGGGGAAGGCAGCACGGGCGCCTGGCCCTGCCATCTTAACATGCAGTTGGTGTTATTTCTTTGGGCAGCAGCAGCTGGGAAATGCCAAAGCATGGCTTTAACACTGACTTCCAGCATCGCTGGGATCAACGCGCTGCCCTGAGTAAAACGAAACACTGACGGGCATCAGGCCCTGGGGATGCTGGCAGGGGATGCTGCCTGCAGCCCTGCCTCCCTCGCCTGCCGCAGCTGTAGTGATCTCAGCTCTGGCAAAACAGCAGCCTCGAAATGTGCTGTAGCACGGGATTAAACAGTTTGCATGGCCTTTGTCTGATACCCACAGAGAGCCTTCGGGGAATGCCAGAGATTTCGAGGGAATGCCCCAAGGGAGTCAGGATGTACTCAGGTTATCAAGTGCTCTGGAAAAAGTAGAAGGGAGCTTTGCTTTTCAGAAAAAAAAAAAAAAAAAGTACTTTTCAGCATTATGCTTTCCTGCATCCTCCCTGTGCTGAGTGTCTGAGTTAATTTATGCAGCTATATTAACTTTCACTTCACCTTTCAGTGGTGTTTCCTTCCCCTGCACACACTTCCTCCAGTGGCGAGGCTGGGGTGCGGGGCTGGGGACCCCTACGGTTGTATTAAGAGCCCTGCGATCCTCACGGCTGGGAAGGCAGCCAGCTCTCGTGGGGCTGCAGGAGTTTTTTGGCTTGCCTTGGAAGCCAGTGTGAAGCGTCTAGCGCTGGTGGCAGGAGAACAAGGCTCTACACGTGAGCCAAGTGAGTCTTGCAGGCTCAGGAGCCAGCAAGAAAAGCAAAAGACATGGCTTCAGATTCCTTTTTAAGGTATTGCCGTGACTGTGAAGCCACTCATGAAAAATCTGTCGTGGGAGGCCCAGATGCTTGGGACCAGCTGCTGGCGCTTGTGTGAGGTTACATCGCAGTGTGGAGCATCTCTGACGCCCATGGAAACATGTAGGGGTGGGCGGATCCCCCGAAGCTGTGAGGAGGTGCTGTGCTGGGGTGCTGCTCTCCCAGTGAAGGGGACAGGTCTGCCAGAGCCACCCTGAAAGAAAGAGAGAGGTGCTGCTGCCCTGGGAAGGTGCAGTCCTATCTCTCCGCTGGAGGGGCAGGGCAGGTACAGGAGATTAAATGACCTGCTGCTCTTTGTTTATTAAAAGAAAACGGTGTTTCCTGGCAGTGCCACACATCTGACATCTTAATCCATAGAAATGCTGTCAAAATATAAATCAGGAGGAAGTGTTCAAAGCCCCCGGTGCAGGGAGAGGTTCTCCTCCCCCTGCTGCCCTTCTCGCTGGGTGGGAGAGCCCTGGTACCCTGCAGCAGGGTGGATGTGGATGGGGGCTCCCACTGCTGCACCGAGTTGTGGGGAGGTTTGACTGTGCGATGCATCGCTGAGCCCGTTGCTTCTGGCTCAGCCTGAGCAGGTCTGGAAGGAGAAACTGATTGTGATTTAAAGATGTCAGGATCAGGAAATCCATCATGTCCCTCGCTAATCTGCTGCTGTGATTAATTACCCTCACCATTAACTGCCTGTTACAAATATACACCTTATTTCCAACCTAAATTAGTCCCCGGGCATGGCTGCGCCACGCGATGGTGCATGGAGGAGCATGCAGGGGCTGAGCGGCAGCGGGGCAGCACAGGCTGCAGGCATGGACACCCACTGCCACGCGTGCACGGCCACTGCCAGCACCCACGGGCCAGGAGCAAGGGGGACGGGAGTCCCCATGATGGACACCCCCAGAGTGGCTCTGCGAGGCAGATGGGAACCCCCCAAAGGGTGGTGCAGGTGTCTGTGGAGGGAGCAGGAAGGGGACAAGGGACGGCACCTTGCCCCAGCCCCTCACAGGAGCATCCTCAGGACCCGCTCACAGAGCAGTACATCACGTACCAGTCCTCTTCCCACGCAGAAGGATCTTCTAGCAAACGTGCGGGAAGTGTCTTGCTCTGGCTCTGAACTAAATTGTGCAGTAAATTAAGCTTGATCTGCATGAAATTTCCTCCACATGTACGTTCTGAGGTGAACCTGGGAACAGGTTTTATCCAAATTCTCCTGTCTTTTGTCTTTAATTTAAAAAGTTAGAATCTCCTGTAATTGCCTCTGGGCTCATGGAGAATTGGGGAATACTAGGAAACCCTCCAGTGACTAATTGAATGCCGTATAAATGTTCCGACTGTAAGCAAAGTTCTCTGTCTTGCATTATAAAGATATTTAGGTCCAATTCTGTGCTGGGGTGATAATTTTATGAGGGATTTTCATATCTTTTGGATGCAATATGGAATGGATCATTACCTTTTTTTACACTTAATTGCTTTTATCATCCAGAAATATTCAGTGTTTAATGATAATAAAGCACTTTTGCTAAGGAGGCCAAACACCATATACATTATTGCCTCATGGTGCTATAGTGCACAGCTCCTTGGTACTGTATTTCTGTGTGTTGTCCTCCCCCCTTGGCAGAGGGGGATGCTGGGGCCAGGGTAGCAGCAGCTCACCCCAAATCACCATTTGGCCACAAGGGAAGTGCACTTTGGTGTCCAGAGACACAGGCCAGAGCCCCACAGAATTGGGAAATTTTCCCGGTTTCCCTAGCATTCATGTTTCCTGGCGCCTTCCCCACAACAGCCAGCACACAGGTGATGCTTCAGCAGCAGAGGACGAGGTGGCTGAGCTCCTCAGTGCAGGCACTTCTGCATTCTGCTGCCAGGCTCAAAGAGGGGATCAGGAGCGATCTGCCATGTCAGGCATGGAGTTTCTCTTGAATTGGCCAGGTTGCATTGAGCAAAGGAATTTTGCTGTTCTTTGGGCAGCCAGGTTGCCTTCTGGGCTGGGCTGGCACCTCTCTGCCGGCTTTGCTCCTCGGAGGCTGGGATTCAAACCCAGGTACAGATGTTTGCTTACTGTGTTGTCCATAGCTTTCCAAGAATGCATTTTTTGATGGCCTTCTACAGCTTTTAACTAAAAGCACTCACATCATTTATTAATTATTTATTAACTCTTTATAGATGCCACAAGCTCATTGCAGACATCGGTGGAGTCCTACTGACACTTATAAGCTCATCAGCAGATATTGTAATTAATGGCTATAAGCAATCTGCTGACCTGTTGGGCCCTGCAACAATTGATTAACTATTCATTAAAACATCTAGAAATCATTTATGAACCTTTTATAAACTATTTATAAGCGAGCAGGGACAGATTTATTCATTACTGTTCATAGGCTTACAGTGGAGGGACGGAGGGAGCCCTGAGCTGAGACTCCAGCAGCCCAGCTCCATGTAGCAGCAGTCCATGGGAAACGTGCCCAATGTCACAAGGAAGCCTTCATCGTTCTAGTCATTATCCCAAATTACACTGGCTTCCCGCAGGCCTAGGGGGGTCAAGTTTCCTGACGAATGTGGGTTGTTCTCCCAAGGATCAGAAATGACACAGAATGGAGAATTTTCTGCTATTTTGCAGAGTCAGGTAGTTTAGCTAAGTAGGGGCTGGCGAGAATCCAGTAGCAGCTCTTCAATACGCTGTTGGGCTAAACTTAGAGGAGAGGATGAGCAGGCTGGTGTGTTGCTTTGCTTCTAGCAGGATAGGATTAAATTATCCATCCCATTTTCCTTCGTATTAGTATGCAGGGGTATAAAGAGCCAAAGGCAGCAGCTGCCAGCAAAGCCCTGTCGGCTGCTGGGTGCTCTCAGGCAGTGAGCTGATTCCTGGTTAAAATGGGGATGGAGTGCGAGGCTCAGGTTCAGGGCTCGCATCCGAACATGACCCAAGCATGGATTGTTTAGTTAATTTGTTTTTTTTTTTTTCCCCAAACCATATGAATTTCAAAATGAATAGTGAAAAAACAAATCTGTTTTCTACTACTTTCAGTGCAGTAGGGGAAGGGAAGGTGGAGTGGCCTTGCTCAGCTTAGACTTCATGAATCTTTTCCATATTCCTGATATGTAGCATTTGTACCAAAAAATGAAGACTTTCCTGGGGACTATCTCTGGTTAGCAGTGCCCAAAATGAGTAACACTGTTTCTCGTTGCGAAGTCCCAAAACATTTACTGCTGCTATGGGTTATCTCCAGCCCACAGAAATGTGTATCACTTGACACCGAGGAGCCTCCTTGTCTCTGGGAGCTCACCATCACCGAACAGAAGTTGCAGATATAAACTCCCCATGTGTTGACAGAAGAAATGACGCCTGTAATGGGATCTTAGCATCTACTATCACTTCTAACAGTCCATCTATAATCTTGCCTGCAGCGGATGCTGTCTAGCAAGACATGGGGATAAGTGATGACTTCCTAGGAGCTGGTGTTCGGTGTAGCATGTCTATCAGCTAGCAGAAAGGGGACAGATGTGCCCTGTGTTTGTTGTAAGAGGTTTGTTCTTTCCTTCCTCCTTATCTGCATTGTTTTCTTACTGAAGGTGCTCAGCCAACTGCTGTAGGCCAAACTGTGTATGAACTGGAGGGATGACTCCTTGCTCTGCAGAGAAGGGGATCCCAGCATTAGTGGCAATCTGACAGTGACACATTTGTATGGCGATGAACAGTTAGTTGTGTTTCAAGACCTTGTTTTAATTTGCAGAAGAAGTATATTTATGCACATGTAATTCATTCAATGTAAAGCTGTGTATAGTTATTATTTAGTTATAAACTGGACTATTTCAGGATTTGCACTGGGTGTGCCCTAATCAGTTTAAAGCTGACCTGAGGTCACATTAGTGCAAGCCTGAATCTAGCTGTGCTGTCCCAGTCCTGCCATTGCTCACGGCCAGAGGCTTTTAGGGTATCCTGTAGGACGTAGCTCACAAACATCATGCAGAATGACATTCGTATTTCAGCTTGGAGGAAAGAAAAGCCAGCTCTCCACAGTCTCTCCTACAAGTACACTTGAGCTATTTTGGAGTACGGCACAAAGAAATTGGCTTTGGGATGGGGGAAGGGAACACAAAGATGCACCCAAATCCATAGCTGGTTCAGTATTCATGTAAGAACACTCAAATCGGCGTGCTTCTCATCCAGCTCTGTCCCAGGACCAGGGGAGGTTTGGAGGGTCAGAGGACCCATCACCCCAGCCAGGAAGCAGGGCTGAGCGCCATGGGGAGAGTGCACCCCCCAGCTCACGCTGCAAGCTGAAGCTGCCCTTATTTCAGAGGGGGGCAAAGAAGTACAGGAGGTGGGGAGCATGTCCTGCCTGGGCCAGCTCACTCCATTCCTGCAGCAGGACATCACGGTTTAAGCTACATGTTTAGAAACACCTGACTGTCACTACCGGCAAGATGGCCAGCCACCAGCCCCAGTGTGTCGCATAGTAGGATGATGGCTGTGACACACAAAGGGGGCTGGAAAGAGGGGTTTGGAAATAAGGGAGATCAGGGAAGTGCTGTGGAACTCCCAAGGTGGGAAGAAACCTCCAAAACTTGAGCTGAAGCAAAATGGTGGGGGAAACGGGCCAAAGAACATCTCAGAGAAGCAGGGATATATCCCCGCTGGCCAAGAGCTCCTCTGAGCCCCTCCCTGGGCCAGCACTCATCAGGGAGAGCAGCAGAGTGGGATGGACCTAATGCCGCTAATGGCTGTCCCCAGGGAAGGAAGCACAAGTGCTGTGGTGTCAGCCAAGAGCAGCCCAGGAAGCCAATCCCTCCTTTGGCAGGAGCCCACAGTCGAGTAAGCAGAAAGTTGAGCTAAGTGATGAACGCCTTGAGCCATGCTCTTATCAGAAGGGGGTCAGGGCTTTGTAGGACATGGCACAAGGTGAAAGGAGCATTCCACCATCCCTGTGTCCTACAGCAATGCACTGGTGGTGGGTGCTGCTTGGCTGGGGGGCTGGGCAGCTTCCTCCCAAAAGCACAGCTCCCCTGAGCAGAGCACCCAAGCTCCAGCCACGGCAGGGAAGGTGGCTCCCCCAGCACCACAAAAGAGAACACTGTCACCCCCAGACCAGTGTGCCCTCCCATTATGCGACAGGAGCAAACACAGCTCAGGCCTGGCTGATTGCAGCAGCATTTGCATTTTGCACTCACTTGGTTCACCAAAGCCTGAAATAGCAGAAATTGCACCAAAATCAGCCCCCAGGGTGCTAGGGATGCTCCATGCCTGGGAAGAGTGAGGAGCTGCTGCTGTTTCCCCTGGACGAGCTCAGCTGTGGTGGCTTTTATGTCTGAAAGCCATTCCCCAGCTGCACAGACCCAGGTCCTTAATGCCTCTTGTTTTCAGGGTGGGAACACTTGGCAGCTGGTTTTGTGGTGTGTCTTTGCCTGGTGCCTTGTTCCCTTGCACCCTGCCTCAAAGCTTGCCCCACCGGGGCAAGAGGGGCCAGCCAAGCACCAGGTGATGACCAGAGGGTGCGAGGACCCCCCTCTCAATAGCATACTCCTGCTGCATCCCTCAGACAACAGAAGTTTGTGATTTACTGTCCAATATTTGGCCTCTGTGCCCATACCCAGCCCCTCCGGGCTGCTTGTGCCCAGGGAGCAGTGGCTGCACGGGACATGGGGACATCCCTGTCGCGCTGAGCTGAGTGCAGTGGCGGCTACAAGGCACAGGCTTCGCGGTGCTGCTGTGGCAGATGTTAGCTACCTGATTACACAGGAATTAACTACCCAGAGCAGGAGATGGCTTGTTTCATGCAGATATATAAATACAAGGAAACGTTGTGTGGGTCCACAGGGCAGACAAGCACCACTGGAGCTGAGGTGGCAGAGGGTCCCCTGAGTCCCCCCATGCTGGGAGGTGGGCTGCCAGGAATCCTAATGAGAAACAGCTGCCTAATGAGACAAATCAGGCAGGAGGGGACTGTGGTTGTGGGGCATCTTGTGGGAGGGTAGTGGTGTGTTCCGCTGGAGGGTGGCGAAGGGTAAGGCTGATCAAAGGTGGGAGAAGGAAAATGGTTGTGCAAAAATCAGTGCAAAGTGCTCACGTGGTGCTTAGGGAGGTCAGGAGGGCCTCCAGAAACAGGTTTCAGAATGCAAATTAAAATAAAAGCTGATTGCAAGTGCACTCACTGTGCCTCTGCGGTCAGCGGTGACCCAGGCTGCAGCAACCTCCCAGTCTCCCTGCTTGCTTAGCAGGGTTTGTCATCTCCTGGTTTGTACAGGAGGGGTGCCTGTTGCTCTACAAACAGCAATTTTCCCATGCCTCTTACAGTTGAAAATTCAGTGAGAAACACCTGCCAGAAAGACATTTACCACATTTCACATGTTTTCTCTGAAAAACTGGGAAATGTCTGATCCGTTCCACACTTTATTGCCACTTCCCCAGGGATGAGTTTCCCTCCTGCCAGGGAAGAAGGGGCACCAGTGATGGCTCTGTGGCCACTAGTGGATAGAAAGATCTTTTATTGCTCTTCCCTTTGTCTGACGTTACTTGGGAATGAGGTTTGAATCCTCTTCCCCTGGAACTATGTTTTCTAGCAAACTACACAAAGTGGTGTTTATCTTCTTTATTGTTCCTGAAAAGTCCAAACAGTTTGCTACTTTAAAGTCAATCTAAAGTTAGCAGCAGAGGGGAGGGAAGGAGGGAGAGAAGGCTAAAATAACCCCAGAGATAAAGGACATCTTTCTGGGGCTGAACAAAGCATCTCAGGTTGGCTGCTAACCATTCTTTGCAGTTTTTTATTTTTCTCAAAAACCCAAGTGAAAATAATTAAATGGCAGTCAAACAGAAATAATTTATATTGGATTTTCAGTCTGTCTGCTAGACCAAAAGTAACTTGTCATTCAGACATCCCTAACGGAGCCGTGGCCCTGAGGAGGAGATCTGCTCTCCCTGCCCTGCCCTGGGGATACCCCACATCCCACCCATGCTCCCCTGCCCCCATCCTCCCCGGTGGGGTGCCTGGCTCTGCACCTGCCACAATTTTTGGGTGCTTGGGGGCTGTATAGCATAGGGAGAGCCTCACACTCGCGCATGGCAAGCCTGGAAGTGATGCACACTAATAACTCCGTGTCTGTGACCACGCGGGTCAGTGTTGTGATGTGGAGCTGCTTAACGTAGTCACCGCAATGGGCTGATGCAGTTGTCCCTGTGTCCCGTGTGCGAGATGTGGCGTTAGCCGCTGTGTGTTTGCTTGGCTGTGATCAGCATCAAGAGAGCTTTCCATACACATTTTGATTTAAAATGTGAAAAAAGAGAATGAAAAGTTAGTCCGTTCTGAGCACAGTTAGAAAGAAATTACTTCAGAAGTTCACAATTTGGGGCAAGTCTCCCTTCTTAAAAAAGATGTTTCTAAATTAGCCATTTTGGGTCAGTCTCCATCTGTCATCCTCTGAATATCCTTGTCTGTCCCATTCCACAGTGGGGGGAAAACCAGCTAGCAGTTCTCCCACTCCTAAATAGCATCTTTCAGCAGCTGGCTAAGCTGCAAAATGGATTAGGTTTGCCTTACAGCTCTGTACACAACAATTTCAGGCTTAGACAGAAGTTGCATAGCCTTTCCAAGCAAAACATTTCCCATGAAGCCCCTTCTGGGGATACCAGGGCAGAGAAACCAGTCTCTGGGGCAGCAGCATGCTGGAGATTGGGGAGCAGAGAACACCGAGTGGGAGATCTGCTGTCATGGACAAAGCTAGCACTGAACTTGGGCAGGGCACCCTTTCCTATCATCAGAAATGAGGAAGAAAGGAGTCAGCCCGGAGCCTGGCAGGGATGCTGGTGCTGGGAGCCCGGATCCAGGGCCACATCCCTCTGGAGGGAGCTAAATTGCTTCTTTTAGGGTAGGAATCAGTTCTGTCACCTGCTGTAGTTGCACTGTCCCACACACAGCATGGCTGGGAAGTGGGTGCAACTGTAGCCCTGTGGATGCACTGGCTGGGAAGCAGCCTCGGAGGGGATGGGAGGCAGCCTCTGCCCTTCACCACACGGGACCACAAGTCTGTGTGTCAGCAGCACAGGCGACGGCCTCAGCTCGGGGATGTTTAATGCCAGCGCAGATGTCAGCGGCACAGGCCACACGGACTCAGCCAGTCATTTTGTGGCCAAAGCGCATTCATCGTGCGCCCTCTCTCTCTTCCTCCCTTCGCAGAGATACCCGAATGGCAAGAGTCTGCTTTTGAGGTTGGAAGTCAGGTTTAGAATTTTAATGATATCCTGTATCCCACAGCCTTTCATTTGGGGAGAAACCACTCTAAATGACCCATTTTCCTTAGTATAATGATAATCATTACCAAGCGGAAAATGAGCACTGAAGCTGGGGACAAATGCAGGCACAGAGTAGATGGGGTGGCTGATTCTGACTGGCAAAACGCTACATGGAGAAATAAACCTTTTGTACTTAGAAGGAATGTAAAAATGTCTCTAAACATGCATGTAAATTTGTAACAAATAAGTCACCGTGGCTTGAAATGGGAAGCAAGAGAGAGCAGCCATAAATATTTTATCTCCTTGGCAATGAGCTCCAGCACAGCAAATTGTCACATCCTCCTGGGGGAGAGGATGCCGGCTCACGCTGTTGGACGGGGAAGCCGCAGCATCTCCCAATTTCCGTGCAGCCTCCGCACCGAGCACCCTCCTCGCCTGGGATCTGGCAGTGAGGAGCCCGAGAGTTTCCCCACCATCGGGGACAGGGCTCCTGCCTCTGCCCACTCGCCCTCCCCAGGTCACACCACTCCACGGGCTGGTGTGACACATGGCTCCTTCCGAGCAAGGATCCTCATCAAAGATCAATGATTTTGATACTTTTTTTCTTTTTTTTTATGAAGGTTTTTTTGCAGGAGGAAAAGAATTTCATTAGCAAAGAAAGCTTGAAAACCCAACAGCTCATGCAAGCTAACAGCTCAATCCAAACAGGCCCCAGGGCCAAACAAGCAGCGTACACCTCCTGCATGATGGGGTGCTGCCTAACCCGCAGCTCAGACCCCTGCAGGGGCACCACGTGGGTGTTTTAGCTGGGCCACTGGTGGTGTGAGCTGCACGAGGCATGTGGAAGTGTCCCCAACTGGCTGACACAGCAGAATGGATGCAAAGGAGAGGGTACCAGAGATCCTGGCTGAGATATACAGGTTGTTACTTCAAATCCCCTGTCACATGCTCGCCCCTGCCACCCCGACCCCTTCCCAGCTGCCTTAGTGCTGGCACCCATGCAAGGGGCTGCGGCAGTTCCCAGCACCTCTCGGGTCTGGCTGCCGGGTGGATGGGACCATCGCTGTGTCGCTGCCCAGGAGGCGTGTGGAGGACCTTTGGGAGGGCAACACTGCGGAAACACAAATCCCTCCTGCTGGGAGCTGTGCAGTAGTTCATTAGCAGCATGTGACACAGCATGGGTGATCCTCCTTGTGAAGATGATGAGACCAGAAGCCTTCATCAGACGCTCCTGGAAGCTCAGATCAAGGCATTTGCAGCTTTGACTCTGTGAGTCTCCAGGCTGTGCTGAAATGGAACCCTGCAGCCACTGGGGCCAGGGACCAGAAGATGCTCCATGGAGCTGAGCCACCACTCTGCCCCTGTGCTTCCAGGTGCTGGAGAAAATTTGGGAACTGGGCTTCGTCACAAGTCTCTGTGTGACCTTGGACGTCCTTTACCTTTAGAGCAGGAGTCAAAGCCCAGCTGCTCGCTGGAGATGGCATTAGGCTGAACACACTGTAGATGAGTGCTGCACGAGGGTATAAACAAAAGGTGTGGAGAGTTGTTCGCGCGATGAAATGCAAGGCACCTCATTTAGTGCCCAGACTTCAGTCTAGAAGTCATCAGCTGCCTCTGACCATGGTGTTCAAGCATCTAAATAATTCAATTAGGTGCGACCCAAGGAAAACCTATAAATGTGTAATTGATTCAGAGAGTGAGTTCTCATCCCAGGTAATTGGTCTCTCCTGGAGCAGCCTGCAGCAGCCCCTTGGCTTGGCTCGTATGCCAAGGATGTAGCTGGTTAGGTCTCTGAGTGATATAAGAAGCCTGGTCTCTAGATGCTGGAATCAAATTAGACACCAGAAAGACAGATTTTATTAGATTTATTAGATGGCTGGTAGAAGGAAAGCTGGAAACCAGAGGAAGAGAAATGTCTCCCTGGTGACCTCTGGGCTGGCATTGTTTTTCTTGCACTGCATCAAGTTGGGTGAAATGTTTATCTCCCAAGTGATGTCAGAGCAGCAGATGCCAGTGTTGCCCCCACTGCAGAAGCTGAGGCACGCACAGCATGGGGAGGGTGATACTGAGCTTGGTGCCTGTGTGGAGGGCCAACCACATCTACCCACTGTCCTCCTGAGCCTAACAAGCACAGCAACCCATCAGCACACCATCCTGCAGAGCGCCTGTTCCAGAAGGATCTGTTGGTGGCATGGGCTTAAATGATGGAGAGCAAATGTAGAGCAGAGTCCACTGAGGCCCATCTGCAGCTCTGTGGCACCACCAACCCCCTACCATGTCTCACCTGTGATTTAAGACCAGACAAGTTAATAGTTGTCTGCTGGAGGAACCAGGAGTTCTCATCCTGCTAAGTTTTCATGACAACTGACAGTGAGCTATTGCCATCAGTAGTTAACATCAGCTTTAACAAAATAAATTCACCAAGGGCATGGCAAGACAAAGGTCCCTTGATTTTTGCAAGTCACCCACTGGTTCTTTCTTGCTTGCTGTCCCTGCGTTACCGAGGTTTGAGGTGAGCTTTGCAGCACTTGAACTCAGAAAAAAGCTTTTACTGGGATACACCCATGCCCCGCTGCCTGCTCACAAATCACTTCACTGGGGAGCAAAAATAGCTGAGATGCCTTCTTATCTCACGGGGATCTGGCTCAGCTGCAAAAGCACCAGGCTGAGCAGCTCCACGCCTGCTCCTGGGGGAGCCTGTCGCCCTGTGCAGGGCAGGGCAGATGCTGCCTTAGGCCTAGGTGAGCAGCAGCATGGCAGGTGTCACTGGAGGATGAGACTTGTCACAGGAGAGCCTCTGTCTCAGGAAGGTCTCTGAGGAGGAAATAGGGGAATAAACCCTGTGGGAGCCAGCCAGGCATCGCCAGCAGTACCATCTCAAGGTGGCTTGGGAGAACAGACAGCAGCAAAATTACCCCAGGGATTAACTGGATCCCCCCATCTCTGCTGCTCGTCCACACAGCAGCATTGCAGGAGGGGGAAAGCTCCCCCCTCTGGGTTCAGATTCCCCGGTGAGGTTTGGAGGGGGCATTGCATGCACCCCGAGTGCATGGCTGAGGAGAGGGTAGCATTGCCAGGCTCAGCAGGAGCCAGCAGACATGCTTTCCTTGTATAACAGTCACTGGGCTCTGGTCCTCCATTTCTCCAGAGTGGCCAGCAGCTGCCTTGTGTTAATTAAGAGCAGAACAATCACTCTTAATCAAAGGCCAGACTGATGGCAGCAGCAGCCTGCCCAGTTCTAGCTCTACATTCCGCCTGGCTCATCCCACCGCTACTAACCCCATGCTCAGGGCAGAGAGGGAATAACAGGGGCATAATTGTTTCTTTCCCAGGGATGGCAGAGATGCCCCCTTGCTTTGTGTAGGAGCAGATCTCTCGGGGCTGGCAGATGAGTTGGTTAGCCTCCAGAGGTGCCTCCCCACCTACACGATGCTGAAGCTAACTGCTGTCCTCAAGCAGCCGTGCCCTCTGATCGCTTGGGGAGACAAGGAGAGGGAAGATTTCTTGTGACAGCAAGACACATGGTTATTCTTGCTGTCCTTCAACCCTAGCACAGCGTTTCCTCTGGGAGCTAGCACAGGAGCTCCCAAAAGCCATTGAGTGCCGAAAATGCTCCATACCTTCAGTTCAAGTAGCAGGGGTCTCCAGGATTGCAGTTTGAGAGTCAGACCCCCCTGTCCTCCCAGCTCTTCCCTTTTGAGCTTGCCCTGGTTTATATGCATCAGCCACTTGCTGCCCACAACCTTTCCTTGCATTGTGGGGGTGAGGGAGGAGGTAAGAGGATAGGTCCCTCACCTACTGCCTGTAGTCTGACAGCCAGTCTGGCCCCAGGTCAGAGAAACCAGCGGGTGCTTCTCTGCCCAGGTCTCTAGAAGAGAGCCTGCAAGCCAGCCCCTCATTCCTTCAGCCATTTATTGCAGTCATCCCTGCCCAAACACTCCATAGGTAGGAGATACCTGTGGATCTCAGATGCCCTGGGAGATTGCTGGAGTTCTGCCCCAGAGCTCCCAACAGCCCCATCCCCTGCAAGCACACTTTTAGTACTAGGAAACTCCCAGCACTCTCCTATTTATAGCTTCACACAGCAGCTTCTTTTTTCTTTTAATTAGCTGACTCTCTCTCAATCATGCTTAGATGAGGTGAGGGGCAGCCAGAGCTGCTTGGCTCTCAGGCACCTGATGCTGCCAGAGCAGTGCTGAGAGCACTCTGGTGTGTTGGGCGGGGGTGCTGGGATTAGCACTCCCGGGAAAATTTGTGCCTCCCTGCCAGCACCCAGGAGAGTGAAGACAAAGATGATCAAGAGCAGGGAGCTTTTCCATCCTCCATCTGTGGGAATTTCCAGCAGGCAGTGGAGGAAAGCATCTGTGTGAGCACTGTGTGCTGGCTCCATATTTTCCTTTCCCCTAATACTGACAATGTGAGGTTATCTGAGGACCTGGCAGTGATTCACACACAAAGGTACAGCCTCAAGCTACTGAAATCAGATCCAAATTTTATGCTCCTGGTCTGGCTTGGTCCTGGTGTGTGCATTTATGCCTCTTTGTAGCACAGAGAAAATCAAAGCTCTGGGCTTTGCTTGCAGGTGAAACTTGGTGACCGGTTGGGTTAGGCCTATCTATCCAGGAAGGTACCAGCAGAGGTCAAAGTTGATGGTGTACTGCTGTATTTTAGTGAGATGACTTGTGCAAATGCAAGTTGCAGGTGCACTGTCAACCCTGCTGTGCCTGGGGAAGGAGGGTGCCTGTGCACCAAGTGCCTCCTCACCTGTGTGATGTGCTTTGCCCCCAGCACAAGGATGGCACAGCTCCTTCAGATGAAAGCAAAATAATTTCCCAGGTAGGAGACAGGTCCAGTGTCTGGAAAAAGTGGAGAAACAGCCCAGAGAACAAATAAAGAGTATAGTTGGGTCAAAGTCCCCTAGCAGGGGCAAGTCATATCACCACTGGGAAAGCCAATGCTGGGCACAGTGTTTGCAGGAGCACTGGGGCAGGAGGGGACCTTGGAGGTCAGAGGCATGGGGAAGATGCTGATGGACTTTGGCAGAGAAGGAGCAGATCCCTATGGGTGAGGCTGGCCCAGGAGGACCCCCAAGGTAGCAGAGGGAGGAGGAGCCCCAGGGCCAGTGGGGAAAGCTCTGCTGAAGAGTGAGCAGCGGGTGCAGGGAGCCTGCAGTAGGGAGAAGAGGATGGGGACAGCTCCACGAGCAGGACCTGCATGCCATGGGCACTGAGCTCCACATTCATCTCCCACCGTGGCACGAGCACATGCAACCAGGTGTTTGCCAAATGTGCCCTGTTTTGCAAGCCCTAACCAACAAACCGTGGGGGATTTTGGCACTTTAAAATCTGGGGTTTGGTCCAGATCAGAACAAAATCTTGAAAATCCACCCGACTCGGAAACGCCAGGCAATTCCTCTACAGAAACAGCACGTTTTGCTGGGAAAATGGTAAAATGTTTTGGTAGTGTCAAAACATAGTATTATAATTTAACATTTTATGTACAAGTCAAAATGAATCATTTACCTTCTCTAAACACTATGTTTAAACACCCGAAATATCTGAAAAGCCTTTTTTTTTTTTTTTGACACGTCTGTCAAATATCATCAAACTCAGCATGTTTGTGAATGAGAAGATGTTCCTGGCAGCTCCAGCTGCCTGCATCAGCAGGAGAGCCCTGGCCAGGACAGCCGCAGAGGACAGGGCTGTGAACACAAAAGGCCATCCATCCCGCACAGGGCTCTGCTTTGGGCAAGCAGCAGTTCCCCACCCTGTCACAAAAATGATGTGATCAAGAGGGTGGTTTTATTTTTTTCCTAATCAGGCAGCAGGTCTAAAACTTTCCACTTGGGTTTCTTTTTGGGAAAGCAGGGTGAAATGAACCCCCCAAGGGAACTGAGGGGGTCTGCAGCGTGAGAGCACAGTGGACACACTCGCTGGTATAAGCAGGAGCTGGTTTTGTCTGACAGCCCTGTTGCATTGGTTATTTTAGGCAGGTTCTGGGACCAGTTTGCAGCTCTTTCCCTGTTTCTCAATGTGCCTACACGGTAAATTATCTGCAATCATTAGCAAGTGGGCTGTTTCCTCCTTCAGACACAATTAGTGGGCAGGGTCCGGAAAAATCTTCCTCAATCTCATTTCCTTCACAGGATGCTCTTGAGATGCTGGTACTGCCTGGGAGGAGGCAGGGTGCAGCCACTGCCCAGAAGCAACCTTCCCCATTCCCTAGGGTACAAGCATCCCCCCTCCGTCAGTCCCCAGGGACTGCCCTGGGAGGGGCAGCTGAAATCACAGCCTGCAGGTCAGTGAGGCTGAGCAAGACACCCACCCGCATCAATTTTCAGCAAGGTGAGGCAGGAAAATGCAATGGCATGGGGATGACATGATTTATAATTTCTCAGTCAGAGGAGAATTTGCTGTCCTTGTAAACCCCATCCTTACGTGGTGCGCAGAGCTCACAAATAATTCCGTGGGTCACAGAAAGCGTGCGATGGTGGCCCAGGGCATGGCAGAGTGGGCACTGCTAGCTGGGGGAAGGGCCTTGTGGAGCAGCAGCTCTTCAGAGGGCTGAAGGACTAAGTGAAGGGGAGCTTCAGATTTACACTCAGGAAGGCTGGAATAAATCAAAGCAATTAAAGTGCAAATGAAGCTTTAAGCAATGCAGCATCCTAACTACCTGGGAAGCACGTTGTGTATACTTTTGCCTCACTCGTTCCCTCTTTTATTTATAGACAGAATTCAAATCACTTAAATAATTTAAACTAATTTGCCAGGTAGAACCAGGGTTCGGGAAGCGCCTGCTGACATTAATGAGGCTGCATTTTGACGGTGACTCCACAAGCCCTCCAGGCTTGTCTGTGGCCACTTGCTCCCCAGACCTGGGAGATGGGGGTTGTGCAGGCGCGTGGGGATGCCGGCAGCTCCCTGCACCCGCTCAGTTCTCAGGTGTAGTGCCTGGTGCCATGGCAGGCGATGCCGGGCACGGGCAGCAAGCAGAGGCGGGAGAGGGTGCAGGAGGGCACTGGTGATGGGTGACTGCAGGTTGCAGACACTGGTAACAGCAGAACTAGTGGTAATTATTCACACTGCTATGAGCCACTGGTGTCACGGTAGAAAGCGCTGTTTAATTTTCTTCCAAACTGCCTGGGCTGATGGTGAAGCAAGGCTGTGACCGCATGTCCTTGGGTAACCATGGGTGCTTTATAGCAGCCAGGAGAGCTGGGAAAAAGAGGTACAAGACCAAGAAATAACTCCTGAGCCAGAGTAGAGGCACCAGAGTAATAAGGGCAGGGGCTGGTTGCACCTCTGCTGCTCATTTTCCCTCGGTGCCAGAGGAAGCAGGGCAGAGATGAGAGTGCAAACCCTGCACTTCACGTGGGTTTGGATCCACCTGCAGGACCCCCAAGTCTCTCCAGGAAATCACAGCACCCCCCCATTCCCACCACAGCCTCTCCTGCCCTGTGGGGACACTGGGAAGGGGCAGGCTGGGCTGTGAAATGTCATGTCCCCAAGCAAGCCCCAGAGACGGAGAGGGAACACACTGTTGCTGCCTGTCCCTGTGCTGTGCTGCGGGTCTTCACTGGTGTGGCTGGACACTGCCCTTGGGCTGTGTCTCACCAGCAGATCACAAGCTGCTGTGGGTGTTACCGAGTGCATTTGCTCACTGCGATGCAAGCAACGGAGCTGGTTGTGTAGGAGAGTGGTAGAGGAGAATATGCGATTATAGATTGAATTTTGTCCCGGTAAGGAGACCCATATTTGCCAAGACCGAAGCATTGCTGCAATACCTGCGTGTGGGAGCCCTGGCATCGAGTGGGATGCAAAGGCTGCTAGATCCCTTCCCATAGGAAGCTGCCAGCCTGGCTCGCTGGCATCCATAACACTCCGAGCTCATTACATTCAGGTGAGCTGCCCTTTATTTACAAGAATTCCTGCAGGAAGAAAAACTTTGTGAATACTTGTCTAAACAAATATTTGCCTCAGATGTGCTCTTGTGGCTATCTGACATGCTCATTTTTTTGTTTATCCAGCACGTTTCTCAAGCGGTGTCTGAATGTACTGTCAAATGCAGTCATTTAAAAATTATGAATCAGAATTTCCTACAGTAATGGTTGTTTAAAAACTACCTGCCTTTTTTAATAGTCCTCCGAGGAGGGTTTTATGTGTCCCTTCCCTGGTAGGATGGTCACACATCACTCAAACAGGCAAGCTCTGCACAGATAGGCAGAGACCTCCGTATTTCCATATAGCACTGGGGCTGCAAGAGGTGGGGAAAATACCAGCTGTGGCACAGCTGGAAAATAAGAGCTTGCACCACAGTGAATGCTTGGAAACTATTTGCAAAAAGCAAGAGAGGTGTTCGCCCTGGGTAATACAGGATTTAACCCAAGCAAAACCAGTGCTTGAGCCCTGTGATTCAGCTCAGCCCCGCAATCCCCTTCCTCCGCTCCAAAAGGTCACCGTAACAAATGAACATGTTTATCAAACCCATCCCAAGCTGCTGCGAATTGTTCAGGAGTGGACGGGAAGAAAGAATCCACTGTTTGAGCATATCTTTTGCTGAAAATGATCTGCTCAGCACTGGTGGTGAAAGACTTGTTTGCTGCTGTTGTAAACACCATGAATTAATATTGTCCGGTGCCCTGGGTATTCACTGGGAGATGGGGTAGGGTTTTTCTGTGTGCTTTCATGTAGGCGTGAGGATAGCTTGGGCTGGGAGAGTGTGCCTTCCCCTGGCTTCCCAGACCACTGGTGTAATACACAGGGGCAGAGGGGCATGATTTACAAGCAAGCTGCTTCCTAACCTTAATGTGCTGTGAGGCACCCACTGCCCTTTAAATAACTGCTGTCTTTTGAAGGCATAAGTACTTAAGGGGGAAAGAAAAACACCATTCCCTCCTGAAAGACCTAATTTATCTAGAATTATCCATCCTTGGATATAAATCCCCTGTAAAACTTGGCATGAGTTTAAAAGCAGTTACAGCAATGACTGTATATTTTTATCTGAAACCTCAAGAAAGAACAAATTGAAGCCCTAAACGGCAGCCACAAGACATCTCAGATTGCTGCTCTGGTGAGAGCGGGGCTGCAGTGAGTGCCTTGCCTCGGAAGCACCATTTAGGGCTACTTATGAATCCCCCTCCATCTTTTTTGTTTCTTTTTGAGCAATTCCTGCTTGAGAAATTATTTTAACATGCCAGTTTTCCCTGCTGTGCACAAGACTAGCAGTGGACTCAGAAGAGCAACATGGGGGTCCCAGCTGGGGAAGCGGTTTTTAAGTCCCCTGCTAACGTTTGCTGAGCACCACATCCTCGCTTGCCACATCCTTTGGGAACCAGGGCACAGGTACATGCCTCCCTGGTGTCCACCTACTCAGGCACACGTTGGGGCTGGCTCTGACTCATCTGGCTTCCCACTTTTTCTTCTTTGTTCTTCTCTCTCTAAAGCAGAAGAGAATCCAGCTTTTATTTAAATGAGGCCCTATAAACATAAGAAGCTGCAAGACACTTCCCTGTGCAAAGTAGGGCAGGTTTTTAATGGCTTACAATTCCTTAGGCTTGGTTTCTTCCCTTCAACCTTCACCTCTGCCTCTCTCCCTAGAAGCTGAGAGAGCCCAGGTTTGCTTGTGTCCTTGTTAAGCCAAGTGGTGGGGAGAAGAAGCAGTGCCACCGGGTCCTGGGTGGGCTCTGACACTGAGTCCTTCCAACAGCTCCCAGGGCTGTCCTCAGGTCCTGGTCCCGCTCCTGCAAGCAGGGATGCCCCACAGGACGGCCAGCCAGACTGCATGCATGTGCAGGGTTCAGCTCAGCACCTTTGCAGGCCTCCAAATCCAGGTTTAGTCTCAGCCTAACCCTGGCGGGCTGGGTAAGCAGTGCTCACAGACCCAGCAGCCTGACTGTGTCACCCAGAGATGTTATCTCCAGGGCCATCATTCCCACAGTGCCAAGGGCTGGAGAAGCACGGGTTGCATGAAAGATGAGGATCCATGGGCAGACGCAACTGCGGCATCCAGGCTCCGCAGGATGAGATGGGGTATCTATAGGGGAGTCTGTGGGGTCAAGCACTTTCCTCCCAGGGAGCTGCTATGCACGCAGAGCTAGGTGCCACATGGCATGTGATGGGCATATCTGACTGTGATCATTATCCATCTCCTCCACTCTGTGTAAGCAGTTTGATAGTACTCTTGAGTGCACTGGGACCTAGTCACGTCCTGGGAGTGCGGTCCCTGCTCAGAAAAGATTAATGAATTATGCAAGCACGGTATGGTGAGAAGGAGCTGTGGCCAGGAGCAGCTGAGCCAGTCCAGAAAGCTGCTGGGACCTCATGCTGCCCTGGGCACAGCTTTGCTACCTCCTGCCATGCCGGGGACAGCCCAAGCCCTGCATGCCACTCCTAACCTCACCCCTACTTGAAGAGGGACGTGCCTCACAGTCTGCGAGTTGCTTTACCCCCTCCCCTGCTGCAGCCGTGGGCAGGCGTCTGGCAGCCTGCCACGCAGAGCACCTCTTCACACTCTGTCAGGCAGCAGCTCAAGACGTGAGAAGAAACCCCCTGAGCCCTCTCCGGAGCTGGGACACAGCCAGGGTGGGTCACCTGCAGCTGGGGGTGCTGTGGGCCCAGTGGGACTTCACAGTGTTACAGGGCACTCACGGATCTGCCTGTCTCCACTTGGGTTCTGCTCCTGCTTTCTCTGTGGGAGCAGCCGGGGCTTGATCTTGCCGAGGAGTTTTGGATGGAGGGTGCCTGTGTAAGGGCAGCATGCCATGTTTCCATGCAGGACACCCTAGGCTGTGTTTGTCCTCTATAAAAAGCTGTTCTGCATTAAGCCACATGCAAGGCACAGTGGTGGGTGGCACAGTGGTGGGTGGCACAGTGGTGGGATGGCACCTGGTGGGAGCCTGGCCTATGCTGTGGTGTGGTGGGAGCTGAGGGGCGTTGTCGTCCTCGCCATCCCTTGGCCAGCATGTGGAGGGACCCTAACGCTCATTCTCTGCTACCTTTTCCAGGGATGGAGGGATGCACATACAGCTAGGAGCAGCAGGAGCACGGCACAGCCCTGTGGGGATAAGCGTGAAGGTGGTTCCCCGTGAGGACACAGCGGGACCCCCCCAGACCCTGGAGGAGCGTGGGGTCTCACTGGGAAGAGGAGAGCTCCCCTTCCTTCCCTGCCAGCCAGGTCTGCCTGTTACCCAGTCGCCTACCACATTTCCAGAGATCTGTACCAGGATTTGGGGCTCAGGGCCTGGAGGTACATTAGTGCCATAGGATCGCTGGACACCCTGACAACGATGGGGGACCCACCACAGAGGAGGGACATCCCTCGTGGAGGCCCTGCACCTCTGTGAGCCCTGGCTGCTGGTGGCAGAGGCTGCCTGGGGCTGGGGGCAGAGCTGTGGTGCTTGCAGGGCACAGCCAGTGAAGGGTGAAGAGCTGGGGACAGGGTCTGCCCAGGGCCCCGGAAGAGCGGGGCTGCCAGCTGAGCCACTGCTTCTCCAGGGACCTGTTCCTGGGGTTGGGGGACAGAGCAACCCTTGGTCCCCAGACTCACCACAGATGTCCCCCTGTGCCCCGCCAGCAGGACTGCTCCCCTAGTGCCAGCACAGAGGGAGGGCCGCTCGTCTCACGATGGTGCTGCCACCGCCCGACAAGCGCCATGTCTGTCTGACCACCATTGTCATCATGACCAGCATGGCCTTCATGGACGCCTACCTGGTCGAGCAGAACCAGGGGCCCCGCAAGATTGGCGTCTGCATCATCGTGCTGGTGGGGGACATCTGCTTCCTCATTGTGCTGCGCTACGTGGCGGTGTGGGTGGGGGCGGAGGTGAAGACAGCCAAGAGGGGTTATGCCATGATCCTGTGGTTCCTCTACATCTTCGTGCTGGAGATCAAACTGTACTTCATCTTTCAGAATTACAAAGCGGACAAGAAGAACCTGGAGACGGTGGCCAGGAAAGCCCTGACCCTGCTCCTCTCCATCTGTGTGCCAGGGCTCTACCTGGTGCTGGTGGCCTTGGACAGCATGGAGTACATACGGACCTTTCGGAAGAAGGAGGACTTGCGGGGGCGCCTCTTCTGGGTGGCCCTCGACCTGCTGGATATCTTGGACATCCAGGCCAACCTGTGGGAGCCACACAGGACCGGCCTGCCCATCTGGGCGGAGGGGCTTATGTTCTTCTACTGCTACATACTCCTCCTGATCCTGCCTTGTGTGTCCCTCAGTGAGATCAGCATGCAAGGGGAGCACATTGCCCCGCAAAAAATGATGCTCTACCCCGTCCTCAGCCTGGTCACTATTAACATCGTCACCATCTTCATCCGTGCCATCAACATGGTCTTGTTCCAGGACAGCAGAGTCTCCACCATCTTTATTGGCAAGAACATCATTGCGATCGCCACGAAGGCATGCACCTTCCTTGAGTACAAGCGGCAGGTGAAGGAGTTCCCCCAGAACGCCATTGCCCTGGAGCTCCAGCAGAACTCCCTCTCCCACAACCAGACCATCCACAGCGCACAGGGCATCCCCCATGAGCCGTCGCCCACCAGCGAGATCCTCGACACATGAGGGATCACCCCCAGCCGAGCGTTGGTTCAGATAGCCCCATGCCAAGCGGAGGAGGGATGCTGCTCTCTTGCTGCACGGGGCGAGCACGACGAACAAATCCCAGCAGCAAGGGCTCTTCTAGGCACAAAACACCAACCATGTTTTAATTGAGCTATGGAGTGTCCCCTAGACGTCTTCATCTCAGGTATAACCCTAGGAGTCCTCCAGACAAACCAAATGAACTTGCAAAGGACCTGAACCAGCTAACCCTCTCCCTCCCTCCCACCACCTTCTCCCCTCCCAAGCAAAGACCACTAAGGTTGCAGTGTCCCTTTTTACTTCTCGAGCACCTCACCTTTACTCCAAGCCTGGAACGAAGATTTTGTTACCGGAGTCCTTTTTATGGAGTGGGGACAGGGGCATAGGTGTACGGGTTGGGGGGGAGGGTGGGACGTTTGAACCAGTAAACCCTGTGATCGTAGATGTCTCTTATCTCCAATGGTTGTGTTTACAATTTCCTATTTATAATGGCTCCCGGGGGCTCCTGGGCTGCCCTGGGGGCCAGTGTCCTTTGCAGTTGGTGGTGGGCAAGAGCAGCAAGCCCTGTGGCAGGGAGCGGGGCTGGGGGCCAGCATGGCTCCCTGGCCGCGGGATGAGGGGGACTGCACCTCCACCAGCGCACTACGCCGACTCTGCTGGGAGCAATATTTGACAAGCTAAAGCTGATCTAATGCTGGTGTTTTATGTATTTCATTCACTCCAAACAACTCAGCACAATATTTCTATTTTTAGAAGGGTCTCTCTGTCTCTCTCCCTGCCGTTGCAAGCCTCCCTGCCTGCAGCAGCCGGTGCAGCCGCCCTGGCCCTGCCGGCACTGCTGCAGGCAGGCTCAGGCACCCAGGAGGGCTTAGTAATAAGGATGGCAACGATGCACTTCACTCCAGCATCGAGCGTTTATAAAGAGGGCTGCTTTCCACAGCTACTATATTTTTAAAATAAAATATTTCAAAAAAAAAACCAACCCAAAAATGAGCCAGGAAGGATGTGCTGCCCCAGGCAGGTGGCTGGGCTTGGGGATGGGCACGGGTCTCCTCTGCCGGTGTGTGCAGTGGCGAGGGTCTCAGCTAGCTGCGGGCAGTGGGGTGGGAGGCGAGGGCCAGCCGGACAATAAAGGCCCCGTGAGAGCAATGGCTTTTGGTGGTCTCTTTTCTGCCAGTGTGGGGAGGGAGGGGGGAAGCTTGGGGAGCAGTTCACCAATGGCCCAAAACACTTGTCTCCTCCTATATCCACCTCCCCTGGACCTCCAAGTGCTGTCCCAAGGTGCTGTGCCCTGCACTCAGTGAGTGGTGGGCACAGAAAGCAAATAAATGATTTTTCCAGCTGAAGTGCTGCCCCAGGGGCTGGACACCTCTCAGCTGCCTGCACCTCAGGGGAGGCGCAAGGAGACAAGCAGAAAAGCCACATCTCAAACACACCGAAATGGGATATTTTTGCTTTTTCTAAGCCAAACATTTCATTTTGAGGAGACAGAATAAAATGCCTGATGCTGTTTACATTTCTCTTCCAGATTTTCTCCTGGCTCTGCTCACCAAATTTGACCTAAATCCACAAATCGTTTCAGTCTCCATCTTTTCAGCCCATCATGATCTGTCCAAAACATTTCATCCAGCCCTGATACAGCCTTCCAAATTTAGGACCAGGCAATCACAGCTCTGCTTGGCCACCCTGTCACGCAGGGATGATTTTGGGGGGTTTCTCTACCGGGGATAAATCTGCTGAGAAATAAAATGATATATTTGCCAACAAAAGTGGATTTGCAATAGATGTAGCCAACTGGAAAAGTTTCTTCCTCTTTCCCTCAGAGAACATGAAGGGAAGAGGGCAGGTGATTTAAAAGGTATTAGCAGAAATTAATTAAATTGCTAAATTATTATGGAATACCTATGGAATTACATATTACATCTCTACTGGTGCCATTAAAATACATGCGATTAACATCAGTACAATTAACTCCCAAGTATCTAATAACATTCTGCCATTCTTTTAGGTAATTAATTTATGAGACTTTGTTTTATAGCTCTTCCCCAGAACTGAGCAGAGGAAAACCTGCAGGTGCTGGAAGCGTGGTGCTGCTGGCTGCGGTGTGGCACTGCGCAGCCCAGGGCTGGGATGTGCTGGCTCGGGCAGTGCCCAGTATCAGGCTGCACCCGCAGCCTGGGGATAAAATAAATTACCCAGGGAAAACTCTGACAGGTTGTTGTGTGTATTTTTGTTCTGTCTCAGCCTGATATTGGAATAAGTTAATATTCCCTTGAGCCTGATCTCTTGCTAAGGTTGCCTGGGGGGATGTCTGGGAATAGTGCTTTTTCCTCCTGGTGCTGTAACCTCCAAGCAGGCTTAGAGTCCCCACAACCTTTTCCCAAGGCTGCAAGACCCTGCTTCCCACTGCTGACATGGAATTGTTGTCTTTGTGGAGAGGGGTGTCCTTGGAGAAGGGCTGCCCTGAGCCCCTGCGTTAGGAGCAGGGGTGGGAGGAGAGGTCCTGGAGGCGATGCTCCCCTGGGATGCATCATTCCCATAAAGGCACCTGAGCTCACTGGTGCCTGAAGCCCACTCTCTGGTGAAGGGAGCGATGAGAGGCTTTTCTTGTCTTCTGTTCAATATCCCCAGGGGCTCTGTGTGCATCGTGTTTCTTACTCAGCAACACAACCCTTTCTTTTCAAAGCCATCTTGGAAGCGAGCATTACAAGCCAGCCCCTCCAGAGCAGCCACAGGAAGAAGACTGAGAAGCAGGGGAGAGGAGAGGTAGCTGGGAAAGGTGGCATGGTGGGTGTCCGCGAGCAGAGGGGAGAGCCAGGGCAGCCAGCAAAGACCTTGGAGTCGGTGCAGCAGTGGGAGCACTGCGACTGTTCCTCGCCCGATGCTTGCTGAGGGCAACACAAGCCACTGTTGAAATCCAGCCCTGCCCAGCAGAGACAAGACCCTGAGGAGCTGTGGGACCAGCAGGAGGGACAGCAGGGAGGTGGCTGCACAGGGTGACTGGCTCCCAGCCTGCCTGTTTGTTAGGGGAAGGTGATATTTTGCCACAAGCAATGAGAACTAAAGGAAACAATTAAAACTAAATAGGCTGGAACCGAGCAATTTTTCAGCTTTCATCTGAGAAGGTGTGTTGGCAAAAGAGCTCCTTTGTGAAATGCGAAATCCTCCTGGCAAGCTGTAGACTCCCACCTGCTGAAGCAAAAGCAACACACCAATAATGCAGAAGAAGGGATGCAAATTCCCAGCCCTCCAGAGGAAGACCCACAGGGGCAGCATCCCTCACTGCCATTTGAAAACAGGCCACAGGCACAAGGGAGCCCGTGCGCTTGATGGAGAGAGGCCAGCGCTTCTTTGGGGACCTAAGTGGTGCTGTCCCACCAGTTACCAACCCGCTGGGCAATGCTGAGGCGAATGCCTCCTTCCAAACCAGGCGACAGCCCCTGGAGGAGCCAGGTCCACCCCATAGCTTGAAGGGGACACCAGAGCAATGGCACCCTCTGGAGATGCAAAACCTGAGCCTCTCTGAGCCTTCCTTCAGGCTGGTCCCCCTGCCAAACATTTGGATGAAGAGGCAGCAATGGGTTTGTGGTGCTGCATGCCCAACACCATCTGTGAGAAGAACCTGGACCCAGCTCTTGTGTCCCAACAGCTTCATGGTACCTGCAGTACCTCCACCCTTCTCACTGCCTTGGGCTGAATTACCAAATATTTTACCCTCCTGGGAGCTCACATCCAGCATGCAACAGCACAAGCATCTTGCTGCTGCCTTGACCTGTGTGCTGGCGTGCTCCACAGCCAAGGGGGCTAGGAAGGCGGGTGGGGTGCGAGCTGTAGCTTTTCTTTCCTGGGGTCCTGAGAGCTCTCACATACCCTGCTTGTCCTCTGATGGTCTCCATTTGGCAGGTGAAAATATCTGATGGTGCCCTGTGCAAGGCTGAGAGGAGGGTGGCTGGCATCTGGCACCGAGCCGAAAGCACCCTGCATTCCTGCAGCCAGATTCTTCACATGAGCAACGGCACTGGTGTCTTTGCGAGGTCTGAAAGTGCTTGGGAGGGTTCTGGAAAAGAAAGACACCCACTAGGGCAATGCAGCACAAGGATGGCCCTGCGGGCAGACCGGCTCTCTGCAGTGCGAGACTTTGCAAACCACATGCCAAGAGCAGGGTGCCTGGGGACTGGCTGCTCTCCCAGCCCAGCATCGGCTCCTTTTTCCTGAGGTTTAATTACCGCTTGCACCCTGGTCCTTCCCCAGGCACAGGCTCCCTTGCAGTCCTGGAGCACGGCTGCTCTTGCATGGCTGTGGAGCAGTGAGCCGCAGCCCCACACCTGCTGCTGCTTTGTGGATACCTGAGAGCATCACCTCCTAAAGTAACCCTGGGGCGGTGCAGGAGACAGAGGCCTTCGGGGAAGCCAGGGCAGGGTGCAGGGAGATGCTGTCCCACCGGCAGCAGAGCAGTGGGATGCTTTGCCTCCTAACCTGCACTGCTCTGATTTCCTCCTCAAGCGCGCCATGTGCTTGTGTGCACAGCCCTGCTGCAGCAGGCACCACGCTGGACGGCGGGGATGGATTGAGGCTGCCAGGTTCTGTTTAACTGGGCAGGGTAAAAAAGGGTCTCCATTCCCTCCCTTTCAAAACCCATATGCCCTCCCCGCGGGGGGGCATCCATCCTGATGCCACCCAGTGCAGCCCCATGCACTGTCACCTCGGACCATATGCAAATAAGTAATTTTTTTTTCTTTTGTTCAATCTGGGTTAATTTGTTGAGCGGAGGGAGATTGAACATTCATGCCAATAACTGTTTTCCTTGTGCCTGCCCCAGATTCACTGCACCTCTTTAGCTCAGGCCAATGCTGCAATAAAAAACAAAGGGCAAGTGTCCAGAGCACCATAGCAGCAATTCCCGTCCTCCTAAATTCCTCCTGCCCAGGCTCTGTGGCAAAGGTTTGAGTTTCTCATTAATTTAATCCTAGCTTTTAATGCCCTGGATTTTTCAGCTGTGTCTGATTTTTAGGTCTGGCATCCTTGAAGGATAATATCCATTTAAGTTACTGATTTGGGCTTGCTCATTTAATTTCACCTTAATAAAGATTTTATGTGGTTTTGACATGTTCAGTGTCTCAAATGTATTGACATGGCAGCCTGAAGAAGCATTATGACCATAATGGCTTAGGAAACATTAAAAAGACCCTGGCAAGCTATATTGATTGCCCTCTTTTACAGTTGTTTGAAGACAAAGACCAGTCAAAGGGAAGAGCGAGTGCTGTAGTTTGTTTTTATGTGAGCTTCCCCGATGCTACAACATTTCATGTGTGCAAAAGGCATTTGTAAACATACCTCTGCAAGTTCTTCATTGGGATGTGAAGAAACGATGATCCTGTTGCTGGAATGCTGTCAGGAGGGGGATTTTGAAGGGAAATGCTGCAGATAGATAGCAGAAAAGTCACCTCCAAGGAAGGGGCATCAAAGTGTAAATAAATAAATAAATGAAGAAGATGCCCAGATCCTCACCACTGGTTTATCCCAGAGGAAAAGCCCACAGGCTGACCATGGCTCACTGGGGACTCGCTGTAACACATTGAGGGAAATGGTAAATCATCTTCCGAAATCTGTCTTTACAGCTGTGGGTTTCCCCATCAATTCTTCCCAGCTAATGTATCCTCAACATCTGTGCAAAAATAAAAATGCATTATAGGCATGGTACACTAAGTGCAACAGAGATAAAAATTGGTCGAATGATCCATTGACAGGGGTAGAAATGTGCTTCAGATGGGAGAGAAGCATAATTAGTGCCTCCTGTCCAACATTTGCATACAAAGATACACCCCAGAGGGCCCTGTACAGCCACTTGCCCAATTGTTAAGGGGAGGATTTTTTTAAAAGACAGTTTACTAATTGCAATCAGTTTCCTCCAACCCAAGCAAGGGTGACTTCTGTTCAAATGAGCCATGCACCAAGGAAAACACTGTCTGCAGCAAACCAGCAGCATCTCTAACCATACAGCCACGCGTTATTTTGCTGGGCAATGCTGGTGCGGGCTCTGCCCTCTGCACCAGCCCGGCATGTGGATGCAGGAGCCAGTGCTGGGCTCCTGCTTGTCTTTTGGGTAGGACAGAGGAAAGGAGGGCATCCCAAGAAGCAGGTCAATAAGGCACATGCAGTGAGGGGACTGGTCCAGCTTGAGATCCAAGGAAGGACCTTCCTTATTTGCCTTTAAAGCATAATGTGGCAGAAGAGCTATTGCTATGACACCAAATCAACATTTTGGGCCATAAGGCCAGCAGACATGAGATCTGCAGGGTGCTGTAACCACAAACCCATTTCCTAGTGCCTTTACATGGCCGTAGCTGATTGATCACCCTTGTCTTGGTCTCCAGGGCTCCCCTGCTTTCCAAATCTGCCATAAAATAATAACCCATCGCTCGCAGGAGCTCATGGGGCTGAGTATGCTGAGAAGCAGAGTGTGGTGCCTTGAGCATGCCAGGCACATCCTCCCACACCCTGGGTGGGCCACTGTAGCAGGCATCAAATAACCCAGCATCTCAGCTCCCCAGGCTTTGCACATGAAGCCTGCTCTGCCCAGCAAAATAAATACCTTGATCAGAAAAAGGCACTGTTTCCCTTTTTTGCGCTAGTGCCAGGGAGAACTTAGTATTCAAAAACTGTTTTCAGATGTTTCACTTCACAGCTGGTGAATGAACTCGGAGAACTCAATAAACCTCTTTGTAAGAAATTATCTCTCATTAATCTCTCCGGTGAGGCTGGCACCTGGAATAGCATAAATCTTTACCTGCACATACTAGAAGACAGGGGAATGGGCCATAGGCAGTAAGCGTGTTATACTGGGAGAGTCCCAAACGCCAAATAAAGAATAAATCCTCATAAAATTTTCCTCCTGATCTCTTCCTGGGAAGAGGACATTAGCACTTGGAGGAGATGGATGCTTGGTGGAATGGCTTTTAGCAGGAGATAGGGCAGCACAAGGGCCTCGAGCAGTCTGCAGGCCTTTTCAGGGGAAACCTCTCCTCCTTTCCATCAGACATTTCAGGAAACATCCAAAAGCTTTAAATGGTACTGCCCACTCAGGAACAAACTGCTCCACAATGACTGCCAGCTTGCAGATCCTTGCCTCATCCCGACTAGCTGCTTTGGAGACTGCGTGGTTTCTGCCTCGTCCTTATCTATGGCAATAAGCTGGGCTGGCTGTGCTGGAGCTCGCCGTGCATCTCCAGCATGTATGATCACATGCTCCAAGCCTCACAGCTACCAAACCCTTCTCCCTGGGGCAGGACATCTCTGAAATATGCTACGTTTGGAAAGGAGAAAGGTGATTTGAGGAAGCCTTGAACAGCTTGCCGTAGAAATAGCATCCAGAGTTTTCTCCCTCGCAGAGGATTTTGAAGTTTATTTTGGTGTCCTTTGCTTTGGTGCAACAGATGGCAGGGAGATGTGGTGGCCCAGAATATTAATGCTTCCCTCCAGCATCCGTGTCCTCAGAGCAACAGGCATCTCCATGTTCTCGCTGAGTATCATGCAGGCTCATCTTCTGTCTCAGGGCCATGCACTTCCCACATCAGCTGAGAATTAAAATGCATGGCTCTGCCCACAGTGGCCCCCTCAGGGACAGGGCATTTTGCATCAGGAGAGCTGCAGGGCGAAGGCTGAGGCTGGGAAGCAGTGATGTGGTTATGGCAGAGGTATAAGCCACCTTGCCCAAATGGAAAACAAATGAAAACATTAAAAAGCACTGAAGCAAATCTGCTCTGTGACCATAACCACCACACTGCACTGGAAAGAGTATTCAGCCCATATTTTAAGAGTCATATTTTATTGATGCCTGATGTCCCATGACCAGTGTCCAGTGAGGACCAATTAAGTATTTGCTTAGATAAAATGCATGCCTTCAAGCGATAACTGGGTAAAGGATCTTCCACCATAATGTCAATATATGATTTTGTACCATGGAAATAAGTGTGTGATAAAAATCCCTCTGCTCCCATATAATGGCTACCCTCTCCCTGTTCCTGGCATGCCACAGCAGCTCTCTGCGTGCCTGGGCTACCAGGGCTGTGAAGTATTGCATGGCTCAACTTCCAGCTTGCTGGTAACCAGAGCTGAGCTCAGCCTGCCGTGGTCCTTCAGACATCCCCAACTGACAGGCTGTAGCAAAGGACTATAAGTCATTCAAAAAGGATAAAATTATACAGCTGCAAAGTTTAATAACACAAGCTCCAGCAATCATACAGATAAATTTAACAGTGACCACTTAGAGACCTGCTGGCTGAACTGTAATATTTGACAAGGTTGCTGAATAATATGCCAGTCTTTCTCAGACCCAGGGAGGCCTATAAAAGTCAGCAGGATGGAGACCAGTGTTTCAGCCCTCTCCAGCTCTACTTAGGAAGGATCTGGCACTACACTGCCCATGAAGCATGGACAGCCATGAGTCTTACACCTCCCAAGCACCACTCTGTCAGTGGGCCAGGCGTTTTCTGCTGGGAACGTGATGCCACCAGCCCAGTGGTACCTTGCAGCCTGTGCCACCCCTGCTTCAGGCTGTTGGGACTTCTGAGCATCACTCCCCATGGCTGACTGTGCCCTGCAAGATCTTCTCTCTGCCTCTGCCAGGCACTTTCCAGGGGCTCTGCCTGATGATGTCCTCCCTTTATTCATTTTTCTTAAAAGTAGAAAATTACATCCATACTCTTACATGCAAAGAACACGAGTGTTGCAGGATTCAGGATTTAAAAGGCGATGAGTGCTCATAGCAGCTGTGCCTGTGCCATCCTAACACAGGCACTGTAAACGCTCTTTGATTTTTGTTTTAACAAGACCAGTGCCAGGTTCAGGGTACATGGACTTGCAAGGGAAGGGATGATGTGCTTTAAAAGCTGTCTCTGTTCTTCTTGCACAGGTTCATGTGGAATGCTGGAAAGGTTGCCAGTGCCTGCAGTCAGCTAATCTGGGGCCTTGTGGGGAGATCAGCAGCAGTGTCAGGAATGCCCCTGCTGCAGCAGGTCTCCTCGCTTACAAACCTAACCTTTCCAAAGCACACTGGGCATTTGCTTTTGTCATGATCAAGCTTACAACAGGTTTCTACTTCTTTCTCTTTTTCCCAGACATCCCTCTGCAAACTACCCAATGGTCCATAACAGATTTCCAGTCTGTCCCTGGAAGAAATCCCACCCCTGTCCTGCTTAAGCCCTGCCATGTCCATTTAATCACTCCTTTACCAGGCTGAGCAGCTTGCCATACCCGTCTCCTCCAGCCTGGACCTTTGCAGGGCACATTCCCAGCAGCACACCAGGCCCAGGAGGGGTAAGATGCACCTAGCACGGTTCTCAGGAGCACAGTAGCAAGCTTGGCATTTAATCTGCTGCAGCACCAAGTAGGATTTAGCAAAGGATCTACCTGTAATTTTCAGTACCTAAAGGACTTTTAAATGTGTCCTTTAACTCATTCCTAAAGGACTTGTACTATTTTAATGAGCATCTCAGGAAAGAAAAGCTCTCTGTAGAGCATTAGCTTTGAGAACTGAAAGCTCTCTCACCAACACACAATATCAAGTTTGATTGACAAGGCCAATGCCCATAAACCATACTGATTGATATTAATTAGTCTGCCAGCCTTTAATTGCTTCTGATCATGTCCTACATAACTCTGATTAAAAAATTAGTCCCATGCAAAAAAAAAAAATCAATGCAGCAGGGGATAGTTCGAGAAGATCTCAACTGGTGCCTGGGATTTCACACTCAATGCCTTTTCTCATGGAGCATGAACAGATCTTTTCAAAGGAACATCATGGAGCAGGGTCAGGCAGGCAGGGAAGAAGTCTTTCAGCCTAATAGTTATAACAAACCTCTCCTGCTTAAGATATTTTTCCTTCACAAAAGGGAAAATCCTAGAAGAGAGCAACTAGCCAGGCAAGGCAAGGCCATACCAACAGCCAGAGCTGCAGTGTTATGGAGCAGCAGGAGCAGGGATGCAAGCAGGACCCAGCTGAGAAGCCAGTGGGACACAGGCCAGGCTGCCTCTTGTCCCCCAGGTCACCCATGGTCATGCACCATCACAACCCCTTTTGAGAGAAGCTTTCTTTTCACCCAGGTCCCATCTGATCCCTGCAGGAGCCCATGTCTCTCTGGTTGCCCCCATGCCCAGCCCAGCAGATGCACACCCACCATGCCATGTTCTGACCTTTAGAAATGCTGATGAGCTGGGAAGCAGCTAACAAGGCACAGGGGAGGCTAATTGCTGCTTCTTGTAGCTCAGAGGGTGTGGGTGGTTGGGCTGGGGGTCAGCTCACCTGGGCTCAGTCTAATAGCCAGCTTTCTGAGCTGGAGACAGCCACCTGACTGGATGGACCCAGCTGAGAGATGAGATCCAGCCCGGGCAGCATGGGTGCACCTGGAGCCTGCAATTTCCTGCCAAGCTTGAAACACTAACTGTAGCCAGGACTAAGTCATCTTTCTCTCTTTCCATCTCTTCTTCCTTTGCGTTTGATTGCATTTGTGAATACATCCTCCACTGCACCCTCTCTGCTGCACACAGTCAGGCTGAGGAGTGCAGGCTGCAGCCCCTGCTCTCCCCTCCGCTCCTGCCCACTTGCCACCTGGCATTTTGGGAGCATGGTGGCTGTGGGACTCAGGGAATGCCTCCCCTGTCCTACTTCTCTCACTCCCCTTGGGTAACTTTCAGGAAGCCTCTGTTTTTCATGCCCTGCAGAGGAGCGTTGCAGCAGGGTGGCTTCCTGCGGGGCCTGTGGCTGGGAACAGAGGGGTTTTGTTCCTGGGGACAGCCCCAGCGTGGGGTGAACACTGCTCCATTCAGCACTCGCACACAGGCTGTGTGGCTCAGCAGGAGAGTTCTCCCTTTTCTCTCTGCTTCATTTCTCTGTCACTCTTGGTTTTGCCCAGCCCAGCTGTGGCAAGGGGGTCAGGGAGCAGTGAGGAAGGAAGGTGAGGGGCAGCAGCCTGCCAGGAGATGAAGAGCAATGGTGAAGAGCAGCGTTGGCCAAGAAAGAGGGGATGAAAATGTCCCAATGGATGTGTCTCTGGGGAGAACAACTCATCGGTTCTTTGAAAATCAAGGACATTTGGGAGGTTCATCACCTCTTACCTTCCCTTCTTTTGATGCCTACAAACTAGACCTGAGGAAGTATGTGAAGTACGCAGTTCCCATGGCAGCCAGCAGCAGCTTCCAGACCAATAAAAGCCAGGATATGATCATACTCTATTAGTTTGATAATATCATTTATAGTTGACTTAGAACTGCATCCCTTCTAATTAAAAGAGAGTTGCTTGTGAAAAGCACAAGAGCAGAAAAAGGCAGAGAGGTTCATTGCCCTGAGCCCCATGCCTGCACAGCTGTCTTGTTGGTGAATGGCTTTTTATTTCCTGTTTCACATTGGAGCTAATTTCATCCATCACCAGAACCAACGTGACTCATGCCCCCAGAAAGAGACTGATGCAATGAGAAAGCACTGAGAGGGAGGGGAAAGCACCGTTCTCTAGAGCCAGTGTCATCTGGAGCTCTTCTTTTCCTTAATTACACTGCTCTGTCTCCTGGGTTTTTCAGGGGCTCATGTTTCTGCAAAGTCAGCGAAAAGCAGCCAGTGAAAATACAGAATCCAGCCTAAATCCTCCTCCTCTTCCTCACTGCAAGTAGTCAGGCAGAGGGAAGCAGGGACTGTGCAAGGCTGGCTTAAGAGTACTGGTTAAATGGGTTCAGGCTGGAGGTATAGGAGAGGGCAGGGATTCCTCAGAGTTACATGTCTTCTTGGCAAATTATCAATTGTTTAGAAAAACAAAATGCTGTGTTTTCACCTACAGCCAAAATGTCAAAATTGCCCCAAATGCCCCCAAATTAGGAGAGGAAAAGGAGAAGTTGTGTATGCAAAGGAGTAAGAGCTGATCGGGTCCTGTTTTCCACCTGGGCAGCTGCATTCCCAAGGCAGCTTTCAGCCACTGGAGCAGTCTGGATGCTGCATTTGCTCCTTGAGCCATGCAGGTGTAGGCTGACGGACCTGATAATGCTCAGATACCAGATCAGTATGTGGGCTGGTGAATAGTCTCCCACTTCACCAGGCTGCGGTGGGACTCCTCTGGTGTCCTGCTGGAGGTGGCAAGAAACTAAAACACACCTGGAAGCTCTCTGGAGTCCACCTTAGTTGGGCAGATGATAATCTCCTGCATTTCACAGCAGGGCTCTGCAAAGCTTTGCCAGCATGGAGCAATCCAGCTTCGCTACTAAGAAAGTCATCCTGGGCAGGAGCATCCCTGAGCAAAGGCACCGAAAGAACTACCAGCCTGGAGGATCCCGGAGCTGCTGCAGCACCACTCATCCCCAGGGTTCTCCTGATGCTGTGGCACTAGCAAGGAGCTTCTCTCCTTACTTCCACCTGCCAGCTGACCAGATAATCCCCCTGGCCCTGCTACAGCACAAGCTGTTTTCCCAACCTGCCCTGGAGGGTTTGCGAAGGCCCTAGCAGCACTAACCAGAGCTCTTCAAGATCAAGGGGATATCAGCTGTTGCTTTCCTCAAAAACTTGTTAACTGGAGCACTCTCCAAGGAGAAAGCTGTGCAGGATGCTGAGCGCAGAGCGTGGGCAGAGGGGCAGCTTTCACAGGGCTTAGGCTCAGGGGCACACAGGAGAGGGGTGTTCACACTGGGGGGAGATAGCAAAAGCCCTCATCTAATATTCACCCTGTGCAGGGACACATGCAGGCCACAGCCCCTGCAGGCTGGGTACAAGCCTTTCCTTGCCCACCTTCAGGATGCCTTCCAGGGAGGGCTTTTCTCTGATTTCTTGTAAATTATGCAGTGGAACATCCTGCTCTCCTTCAGGGTGTTCAGCAGCATCTCACGCCATCACTGTCCAGCTGTTCCTGCTGCACCTACGCTTACAGGGGAGAATTTTCTGGGCCATCAAAGCGTGCAGGGCTGGCCAGCAGTCCTCATTCAGAAAGCAGAGACCTGCTTGCCTTTCAGAGCATGATAATAGAGCTGTGAAATTTCAGTGGATTTATTTGCAGGCAGCCTCCAGCACACTGGTGTTCTCAGAGAGATTGCCAAGTTGTCTGTTCTCACACCGCATTAGATGTGCTCATTGCAGGCTCTCACCTCTCGTGCAAGTGCCAGCATCTCCCTGATGGATGTGGGGTCTGCTCATCAGAAGTCCAGCTGCAAGCCTGGGTTGCTCAGCCTCCAGGCTTCACAAAGAGCCTTTTTTCTAGGCACTAAATCTTAATCTTGTGTGCTTTACATCCCCCTGAAATTCATGACCCAATGTGCATCTCCCTGTTGGAAAGATGCTACCGACAGCTTCTGGCTTCTCCTCCACCAGGGAGCTGGAGAACCAGCTCCCAGAAGTGCTGCACAGCCCCTGGCATGGGGACACTGGCATGGGAACCTTCCCCGATACCTGGGCTGGCGCTTCTGCCCTTAAATTCATAACCTCTGTGTTGCATTAAACTTCCTTAGAAAGTTAAGTGTACCTGCTCAAGCGGGTGCAGAGGAGGCCACGAAGATGATCAGGGGGCTGGAGCACCTCCCCTGTGAGGACAGGCTGAGAGAGTTGGGGATGTTCAGCCTGGAGAAGGCTCTGGGGAGACCTTATAGTGGCCTTCCAGTACTTAAAGGGGGCTACAGGAAAGGTGGGGAGGGACTCTTGATCAGGGGGTGTAGGGATAGGATGAGGGGTAACGGTTTTCAACTGAAAGAGGGTAGATTTAGATTAGATATAAGGAAGAAATTCTTTCCTGTGAGGGTGGTGAGGCACTGGCACAGGTTGCCCAGAGAAGCTGTGGCTGCCCCCTCCCTGGCAGTGTTCAAGGCCAGGTTGGACGGGGCTTTGAGCAACCTGGTCTAGTGGAAGGTGTCCCTGCCCATGGCAGGGGGGGTGGGACTAGATGAGCTTTAAGGTGTTTTCCAACCCAAACCATTCTATGATTCTATGATTCTTAATTTAACATTACATCTAATCCATGTATATATTGAGATCCAGGGGCATCTTTCCATTTAATTTGAGGCCATCACCAGACTTCATCTTACAACTTCTGAATGCAGCCATTTATTGCCTCTACAAAACATTCCCTTCCTGGGCCTTTAGCATCATGCTGCTGCTCTCCTGTCCAGGAAGCAGAAGCCTGAACAGAGCCACATCACCTCCCAAGAAAGCTGTCTCCACAGCGCTGGCTGAACTCTCCGTGAGTCACACCTCGGACAGACTGCTGTTAATGGGTAGGATGCTTTCTCTAAGCCCTCTGCTTTTGCAAGCCGCTTCTGCTAGCTTCATTATGACACCTTAAGGGGACATGCTGAGATCCTGAGTCACACCAGGGAGCAGGTTGCAAACCCTGCAAATTATTTCACCTCTGCCCCTGCCAGTTCCTTTCCCTGGAGCCCGGTGGTGGCTCTGCCAATGGGGCATGGACCACAAGCAGGGTTTTGCAGCTTGTGGCTGGTCTCTGCTGCTGCATCCTTCTGATGGGTGCTGACATGAGGAGCACAGTCAATAATCAGAGCTGATGATCTGTTTAAAGCAAAGACTCTCTCTCCATGTTAACACACACTGCCAGGATGTGGGAAAATTAAGCAAACTCATGAAGCAGAAGCCAAAATATCTCCAAATGGGTTTTCTTCCCAGCGTTGCCTAAGAGATGTCAGTCACTTTTCAAATTATTTTCCCTAGCTGGGGATGATGAGGGAAGACGTCTGGGACAAAGGTGCCTTCTGCTGCCGTCACGCAGAGTGGCTGTGTGACAGCCTCTCCACCTGACAGGCCTGAAGAATCAGATCATTTCTCTGTAAAATCAGCTTTCACAGTGATGTCCCCAGGAGCCAGGGATGACAGGCTGGGAAGGAGCGAGTAGCTGTGGCAGGACAAATGGCAGCAACGGGCAGAGCAGCTTGCAAAGCATGTGAGAGCACCCCGGACAGTGGTCCGTACACTTTAATGGAAAATTAATTCCAGTCGGTACGCTTTAATGGAAAGTGAATCCTGTCAAATCCTGCATGTTGGGTTTTCTTTCTGTAGTTACATCCTTGATTGATAAAAGTAAATGTGTTGACATTACACATAGGCACCTGCCATGGTATCACCCATCAGCTTAATTAATACACACACGAGGTACAGATGCGTGCAGTTTATAGACTGAAAATTGGCTCATAGATAGATCTCAAAGTATGTGGAAATGGGAAAGCATCACCCAATGGTTGTAATTCTAGTGGCACCCCACAGATACCAGTCTTCTGTTGTATTATTTTCTTATTGAGATGGTTCAAAGTGATCAGGAACGTGATTTTAAACAATAAATGGGCAGGGCTGGGAGCTGCTCCATGAAGGTCCACACTTATTTCCCCCAGAGCCACCACCAGCATCAGCCATTGCTTTGCAGGATGCTGCAGCAGGACAGAGAGCAGGACACTGCTCTTCCCCTAAACCCTGTGTTCCTTTAGTCTGGAGAGCTCTGATACAGCCTCTGCAGTGCAAATCAAAGCAACCACATCAAAGGAGAAAACAGCGGAGGAGAAAGGAGCCTTCAAAGGCAGTTGGGCATGGAGCCAAAGAGAATTTATCTTTTATCACTTTCTCCTGAAAGGGAGAAAATCCTGCCCATCGCACTGGCCTCTCCCTGCCTAAGGCACAAAGCCAGAGGGGGCAACCTCTGCCACCACCGGAGTGAATGAAGCAGGAGAGCAAGAGATGTCTCCCAGGGCCAAGGACACATGAGGAGTTCAAACCTGTAAAAATAAGGGACCTCTGAGCTTCCCCCATGCAGGAAAACGCAGGCATTGGGCAGTTGGGCACTCCTGCCTGCTTCAGCTGTGCCCGGGAGGCAGGAGGCTCCTGCACCTGGTGGGATGCTCCTTGCAGCAGATGTCCAGTGCATCACCCGGCCCTTCCGAAGCAGGGGTGGCACCAATCTCATCAAGAGGTGTTTCTGACTGCAGTGTTTCCCTCTGGAGATTACTCCTGGCAGCCAGCATCATTGCTTGTGATGCTAATGGACTGCTGCTGCTACCTGTTCTGCTGTTCTGCTGCCCTGGCTCAAGTGCCCACGGTCTGCACCCATACAGCATTTGCCTACATTTATGGACTGCTTCTGAGATGTTCTCTCCCTCTGACATACATATTTAATTCCTCCAAAAAACCCGCTCGGGACAAAACTCAGATGTGAGGCCAAAAACATCCAAGCCAGAAGTCAAGATGCTCTTGATCTGACCTGCCCCGAGGAGCCTTCACCCTCATCAAAAGGAGTGAATAAAATGAATGCATCTGCAATATTACTGCAAATGAATCTGGCTGCTTTGCCTTTTTCAGTATTTATGACCCTTTTTATTTGTGAATGTTCAAGAATATCAGCTTATGCTCACAAAACGTTGGTGGAAAGGAAATGCATCGCATCTGTCTAAGAGCAGAAAATAGGGAAGGAATTTCCCTGCCATTTGGAAAAGCTCCTTTTATTATCTGTAAAATAAATGTACAGACTTCCAGCCTGCAGATAATTTGCAGAGGACAAGGTAGTCTTGGTAAGGGTAAAAACTCATCTAAAATAAACCTCTTTTGCCAGAAAAGTATTTAATTTGGATTTGGGTCAGGGTTTCAAGCTCATGCTAAGTGCCTTTGCAAATCGCACCCCATGCACACGGTACCATCTTTCTGATGAGCACAATGAATGGGCCATGAACATCTGTATCTCAGGGGTTCAAAGACATTTGCAGTTTTCAACATCAAAACATTTCCTGATGATTTTTCAGCAGAAATATATGGGTTCTTTGTAAAAACTTGATCTCTTGGAGGGCAAGGCCATTATGATAAGCCCTGTATTTCTTTCTGCATGTCCACCATGCAAATTATGCCTGTGCATCCATGGACCTAAAAACATGTCTGGAGACAATGATTGGCAGTGTATTTACTGAGAAGGCAGCTCACAAGCTCCAGGTGTTTCAGAAGATGAAGACCATGCAGTCTGACCATGTCCACCTTGATGAAAAGACAGCTGGAAGCTGGTCTGCCTGCTAGAAGCTTTCTGGGCCAGCCTCGCCAATCCCATACTAACTGTCCTGCACATGGAGAGCAGTGGAGCATGTGGTCCTCAACAAACGGGCTGGCAGAAGGTGACTTGGGTGCAGAGCTGGTGTCTTCTGGCTCAGAGAAACAAGCTGATGGAAATGTCCTCTGTTGCAGGTAGGAACGACCTGTGTTATGTCTGCTGTAGTGCAATTGAAACATGCAGGGTCACTTCTTAACTGCTGTTTCATATATTGATGTGTTTAAGGAGAATGTAAGCAGGAGTGCATATGGTATCCTGACACCAGAACTGCTGTGTAAAACAGGTATCCAGGGTGAGTCCGGACAAAGAGGGCATCCTGCCACAGGCAGGGGCATGCAGGCTGCTCTCCGCACATGCTGCTAGCCCTACATCCTCCACCACTCAGCTCCCATCCTCCAAACACCATCCCTGATTTCCCCATGGCCCTCACCAGCCGGTGGCTCTTCCCTTCCCTCTCCTGCTCCCAAATCAGTGTGAAGCGGAAAGCAGCGGGAAAGATTTCCATTTGAACGCTTCGAGGCTGATTACACTGGAAAAGCAACTGGGAATAGGGCAAACATAATCACAGGTACCAGTATTAGCATCACTAAATCAGGCTCTGAAAAAGCAGCCTCTTCCAAAAAACTTAATTTCCTTTAATTCCTGCCTTTCGCTGGGCTGCTGAGGTATTTATAGCGCCTTGTTCGGTGCAGCGTTAAAATCCCTGCTCAGTGCAGGCAGATGCTGTCCAGGGAGCAGCACCCGGACTTGACACCTGATTGCTTGCAGATTAATATCAACCTGTCACACATGTCATTTCTCCAGCCCTGGAAAACATCAGCCCTCATTGCTCTGCAGAGGGATGCAGTCTAAGAACTTCTGCCGGGTGCTGTTATTTTGTTTGTTTTCTCAATGATAGAATGGGTAAGGAAAATATTGTGGAGGCAATAAGTTTTCAGGAGCACAAAGCAAAGACTTTCTTCATCACAGCGAGGGGAAGTCCTTACATATTGAAGTTGTCTAAAAGACAGCCTGAATTATTTAGGGGGAACTCTGTGATGTCTTCACACAGTGTCACAAACCTCTGTATCTACAAGCTGTACGGAAAGCAGCTGCACTGGCATCTGACACCTAGCATCATGAGAGGGCCCAAACTGGCAGCACTGTTTTTACAGCATTAATTATGAATGCTGCTCTAAGCATCCCCTGGCAGATACCCTCTGCCTGGAGCTTCGTTGCTCCCTGAGCTACGCTACAGCATTGGCTTGCTCCTGGGAAAGACAAAGCCCCATGAACAGGTGGAGGGGTGCAGGGGCAGCACAAGAGGTCTTTGGATGAGGCTGGCATGCTCAGCTGTTACATTAATTTATTTTTCAGACATAGGCGGGCTTGCCCTTTTGTGGGGATGCACTAGCCCAGCCGGGTCGCAGGACCGCCTGCACTCCCGGGTTTGGGTGGGCTCAGTTTAAGTATTTTAGACCTTTCTTTTCTTTTTTAAATGTATGGTAAGTCCTCAGCAGATAGGATCTCTCCTACTTCAGCATTTTCATGTAAGCTTAGTTCTTGATTTTACTAAAAACTGGTGTTCTCTCCGGAGTTGCCATAGTTACTGGTGCATGCATTTCTGATTTCACACGCTAATGACTGTCCTAACCTCTTGTTTGTGGAATAAACTATGTAACCCTGAAAGCAACATAAAATGAAATATTAAAGCATTTATGGTTTAGAAAGAAGACATTATGAATCAGCAATCAGAATTAACCACATTATCAAGCCTGGATTAAAATGATCCAAGCCTCTAGGCCAAACAAGAGACCAGGAGAGCCCCCAGACCAGATTTGTGGGGGATGCTCCAAATCTGAGTTGTGGCATGGTGTTGTGGGGAGTGTCACCCCACTCCTGCACACCAGGATTAGCCAGGCAGCAGCTCCAGCTTTGCTGCTCCATGAAATGATGGTGGGAGAGACCTGCCAGCTTGTGCTCCCGTTGGAGCAGCCCAGCTGGAAGAGCAGCATCCCTACATGAGATACCACTCCCACTTCCAATGCTTTTTTCCTGCAGCAAGGAAAGAGAAGTGGATATCTCCTGGATAGCATTCAGAATGGCACCAGTCATGGGGAGCGATGCACAGGCATGGGGAGAGCACTGGCCTTGCAGCATAGCCCAGGCTCTCACCTCTCTCCCTGTGTGTTTGCTGTCTTCCCAGGACCAGGCTGTGAAGACACTTCTGGAACATGCCATTGCCTTGGGACAGCAGCAGCCTGCTCTGAAAGACTAGCTCTGCCCTCTGGATCCCCACAAGACCCTGTCTGGAGGGTCTCAGTGTCCTCCAGCATTTGATAGGGCACATGAGAGCCCCAAAAGGGCCATCACCACCCCAAGAGCTCTGTTCAGGGTTTGGAGTTTGAAGAGGAGGGCCTCAACCCCCCCAGGGTGCATCCCCTGGGCACTGCAGCATGGCTCTCAAGCATCCTGGTGGCTTCTGTAGCTCTGCCGGTCCCATTGCTTGCCTTTCGCCTGGAGGGGTGGTCGGTGGGATCCTACCACCTCCAGAGCTCCTGACTCTGCCCATTCCCACACCATGGCCACCCGCTCTGGGGACAGCCAGCAGTACTCATACATCCCTGTGCTAGCGCTGCTAGCCCCCTGCCTGAGAGCCAATGGCCCTGTCCTTGGAGAGGTCACTGGGCAGCAAGGTGTCCCTATCAAGGGCAGTCTTGTCACTCAAGGACACATGGGGTGGGTAAGGAGCCAGTGACAGGCAGGAGCTGCATTTCTCTATGCCAGTGCTGATACAACTCATTACACACTTGGCTGGCTTGAGACTAAATTATAATAAATGCATAATGAAATATTTAAATTTCCAGGAATGGGATGGAAGTGCAGCATTGTTTGCCCTGCTGATGCCGGGCTTTGCTAACAGCTGCCCTTTCCCCCTGGCACTGCAGGGCCCATTGTCTTGTCCCGCAGCACACCCACGTCCCCCAGCAGCTCGCAGGGGCCAGGTGCCCCCCAAACACACTGGCTCTCACTGGGAACCGGCCATAGTTGGTTGACCTTGGCTGGCTGACAATTAAAATAGATGTGGATAGTTAAAATGTAAACAAACACAAATCAAAAGAGAGGCCAGACTGGGGGAGCAGAAGCAGCAGTTTGCCCTGGGTCTTGCCCTTGTGCTGGGTCTGTTTGCACGTGCTGCCTGGGAAGCCAGGCCAGCGCTGCCTGCTCCATCTGCCAGACGAGCACCAATGTCCCACGGCAGGAACACAGCCTGCCAGTCCCAGGTCATGGGATGAAATCCTGACCTCAGGGACCGATGATGGCAAATTCAAAAAACTGTTCCAAAAGTAATCCTGTCCCCCAGTGAACACACTCTCCCGCTCCACCACTCAGGAGCACGGCTGTGTTTTGCCCAGGAGCAGTTTCCAGTCTTGGTCCCGCAGATGCAGGATTATTTTGAACCCACTCTTCACTCTGGCAGACACTGGTTTTGGCAGGGGATTTTTGCAGTGTCACAACACCAGGCTAAGCTTGGAAAGATTCCGTCGGGACTGCTGGAGGGATGGATAAATGGCAGAGAGACTCTCGCCGGCTGCAGCCGCACATGTGTCATGGCAGGGGTGTACAGGACAGCTTCCCTCCAGTCAAGGAGGAGGTCTGAGCCAGGCTGCTCCTCTTTGCTGCCTTGGCTAGTGCAGCGCAAAGGGAAAGCAGCAAGGAGGTTCCTCCCTGAAGCTTTCCTCATCCAGTTACAAGTCAGAGACCAAACAGAGATGACACTGCACTGCTGCAACCAGACCATGGGGGTCATTAGTGTGCCAGAGCGAGGGAAGCATCTCCTCCTTCTTGACACTGTTGATCCTGCTGGAGCACTTAACTCTGGTCTTGGGCCAAGACAGCAGTGAAATCAAGGGTCCTTCTGGTGGGCCTGACACCCTGGTGGGTGCAATGAAGTGCAATGGGGAGGAGATTCATCCTGGAGCCACATTTTGCTCACCGCTGCAGGCTGCTACCCCTGCAGTGCTGGCCTCGGCCCGGGGAGCCCCTGCGGCGATCTGAGGACGCTTCAACTTTCTGTCAAGGAACTCTGTAGCCAGGGCCAGCAGCCCATCACGCTCCACAATGTGGTCATCTCAGGCTAGCTGCTATTAATTCACAATCAATACCTCCCTCAGCAGGGTGCCCTTGGTTTGTCAGTACTGTGAGAGGCACACAATAAACCCATGGCTAAACACAGTAATTGGGGTACAAAGGCCCCCCCTTTTACTACTGGGAGGGTTACAACTGCCAGGTCCCTGCACGCAGGAGGTTTCCAGCATGCATCTCCGTGGCACTATGTCTGTCCAACAAATAGGGTTGAGATGAGGAGAAGGAGAAGAGACTGACAGACAGACGGACAGACAAGCAATAGGCAAACAGCCCAGGTGCATGAGTGCCATTTTCCTTCAGAAGCCAGGCTAAAGTCACTTCTACCAAGCCATGTTCACGTTGCTTTGGGTCCTAAGCCCTGCCTTCAAGGTAATTATCTCTTTAACTGTCTTTACACCAAAGAGTGATTTAAGGAGCTCAATCTGTTTAGTTTATTAAAGAGCTGGGTAAGGAATAAAGCTGACCACAGCCTTTAAGCACATGTCCATGGAGATGATTTATGATAATAAATAGGTCTTTGCAGTAGATGATGAAGACACCACAATGTCCAGCACTGAAAATTTAGCAAATTTCAACCCGAAAATGGAATGAGCACTTTGCTTGTAGGAGCAGTTGACTGTCTAGGAGATGACTGAGACACGTGGTGGGCTCAGCGCCACTCAGAGTTGGGTCACCCACAAATTGTTGGTGTCCTCTGTGGATGAGCAGGGAAACCCCCTGCACTTTGGAGTTACACAGGTGCTCAAACAAGAAAACTTACACAGATCCCTCCAGCCTCCAAATCTGCATGTGAGCATAGCAGTGCACAAGAAGGGCTGTCCCGAGCAGGGAATGGTGGATGGACAGACTCTTGGAGAAAGAAAGCAGTGTATGGAGCAGGAGGAAAACCTGGGAGTGAAGATAATAGATATAAGGCAACCAAAACTAGAGAAAGAAGTTGATCGGAAGTCCTTTAAAAAAGGCACGGAGGTGGTGTGCTCCAGCCAGGCTTTCACAGCATGGTCTGATGCTGCAGGCAAGTTTTCCCTGCAGTTACACACAACTGATCGCTTTTTCTCATCACTTCTGTGGGCACAAACGTATGCCTCGAGTTCTCCTACCATTGCCACTTCAAATTCTTCAGCTTCCCTCTGAATTGCAGCTTTACCTTACCTCTGTAAGTCTGATAGAGGGAAGAAACTGTACATGGAGGAAAGCAATTAAAAATGTTTGGCTTTTGTTAAGTTGTTGAAAAGACAAAACTGACATTATTTCCTAGCACAGCATGTGCTCAGAAGAGACACAGTTCAGAGCAAGGATGTGGAAATACATGATGGCTACCTCACCTTCGGCACTGGTAGCAAGGATCTAGCCATGTCTTGCAGCTCCTAGCTTTGTAGCAACCTGGAGGTCCACGACACCAAAGGACCTAAAGGAGTTGTAAAGCAGCATATGGAGAAGATGTGTTTTGCGAGACAGCCCAAGCTGCACCAGGCACTCAGTGCTCCTTCCAGCAGTAACCGTGGGGTCTTGCACGTCATGGGGAGCTTGCAAGTCTCGGAGCTGGCCTGGCAGGGCCCTGGGGGTGGTGACGAGCACCAAAAGCATCCAGACACATTTTTTTACTCCATGCCCCATGAGCCTTCACACCTGGCTAGTCGCCCAATCGGCGACTCGGTCCAGAGATTTCTCAGTAATTCTTGGAGGTGTTTACTTTACTGTCTCATGCTATGTATTTGCATACATCCAATTTACAGTTCCCGTCATCTAACTGCCTTGGTAATTGGGCAGCTGGTCTCAGAAATGCTGATTTACTGCTCTGCTGATGACATAATGTGTGTTTGCACTTGCAAGAGGCAGCCGTGAAATCCCGCCCTCCTGAACTGAATTCCACTATTGATTTTGCTTTATTGAATTAATATTACCATGACCTGCTGTTTTACTCAGAGCGTTTAACACACCAGCAAGAGCAACGCATGCAGATCTTTTGCCATAAACTGCATTTCCCGTATGAGGCACGTGCATCTCTCCTACCTTGGCACTCTTGCAAAGGAATAATAATCCCTGCCCACTGGGAACAGCAACGAGTCTGCAGCCGGGAGTGCAAACAGTAAATGCTACCTCAAAATGTTTCTGGTTGGGTTGTGCTTTGCTTTGCCACCACCCGCCTGGGCTGGGAGCAACTTCACTGCTGCCTCCACGCATCTCCCCGTGCCCACCGCCGGCTGCAGAATCCAGCACGGTGGCCAAGCAAAGGGTGTCGCGGTGACTTGTTCAGGTGGCTGCATGCATCCCTGCTGAGCTCCGCGCACCGGCCATCACTGGCACTGGCGGCGGCAGAGATGCCCGAGCTGCCCAAGCCATGTTAGTACGGCTGACTCGGGGAAGGCAGCGTGCAGGACAAAGAAAAATGGTAATGAAGTGTTCGGTCTCAGAGTGAGAGCACTCAGAGCCAGCTTCCCACGTGGCCAGCTGTCTCGTGTGCTTTTTACATTTGGTTTCCGTCCGACATGAAATAAGAGCAGTCTCCGATGAAGGCATTTGTCACTGTCCAAAAGGACTTGCAAGCAAGGTCAGCCCAGACCACTACAGTGCAGCTCGCCGGAGCCTTGCGCCGAAGAAGGGCATGAACATTCTGTCCCCAAACCTCCACCCACGTCCCCCCTCAGCCTCCAGGTGCACAGCAAAGGAAACAGCTACAGCACAGACTCGCTACAAATACAAAGAAAGCAACTTTGTTTATGGGCATCCTTATTCTCGCAGTCCAGCAAACCTGATTATTTTTGGTCTGTAGCTGGTAATTCTTGTATTTGCTTATTTCCTAAAGGAAGGCTTTCTCTTTGAAACAAGAAATGACAAATGCTAGTGTTACATTCATACAGAGCTTCAGAGGCTTGCACATCCCTGTGCAGCCTGCCACAGCAGAGAGCTGGTACCTGGGGACACAGCGTCACTTTGCATCACCAGCTGGCTCAGGATGTCCAGTAGCGGAGGGCAAGAAGCTTTTAAAATTTCTGTGCAGTCCTTATGTACTGGGACTTACAGTGAGACCCTTTTTTTGCAGCACTGCATAACACAATTGACTCATACATTTCCCTTAATGTACAATTTTGGGCAGCAGAAAACAGGCACCAGAAGGATCATTTCAAGAGAGCAAATGCTGAGGAGAACGTCACAAAAATGAAAGTCACTGAAAGGAAAAATACTTCCAAAAAAGAAGTTGAGACTCTTGGAGGGGACTGGGCAGCAGATCTCCACCTCTGTGACGGATAATATTAGATTTTCTACTAGTTCTTGAGTTGCTTTTATTTCCGTGGGGCAGCAGAAACAAGCTCAGACCGTGCCCTCTACCCGTGCCCACCTCGCTCTTCCCCAAGCCCTCTGTTTCCCACTTCAGGAGCCTCATGGGAGGCAGCAGCAGCCGGGGGCTCGGGGGGGCTGGGAGCAGCCCTGTGCTGATGAGTCCCAATCACAAACTCCACGCAGCAGGTGGGCTCAAGTGTATTAAAATGCCAGTCTTCCAGCTTCGCCCATACTAATTTTCTCCTGTCTCTTAGTAACTGACTGGTACAGGTTATGTTAATATGGATTTAAATTCTCCAAAGAGCAGAAAATTAAAGGAAATTATGAATCAATTTACGTTTCATCTGATTCATAAACCTACACACTCTACAAAATGAGTTGATTTGAAATAATTAAGGTTAAGAATGTCCTCATCACCTCTTCAACAATCCTACTAGATACACTGCATTTTCCCTGTCTTTACTCTTGCTCTCTTTAGCATTTCAAATTATATGTCCTCCTTTGTTTTTTTTCAAGCTATCGCAAATTTACCAGGCAATTAAAAAGTGATGTGTAATAATAATAACAGCGATAATAATAATAACAGCAATAGGCTGTGTTTGCAGCAGGAGGAGCAGAATGCTGAAGGAAGGGAGCTGAGCGAGGAATTCCAGCTTAGATATAGCTCTTTGCAGAGCAACCCCAGCGCATGCTATTTGTCGAGCCGTGAGAATCAGATTATTTATAAGCCCTTTCACATGTGAAAGGGGGGCATGGCAGTGGGACTCCTCCTCTGCAAGCAGGCTCTCCCTGCAGCTTCAAAACCTGCTCCAGTGCAGCAGACCCTGACTTTAGCAAACATTTTCTTTTGCCTAACAGAAACCCATGCTCCCCTATAAGAGTTTCTTCTGCAGAGCTGGGAAGACAATCACTCCAACCCTTCTGAGGATTTCTCATTAAGGTAATTTTTTTACCAGCAGGTTTTGTTGTCAGGATGATACATTTAAATCAGCTCAGTCACATTTGACTCTCATGTGAATAGTCCCTAATGAGGAGCAGAACCCACTTGTCACACAGAAATTTTACAGGGAAATAGAGAAGGGATTTTTCCATCGCCTCAGACCTGGCGTGACATGCTCCCCAGGCCATTCGGATGGTAAGATGACCCAGCTGGGTCTGGGATCCCACAGTACAAATGCATTGCAATTTTCTTTACCTATTGAAGGTAAAGGAGGGAGAATGTCTGTTTTCAGGGATGCATTTCATGGCAATGGGATGCATTGCTCCAGCATGCAGTTGCTTACATCGTTGCTTTCTATTGGTGATTATAGATTTGTCAGTGGTTACAGTAATTCTCTTCACTGGGAAATAGACGTCAGCTACATGCAACTACATGGCAGTGGCAGTACTTTGCTCCAACAGACCACAGCTGTCTGTCCAGACTGCTTCAGTGATAAAGCAGAAGGAAATTTTCATGCATCCCCAATACCACTTCCGAAGGTCTCCAGGGAGCGGCAAGGTGTCCCTCCCCACCTGACCTCAGACAAGCGTTACAGCAGGGCTTCATCAGCAGGAATTGCCACAGTCCTCTGCTCAGAGTCCAGGCACAGCAGGCAGAAAAGTACCCAAGGAGCAGGGCCTGTTGCCACGAGAAGGCAGTGCCTGGTGCCAGCTGAAGGGCTCTGTGACGTTTCCAATGGAGCAGAAGGTCTCTGCAGGCACTGACATGTGATGTTAAATAGAAGTGAATCATACCTTTCCTTGGTTTGGCTTGCTGAACCCTTCAGTGTTTTGCAAAGGAGAGAGTGTTTGATTTGATCGGGGTGACGCAGAAGCTCAGTCATCTCCTTCGTGCATTGATCTGGCTCCATCCACTGCAAGCCCGAGCATTTCTCCATGGTGGGTAACCCTGTGGTCGGTGGCCAGCTCTCCGTCATCTCAGAAAGGACATGGATTTGTGTCCTCCTCTTCAGAAACAGGCCCACAGGCATGAAGGTCTGCAGACACACTGCAGCACGTGGCAACCACATCCTGGGCTACTTTAGGAGGAGTGAGGCCGGAAGATGGAGGGGAGTTACTACTCTACTCTTCTCGGTGCTGTCAAGGCTGCACCTGAAATAGAGCCCAGCTGGCGTCCCTGCCTCCAGTTCAGGAGAGACACGGAGAAACCAAGGGCTAGTAAGATGGTCAGGGCCGTATCTGGCACTGGTAATAGTCCTTCCCTGAGCCAGGGGCTGGACTAGGGAGCAAACTTTGGTGATTCTGGGGTTTGACATGCAAAGCCTTCCCTGCAAGGGAAGGACTGACATCTTTGGGGAGACAAGCATATCGCTTCTTGGCATGCTGCAGAAACAAGCTGGAGATACCGAACCCCTGTGAACCACAGTCTGAATTTCAGCCCTTCCAGACTCAGCCACATTTGAACAGTGAGAGAAATGTCCAGGGGTGGTGTCAGACCCTGGGAAACACAGCAATTACAGCAACACCTGACTGCAGCTTAGGAGAGTAGCTGCACTTTTCAAGCCTTCCAGTTTGTATTGCTTCTCAGGAGCTATTCCCTCTCTTCCTCCCGTAGTCCAGACCAGCAGCTTGGATCCCACTTGTTGTCACAGTTGTAAATCACTCTTGACAAATTTAACAATGACTCAAGGGCAACACAGAAACAGCAAACAGCAAAGAATTAATGTTATTCCTGCCAAAAATCAGCGCATGGCCTGGTGCCTCCTCCCCAAGCCACCTGCGCCTGCTTCCACAGGGTCAGGAATGCGCACTGACTACAGCCAGAAAGGTCACTCACCCCCACGTAGAGATAAAATGCCAAAACACATCTGACATTTAACTTAAACCCCCCTTGCCGAGTGTGCTGCAACAGGCATGGGAGCTGCTCCAGGCAGGCTTGTGCCGGCGAAGGCGAGAGGAGCCCCCAGCACCTTTGCAGGTGGGCTCACCTCTGCAGCTGGTGCTTGGGGCCGGGAGCGCTGCCATGCCCAGGAACTAACGACCACGGGCAGCACAGCTCCTGGTCGAACCTTTCCTGCAAGCTGCAGCCCCTGCTCAGTCTTGGATGGTGCTCTGGACGCCACTGGCTGGCTGGGGCTTTTAACCAGGCACAATCACGTGCATCCTGCAGGAAGCCTATCTCCCATTCCATGATGCCAGCAAAGCAAGGGACTGGTTTTTCCCCTAGATGGGGAAAGGGACTGGAAGTGGAGTCACAGCTCACTGTGCCGGTAGCTAATTCACTGCAGGACTGCTGGCTGCTTCCCTGCTAAATAAAGCCATGGGGCATGGTCAAGAACCCAACCCCGCAGTCTGGCAGTCAGGCTAGCCCATGCCCTTTTTCTCCCTGCTCCAGTCCTCACCAGTGCAGGCAGAGAGCACAGTGAGCACCCAAGGGTGCATTCTGTGGCCCCACAATCAGGTGGGTCTGTGACATCCCCCTTCCAGCAACACCAAAACCAGCACTCATCTGCCAGGACACCTGGCTCTAGTTGCCTGTGCCCTGCAGCCACCCTTCCCCCCTGGCTCTGGTGCAGGTTTTTTCAGGCAGTGCCTGAGGGTGTGGAGGGCTCCTGTCACCAACATGTCTTGCCGTGATTGGTCTCAGCCCTTCTGCTCCCCAGACTCCTGGGGCCTGGGTGCTCTGTGTGCTCCCAGCAGGACCGTGTCAGCCGAAGAAGCAGGCAGGGGTGGGGGAAGCCTGATGGGCTATTTGCATTGATAGCAGGAGATATGATGGGACTGAATATCAAACTGTCATCTCCATCATCCTGTGGCCAAGGTAACGGTGAGAAGTGGGTTCGCCTTGTTGAATCCCTCTTCAGATGAAAAATAGCTAACATCAAGCTGCTCTCGTTCACAGATTCCTCCTGTTCGGTTTCTAATATAACGAACCAATTTGCTCAACACAGCTGCAGTTTTTGGGCTCTTTCCAGCTTCCGTGTCTGACACAGAAATTCTGCCTCCTGCGCAGAAACGAGCTGTCCATCTGTACACAGGATCCAGCCCCTTCCCCCTGCAATGTTCCCTGAACATACTGTCCCCCATGCCCCAGGGTGCAGGACAGGAACCAACACACACAGGAATCTTCCTGCACTTTCAAGGTTTTATTGCCCATGGCAAAGAGTTTGAAGAGTGCAGACCTGAGAGGGGATGCCCAAGCTGACAACATGCAGTCACATCATCCCCTTCCCCTACCCACAGCTCTTTCCTGAAGGCACTGGGAGATTTCCTTTAACTGGCTTCTCCCTTTAACGCAGATAGTTTGCTTCCTGAATTCTATTGCTGCAAGATTAAGGTGTATGGTGAAGAAGCACAGTTGCCCAAATGGCGTGGCTCTTGCTTGCAAGTGAAGAGTGCCTGGAAGTCTTCTGGGACCTGTTTGCCTGGATGTGGGCGCAGCCAAGAGTTCCCTATTTCTACCTGAATGGGGGAAGCGAATGTCCCCTGGCCTGTTCCACTTCTCTGAATTACCCTGATCCTGCAGGACAGGAGGATAACACGGAAGGGGGTGCCCCCATGGTACCTGCACAGCTCTGTACAGTTAGGTCAGAGTTTATTATTCTTAATTCTTGCTTATTCTTACCCTGAACACTGCAGTTCCCTCCATGCTGCGGGTCAGCAGAGCCTCCTCCCCATGCCATACAGCCTGCAGGTAGAATTGCTTTTCTGTCCTCCGCTTTGAGCCATAATCTGACATCGCTCCCATGGGGAAGCCAGCATGCTTGCAAATCTGACCATCTTCCCCCCGCTTAAACAAAAACCATCCTAAATATAACCTTGCCTTGGGCAATGGCTCTCCAAGCTTCCCACGCATTGCAAGAACTGTACAGCTGTGAAAGCAGCGACATCTCTGAGGGAAGGCTGCTGGTCCCTCGCCCTGCACACAGGGCTCAGCACCCATGGCCAGGCAGGGACTGCTCTGACAGACAGACCTCTCAAACTTTCCCCATCTTGCTGAGCAGCCCCAGGAGAGGAACCAGACCTCAGCATCCCCCCACAGAAGGATGGGAAGGACAGCAACCTTTGCGTCTTGTCCTCCACCTGTGCGGGGCACCAGGTGTGATGCACAGGGAGCAAAGAAAAGGATGTGCAGGTGGCAAAACAAGCCCTGCACCTCTGCTGCTGGGGGACAGGCAGGCACAGGGCACTGCTGCTGCTCAGGGGGATGGCTGATGTCATCAAAGGCTCATTTCTGCTTTACTGACAGAGAGAGAAGAGCCATGCAGCGGGGCAGAAATCAGAGCAGGCAGAGGCATGGTGCAGCTCTGGACAGGCAGTTTGCTCATGCAGATCCAATTCAGCTTCTTGAAAATGTTGCCCTACTTATTTAATGTTTCAGAAAGATGCCTGATGGGTTTTATAAAGTGTCTGAGTGCAGTTTATGCTCTTGGGTTGCAGGAAATTAAACGTCTTTCGGTTGTCTCTGAGGGTAGTAAAGAAAGAGTTCAGGAGCCTTATTAGACTTCATTTCCATTTCTCTCCATGTTGAAGGCATACTAAATAACTCCATCTGGGTGGATTTGGAGTATCTGTCATTTGCTTATCTGTAGGACAAGCAACAGTATAGATTATTACAAGTTCAAAATTGAAAAAAAATAATCTTACTCATTCTCTTATTTACTTTATTTTTTCACTTTTTTTCCATACCTATCATCCTGCAATTGTAAACCGCTTGGGCAGCTGAACTATCGCTTCTCCCCAGTTTCACTGCCCTGATCCCAGGCCCTGAGACTTTAAAGACATACTGAAATCCAGACAAGAAATGGCTCCCACAAATTCTTACGCTAGGGTCATGTTTCTGCAACTTTAAGTCTCCAGGAAGAAGTACATCATAATTCTTCTTCATTCTGGGCTCAGAAGAGTTTTTCTCCCATGTGTTTTGGATCTTTTTTTCTGAACAGAGTAGCCTGACAAGGGCTAAGCACAAAACAAGTGTAGGATAAGGCTCCCCAATCATCGAACCTGCCTTCAAATTGGCCCCTTAAACTCCTCCACTGAGTCATTGCACCCAAGAAGGCTGCAAGCCATCTGGACTCTAGAAATTGGGCACAAAGGGAATAATTGACTTTCAGTGAGGAAAGACAGATTTCCCTTAGACTTCTACCTGATGCTACACCCCTGCGTGTACTGTCACTTCTCACCACATACCTAGCAGGTTGCAAGGTGTAGGGGTTAGTGAAGAGGTGAATGTAATTTGGGCCAGGGAATGAGGCTCCTGGGAACCCGGAGCGGGAGACAGGCTTTTTCTCATTTTTCTAAAAACAACACTTCCATCACAAAAAGCCACTTGGTTTTCTGCAAGTGGCAGAATTGATGCTCTTTGACATTTTTGCTTCCCTTAGGACATTTCTCGTTTACATTCTGTATATTAAAATATATTTTAAATGATTGTTATGTCACAGGGAAATGGCATAGCTATTTTAGTAATTATCTGGTTTATAGATTCATAAGCTTTAGGGCCAGAAGGGAATATTATGATCTGCAGAGCCGCGGCCAGAGAAGCTCGCCCAATGATTCCTCCCTCAAGCCCAGCATTTCTGGCCGAGCGACAATCCATCTTCGCACAGAGAGAAACCCAGTCGTAACTAGAAAGCATCAAGTGCTGGAGAATTTACATCACCTGCGGGCGGCCCGTGCCTATGGGGGATGCTTGGCAGTTCTCCTCCTGAGGCTCCTGAAAGCTTTAGGGGGGCAGCCCATGCTTCACTGTGGCGGCTCCCGGCTCTCTCTCATTAAGACAGAGCTCTGTTTATACAAAAAAAAAAATCCCTCTCTGCTTCAACCATTTCCTTCCAAATGTCTGGAGGAATTGCAGAGGAAGGATGAGCTCAGGCTGGGCTGGAGCACCAGTCCAGCTGGCTGCTGCCATCTGCCGCAGGAGCGCATGTTGGTCAGGGCCGTGCCAGCCCTGGGGAGCCCAGCCAGGTGCACGGCCCCGGTACCCACCACCTCGCCCCCTCCATCGCCTCCCTTCTCCCTATGGGTGCCAGCGTCTGTAGCATCCAGGGCAGCACAACTGGACATCACAGACTCTGCCAGAGTCCCCAAGCCTTTCATTTATTAACCTTTCCTTTCCTATGAGGATAAATTCTGAGAGGTGGGACCTGGGGTCCTTTGCAGAAGCAGCAGGTGCTCTGGCTCCCATGGGGTGAGGACCATTGCTCTGATGCAAGTTGTCCATCCATTATCTCCAGTCCTCTCCTCTGGGGCTTAAAGAGTTTTACAAGTGTAATGGGCAAAGAGAACAATTCATTCCCTGCAGCCCAGGGCTGAACAGGAGCCACCAGATCCGGTGCAGGGACCCTGGCACCCACTGCAAAGCAGCTGCGGGTTGTTGTGGCACCATGAGCTGTTTCACCTGGATGCCACAGTGGGGGACTAGGAATTAAGTGGACTCTAATTTTATTGTCAGGGTTCATTAGGTTAATTAAATACTGTGGATGCACTCTGTTAATCAGCTTTCCAAAGGGAGAGTGGTTTCAGCAGGAGTCAAGGAGCTGCTCAGAAGATGCTTGGCTAATGGTGCTAAATCCAATTTCATGCAACGGCACAATGCCGGGGAGATGATTAATGGGTTTTGTGTCTCCTCATCTGCAGGGGCTGTCCCCAGCTCCCCCCAGAGCCAGAGGGAGCAGGCACTGGGCCAGCCCGCAGGTGGCTTGCTGCTGGCTCACAGTGTGGCAGAGCCCAGCAGAGCTCCTTGCTCCTTGAAACAATCTTGGGATCTGGGCAAGGGAAAGAAGAGGTTTTTCAGGGCTGGTGTCAGCATCCCAATGCCAGGCAGGGCATTCCACCTGAGCACCTCGGCAGCACCAGCCCCCTGTGCCCAACAAGGTTTCAGCCAGTGGGGAGACACTGATTTGGAGCTGTCACAGCAGAGAGCACTCCAGTGCTGCACTGAGGCAGGGCAATGATTTCAGGGACTGATAACAAATTGGCCATACAAATATGTTGCTGGATTCAATGATCTAATGCCATTTGGAAAGGATTTGCATTTTCATATGTCTGAGAGGAAGATCAGAGACACCACCTGCAAAAAAGCTCTCACAGGCTATTCCCTCCTCTCTCCTCGGTACACAAGAAGTGACTTTGAAATATGAAACGGCATAGACTGCAAATTAGTTGAAATAAAAGTACTCGTTATGTGACCCAAAGGTTTTCTTAGTGGGAAAAATTATCACCTGAACAAGTAGGAGGACGTGACTGGTGGTGGCTCAAGGTCTGGGCTCCATGCAGAGCCGTGACATAGGTGTTCCCACACCAGGGGTTTGCCCCAGGCTTCTGAGCAGGAGGGGGGTGATCAGAAATGTGTATTTTTCCACATCGCATGAGAGGGAGGAGAGAAGAGTTGGGTATCGGAGCATGTTCCATCTAGGCATGTTGACTGAAGGGCCACAAAGGAGCTGGTGGAGGGCTGGACTGGGCCAGTGCTGGGTATAGCACCCCTCATAATTTCACAGCAGAAAATAAAGGGCAAGTTTACTGGGATTCAGTGATTTTAGAGTGTGAGAGGAAGAAAATTCATCCTTATTCTCTGACTTTTATGGGGACTTTGTGCTCATCAGATAATTCTGATTTTGATTTTTGATGAGATTATGACTTTGGCTGCTAAAGGTAATGGCACAGATGTGAAATACTTGGGCTTTGCTGGCATTTGAGTCCAGACGGTGCGACAGTCTGATTTTAAAAGTTATCAGGGAAAGACACATTAGGTGAATTAAAATGTAGCTGACAAGCTCATTTTAAGAAGTCAGCATGAGACAGAAACCCCCAGCCAGTGGGGATCGCTGGTGTCTGTGGGGGCCAGGGTTTGACATTTCTGCCAGTAGCATCACTGCCAGCAGCATTTGACGTTTGTCCAGGACGAGCCGAATGGCCACAACAGTGAGCAGAGGGCTGAGCTTTGCAGCCTGTGCCAAATGGGGAGCGCAGGGGTGAAGGCTTTTCGGATGGCTCCCCTTCCCTGGGCTGAGCTAACATAGCTCTCAGTTTCTCCTTGTACAGCCTGTGCTCCCACATCAGCCATCGTGGTGGCCTCATCAGACTCACTCCAGGATGTCACTGTCCTTGTGCCGGGGAGCCCAAGCCAGCCCCAGCTCTGCAGCTGCAAACAGGCATTTTTCCCCCATCATCACATAATCTCGGGATGATGCTATTTTAAAAGCATAAATACGTCTGTGTGCACTTTTCTTACAGACAGTAATTTCAGCATCTGTTCGGGCTGCTGAAGCACCTTGTAGCACTGGAATCGTGTGCTCCAGTATTTGTTAAAGGACAGGATTATTTTCCGTTGATTTCAGGCTAATCACACAAAGAAAAGCAACATCTGCTGAGTGAATGGGCTCCCAAGGAGAATTAACCACTCTCACACAGAAAAGAATGGGAAAGAGTTGAACCAGCAAGATTCTCTTTAGAAAGAAGAACGTTTATTTTTAGACCCTCGAGCGGCCCCATCCATCCCTCCCTCTTTTCTGCCAGTGCCTGTCAGAGGTGGGCAAATACCACTGGCATTGGCTTTTCTCCTTCCTCCCCATCATCCCCATCCCCACATCCTGACCACCCTCATTGACTGAGCCACTCAGGAAAAAATACAATTTCTAGCGTGTCATCCATCTACGGTGCATATGAACTTATTTTCCAGTGAAATGACTGCAACAGAGATTATTTGAATCCATGCCAAGGTTACCCATAAAACACAAGTCAGCTGCACAAAGGTGGAGTGGGGAGCCCCGGTAATAAGATGGAAGCAATATAGGAAACTATCCTAACAAGAGTATGGTAATTAGAATTGGGCTGTTTGTTTCCCGTCACATGAAGAGGCAAGCCATAAATCAGGAAGGCATCTGCCGTGCAGGATCCAAGGGCTCTCAAAGCAGTAGGAAAAAGCCATCCATCACTGTTAGCAGAAGGAGGGTTTGAGTTTAAATTACAGATTCTCAAACTATGCAATTGCAATTGTTTGGAAACAAAGTCCTCTTTAATTTTTCCCTTGGCACTGGGAGGGGGATGAGACGGCTAAAGCAGGGTTCAGCTGACGTCCAATCAGGCCCCAAAAGGGGCAGAAAGGGAAACTTGAGGGGGACTCAAGTATTTTGGTGGTTAGTTGCTGCCCTCCCACTGAACACCTCTTACCCACATTGCCTTCTTTCCTTTGTGGGCATTTTTCCACTTACAGCATGTTTCCAAAATCACCTGGGCCTTGAAACAGAGATAAAGCAAGAAAGGGACAATCTCAAGAGCTTTCTCCCTGCTGAACGCTCTGGCTGGCACATTGCCCTTCCTGATGACCTCTGTGTTTCCACCAGCCTCCTTCAGGGAAGCAGATCCGGGGTGCCTGGGGGATGCAGGGTTGCTGTGGAGCCAGCAGCTTTGCCCAGCTTGTAACAGACTCATTAGTTCATGTTTTTTTATTATTTTACTTTTTAATTTTTAAAGTCTTTGCTATTTCAGAATCTCTGAATTAATTCTCAGTAATGTTAGCATTTCTGCTCACTCAGAATTTAACATTTGGGATTTAAATACCCCTCTGTGAAGGATCCCAGGTGGGTGCTGGTCTCAGCAGGAGCAGCATCACCCCTTTGCTGCAGACCAGTTGCCTGCAGGTGAGTTGTGTCACCACGGCCCCATTTCTGCAGATTTCCAGGCAGGGCCTGATGCTGGTGCTGATGCTGGCATGTTCCCCTGCGTGGGGCTGGGTGAAACCCCAGGCACTCGCTCACAGCCCAGGGCAAACCCCGTGCCCTGCATTTTTGGACCAACGACCCTTCCTTGGGTGCCAGCTTCAGCTGAGGCTGTGTAAACGGCTCCCTCTGGATCCCAACTCCCAGCTCCTCCTGCGAGGCTTTGTCACCCCCCTGTCCCCATTACGCAGCCTGCAGCCACATCCCCATGTCCCCCTGTTGCCCATTTGCTGTCACCCCGCTGGCAAGCCCAGTGCCCCGGTCCCCCAGCGAGCAGGTGCCAGTACAGGGACACCACCCCCTCCAGGGTGGCCTGCCACCTCCCTCTGGTGGCACTGGTGATGCTGAGGACCAGCCACGCTCTGGCCCCAGCAGGCAGTGGCTGGGCGTGGGGGGCTCCGAGCACCCCCCACCTGTCTCCCCAACACCCCACCGAGGAGCTGGCTGGGGCTCAGGGCACACTGCTCCATGCACCTCCTTCCCTCGGTCTGTCCATCTGTCCTGGCAGCACCAAGCAGCCGAGCACACAGGCACCCATCTGAGCTACTTGTCCCTCCTTTCACCAGTGTCCAGCCACAGTGAAATTATGTAAATTCCATAATGACAGCAGCCAGGGCTATTAACTGTGCTGCTTTAATTCTCCCCCAGCATTTGCAGTCACTGGGATTTGGGGGTTGATATGTATTATATTTTCATATGAATACATCTCCAGGCAAGAAAGTTGAGTGGCAAACACAGAAACGTTCATTGCCCAGATATGAGAGGTCCCTTAGGAGAATATATCAGAATCACAGCATTAGCATGTAAAATATGTGGGAGTGAGAGTGAAATATTGCCTTCGCAGGCCATCGCCTATCCACAGGCTGTGGGAAGATGGCTGTGGGAGACAGGCAGAGCTGGGGGAGGTTTGCCAGGTGAGGGTAGGGACCTGCATGTGTCCCTGAGGGTGTACATGAGCGCTGAGGGAGGTGTTTGCTGCGGGCTTTGCCCCGGCGGGGCTGAGCACAGGGGGTGTTTCTGGGAACGCTGCACCCATCGGCAGGCACTGGCCCGCCGGCACAGCTATGGCACAGACACAGCTGTGCTTTGGGCACCAACAGGATTTTCATGTCCCCTTGCACGGGGAAAGGCGTGCACGCTCTCACATTTATCAAGGGTGAGGACCAAACGCTTGCACCTAGCAGGAGAGATGCTCCCCCAATCTGGTGGGCTGGATGGGGGTGGCCCAGCCCTTGCCTCACCACCCTCATAAGTCACCACATGCCAATCCCCAGACAAATGCAGGCTTGTGTCAGAATTAATCATTCTGGTGGTTTACAAGGCAATTAAAGGAAGGGGCCATGTGTCTGATTATACAGCAAATAAGCCTTGGCAAATTACAAACATATCAAAGGTAGTTCCAATTAGCTGCAGTGATTCACAGGGGAGAGCACCCAGGATAACGGCTCCTCCTCAGTTTGGTGTCTTGCACTCAGGAACTGAGCAATAACATGTCTGAAGATCATAAGCTGCGTTCCCAAACAAAGAATGCCAAGTATTGTATTTATTTATCAGCTGCAAGTGAGGGATTGCTACAAGAAGCTTGACAGCTAGTCGGGACAATTAACATATCATTTGAATATGGCTACTTGCTTGTCACACAAATGAAGAAGATGCTCTTCTTCCTTGCTCCTTGGTAAAGAAGCTGAGAAAAGCCATATTCCTTCAGATTCCTTCTTGTCTCTGGTGCATCATAAAAGCTATGGCCAAAATCGTGCCCTCTGGACTGGGATCATAAGGACAAGGCTAGTCTGGAGTCCTGGGTGCCCTGGGCTCTACCTGCAGAGAGGAGAGGTCTTGCTCTGTAAACCCCCTTGCATCCAGACAAAACCAACCTCAAGACCTTTCCTTCTGCAGTGATTCTACCTTGGGAACAGCATCATGACAAACCATGAATGAATTTCAGACTGAGGGCTCGCAGAGCCGGCACCCTGCGACGTTGTACACCTGGAGTGCCTGCTTGCTGCTGCAGCCCTCCCTGCCGCCCCACTGTGGGATCGCCAGCGCAGCTCCCTCTCTCTTCAGGTCCTCGCCCTCTTTCTCTTTGGCATCTGTGCTCGGCAATTCCCATCCCCATTGCTGTGGGCAGCCCAAGTCTTGTGTGGACAGGGGAACCTGCCAGCCACCCAGGAACAGGCCCACTTCTTGGCTTCTTCCACTTTTGCATTACTTTTTTCCCCTCCATGGCCTGGCAGGCAGTATGGGGCAGCTTGTTTCCCTCATTGGGAACACCTGGAGAAGTGGTGGTTTCAGGGGATGTGACTCACCTTGCAGTGAGATGGGTTGGGCAGAGGGTGGTGGGAGTAGGTTGTGCCCAGTCCTTAGCAGCTTACTGCAGATGTTTTCCAGCTGTGTCTAGATACAGCCTAAAGGTTCTGGGAGCTGGGGAAGAAGCTGAGCCTTGGGGTTGTATGTTATGTTTGCTGTGGGGATAGGAAGTGCTACATTGAGGAGGTAAGTACTGATTTTTGTAATGAGCAGCAGTTAATGTGTTTATTGATAAGTTTACTGACAACTGTTACAACTGATCATGCTGAGGGTGGTTAAGGATGTTGTTTATGCAGTGTGTGTTTCTTATAATACCATATAGGTACGTTTATCATTAATGGGCCAGTGAGATTAGAACAAGATGAATATTGTATGGGATGACTTCTGTGTGGCTGGGAAATATTTGGTGGATGTGGGCGTTGCTTCAGCCTGCTGTGGGGGTACTCCTGGTTCTGGGTAGGTCCCACATGTGGAGCCCTGTGGGAGGCTCCCAGGGATAGGCTCCCACTGCCATCAGCTCCCTGTCATGGCAATAGGACCCTAGATGCCCCAAACCTTCCAGGCTCTCATGCCTTACTCGCAGACTGTGGTGAGGCTGGCAGGGAGGAATGTTAATTTTAGCCGGCACCTGCTCTGCTCCAGGGAGTGTATTTATTTCAGAAGCACCATGTGTTTTTCTTTCTGAAATAAAAATATTTCAAGACTTGGGGTTTGTGGAGAGCTTCCAAAAACCTGAGATAATTGCAAATTGAAAGGAAATTGTGGTGCAAAGAATCAAAATGTCTATGAAGACAAAATCTGAGTTTTCAGGTGGTTCCATTAACAGTCCATCTGCACCCCAGCAGATATCAAAGATGTGCCTGTGTTTTTTAAAACAGCTCTGAAATTTTTCCCAGTCACACCTCTAAAATAAATAAATGCATACATAAGTGTGTGCCTGATGAGCGTGAGCTCTGCCAGCTCATCAGAATAAAATGTCAGCAAATGCCAGCAAGTTCCTGACCTTAATTCCAGCAGACTTGCCTTCCTTTCCTTTCTGAATTTTTTTGCTTCCTTCCCAGCCCTTGCTATTTAGATGTTAATCACCAGGTTTTATTAGGCAGAAAAGGCATCTGCTTGCTGTGCTGACCACACCTTGCTTAGTGCTTCTTCCACCTGGGATGGTCTAGGTGACTGGAGGGACAAGGTGACTCCCTGCCCAAGCCCACCATAGACTCACAGGTAGGGAGCTTTGGGGTGCTCTGATGTTGCATAGGTGTGTGCTCTAGTGCACTCCTCAGTTGCAGGACCGTGACCTGAAGAGAATTTGCTGCTACAGGATTTCATGGAGGCCATTAAAGCAATCTGGAGCACCCAACTATGAGCTGGATCCTACCTTTCCTATCTGAATGTCTGCCTAAGGGCCAATTTGCTTTACAATTTATTGCTTAGAGCTGCAAAATCTGCCATCTGCTCACTTCTTCTCTTAGCCAAGCTCTGTGATGTTTCTCATTCCCACCCACATCCAGCACAATAAAAAAAATATTTGCATACCTGGCCAAAAGCCCTTTTATTATTGCCCTCCAGAGGAGGGGCCTCCCGAGCACAAACAGTATGTGGTGTATTTTCTCCAAAACCCCTTTGCTGCACTGTTGCTGTGGAAGCAACACATGCAAGGATGGCTGCGGAGCAATCGGCTGTGGGTCCACTGAATCCCTTGGTGGAGAGCGCTAGCAGCCAGAGGAGGGGGATGCTGGCCTTTTGGGGCTTCGGCGCCGGCCTGCCGTTGCCTTGTTCGCAGAAGGCTGTCCTCCTCTCCCACAGCGGTGCAGCACAAGAGTTGCGGGGAAAGTTGCAGCTTGGCCATGCTGGCACAGACAGTGTTTGAGGTACAAAGCGCTCTGCAAACATTACATTTCCCCACATCTCAGACTAGATAAAGGATTGCAGGTGGTTTCTGTTATAGGCTGTGGATGTTACAGTAACAAATATATCTTTCTGGCGGAAATACTGCAGCATATTCATAGTGGGTGTTTTTAAGGGTGAGACTAGACAACGCATGCTGACACTGGCAGACCAGACTGCCTTTATAAATGATTTGCACAGTATCAGCTCTTTTCTAGTCCTGAAACCTACCAAAGCTTTGTCATGCTTTGAAGACCACTACAGGCAAACTTAAAACACTCCTGACCAACTCTTTCAGGTCCCTTGCTCTTGAGTACGTTTCTCAGTGCAGATCAACGCACAAGCGTGCTGCCAGCCCGGATGACACTCGGCTGTCCCCACCGTGCTCCAGGGCACCCCGGCAGTGCTGCCGGAGCTGGGGGGCTCTGCTGCTGGCCCTCTCTGGAGGTGTCTCTGCAGCGGGCACACGGTGCCATGCTTTTGTGCCTGGCTTTCACATAAGCACAGCAAGAACAGCGTCTTCACAGAGTGAAAAAAGGAAGTCTGGGAATCGCGGGAGCGGTTTTCCTGGGGTGCTGGGGCAGGAGCAAGGGCAGAAGCCCCCGAAAGCCCTGGGCTGCCTCGCAGCGGAGCTGGAGCACGGCCGGAGAAGGCGATCTCCTCTCCGGTCTGGGCTTTCTGTGCTGCATTTCACGGCTTTCCCAGGAGATGGCAGGCCAGGCTCACAAATCCCCCACCGGCGGCTGGCAGCGAGCAGCCGCGACCTGCGCCGGGAGAGGCACCGTGACCCGGGGGGAGCGGGCCCAAGGCCCCGGGGAGGAGGGGCCCGGCCGCCCGCCCCCTCGGGGGCTCTTCAAAACCCTCGTGTCAATGGATGAGCCCTTCAAAATGTCCTTGTGCTGGCCACGTCTCCCTGGCTCTGGTGGGGTCCTCTCCTGCCCAGTGGCACAGGGGCCTTTGTCCCCAGGCCGAGGTGCAGAGGCGGGAGAGCCACCCAGTCCTCGCACTGGGCGGGAAGGGACAGGACTGCAAAAACAGGCAAACCGGTTACACAACTCCAACTGTAATACCAGGGCTTCTAATTATTGATTTTGAAAGGGAGGAAACAGGTTCTGGACTTGCAGGACAAACACAAGTGTGAGAGTTTAATCCTCTCCCTGTTCTTCGGGGATCTCCTGTACCTTCTGGTTGTGGTGGTGGTGGACTGAGCTCCACGTCCTGGGATCAAAAGCCTGGAAATGCTCTTCCAGGAAGAGGTGGTGGTTTGGCAGGCATGGTAAAAGGGCAGGGAGAGTTGGTCACTGATCCGAGAAAAAAGACCAGTTAATTTTTGTAACATAACAGGAAGGTGGAATCATGTGAAATCCCATGAACAGCCTGGAGAGCCTGTGTGACTTCGGGGCACCGCCTGATGCTGTGAGTACCACCCAAATCACACACGCAGATGGGGGTTTGGGATAAGCCAGTTGTAGGAAGAGCTGCTGCCTCCCCTAAACTGCTGTTTCACATGCTGCAGCAGTACTGAGCCGCTGATGTGAGAGGCCCACAAGCTGAGAGTCCAGAAGCAACTGCAGAGGGAGGCTCATTCTTTGGTTCAGCCCCAGTACTTTAAGACAGTCTCCAGGCTGGCTCTAGGCACGGAGCAGTCAGTGAGAACAGCCACTATGACTGTGGAAGAGGCTGGTGGAGCAGGCTATGGACTATCCAGGGTATGCACCACTCATCAGGATCTGAGCAGCCCCAGTGCTACCAGGCAAACCCACTGGGACTGCCTGGGAGGAGCTGGTTTGTTCGCCAGGCTCTAAGGACTTTCCATCAAACACCTATGTCTGTGTCTGGGGGCCCCAAAGGCACCATCCGCTGAAGAGATGTTCATAAGCCCTCCCACACAGGAATTCAGTTCTTCACCAAATCCACAGGGCTTTGCTAGCTGTGGAAAGCCAGCAGTTGGCAAGACTGTATGTCTTTAATCAAATTTAGCACAGGAACAGGGCCCCAGAGAGGCTGTGAGATCTCTGTCCCTGGAGATGCTTGCAGCTCGCCTAGACACAGCCCTGAGCTGCTTGAAGCTTGCCCTGCTTGGAGCAAGTGTTGGACTAGAGACCTCCAGGGCACTTCTCCAGCAGCTGTATCATTCCCAGCACCTGGGACTTCAGTGCTGTCAGCTAAACCTTTGCTAAAGGTAAATGGAAACATTCAGCAAGAAGCCAGAGCATCAAAGACCACAGAGCAGGTCTAAGCTCAAGGCTGTCCCACCACTGGCTTCTGCCTGTCCCAGGCTTAAGTAAGCTCAAGTGCCTCGTGGGTGTTCAGTTCTCTGCAGGGGATCTCTGCTAGTGCAGTCACCAAGCTGCTGCAGCTGCAACGCACAGCACCGACCCACTGCCCCCTTCCAAAACAAGGAGTAAAGGTTTTCAAGAGCCCAGGGCTTGCTGGCATCTTGCCTTCAGTGGGAAATCATCCCTTGACTGACTTGTCCGAGTGCTAACGGCTCTGTCATCCCACCCGAGCCCAGCGCAGGGAAGCCGGCAGCACAGCCCCCATTCCCATACACCTCTCATGGGCATGACTGAGCAGAGGGATTTCTCAGCTCATCGTGTAATTGTCTGTGCCCAGCCCATTATCCGAGCCTCTGGGGATGGTGAAAAGCCCACTCCACTTTGAGGGGAAGCAATAATTTTTCAGATGCAGCTGAAACACTGTGGCTGGTTCTGAACTATGTTGCAAGCTCAAAGGAAGTTTCAACACATTGATTCAGTCTGAAAAATCAACGGCCCTGAGTCTGCTATGTCCAGGGAAGTGTCAACAGCCAGCACTGCTGTTTGCATTGCAGTCATTTAGAAACCTGAGGCACATGAGGGAGATGAGCTCTGGTGTGTAGGACCATGCAAGCAGAGCAAGGCAAGGGCTTTGGGAATTGTGGGTCTCCTCTGGAGCCCTGGGAAAGGCTTGTCCTAGGTGGTGCCTCTGGCATGTGTGAAGGCCAGCGTGAGCTCCTCGGCTGTACTGCAGTGAGATGAGCTTCACAGCTGTAAAGCAGCATCTGTGGGTATTAAGACATAGAGGGTTGGAGCCCTAGCTGAGGGTGTACTCTGTGTGTAAGGGATGAAACAGCCCAAACTTGTGGTCAGAGCTATGTGAGTGGGTCCCTGCACATCTGGAAAGCAACTCTGAGGTACTTTCAGTGGGTGGGGGAGCACATTTACAGCTTTCAGGGCTTTTATAAGGTAGGGCATGGAAGGGTCTGGTCTGGACACAAGGACTGGCCTTTCATTAAGCACAAGATGGACATTTTTCACTGCCAGCTTGCTTGATTTCTACCATGTCTGGTGCTGATAGAAAGATTTGGATACAAGGTTCACTGGCCTGCGGGTTTGTGGCAGCCCAGGCCCTCCAGCCGAGGAGGAGGGATGCCTTTTTGGGGCCCGCTCCCAGCCCAGGGCTCGCCGGGTGTGCCCGGGGAGGCAGCACGGCGCTCCCCCATCGCTCAGCGCACCCCCGGCCCGAGCTGGACCCCCACCACCAAAACCACTTGCCAGGCTTCTTTATTTTCCCCTTTGTTTGTTGGTGGGTTGTTTTTGGGTGGGTTTTTTTTTTTTTTTTTTTTAAACTTTGGCGGGGCTGGGGTGCAGACCCGGCACCGCGCACTAGATGTCAGCGGTACCTTCCCCAGCGCCCCTTTCAGATCTTCATTTTTTAACGCTTCCCTGCCCCTCCCCGTGGGAAGAGGCGGGGGGGGCGTGCGGAGACCCGCGCTTCCAGCCCCCTCCCCTCCCCGCCCTTCCTCCGCGCTCCGCGGCGGCGCGTCCCCGCCCCGGGGCCGGCCGGCGGTGAGGGGCGGAGGTTGCGCGGCGGCGGCGCCGGGCGCGCTGCAGGGGCAGCCCGGCCGCCGCGGGGCCGCCATGCCCGCCAAGTCCAAGTACAACCTGGTGGATGACCGGCACGACCTCCGCATCCCCCTGCACAACGAGGACGCCTTCCAGCACGGTATCTGCTTCGAGGCCAAGGTGGGCAGCGGGCGCGGAGCGGATCCGCGGGGGTCCCCGCCCAGCGCTTGCACCCCCGACCCCCCGGGTTTCCCTGTTTTCCATCTCTCTTTTCGCACGGCCTTGGGTTTTCTCCACTTTCCCTGGGAGCCCTTCCTGGTGGCGTTGCCTGCTCGCCCCCAAACTCGACTGCGAAGAGTTGGGTGAGGCTTCCCACCCATCCCGTGAGGATGTTGAAGCTGGTTGGAGGGGTCAGGCTGGAGCAGGGTCACCCTGTTGCTTCGCCCGAGCATCCCTCCTTGGCTCTGCGTGGTGTTGCTTAGGGATGTTGGCCCGGGAGAGCCAGCCTGCGTCTGCCTGGGAAGGAGCGGAGGGTTTGGGCTTTGCTCTGCGTCTCCAGCGTTGTGGGTAGTGCTGGGGTGATGGGGGGACAGTTGGTGGCTGCAGATGCCTTGTACCCTGGTGCTTCTCTAATGGGATAAACTCATCGTGCAAGCAGACGGAGGAACTGCATGCCATTTGCGGTGCAGTGCAAGAGGTCAAGGCTGCCCGCCCGAAATAAAAGCTTGCTATTTCTCCTTACATGTATAAACCATTCTTGCTTGTGGATTTGGCAGGAAGTGCTCTTTTTGTTTCTTTCTGTTGGGACCTCTCGGTCTCTTACTCCACTTAGACTGTGGCCTCTCACAGTCCGAGTGCTTGCAATCTCTTGGCAGGCTGGGAGAAAGCCGAGCTACCCGTCCGCGTTGCCCAGCCCCGAGCAGGTAACGCTGGCCGGCAGTACGCCAGGAAGTAGCTGGAAATATAAAATCCTGCCCCTTTTGCTGTTCCTGGGGGATACAGTAGTCACGCTGATGAGATACTCAGGTGAGGTTGACTTGGAAAAAACCTGGTGTAAACCAGATTTTGAGTGGCAGGGAGGCAGGTATCTGTCACACACTGTTGTCCTCGGAGCACGCGTGCTGGCAGGGGAAAAAAAATCACAGATTTGACATATAATTGTGTGCAGCGCCCTTGGGGCAAGGCTGTGGCTTGTTGGAGGGTGTCAAACTGTTATTTTCCCACTTTTTTCATGGCTGGGAGGGTTCCTCTGCAGAGGCCACGGCCTGCCCGATGGCAGGCACCATGCTGCAGAGCGTGAAACAGCAGGAGTTGTTTACGGAGCAAACTTAAACCTGCTTTGCAACTGTTTCCTAGGAAAGACTGTTCCAATTCAGCTTTGCAGCCTTTTGCTCCTGGATTATTGGAACCGATTGCTGTTTTACTGGCAGCACCTGCTCACCCCTCACCTGCGGGGAGGCTGTAAAGCATCTCCCCTTCTAAATCCCATCTGCCTCTTCCATGCCAGCCTTGCGTGGCCTGGTGTAGGGGGTGAGGGGTGGGATAGGTCTTCAGTTGCCCCTCGGTCCGCTCATGGCTCATCTCTTTTCCACACTGCTGGTCTGGCTGCATTAATGGGGTGGTGCATATTAGTCTTTGTTAGCTCCTCTTTCTCTTATTTGATATCCTGTGGCATGTGTTAATGCCAAGCACAATCCGTACAAAACCCAGCTTCCGAATTTGTGCATTTCTCCAGCAGTCCCTGATGCCAGATGCAGAATGCAAATGGCTTAGGCAATTACTCCATCCTTTTATTAGATTGCTGGAGATTAATTAAATGCTTACACTCCTTTAGTTCCTTTTATCACCAAGAATCCCGAGCGCTTAAACCCTCACGGCTCTTGTTTCGGCCAGGCACCCAGCGCGAGTCGCAAAAATGAGGAACTCTGATTTAGAGCGGAACTTTAGAGGAAGATTAAAGAAGAAAAATGCTCATGTGGGGCGCCGGGACTTGCGTGCCTGTCTCCTAAAAGCCTCCTGGGATTGCTGATAGCGCGGGCGGCAGGGATCCCAGTGTTACAGCCCTCGGCAGCTGGATCAGTGCTCTTTGCTCTGGCAGCCTGGGATTCCTGACGAGCTTGCTTGGGGCTCACCGCAGGGGAGTAACGCAGGCCTGAGTCGGTATGCACTGATTTATTATTTTTAATTTTTAATTTTATTTTTACACTCAGACTTATGTTGTCGGCTGCTGTCTTTAAATGGCACGTGTAGTGAGTGTAACGCCTGTTTTGGTTCATCAGTAGCTGCTGCTCTGCGTGCTGTTGCCCCTCTTGCCTCTCTCCCAAGGGAGTGCAGGTGTCCCGGGGTGGGTGGCCACGGACAGTCAGGATTTGAGCCCTTTTCAAGCACAGAGCAGTGGACTTGCTCTGAAGCGAGCAGTGCTGTCACAAGTGATACTATCTGGAGGCTTGTGTTGTTCATCCCCACTGAAGCAGCCGTATGCTCTGGCACAGGGACGCCAAGTCTGAGCAAAGTGGCCTCTAAGGATTATGTTAATCCATTTTCTGGAGATAAATCCAATAGCTGTAAAAGCCCACTCCATCTTTTTAGGAATAGTAATACATTTCACACTCTTGGATCTGTTTGCATTGGCCACGTCTCTTGGCACTAAACCCCTCTGTGTCCCGGAGGCGCCTCGGCCTGGCTGCTGGGAATTGGAGGAGCCAGCTCCGAGGGAAGGCAGGGCATTCGTTTTCTTCTGCGTCTTCAGTTTGAATTGTTGAATAAAATCAAAAGCTTTGCCTCTTGTGTTAGCTGAAGCATTCAGATGAAAGAGCTGGGAGCTGCAGCATGATGCAGGAGAGCAGGCAGAAGTTCTCACTTGTGCAGTGTTTTTTTGGTTAAATAAATGGGTATGTAGAGAGGAAAGATACCTCCTGTCCTCCACCACCTCTCCACCCAGCACAGCTCCTCCAGTCTGGGTGAGGAGGAGGGGGATGCAAGCTTGCTCCTTATCTTCCCAAAGCCTTGGTGCTGTGGGACAAAACCCAAGGGCCAGCTTGTGCAACACCAGCAATTCTGCGCATTCAAAAATCATGACTCAGGCTACTCCAACGCCTCCAGAGAGATCAGCATGTAGAGGGAATTAAATGGGGTGGTGGAGTCTGTCATTGAAGTGCCAGACCCCCATCTATTCGAGTGCAGGGGTGCTGGGTTTGCACGGGGAAGCTGTTACTGGCCCCTGTCAACAGCTCTCAGGAGCTCACTGGGCTGGGCTCTTCTCCCACCCTGGAGATGATGTGGTCCAGAGCAAGGTCCCACCTACCAAATACCCATTATTTGGAAACAGCTGTTAATCCTTCAGTCCAGACTAGTTAATCCATTCGCAGTGCCCTAGAGTATGTGGCTCCCAGTGAAGGGGCAGGCGGGTGCAGGGACCCTCTCTGCTGCTCCCCCGTCTGCAGACGAGGGGAGAAGGGGCTGTCCAAGCAAACCTTGGTCCTTGGGCAGAGCCACCGCCTGCAGTCCAGGACTGCCATGGGCTGGGACAAGACATGTGCTGAGACCCAGCTTTCCTGATAGCAGACCTGTTTGCAGATAAATGCAGGACTGGAGGTTTGGGAGGATTGCTGTTCTTCTGGGCAGCAGGTGGGTTTTTTGGGTTTGGGTGGTGTGGTGGGTTTTTTTCTTCCCCTTAAGAGATCTTGGCAACCAGGCATTTTCTCTCATTTGTCAGTACTTTTCTCTGCTTTCGTGCGTGGGAAACTGAAGTTGAACCGAGCATCTGCTGCCGTCTATGTTTGGAGACGGGACATGAAGGAAACTTTAGTCTGATCTAGTACGTGCCTTCCTATGAACCCCTTCAGCTCACCTGCCTGCCACCCTCCCAAGGCTGTGAGCACTGGCAGAGCCTGCTGGTTGCTGCAAATCCTTTATCAGGAAAAGGATTATAGCCTCAGGTGAACACTAAGCAGCGAATGCACGTATGTTTCCACACGTTTTTGTGTACGTAGGGACCATACATAAAGCACTTGAAGTGAGTTGAGTTGCAGGCAGCTCCGATTGGGGTCTTCAGTTCCCCTCCTCTGTTTTGGGCTCTCTTCCCAGTGAGGTTCCCTTTCCCAGAGGGCTGCGAAGCAGAAGACAGGTTGTGTGACACTCTGCACCTCTTTGGCTGGCTGGGAGAGGCTTGGCAGCTTTATCTGGGGGCTGTTTGTACTGGCAGCTCTGGAGTATGGTGTGCTCTGTCAGGGCTGCTCAGCCCCGAGCAAAGCTGCAGTGTGATTTAGCCCGGGATTGCTTGCTCGAGGCTATAAATAACCTTCCTAAGTGCCACAAAAGTTCTCGTCTGAAACAGTGGCATATTTCTGCCATACTTGTTAAGTCAGTTCACAGGCTGCTTAGTGAAGCTCTTAGCAAAAAAAAAAAAGAAAAAAACCCAACTCTGCCGGGATTTGGCAAAGCTGTGCGTGCTCAGACTGTGGGTCCCAGCCGGGCAGCGCGTGGGCTCTGCAGATGCCAGAAGGTCCCAAGGAAGAAGCGGTGGGGGTGGGATGCTCCCAGCCCTGCTTTCTGCCTGCTGAAGTGCTCTGGCCTTGCACATCCCATACAGGAACTCCTGTTAAGGGTTTAAGTGATGTAAGTGCAGGAAGCTCAGCCCCTGCATGGGGGGCAGCTGTGGGCGGCGTGGCTGGGCGAGGTATGGAAGTAGGGACGAGTGGACAGCCCTGTTTCATTGGCATGGAAAAATTTCAGCTTTCCTGCTGACCCGCTTGCTCTGTGTCCTGGTGTCCCTGCTGCAGGGCCACATCCTGCTGTAAAGGTGTCTGCCCTTATGGCAAGCCCCGTTTTGGCTGGTGAGAGGGGAGGGTGGGTACAGTGCACATGGCTGTGGTGGGTGCTGGGTTTTGTCTTGGGACCCCCAGAGCACTGTATTGCTGGTGCTCGAGCTCCTGTGTAGCTCATAGGCATGCAGCGCTTCTAGGATCAGCAGGCAGATAAGCACAAATATCCCTTGGGCATCAGCTTGACCAGTGCTGCCTGGTGTGGGGTGTCTGACACGCTGCGTTAAACTTACCTGGCTCCCAGGGCTGGGTGCACCCTGGTGTCCTCGGGGTGCAGAGCCCCGTTGAGGGAGGACTGGGCAAGTCTGGAGCCCTCCAGCTCAGCAGAGAGCCTGCTGCACCCGCCTGCCAGGCTCAGGCTGGAAAACCAAGGCTTTTTTCCATTGAAGTCAGCTGGCATCCTGACTTTTCCGTCCCTTTTGGCCTCTGAGCCACCACCGCTGTCTGAGTAAACTTCCCCTCTTTCCTTCCAGCAAAGCTGGGTGTTCCTGCGGTGCAGGGCAGAGCTGGGGCCCTGCCAGCCCAGCCCCATGGCTCCCCGGGCAGAGGCTGTGCGGGGGCAACTGGAGAGCAGGAGCATTGGGACAGCAAAAGTCCTGGGAATTGGATTTCTTCTTGCTTTCCCTGATGGTGACAGCCTAGGGAGAAGCCCTTATCAGCCAGGCTGGGTGTTTCCCTGGAAACTGTGGAAATGAGGTTTCAGACCTCAGGGTGCCTGGCTGAGGACTGGTGCCCGAGCACTTTGGCCCTCACTTCGTGGCACAGCTGTGTGTCACCGGGCCAATGTCCCAGTACCTGGTGCAGCCTTATGCCACCCTGGACTCTTCAGAAGTTTTGGGACCTTCACACCCCATATCTGATGCCTCCCACCTGACTGCAGGTACCTCCGGTAACCCCTGTCCAGCCGAGACACAGGACCCCCTGCTCGGATGAAGCTCTCCTGGCCCCAGGGATGGCTCTGTAGCCCACAGTGTGATGCCCCAGCCTGGGGCTGGTGCTAGCGTGTCTCCTCTGCCTGCACTGCCCTGCCTGCCTGCCTGCCTGCCTGCAGCTCCTCGGCAGAAGCAGTGGCTCCTCATCCATGGCAAGCTCTCTGACTCAGGGCGGCTTTTGAAGCTGGAAACCCGGCAGCCAGCCAATCTAGGGTCCCCTGTAAGTTGGGTATGATTCAGCCCTGACCTTTGCACGCAGTATCGGGCTGGCAGAGCAGCAGCATGCCTCCCTCGGGAAGGCGGCAGCTTCTCTCTGGGAAGGCTTTCACTGCCCACCACTGCCCGCCACCCACAAGAGATCTCATCCACACCCCTTGGAAGGTGTCCCCCTGTCAGGGATGTGATCGGCCTTTGGTTTTATGAAAATATCTGCCACCTGTCACAGAAAAAGCACCCTCTCAAGAAAATTCATTTCTGATAGAGCAGAAAACAAGCAATATTAAACAACCTCAAGGAAAAATGAGAAACTGAGTGACTTGTGCAAACGTTGCTTTGGCAAAATTCTCTCCTTTGTTTTCTTGGGTTTTTTACCTCTGGCCAGGGGAGGACTGGTATTTCCCTGAACTGGACAGGTCTTTTGTAAGCCATGGGTGGAAGGCATGGGGCATGGGCTGTGTTTGGAGGCCCCTTCCAGCCATGCCTGGGACAGACAGGGGAGCCTCTTTTTGTGGGAGGGGGACAGCAAGCAAGCTCCCTTTGGGTGCTGAGAAGCCTAATGGGTGATGGCCACGAAGGCTGTGCCATGGCAGGGGGAGGATCTGCCCTTTCGGGGGGCCTGGGAAGGACTGATGGAGGGCCAGATCCCACGCGTGGGGATGAGGAGCAGCGGGGCACACAGGGGACGGAAAGCACCCTGCAAAATAGGTGCTTTGTCCCTGCCTGCCCGTGCCGCCAGCTGACGCAGCGCTGAGCGGCTCTGGCCGTTTGCAATGCAAGGGCTGCCTTTGTGGGGCTGGCAGGGCGCCTCATTACGGGAGGGACCCCCTTGGCTGCCCATTCACTGGCGCTCCGAGCGGGTGGCCTTTCTCTTCCTAATTGGGCTGGGGAGGAGGGGGTTGCCTCGGACTGCCCTCCCCACCGAGCCAGCCGTGCCGCTGGCCTTCAGAGCACAGGGACTGGTGACCCCCTAATCCCACCTGGCTCTTGGGTGCAGGTGGGGGGGCTCCACCTCTGCCCCCCCATCTGCTGGCAGGGTGGTGGGACCACGGATCTGGAGGTGATTATTTGGGAAAGCTGCATCCTGCATATGTGCATATGGTTTCCTCCTCCTCCTCCTTGGTTCCCGGGGGCTTGGGGAGGGTGGGTTCTTTCATGGGTTTATTTTCTTTGTCAGCTCTCTTTCACACAGCTTTATTTTCCTTCCTTTTGTCTCAGGCGCCTTCCTTTCTCCTCCCCCAGCTCAGCCCCGGCCCCGCTGCCTCCCTTTCCCGCAGGGTTGACCTGCTGGCGCGGATGCTGGCCTGAGCCCTGGGAGCTGGGACATCGGCCCCTGTGGGGACCAGGGCCACCACCACGCCTGGCACCTCACTTGGGGCATGTGGATTTCAAAGGAAGGCAAAAGCCTGTGCCTGAGGTCTGGGAACCCCCATGCTTGGAGGTCCCTGGGGTTCCTGTCCTGGGAGGGGGGAGCTGGGTCTCAGTGTTGGGGTGGGATGAGGAGGGGGTCCTGCACCCTGGAGGCTCCAGCTGCTTTGCTGATCCTCATCTCTGCTTTGCCTGCTTTTTTCCCCCACCTCTTCCTGAAATGAAAGTCGGTGCTGTAAGAGGGCTGGAGGAGAGCGGAGCAGGAGCTACCCTTCGTGCGCTTATCGCCTGCAAATCACTAGTACATAGGGGTGCTTTCTGAGGCCATCCCTGCTCCTTGCCTGGAAAATAGTAGTTTCGCTGAAAGGCCGACCTCCAAGTCTACATTTTTGGAGAGATACTCACCACATTGTGAAGGGTTACTCCTCTGCAGTGCAGTTTCCACCTGTGATTTCTGCCCTGAAGGCAAAAATAATCTGGGGAGACTTTGTCCATCTGTTGAGTTTTGTGAAACATGTAAAAAATACCTGCCTCCAGAGCCGGAGAGAGGTGGGTGTTTCGGAGCCGTGAACACAGTAATTGTGTGAAGTGAGCCCACGCTGGGGCTGGAGATGCTGTGGGCTCTGTTGGGGCCATGCTCCCGTGGGATGCGGCGGGATGCGGCAGGATGTTCTGGAGCCTAAGTTTGGGAGCAAAGGCGAATCCTGAATGGTTTGTGACCTGAGCCCTTTGGTTCAGGTATGTGTGAACGTGGGCTGGAGGGGAATCGCTGAATAAAGGGATGTAGATAGGACAGCCTCAAGATATTCCTGCTGCTGGTGCTGTTCCCCAGGAGGGCCATCCAAGGTGGTGCTGCCTGGTCCAAGGTAGTGTCTGGTTTCTGCCATCACTTGCTTACAGCTCCATTACTTGCTGCAGCCCAGCCCTGCCGAGCTCACACATTCAATTATGGGCATGACTTGAGTGTTGCTCCTGGCCGAGGTTGTGGTTGTCAGCCAGGAGGTTGGCATTGCTTGAATGCATGTGGCTGTGGGAGCCAGCGGTGGATGGGGCTGTCTCCTGCCCTGCCAATAGCTGCCACCACTTGCCCTGTCCTTGCACATGGCCGTATTCTGCACTCACCTGGGGAAGGAAAATGCAGGGAGAAGGAAAGCGATTGCCCCTCCAGTGGCAGTGACCTTGTGGTGTTGGGAATAGATGGAAGATAGGCATCCTGTGACTGCACCAGTCTGTCCTTCTCCTCATGTAAGCTAAGAAGCCTCCCTTGCAAGTGAGGGGGAAGCAGTGCTGGGGGTCCCTGACAGAAGAGCAGCATGGGGATGCTTGGTGGGAGAGGTGCTGTGCAGCTGAGATGTTTGCCTGGCGGGGAAAGATTTCTTCCTTACATGTTGCAGGGTGACCATGTGCCCAGGGCTCCAGCTGCCTCAGCCCTTCTCCTCATCTCCTACTTTTTATTGATGGTTTTCAGACTTTATATAAGAAAAGGGAATCGATTGATGTCAAAGATGCCTCTCTTAACATGACCTGAATATCTGACGTGGTGGGAAGGCTTTGTTTAGGGAATGGACTGAAAACTTATCAAGACCTGTGATTTTGTAGTCGGGCATTCAGAGGTTGGGGTCTGGGCAGTTAATGCTGCCTTTGCCAGTGGCGTGCATCGTGGGCTTTAATTCCCGGTTACATAAAGCTGCCCTGCACCGTGGCAGTCTGCTCAGCATGTGACCAACATGCCAGCTGTTTGGTGTTTATTTTTACATCCTCATCCTTTTACATCTACTCTCAGCACTGACTGCCCGGTGCCGGTCGCTGGACGCCTGCCTCTGTCTTCACCCAGGGCAGGAGCCGTGTGGCCAGGGATGGCCTCCCCGAGCGGGTGGGCCTGTTGAGTCTGGGGTGTGGGTGTGGAGGGTTAGTAAGGAGGGCTCTCTGGGATGGCATGCGCATACGAAACCCAGGGGTGATCATGCAGCCCCTGCGCTGTGCCCTTGATAGAGGTGGCAGCAGTGTCCCAGTGGAGAGGAGCCAGGAGTCCCGCAGCAATGCTGAGTGAGAAATAGCCCCCCTCCATGGCCTCTGCCTGTTCGGTGACCCCTAGCACATGTTCAGCCATTTAAGCACCCGTCTCGGCGCTGGTGCTTGCAACCAGTGACCTGGGTTTTCATGGTGTCAGCGAAGGTTGTGGCCGTATTCACATGAACACGTAGCCCTGCCGGGTTTAGTGCCCGCGCTGCGCTGCCGAGGGTTACGTCAGCGCTCGTGTCGAGATGAAGCGTGGGAGCACAGTGGGCTAGTAAATAGACTCAAAATGCTTTTCTTCTAACTACATGTTTTTAGCACTCAGCATTGACTCTTCATCGCTTGTCTGTTTTCTGATCCTTCTTCTGAATCTGCCCTCTTCCATTTTACTTTTAAAAAGGTTTTTGTTCAGCATGTCTCTGCACTGGGTCACAGTGGCGCTGCCTCTGGTCCCCTTTGAATAGCAAAGTGGCTCCTTTATTCTGGAGGCTTGGCCTGGAGGCTCAGCATCACTGCAAAAACAGCCAAAGGTTTGGTAGGGCTGTAATTAAATAGTGAAGGGCCTGTCACAGGACAGGTTGCCCCAGCTATTTTAGGGATATTCCCATATCCAGGACTGTAATAGGTGACTCAGTGCAGCCGAAGGGGTATTGGTTTAGACGTATGTACTTTGATCACGGCATAGGTGAATGAGGCCTGCTGGCCTGATTACCGAAGCTGTTTTATTGTTAGAATAAGGGCTGCCGAATCCTTGAAACGTTGTGGTGAGGGAACAGCTTCATGGTGGGAGGCGTGCAAGGCTTCAGGTGCAGTGGGCAAAATGCCTCCCGTTCCCCAGAAGTGATGCTGGATTCCCTCCAGGGATGCCATCGAAGCCATGGTGGGACTGTGAGGTTTCCAGTGCCGTGGAAACTCGACTGATCTGCTCTTTCTTTCCTTCCAGTACATTGGGAGCCTGGATGTGCCGCGGCCAAACAGCCGGGTGGAGATTGTGACGGCCATGCGGCGGATCAGGGTGAGTGTGGCAAGGATGCTCCTTCCCCTTCTGTGTTGGGGTGGCGGGGGCACCGCTCCTCTGGCTCTGCTCACAGCTTACTCTTGTGTAAGTCCTGTCATTCGGGTTATTCATAACTCTGTATTTTTCACCATCCCTCTCTCCTCTGAGATCTTTGTGTAACCCGGGCATGATGCCTGCCAGCTTCATGTGCTGCACTGTCACGTTTGGAGCATCCCCAGTGCTGGCTGTGCCCCGTGGTAGCCAGGCATCCCCTGGGCTGCGGCTGGGCTCAGCTGCAGCCGGAGTGGCAGCAGGGCTGTCTGTGCTCACGGTGCTGCGTCCTGTGCAGGAGCGTGTGCTGCGGAGGCAGGGATGGGGTGCAAGCTGGGTGCGGGGTGTGGGTCTGCCAGCACCAGACGGAAACTGTCCGCAATTTGGAGGATTTCCTTGTGTGTCAGTCCCGATTCAAAAGTAACAGGAAACTACTTGTGGAAGAGGTACGTTTGTGTTTTACTGCTTGCGTAAGCGCTTCAGCTGCATGAAAATTTGGGCGCTGCCTGAATATGCCAGCAGCTTGGTGCCCGGTAAATGGCAATGTGCAAATTAAGGTGCTGAGTAATGAGCTCTGGGGCTGGCCGGCAGAGAGCTTGTTTAACAGCAAGTAGGTCAGGGGATGTCAGCTGGTGATGAAGTCATCTGGCTTCCCAAAATACTTATAGTGAGGATACAGGGCGCTCTCACCATATAATGCTTGGCCAACAGCCAGGAGAGGAGCTTTTCCTCTGCTCCACGGCCTCTCGCCTGCACAACTGGAAGGTGTTCAAGGGTGGGCTGGGAGGTGAGCACACCATGCACCCAGCGAGCTCGCTGCTCCCTGGCTTAAAACAGCAGGAGCTTGACTGCTCTCTGATGCACAAGACAGCCCTTTGGGCGGTGGTTGGACCTTGGTCTGATGTACATGGTGGTGTGGCCACAGGCTTGGTCTGCTCTGTGGGTTGCAGCAAGGGGTCTGCCCTATCTACCAGGGATGGCTCTTTCCTGGGAATAACACTTTCAACTGGAAGGAGCTGTGGACACTTGCAGGGATGTTGAGTAATGGATGAGCTGTCTTTCTCTCAGCCTTGTGGGATCCTGTAAGCACCTGCTCGTGTGGCTGGGCAGCCCAACCAGGGCTTGGCTGTCACCCTGCTTCTCTCTCAACCCTTCCTGTGGACTCTTGCTGTAATCTCATTTTCTCTTTTCTCACCACCAGAGGAGGAGAGGAGTATCATAGCCCAAGGACACAGATTGCAAGGCTCTTCTGTTTCAAACTTTCAGCACATAAATAATTTGTGGGCTTTTCTCAGCAGTTTTCCTACCTGCTGCCCTGTCCTCTTGGTGGTGGTTAATGTTGTGGCTGGTGCACAAGCTGGGAAGTCCTTTATGGTATTAGGTTTGCTCACCTTGGTTCCAAGCGAGGTTTGGGACAGAACAACTGTTACACCATCAAGAGCTCTTATAAACAGCTGTTTCCTCCACTGCCTTTCAAGATAAGGCTTTTGAAAGAATGCAGCTCCAGCCCCAAAATCACATAACTCTGCATCAGTATAGGAGGATTGGCACAACTTTGAGGGCTTAAACAAATCCTAAGAAAAAAACCCACCAAAAAATCCTTGTTGACCAATATAAATAGACTGAAACATAGCCTAGAAAATTCATGGATAAAAGTCTGAATGGTAGGGAAAGGACACAAAGTAGGGTAAAATAATGATTTCTCATGGTGAATGATGTGCTTGAAACGTGTACTCAGGCTTCCTTGATCTAGTGTAAGACAGGAGAGATGCAAGTCATTGGAAGGCCATGATTTTGCAGATCAGATCTGCCAGAGAGACTTCTAATGTCTGTTTATTTGTTGTGGGGTGCTGTTTGCGAAGAGGATGCGAGGGTGGTTTGTTTGACGGGAGTTTACGCATATAGCCCTTCCCTGGTTTCCCATGGTTTGCACTGGCCTTGCACCCAGCAGCAAGACGTTACCGCAGTGTTGCAAGGGCATTTGCTGGCTGGGCGCCGAAGGCTGGTTTGAATTTGGCTGGAGGTCAAGGAATGCGTGTCCTTCTTAAAGCAGAAGGGTAGTTGTATTCTTTAAAGAATAAAGTAATCCCAAAATATTGGCATGGGGAAACCAGAGGAAGAAAAAGCTTATTTAGGCGCAGAAAGCAAGTGATGGGAGATTTTCAAGTGCAAGCTGCAGTGGTTCTGTGTGGTGTGTGAAGCAGCTGCTGACCCTGAGGTTTGTATGGTGTTTAATGCAGTCCCTGGTTTAGGGGGAAAGCGCTGTGTCCCTGTCTGTTCTGAGTTAATTGCTGCTGGTAAAGGAGAGGGACCTTCGCCACCCCCACCACCACCACTGCAACTCCCCTTTCTCAGTGCTGCCTTCACCCTGGCTGCTCACTGGGCTTTGCTCTATTTACTAAGTGTCAAAATAAAAGATCCTACAAAGAAGTGAGGAAGCACCTTGCCCGACAGTGGGGGTGCTGAGGGAGCGAGCACGCTGGAAGCCCCCTGTAATTGCCTACACTGGGCTGGGAGCAGGGGGGGACGAGGCCATGAGCAGCAGCAGTTTCTGCAGTGCTGCCTCCCCTCTCCTCCCTGGCAGTCGGGACTCAGAGGGCGAGCGCCGTGGGCCTGGCTGATCCCGGCTTCCTGTTTAGATAGAGACCTGACCCTTTGGGGGCAAAGAGGAGGACACGGCATAGCCAGCATTGCTGAGATTCCTGCTTTGGCTGGGCTCTGCTGCCGTGGTGCCACTCTCCAGAGAGCAAAGCAGAGCAACAGCCGTGGGCAGAATGGCTTCGCCAGAGCAAGATGTATATATTAAGCCCAAATCTGGTCCCTTTTGTGGATCTGGGTTGAGAGGGACTTTATGCAGGGAGTTGGTGTTGCAGGACAGGGATGCCATCCCCTTCTTCCCCCTTGATGAAGAGCTGGTGGCATGGGCATCCTCAGGGTGCTGGCCAGAGGGAGGATTTCTGTCCAGAAGCAGGAGGATGTTGGAGAATTTCTGGGATTCTTGTAGCTTAGGGGCGAGGAGGGAAGGGGAGGTGCTCAGCTTGCTGCCTCTGCCTTCCTGCTTTTCCTGCCTACACCAGCTGGGCTTGGTGGTGACACAGGCCCTGTCTTGCTCTGTGTCTTCATGCAAATCCCTGACGCTGAGAGGTGGAACGGGACATTAGCCATGTCAGGGATGCACTTGGACAGCAATTTTGTGAGCTTTTACTGCAGCTTTCTTCCAAAGCCTACGTCTTCTGTCTTTCCTGCAGAGCACCAATGGCCACGTCAGTATTAATAAATACAATAGGCCAGGGCTTGTTTTCCTGGCAAGTGGTTGGGCTTGTGTTTGTACAACTGAACCCCTTCTCCTCCTCATCCCAAAACAGGGTGACCCGGTCCGTGTTGCTTCATGCCCTAAACTGCAGGGGTAGGTTGGCCTTCAAAATGCTCCTTGGCTCTTCTGGATGCAAGGTGTGAGAAACAGATCTGTAAGTGTACAAAGTTACCTGTGGGCACCTGAACATCAAAAAGTCCCAAGCTCAAGAGTAATTAAATTGTCATTAAAGCTGCAGCCAGCCTGTCCTGTTGGTGTGAGCCCAGGGGACCTTCCTTGCCGAGGCTCTCCTGGGAAGCAGCAGCCCAGAGGCCACAGTGCTCTTCTGCTCTGCACTGATCATGGGCAAAGCTTGAGTAATTCAGATGGGAGCTCGTGAGAGTGGTCTGGGGTCTGGGACAGGTCATATGTCTGTCAGTTACAAAGAGGGTGTTACAGTACTGGGGAGCAAGAGCCCAACTGATGCATCTTCCCAACCATAAGGACTATAAGTTGTTGAAGATTTCAGTTTAAAGTGCCTGAGCTAGCTGCGGAGCATCTTTCTTTTCTTTTTTTTATTTTTTCCAGAATGACTGAGCACATGGGGCCCTAAATGACAATGATAACTGTATAATTTTTATGTTGTCAAGATGTAAATATATGCAAATGCTTTCCTCTCTGTCTCTGTGCTCCTGGCATGTCTCCAGTGCAGCCAGTGCTACCTGGCTGGGGCTTGGTGCAGTCATTCTAGAGAATTTGGAATCATCCTGTTTTTGCTACTTGGATTGCTGAGTGCAGCTTTAATCCGGGTTTTCTTTGGTGCCAGAAAGGATGAAATCCTATATAAGCACTTCTTAAAATCTACTTCTATGGAAGTCGTCTACAAGCCTGTATCTGGGAAGTGTCCAGCTGAGTTTTGCAGGCTCAAAACAAGGAGGCATTTCAAGCACTTACAATCTAGCTCCTCTACACCTCCTACTCTGTCAGGTACATCTGATTTTGTGGGACTTCTGCTGCTTTGCATAGCTGAGCTCCGTTTTAGCAAATTGGCAAAATTGCTGAATTTCAACAAGCTTGTTTAAAAGCAAGATTTTGCGTCCTCTGCAAGCCACATGCACAGTCGGACTGGTGTGAAAATCGATACATTTGGCCAGTTATTTGTGTAGAGTGCCTAGTGTAATTCAGAGCTTATTTAATTAAAATATTTCTGAAATACCCCTGTTCCTGATAGGGCGAGTTTTTAAAAGCATTAGGTCATTTATGATGATGCCTTTTTTTTTTTTTTCTTTCATCATGCAAGGAGCAGCATGATTGTCCCTGCCGTAAAATGGAGCTGGGGCAGTCCACCCCTGGCTGCCTGCGGGGGACCTGCACGGTGGGCAGCAGCTGGCCAGGAGATGCTCAGGCTTTGGCCGCCTGAAGAGCTTAGCTTGCTCTTTGCCAAGTCACGGCAGTTGGCGCGAGGTGAATTATCAGCAAGCTAATGACTTGATGTGATTATCCGAGATGAACAAGATTACGTTGTATTAGATCTGGGAGGAACCGAAGGAATATCTGTAATAATTTCAATTGCTCTTTCAGTGCACTGACAATCGCAGTAAAAAGGGTGAAGGCTTCCAGGCAAGTTCATTGCATTTCTCCCAGCACCACCAATGCCACTTCACTTCATAATAAAATAATGGCTAGTCCGGTATTGCTACCAACATGCCACCTACTCAGTTGCATGAAATAGGTCAGGATCTCATCCTGTGGTTAGCATTTAATCAATAAACTGGTTAAATTAGTACCACATTTCACTGGAGCAGCCTTTTGACCGAGACTGCCCATAGGGGAGGGATGGTTTCCAGGAGAGTTGGCCAAAGTGTGGTGGCCCTGGCTTTGCTCTCTGTTTTACTGTCATGGCTGGGATGCGGTAAGTGCTTTCCAGTAAACCTTTGAAGGTTACTGGCAGTGCTAAGTAGTGCAAGTTGTATGTACACTCTGTTGTAATGCACATGTAGCAAAGTTACAAGTTTAAGGAGGTAGGTGACTCCATGTGGCAGAGGGCAGGCATCTGAACTGGTAAGGTGTGAAGTGTGAGCCATTAACACTGGAAAACAAGGTCTCAGCCCCGGAGGAAGCTGGGTGGGGATGGGGTTTTGGGCACTGCCTGCCACGGGAACTTTGGGAAGGTGCTCCCGGGCAGACATGAGCAAGTACAGCCTGTGCCAGCTGTCTGCCAGGCTCGCTGGGTCATGCGATGGCAGGAATGACTGGGCTCAGCCAGACAAGCGACTTGAAGGGTCCTGAGGAGACGAGGAATGGGCATGCTCTTCTTCTCCCTGTAGCTGACCTCATAAATAAGTCATGAGAAGCTCATTGCCTTTTGGCTTCCAGCAGTGCCCTAGCTAAGAGTTTTCTGCCAGACTTGGGGCAGCAACATGTCTCTTGTGGCCAGGCTCCAAACTGTAGTGGGGAGGAGAACTTGGTGGGAGTGGGTCCAGCCTGGAAAGGGGCAGGGTGTTTCAGCTGGGTGCAGAGCTTTGCTGTGGAGCCAGTGAGGATGAAGGAAACCATAACCCAGATGGGGGAGCATGTTTTGGGAAAGCTAATAAGCCAGCAGGGGCATGCTGGTGCGTGGTCTTCCCCATACCTCCTGCCTCTCTGAGGAGCTCAGCGCTTCTGCTCTGGGCAAGTGTCCCACGGGCAGGCGGTGCTAAGGGCTCGGGCAGGAGCACATCAACTGACGCTGGGCATGCCAGCGCAAGCAGCAGTGCCACTGGTGGGTGATGCTGGCCTGTAGCCAGGCAAATGCCATTGAGAGGGCTGGGAGCCAAGTAGGCACTGAGCCCGGGGCAGGACTGGAGCTGCTGGCAGAAAGCTGGGAGGCAGCAGTGCCTCGTGTCCCCTACATCCCCGTCATGCATCCTTGCCCTGTGTTTGCTTGGGTTGGCCTTTCCTTGGTTGGGCTTTCTTCCTTCTCAAAGAGCCGACGGCATCTCCCTGTGACTCATCTCATTCCTTAGTTGGGGACTTTCCTCGCCAGCTCTTGCAGTGAGTCACGTTACTGGCTTGCCGATGCCATCGTCTGAGCCGTCGGCAAATGTCTGCTGGGAGCTCAAGGGAGAGGATAGGGAATAGCATCTGCCAGCCCCCTGAAGGTGGGGGAGAGGGCAGACCTTCAGCATCGCTCCTTTCAAACCAAGAGTGCTCTGCCAGGTCTCACCTCTTCTCTAAATTCATGGCCAGCATGTAAAGTCATTTCACATTTGTACCCTTGTGCTCCCTCCTCTTCCTCCTGCTTCACCTTTGTTCTTCCTCAGCAGTGTTTCTCCAAGCAGGCTTTAAGCATTGCACTAACGGGTTGCATTATCCATTGGGCTCAGCAGAGCACGTGCAGGGGTGTTGGTGAATGTTGGAGAGGTGCCCTGGTTTTCTGTGGCTGCTTCCTTTGAGGCTCCCTGTGTTGCACACGTGGTTTTGGTAGCGCAGCAAGCCCAGTTCAGTGCCAGGGCTCAGCTACACCAGAAGCAGGGGAATCCGGTGCCGCAAACCTTGCTTTCTGCGGGGACACGGTGCAGCTGGAGCACCAACGCACATGACATCTACAGTACCACAAATGCTGCAGGAAGCTGCCGGTGATGGCGAGGTGGCTCTCCTGCTCTCCGTGAGCCTGCTCTGGCTTCTTCTGCCTAGAAAGGAGTGTTTTGTTGTATGCTTTGGCTCACGGGCATGATTGGATTTAGCCTGGCTGTCAAGGGGGGAGGTCTGCAGCTTGTTCTGGGAGATTTGGGGTCATGAGAGCACTGGTAATTGCTGTTTGTGAAGGTTTGAAGAGTTCTTACAGAAACCATCATCCTTTGATAGCTCTCTGTTCCTTCTGCAAGGTGACAGAGCTGCCTTTGATTGCCTGACCCTCTAACTTGCATAAAGCTCTGCAGAAAATATTGTTATTGAGGAAAAGGGCTGTGTTCAGCATCACCAGCCATAATGCACCCAGCTCAGTGCTCTCCATCCCCACAACTGTCATGGAGAGGTGATAGTCTTTCCTGCTGTTAGAAACTTGCTAGCAAGGATGAACATCTCCACTTACCTTTGTGTTTTAGAGTAAATTCCTAACTGCATAAGAATAAGCTCCTAGTACACCTGAGAGGTTGCTGAGAGGAGAAAATGTGTTTGAGAGGGGTATGTTGAGGTGTGGCTGATTTCAGGGTCTGCAACTCATCCTGGCATCTGCCAGCACTTTTCGGGTTGGCACAGTGGAGACCTGGACCCACCCCCCTTTTCCAATCCCCTTGAGTTTGTGTCTCTTCACACCCATGACACCGCTTTTATTTGGAGGTTTTTTTCTTCTGTTTTACTGCAATATGGAATTTTCCTTTGTTTTTGAATAAATCAGGGCTTTAATCAGTTTGCTGCCGTCATGGCAGCGATTTACTCTTGGGACGGAGCAGGTTCCAAATGCCCCCTTGTGCTGACCACTGAAGCTGATGTTGCGTGGACCTGAGCAGGAGAGACACGGGCAGCCATATCCTGCGCAGCTGCCTCTCCCAGCCAGTCATGAGTGTCCAGAGGTGAGACCTGGCTCTTGCCCTGTGATTAAGGGGAAAAATAGCTTAGGAAAAAGGGAGCAAAGAGTAAAAAAACCCCTCACAAATAGGTGGTCAGGGGTCAAGCCATATTTAATAACTGTTTTGCGGACAAGAAACTGAGATGCAGGGAGACTAAATGACTTGTCAGACTCCTTCCAAGGGAGGGATCCCTGCTCAGGGAACTGGACTGAATTAAAATTGAACCAAGCTGAAGTCAACACTTTAAATGCTACTCTTGTGTATGATCCTTTCTGCTCTTGTGCTTTTCTGCCGGTCCTCAAAGGCCAAGGACCCCTTGATTTAATTTGTTGAAGTGTTCTCCTCTGCTGCATCATTTCAGAAGAGAAGCAAAGCACAGAGCTGCAGCCTTTAAAAAAAATGCCACGTGCCCCGGTTTCTTCACTGCTAAAATTAATTCTTGGTGGTTTTGGCTTGGTGCAGCAGGAAGGTGTTCCAGGGGGTGCTGTACACCAAATGGCCAAAGGGGAAGAGCAGCGTCAGAGCCTGCCTTGCTGCCTGCGGCAAGGTGAGAAGGATTTTGGCACGGGATTTTGTGGCCATGATTGCTGTAAGGGTGTGTGAGTTACGGTGTGTTCCTGCGGCACATGGGAGCAGAGGAAAGGATCACATCTGTTTAAGAGGAGAGGCTGCAAAAACTATTGTGTGAACTGGTCTGGTGAATGGATCTCACTTAATTGGGGAGCTGTAGGAAAGGATGTGTCTATTGTAGGACAGCAGAACTAAAAGCACAGCCAAGAACAAGATAAAGGAGCCGAGCACTCTCCCAGTCCCAGTGGAGAAGGGCTGTAGCATGCAAAGCACGATGCAAGCCTGGGAGTTGCCTCCTCCTGCCCATACTTCCTCGCCCCACAGGCAGGCTGCGATGGCCGCGCAAGGGCTACTGCCTCTCGGCACAGCGCTGCAGCCATGGGTGCAGTCCTTGTCTGCTCCAGTGTCCCTGTAGACAATAGTTGGTGGGTGAAGTGATGTGCTTCAGCTGAGATTTTTGGAGGGACTGGACTTCCCCAGGCTGGGGTGAAGTCTACTCAGGGCAGAGACTCTTGATGAAGAATGTAGCCAAATTTGGATGAATTTTCAGAGAAGAAAATGTTTCCTTTTCATTCCAGGCTTCCTTGATGGAGAATGAGGATCCTAGTGATTCTTAATCTGTCACTTGGTTTTCACCAACATGAGTTTAACGTGGTGGGAAAAAACCCCAATCAAACCAGTTCTCCTTGCCATGTGCTTGCCTATGGAGACTGGTGATCTGTTTCAGTGGAAACTGCAAAAATCAGCCTGAAGTGGGTATTCACCACAGGAAACTTCAGCAAAGATGGTTAAATTTCAGCTGAACTCCTCAACTGAACACAGCCCCACCTGTGATGTTTTACAGTACTGTTCTTGCATTGCAATAGTGATATACATTACAGAGAGCCATCTCTTTTTCTTTTCCCTCCGAGGCCTCCAGTTTTGTTTTGGCATTTTGCTCCAGTGACGTTTTCTTACTCCCTCTTAACATGATGGATGGGACAGGTCTGGACTCCTTCAAACACTCCCTGATCTCCAGGAACTTCAGGGATGTGTGTGTACCTCTCCAGTACTGGAAACACAAAGAGCACATCTCTGCTGACCTCTACATGCATACTAAGTAGTCCTCAATATCTAAAAAAAAGAGAAATCCAGAGTAATTGGCACAAAGCTGGTGGTGAGTGTGATTCGGAGTGCAGGTCCCTTTGAGCTTTCTGTGAAAAAAAGATGTGTCTTTCCGGGGTTTGAATGGATCCAACTTAAACCCCCAGCTAGTTATCTTCTGCATTTGCCTGAAGTCGAGCCTTTGATATGAGGAAGCTCTCCCCAGGTCCCAGGTCTGAGCTGCAGACAAGTGCCCTCCTAGCTGACTCTTTGGATAGGCTAAACAGAAAGAGTTTGATTTAACCTCTGGGACTTAGGAGTCTGGGAAACCTGCCTCATGTTCTTGTTGCTTTTTTAAAACTCTTTCCTATTTCTTCTTTGGAGTGTACAGTAAAGCAGAACATGTTATGTCGGGATGAGTTATATTAGTAGTGATTTCAAGAGTGCTGTGATTTGAGATACTGTCACCTTTCTATTTTGCTGCACATTGACCTGCTCACGTGCCCAGGATCACACTCTCTTCGTGGTGTCCTTTCCACTGGTATGACACCTTTTGATGTCTCCAGGGTTTTTCTAGGATGCATTTCTGCATCTTGTGGATGGAGCTTCTGTTGCTTTTTGCTTTGGGAGCCTGGTTGGCCAATGCCATATGAAATCAACCTGAAATGAGTAGATGCCAAATTCCTGTACGCTTGACCTTGATAGCAAATACCCTGTGTTTTCTTCCAGACCTGCATAAAAATGAGCATTGCTGTGCTTTCCTTGCTGTGGGGTTTCCTGCAAGCACAGTGGCATTCTGTCATCGGTCTCTGGCATTGCTTCATTTTTGGGATCCATCGGTGACGTGGGTTTTGTCACCTTAATCTGGGCTGTATGGTTGTTTTAGATAACATTTTTGCCAAAACGCAAGCAAAGGGGGAAACAGCAATGTATTCTCTAGGTTTCTTAGCCAGTGTAATAGCTTTGGGAGGTACGCTTAATTTTATTGAGATAGTTTAGGATATCAGCTTGCACTGAACTATTGCTGTGCCAGGTTGTACTGTGATCCTTTTGCTTGACGTTAAGTCTTGTATTGACTGTTTTCTAACTCCACCTAAAATCTTGGAATTTTTATTAGTTTGGAACTTTTTCAAGGATCTGAGTCTATAATTCTTTCTAAACCTCTCTAAAGGACATTATTCAGACTTGTTGACTTTAAAATGTAGAATTTAGAGAATGATTTTTAATACCTGAGTTAGTTATTGCTGAAGTAGGAACCACAAAACAAGTGTGGTATGAGTAATTACCTCTTTTCTCCAGTTACAACCCAGAAACATTGTTGAGCACCACCAGCATCTAATGAGCCCCACAGGGCTGGCTTGTTTCTGATGCGCTAAGCGTTTAATGATGCTGCTCATTCGTTCTTTATTAATTGTCTGAATTTCATAATTGCTGATTTAGTTACAGTATTACCAGCTTGCCTTCCTTCAGTTTGTCACTACTCTTCTGCCTGGCTATTCTCATCTGCCTTCTCAACTGGTCTTACTCAAGCTTTTTATGCAACTGTGGGAGAACAGCTCTTTGGTAAGCAGTAAAAAATACTGAAATAAATCCTGTATTTCACAACTTGAGGCGTAAATCTTGCCGTGTTCTGAGTCGGCAAGCTTTTCTGCACTGACACCTTTCTGAAGCGCTGCGTGGGTATGTTCTTATGGTGCCCCTCTCTTTGTCACCTGCCCTCGGGGTGGAATTGGGGTGTCTTAGCTCAAGCCTGGGTGACTCTGCCCTCTTCTGCGGTGTCAGCCCTGCCTCTGGCCTCCTCCGTGCGGGTGGGGATGATCTCGGCTGCCTTGAGGTAGGGTCTGTTTTAGAAAGAAAGCATTTAGGGAAGAAAGCTAATCTTGAACACAGAAGTTTTGTTTTCCTGCTGGGATGGAGGAGGGGGCCTGGCTGGGCATTGCCAGCACTGCTCAGCACCCGGCACTCCCGGGTCCACACAGCATCAGGTCTTGCCTGTGCCAGAAAGAGGCAGGAGTTTAATTAGGATTTACTGTAAACGGGCATGACTAGACTGCTGCAAATGGCAATGCTTTTCTTTAAGCCAAGCTCATTCTAGCACATGGGTTCAAACCCACCCTAGGGTGGATGAATAGAGGCCGTTTCTAGGCTCTTGTAGCTTTTTACCTTCTTCACAGGGAGACTGCAAGGAGGAGTCACCAAACAGCTTGTGCACCCACTGCCTTTGCCTGCATAGGTCGAACCAATGCGTATCTAATTAAAAATACCATAAATTCCAGTCAGATTGGGGTTTCCAAGGAATGTGCTTCTGCTTATTTTAGCAACAGGTGGTAAATATTAGAATGTGTACAGCTCACCTCTTGTGTCTCCAGGGCTGTGAAAAACAGTGCAAAATCAGTGCCTGCAGATGTGTGCGGAGTCCTCTCCTTGTTTTCATTAACTGAAGGGAGCAGCTCAAAGCCTGGTTATTTTTGCAACCAGTTTGACCAGTATCCCATACACGCCCACACACTGGTTAATTTGCACGCGCCACGCTTGGTCATCAGACGTGGCAGCATGGGAAGGCAAGTGGGAGCTTGCCACCTCCCACACAGGTCCAGTCTGTGCTGTTGTCACTTCCTTGGATATCTGAAATGGATTTAAGGATGTTTTCAAGGCTGGGGGCTAGCCTGTGTGACGGTCTCTGCTGACCTTCATGCCTGACTGAGAGGTGCTGCTTTTCCCAGCCCACGAGTGGTTGGTCCCACTCAGCGCCGTCGCTGTGTGTGGCCAAGCTGTGGAAGAAATTATATGGCTGTGCTGGGATGGGGTCCCCAGCTTTCTCTTATAAGCCCAGTATTAGTTAAGACCCAATGAAGTGAACAGTAACACGTGCACAGGGACCTGTTGGTGGCTTTGGTGAGGTGCTGGGGTGGATCTGAGGGACATAGCTGGGAAGTGTGCTCCTGCACTCCTGCACCCCTTGTGCTGCCACATCCCATCTCCCTGCGCAGTGATGGGCTTCCATGGCACCCAGAGCGCCTGCAAGCTGCCTTGGGAGGGGAGATACACTGATGTGTCTTGGGTCTCCTTTGAATCTTTGATTTTTAAGGTTTGTTTCAAAAAAATCCCAGCATTTTAAGACTGGGACAGGGAGGTTTGGAACCCCTAGGGATTTCTTGTAAGGAGAGTCAATGTCTTGTAAATGGAAATCTGCAAAAGAAGGGGTGAGAATAAGCTGTTATCTAGAGGAACTTTCTCCATTTAACCCTATGATTGATATTGATTTAATTTTTACCAGTTCTGATTTCTCTGAGATTCCTGTGAAATTGCTTAGTCTGAAGATGGCTTGTGTATGTGTTCCAGTTTGCCACCTCTACTCATGACACTTGGAGGTAGTGAGAGGAGGTTGGAGGAAGTGGATCGAGGCAACTATCTGGTAGGAAATAGCAAGCCACGCAGAAGGAATTTATTGTGAAGTAATCAATGTTATTGGAAAACATATTTTGTGTGATAAAAGAGTATGCTGTGGTCCAGGGATTGTTTCAGAGCAGCAACCTTAACTCTGCTCTGCTGCTCTCACAACATGGGTATTTTTAGACTGATTCCCATTTATACCCATCAGTACTTGCGACCATCACAGACGGTTACCAAAATTAAACCTGAAGTTGGATGGGAAAATAGGCACTGACCTTGTCAGTACAAACCAAAATCATATCTTATTTCAGACAAACACATGTACCTCAGAGCCCCATTTTCCCATATGTGCAAATGCAAACTCTGAGGAACCATGGAAGAATTTTAAAAAGCATCGTTAAGCCCAAGAACAAGCATTCAATACTTCATTACTCCTCCCCCGCTTCCAAATTACTGTGCCCTTTGATTAAAGTCTAGCTACTGGGAAAACCACCAGCATGAGGCTGTAGACAGGGTGATGGGGAAAATTTAAGCCTGAGGAGCAGCTCAAAGCCGAGCTAGCAGGATGGCAGAGGTGTCCAGCCTGTTTGCCCATGCCGTGCCAGCGGTTTGCCGATGGAGCCAGGGGGAACTCAGTCCTGCCCCCAAATGTCACAAATAAAGTGACCCCACACAGGGGATCCCCAGATCTCCCTGCTCTTGCTCTTGCCTCTTTGCTCCGGGAGGGAGTAGGGAGGTGCTGCTAGTATCCCATGGGAGAGCACCCTGCTGGTGAGTGGACATGGCCAGGCAGGTACTTTACAGCTGCATGTGGGAATTGGGGTGCTAACACGTCCTCACCAGAGCTGCGATGGGGTTGCATGCCTGTGGGAAGAGTCAGGGGAGTCCTCAACAGACACAGGCAGCAGCACAGCACTTTGGTAGGGCGGCTTAAGGCAATCATCTAAAAATGGGTTTTAGTCCATTTATTGCTGATCAGATTAGTAGGCTAAGCAGGTATTCCAGTGTACTCCCCCCGCAGCAAGCTTGAGTCCCCTGTGGACTTAAAGTGCAGCACGGAGAAGTGGACTGTCAGATGTTTTGAAGCCTTGTTCAGAAATGCCTCTTGGATGAAGCTGACCTCTCTCCTGGGAGGTATCCTGCTTTCCAGCCGCTTTATCCCCCGACATCCACTGCTGCCCCAGTAGAGCTGGGGGAAATGCACGAGGGAGATGTGGGCCAGGGCAGGCTGGCAGGTGCCTTTCTGCTTTCGGGGCAGCAGCCCGCAGTGGAAGGGAGTGATGCTCCACGCCTGGGTACCCCGCTGGCAGGACCCCTGGCCCTCTGCTGCTCTTCCTGTCTGACAGCTGGGCTCTCAGGACAGGCAGTGCTGCCTCCTCTCCTGGCTGTGTGGCAGACCGTGCCCAGCTGTCTGCTGGACACCACCCCAGTATTCCCAGACCCATGTGACTGTGATGGTCAGGGACTCTCTTCTGATCTGTGAGGCTACTCCTGGTCAAGTTGCATGTGTGCTTCTGTGCCAAAACTGTATTTTAAATCATTCCCTTTTCCTCTCTAGTGCTCTTTTCTTTCTGCCACTGTTATTTAGGGATACTGGCTGTGTTCTTTCATTTAGCTGAAATGGTTAGCCTCCTCTCGGATAGCCAGTGCTCCCTGCAGAAACTCATTGGGAAGCCTTTCTCTCTCCCTCTTCCTTGCCCAAATAAGTGTGCCTGGACTTGTGCTGCGTGATTCTCACAAGATCTCTGGCTCATCCTTGCACAGTGGTGTTGCAGCTTGCCCATCCTTATTGGACACGATTGCATTTGATGCATCCCAGATGGATGCTGCCAGTCCCAGCGCGCAGTACCTCTGCACCTGGCAAGCTGGGAGCTGTGTGTGCTTCCCTACGTGTGGCCTTTCACAGCCTTTTGGCCCAAGAAACTGTTGGTTCACAGGACACACAGGCACATCACACTCCTCTGCTCACTGTGCTGCCCACCTCGGTGTGGTGCAGCCCCTCCAATGCTAGCAGTCACGCTCATGCTCTCATTAACAAAGCACCAGAAGGAAATAAAGGAGAGAAGGGATGTTCCTGGCTGTGCTCTGCTCCTAGCTCTCCTGCAGGACCCCACCACTGAGCTCTGGGTGCTGTTCACCCCGTGAAGGGCTGGTGGGCATTAGGTGCTGCCCTCCTCTCCCTCTGCTCCCTGCTTTCCATGCCCATTCCTGGGGTGGCCTGGCACCCCCAGCCAGGAAAGGGCCATGTCCCTCTCCAGTTCCCTTTCCCACACAGCCTGCGGGTGGCTGTGAGTCATCCGAGGGCACCGCTGTTGGTGCCATTTCCTTGTGTGGTTCAGTAAAGCAAAATCCTTGTCCCCTGCACAGTGCTGTTGTTTGCTGTTCCTCCCAATTACTGCTATTAGGATCCCAGCACGGTTTCTCAGGCTTCCCTCCTGCGGGTTACACCTGTACATTTCTGAGATTTACTTTCGTTCCCTCTGTTTTCAGCAGCAGAAATTGTGAGGTATGCGGTTTCCCCCCCCCAGCTGTTAATTCTTGGAGCCGTGGAGCCTGAGCTGGTTGAACTCGAGCTCAGCTGTCATTTTGTAATAAGTTAATTCTTCATCAAGAGAACAGAACTGCTCCTCCCCCCAAAGTACGGGGAAAGCCTTTACTCTGCCACGTCTTTCATTAGCCTGAGCTGACCTTGGGTTAAAGTCTAACTGTGAAGGTATTTTATTAGCTGCTGTGCCAGCCAGCTGCGAGGAGGAGCCGCAGTGGGGTGCCAGGGGAGGTGGGCACTGGCTTCCTGGGCCAGGGCCTGCGCCAGCCCTGCCAGCCCTGCGCGGGCAGTTGTGGGCCTGTGAGGAGGTGGGCTGCAGCCGGTGGGAGAGCTGCAGGGGCATCGCCGCGGGCAGCAGTCGGAGCTCGGGCTGCTCACTCGCAGGGCCCTTGCCAGCCAGCCCTTTGCGTTCAGCAGAGGTGTCTCCGTGGGATCTGGCTTTGCTCAGAGCTTCATGTCCCTTCTGTATAACCACAAAGAAATAGTTTTCTGCCAAAAAATACATCCCCTTCTATACTTACAGCAGATTTTTTTCCCCCCTGCCTCCCGAGGTAGCAGAGTAGCAATGAATTTTGTGGAAATTGCTTTTTCTGTGTTAATTGAATTCTCAGACTGCTGCTCTTTCCCCAATACAAGCTTGTGAACCTTTTTTGAGAAGGGGGAGGCGTATAGAGAGTGGAAGAGGACAGGGACAGCTTGATGCATTTAGGGGAGCTTGCATGAAAAAATTTCCTATTTATTTTTATTCTACTAGCTCAATCTGACCTTAAAGCATTCCCAGTACCTTTCCTTACTGATGGAGAGTGCTAGTGAGCAGACTTAAATCTGTACTTGATGCAGTTTAGATGGGATGGAATGAAATGAGGGGATTTTTATTCAGGTTAACCTTTTTCAGATGTTTGTGGACGGGGCTGGATGATGTAGGAAGATACCATCTCCCTGATCTGCCTAACCTCTCATGCAGTGCGTGGTTACAAGTTTTCTTACACTTTTACCTAGAAACAGTGTGACAGGGATGGATAACATGTTTCTAAGGACGCGGAGTTTTCCGTGCTTTTCACACATACCCATCACACTCAGACTCATACATAATTTTACTCTAAGCTGACACGGTTACATGCGCTATTAAGCAACATATGTTACTCTGATCTCCAGAAAGGGCAATTTTAATACTCTGCCAGTAGGAATGTGTTGCGCAATGATGCATACACCAGCTGGCATTATTTTCCATCTAAAGTTATTTAAATAGTGAACTTTGCATAGAAGACAGATGTTGAAAATAGACTCCCACTAACTGGAGGTCAATGGTAAGGCTCTCATGCTCTGACAAAATAGATGTTTCTTTTCTAATTGAGATGATGAACATGTGTTTTTTGTGGGCAGTGTAAAATTAAGGGATAATCTTTATTCGCTATTTAGCTGGTTGGAGTTTGCAAGTGATCTAATACTTTTTCATTAGTAAGACCACCTTTACTTTTTTTTTTTTTCCCTGGAATACTTTTAATTTTAAACTTTGGCATATCTGAAATGTCCATTTTCAATCTTTGCCTATAAATTTTAGTAGAGTGCTTAGAGCTTCAGTTGGAGACTGACTGTGGAGGTATGAAAGTCCAGGAACAGATGGGTTTCTCTGTTGCTCTTTCCATTTTCTCTGCATTTCCCTGAATTATTTCTTATCTGTCTCCTGGGATTGCCACATTGCTATAGCTAATAATTAATATAATTAACCCAAACTTGTAGTATTATTACAGATATTTAAAGATCCAGAATCGTGCCCAAGATGGGTAAACTACTTGGGTTTAAGGCCAAGAAAACTCTTCTGACCTTAGCTAGCTAGTTAATTATAAGTAATACAGTGAAATGCTACGTGGTGTGAAACAAAAGGGGATCATAGGGAAGTTGCATAAATCCTTTTTTCCTTCCTTGATCCCAAGCTGGATAATTATTTCTGTATCATTTCTTTATTAAACAGTAGGCTGGGATTCAACTCTCCAAACTGGAGCCATTGGTAACTGAATTCCCTCAAGGTAGGGAAAGGTGTTTTTTTCCCCTTAAGTAGTCACCTAAAATCAGAATGCCATATCCAGAGAGCGTGGGGTGAATTGCTCCCAGCTCCCTGCACCCGGTTACAGAGGCACTCCTATTGCTCTTGTTGCAATGCGTAGCAAAGCTCCCCCTGAGCATCCCCATCCCCTCCTGGCAGTAGAGCGGGTCCCATGCTGGTGGCTTTGAGGAACTCCACTTTTGCTTTGCCACACACACAGTTTTGTATTGGCTCAATGAGAAGCTGGTTAGCAGCAATGGTGTGGTTTTTAGCTCACCTTTGGGGATGCAGGCTGTATTCCCAGCAAGGGCTGTATGGCATTGGTCCAACATCCCTGGAAACGTGCAGGTTTTCTTCTCTTCTGAGTCAGTGCCTGCTCTTTTGGATGCAGTGGCAGTTGCTGTGGCTGTGCAGACCATCTCAGGGTCCCTTTGTGGCATTTCCAACCCTACAATCACCTCTGCTCTTCTGCCAGCAACAGGGAAGGCTAAAACCCTAATGCTTTGCATCCCTCTTAAGCTTTCTCTCTCCATGTCACAGGAGAAGGAGGGACGTTGACAAACGTAGACAGACCTGGCAGATCTCTGTGCCCGGGACAGACAGAGCTGTGGTCAATAATAACTCCAAGCCAGGGAGGTCCTGATCAGTCATACAGAGAGAGGTTTTCCATGGCCCCATTAAGTAAAAGAGCTTGCAGGGCAGGTGTTAGCAAGGGCAGGTCCTGTTGATGTGCAGCATGTCGGTGAGACAGTCTGAGATGTCCAGCAGTCTTCAGGAACAAAAAGCCCATACTGACATCTGTAGTCTGCTAGTGGAAAGGATTTGCCATTGCTTTGGAGAAGCCCAAGGAGGTAGCATAGGGCCAGCTAGACGGGTGTCCTGGGCTGGGGAGAGTCAGGGTGCGTGCAGGGCACCCAGCCCAGCCCTGAGTACTGCTCCTGGGTTGGTGCCTTGAGCTGGCTACGACCATCAGCTGCTGCCTTCCTGGGAGCTGCAGGGGTGTGCTGAGGTGTGCAAGGACTTGTGGTGAGATGTGTCTTTCTCCTCCTGTAGCCAGTGAGCAGCATCCTGGCAAGGCAGGGCACTGAGCAGGGCTGGTTGTGTCAGCTGCTGTCACCGGTAATGTGAACTGTTGCACTGTGACCCGGCAGGTCTGAGCACAGATTCTGCCCTGCATGGTTTTGGGTTCATCCCTTACAGACCCTGTAGCTCACGTCTCGCTAAGAGGAATTGCACAAACCTGATGTACCCTTTGACCCTAGCCAGAGCTACTGTTTGGGGTGAAATCGCTCTGGTTTACTGAATTGGCCTCGTGAACAAGGCAGAACAAATTGCAGGCTGTAGCTGTAAGCAGTGGGGTAGCAGCACACAAACGGTGTGCCAGGCTCTGCAGAGCAGTACGTGCTCCCTCTTGGTTTGGTCTGCTGCCCCTCTCTGCCAGGTGCTTTTCCTCCCTTCGTGCACCTATTTGCCCAAACTCAAATTTGAAAGCCCCCCAAATCGATAGTGCATCTCCTGGCTGGTGGGACTCTCCGTGCCTGCTCCACACAGCCCAGGGGTGCGAGAGGTGGCTCCGCTGAATTGTCATTTCATTGAATCCTCTTCCTTGCTAATTTGTTATTAAATTACGGTTAGTGTTTCATTAGAGCCCCAGTAGGCACGGTTCATTAGCGTTTTATTGGCTAGAGCTGTGCTTTGTTGCATGGGAAATGTATCCCAAAGAGCGTCTGCGCTGGTAGGAGTGATTGCGCTAACGAGATCTGGCTGGGGCAGGGTGTGCATTAGCTTTCTAAACGCATGGCTCAGACTTGCAAAGGAGCTTGGCTCTCGGCTTGGCATTGGGATAAAGGCCTGGATTTATGCAAGGGCTTAACAAATCTGGCTGGTCGGCCCTTCTGAGAATTTGACTTCTTTGCTCCCGCCGGTTCTTGCTGGAGTTTTGCCGTGAGCTGTCAGCACGAGGGGACTTTGGCTTCAGCGTGGCAGAGGCACAACAGTTCTCCCCCATGGCACTCCCCTCGGCCAGGTTCCAGGTGAGCCTGGGCAGAATCCCCTGCCTGCAGCCTTGGATTGCAGAAGCCTCTGCAAGAAGCTCTGCATTGATTCCATCCCTGAAACACATGCTGGGGCTGGGTAGCATCTTTGCTGAACTGTCCTGGCCTGTCTGCATTGCTGTCCTGGGGCTGTTACTCACCCAAAAACCAGGATAAAAATAGTCTCTCTAACCCCGAGATATTTTTCAGGGTTGCTGTCTCTTCCAAGCCCACATTAATTAGCACTTGGGATGGCCCAGAATAGAAACCCCAGGGCTCCAGCAGCTAGGAAATGCAACTTGATGTTTATGATCAATGATCGTTAGGACCAATAAATCAGGCTGCAGCTCCACAAGGTGCCCTGCAGTTGCTCTGGGTGCTGCAGAGAGCATCCAGCTCGGCCTGTGGCTCCTGGTAAAATTACATGCAGAGCTTCAGAAGGTGCTGGCTTAATCACTCTAAGGTAGCCACGTTGGAGTTCACCTTTTCAGGGCTGAATCAGGACATTTCTTTAGTGTTAGGTACCAGACACACTGCTGTGGTCTCGGTACTGGTCTGGTGTTTTAGCAAGGCACAGAGAAGGGGATCTTGGATGCAGTTGCACCTCTGCTTGTAACAACAGGGAAGGGAAATTTGAGAGATGGGACTTGGAAACCCACCCTGGTGGGCTTTTTGGTGAAGAACTCTGGTGAGATCTTTCTTCATGAGGAATAAGCCCTGCAAGCAGCATCTGAGATTTTGAGGCTGGCTCTAGATATAGTGGGAGCCTGGGCTCTGCTTTCTCCAGCCCATCACCATGGCTTCAGCCCTGGAGCAGGTGGGCTTGCACAGCTTGCCTGCTCTGTGTACTGGGGAGGGCAGAGCTCTCTGTTTTCTGAGTCATCTGTATCTCCCATCCCCATCAGTGACTTTAAAATGGCTTTGAGGAATTGTATTTTCAGGGCTTTTATCATTCGATCGCAGGTCAGGGCCAGCAGCTTTTCCTGCCCGCTGGCTCTGGCTGCCAAAGTTAATACATCATGCAGTGCTGGAAATGTCACACCAAGGCTCGGCGCAGACCAGAGGCAGGGCTTTGCATCAGGGCGCCTGCCCTGTGCTCCCTCTGCAGAGACACTGCTGAAATAATGAGAGGATCAATTAAATTCCTCTTCCTCGGGTGTGCAAGGTGCAAGCTGTAGGGCTTTTCTGCTGCTGGACAGGTGCAGAGAATCTGTCCCCACGGCTGTGCACAGCACCCTGCGTGTGGGACCAGCACACCGGGTACCTGATGTGGGTGCACCCGTGGTAGACCCATAATGGGACTCCCCAAAAGTCCCACAACAGGAGGTTACTCAGCCTAAATGGCTCATCTAGCCTTTTCACCCACCAGCTCCTTTCCCGCTTGCAAAATTTTAAATGCAAAAGTGGCTGGATTTTGGGGGATCTCATTCTCTCCCTGGGCTGGACCAGAGCTTTGTGTTTAGTCACTGATCTTTGGAAGTTGCTATTGGTTTTTTTTTCCTGTCCAGTGACTTCTAATTGAAGTGGGTAATTGCATTATCCCATCTCCTCTGGAGATGTTCGCAGGGTCCTCAGCAATCATCTTCAGTTTTATACTGAGCCCAAAAAAAACCCACTGAAATGCCATTGTCCTTAACAGAGCTCAGCAATGGCCACAAGCCAGCAGGGCAAATCCAGCCGGGCTGCGGAGCCCTGGGGCCTGGCAGGGCTGGGGAGGTGGTGGTGCCTCTCCAGGGAGGTACAGCCCTTCAGAGGGGCAGAGCGAGTGCCTTTGAAACACAAATTAACATTTCAAGCAGCATCCTGCGCTGAGCAAAACATTATCCACATCCACAGGCCCAGCTGCTTCAGAATGTGCTCCTCCAGATGCTGGGCACAGGGATGCTGTGGGGCAAAAGGGCTCCCTGTGCTGTCTGAGCATGGATGTGCAGGCTGGTGCGGGCATGTGCTCAGGGAGGCATGTGGGGTTGGGGAAACCTTTCCCCATCCCTCTTGCCCCTTCCCGTCAGAGCGTCTTCAGCCCCTCCAGGGCTTTCCTGGCATAGGAAGGCTAATTCAGGTTTTCTTCCAACCCCCACAGTATGAGTTTAAAGCCAAGAATATCAAGAAGAAGAAAGTGAATCTCATTGTGTCAGTGGATGGTGTGAAGGTCATTCTGAAGAAGAAGAAGAAGGTAGGCAGCCCTGCTCCCTGGGACAGCAGTGCCTCAGCAGCAGGAGCCCTCCCCTTGTGGCTCAGGGACCTGCAGCGTCCTTGAATTTCTGGGAAACTCTGGTGGGCTGGGAGAAGAAGGGATGGGCTGGGATCAGCCATGGATCAGCTGTGGATGAGCCGTGTTCCCACATGGTGGCTGAGCCAGTCCTGATGCGGGTTTAGAAGGGGCTTGGGGGCCCCCATGGGAGGTGATGTGAGACATTGCTGGTCCCTAGCAGGACCCGGCCCTCAGCAAAGGGTTGAAGGGGAGCAGCAGCAGAGCTGTGTTTACAAGAGCTTCCCAGGTCTGTCCCTGGACTGTCTCTGCTCTGTCCTTGATCTCAAGGACAGCATCTGACGTACTCATTTTCAGCTTCTTTTGTTGCAGAAAAAAGAATGGGCCTGGGATGAGAACAAAATGCTCGTCATGCACGATCCCATCTACAGGTAAGTCTGCCTGGTGAGGGGACAGAGACTTGGGTGGCTCTGCCATGCCATTTACCCCATGCTGCACTGTCACCGTGCTGGTGACTGACCATGGAGAGCCACTACTGTGCCTGCGGAGGGCAGCTCCCCTCACTTGCTGTGCTCTCCACAAGTCCCCATCTCTCTTCCTCTATCTCGTTGGCAAAAGCATGGAATGGCTGTGTCCTGAGGAAGCTGAATGGGAGCGGGGAACAGCCCCACCCATGCTGGAGAGGGGGAGGCAGGTGCTTGATCAAGGAGGCCAGCTCTTTGAGCAGACAAGATGGAGGAGTGAGGTTTGCTCTCCTTGGTCCCTGGAGGGCTACTGGGCCGCCAGCTCTGTCCCTGGGAGCTGAGCAGAGAAAGCCCTGTGCTGCCTTCACAAAATGCTTGCTGCTGCTGAGTCAGCAGGCTAATTTTCCCAGCCGAGGCAAAACCTCTGCCAAAAAAATTTCTGATGGGCTTTAGCAGGGACATGCTGCAGAGGCTGGGCATCTGCCAGCACCCCAGGACGTGCCCTGGGAAGCACTGGCTGTGGCCTTGCCTTTCTCCTGGGCACTGTGGGTAATATGTGTGTGGTAGATGATATCCTCCCCTCCTTTCTGTCCTTGCAGAATATTCTATGTGTCTCATGACTCCCAGGATCTAAAGATCTTTAGCTACATTGCCAGGGATGGATCTAGCAATGTCTTCAGGTGCAACGTCTTCAAATCCAAGAAGAAGGTAAAGATACTGGCATGCACATCCCGCTGTCACAGGGTCTCAGTGGGGTGGCTGGGGCAGGACACGGTGGCACTGTGCTGCAGCTGGTGGCCTGGAGCACCCTGGTGATCTGAGCTCTGGTGCCTCAGTCCCTGCAGCAGCACACGGAGACCCCCAAGAGCTGTGCGGGGCTGGGGAGGTCACGGGGCAGGGGAAGCCCAGCTGATGTTATGTTCCTCCTCTCCTCACCTGCTGCAGAGCCAAGCCATGCGCATCGTCCGGACAGTGGGGCAGGCGTTCGAGGTCTGCCACAAGCTGAGCCTGCAGCACACCCAGCAAAACGCGGACGGGCAGGAGGATGGGGACAGTGAGAGGAATGGGGACGACCTGGATGTCCCAGGTACTCTGTGAGGGCAGAGGTGGGGGTGGTGTGGGGGCCCTGGAGCCTGGCAGATGCGGTCTACAGAGTCACTGTCTTCCCATACTGCTCCTTGCTGGCTGACACCTGTGGGGAATGGATTTGCACAGCAATCTGGCCTGTGGCACCTCAGGCTCAAGCTGGGATCTTGCCCAGCAAGGAGCCTTCGCTAGGTGTTAGCCGTCATCCTCGCAGACATCCCCCCTGCCGGGAGCCCATTAGCAGTGCCCGGGACTCTGCTGGGCGCTTAAGAACCCTCTGTGCTTGGCTGCACACACCACAAACATTTCCTCGCTGCTTCCACAGAAGCATCCCTAAGCACAGACCTTCCCTGCATCCCAAGACGCTCGCAGGGCTGGGTCCGGCTCTGCCTTGGACCCAGCTCATGGTCCATCACCACTTCTGCAATTCCTGTGTGTATGAAGCCATGCTTGGGATCTTCCATCAGGCTCCCAAGGCTGCAGGCAGCCTGTAGAACCCCCCCTCCCTTGTCAGTCCCATGGGTGGAGGGTGCAGGGATGTTCTGGGCTGGGGGTTGCTGGTTCACTCTGTCACCCTGGGCTCTGCGGGGCTCCAGGGAGCTGCTGTCTGGTCAAACATCTCCAGCACCCGTTGGGGTGCTGGCAGGTCCTGCTGCCTGTCTGTGTGTGGGGTGCCTGTTCTATAGCCCCGTGCTGGGTGCTAGATCTCCCCCATTCTATCAGGAGCAGCCTGGGCTGTGCAGTGATTTCCTGCCTGCCTCTGCAACCAGCAATGTCATGATGACCTAATCCTTGGGCTGTCCTGAACTGGTCATTGTTTGTTTTTCCTCCACACAATGTCCTGGCCACGATATGCAGTTCCCTGGGGATTTCTGAGCATCCGGGTTTTTTTTTCCCCATAATCTCTTGTTTACCTCTCTTTAGCTTACTCTGTGTCTTCTGCTCTCGATGGCCTGTTTCTCCCACATCAGGGGTTCTGGCTGCTGCTCCCCAGGTTTGGCGTGCTGGGGCTGGGTGTGTTTTCGGCCACAAGCCCCATCCCAGGTGGCAGCAGGAAGCGTGGCCGTGTCGCTCTGTACCTGCTTCCCCCCTGGAGCTGAAGGGTGGGTGGCACGGGGGTGGTGGGGACCGGTGGGCATCGCTCGCCATACCGTGGGTGCATCGTAGCAAGCTCCTGCTCCAAGCGGGCTGTGCTGTGCTCTGACGCCGCTCCCGCAGCCTGCCGCCTCACCGGTGCGGAGAGGGTGGCCACCTCGGCGGAGGAGACGGACATCGACGCCGTGGAGCTGCCCCTGCCCGGAGCCGACATCCTCGACTTCAGCCGCGGTGTGACCGATCTCGACGCCGTGGGCAAGGAGGCGAGCGCCTATGCCGACGTGAAGGTGCGTGGGTCCCTGCCCCCTGCGCTCAGGGCACGGTGCAGCCCCAGCCCTGCGACTCTGATGTGCATCCCTGGAGCCCGGGAATCAGGAGGGATTGTGCAGCATTCCCTGGCTCCTGGATCAAAACCATCTGCCGCCGCAGGGCTGCCCTTTGGCTCGGGGCCGGGGCGCTCCCGGAGAGCACTGTGCCGAGGCTCAGCTATGTGCAGCCACACGGAAAGTGTCTGGGGCAGAGCTGATAGGAATTTTTTTTAAAAAAAAAAAAAACAAAACAACAACCCCAGACTGTTTTGATACAGTGGAAATTCCCATGGGAAGCATCAGCCTTTTTGGGAATTTTCTACAAAAGTATTTGGGCTGTTGTAAAAACAGAAAAAGTACTGTCTTCAGAGTTTTTCAGCACCCCCAGCAAAGTGTGTTTGCTTTGAATGCAGCAGCTTTCCTTGGTATTTTGGGGGGCTGCTCTGTGCTGTGGCCCATGGGTGCCTGGCAGCTCTCCGCGGCAAGAGGCACAGGATCACACTTTCGACACTGGTGTTTTGCAGGGCTGCCTCCACCCTGAAGATATCCTGACAGCGTCACCCAAGATGCTGCTGCCTTCATCTGCCCAGCTGCCAGACCTGGGAACGCCCCTCTCTGCCCACCACCAAATGCAGCTTCTCCAGCAGCTCCTGCAGCAGCAGCAGCAGCAGACGCAAGTGGCTGTGGCACAGGTTCTCCCCTCTGCTCTTTCCCAGGGGCAGCGGCAGGGCTGGGGGACGCCACCGACCCCCTCACCCCCTCGGTGCTGGCGGAGTATCCCCTGCCTGGAGGCAGTGCTGAAGGCAGGCAGCGGCATGGGGAGGGCAGGCTGCCTCCAGGCAGAGGTGCTCAGGTGGTGGCTGTGGGGGAAGCTGAGGCACAGGTTGTGGGGAGGGACCATCTCCTGAGCTGTGCAGCAAGGGGAGAGGAGTAGCAATTTACCCTGGCCCCATCACAAACGATGAGGTCCTTAGGTCTGCATGCCACCAAGTTGCTTGATCCTTTGGCCCCTGTCTGCTTGCCAATGCCTGGCCTCAGCGTTAGCCCCAGCCGACTGCTGCCTGGGCTGTACAGCTGGTTCTCCATGCAGGTATTTCTCATTAAGCAGCTCTGGCTGCTTTATCCGACTCATTACCTTAGTTTTACGTGTTCCCTGACCCCTCACAGAATGCTCTGCAATTGCTCGACTTTCTTTCTGGCCTGAGCGACCTGCTCCAGCAGCCTTTCTGTGCTTTCCCACAGCTTTCTTCTTCTCACATCAGAAAATCAGAATTGGTCCTTCTGGCCGAGCTGCTGCCCTGAGAGCCCATGTGCCTTCTGGGGTCACAGGCTTGGGAAGTTTCTTTCACCTCTGGAAGAGGGACCTGCATCCTCGGGGGATCCTTTATGTCTGCCTGAGTATGGTGTTGCTACAGGCAAAGCTTGCCAGGCAAAGCCAAGTCCCTCTGTGGTAGGGACTGCTCATCTTCAGTAGTTCCCAGTCTTTGTGTACCTGCAGAGCCTTGCAGCGGAAATTTCTTTTTCTTCTTACTTCCAGATAAAAAAGATCTGAAATAGTGTAACGCCATTTCTTGGCTGGTTCCTGGGATGGCAGCCAGTGGCCTCGTCCCCCTCTCTCCAAGGGCTGATGCCCTTCTCTGGACCTCTGCCCACCCCAGGGTGGTTCTTGTCCCAGGAGCTGTCACTTAGCTGCTCTCTAATGCCTTCTGTACACACCATGGTGATTTTGTGTCATTGTAATTTATTAATGGAAAATCTGGGCCCTATCACGTCAAATGCCTTTCAGACGACTGCACACATTACATCAACACTTCTGTCAATGGCACTTGTTATCTTCTCTCAAAAAGTACTGAGTCAATTTGTCTCTGAACACATGGTGGTGGGCACAGGTTTCGTTCTTTACTAACAAAGCTGGGAGATACACTGTGTTGACCAGGATCTGTGCTTGGTCTATAGCTACGGGGACCATCCTGTAATTATCTCAGCCTCTAATTACTTGGCTGAGGATGAAATGCCATTTAGTTCCCTCGTTGACCAGACATTTGCTTTTGCAAGGTGTTTCCAGATACCTGTGAAAGTTCCTTCTCTTGAGTTAAGGCCAGGAGTCCTTCCTGGGTTGTGTCCCCAGGGGGCTGGTGGCACCAGCCACTGCCCCTCTGCAAGACATGACATTTGGGCTCTGCTCACATCTTCTCCTGCCATCACCTGAGCATCACCTGGCCCCTGCTGCAGGTACCTGTGATGGAGACAGCTGCCAGCTGCGAGGAAGGATGACTTCCAGGCTGACACTGTCAGCACTGAGCTTTGGCACCCACTTAGCATTTAAACGTGATTCCACCTCTGCCAGCTCAGCTCGGGGTCTCTGCTTCACCCACCAGCATTCAGCAGAGGGTCCTCATCCCACCGTGCTGCTGTGCCCCACTGTCCTGTCTCTGGCAGGAGGAGGTGACTGTGCTTCCTGCAGCAGTGGGGTGGGGTGTCTCACCTGACTAGGGGCCCGCAGACAAACCAAAAGGGCTCTGTGCTGCCTGCTCAGAGTATAAGGTATTGCACCCCCCGAGCTTGCTGTGCTTGAACTCTGCTCTGCCAAGGGCACTGCCCTGCCACCTCACTGGCTGTGTTTGGGCAGCTCAGGGCAAAGCAGGGAGCACCTGCCTGCCAGCAGACTCAACACTGCCTCCTGGTACCCATCCAGGAGGGCAGGTGGCCCCCAGCTGTGCTGCTTTTGGGGCCCAGCAGCTCACAGCTTTGGCAGGCTACAGAGAGCTTCTGTAGTTTCTACCCTCTTCCCCAAGGTCACTTTCTAGGCCAAGGTAAAACTGTCTTTTTTTATTTGGTGGGTTTTTTTTATGTTTTGGGTTTTTGTTTGTTTTTAAATCCATCCTTTCCTGGTCCCCCACAAGCCTGTCTGGCTCAGTCCTGGCTGGAGAGAGGAGCACTTGTAGGAGCTGTGGGTGGGTGGCAGGAAGGGGTGCTGAGCCAGTGTGGACCCCAGGTGGCTCTGCACTGCTGTCCCCTTGTCCAGAGTATGCTCCTGGGGCGCTCTCTGCTTGAGCTCAGATGAGAGAGCTGCCCCTGCTGCCCCTGGGCAGGGGCTCCTGTCTGGTCTTGCCCAGCAGCGTCCCACCCTCCCTGGGACATGGTGCTGGTGATATCGAAGCTCGCATATGGGTAGTTATGCCGAAATCAATGAGCTTCTTGCCCATGGACTCCCCACTGGCTAGTGTCCAGGCATTGCTTCCCAGGGCCAGAACAAGCAGCCAGCTCGTGTCCCCAAAGCCACCATGTCTCAGCAGCACTCTGCCATCTGTGTTGCTCCAGGCATGTCATGCCTGTCGCAGCCAGAGCCGCCTGCAGCTCTGGGGCAGCTTGGATGCTCTAGCCCCTGCTAGTGACAGACGCCGCTGGCAGGACCCTGTCTCTGGGAAACCTGCCTGAAAAGACAGCTTGGCCAGGGCCGGCTTGCGGCTCATGGCTGCGCCCCCATGCACCTGCACCACCATCCAGTCAGTCGAGCATGTCTTCTCTTCCACATTCATCTGGCTTCCTCCTGGGCTGCCCTTTCCTTGTGCATTTGTGGCACGTGCCTCCCTTTGCCTCGGCTTTTCCATCAGAGAGGCCAGGGGATCATCACACTGGATTTGCTGTGCCCTGGTGCGACACTGCTGCCTGCCCCACTCTCCCCATCACATCTGTGGGTACCTGCTTCCTCATCAAATCATTTGGTGGGATGCTGGTGAGCCCTAATAAACAAGCAGGGGTGGCTGGAGTCGAAGTTCTCAGCCCTTGAGCAGCGTCTCCCACACACTCACCCACTCTCCTCCTGTCACACAGGTCCACTTGCTGAAGGACCAGCTGGCTGCAGAGGCAGCGGCGCGGCTGGAGGCCCAGGCCCGCGTGCACCAGCTCCTGCTCCAGAACAAGGACTTGCTGCAACACATCTCGCTCCTGGTCAAACAGGTGCAGGAGCTGGAGCTGAAGCTGGCAGGGAACACCACCAGTAAGCGCTCCTGCCCCTTCCTCTCCCCTCGCAGCTAGCCGGGTCTGTGGAGAACATGCATGTGGGTGTTTCTCTTGGGGTTTTGTGCATTGCCAGTGGTTTTGTGTAGGGGAATATTAGTGCCTTTCTGGCCTGGCTAGTGTGTGTGTGGCAGGGTGCTTGCATGCAGTGTGGGAAGGGGCGTGGGGAGGGCTGCATGGCCGGGCAGTCATATATGTCCATCAGCCGTATGTCCACTTTCCCCCATGGCTGCATGGTGTAGGCCAGCTCCTTACCTGCCTAAGAGCCCCTCCTTGACCTTCCTCTCCAGCAGACATGGCCAGCAGCACCCTGCAGGAGCTGGGGTGGGAGACAGATAAGTTTTTATCCTGCAAAACTGGCTCCTGGTTGGCCAGCAGCAGCTCCTGGCACCACCGACACTAAATGAGCCCCTCTAGACAGCGGTGGTGGGGAGGTTGACACCCAAATGGCCCCAGACCATCCTCCTCTGGCCAGTCTGCAGCAAGTCGTGGTAGCCAGGGGAGGCAAGCCGGGATGGCACTGCCTGCCTCTCAGCTGTGCCCTTCTCTTGCAGCAGGCTCCCAGGACAGTCTGCTGGAGATCACCTTCCGCTCCAATGTCCTCCCTGTCCTCTGCGACCCAACCACTCCGCAGCCTGAGGACACCCACCCGCCGCCACTGGGTCCTGGCTCGGGCTTCCCCAGTGCCGTGGGCAGCCCCATAGGTAGGAACGACTGTCTGGTGAAGCTGGAGTGCTACCGCTTTCTGCCAGGCTCAGGGCCACCCCCCCCGGAGCCAGCGCTGGGCAGCCTGGAGCTCATTAAGTTCCGTGAGTCAGGCATCGCCTCTGAGTACGAGTCCAACACGGACGAGAGCGAGGAGCATGACTCCTGGTCCCAGGAGGAACCACCGCGCCTGCTCCACGTCCAGTCCAGGCAGGACCTGGGCGACAGCCTGGAGGACGAGATCGCAGTGTAGGGATCAGCAGGAGGTGGTGCGGAGCAGCCGGGACCCGCCCGAGCTGGGGTGGACCCTGGCCGTAGCCACCTGGCCCTGGCGGGGACGGGACAGCCCGGAGGGAGATGGGGCAGAGGAGGGAGCACGAGGCCTCCAGCACATGGCCGGGAGGTGTGCAGAGGTGAGGACAGAGCCGTGCCGAGGGGGTGTGCCGGGTGTGCTCTGCTCCAGCGTGCATGGGCTTGTGTGCTGAGCTGGAGCATCCCTACTTCGCATCAGACAGCGAGCTGGCAGCTGCTTGTTCTACCCCCCAGGTCCCCGTTCCCCCACAAGTTGTGTTTTGAGGTCTGGCAGAAGCAAGGGACTGCTTGCTGGATTAGCCACTGCTGCTGGTGGGGAAGCAGTAAAGCAGATGAAGGTTTTTTCTGGGGAAATGAGAGAGCAGACACGGGGCAGTGAGAGGGACAAGAAGGACTGAGGAGGCAGCACTGGGACGGTGAGCAGTGAGCGGGGATGGAGCTGCTGGCAGGGTCTCTGGTGCTCTGCGTGGTGGAGAGGGGGTGGGAGGTGAGGCCAGGGCCGTGCTAGCAGGGTGGTTAGGGCTGGTGATAGTGCACTGTTGATGTGGGTGTGTGAGTGAGAGGTGAGGCAGCAGGGGAACGAGTCTGGGAAGGAGCTGACGGGGTGAGGTGAGGTTGCACAGAGTAGCTGGGTACAGGCAGCTTCTGACAGAGTGATGGTGTTTGTGGCACTTCCAGGACAGGGTTTGTCCCTGCCTGAGGCAGGTGGAGGGTGTGCAGGCACTGCCCACTCTCCCAGGCTGTGGAGCAGAGAGGAAGGCATGGCTTGGTGCAGAGCAGGGAGCCAGGGCACACAGCATGGGGCTGTGGAGTGTCCTCCCCCTCATTGTCCAGTCCTTGGGCTCCTCAGCATGGCTGCCAGATTTCAAAGCCTTTCTGGTGCTCTCAAGTCGTGTTTTCAAGCACTCCCCTGCACCCCCCATCACCACAAACTCCCTGCTTTGCTTTATAGACAAACCCTCCCATTTCCAAGCCGTCGTTTGGTGCCGGACCAGGGCTGGGGGATGCAGTGCTGGCATCAGCTGTGTGCAGGGATGGGCACACTTGCCACCCGTCAATGGGGAGCAAACTGCTAGTGTCTGCAGGGGGGGCTCTGTGTCTCTGGTTTGCATCCTCCAGAAAAGTGAATCCAAGATCTCAGGATCCCCCACTAGACCCCAAGCTGCCTGTGGCTGAGAGCCATCTGTGGGGGCCTCTAAAGGATCCAGAGCTTGTTTCTTTTCTGCCAGCACATTTATCAGCTGTCTGTTGCTGCAGCCTATAAGAGGCCATGGCTGAAGGGGGGTACAAACCAGAGTCCCAATGTCACCCCTCCTCCTTGTGGAAACACTCAGTGAGGTGGTGATTGGCACAGTTGTCTTTCTCTCTATCCACCCTCCCGTCCTGCCTCTGCTTCGCTTTGTTGCCTCCCTGCTGCTCTCACCTTCACCAGCTCTATCTCTGCTAGATCTGCCTGCAACTAACACCTAGCCAAGCATCTCCCAGACACGAGCTCTTGCTCTCCTCCAGGGCTTAGCCTGGCTGCTGAGGAAGGTCCATTGCTTCTTTCTGCCCCAGTCCCCTTGGGACTGAGGGCAGCTGAGGAGTGAGGCGTGGGTGAGACCCCCAGGTCGGTGTACTACGCACCCCCCCACCGCAGGAGGAGGCTGGACGCTGTGAGGAGCTAGAGAGTCCTAGTGGGAAGGAAGGAAGGACATGTTTCAGTGTCCCCAGCAGTGGCCTGGTGTCAGAGCAGGAGCAGGTGCTGGTTGCAGGGTGTCCCGCAGGCTCCTGTCGTCTGGCCACTGATACCTCGGTATTCCCTGTCCTGTGCTGCTGTGTGCCAGCCCCTCTGCTGGGCACCCTGACATCCCACTGCCACCTTGTAGCAGCTGGAGGTGAAGGCACGGGGTGGGGGGCTGGTCCCCACCAGGAGAGAGAGGTGGGGATGGCAGCACGCACAGGACACGGCGCAGGCAGGGTAGGGATGTGTGGGTGAGCTCGAAGAGGGATTTCCATGTGGGAAGATGGGTCATGCAGGAGAGGGGACAGCAGGAGCTCGGCCATAAACACAGGGCAGATGATGAGAGAGCCTGGGAGGAGCAGCAGCAGGCAAGAGGCCCCTTCCAGGCTGGGCTGCCTCAGAGAGCAGGCAGGGCTGAGCCATCTCCCCGTGCCACTGCTCCTGCCTGTCCCTGCTGCACACGTGCAGTCCAGGCAGGGCCTGGTGAGGAGCTGTCAGGACCAGCTGCAGGCTCGGGCTCCTGCCCAGCACTCTGCCCACAGGGTGCCCCATGGGCTGAGGGGTGCTGCCGGAGCCGGGTGGGACTCTGCCAGCGTCCTGCCGCACCACAGGTGTACATGTGTAAATGATCCTCCTCGTAACTCAGCGCTGCCTCCAAGACGCCTCTCTAGTCTCTCACTTTTGTTATGGACCTGGACTGGGGATTTATAGCTATATTTTTTGTCCTTTCTTTTCCTACAACTGTCATGTTACTAACTGTTGACTCAATCTGTCTGGGAAACCAATCTGTCAATGTAAGTGCACTTAACCCTTGGGTGTTGTCATTAGTCAACTGGCTTTTGCTAAATAAATCTTTCTATTTCTCAAGGCTTTCTGTTGTCTCTTCCTTCTCACTGACTCTCTCTTTCTGTACTTCTCTCCCTCTCCACACTGGGAGCCAGCACTGGTGGTGGTGTCCCTTGGCCTTGCACAGACCCCCCTCCAACCTAAGCATCCTCCCCTGTGAGACCCTTGCTTTTGGTGCCAGCCGCAGGCTACCCATGATAGCGAGGTACCCCGAACGTTGCTAGGAGTAGCGGGGGTTTCAGCCTTCCCCTTCAGCCACTGCACAGCACCAGCTCGTCTCAGGGCTGACCCAAGAGCTTGAGGGTGGTGGGGGCTTCCCGGCATCTGCAGAGCTCCCCACAGAGATGCAGAGATGCTAAGCAGCACTTTCAGGGGCTCGGGAGATTTTTGGCTGCTGGGGAAGGAAAAGTCGAGAAGAGCCTCTCTTAAAGGATGGTGAAAGTGTTGTGTAGGCAAAAGCAGCAGGCAGACAGGGCTGGCTGCTCTTAAATCAATTTATTCTGCCGCTGTCAGGAGCGATGAAGCAGTGCCCTCCTGCGGTGGCTGCCTGGCTGGCGGGGCTGCACGGACACCCGGGGGGCTGCAGCCTCCTGTGCCTTGCCCTCCTTCACCCACAGGGCCTTGAGCCTGCAGTAGAACACATTGCAGCTGTAGCCCTCCTGGGAGCTGTGCTGGATGTGGGTCTTGACCGACCACAGCGTGGGGAAGACGCGGCAGCACGACAGGCAGTGGTAGCCGTGCTGGGCCTCTGGTTGCCATTGGGAAATGGTGAGGATGTCCTGAACCGTGATGGTGGCTCTGCTGGTGGCCATTCTGTCCCTCTCGGGGGGCTGGGGCTCGTCCGAGGAGCCAGAGGAGAAGCAGACAATCTCTGAGAGGTCATCAGATTCCTGGTGCTCCTGGGTGCTGGTGGCCTGGCTTGAGGAGAGGCTGCCCAGGTGCTGCTGGGCAGCTCCTTTGGTGCTCGTGAAGTAGCTGTAGGGTGAGAACCAGGGCCGGTAGATGTTGCAGGTGCGGGCAGGGAGCTCGCTGCCCGCAGGGGCTGCAGGCTCACAGGCTGTGGAGGAAAGGATCTGCAGCGAGTTGGGGGTCCCTGCAAGAGCCTGGCCCCCCACAGGGTTGGGAGCAGTGCTGGGGGAGTCTTCCTCTCTGTCTTCATGAGATGCAGAGGTGGCTGGCTCTGTCCCAGTCTGTCCCCTCAGCATGCAGGTGTAGAGATGGGCACAGGATGCTGGCAGGCACCGAGGCACCAGCACAGCACAAGGCTCACCGAGCAGCCCACTGGAGCCATCCTGTGGAGAGCTGCACTGGCACAGGGGTGGCGATGGTGGGGCCGGGCTGGCGCTCCCAGCGTCAGCACTCACAGCTTTGAGGATTCCTGCTTGGAAGACATGGGGGAGAAACCAGTGTAGCTCAGGTGGGGTGCGACTGCAGAACCCCTTCCAGGTCCCCAGAAAGCACCTGCTGCCACAGACCCACCCCGTCCCCTTTCCCCACCTCTGCAGGAGGACAATGCCCAGCCAAACCCCTCTACAGCCCATCTGCCCGCAGGCTCTCACTGTGCTATGGAGGCTGAGCCGTGCCATGGCCGTGCCCAGGAGGTGCAAGGCACTCCCCACAGGCAGTGCCAGCTGTCTGCACCCCCTGCCTGGCCACAGCTGGCAGGCACCAGGCTTACCAGGCAGGCTGGCAGGGCCTGGGGCCTCTGAGCTTCTTGTCCCGGTGCCATGGGGCATGGCCCCGATGGAAACGGAAACGGTGGGCAAGGTAAAGCTCTCCATCACCCTTGTGTAGCTGGTGTGTGGCTCCTGCACTGTGGTACCCATGCCATCACCGGCTGACGTCACAAAGGGATGATGTTACATGTGTGTATGGTGCCCAGCAGGATGCTCCTGGGTGGTGTGCGCAGCCCCCGGGATCTCTGGGGAGCCTGGCCCGCACAAGGGGACAACTGGCCTGGGCTGGAGAGGGAGCCTTGGTGGGGTGGGCAGTGCGGAGCCCAGGCTGTGGGTGCCCCCAGAGAATCCCCTGCTGCTTCGCAGGTGCCTGCCTGATAAGGGCCCCACGAGTCCCATCTCCACAGGCAGCGTGGCAGGTCTGGGCAGGGTGTGGGCAGCACACCTCTCTCAGTAGCGCGGAAGGACAGGCCTGCTGTCCCCTTGCCATTCCCTTGGTAAATCCCTTCTCTCTCTCTCTTTCTTTCCACAACCTGCTTCCCAAGTCGGTCGGTGTCAGGTAAGAGATGCTCTTGGTGTGTTGGCAGTGCCAGCGTGGAGCCCTGGGCTCGCTGCTACCCTGTCTCGCCCCATGCTGTCCCCAGTGCATGCACTGCCCTGTGCAGCCCTGGCATGGCCTGGCTGCCCACAGCCTCTGTGGGGCTGCAGGAGCAGCCTCCCTGTCCCCCAAATTGTGTTCCCATGCTGCTGGGTTGGGAGCTGGCGGGCAGCTCTGGGATGTGCCGTCCCTGCTGGCGTCCCCTCTCCAGCCCAGTTCACGCTCCCTCTCTGTTCCCTTTCCCCCTCCAGTGGACCAGAGCATGTTTGAGAACGCCAGCGCCAGCACGGCACCCACGCCACGGCCACAGCACATCCCCGCTGCGGCGGGCGCCCCAGCCCAGCCCTCCCGCCCTGCCAGCAGCCAGCACCTCCGCAACCTGGGCAAGGCTGTGGGGGCCAAGGTGAATGACCTCCTGCGCCGCAAGGAGCCGGCTGGCCTCCCCAGCGTGGGAGTGATGGAGGTGAACGCCAGTGCTGGGGCCATGCTGGGCACAGGACAGCTGGCCAGCGAGGACGGGTGAGTGTCCTCATGGTGTGCACCCCGCAGCAGGGCTGTTGGGACCTCATCAGCATGGGGCTGTGTGTGACTTCTCTGTTCTTGCAGGGCTGTGGGGCTGGATGCTTTTCCCCGGCTGGACCCCCCACCCCCTGTCACCAAGAAGCGGACGCCACGTGCCCTGAAGACCCCTCAGGACATGCTCATTGCGCCACAGCTGGAAGGGACCAGCCCAAGGAGCAGCACAGAGGAGACCCCCGAACCACCCGTAGCCCACCCTGACCCCTCAGAGGAGCAGCCGGTGATGAGGGACCCGTCCTCTCCAGAATGCCCTGGAGTGCCCAGCATGATGGGTACCCCAGGGCCCAGCGGGGACCAGCCCACTGGTGCCTTCCCCGTGCCTGACCTCATCCATAAGGGCAGCCTGGAGAGCCAGTGGCGAGTGGGTGAGAGGGCCACCGAGACCTCACCCCACACGGAGAAGCCCTCCCGGAGACCAGGGCTGCAGCACGAGCTGACAGGGAGCACGGGGCGGCCAGAGCCACATACCGCTGGCTGGGAGGTGGAGGGGCCTCATCCTGACCTACTGTCCTTTGAATAGCAGCAGGGGAGCTGCGACAGGGGCACCGTGGGGGCTGGCTCTCCCAAACATGTTTCTCACTGCCACTTGCCATTTTTGGGGTCATTATTTTGGAGATGGAGGAGCCCCGGGGTGGCAGAAGCTGTTGTTGGCCTAGTGTGGGGAGCCATGACACCCTACTTTCCCCAAATTCCCCAGCGGGGCACAGCATGTCCCACCATGGCTTCTGCAGCCCCATCCTAGGCCTGTTCACTCTGGTCAGTGCAAAGCTCCTGTCCTGCCACGGTGCTGCCATCCTGTCTGCAGCCAGGGGCCATGGTGAGCTGGGTACCAAAGGTGGACTTGCTCAGCAGCCCAGGTCCTTGTGCATGGGTGCAAAAGCATCAGCCTGCCCCCAACCCTGTCAGCTCTGCCAGGGCGAGCATCCCACACTGTTCCCCACATCTGCGCCGACTGCCCTGGTCCAGAGGATTTCCCAGCTTAGGCTGTGTGCTTGCTGAGATAGCCCATCCCGGGGTGCCAGCAGGTTTGCCCAGCCCTAGCGCCTGGTGCCAGGGAGCCAGGATGGCAGATGTGCCCACGACCTTCTCCAGGTCCGGCCCCTCAGCATTAGTCAGCCCAGTGCCATCATTTTGCAGCGGACCCCCAGCCGTGGGAGACCTGCTCGCAGTGTGGGCTCTGGTGGGAAGCAGGGCTGGACTCCTGGGGCTGCACAGCTGCTGGTCAGTGGGCTCTGACGGGGAGCAGAGCTCCCTGTGACAACCCCCTCCAGCTCCCGCTTGTTTCCTGATCTCACCCCAGCCGTGGACCACACCAACCTGCCCAGACAGGCAGCTCACACCGTGTGGGCCAGCACCACTGCTCTTTATTTCCTGGAGTGGTGACATCTTTGCAAGACTGGGACACAAGAAGCCACGTGCTCCTCTGATACTGCTCTGTGATTGTTTCTCCATGAATTATAGGAGAGATGGCCTGTGGACCCCTGGGCCGGTGCAAGGAAGAAGCTGTGAGATGGCACTTTTTACTTAGAGTTTTTATGTGCATCCTCACTGCAAAGGTGGTTTTGAGCGGAAAAGCTCCAAAGATCAGCTTTGGGCTGGAGAAGGCTGGGAGCTCATGGATGGGGCACCTCTGCTCGTGGTTCCTCCTGGGCCACACAGGATGGTTGGGCTGAAGAAATGTCTTCCACCACCCAAAGCCATGTTGTGGTCCTGCTGAAGGAAGGAGGCCATGAGCATGGATCCCTTGACCCTGGGAGCAGCCACTGTGGCTCCTTGCCTGCCGGCATGGGGGATGCCATGGCGTTCCCAAGTCTCTGCAGTGCTTGGCCCCCAGGAAGGCCCCACTCAAGAGCAAAGGAGACGCCAGAGACGCAGAGAGCCTGCGGCCAGCTGGCGGTCGGTGCTGAGGTATACAAACACACCCTGTGTATAATGTGATTACGCTGTGCATGGCCGATGCCGCCCCACAAACAAATCTATATGAGTATGTATATGTGTGTGCTGCCTAGACCTACACTGCATTATATATGTTGATGACAACAAGGGCTTAGCCCCTCTTTGAGGAACCAGCATCTTCCAACCTTGCCAATCACAAGGGAACCTCACTGCTGGTCCAGTCCCTCTATTTATGTTGTCTAGGGTGTGTGTGTAGTTTGGGACAAAAGATGCAGATTGCACAATAAATCTTTTTTTCTTTTTTACCCACTGACATGTAGCAGTCTCGTGAGGGGAGGGGACCGCCTGCATCAGTGCGATGTAGCCCCGAAGCCCCCCGCTGAGGCCGGAGGCCTGCATGGGGGCTGCAGAGGCAGCAGCCACGGAGCTGAGGGTTGCTGGGGAAAGGCACCCTCCAGCGCCAGGCGTGCTGGGGTGCTTGCACAGGATGGTGGGGTGTGCCGTGTTAAAGCCATGGCGTTAAGGGGAATACCCCCAGAAAGCGCTGCCACGGGCCTGACGCCTGCAAAGGGCACCCCCATCCCGGCAGCCAGGCCCAGCGGCACAGCCACGGGCAGCCGGCGGGAGTTAATTTGCTGGTGTCCAGGCTGAGGAGGTGACACGGCTGCCCTGCAGTGCTTGGCGCTGGGGGGACAGCCCCCCGGTTGGTGCCCGGGCTGAGGCGAGGGGACGGGCCCGGGGACGCTGAAGGGCCGGGCGCCCCGCGCCAGCCCCGCCCCGCCGGAGGGGAGGAGCCTCCGGGCGGTGCCGCCGCCGCCCCGCCCCGTTTCCGGTGTCATGGCGGCCGGAGCGCGGCGGTGGCCGGCGCCGGGGCCGGTGCGGATCGCGGGGCAGCGGCGGGGCAGCGGCAGCGGCAGCGGCGGGGGGGTGATGTGAGGCGGGACGGCGCCATGTCGGGGTGCGTGTGGGGCGCGGCGCCGCTGCTGGAGGCGCTGGGCCGCCTGTGGGAGGTGCAGGCGCCGCTGGGCAGCGGCTCCTCGGCCTCCGTCTACCGGGTGCGCTGCTGCGGGGACCCGCGGGCCCCCCCCGGCGCCGTCAAGGAGTTCGTGCCGCCCCCGCCGCGGCCCGGCCCCGCGCGCCGCCCCGGCGCCCGCCCGCCCGCCGCCGACTGCGCCGAGTACGGCTTCCGCAAGGAGCGCGCCGCGCTCGAGCACCTCCGCGGGCACCGCAACATCGGTAACGGCACCCCGGCACCCCCCGCCCCGCCCCGTCCTCCGGCCCGGGCACCCCACATAGCCGCTCCCCGAACCTCTCCTTCTCGGGGGGCCCCCGCGGGCACCCCCTATCCCCGGGACACACACACACCCCCCCCCCCCCACCCCCCCGCCCCGCAAAACCGTCTTCCCCAGGGCTAGCTGGGGTCTCCAAACCAGCCCCCCCCAGCCCCTTTGGGAATAGGGGTTCCCTCGGCCCCAAACTGCCACCCGCAGGCAGGGCTGGAGACCCCCTGACCAGCGTGCCCCTCGGATTGGCACCCCTGGGTGGGCAGGTGTGTGGGCCCCCTGCCTGGGACGGACACCCCAAAGCTGCATCCCTGCGGTGGGTGCTTCCTGGTACCCCCTTGGGCAGGCGCCTGGGTACCCCACCCCTTCCCCGGGCTGGGGGCCTGCAGGTCACCCCTGGGGTGGGCAGGAGCAGGCGGGATTGGGTGTCACCCTTTGGGTGGGCAGAGCAGGTCCCCCCAGGCAGGGCACCCCTAAGTCCTCCTTCGGGCAGGGCTGCCCGAGCGGCCCGGCAGGAGCGGCGCTGCCTATGGGGCAGCGGTGGGGCGGTGTCTGCCCACCCGCTGCCTGGCGCTGGCAGGAGCCTCTGCGCTGCCTTCGTGGCTTCGAACGGGCTTGGGAAGGGAGCAGGTCTGTGCGTCAGAGGGGGCTGCTGGAAGCCCCCAGGTTCTCCCACCGATTTTTTTTTTGTCTGTTTGAAACGCTTTTTAATGCTGTAATATACCTGGGCACCCAGACAGAGCTCAGTTTCCCACTGTGCTAGGTTGGTCACAGGAACAGATTGATGGATGTCCAAAAGAGAGTGGTACTACCTCCATCTTACCTACTGGGACCTGCTTATCCATGCCCCAGAGATTGTCCCTCTGAGCAGGAGTGCCTGGCCCCATGGTTTTAGCAGAGCCTGGCGGGGCCTGTCCTCAGAAGCCCAGAGGGGTGACATGGCTGGTTTTCCCTTGCTGCTTCACTCTGAAGTCTGATTCTCCAGCTCTCTGAACATCACGCTTTGTAAAACAGACGAGCTGCCTCCTGCAACTTTTGTGGTCTTCTGGGCAGTAGTGGAGAGCGGTGGAGCGCGATGACCGTGTGATTGCTGGTTACCAATGCCTGTCGCTGTGTCTCACCGCAGTGACGCTGTACGGCGTGTTCACCAACCACTACTCTGCGAATGGCCCGTCTCGCTGTCTGCTGCTGGAGCTGCTGGACATCAGCGTGTCCGAGCTGCTGCTGCACTCCAGCAACCAGGGCTGCTCCATGTGGATGATCCAGCACTGCGCCCGAGACGTTCTCGAAGCCCTGGCTTTCCTGCACCACAAAGGCTACGTGCACGCAGACCTCAAGCCACGCAACATCCTGTGGAGCGCAGAGGAGGAGTGCTTTAAGCTCATTGACTTTGGACTTAGCTTCAAAGAGGGGAATCAGGTTTGGAACGTGCTGCTCTTGAAGCAGTTGGCTTTGTGTTGACTTGTGTGGGTCTGTGATGCTTTCAGCTCATGAGTGTAGGAGTCGATGTGACCTGATCAGAGTAGTAGCCGAGCTGGTGCTGAGGGTTTCCTGGAAAAGGCTAAAATGTTGACTTGCCCCAGAAACAGAAGCTCGTGTTCCCATTCTCCTTGCATGTCTCTGGTTTCTGTTGATGTCTTAGCTTTTATGCTACACATGACCACAAATTCCAAAGTTAATGATGCACTGAAAAAATGTAGTGTCTTAGCTTCCTGGAAAGTTTGCTAGTTTTTATGTGGTCAGACGAGTGGGAGCACCCAGATCTGTAGAATTTCCTTTTATCATCCCTTATCATAAGTAGTAGTGATCCAGGCTTCACCATCAGCCTCCCCATTATCTCTGGCAGTGTCCTTGTGTTTGTCTTTACTTTCATCTTATCTTCAGCAGCTTCCCTTTTTCAGAAAGTCTGGATGTTTCTTTCCCGTGTCATTGTGTTGACGAAAGCCCACACTCTGGTTGTGGGTAGGCAGTGTCCGTTCTTTACTGACATGGACAGATCTCTGCCTGTTCTACTCTGCTTTTCCCATTTGGGCTTTCATTCCCTCTTCATGCTGTCACTTTTTTGGTTTGGTGATACTGGGTTTTGCAAGTTTGTCCTTGTCCTTTATATTCTCTCCCATGGCCTCTGATGAAAGCAGAAAGCCTCAGGAGGTTCTGCTGTTGGCTTGATAGAACTTCCTTTCACCCCTCCCTCTCAGTAATGGCCTGTGAGGAGTATCAGTAAAGCTTTTTCATCAGGTAGCCTCTTAGCAAATTTGCCTTTAATCAGTGGGCAGTGAGTCTAGTAAATGAGCTATGATTTTTCTGTGCAGACATTATCCTGGCTTGTCACTACTCCCTGCACTCTACTCTTTTAGAGGTTTTAAATTCATATACTTTTTTACTGGTTTACCTCGTATTGATGGTACAGCCCACTGATCTGTGAATATCAGCGGATTGTGTGGGTGACCTGTCTCTGAATTCTTCGGTACAGAAGCTGGTTTTTAATGTTTGTACTTCTTAACTCCTTCACGTTTTCTTCAGTTCTCCCACGTTCTTGGCTGAACACTGGTTTGTGCTGGTAATCTGTTACTGTCTATCAGCAAAAAACATTCTCCTGGTGTCCTGTGTCTAATGCAGATATTTATTTTTTTTAATTCAGGTCTGTGTTTTGCTGCTTGCTCTTTGAGTTGCCTCTTAATAGATGATTGGGTGTTTTATCTGCTTCTATGGTTCCTTCCAGTCAGCTTTCTTTGGGCTGAGTTTCCTTTGCCCGTTCTCAGAAATATGCTGGCTATATGGGTGAACCTTCTGACCCTGCTTTGAATGTGCACAGGGTATCAGCTTCCCCTCACCACCCTTGCCTTGGGCAGCAGCATACGTGCACAATTTCCTTATCTGAGTCAAGACTGTACTACTTTTATTTGTGACAGCTCTGCTGAGCTTATCCTTGCATAACTTTTCCTGCCATTACTGTTTAACAGAGAATGGCTGTACATCAAGCAAGGTCTCAGCCACTTAAATCTCTCAGAATGCTTTAGATGGTAGGAGTGAAATTCCATCTCACAATTTTTGCTGGTGGCATTGACCATGGTGTTTTCTCTATCTCTAAATGTTGTTTGGTGCTTTTGCCATCCTAGAGGTTCTGTTCTTTGCTGATAGGAGGACGGACGCTGATGAGCAATTTGTGTATCAATTTTTTTTTAATTCATAAAACACTTTTGAGCTCTGTCACCTGAAAATGTCTTCTGTAAACTTGGTCTTCAGTCAGAGAACCAGATAATTTTGGTTTAAATATACTCCCCTGGTAAGAATTCCTAGTCCTGCGCCTTATCCAGGAAGTAGGCTTGCATATTCTTCTGTCATTCCTTGAGTCTCATCAGTGTGTCTAAAACAAGCCTTCTGGTGTTAAAAAAACACAGCATGAAGTTTGCCTTTGGACACTTAAAACGCTTGGCTAGACAAAGCCACAGCTGACCGATCGGGTATTGGCTGGGAGCAGGAGGCTGGACTGGAGACCTTCAGAGCAGCCCCTCCAGCCAGCACTTGTGTGAGTCTATAATTTCATGTTTTCTTTTAAGCAGGCAGCATGTGGGCATTTTATTTTGCTCTGCCAGCCACGGCAGCTGGGCAGGTATTGATTGCTGCAGCACTTCCTGCTGCGACAGGGAGAAGGAGGAGATGTGTGGGAAGTGCCTTTGGTAATTTCCTTGTCTGAGCATTAGGCACCTACTTCGTTCTTTTAATGTTTTGTTTCAGAGAACATCAGTATGTGAATAATGGCAGCTGTTACTGATCCTCACTGTTCAGTGAGGCTGTTTGTGCTCTCATGCAGCTGACACGGGAGTATATTGTGGGTGTTTGACCCTTATCCTGAAACTTCCAGCGTCTTCTGTGCTTATGACAGGTTAATCGGCCAGTCCGCAGTGGCATCCAGCCTCTTTCTCCCAGCAGCACTGTCTTTCAGAGAGTTCAGATGTTGGTGTGATGCTTGCTGTTTTGCTGGGAGATGTTTTCTCTTTCAGACAGTCTTGTTTTTTCCCTCATCAACACAGCAGTATAGCAAGTTGAACTGCCTGCCTAACGTGACTGGCTGTACGATGCTTTCTGTCAGTTTAGCAATAGTATTTTGGTGACCCATTTGGAAGGACATCTGTGAACTGATTTAAGGATAGAGTGGAGAACCTGAATATGGAAAATTAACTTTTTCTGTGTGTTTGATCTTCCGTAGGATGTGAAATATATTCAAACAGACGGGTATCGGGCTCCAGAGGCAGAACTGCAGAACTGCCTGGCACAGGCAGGGCTCCAGAGTGAGACGGAGTGTACCTCTGCTGTGGATCTGTGGAGTCTGGGAATCGTTTTACTGGAAATGTTCTCAGGAATGAAACTGAAACATACAGTCCAATCTCAGGAATGGAAGGTGAGTGGGAGCTGCTGCAGGCATTCTTGCTTGCACCAAACGAGTCCTCCTGCTTCTTGTTTGTAACCCAGATTTATGAGGTGGCACCTGGCAACTAGAGAGTGTTTCCAGGATGCTTCTCTAATCCTATTGCCTTGAGAATTAAAGTTCCAGAGCCTTAAAGACCCGCCTGCCCTGTGGGACTGGCATGTCTGAATGCTGCCTGTGTTCAGGTTACTGAAAGCTGAGGGTTCCAGGAGTCTGTGTCTTGCCAAGGTTTGGGAGGTGAGTTGCACTGGCTGTAGTGTGGCACAGAAGGAAGAAAGAAATGGCTGATGGCTGCCAGCTAGTTCAGCAGCACAATGACAGAGGAATTATTTGCTGATTTTAGTCTAACGTTAGCTCTAATTTGGGGATCTTCTCGTAAGTCTGTATCTTGAGAAAACAAGAGGAAGACTCTGTGTTGTGAGCCTGGAGCCTGACTCTGTCCTCTGTTCTGTATGAAATAATTTTGTTATGTGATCCCCTTCCCAGTAAGAGTATCCTTTCAGCATCATAACATCCACAACATGTTGTAACAGCAAATTTGCCTGTGCATGGAAATTTCCAGCTTTCGCAAATGGGAAAAATTTCATCTGATGTGGGCCTGCTGGTTTAACGTGTGAGGCTTGAGCATGGAGATCTCTCACAAGACACTACAGTACCAGAGCCCTCTGCATCCTGTCCAGAAAATGGTGGGATATTGCAAGCTTTGCACTGGTCATCTTTTTTCCCTAAGCACTGTTTGTTTTTCTTTCCAGACAAACAGTTCTGCCATCATTGATCGCATATTTGCCAGTGAAGGGGTGGTTAATTCAGCCATTCCAGCGTATCACCTCAGAGACCTTATCAAAAGGTATCTTACCATATTTACTAACTGTTCCTTAAAGATGTGCTCTGTAAAGTCTCATGCCTTGCTCTTGGTAACTTAGAGCCGTCACCTAACAGTTGTTCGGGTTTTTTTTAAATGCACTGCCACTGTGCCTAGTAGCAAGTGCAAGCATTAGCAGAGACACTTCAAGCTCCTCTGATTTTTGGCACAGTTTGGAGTAAGCACATAAAGAATATCAGTTATGATGTTAATCATTTGCTGTTTCAGTGCTTTGCACTTCCTGCCGATGAGGTTATATTTGGAGAAAACTGGAGACTTTGCTGCTTTAGGGGAGTGTTGTCAGAAACACTGACAGAAACACTGGGAGAACTTTGTAGAGTAGGGTTGATGGTTGGACTCGATGATCCCAAGGGTCTTTTCCAACCTGAATGATTCTGTGATTCTGTTCTGTAAATGAGGGAGGGGACAAGACAATGCTGCGTCTCCACTGCTGTCAAGATTCAAATGCATTTGTGCAGCACTCTACTGAGAGGTCTGCCGAGGTGATTGTTTTCGTTGTCCTGTGACTCTGCTCTGAGGCTACAGAGTGAATGAGGACCAACTTGAAAGAAATAGCTTTGGGACCCACTGGTAAAGCCAAGTAGGGGATGTTCTTGGGCAAGCCCTGGGCTATTAGCTGCTTTGAATGCCATTTGTGGAAAGATGTGGGAGCTCCTTGAAGTGTGATCACTTTCATGAGATGACCTGTGTGCCTGAGATGTGGGCTGAATGGCCTGGGGAGGTGGAGATAGAATGTGCCATGTTCCTTGTGAACTTGTGAGCAACTTCCATCATTTGGTGCTGAGAGACATCAAGAAGGAAAGCCTACTATACCATGTTCCTAAAATGGTTTCAGGGGATCCTTCTGGTGTGCTTCAGCTGTAAATTGGAAGATGTGCTTCTTGCTCTTCTCTGTACTGTAAGCACCCCAAGAATAGGGTATTCCTCTGCACTGGCTTCCAGCCTGAGTTGAATTGGTCAATGCAGGAATGTCACATGCAAGAGCATAAGGGTGTCTTCTCTTCCAGCATGCTTCATTGTGACCAAGGAAAGCGAGCCTCCGCTGAGAAGGCTTTATGCAGCCCGTTCTTCAGCATTCCCTTTGGTAAGCTGTGCTCATGGCTTTCTCAGCATGTACTGGAAGCAGCACAGGGTGTGGTTAAACTGTGCTCTTTCTGGTTCTGGCCCCGTTGCTGCTCCTTTGCTCTTTGCAGCGCTCGCCAGCCCTCTGTGGTACCACAGCAGGCAGGTCGGTGCTGCCCTGCCCCTCTAGCCCTGCGGGCTGTCGCTTTTCCCTGGTTGGACTCCCATTAAATTCTGCCCAGATCGAACTGACCAAGGATGTATTGGCAGCAGCATTCATTTGAGGGGACAGAAGTAACCAAGGTATTTACCTAATATTGTGATGGTTAAGGTGCTTTTGAAGAGTGCAGCGCTATTTACGGTGAGTGGATGGTTTTTCTTATGCCAAGCATTTCCCAGTTCAGAAGCCAGGACTGTGAGCAACCAGGGCAGTGGCTGGTGGTAGCAGCTGGTGGTAGCATCTGCTGCTGCCTCCTCTGCACAGGTCGAATAGTCCCAGTGTGCTCTCATGGTGCGAGCCTGTTTTTGCAGTGCCTGGCCTGCCTCTTCTGGTGCCTGTGTGGCAGGTCATGGACAGATGTCCCTGTTGCTTTCATCTGGCACTTTCTCTTCAATTTAATAAAACGGTGGTGCTTCCCCAGGATGCCCACCCATGTTGGTTGCAGACTGTCAGCAAAAGATGGGCTGAGAGTGGCCTGTTTAGGCTCATATCCCTCCCTGTTTTCTGATCCAAAACCAACACAGCAGCATTCTCCAGAGCTTGTCTGCTTTCAAGAACACCAGTGGAGAGCTCTGCATCCAGTTTTTCTGCAGCATAAATTAATGCTTAAGGCATCCAGCTTCTGTCTTGGCTAGCATTTTCCCTTGAATCTTAGCCCTGCTTTTCTTAAGCTGCTTGGTGTACCTTGCAGTGAATGTTTTTAAGTATTGCCTCTTGAGGTCATGTCAAGATACTGGCATTTCTGTATATTAGGCAAAGGTAACAAACTCGTTCCTGTTTTCAGACTTCTTTTGCATCTCCGAAACTGGGGCTGTTGTAATCAAAGCCACCTTCCATGGCTGAACCTTGAAGCCAGTATTGCTCTAGAGCAGAGGGAATAGTATATTGGCAGTGCTTTCTGGTCTAGTTTTAAACATACAGACCTCTAACTGTACCTAGGAAGGTGCTTCTGTGGTTAGTGCTACAAGTTTATATAACAGCTTCAATTTCTCTTAGTTCTCTTTGCTGGTTCTTTTCTTTGCCAAACTTGTACGTACGCTTGTCTGCACAAAGAAGCATTTACTGTTGCTTTCCTAGGAAGTCAGAAAATGATCTGTCATTGCCTTTCACTTGGACACGGTTTTTCTGTTTACAGCAAAGACAGCTGAGAATGGCTTTCCTTGTCACTTACAGCCAAGTCTTGACTTTCCAGTTGGTCAGCTTCTTTCCCGAGCTGCTTGCAGGCTCTGTGTTGTCAGTGTGGTTGGTATCACCTGGCACTTTGAAGGGGAGCAGAGGGGCTGGGCAGAAAGTACCTCCTAGAGCAGAGGGTATTGCAAGAAATGCATTTGTCACTCGCAGGAAGACCAGATGGCTCTGAGTCCTAGGGGTTGGTTTGTCTCCCTCTCTGAAAAAAGACATGTGAAATGAAGGACAGACTTACTTGATTAAAAGGGGCAGCATGTAAGACTGAAGCAACACTTAAATGTTCTTTCAGTCCCTGGTTCATCTGATGTTGTCTCTTGGTTGCCAACAGTCCTGTGGAAGAATGGTCCCAGAGGTTTGCTTGGAGCTAGAACATGCCTGGTTATCTGAGTGCAGCACCTTTCTTTGAAGGGCTGTCCCTGAGCACTGTCTGGGCATCGTCTAGACTGATAAGGCCTTTCATGCTCCGAGCTTTTCATGAGGACTCTCCCATGTCAGGCAGGAATAGTGTCTGTGCTTGTCTATCATCCACTCTTGCACTGTGAAATCTACATCTTCTGTCTGTGCCTGGCGGAGATGTCAGCTCCCTCATGGATTGTGTGCTTAGCTTGGAAAAGTATTTTGAAGGAAATAATAGCCCACTCTCTTTGCACACATAGTCAGAAGGCTCAGGCTGGAGAACTGGAGCCATTTCTTCCCTTTTCTCTGCCCTCTCTCACTGTCAAGTGGGAGAACTGTGAGGTACTGCTGTTGCATTTGGCTACTGTAGCTGCCAATACAAATAAAACCATTAACACTCTCCAAGTACTGCAAGTTGGGCTCCCAGATCTTAAATTCATGACTGGCCTGCCAGTCCCTTTCAGGAACATGAAATCAGGCTTTTGTCCTTGGAGAAGTGACACTGTCCGTGGTGCTCTGAGTTTCTAGAGGCCTGGGTGTTTCTCAGACATGACTCTCGTAGTTCGGCGTTAGTCTGTCCACCTTGACTGTTTCCTCCTTCTACGGTAGAATCCATGCTACACTGCTCCAGGCCATCCTGGAGCTGCCTGTTTTCTAGAGCCAAGAGCCCCATGGCAGCAGGCTTTATTTCTGCTCCTGTAAAGTTGTTCACAGGATTGCTGCTTACCGACCTCGTGGCCACCCTCTTGTGGCCATGCCTTATTCTATAGCACTGCACTGTTTAAGTAACTAAATAGTTTTCCCCATTTCTGTTGCACGACTGTATGGTGGTCTTCAAAACAGTGTGTCGCAGTTGGATTTTGAAGGGGGAAGGGTTTAGATTGTGTTTAAGGAAGAACTGAAAGATATCTTAGAGAGAGCTGAGGCTTGCACCTTAGCATAGGTTAAGAATTGGAGTTACAGAAGCTGGCTGGCCTGTTTTCAGCTTGTCTGGTAGCAGTAACAGGAGAGGCAGGTTGCAGAGTAGTTCTTTCATCTTCTTGCATCTCCTTATATATGGGGCAGTTTGCTCAACTAGCATAGCTCTTGAGGTCACGTCAATTTCTGAATCTGAGCTAAGTAGATATAATTCTAGGCTTAATTTCTGGTAGCTTTGTAATTTTAAAAGCTATTTCAGGTGATGGCCTCAATATAATTGTAGAGTGCACTGAACCCTTTGGAAGAGTCTCAGTGCAGAGGTGAAGATAAATTGGAAATGGGGAGAATACAGGCTGTAAACGCAGGTAGTAGTGGAGAGAAGCAAAACTGTACTGCAAAGAGCAGTAAGTCCTTGTGTATGATAGTGCATATTGAGTCAACTTCCTGTTTTCTTGCGCCTTTGGACTTCGATTTCTTTTCTCTAATTCTGTGTGTGTCAAACAGCTCCCCATATCGAAGATTTGGTGATGCTCCCCACGCCTGTGCTGAGGCTGCTAAATGTTCTAAGTGATGCTTCTCTGCAGTGCGAAGAAGAATATGAAGGTTAGTGCAAGCCATGCAATTCCCACACAGCAATGTTGTCTTACAGACTCTCTTTTGTTTGGCTTTGGGGATGCAAGAGCAAGCAGAAGAGCAATTAATAGGGACAAGAACAGCAAACAAAGAGCTGCTCAGCTGAGATTTGGTACCAAGTGGGTCAGCTGCACCAACAGAGAATAGACTAAGAGATTGAGACAGAAAGCAGAGCTTGCAGTGAGTTCTTGAAGGATCACAGATTTTATTTTTTTAAAAAAATATTTATTTTAGTTTTCTTCTTTGGTTAAATGCCCGCAGACCTCATAATGTGTTTGTGGCTCTGAGCTGGACATGCGCAGGACTCTGGAGCCCAGTAGCAGACATCCTTAAAAGTTTGTTAATGAACTTATCCAAGATCTTAGCAGAGAACTGAAATATCTCATTGGAGTTCTTAAACTGTAGCAAAAACTATATGTGGTAGGTGGCAAGGCATGTTGGTGGAATTTGCATTTCTGCTTGCTCTCAAATCCATGTGAGTGGGAAAAGCTAGAGAGCTCTGGGGATATGAGTTTAAAAGGCTCGGTTCTGCTCACACAAAGAAGGGCTTGTGGCAGCTACTTTAGTTCCCCTCCTCGAAGTGCCATTAACAAAAAAAAAGGGCACTGGGAAATGCCAAATGTTTTAGTACTGGAAGGCCAGGCTTTGTGTGCAAGGAAAAGCACTGTCCATGTGTTCCTGAGCCTCAGTTCAGACACTTCATCTCGTTATGCGGCCATTAAGCTGTGTCAGCTTCTGCCGTGGCACCTCTCGATTGTTTATTTTAAACTGAGGCTTTGTGCTGATTGAGTGTTCTTGATGTGTTCATCTGGCCTTCGTTTGTTTCTTGGCTCATCCTAGTTTTCAGAGTGAAAGACAACCAACTCTTTCCTTTCTCAGATATCCTGGAAGACATAAGGGAGGAGTGTCAGAAATACGGACCGGTGGTTTCCTTGCTTATTCCAAAGGAGAATCCTGGTAAAGGCCAAGTAAGTGAATGGGGGAAGGGGCTGCGTATTCCTACGTACACTCCATGTGCTGCAGGACTGCTGCTCAGCTCCTGGCAATCTCCTGGCTGATGACAGTGCTAAAAATAGTTGATTATCTTGAAGGACAGCACAGGTTCCTTCCTGGGTATGTAAGGCTGCCTAACCTGGGAGGTTCCCAAACAGCTTTAGCAGAGGAGCTGGGGTACAAGAAGGGAAGGGGAGAAGTCAGTGGGTGGGAGATGAGGCGTTGAAGATATAGAGCATCTCCCACCTCACTGCATATACTGCCCTTAGAAATGAGGAGCAAGAGATGAAATTCCAGTTCAGAGGATGCATCTCCTTCCTTTTTAGCTCTGCTGCTCTGGGCTCAACCGAGGACAGAGGGAAAAAATTTGTTCGGGAACAGTTTTTCCGGTTGCAGGGGTGGGAGGGGGCGGGTGGCAAGCTGCACTGGAAGTCTTATTTCTCCTCCCTCTCTTTCAGGTCTTTGTTGAATATGCAAATGCTGGTGATTCCAAAGCTGCCCAAAAAATGCTGACTGGAAAGATTTTTGATGGCAAGTTTGTTGTGGCTACGTTTTACCCACTGAGTGCCTATAAGAGAGGATATCTGTACCAAAACTTGCTGTAGGCAGTAGCAACAATCAGGAGAGTTGTCTTGCTCCTCTTCCTCACGTGTTTTACAGTTGAATGTACAAAAGAGCTTCCTAGCCCTGCTTTTGAGTCATCTGTGAAGGAGAGATGCAAAGGACTTAACTGGGCTTTGAAACCTTTACTGCTGCTTTGTGATGTGCAGAGGAGGCTGGGATGGCTTTCAGCGTGTGCTTGTGTGTGTGTTGTGCTTGCTCGTTTACATTGGGTGTGTGGCTTTGCCCCGGCGGGCGCTGGGGCGGCAGGAGTGGTGACTGTGGGAGCCTGGGAGGCCGAGCAGATCTTGGCAAGCGCTTTCAAGTGATTTGAATTGAGACCATTTAAAGTCTTGGCCTTAGCACCTGACTTTGCTCTAAGGAGAGGATTTCTTTGTTAAGCTTTCCTATAACACATGTGCTCTTCTCCAGTGTCGGGGAGGAGGAAGGCTTTTCGTTGATATCTATAATGCAGAAGCACCATCCTCTCTAAACCAGACCAGGAGGACTTTTGAGTCTTCACATCACATAGAGCAGAGGGAGGCAGTGAAATCAGATCTGCTGAGCTTACGGCATTACCCGGTCGCCACCTCATGACCTGAGAAGAGCCATCCGTCTGCCCTGGCACAGATGGCATGCTGGGCTTGGGCAGCGAGGTGTGGGTGATGCTGCCTGCGGTGAGCTGAACTTGCTTGTATGCCTGGGGTGGGCAGGGACTGAGGTGATACATGTCAGAGCAGTGCCAGCCTCAGTCCCAACACAATCTGTAAGCACTTTGTAGCCTGAGGTGATGTGAAAACCTTGTCGTGTGGAGTCATCCTTCTAGCATATACCCTGTGCTGGCACCGATGCTCCCTAGCTCTGATGCCAAATCATCTGTAATACATAAGCGTCTTTAGGTGGTATTTTTGGAAAGGAGTGCTACAGCACGCAGTATTCTTTGTGTCTCAGCAGGACTCCTGTCATGCGAGTCTTATAAGAAAAGAAAAATATTTGTCTGTTGTAGGTCCTATGCTTGGCTTCTCCGTGTTGTGCATTTTGGTTTTGCATTAACCCATTAGATTAGAAGCACTGACACTTTTGGTCCTTCATAGGTTACACAAAGGGCCTGAGGCAATCTGAGATCCTGTATGGAAAGGACTCGGTCAGTTACCAGACTTGACTGGCCAGGAGAAGGTCTTTCCCAGTGCCACGGACAACAGCCACTTGCTTTTGGGGAAAAAAACCTGGGTGAGCAGCATCACTGCTCGCCCCAGAGCATGCTCTCTGCTCCCGTGGCTTCAGTGCACAGGCAGAAGCTCGCTCGTGCAGCTGCAGGCATGGCGTAGGCGGTGGCTGTTTCCCAGGGGTGTGCAAACCCATACACCCAGCAGAGCCTCTCTCTGTAGGGGTGGGCACTCTGCTCCTGGCGAGCGCAGTGTGAAACAGCCCTACTTAGAGGGGGACCAGCGTATTCTGGCTTGTGGCCCTGGTACGAGTTTTAGTGAGGAGAGCCCTTGTGACTTCTTTTCTGCAGCTGGAGTACTTGCGGGCAGCTGGCTGAACCATCTCTGACCTTCCCTGGAATAATACCCAAATTACCTTGCAGTTTACTTTTTGCGACTTGCTGGAATCCTGCACTTAAGTTCCTGTCGATTTTTGCCCTGTACCCGTGTGTGAGGTGTTACCAGGAGATCCAATGTCTGTAGCGTTTCATGAGTCTGGAGTTCCTCTCTGTGCTGGCGTAGCGTCCTGTCTTCTGTGGCCCTTCCCAAACTCCCCCAGAAAGGACCAATCTCTTTGAATTTTTCTGTTGCCTTTGAGGTGGTAGGTTTTCCAGGAAAAAAAAAAAAATCCCACAATGAGTTTTAAGGTGTGATTTGCTGATCAGACTCTTTCTGGGAATGATGCTACTTTGGTGTACGTCTCTGTAAAGCAGCTTTGCATAGATGGGGTGTGTGATCCATTGCTTTTAATTTGTCTTTACAGTGAAGCACCTTTAGTGTCTGGGAGGAATTGGATGATTAACTGGGTGAGGGTTTTTCCTATGTGAACAGCAGTGTTTAAAGTATTCTAAGTATTGGTGGCTATGGACTGACCTCCTCGGCTCTGAGTTGTTGCTGTCCCTGGCAGGCTGAGCCAAGGGTGAAAGCACTTTGGCCCAGAAATCCACATGTTGAATGCCATCATGTCAGCAGCATTGAGCTGGCTGCATGTGTGCCTGTCAGGTAGCAGAAGCAGACCCGAGAGCTCCTGCCCTGCTGAGTGCCAGCCTGCGTGGGAACACAGGGAGCTCCCTGGGGTGTGGGGTGTGAGGTCTGTCACCTACAGCGGTACCGGGAGGTGCCAGGGTGCAGGTGCAGAACTTAAATGGATTTTAGTTCTCACATGTGTTTGTCTAGGACTGTGAGCTGCTCTGACATCTTTCAAGCATCTCTCTTTTTCAGTCAGAATTATGCTTTGGATTTGCAACTAAAGATAGAGCCATGCCAGGATTAATCTTTAGAGAGGAGCTACAACCTGTTCCTGCAGCATGGCAGAGCTGTTCCACCAGAGTTTGGCTGTGGTTTTGTTCAGCTGCTTTAAATAGAAGCTAAATAAATCTTCAAGATGCGAACTCCTGCTACCAGATTTTCTCTCCAGATGCTCATTGACCAGGCTTGAGCACTGAGCTGGGCAGAAACCCCAAAGCTGCTGCTTTTTTTTTTTTTTATTTTCTTCCTGGCAAGAGTTGAAGATGCTGGTGTCTGTCCTGTCACTGGATCTAGCCCCTGGCTTCCCTCTGCAGGCTGTGGGGTTACAGGGAGGTTTAGCAGCTCCTGAGAGCAGAAGCATTTTATCATTATCCCTCACCCGCTGCCTTCAAACCCTTTTTCTATCAAGCTGAAGCTCACTCTGGTGTCTTGGTGGTCTCTTGGTGGCTTGGCATAAGTTCGGCCCTGCTAAAACCTGTGAGTTTCTTAACTGTGGATTGTATCTGAAGTGTGCATGGTGATTCAATCCGAGGCATCTGTCGTGGTGTGTGCCTGGATGGGCCTGGCTTTCCTCATCTCCAGATTATTGCCTGCTTGAGTTGCAGAAGTGTTGAGGCTCTCCACTCCGATGCTTGCTGGGTTTCTTGGTCTGTGCTGCTGACACAGCTCCTTCCCAACAGCACTCTGTAGCGCCAACCTACGTAGTCCTAGCTAGGCAACAGCTGGATGTGAAGACCTGCAGGCTGCCTTGGAGGGAGGGATCTGCTTTGGCGGGGAAGGGAATGAAAGATGAAGCCTCTGGAGACAGCCAGGGAAAGGCCAGTGCTGCTCCGACGGGATGCCAGGGCAGGCACCCAGCCCTCCTCCCCGGGAGAAGGCAGGCCAAGGGGCTGTGTCCCCTTGGAGTGCGTGTGTGAATGGGAAACACATCGGTGCTCCGCTATTCCTTGGTGGTGTTTGGGTTTCGTAGCTGATCTCACATGAAGCGTCACTGCCAATCGCAGAACAGCTGTCATTCCTCTGCCACCAGTGTCTGCGAGCGAGCAACGAGGGAGAGAGAAAGTTCTTTGCACTTCCACCTATTTATTATATGCAAGGAGGTTAACTGGGTTTTAAATCACTGGCCGAAGCACAAATCAGCTCTGATCTTAATTGTATTCCTCACTTCATTCTCGCTGGCCTCCAGCCTCCTAACAACATAGCCTACGCACTGCGCTGCACCCGGGTTGTCTTTCCCGAGCGTTCCATACGCTTCCTCCCGCCGCGCCGGATCCCGTAACCACGTGCCTCCCTTCGGGTTAGATGTCAACTGTTGTATCCCGTCACGCACCGTTGCTGAGCAGATGTGTGCTTGATACAGATGATTAATAAATGATGCTTCAGTACGAAGCGGTTGTCTGGCAGGCTTTTTTGGTGGGACTGCTGGTGAAATGCCACGTAGCTGAGCAAGTTCTCTGTCACCCTTGCCAGGGTGTGTGGCCGCGGGAGGGTGGGGCACAGGGCTGTGACCCAGCCCTGGTGGCGCCGGCAGCTTGAGCTTGGCACCCTGGGGGCTCTCGGTCTCCCCGGTGGGAGCGCCGGGGTGACCTTTGCCTGGCCAGAGCCCGCCGTGTCCCCTCCCTGTCACCTGGGGCCGTGCCTCCTGCGGCAGCGCCGCTTCCTGACGCCACGCACGGGCGCTTTCCCCGCTCGCCCTGCCGTAACGGTTTCCGAAGTGAGATCAGCCGGAGGGAGCGGCGCCTCGGCTGACGCGGGCCGCTCCCCCGGGAGATGCGGGGAGTTGCACAACTTCCCGGAGCCGCTGGCGGTGCGCGGCTCGGGAGCCGGGAGGGGACGCGTGGGGGGTGAGGTGGGGCTCCTCCTTGACCTGAGCGTTTTGGGGTGGGTTTTGGGGTTTTTTTTTCCCCGCCTCTTGCTGCAGGAGGGGGGTGCTGCCCCACCCGACCAGCAGCGGGGGCCGCTGCCCCACGCGCCTGCCCGGGGGCAATCCCAGGAGGGGCTACCCTTCCCCTGCCCGGGGGCAGGCGGCGGCCGCAGCTCCCGCTTCACGCCTGGGCCCTGCGCGGGGAGGGGGCCGGGCCCTTAGGGAACACCCCGCGACCTCCCGGAGGGGACCGGGACCGGCCCCCGCCTCTGCCGCCGGCGGGGGCGCGCGCGCTGACGTGGCGGCCGTTGCCATGGCAGCGGCCGGCGCGCGCGCCCCCGACGCCGCAGCGGCCGCTCCGATTGGCGGCGCCGCGGGGGGCGGGGGCGGGACGCTCCGCCCCCTCCCGGCGCCCATTGGGCACCACGTGGCGCGGGGCGCAGCTGCCGCGGTGACGCCCTGCGCCCGCAGCCAGTGAGGGCGGGGGACGTGCCGCCGCCGCCTGCCATTGGCGGCCCCGCGGCGGCGGGGGGCTATAAAGGGGCGGCGGGGGGGGCGCGGCGGCGGCGGCGACGGGCGGGATGGAGGCGGCGGAGGACGCGGCCGGCGAGGGCGCGGCGGTGGCTGTGCTGGAGCAGCGGCTGGTGGCGGGCGGGCAGGGCCACGTGCTGCGCTTCTGGGCCGAGCTGGGCGGCGCGGCCCGCCGGGCGCTGGTGGCGGAGCTGCGCGACATGGACGTGGCCGAAATCAACCGCTTCTTCCGCCGTGCCCGCGGGGAGGACGGCGGCGGGGCGGCAGTGGCGGTCGCGGCGGCGGGGCTGGACGAGAGGATGGAGCCGGTGCCGCGGGACGTGCTGGGCAGCGCCTCCCGCGACCGCGGGCTGCTGCCGCGCTGGGAGAGCCGCGGTAGGTGCGGGGGGCGGCGGGGCCCGGCGCGGCGCGGTGCCGGCGCGGCGGGCCCCACGCGTGTGTGCTCTCCCGGGCGCAGGGCTGGCGGAGATCGCGGGGAGCCGCGTGGCCGCGCTGCTGCTGGCCGGCGGGCAGGGCACCCGCCTCGGCGTCCCCTACCCCAAGGGCATGTGCGACGTGGGGCTGCCCTCCCGCAAGACCCTCTTCCACCTCCAGGCCCAGCGCCTGCGGCGGCTGCAGCAGCTGGCGGAGGAGCAGCACGGCACCCCCTGCCACATCCCCTGGTGAGCACCCGGCCTGGGGCCGCAGTGGGTCAGTGTCCCCTGGGGCGGCCTTGGTGGCACGAGGCTCACAGGGTGGCGTTGGCAGGGCCCCCTCGGCGTTGGTGGGTCAAGGTCCCATGGGGTGGCGGTGGGAGGGCCCCGTTGGCATCAACCCAACTGGAGTTGGTGGGTTAAGGGCCCGTGGGTTGACATTGTCCCATGGGTGTTGGCTGGGTCAAAGCGCCATAGGTTGGCCTTGGTGGGTCAAGGTCTCGTGGGTTGTCATGGGCACCGTTGGTGTCAGCAGCCCGAGGACCCGTGGGTTGGCGCAGGTGCCCTTGGCAGCCCAAGGGCCCCTGGGTTGGCATAGACCCTCTTGACACCAGCGCTGTTGCTGTGGGCGTAGCCTACTGGAGTTAATGGGTCAAGGCCCAGAGGGGGGTCACTGACAGGTCCCACATTATCAGGCTCAACCCTGTGGCCCTTGGGAACGTGTGTCACGTCGCCTGTGGCCAGCCTGCTGCGTGGGACGGCTGCCATGCAGGGCAGGAGTGGGGGCCTGGGAGGCGAGGGGCTGCGAGCAGGAGGTTGGTGTCACGGCAGGAGCTGGCTGCTGCAGCTGGGTGTCCCCCCACTGCACAGGGTGTGGTGGGGTTTTGGAGATGTGTGTTGCAAGGAGAGATGAAGCAATTCAATTGGCTTGCCAAAGAGATGAGACTGCAGCGAGTCAGATCCTTCTAAATGTTCTTGGGGAGAAGAAGCCTGTCCTGAGTGTTACTGGCTGAAGCGGTTCCCCACTTTGGGGATGAGGAGTGTGAGACCCTGCCTCTCCTCCCTGCTCATCGGGTCTCTTCTGTGCTGTGACAGGTACATCATGACAAGCGGCCGGACTATGGAGTCCACCAAGGAGTTCTTCATGAAGCATCGCTATTTTGGCTTGAAGAAGGAAAATGTCATCTTCTTCCAGCAGGGCATGCTGCCCGCCCTCGGGTTTGATGGGAAAATCCTGCTGGAGGAGAAGGGCAAGATTGCTATGGCACCAGGTTGGTGGCTGGGAGCTGGCGGGAGGGCTGCACGGGGGCAAGACACGGTGCTGAGGACAAACTTTTGGAGCTGGAGCCTGCATGGGGCTGTCTTGCAGCGTGATGTGGCCCACAGGTGACACAGGGTGGGAGGTGTCTGTCTTGGTGAGGAGTTTCAGGGTTGGATATGGCCGGGCCGGTGAACCACCCTGGCTCCGTGGGGAAGGAGGATGAGCGTGCATGGCTGATGGGACAGACGGGCGTTGCTGAGGCCCCAACGGTTTGTTTCCTCTACAGATGGCAACGGGGGCCTGTACCGGGCCCTGGGAGCACACGGCATTGTGGATGACATGGAGCGGAGGGGCGTGCAGAGTGTCCATGTCTACTGCGTGGACAACATACTGGTGAAGGTGGCTGACCCCAGGTTCATCGGGTTCTGCCTGGAGAAGGGAGCAGACTGTGGGGCCAAGGTATGGTTTCAGGGCAGGCAGGCACCGCTTCCCTGGAACAGGGTGGGATCAGTCCTGCTCCTTGTCTGGCTTCTCTGGCTTCTCACCCTTCCTTGGCTGGCTTGCTGCAGCTGGGAGGGGTAGCTAAGCACCAGGAGCTCACTGGTGGAGTAGCACATGCTGCCAGAGTCCCACCTGCCCCTCAGCTCTGGCATCCCGGGGGTTGCAGAGTGTCACTGAACCCCTGCCTGGCCTGCTCCCCTCCTGCCTCACACAGGACGTGGCACCAACAGCCCCAGGGCTCACAGGTCCCCCAGTCCCTGGGGCTGAGAGCTGCTGGGGAGCCCCTGGGGCTGTCCAGTCCCCACCTGGCTGCTGTCAGCTGTTGTCTGGGCGGCTGCGGGGAGCACGGACAGCCAGGATCCCTGCTGCAGGCTGCCAGCTGTCCCCAGCCGTGACGTCCTGGGCACCAGACCAGGACATGGTGGGTGCAGCTGACTGCTGACGCTGAGCCCAGCCCCGTATCTCACGGGTAGGACATTCCCTGCCTGAAGCTTTACTTAAAGGCTGGATTAACAGCCAAAGGGGCTGTGTGATTGTGTTTGCATTGGGCTTGGCTCTGGCAAACAGGTGAGAGGGCTTGCTGGCCTTGAACCTTTCAGAGAGTGAGCTGCAAAAGGGAAAGCAGTTCCTCCTTCTGGCCCAAGCAAGAGAAGGGGGAAATAGACCCTAGCATGCAGAAAGGAGAAAGCCCTGTGTCCCTGCATGCCACACTGCCATTGATGGCAGTGACTGGGCAGGTCCTATGCCCAGAGGGAAGTGTCTGAGGTGCAAGGAAGAGGAGGGAGGTCAGGTGTAGGGGGATGGTTCTGCTGAGCCAGCAGCTGCCTCCTTTTGCATGGCAAGCTGGCTGTTCACATGCGGGCTGGGTGCTAAAAATATCTGTGCCCTCTGCCAGCCACACACGAGCATGGTGCCTCTGGTGTGCCTGACACCCTGTCACCCAGCCCTGCCATCTCACCCTCCTCTGATCACCACTGCCAGAAGCACCCGGGAGGGGAGGGCTCCAGCATCCCTATCCCTGCACTATCCCTGCTGTCCTGCACAGGAAAATGCCTCCACGGGGGCTGCTAGATACAAGGGGGTATATTTGAAGTGCAGGGCATTGGGGGAGGGTCTTTTCCTGACAGCGCTTCCCTTGGGCAGGTGGTGGAGAAGACCAACCCCACGGAGCCGGTTGGTGTGGTGTGCCAAGTGGATGGTGTCTACCAGGTGGTGGAGTACAGCGAGATCTCCCTGGCCACTGCCCAGAAGCGGGGCCCGGACGGGCGGCTGCTCTTCAACGCGGGCAACATTGCCAATCACTACTTCTCCACTGCCTTCCTGAAAGATGTAGTCAAGTAAGGGCCTGCCGGGGTGCAGCCGGTGTGCTGGAGGAGCGCTGGTGCCGAGTGGAGCCGCCTGCCTGGCCGCCTGCCCCTTGCTTTCCGCTGATTGAGCTCAGCTATTTACAGGCATGCTGGGATGAGGCCCGTGGAGTCTGATCCCTGGTCCCTGCACGTGTGGCCTAACCGCCGCCTCTCTGCGCGGTCCCTTCCTTGAGATAAGGTTTCCCCCAGCCAGCGCTGGCTGCTGGTGCCAGAGCACAGGGTGCGGGCTGTCCTCTCCCGGCTGCCGTGGGGATGAGCAGCCCATACCTCGGGGTGGCTGGGGTTCAGGGCAGAGCAGCCGTCCTGCCGCAGCAGTGTCTGAGCCAGGGGCCTGGAGACGTGCCTTGCTCGGGTGAGTGACAGCTCTTTCTTGGCCATTGCAGCACTTATGAACCACGACTGCAGCACCATGTAGCTGAGAAGAAGATCCCACACGTGGACATCACTACAGGGCAGCTGATCCAACCCGAGAAGCCCAATGGGATCAAGATGGAAAAGTTCGTCTTTGACATCTTCCAGTTTTCCAAGTATGCCCTTTTCTCTCTGTGGGGAGCAGGCTGCTGGCTCTCCCTCAGGCAGGGTGCCAGGGCTGCGCCCACTGGCGATGCCCTGGGGTCAGGATAGGGTGCCAGCTCCTGCTGTTCAGCAGCAGTGGACAATTGTGCCCTGAGATGAGCAGAGATGTGCACAGCAGGGGGGGACAGGCGCTGTGTGCCTCTTGCTCGGCTGAGCCCTGCTTCTGGGCCAGAGGAACATCTGCTGACACTACAGCCCAGGTCTTTCCCTTCCTCCTTTGTGGCTGTGAAGACAGCCTGTGGGTGTGGGCTGCGGGGGGTGGGCATGGCCTCAGCTCAGCTACCCTGGCAAGGGAGAAGCCAAAGTGAGAGGGAGCAGCTACGTTTCCCAGACCTGACCCTCCCATGCCCTGTTCCCCCCAGGAAGTTTGTGGTGTACGAGGTGCTGCGTGAGGATGAGTTTTCTCCCCTGAAGAACGCAGACAGCCAGAACGGCAAGGACAACCCCACCACAGCCCGGCACGCCTTGATGTCCCTGCACCACTGCTGGGTTCTCAATGCAGGGGGGCACTTTGTGGACGAAAACGGCACACGCATCCCCGCCATCCCTCGGTGAGTCGCTGCTGTGGAGCTCCTGCATCCTTTTTGGGCTGGGTATAAAGCACCAGGCCATCCCCAGCCCTTCTCCATTTCAGCGCTCCCGTAACCAGCGCTGCTGGAGCAACCAGCCATGGGTCCCTTCTGGGTGGTCTGTGGGCAGAGCTGGGTGTGGGTCGGGCGGTGGCTGCAGGAAGGCTGCTCGCTCGGTCGGCAGGAGCTTTCCTTCTTGATTGAACGCCTGTGAACCGAATCCTGCCGGTATCCATGGCATAGCCAAGGTTGCCTGCGCAGGGTGGAGGTGGCTCCCTAAAGCCCAAGCACACCAGCAAATCTGTGCAGCAGCCAGGCTGGGGTTGCAGCATCCCTCAACCGAGAGACCTCCTGCTGCCCGTTTGGAGAACAGCCAACCCCAGACTTGTTCTGCTCTGTTTTTTCCCACCCTTGCTAACCCTTGTTTATTCCCACATAGTGTCACAAACGGAAGGTCAGATGCCGCCCCAGCAGATGTCAAAGACAAGTAACTATACCGTGCAGCGTGCATGGTGGCGGGGCTGTGCTTAGGTACTAACGGGCTGTAGGTGAAGCAGTGTGCCAGGCTCGCCGCGGTGGGTGCACGCTGGTGTGCAGGCACCCGTAGTGACTAACGGGGCCGGGGGTCTTGGGCCGCATGCTGGGAGTGGGGCATGTCTCGCTGCAGGACCCCGCGGACGCCGCTTCCCAGGGTGGCGGGCGGTTGGCAGCGTCTGCTCCCTCCTGGGCTCCTTTCTGCAGAGGCAGCGGTGGGCGGTGGCTGGAAGGGGCTTGTGCCACTGGGCCAATGGCACCGCTGACTGCACACAGCCCCCAGAGGTCATCTCGCTGTTGGGAAGCACGCTGGTGTGTCCCTTCGATGACGCTCCCCTGTTTGTCACGACACGGCGTGGGGCAGCCTGAACCGATCCCGGCCAGTCCTGTAGCTGGAGACAGCTGCCATCTCCCAGTGTCCGCCAGGCGTCTGGGCAGATTGGAATGGGATTAAAAACGTTAAGTAAACGTCAAGCAGGCTTTGATGTAGCATGTGCAAATCTCAGCGTAGGCAGCCAGCTGTGCTTTGTGTGACTACATCTCTTGAGTACTGAAGATCCAGAGCGTGACACCAGGGAAAGCCCCTGGCTCAGCACTTGAAAATTTACAGAAGTAAACAGGAAAGTGAACAGAAGTGTTAAAGCAATTTGTGTATTAGCAGCGTGTTCTTCTGTAGGTACAGGGCACATCTGGGTGGCTGGGACTTAGAGTTGGTGACTGCCAGACTAAGCAAGCTTGTTACCTTTCCCTCGCTTCAGGAGAAGTTGTATCTTCTGGTACTTTCTGGTGGGATACACCTGGGGTCTCTGTTTGTAATTCAAGACACCAAGTGCTTTCAGGCTTGTAACTAGGCCATCACACTAGATGTACTGTAGGATAAAGGATGCCAGTTAATGGCAATTTAAAAATATTTTTTAAACGCTTATCTTGGAATGAGTCTAAGGCAGACACAAGTGCACGGGCTGGGTTAGGATGGGTGAGTTTTATTTACTCACAGCTGGGGCAGGAGGGGGCTGAGCGAGTGCGTGGCAGCAGGGACGAGCTTCAACCTGGGCGAGGGGAGCGTTGTCACAGGTGAGGTCCTGCGATGCCCGCAGGCTGCGGTGGCGAGCGGGTGTGAAGGGGCACCCTGGGGTGGTGCCGTGGTTCCTCATCGGCTCCTCACAACTGCACCCCCCGGCCAGACTTACACAACGGCAGGATCCAGGGAGCATCTGGGGGGTCCTACAAAGGCTGGTGGCAGCAGGAGCAGGGTCAGGGGCCCCGTGCGGATCCCTGCCCAGCAGTGCTGCTGTGACTGTTCTCAGGGCCAGGCTGCGGTGGGCAGCGCTGGCGTGGGTCTGCCGTTGTCCTCGCCGGCTCAGGCCTGCGTGGAGAACAGGAGCTGGCACAGTTGATCTAAGAGGTAAAGGCATGTGGAGCAGGCAGTGCCGCAGGGAGAATTTCTGAGCAAGTAGACAGGCTTACCCTGTGTCCTCAGGTTGTGCTTTAAACTAGGAGCATGTTTAAAAAAAGACCTGTTGGGACCAGCCAAACAGGAAGGTGCTATGAGAGCATCTCTCATCACCCCAAGGATGCAGGAGGAGGAGGAGGAGGAGGAGCAAGGGATGATGAGCTTGCATGCAGCATCAGCTATAGTGGGGCTGTGGTCCAGGCCGGGGCTGTAGGTGCTGCTGTAGCGAACACATAGAAAGGCACGTAGATCCTCGTTAAAGCTGCATCTAAAGCTCTCTTCTTTTTCAGCTGTTGCTGGTATCTAAACTTTAGCTTGCACCTCTGTGGAGAGCACGCAAGGCTTGACTAACCCAGGGCAGCTCTGCGCTGGTGGGGTCTGCGTGGGCCGGCAGCCACCGGTGCCCCAGACAGCTGCTGACCCCCACGCTGGCATCGGCGAGATCTCTGGGCCCCATTCCCGTTCGCTGGCGGGATGTGGCTAACCCTCCTGACTTTTTGCTTTTCTCTGCAGCTTGAAGGATGCAAATGACCTGCCAATCCAGTGTGAAATTTCTCCTCTTGTCTCCTATGGAGGAGAAGTAAGTACTGGGTCTCCAGAGCTCGGGCACCCTTGCAGGTTAACTAGGTGGGTGGGGAGGCTGGCGGGGCAAGTGTGAGCCCTGGCTGGGGAGTGGTAAGCCACAAAAGTGTGACTTGAATTCACTGTGGAGCTTTTTGAGCCATTGTCTCCCAAGCTGCTTGCACGGGAGGGGACCAGAGCCACCTGTGAGCAGCTCAGCAGAGCAGATGACACGTGGTGCATTCCTAACAAACCGCTTCATCCTCCCTTAGGGTCTGGAAAAGTACGTGAAGGACCGAGAGTTTCGCACACCTTTGATTATTGACGAGGATGGGATCCATGAGCTGGTGAAGAACGGGATGTAGCGGCAGCATAGTGCCCAAGCTGGGCTGCCCATCCTGCCTGGCAGGCTGGGAATTTGGACACATGAAGGTTTATAGCTGTAACTGGTAGGGGCTGATCCTGCTCGCTCTGGCCCTGGGCAGAGGAGGATGTAACCCACTCAGTTCTTGGCATGTTGTACGCTTCTATTTATATTTTAATTTAAAAACCAAACACTTTATAGATTCCCCTGCCACGAAGCACAGCAATGGCGCTGCCCTTCGCACTCCAGGCTGTGGGCATTTATTTTTAAACATGTATATAGTAATAGTCATTGTACATGCAGAAGATTTTTATGGTACGGGGCTGGGGTTAATCTCGAATTTTTATTTTTCTCAAATCTACATGACTATTTTTTTTAATAGGTTCCTTGTCATTGCCCATGTCCTCCCTTTTGGTCATCCTTTGTGTGTTGCACAACTGGAAGCACCCGATTAAACTCTTGAGTCTCTCCTGTCTGTCATCTGATGTTGTTTTAGTGACAGTGGCTTTCTGCAGAGGTTCTACTCAGAGCAGAGGTCTGACTATGTCACATGGAGTACCCCACTCTGCGCAGCTCAGCAGCAGCTGCTGCACAAGGGGGTCACAGGCAGGTCCTCTGGCCCATGGCGCTCGTTTGCAGCATTTCTGGAGGAAGCAGAGGTCTGTGCTTTCCTCTTGAATTTCTGCAAGCGGTGGCAAGCCTTGAGCAGGTAGGAACGGGTGGGTGTGCAATACCACCACAGCACTTGGGGTGAAACCAGCCTGGCGCGGTGCCCTCCAGCAACATCGTGTGCCCTCTGCTTTTCCAAGGAGGGCTCTTTGGCTCCCACCAGAGCCCACTGCCCCAACGCGTGGTATCCCCATGCCCTTGGGCAGAACAGCTCTGCTGCCTGCCCTCCTTTTCGGGAGGGGAGATGGTGCTCAGCCGACTCCTCTGCTGCTCCCAAGTCCTGCTGCTGCCCCTGGAGTGGGGTGTTGCAGCCACTCGCTGCCCCACGGCTGACTGGAGAAGGGATTTTCCCTTGCAGGGCTGGGAATGGGGCCCAAACCACTCCCCTGGGGGAAGTCACCAAGTCCCTGGAGTGCCAAGGTGGCTGTTGAGCACCCTGGGCTCGGCCAAGCACTCGTTCCCCATGCAGTGTGCCTGGGAAGCCGGGGCTGTGCGGGGGGTCCCGGCCGGTGCTGTGGCTGCTGGTGGCTCGCTGTGGGCCAGCCGGGCTGTGTGTGGCCAAGGCAGGCTGGCGGCTGCGGGTCCCAGGGGAGACAGCCCGGGATGGGGGCCAGAGCGGATGCAAGGAGCCAGTGCGGAGTGCTGCGGGTGGTCTGCACCACCACCTCCCCCTGCCCGCTGGCCCCATCGGGCCCTGGGAGCCACTACTGTGGGGAAGGGATGTCTCTGCTCCCCAGGAGGCAGTTGGGTGCCCCCAAAGCTGCTCCTTGTTGACATGGGGCAGGCAGCAGCCAGAGCACAGTGTGGCCCACCTCAGGGGGATGCACATGGCCCTGGGAGTGGGGCCGAGCAGGAGCAAGGGGCTGCACGGTGAGCCCAGGGGATCACTGCTCCAGCTGGCTCCTGGGGCACAGGGAGGGGTGGAAGGGAGGTGTTTACTTTGGCTTTTTGGCCCTGTTTGCACACCAACACCTTTGCATTAGGTCCTGGGATAGAGCAAAGCAGTGCTGGCTGCCGCCAAGTTATTTGAGCGCCAATTCCAGGTAGCAGGAGGCGAGCGGGGTGGAGTGGAGCTGGCCGGCGTTTGTGCCGGCGTGCACGTAGGGCAGCCTGTGCTCGGGCTTCCCCCTGCCAGCTGCTCTGGGGCAGCATGCTGGGGCATGGGGCAGAGCTCTGCAGCAGACACCGCGCTAACCTGCTCCCTGCCTGCTCCTGCCTGCCCTCCCTGCCTGCCCGGAGGTAGCTGTGGTGCTCTGCCTTGCCTCTCGCTGCACCCGTGGCTGGGCTGGCACCACAGCCCCTGCCGGGTCGGTGGCAGCGCTGAGGGTCTGTGGCATGTCACTGGCGTCTTGCCAGGTGGTGGATGGTTTTCCCTGCCTGGGACTCGGTTTGTTTGTCTGGAGAGCGGGTGGGCTGGGATTCTGGCAAGGAGGGTGGTTTTGGGGGTTCGGGAGCATGGCTGCAACCCTGAGGCAGGTGCCTTCTCCAGCGCGGGGTGCCCCGTGGGGCAGGAGGGCATTTTGGGAGCTGCTGGCCTGCTGCCGGGGGTGCTGCTTCCCTCCCACAGCAGTGTGGGTGCTGACATAAAATACAGCCAAAACACTAGTCTGAAAAAATACTGATTTTTTTTTAAATTGCATTTTTAGCTATTGCACAAAAATTAACGTGAGCTGATTATTATTATTATTTTCTCCCTACCGCGTTGCGTAGTCAGTGGCTGCAGTACCAAGCTAGTGCCTGGAAATGATGTAAAACCACGAGCTCAGCGTGCAGCCTGGGGAGCCGGAGAGCTTCTTCCGCGCCACGTGCCAAGGCAGGTCAGCTCAGCTCTCCGGCCGGTGTCCTGGCCACGTGTACCCGCCCAGGGCCCAGCACCCTTCCCACCAGGGGCCCAGGGCAGGGCAGCCCGTGCAGGACCCTCCAGGCCAGCGATGGGGCCTTGTGGACTGCCTCTATCACCTGCATTTTGGGGGTGTCCCACCTGGCCCCTGCACCCCATGGTGCAGGAGGAGGATCCTGGACAGGCATGACATCCCGCAGCCGCAGGGGCAAGCGCCAGAAAGCAAAATGCTGCCTATTGCTTTAAGTTCCCTTGCTGGCCACGGGGATTTTTTTTAAAATTTTTTTCTCTTGCGCTATGAATGGGTTTTGCTGTAAATTATAGCTTTGCACACAATCCCTCGGGCCGAGGAAAATAACCTCCGCCGAAAAGCCAGCCTGGATTGGTGACTGGCTCCCCCTCTCCGCTTCCTAATTGAAACCAAATGTGCAAGATGTAGGATTGTGGGATTTCTGGCCGGTTCCCAGGAATCTGCAGAATGCGAACGCTCTCCCAGAGGCATCTTGCATCAGCCCGGGGAAGTTTGCTCCTCGCCTGCCTCCCCCGGCCCGGGCGAGGGGCAAGGAGCCCACCCGCCCACCGCCGCCTCCCCGCTCCGGTGAGTTGCTCTGGGGTGCGTGGGGAAGCGTTTGCCTCCCCTAGGCTTGGGATTTTGGGGGGATGCGGGGTCAGCCGTGCTCTGTGGTGGAGCCTGGGGAGAGGGACCAGGGTGCGGATCTGCCCGGGAAGGGGCTGGGGCAGCAGCAGGGCAGTGTCCCCACCCGGGGAGGTGACACTTGGCCCCTTCTCTCCAGTTTTCCCCCCACTGCCAGCGTTTCCCCCTGTGCCTCGTGCCAGGCCAGTGTTTCCTGGTGTCCCTCCTCAGCTCCCGCCTGTGTGTCTGTTGGCAGAGCTGGCGGCGGTTCTGGCCAGCCAAAGAGGCCCCACTGTCCCCAGGGTCCCCCAACCAGGCACCAGGTCACCCTGGGGAGGGGACACAACACCACTGGTCTGGTGCTCCTGAGCATCCTGCCCCCCATCCTGGAGCTGGGGACCTGCTTGTGGCTTCCCAGCCCTGCGCCGTGGCGGAGCGATGCTGTGCAGCCCTGCGCCGTGGCGGTGTGACGCTGCGCACCATGGCACGGCGTCGCGGAGGAGGAGAGCTGCAAGTTTTCAGCTGGCGGGGGTGCTTGCTGGGTGCAGCACCCACAGGACCACGTCCCCAGGCCCCACGGCCACGGGCTGTGCTGCTGGCAGCCACAGGGACATGCCAGTTGCAACTCGCACCCTGCGTGGCTGCGATGCCACCGGCTGAGCCGGCCAGCCCGCGGCTGGGGAGGCGCTTGCCGCTGCAGAAAATGGGGCTGCATCCAGCCCAGAGAAGGTCTAAAATGGCATTTTTAGAGGGAAGGAGGACTACGGGTCCCGGCATGCTGCACTGCGCTCCCGCCAGGCCTGTGCCGGTGGCACGGCATGCTGGGGGCTGTAGTGCCAGCTGGGTCCTGAACCCCCTTACCGAAACTCTGCACACCTTGGGTCATGGTCCAGGGTCACAGGGAGCCTCTTGCCTTGGGGATGTTTCCTCCAGCATGGCCTCAGCATGTCCCACCCACCCGCCATCCCAGCACGAGGGGAGCTCCTGTCCCTGTGTGAGAATGGGTGCTCTGCAACGGGAGCCCCGGCAGCCCTGGGAGACCTGCATCCAGGACCTGGCGGGCACAGGGGGTGCAGGCTGCTGCTGTTCACCTCCCTCCTCACAGACGATGCTCCTCTGGTGCCAGCAAGGATGGTGGCACCCACCTGGGAAGTGAGCTGGGGACTTCACAGGCACAGGCTGAGGGTGAGAGGGACCATGGCTTGGGTGGGGTTTGTCTCTAAATAAATGTGGATTTATTTTTTTTTCCCCACTAATTTTCCCTGGTGATTTCCATAGAATAAGGGGCCGAAAATACAAAGGGAAAAAAAAAAAAGCAGCAGCTGAGGGAAGCTCCCAAGCCCAGGCGACGCCAGGGAGGAGCTCCAAATCTCTCTACACTAAAAATTTCCAGTGATTGAAAATTTTCAGCAAACATTTTCAGACAAAATGTTGCAAAGCCATCCCTTTTGCAGGACTGGTGGAACAAAAATGATTTCCAGCTGGGTTGCCAATACTGCTTGGCCGGTTTGACCGCGTGTCCCTTAGCCCCTAGCCTCGGCGCCTGAGTCACTGTCTCCCCACTGTCCCCCAGCCCCGCTCCCCCGAGGAGCGACAAGCACTTCACAATGGCTGCGTGGGGATAATTTCCCTATATTAGGCTAAATGTAAATGCATTCCCTGCGGGAGATTATGGCATCTGGTATCCTGATGCTTAAAGCATTTACTCAGCCTGAAAGAATAGTGAGAAAAAATATCCCTGGATGTTTTTTGGAATGCAGAAGGAAATTGAGATTTTAATGTTGGGGGAACTGGCCATTATCAAACCCAGGAGCCTTGTGTGCGCCTCTCAGCCATGCAGTTGAAATTCTCAGTTACAGCTGAGTTAGCTGCAACTAACTAAACTTTCCCAGCTGGGAATAGGGAAAAAAGCAAACACATATCTGCCTTCACAAAAAAAAAAAAAGGAAAAAAAAAAAGGGAAAAAATCACCCTAAGTACAGGTGCTTATTTGTACCCCTGCAGAGCTCTGTGATGTTTAGCAGAGACCCCCGGGGAACGCAGCAGCGTGCCACTGGGTGCAGAGAGCCTCTAGCAGGGTGCAGGTGGCAGTTCCCGGGGCTTTGCCTTTCCTCTGGGTGCTGGCGTGGTCACAGCAAGCCAGCCTCTCCTTTGTTGTGCCAAGCCCTGGTTTTGCCACTGAGCAGGGCCGTATCCAGCACCTCCCAGCTGGGCTTCGCAGGATGGGGGCATCTGCCGTGTGGCAGCTGACTCAGGTGGGTTTGGATTTTCTCTTGGTGGTGGGGAGAAGGCTGCGGGTCCCCCCGTGTGGGAGGGGTGCAGGGACACAACCAGGACTCAGCTAGGATTTACCCCAGCACTCAAGTGCAGCCAGGTCCCACCTGGCCAGGAGCTATGGTCCCTTTAACCCTCAGGTTAGTAAGTTGTTCCTACAAAGGTTAATGTGCATGTAAACTAGATTAAAATAATGTTTTTTAACAAGAGGAGGACTAGTCTGCATGCAGTGTTTGTGTGAAGGGCTGTCCCAGAAGGATAAATGTCCCCTTGGCAAACAAGGGGAGGGGGGAGCCCAGGGAGCCTGGGGCAGGGCTGGTGACATGCAGGAGTGTCCCTGGAGCATCCCCCGGCATGGTGCCATGCCCCGTGGTGGTTCCCCAGAGGTGTGTGGGCGCAGCAGGAGCTGCTCGGGCTCTGGGGGTTCCTGGCAGCTGAAGGTTAGCCAGAGCCCGGGCAATGGTTCCTGCCCTGCAAAGTGGCTGTGGTGGTAGCGCTGACTCAGAGGACCCACACGTCCTGGGGCTGGGGCCAGGGGGGATCCCCTCGTGCTGCAGGCTGGACTCTGCTCCAAGGAGCCCCGCCAGCACCGGCCCTTTTTCTCCCCTTGCTGCAGCCCAAGCCCTGCTGCCAGGACCCCCAGGTCCCCTCCAGCCCCATCCCGTGCTCCCAGGAGGCAGCAGGTGCAGGCTGGCTCCCATGCTCTCCGTCACACCTTTCTGTGACTCTCATGTCCTCTAGATCCACTCTGCCATAGAGAACGGTCACAATAAATATGCTGTAAATCTCGGACGATTATCTGCTATTATCTCTCCCGAGCCAGAAGGCAGGGAAACCGCGTGTTGCAACGTGCTATTATTTTGTTATATGACGGGGTTGTGCAATGTCTTGCTTTCAAAGCCATCCAAGGGCGGGTGGCCCAGCTGGAGCCTTTCTGCCCGTTGGTGGAGCCGGATGGCGCCGGCCCCAAGTAGAGCCCTGGGAGGTTCGTGTGCGTCCTGTGGCCATTTCATGAGGCTGGCTCCAGGGACGCGGCAGGGCCACATTACCTGCCCATGCTGCGGCTGTGTTGGTGTGGCACTGTGATGCCGTGGCTCCCGGGGGGTGGTGGTGGCGGCAGAGGGGATGGGACACCGGGACCCCTTTGAACACCATCACAGATGTGGGGCTTGGGGCTCTGCTCCTCCTCTGAGGCTGAGGTGGGACACAGGGTCTCACGCAGGGGAAGCTCTCCTGTCCTCAGCTGGTTGCCCCAAGCAGGACTGGCATTTCCATGTGGCTCAGCTGCCTGCGTGACGAGCCCTGGCTCTGTCTCCGCAGGACTGCTGCCATGCCGGCCACCCCCAGACCAGCCCTGCTGCCGCTGCTGCTGCTGCTGCTGCTGCACGTCCCACGGGCTGTGAGAGCCCAGGTCAACCCAGGTAAGTGAGACCAGGCGGCTGCAAGAGCCCTGAGGTGTGTTTCCCTGGGCTGTGCTCCTGCCAGGGCATCTGAGCTTGGGCTCACGTCATTTCCACCATCTCTGGGACCTTCCCAGCTCTGGGAACAGTGTGTGATGGCCCCCCAAGCCTGCACCTGCCTGGGCACTCAGCTGTCCTGCACACAGCTCAGCTATCACCAGTGACCCAGAAAGCATCCTTCATGGGCCATGGGCGCCGGTGGGCTGGAGGGGCCTTGGGGTACAGGCAAAGCGCTGCAGCTGGAGCCCCGGGCTCTGAGAGGGGCCCTGCTCCATTGGGGACTCCTTGAGCCCGCTCAGTTTTGAGGCTGCAGCATGCGGAAGGCAAGGCGCCGGGCTATTGTTTGCTGCCACTGGGATGTGCTTTCTTTGGCGGTTTCGCAGCAAACCAAGGTTGGCTGTAGTAAAGCGGCTTGACTAGGTGCCTGGCTTCTGCTCAGAAACCACAACACTGCACCGAACGTCAGCGAGAGGAGCATGTTTAAATGGTTGTTTCTGCAGGACTCAGCCCCATCCTGCACTGCAGGGATGGACACAGAGCCCAGGCTCCTTCAGTGCATCAGGCTTTCCCTGGGGCATCCCTGTAACAAGTCCCTTCAAAGGCTTCTTCCATCTGTGGGCAGAGTTTGCTGGGTCTTCCCCAGAGGTTCCATGGTGCTTAGAGAAGCAACCCTGTTTCTTCTGCAGTCATCCAGGGCTGGCAGCGTTGGCTTTGCCTGGCCAGCATGGTTATTACCCAGGGCAAAGGAGCTGGGCTGACTCCATGTTTGGCAAGAATTAAATGGGAATTCAGTGGGAGCTGCACTCTGCGGAGCATCCCAAGTGGGAGAGCTGGAGACAAGAAGAGATGCTTCCCACTGTGCCAATGCTCATGCTGAAGATGCACCCTTTCCTCCGCTGGATGCAGGAGATGGTCCTTGGGGCTCGGGGACCTGGGGACAGGAGCCAGCTGCCAGGTGGCACGGCATGCTGGGACGCGGGCTCCTTGCTGCACAGCGCCGGGCGAGCTGGAGGCCGTGGGGGCAGGAGGCGACCCCGACACTGCATCCTCGCCTGGGCCCTGCTGCCTCGGTGCGGGTGTTTGCTTGGGGCGGTGTGCGGAGGGAGCGCTGTGGGCTGGAGCCGGCAGCCAGACGGTAAACATGGCCAAACAAGCCGGCCTTTCAGCAGTGCTCTTGGCAGCCGGGCGTGAAAAAATAACTCCTGGGAAGCGGCGTGGATGCGGTGCCGGGGGAGCTGGCTGCCACTCGGGGACGCAGCCCGCCCGCAGCCCTGGGTACTTTTCCACTCGCAGCCAGGGCAGGAGGGGGGCTGGCGATGGGGGCCAGCAGGAAGGGCAAGCGCCTGCCTTTGTCACTTTGGCACTTGTTTCCCAGGGGCGATCAGCGGGGTGGCACAGCTGAGAACAGGTTGCTGTGGGTGGGTTTTTTGGGTGAATGGCCTCTGGAGCAAGACCTCTGGGTGCCCCCAGAACGAGGAGAGTGGGGTCAGCAGTGCCAGCCCACAGGCTGTCCCTCCACCACAGCTAAAACACTTGCCAGCAAGGCTGATGGGATCTCCAGGGACAGGGTGTGTCCAGCAGCCCTTGGAGCGCTGCCTCCTCTTGCTCCCAGCTTCGCTTCGAGCTGGGCTGGCATCAGCTTCTGGCCAGTGGCTTCATTTGTCCAGGCAGGTGTCTGCCTGTGTGGGACAGTCTCATCGTGCTTTGTGCCCCTCTGTAAGCCAGAGGGATGGAGAGTGCTGCGCCCGAGCTGCCCAGGCTGCAGTGCCTGCAGTGCTGTGGATGTGCCCCAGCCGCAGCAGTGCCAAGCCATATTTCAGCATGCTCCTCAGCCAGGGAGGCAAGGAAGGATGCCTACTCAGCCCCCTGATGGTCTCTGGTCTCGTTGCAGCGGTGTGCCGGTACCCCCTGGGAATGTCGGGCGGGCACATCCCCGACGAGGACATCTCAGCCTCCAGCCAGTGGTCTGAGTCCACAGCTGCCAAGTACGGACGGTGAGTGCGGGGACCCTCCGGCCACAGCCATGGCAGGGTCTGGGCTGCCACGGAGGGGCAGAAGAGGGGCACAGGGCCAGCTCTGGCTGCCTGCAAATGACTTCTCTGCTCTGGGTTTGCAGGCTGGACTCAGAGGATGGTGATGGCGCCTGGTGCCCCGAGATCCCGGTGGAGCCTGATGACCTGAAGGAGTTCCTGCAGATCGACCTGCGCGCGCTCCACTTCATCACACTGGTGGGCACCCAGGGGCGCCACGCCGGGGGCCACGGCAATGAGTTTGCCCCCATGTATAAGATCAACTACAGCCGGGACGGCACGCGCTGGATCTCCTGGAGGAACCGGCACGGGAAGCAGGTGAGGAGGCGGGGGGGGGGGGGCTGCGCTGGGTGGTGGGTGGGGGGCTGTGCCTGCCCATCCCCACCGTGCTTCTCTCTCCCAGGTGCTGGATGGAAACACCAACCCCTACGACATCGTCCTCAAGGACCTGGAGCCACCCCTCATTGCCCGCTTTGTCCGCTTCATCCCCGTCACTGACCACTCCATGAACGTCTGCCTGCGCGTAGAGCTGTACGGCTGTGTCTGGCTGGGTGGGTGCTGCGGTCCTGTCCCCTTCCCTGTGTCCCCAGAGCCTGGTCGGGGGGCTGTGCATCTCACTGGGGGCTGTCTGTCCCGCTGGGGGCTGGCAGCACCCTGGGGCTGGCCAGGGCTCACCAGCAGCGGGGTGTTCGGCACGGGCAGCCACTCACCCTCCCCTCCCCACAGACGGGCTGGTGTCCTACAATGCGCCGGCCGGGCAGCAGCTCATCCTTCCCGGGGGCACTGTCATCTACCTGAATGACTCGGTGTACGATGGGGCGTTTGGGTACAGGTGAGGACCGGATGGGCTTACATATGTCATGGGCACCACACCGAGCAGGAGGCTATAGGGGTGTTTCTTCCCTGCGTTTGCAGGCTGATGTGCTGATCCTCAGCAGAGCAAATACTTGGGGTCTCCCCGAAGCAGGGGACATGACCAGCTCTGGGAGTCTGCACATCGTGACAGGGACAGCGTGATGGGGAAAGCACCCCCAGCCCTTCTCTTGGATTTACGCTAACTGCACTGCATGTTCAGCATCCCACAGCCTTTTCCAGAGAGAACATGAAGAACAAAACCCCCTCCCGAATTTCCCAGGGGCTGTAAGGAGCTGGGAGGGGGGGGGGGGTGGTGGTGCTGGGGGGGTGGCAGGTTTGTGGCATTGGCAAGAGTCACTCTCCCTTTCCCCCCTCACACGTGCCAGCATGACGGAGGGCCTGGGCCAGCTGACAGACGGGGTGTCGGGGCTGGATGACTTCACGCAGACCCATGAGTACCACGTCTGGCCAGGCTATGACTATGTTGGCTGGCGCAATGAAAGCACCACTGGTGGCTACGTGGAGATCACCTTCGAGTTCGACCGCATCAGGAACTTCACTGCCATGAAGGTCCGCGCACCCTCCGCCCTGTCCCCCATCCCCATCCCTCGCCATGGCCATGTTGACAGGCTGTCCCATAGGTCCACTGCAACAACATGTTCGCCAAAGGGGTGAAGATCTTCAAGGAGGTGCAGTGCTACTTCCGTGCCGATGCCAGTGAGTGGGAGCCCAGTGCCGTCTCCTCAGTACTGGTGTTGGATGATGTGAACCCCAGCGCCCGCTTTGTCACCGTGCCCCTGCTCCACCGCATGGCCAGCGCCATCAAGTGCCAGTACTACTTTGCTGACGCCTGGATGATGTTCAGCGAGATCACCTTCCAGTCGGGTACCCCACGCTCAAGGAGCCCCATGGGGATCTGACCCTCCTGGGGGAGGGTTCAAGGAGAAAATGGGGCTGTGGGGCACCCCCACCGCCCACCCTCATGCTCTTCTCTTCTCCTTTGCCAGATGCAGCCATGTACAACAACTCTGTGGCCCCCCCCGAGGCGCCTGTGGTCCCCACCACTTATGGTAAGGCATCAAAAAGCATGTTGCCCTGAGCTGGGTGGGGAGATGCTCTGGGGGGCTCTGCCCGGTCTGATGGAGGAAAGGGGCAGGGACTCCCCATGCCCCAGTGTGACTGGCTCTTGCTGTCCCCTTCTCCTGCCAGACCCCACGCTCAAGGTAGACGACAGCAACACACGCATCCTGATTGGGTGCCTGGTGGCGATCATCTTCATCCTGGTGGCCATCATTGTCATCATACTGTGGCGGCAGTTCTGGCAGAAGATGCTGGAGAAGGTGGGCAAGTGCGGGGTGGCTGGTGAGGTGTCCCGGGGCGGTGGGCTCATCCCGGGCAGGTTCTTCTGGGAGTTCAGCACGGGGAAAGCAGACTCCATGCAGGGACTGATGCTCCCTTCCCCTCCTCCGGAAGGTTGTGATTTGCATCCATCTCCCAAGTAAGGGGATTTAGCTGAGCAGGGTGGTGACTTTGGGACGTACCTGCTTGTCCATTCCTCTGTCCTGAAGCTGGGCTGGGGAAGAGGAGCCCAAGGGGGTCTCACTGCATCCCCCAGCTAACCGAGGGCAGTCACAGAGGTGATGAAGCCAAACTCTTCTCCATAGAGACAGACAATAGGAGGGGGACATGAGGACAAACGTTTTCTCCAGGCGAGGGCACCAGAGAGGGGGAGTCGGGGTTGGGCATGGCCACAGTGCCATGGTGGAGAGGAGACCCCGTCCCACTGGTGCTGCAGAGGCCCCTTGTCCCAGCTCTCTCCTCCCTTGCCCCCCTCTCACAGGCATCGCGGAGGATGCTAGATGACGAAATGACCGTCAGCCTCTCCCTGCCCAGTGAATCCAGCATGTTCAACCACAACCACTCCTCATCCTCCAGCGAGCAGGAATCCAGTTCCACCTATGACCGCATATTCCCCCTGGGACCCGACTACCAGGAGCCCTCCCGCCTGATCCGCAAGCTGCCCGAGTTCACCCCAGGGGAGGAGGACATGGGTGAGAGCCAGGACACCCTGCATGCTTAGAGCCATCTACCACGCATTGAGCCTGCTGCAGCCTCCTCTCCCCAGCTTTTGGCCAATCTCCAAACATTTTGGCACAGAGGGGTAGGGGGGAGGTCGCACAAGCTCCCACGCAACCCACTTGGAGGTCACACAAAACCTGTGGCTGAGACCCATCGCCGGTGTCCACTGCCAGGCTGAGCTGTGTCCTCACCACCGTCCTTGGGATGCTCTGGAATCTCTTCCTCGGTGATCCAGAAGTTGGGCACTGATCACTGCTCATCTGGTGCTTGGGGCTGGGTTGGTGCATTTGATGGGGAAAGAGCGGAGCAGCCTGTGATATCTGCAGAAGCCCAGCCATGCTGGGGCAGCATGGGGGTTCTGCAGAGGATGGGGATGGAGAAGCTGGTGGCTGGAGTGCGAGCAAGTGCTGGGGAGCAGAGGGTGCAGGGCAGGACACCCACAGCAGGGCTGGCCCCACTGTCCCCCCCCAGGCTGCAGCGGCCCTGTGAAGCCGTCCCAGGCCAGTGTCCCCGAGGGCGTCCCCCACTACGCTGAGGCCGACATCGTGAACCTGCAGGGTGTGACGGGTGGCAACACCTACTCGGTGCCAGCCCTCACCATGGACCTGCTGTCCGGCAAGGACGTGGCCGTTGAGGAGTTCCCCAGGAAGCTGCTGACCTTCAAGGAGAAGCTGGGGGAAGGCCAGTTTGGGGAGGTGAGTGGGAGCTGGAGCTGCTCTGAGCAGGGCTTGGGCAAGGCTCTTCCCAGTTCGTGAGGGAGCCTGTCAGTTGGCAGAGGTAATGGCTGCCCCTTGCCCCCCTCCAGGTTCATCTCTGTGAAGTTGAGGGGATGGAGAAGTTCACAGGCAAGGACTTTGCCCTGGAAGGCTTGGACATCAGCTCCAATTGCCCTGTGCTGGTGGCTGTGAAGATGCTGCGAGCGGATGCCAACAAGAATGCAAGGTATGGGGTTGGGGGGTGCACACGCCCAGCATTGCCCCCTCCAGGAGAGCCAGGACACTTGGAAAACATCCCCTGCCTCCAGCAGCCAGGTGCTTGGTGCAGCTGTGAGGACCACACATCTGAGCTGTCTGGGGATGCTGGGTTGATTCAGGACTCTCGATCCTTGCTGGTCCTAACCAGCTCCCTAGCGCCCCATCTACCTGCTGAGTTCACCTCACAGTGCGCAGATCAGCCCTGAGCTCCCCCTCATGACCCCCAGTCCCAGGGGAGGGGACCCACGGGTCCCCCACAAGGCTTGGGCGGGTGGGTGGCACACTCGGCCGGTCTGTGCGCACCTCCGTGCTCCTCTGGGTCTGTCTATCCGATCCGTGTGGTTTCTGTTCCGGAAAGGAATGATTTTCTGAAGGAAATCAAGATCATGTCGCGGCTGAAGGACCCCAACATCATCCGGCTGCTGGCAGTGTGCATCACGGACGACCCGCTGTGCATGATCACTGAGTACATGGAGAATGGAGACCTCAACCAGTTCCTGTCCCGCCAGCAGGCAGGCAGCCCCCCCGCCAGCCACGCGCCCACTGTCAGGTAGTGCCACCCGAGATGGGCAGAGGCGGGCAGGGCTGCCTGCTCTAAGCACTCTGCCTGGCTGTGGGGTGCCCCTCTCGGGGCCATGTACCCCCTGGCTGCCATCCTTCCTGGCACCTCAGTCCTCCCTTGTCCCCCCCTGGCAGCTACAGCGACCTGCGGTTCATGGCCACCCAGATTGCCTCTGGCATGAAGTACCTCTCATCCCTCAACTTCGTGCACCGAGACCTGGCCACACGCAACTGCCTGGTGGGGAAGCAGTACACCATCAAGATAGCTGACTTCGGCATGAGCAGGAATCTCTACAGTGGGGATTACTACCGCATCCAGGGGCGGGCAGTGCTCCCCATCCGCTGGATGTCCTGGGAGAGCATCCTGCTGGTATGCGGGGGCTGGGGTCCTCTGACAGACACCGACACAGTCCTGGGGCTACTCACAGCCTCTTTTCGTGGGCTGGGGGGTGCAGAAGGGATGGAGAATTTTCTCCTCCCTGAAGCCCACCTTTGGGATGAAGCATGCAGAAAGCAAGAGTGGTAGCAGGTTTTTGAGGTAGGATGAGGGGACTACAGTGGTCTTTGGTGTCCCAGTGCCCAGCCTTTGAGTGGGCTGCTTGACATTTTCTCCTGGCCATGGTCAGACCGGGAAGAGAGAGCGGGGTTACTTTTTCTTTTTGCAGGGAGCTGGGTCCTTACCAAGTCTCAGCTCTCAGAGCAGTCACTGCAAACCAGACCTGGAGCTTGACAGGCTCTGGTCCCAGGCAGAGATCAGGTCTGTGGGACCAAGCCCCACTCTGGGCCCAGATCTAGAAGCTGAAGCATCCAGAAAGAGTTTTGAACCCTGGGCCCATAGGGCTTATGGAACAGGATGGGGTAATGCCCATGCCTGACCCCAGTCTGCTCCCTCTGGCCAGGGCAAGTTCACGACTGCCAGTGACGTGTGGGCATTCGGTGTGACGCTGTGGGAGACCTTCACACTCTGCCGGGAGCAGCCCTACTCCCAGCTGTCTGACGAGCAGGTCATCGAAAACACTGGCGAGTTTTTCCGGGACCAGGGCAGGCAGGTATGGACGGGATGGGATGGGATGGGATGGGATGGGATGGGATGGGATGGGATGGGATGGGACAGGCAGTGGAGTGCCTGTGACAGTGGCAATCTAGGGAAAGACTTCAAGGTGGCCAGATAGGGAGCTTGGTTATGGGAGAGTTAAGGGACAGGAACTCATCTGGGAAGGAGTCCTGATGAAGGGCCTGGGACGGCAAACCCTGCACTTTGCACAGCCCAGGGCACCACTTGCTCGCTGACCCCGCTCTGCTATTTATCCAGGCTGGGAGATATGAGCAGGTGTCCCCAGCCCCCGTGCTGTGCTGTCTGGGGTCCCCTTGCCCCTGAACACACAGCAGAACAGCCCCCCCCCCCTCCGGTGCATGGAAAAATGGGGCTCTTCAGGAGCAGTTTGCTTTTTGGTTTCCATTGCAGTAACTCTGTTTCTTTGTCATCTTTGCCTTTTGTTTTGAAGACTTACCTTCCCCAGCCTGCACTTTGTCCTGACTCAGTCTATAAGCTAATGCTCAGCTGCTGGAGACGGGACACTAAAGATCGTCCCTCCTTCCAGGACATCCATCGCCTTCTCCAAGAGTCAGCCAGTGAAGAATGAGTCCTTTGCTCCCCCCATCCCAGTCCCCATCCCTCCCCATCCCCAGAGGAGCCCCATACGCAAACCAAAGCCACTTCACTTGGACTTAGCAATAAAACCCGGGCAGCTGGTCTTGTTCTCATTGTACAGTGAAGCCTCAGAAGAAAACCCCAAGGGCAGCAAGGAGACCCATGGCATGGGACGACTCGGACCTCCTGCTCGCTTGCTGGCTCAAGCCTGGTAGCGATGTGGGCTGAGACGAGGGTTATTTATTGATGCAGCATGTTCTTGATGACGATGACTGGGACAGAGCGGCTTCTCTCCCCTGGTCGGACAGGAGGAACGTCAGCTGGACTTTCTTCATGAGGAAGATCCCGGCCTGAGCATGGGGCAGGTGCCTGGGGAAGGGATGCATGCGGGTACATGCCCGCTGGAGCAAGGACTGTCTGGCAGCCACTACCTGCTCGAAGAGGAGCTGGGAGTTGCCACTAGCTCACAGTGGACTGTGCAATTACAGGGCGAAAACAAAAACTCTCTGGATATTTTGAGCTTTGGACATGCTGCATGGAGGGACAGAAAGCCCCATCCCTGCTGGCCAGACCCCAGTTGCATAGGGAGAAGCCTGGTGGCACACCCAGCTCCTCGTCCGGCTGCTGGAGTGAGCAGTGTGCTCAGCCACGGCTGCTCCGTGTCAGCCGGGGAGCAGTGGGCATGCCAGCCCTGGCAAGAGGCCTGCCGGGGGGACCTCCTCTCACTGACCACAGCCACTCGAGAGCTGCTCGACTGCCCATGAAATGCATTTTGGATGCCCCACGGGTGCTGTGTTGCAGCCAGCAGCGGGATGTTAACACCTTTCACCTCCGAGGGGAAATCTCCAGGTCCTCCTCTCCCAGGGTTAACCCACATCTTCACCTGCTGTGAGGAATGCACATAGCAGAGCTTCGACGGCTGCTGCCAGATGCCCAAGCCTGCAATAGCCTGTGGGAATGGAGCACCAGGCGCCCTGGCTCTCCCTGGCCCTCGGGGATCACAGCTCAGCTGAAGTGCCTGGGCTGGACTCTGCTACCCTGAGCATCCCGCAGCAGCCTGGCACCAGTCCGTCCTCCTGGATCAGGCAGCTCCGTGAGCAAACTGCGCAGGTGCCAAAGGCGCGTGCCCCACAGGAGCCCCGGCAGGTTACCTGTCACGCCCCAAAATCAGACCCTTCTGCAGCTGGACAGGAGGAACTTTGTACTTAGAGGGTGCAGGGACCCCTCCATACTTTTGTACGCATTAGTTCAGCACCATCAAGTCACGCGTGGCACAGTTTCCAGTATACTATTGCTAAGGCATGTATATATTCAGTAGATGCACCTATATATAGGGGCAAACCCGCTGAAGAGACACTTGCTACGTGAATCTGGTTGCATGGTTTCCTTGCGGCACTTCAGAAGGCAGCTCGCCTCCTCTGTGGGCACCCCCAGGAGCCCAGCCCATACCCGCCTGCTGGGGGGCTCTGGGGCTGCACTGTATGCCCCGAGATGATGTGTGGGGAGAGCCTGGGGCAGTGCACAGAGGTAACAGCATAAGAGATGGAGGAAGGATGCTCAAGAGACCTGCTGGCTGACCCACGCCAGTTGCCCATCAACTTGGGTGACAGGGAGGGTGCTCTGTGGCTCAGCACCCATGTCAGATGTCCACTGGCAGGGACCGAGGTGGGATAGTGGGCCTGGGAGAGGGGAGTGCAGGGATGGGTGGCTGTGCTCTGCGGAGGGGACGGCTGGTCTCCCTGCGCGTCGTCCCGCTGGCTGCGGCAGAGGATGTCTCTCATCCCTGCTGAGTGCGTAGCCTGTGGCAGCGAGGTGTTCCGTGGCTGAACTGGGAGCAAGGACAGGCTTTGTTCATGCCACATAATTGGTACCTGTCTGCCTCTGCCCTCGGATGCCCCGTCCCTGATCAGGGTGCGTCGTGGCCTCTCCCAGCCCTGCCTCAGCAAGCTGGGAGCTGGGAGCACTGGGCTGCACAGGGGCACGTCTGCCCCATGGGCACCGCAGCTCCCGCCCACCCGAGCCCCTGCGCTCTGTGCCTGGATGCCCCGCACAGGGCATGCACGGTTAAATAGTGTATCAGGGCACCTGGGGGGCACCCCACTGCCTGGGGAGGTGCGGGGGGCTGGTGTGTCCATCCCTGCTCCAGCAGTGACATCGGCTCTGCCAGGAGCAGGGCTGCACCCGAGATCTCCAGCGGGACCTGTGCGCCCAGTCCTCTGCCACGGCAGCACCGGGAAACAGTGACCGGGTGACATTTCTGTTTGGCTGCAAAACGTCCCTCTGTGGCAAAGGAGGCAGCCATGGCTGCCTGCGGAAGGCCGGCCTGCTGCAGCTGCAGGGCACGGGGGGCTTGCCTTGGCCGGGCTGGCAAGGCAGGGAAGGCAAGGCAAGGCAGGGCAAGGCAGGGAAGGCAGGGAAGAGAAGGCAAGGCAGGGCAGGGAAGGCGGATAAGGCAAGGCAGGGCAAGGCAAGGCAAGGCAGGGACGGGAAGGACAGCAGGGAGGACCCAAGTAGCTCGGCGGAGTAGGCGGGGCCCGCCCAGCGGGGGGCGTGACCCGCGGGGTGGTGGTGGTGGTGGTGGGCGTGGCCTAAATCAAGGGGCGTGTCCAAAAGGGGCGTGTCCCGCTTCGCCCCGCCCCCCGCGCTCGGCCCACCATCACGCCACCGGCGGCGCCGTCCCCGCCCCCTTCGCGCGCACCGATTGGCGGGGCCGGCGGGGCGTCACGTGCGGGCAGCGCTTATAGGGCGGGGCCGGGCGGCGGCGGCCCCGTAGCGCGCGATGGAGCGAGTGGTGCTGGTGACCGGGGCCAGTGGGTGAGCGGCGGGGACTGGGCGGGGGAGGAACCCTAACGGGGCGGGACGGGACGGGGCCCGCCGCAGCCCGCCCGCGCTCACCCTGACACCGTACCGTTGCAGCGGCGTGGGGCTGGCGCTGTGCCGGCGGCTGCTGGAGGAGGATGGCCGCATCCACCTCTGCATCGCCTGCCGCAACGTCCAGAAGAGCGAAGCCACGCGAGACCTCATCCTGGCCGCCCACCCCGCCGCGCAGGTCTCTACCGTGGAAGTGGACCTGGGTAACCTGGCTGCCGTCCTGCGCGTCGCCCGGGAGCTCCGCTGCAGGTATCGGATCTCCGCCCCACCGGCCCCCCCCTCCCCGCCCACCCTTCACCCCTCACCCCTGTGCTCCTCTCCACGCAGGTTTCAGCGCCTGGACTTTGTCTACCTCAACGCTGGGATCATGCCCAACCCACACGTGAACTTCAAGGCCCTGTGGCACGGTCTCCTCACCGGGTAAGAGGGGTCGGGGCTGGGGGGTCTGGTCCGTGGCTGGCGGGGAGCACGGGGGTGCTGGCAGCATCATCGTGGCCAAGGCATTCCCTTGTGCCCAGGGCTGAAGGCACTCTTGCCCTTCCCCAGGACGACATGGAGCACATCCCGCTGGGATCCATGGCCTTGCGTGGGGTGGGATTGGCAGTTGGGTGAAGTGTTGAGGTGCTCCGAGGTGCCCTGTGCCACTTCCGATCCCTGGCGTGGGGCTCACTGCATGCTGGGGTAGGGCAAGGGTTCACCCCGAGCCTGGCACTGGGGATTGAGTGAAAAGCACCAGTGTGTTGCTGGAGAGGTGGTTGGCTCATACTGGGTCTCCTTACTGTTGTTTTGGTTCCACTGTAGGTTTTTGTAGCTGTTCTCAGCAGTGCATCATGGTATTTTGTGAAACTAATAGTTGATGCTTCTATAAGCCCCATGGGGATAAACATCGCTATCCTATAAGCACCATGGGGAAGCTGAGCTAGGGAGCAAACTGACTTGTGTCTAGTGCAGTTGTTGGGGTGTTGAACACAGACTGCTTTCCTTACCTGAGTTTGGCATGGCCCTAGGGCTTAGTTACGTGCTGGGGCTTGATTTCATTATCTGGATGTGAAATGGAAGAGCAAGGTTATTTTTTAATGATACGTCACTGTGGCGAAGTGAAGGAAGACATGAGTCTTCTCTGGTCTAGTCAGCATTGAGACACATGGAAATAAAGGGCCTGGGATAATCTGTAAACTTTTCCCTGCCATTTTCTCATGGATTAATGGAGCTCTTGAAGGTGAAACTAGAGAGTCTGTGTGGAGTCTATGAGGTGGGGGCTACTCCTGAAGGAGGGAGCGGTTAGACCCAGCAGTGGTCCTCTCTAACTCCTGTCCTTGGCTTCCAGGAGGCTGCTTCACATGCTGACCACCGCAGAAGGCGTAATGACCCAGACGGACAGGCTTAATGGAGATGGACTGCAGGAGGTGTTTGCTACCAACCTCTTCGGACACTTTATCCTGGTGAGGCTGCGTATGAAGATTGAGCCCTCAGTTGGGTGGTTGATGTGGGTAGGGATGGGTACAGGTGACACGGGTGAATCAGTTCTGTACAGGTTTGGATGCTGATGCAGACTGCAGGCTGGCAGATAAGGAATGATAGGGCAAAGGTCTTGGGCTTTGTTAAAATAGCAATAAATGGTGATAGTTGTTGTTGCAAAGGTTAATATAATCACTCTAGTTAACCAATGGATATAGAGATAAACCATTTGTAGTTCTTTCTGTCCAGGGCGAATACCAAGACTTGGCTATGTTAAATTCTGAGGTGCTCAACTGAGCTGTGTAAGAGAACGGTGGCTGCTTGTAAATGCTCCTGGTGGACCCTGAGCTGAAGTTATACCTGAGCAGCAGCTGCCTCTGGCCAGTCTAGTGAAGATTGGCCAAGGCTAGGAAAGTAGAGATAAACTTGTGGCTTTTAAGAACTGCAAAGCTATACTGCAAGAGTTCAAAATTACTGTGTTAAATAAATTAACGATTATTTCACAGGTTCGTCAACTTGAGTCTCTACTCTGTGGTAATGAAAAGCCCTCACGACTCATCTGGACCTCTTCCAGCAATGCCAGGGAGTCTGCCTTCAGCCTTTCTGACTATCAGCATGCCAAGGGGCAGGAATCATACAGTTCCTCCAAATATGCTACTGACCTGACAAGTGTGGTTCTGAACAGGAAATTTAACGAGCAGGTGATGATGGGGTTTGTATGTCTGAAGAAACCTAATGAGCTCCTACTATTTATAATTATCATTACATTGTTGTTACCTAGTTGCATGCATTCGTAGCAATCTGATATGTTCCTTAGTGCACATGTGAGAGCTAAACATGGCCGAGGTGGTTTGTCACACTAAGATGCATGAGCAACCTGCCGTCCCTGCCACAGGGGATTGCTGGATTTTGTTGACAAGCTGCACTAGTCCAGCAATAGTGATTGCAACCTTTCGAGATACTACAGGAGAAAATGGTTTAGTCCTAGAAGGCTGAGCTCTTATCTCTTGAAGGTAAAGTAGCCTTTGACCTGAGTGGGCTGTAATTTGTCAGATGACTGCTGTTGCTGCTGAGCTGTGCATAGAGTGCAACTTGAGGTAGTGATGTGTTGGGAGGCTGCACCTTTTGTCTTGTGGGCTTGCAACGGGCACAGATTTAACATGGACTTTTCCAATTTGAATCTCTCAAATCGCTGCATCTAATCACTTTCTGGTAACTTTAGAGAGGGGAGCATCTACTCTTAACTAGTCCCTATACTCACCTTCATTTTCTTGCCAAGAAGTACTAGGAGAGAAGGAGAATGATCCATTCTTTAACTGTTGTGTATTTGCACATTGACTTGGTTTCTTCTCTGCAGGGTCTGTATTCCAGTGTTGTTTGTCCTGGTCTTGTTATGTCTAACATGACCTATGGAATTTTGCCAGTTTTTCTGTGGAAGCTGCTAATGCCCATCATGTGGTTGGTAAGTGGATCTTCTGGCTGGTTTTGGGTTGAGGTAGCCCTGCTGTAATATACTTTGCTGCAGGTGATGTGCAGTGTGCTTCTGGCTCCTTGCTACCCATGCTGCTATACAGCTCCTCCTTCTGTTTGGACTGGGCAGGCAGGCCCCTCTGCAAACCTTCCCTTTGGCACCTTGGGGCCCTGATTTCCAAGCTGAGTTTGAAGGTTCAGTGCTGGACAGCACTGTGTGTAGAGCAAGAGTTCAGCCCTTCAGCCATAGCAGTGTTTGTCAAGGCTCCCCTTAGGTTTGCCAGCCTGCTGTGGGCTTGTGAACCCTACCATTTTGGTGGCAGCAAAGCTCAGGAAAAAATTTGACCCCTGTGCTTTGAAATGCTGTTCGTTTCTGTAACAGACTGTATTTTTCAGTGTTGTTCTTTTCATCCCTCTAGAAGGCAGTGTCTCCTGGTCTCTTCTTTCCATCCCTCTGGAAAGCAAAGCCTCCTGCTCTCTTTTTCCTCTTCCCCTGCTTCCCCAAAACTTTCCTTGCCTTTCTTCCTCTGGGCTTCAGCTTTTCAGGTTCACTACAGTTCTGTCCCTGAAGGCTGCGTGCTCTGAGCCTTGATGCTCTTGCTGCAAGATTGGCCTTTCTGCTTAAGCTGCCCCAGCTGGCAGCAGCTGATCCTGATGGATGACATTTCTGGCAGTGGAGAGGCAATACCTTCTCAGTTGTCCTCAACACTGGCAGTATTGCAGATCCTCTCTGCCTCCTGCCGTATGTGCTCTTGAGACTATTCAAGAAGAGGTGCCCGCAAGGCATATGTGTGGCCCATTGCCTCTTGCTTTGGGGGTGAGTGTGGAGTGAGGCTTGCTGATCTGATGGGTGGCTCCAGAAAATAGTTTGTGGTGATAAAGGGATGCTTCAGTCATAGCATGCAGTGTTACCTGCAGTCAGCTTTGAGAAGCATTTCTACCTCTAGTAGATTGTCTGGTGTGGCTGGGCTGCGGAGGGCTTGCTGAAGAAATCTTGGGCCACCATACAGGTTCTGTCATGTCCTTCTTTTTCCATTCAGATCCGTTTTTTTGCCAAGACTTATACACTGACACCGTATAATGGAGCAGAAGCTCATGTAAGTAGTTCACAACTCGATTTTAATATTTGTACCTTCTGGGTAGCCCAACCAGGGTCTGCTAGCTTGAACACAGAGCCTCTCAGCAATGCTGGTGGGTGGGTGCTGTATTTCACCCCTGAATAGCATACAGCAGTGAGTGCTGGGGGACCAGCTGTGACCAGCACTGATCCGCCAGGTGATGCTTTATGACCTTCATCAGGTACCTGTAAAATAAATTACTTTGGAAAAAACACTGTTTCTTCCATCTCGGTCAGGGAGAATGCTGCTCTTCCTGTTGGCAGCCACAGGCATGCAGGCCCAGGGGACGGAGGTGGGTAATGCATGGCACAGGGGATGTGGGTACTGCAGGACAGAGTGTGCCTCAAGCACAGTAGTGAGCAAGTTTAACCATGTTGAACTGCTTTAGTGGTTTAGCACAGGGACATAATCATGGTTCAATGTTGGCTCAGGTAGGTCACAGGTGAGGGAAACCAGCTCAGAACTTCTTCTCTAGATATCAGGTCTTCCCCTGCTTTGTGAAAGCACCCATGGTGTGTTCTCCTGTGTGCACTGGCAGCTGGGTCCTTGACTGCAGGCTTGGCTGGGACAGTGTGCGCTAGACTCCTACACGTTTGTGCTGTTCTTCCTAGGTGTGGCTGTTCAAACAGAAGCCAGAGTACTTGGATGCACTTGTCAAATACCACAGCTGTACTTCTGGCCTGGGGAAGAACTATGTGGAGCCCAGAAAGGTAAATGGAGCAGCAGCCTTCTGCTGCAGGGATTTTGGCTAGGGGGCCTGCCATCTGCTTTGCATGGAAGGCTCCGTGCCAAGGGTGTCCTGTGGCTGGAGTGGAAACAAGATGCGTGTTGAGTGCTGAGCAGCAAGGAGGAATGTGGGATTATCTGCAAGGCTTCCTAGAGTAACTCCTGGCTCAGGCTGGAGTCTGGAAGACAGTGGAGATGATGGTTAGAACAGGATGAGTGTGTAATGATGCTTCCCCAAAATATGTTCTGGCTTGTGCCCTGGTGATAGATACCTGTAGTTGCCTCTCTGTCAATGTAGAAGCTCTGGAGATGCACTTTGGCTATCTCCAGAGCTGCCCTCAGTATCTGTGCTGGCTGCCACCAAGGTGGTAGTCTCACAGTGCTGTTTCTGTTGTCTTGCAGATGGATGTGGATGAAGAAACTGCTGAGGAATTTTACCAAAAGCTGTTGGAACTGGAGAAGCAGACTCTAGAGAGATACAGTGATCTCCTAGATTAAGTAAAGCCGGTCTCAGTGGGACAATCTCGTATGGGTAACATGGGCTTTCTTCATTCTGGTGCTACCTGTGACTATGTGCCATTCTGCAGGCACATGGCTTCAGACCCCATCTTCCTTCTCAACAGAAGATTTCTGAAAATGGAAGTGTGAAAACTGAAGAGAAATACTCAGTCTTTTTGGTATGGGATTTTTTTCTGGCATAAAACTGGAGACCTAGAGTAGGTGGAGACTGTCTTAACACAGCTGCAAAGCAGTGTCTTGCAAAAGCATGACTGAACTGTGCATAGTTCAGGAACAGCCTCGAAATGTGGTTTAAATCTGGCTTAGTACAGGAAAGGCAACAGTCTGGGGTGCTGCCCTGCGCCTTGGCTCTACCTGTCTTTCTAGATGGCTTGAACACATTACCTGTGGCTGATCCTGAAGTACTTGAAGGCTCATCTTCAGAAGAGCTGCTCTTACACTTGTACACCAAAGGTGAGGCTGGCTTTTCAGACATGTTCAACAAGATTGAACACTTCCAAGACTGGAAGTCAGGCTCTGCACAGCACCTGAAGCCAAGCTCCTGAAGAGCTGGCCTGAGAATTGCACCCCTTGCCTCAGCTGGGAGGACAGATGCCTTGCTGTCCACTGGGTCTGGGGCCATAAAGGTTCTAACCACAACTGGCTGGAAGGACTGAAGCTGTTGATGTTAATGTGGGCTCAGGACTAGTCTGCTCTGTTTGTAATAAGAGTGAAAGGTTACCATGTTATTTTATCTATTTAACTCTCTTTTTATATAAATCTACTGTACCACGTATTCTTCCTGTTGTCTATTTGGGGGAGCTTCACCAAGTACCCAGTGTACTTCAAATGCTGCAATAAATAAATGACTGGAACTGACTTGTCCTTGCTGCAGTGGTGTTTTTACTCCAATAGCTGGCTGCTTTTGACTTGGAGGGCTGGAAGGGAGGTTGGTTTGTTGCCTTGCACAATAAGCCCATGCATACCTGGGAAGTGTGGGGTCTCTTCTCTCCTGCCACAGGAAAGCTGTTAACTACCTTTTTGGGCTTACTTCTCTTGTTCCTTCTAGTTAATGAAAGACATGAGTGACTTCTGAAGATTTCAGTGTGGTTTTGTGTGAGCACCTGTGGGGTGTCTGAGACTATTTCCCAGCCTTAAGCACTTGGGAGATGCAGATGTCTCTGGTGCTTGCTCACCCTGATGTGTCACATAATTACTGACTTAATGCTCCCTAGTAAGGCGCTTCCCTGGGGCCTGACAGAGGCCAGGTGAGGTTAGGAGGGAGGCTGTGCTGCTCAGCCCTGCGCCACCCTGGCAGCGGCAGAGACTCCCTGAGCTCTGCAGGTGTGGCTGCCCAGGCTGGTGCATCCTGTGCTGGGGGGCCTACAAGGAGGGTTGGATTGGCAAGGAAGGAAAGCTTTTCAGTAGGGAACTGCAGAAGCACAGAGCTGGCATCCGGGAGAACCCAGACTCTGCAGAGGCTCTTTACTGAGTTGGCTTGTAAGGATACAGGCTTAAAGAATCTTGCTTTTTTTCCCATCTTTTTCACCCCCCATTGTTTTTGAGCATCTTTGCAAAGTAGAGGGGTGCTGCCAGCATAGTGGTGTCTGCAGTAGATAAAAATAGCTCTGTCTTGAGTTTGGGCTGAGCAGAGGGGTGCTCCTGTGTGAATACCTGAGCTACCAGTACCAGTGTGGGTAGGAACATACTGTACTCTTCTGGCCTGACTTTGGGATGCAGTGAGGAGTTGGCCATTGTGGACTGGTGCTTTCCTTGGCTGTGGCTGTACCTCTTCAGAGTTGTGAAGCGATTGAGGTGTGCTTATGTGGACCTTTATTTAAATGCAATAAAGTCTGCCCCAGCACCAGATCTGGGTGCCGTGGCTTTGTTCAGCTGCGTCCTGAAATCCCCTGGGGCCAGAGCCCTGCCCTTTCTGGTGCTGTTTCTTCTCCACAGAGAAAGAGTCAGTGGCTGTCTGTCTCTTCAACTTGGTGTACTTGATCCCCACAGCATCCTATAGCAGTGTTTGGCTCCTTGTTCTGGAGAGTAATTAAGGATGTCTTCTTGATTGGTTTTTAGATGAGCATCTTGAACTTTGCTGTGTTTCTGCCCTGGGCTGTAGTGGGTATCATTCACACCCTCCACCTTTAGGATTCCCCACCTACCCCAAAGCGAGAGGCCCTCAGTCATTCCTTATCCCTGCTCTGACTGGCAAATGCTACTCAAAACAGTCTGACACAATGCTTCATGAAATGAGTGCAATTTACTGGGGGATGGGAAGGACAGGGCTCTTAAGCTGAACTGATCATCTGTATTGTTCTGTACTAGCTGCATGCTGGCACTGTAGATGTGACAGTCCAAGGACTTGAATGCAGTAAGGTCTGGAGGTGCTAGAGGAGATATAGCTTTGAATAAGCTAGTACAGTTAGGAAAAATAAATGCTTTCTGATATGCAAGGGTTTTTTTAAAGCCTGGAATAAAGTGACATCTAGAGCGGGCAGAGATTGGTGACCATAGGTAGGACCTTAGGTTTTTTTTCTTCAAGTGTGTGCTTGTGGGCTCAAGGTGTGCAGTTATCAGGGGAAATTATGCCTGATGGGATGGGGTGAGTGCTTTTAGCCTGCGGAGCATGCAGAGGCTGGTGAGGGGAGAGGAGGTATGATATACCACCACCAGCCATCAAGTTATCCATGACGTTGGTGTCAGGCAGAGCTATGAATGGGTTTGTGGGCTCATCTTAGAAGCACTTTATAGTCCTCCCTTGAGAATTTGGGGTTCTAGGTTAGAGAAAAAGTGTGTTTCTGTCCTGTTGTGTCTGAGCTCAGCCTGCTGCGTGGTTTAGTTTCACCTGCTTAGTTGCTGTGAAGGCAGGTAGTGCACTGTGTGTATGTTACATCCTGGGAGATACAAGTGTGGGATTCAGGAGTTGTGGGGGATCTGCTACGGCTTGTGGTTGGGGTGGATGCAAAGTGTTCTCTGGAGATCTCTAGCTCAGCTTCCTGCTTGAAGAGAGTTACACGAAGAAGGAACAGAAGGTGCTAAAGCACAATCTGTGTCCTGGAGAGATGGGACAGCCTGGAAAGACAGGGTAAAACTTGTGGTTTCCCATGAGTTTGATGCTGCGTGGAGCTGGCGATGCACAATCAGCCCAGGTGTCTCCAGAAGACTGCTCTTCAGTTGGATGAGGTGCTCTAGTGTCCTACAGCACTTGTCACAGGACCCCACTGTTCTATAAGGGTTTTTCCCTGCTTTTGTGACCCCAGACATCATTGTCCATGCCCTTCTGTGGCAGAAAACTTGACCGTGCTCAACCCCGCCTTCTGCTCTTCTCCTCTGTGTTGTGATGTCTTTGCATCCAAAGCATGGGACTGTTCTGTGGGATGGGAACTGTAATCACCTCTCAGGTTTCATACTTCATCCTGAAAGCACAGGTAGGACCTGGTGCCTTGAAATGGAGACTGCCCAAAGGGCAGGGAGTGGCTCAGTTGTTTGTTACCCTCTGTGAACTTTGCCTGGTGAATCCAGCCCAAGGGGTGCTGTGCCACCGGTTTAGCTGCCCACCACCCAGGTGGCTGTGAGCAGAGCAGGGCAGGGAGAGGGATGGCTCCTCGTGCTCTGCTCTTGGCTAACAGATGCTTATGCATGGAGCTTAATCCCCCACCTAATCCCTTTCAGAAAGCAGGCACATCCAGGCATGAAAGCAGTAATGGAGAAACAACAACTGGGTCAAGGAGAGCAGGCAGGTACATGCATCCATCAGCCTCTTCCCAATGCGCTCCTGTCCCCTCATCTTTGCTTGCTAAGGTAGCAGAGACACCACTGATGCCATTGCATGAGTTTGGTGCCTCCACTGAGGTCATGCACGTGAGGTTGTCAGGCCCTTTGTTCAATGAAAACAGGTCCTGCCTGGAGCATCGGGCCTCGTGGCAGAGCTGGGGGTGACGCAGGGTGGTGAGAAATGCCAGGCGTGGGATGGGGGAAGAGCCGGTAGCAGCAGTTGTGAGTCAGTGCTAAGACAGGAGCTTTCTGTTTGCTATCCTCGGATATGGAGCTTTCCAGAAATGCTCTAGGGCAGGTCTTGAGTGTGAAAACTCATTGCGGTTGCTCTGACATCCTGTGCAATCAGGCTGTGCGATCTAATATCTAATCATCATGCCTCGTCCCGAGTCAGCCGTTTCTTATCTTCATGGGCAAACACATTGCCTTGCTCCAAACAGAGTCTAAGTCCTCCATTGCTTTACAACTCAGCTGGCTCTCAGCTGTGTAGAGCACCAATAAGAGGAACATGGGTAGGAACTGCAGCCCAAGCCATGGCCAAGGGAGGAGAAAGCTTGAGTTCTGTGTGGCAGGGCTGAAATCCCTGTGTCTGGGTGACCTTTGCCTCTCCAGGAGAAGGCAATGGAATTAAAGGAAACAAGGACCAGCGTGTGCCTCTGTAAATATGCGATACAGCTGGCTTGTGTGAAAACATCCAGGGTTAGCCTTTGAATGGCAGCTTTGATGTTGAAAGTGCTTGGAGGGGAGCTGCCCAGAGGGGCTGGGAGGAGAGGAGAGACATAGCTCTGAAGAGCTGGGTGAGAAATGGGGAGCAGAAACCCTCTGGGAGTGTTGCAGGAGCATGACAGGTCTGTCTGGCAGGGAAGAGCCAAAGAGGATGTGGATCCGGGTGGGTTTCGCTGAAAATGGGCAAGTTGTAGAGCTCCAGGAAGTTTTTGGCTGGGAGGGAGCTCTCACACCTCCAGCCAGCCCTGCTCTGAGCAAGGATAGCCACAAGACTGGAACAGGCAGCTCAGGGATGTGTCCAGGTGACTTCTGAAATCTCCAGGGATGAAGACCCCACAGCCCCACCAGACTCTGTCCTGGGACTGCTCACACATACCACCCTGCTTTGCAGCTTCCCAAGGGAGAGTAAGGCTGATTTGCTTGAAGGGTGAGATGTTGAAGGCTAAGGTCAGACATGTGCCACGTGGCCAAGGAAATGTGAAAGCCCAAAGAGAGCCAAGGCTTGCCTGCAGGGTCAAGGAGGCTTTTCAGCGTTGCTTTGCAAAATGCGGAGCTGTGCCCAAAGAAGAAACCTTGAAGGGGAACTGGTGGATGAGTTCGGGAAGAAGATGAGGAGGAAGAATCAGAATGAGTAGTAAATTCTGTGCTGTAATTAAAATTTTTTGCGTTGGTGCTTAGTGAGAGGAGCCTGGGAAGGCTGCCCTGCTAGAAACCCTCTTGCAGATGCAAGGATTTGTACCAAACCAAAGTGCTAGCAGGGGAGACTACAGGGCAGGCAGATGAATGACCAGGGCTGGATGACATTCATAGAATGGTTTGGGTTGGAAGGGACCTTAAAGCTCATCTAGTCCCAGTGCCCCTGCCATGGGCAGGGACACCTTCCACTAGACCAGGTTGCTCAAAGCCTCATCCAACCCAAGGCCAGGGAGGGGGCATCTTGAGACAAAGTAGCTGAACTGATTGCTGTGCATTCATTTCTTCCTTAAAACTATCTTTAAGACAGCAAACAGAAGGTGGCTGGATACCCAGTCTGGGGTCAAGCTGTGCAAGGTCTTGCTGTGAGGCAGCGCAGATGCTAAACACTTATGTAGGATTCTCTTTCTCGAAAGAGAAGCTACTAAAGACAAAGATGACCTCAGGGTGCACCAGGGAGGCACGGCTTCAGTCTTGCCCTACTCTTTTGTTTTTGTCTGCCTCAGCAGAAGCTTTGGTCGGTTCAGTTTTGTTCGGTGTACGTCTGCCTGTGGGAGTCATGTCCCCCGGAAGAATCTGTGTCTGCTCCTCCAGGGCTGTGATGGTGGGAGGCAGGTGGGAGTCCGGCAAGGGCATTCAGGGCCCCCTCCAGGGCTGTCTGCACAGAGAGAGCCCCTGTAACCCTACTTTGGTACCACAGCACTCAGACGGTGCAAAGTGCCACCCCCAGCTGAGCATTGCAGACTGAGCACAGCCCCATCTTCAAGTCTCTTGACTTCAGGGGTGGGGGCATCTAACCAGTCTCTACAAGTCGCTGTGTGGGACAGGGCTGAGAGGACAGCCATGCTTTTGAGCATTATTCAGCTCTGGAGACCTAGGCATGCTTGCCCACAGCTCAGGTATGCCTGAGGTTCACCTCTGAAGTAGCTCCATGAGTCACTGTTGCCCGCACCTCTCTGGGAAGCACAAGACCAATGCAGAAATATCTCGCGTTCTTGTCATCTGAATAGATGGTGGCTCACCCATCATGAGCCAGCAAAAGCCAGACCTGCTGAGATGGTTTGGATCAGTACTTCCCAAGCAGTGGTGCGTGGAGGCTGCAGGGATGCTGCTCTGCACCTGCCAGCCCTTCAGAGCCCAGGGACATGTGCTGCGTGGCCTCCAGGCACCTGTGATTTATTAATGGCCTTAAAATGCAGTAACACCACTCAGGAGTTGAGGAGATCCTCACACTACCTACCCACACTCCCCACTTGTCAGCAGCTGCCACAGCTTGGGGGTCAGGAGAGCTGCATCACATCCCTGCCTTGAATTTCCTGAATACCTTTCAGCAGGTCATGGCTTCCTTGGCTTTAGGCAGCTCTTCCTTGGCTTTAGTCAGGCTCTTCCTGCTGTGCCCAGCAGCTCCTCAGCCAGCTCATGATAGGCATTCTTGTCTGGAGAGGGATGTATTGTCACCTGGGTCTGGGCTGCATGAATGGAAGCAGGCAGAACATGCTGGGGAGGACCTCTTGGGTCCAAGTGATAGCAGGGGTGTTGGAGAACAGAAAGGGTTGGAGGCCAGCTGTGAGGATGGCTCCATCTCTGGGCTAGCTGCCAGGCAGTGGCAAAGATTGAGGTCAGTGATGTTAGGGAGAGGAGGCCATAGCATGTACTTTGCCTCGTGTTTAGGCTGGAAGGGAACAACAGCTCTAAGGTCACAGAAGTTGGATTGGAGGGGGAAATTGGCAGTTTGGGCATTTCTCTGTATACAGGCAGGTGGTCGTGTCTCCAGGTGTTTTATTATAGGCTCACTGGAATGCTTGATGATGGGCTTCTGGAGGTCCCATGTTGAGGATGTCCCTCTTGGAGCAGGACTAGCACGAGCACTAGTAATCTGCCTCTCTGTTCCCTGCAGGGCCCCATGGTGCTGGTCATGTCCTTGGGTTCTCCTGCTCTCCTTTCATGCCCTGAGTCACGAGGCTTTTGGATCCAGGGATCTTATGTGCTGGCCTTGCAGTTCACACCTGAGTTAAGAGGTCCATCCTCGTGCCCAAACACCTCCCGTAGGGTGAGCTCTCTCCAAGGGGGAAGATGTGCCAGGGTAGTGTAGCCCCTGGGGTGCTTGGCCATGGGGACATCCACGGTGGAGCTCCCTGTTCTGCATGGGGTGGGTGTGGTGGCAGCTGTCCTGTCACATAGTGGGCCTTTTAAGGACCCCTCTGCCATTTGCAGTGGGATCAGCAGTCAACAGAGGTCCCACTGGCTGGGGTGGGACCTGGTCAGTCACACAAGCAGCACCCAGTTTGGCTCCTGCAGCGGACACTGGGACTGAACTTTTGCCTTTCTGAAATCCAGCCCTGGGACTGGTGAACCACCTGGCAGCATGCCAACCTGTCAGGCAGCTCTTGCCGGATGCAAGAGAGCTGCCTAAGTCCCGTGAGCACCAGCAGCTTCCTCCCATCCACATGATGATGGCCCTCGGCATTTCCTTCACCAACAAGGCCCTGGGCAGTTTGGTGGCTCCTGCCAGGGCTGCTAGGGTCCTGGGCATGGTCTTTAATGAGAAGGGACGGTGAGGGCGGGACATCTTGGTCACTCCTTGGTTGCTATTGCAGGCTGAGAGCTGGGGCCAGCCCCTGCTCTCCTCTCTTTACCCAAACTCGAGGACAATGCTGTTGGGGCATAGAGCAGTAGTGTTGGAAAGGATATAGGGGAGAAGGGTGAACACACAGTCAAAGCGCTGGGAGTAGAAGCTGGTGGGATGGAAGCATCTTCCCAAATGTGCCTTGGGTCCCCCACGAGCCCACAGGATCCAGAGTGACGTGTGGGCACCAACCGCGGTAGAGCAAGCTGCTGTTGTTATCCCAGGGCAAACAGGGAGTGTGTTAGGACAGGTTCGATACTGGGGCTAGTTCCATCCCCACATGTCCCGCCAGAGATACCTCACTGGCAGGTGCTGCTGGCATGTGGTGGCTGTGTTCTGGAGAGACCTGCCCTAGCACATCCACCCTACCTGTTCAATCACCTTCCCTGAATGCTGAAGATCAGGCTGATACTCACTGCTCACTGCCTGTCTAGCTGAGCTTCGTAATTAGTTACAACAGGACCTGCCAACACTCCCTGTGACCCAGACCGCTGCAGGGAGAGGTCATGTTTTTATCAGCCCTTGCTAATCCCCATTTTATCCCCACCTTTTCCTCTTGACTGTGCCCACATTTCCCTCTCTGATGTGCTCAGTAGTGACATGATTGCTGCAGGACAAAGGCCAGCCTTTGCTGTGTTTAGCAGAGCACCGGTATGTGAGCTGTGGGGCCAACCACAGTGTCCTGGAAACCACGAAAGCGCTGCTTGGAGGAGGACCAGCAGTCCATCCTGGACCTTACCCATGCTTGCTTTGCCAACATTGCCAAACACCAACAACCAGCAGCTTCTGCAGGGGCTGGCTGGGGTGTGCAAACTCTGCCCAAGTTTTCCTGCACAGCCCAGGTCCCTTGACCTCTCAGGTCCACAGTTCATCTCAGGAGAGAGCAGCACAGAGTATTAATGAGAGGGACATCCCAAGGCAGGTGCCAGAGCGCCTGGAAGTTGTACAGGAGAGCCAGGTTGGTTTCCCTGGAGCCAAAAGGACTGAAGGCAAGCAGTCCTCAGAGATTCCCTTTTGACCAAGTTGGAGGTTTTTCCCAGAAAATTCTAGTGGGATTTTTGGTCTGGGAGACTGAAACAGGTTTAGCTTCCATGCTTTGCCCAGGTGTGAGCAGTACTGTGGCCCCTCCAAGCCCCTTCTTGTCTCGGGCCTCTGCCTTTGCAGGGCTGCTCTGAGGGCGGCTGGCTCAGAGCAGAGGCAGGGGTGCCAGGGAGGGGGCCATGGGGAGGTTGGAAGGTGTGAGTGCAAGGTGCTATAGTCACAGCTCTGCGGAGAGATTGCTGTCCTTCTGCCCTAGCTTGTTAAATCATGGCTTTTGTCTAAAAACATTCATTTTGTGTTTTCAGCTGAAAGTTCATCTCTAGAAGTGCTGCTTTTTGTGACCGTGCCAGGTTTCAGTGACAGCTTGTGCGATGCACACGGGCGCAGACGGGTGCTCGTGCAGCCTCCATGCGAAGGGTGGTGTGAGCACACATGTATGGCACCTGGGGATGCTGCTGCGATGAATCCACTGTGCATCCCTTCCCATCGCAGCCTCCCACCAAAGGGTGGGATGTGCAGGCATAAGAGGAGCAGGGGGGGACATGCTGATCCTCCTGAAATAGCCCAGAAGCCGAGGGGCAGCTCATACATCCGCGCGTGTCTGGGTACGGATGGAGCAGCCCCGGCAGTGTGTGGGTGTGCTGGAAGCACGCTGATGCGGCAGGGCATTGGCATGGGCTACGTGACATCAAAACCCAAGGGCAGACTTGCACAGCCCCACGCAGCAGAGAGGGCACGTTGTGCTGCTGTGATGTGCGTGCTCAAGGGGATTTATATTTTGAAACACAGCAAAGTGGAACCTCGCCTTGAACACAGGGGCTTGGCCAGGTGTAATTACAGTGTGCAGTGGGGACGGGTACAAACAGCTGAGATCTCAGGGAGGCAGGATGTGTATAGCTGCATCCCTGCACCAGGGAAGAAGACATTGCGCATGAGCTGGGGGTCAGGGGGATAGACATTCCCCTCTATTACCCTCTGGCTTTTTTTGGTCATCTTTCATGCTGTTCAAAGCTGGGCTCCTAGCTAGCCCTGTTTTCTCGGCCATGCCATGCATGGGGTAACCATAGGGCAGGGTTTCCCATGGATGAAGAGTAAGGTTGCAGGGTCTCTGAGGCTGACGTGGGAGCTGTGCTGCCTGCACCCCGTGGGTACCAACGCCAGCACAGGACAGGCATGCACGGCATGCAGGAAACCCCAGGCAGGTCCCAAAAGTCTCTGACACTGATGGGGAGCTGCCAGGCCCCAGGGTCTGGTGCTGCTTGGTGAACGGGAATAGGAAGCCATGAATTTCAGCATAATATGATTACAAGGCACAACTTGTATGAAATCCCACTTTTCTCATACTACAGCAACCTGTCTTGAGCTTTATACTCAGTGCCTATGCAGCTCAGGTTGGTGCAAGTTCTCCTAAACCCAGCTTTAACCTGCTCTCATAAGCTCTTACCAGGTCAAACAGACCAGCCTAGGAAGCCTGGGGCCCACCTCAGCCAGCTAGCCCATCTGACACAGTGCAACTCTACTGGCCTGCTCCTGGTTTTAAAAACCACTCTTTTAAAATGTTATTATTATTATTATTATTTTTAAAGTGTATTTTTAAATATGTCTCTATTTTGGCTTGGACAGACCTCCTCTGTCTGCCCAGGGCTTGCTGAAGGAGGAATGCTGAAAGGTCAGGCTTGACGCAGTCGTGCCTCCACAGGTGACATGGTTTGGACAGCCTCAGAAAGGCATGTGCCTGTTCATCCAGGTCTCATTTAACTGACAGGCATAAACACAAGTGTCCCTACTGAGGTCATTAGGGAAACTGCTCAAATTGCTGTGCAACTCAGGGTCATATCATGAGCTTTCCTATCATCTAGTCCATTTGCTCCGTAAGATGGATTTCCTCCTCAGAGGATGGAGGTAGGAGGGAGTTTGACCCTGGGCACCTGCAGCAAAGCTGCGTGGTGGAGGTGATGCACGAGGGACTGTCACCGCTTGCTGTACCCCCTCGCCAGGCTGCGTGGCCTCCTGACATCCACTCATGTGCTGTCCCCAGGTGAGTGGCATCTGTTGGGTCCACCTCTCACTTCAGATGCTCAGATATCTCTCTGCTGGCCCTTGGCAGCTACAGAAGCATTGCCTTTGTGAGCCCCTGGCTGCTGTTGGCAGCAGGCACTGAGCTGTAGAGCCCAGGGACGTGATGGCATATTCCACCAGCCTCTTTCTATACGTGACTTCTGGAAGGCACAGCTGGACTAGCTTATAGCGCCTTGCAAAATCCAGCATGGGAATGCTAACAAGGGGACCTGCCTCCTGCAACTTCGGTGTCTCAACAGGATGTGGTGCTGGCACCCGAGGCCACGGGACCAGAAGTCACAGGAGCCACAGGGAGGTGCTGAGAAGAGCCACAGCATGTACCAGGAGTGTGCAAGGATCTGTCACAGCCTCTAGCTTCCCTTGCTCACCTCCGGGCCAGACAGCATCCCACCGGGGATGCCAGGTATCTCAGCATTTGGCCCTAAATTAGCTGGGGTGTGTCCTTCCCACTCACACACACACACACACACACACACACTCCCCTCCACTGATACAAGACTGGCAGGAGGGGCTGACACACGAGGATCGAGTTGCCATCCAGAGCCAGGCTGGAGGACAGGGCTGACAGGGAGGGACCTCAGACGGTTAACACAGGGGAGTGCAAAGTCCTGCACCGGGGGAGGGACAACCCCGTATGCCAGGACACGCTGCGGGCCACCCAGCTGGAAAGCAGCTCGGCAGAAAAGGCCCTGAGGGTGCTGGTGGACGCTGAACATGAGCCAGCAACTGCTTTTGCAGCAACGGTGGCGAATGGTGTCCTGGGGTCATTAGGGGCAGCACTGCCAGGAGGTGGAGGGAGGGGATCCTTCCCCTCTGCTCAGCGCTGGTGAGGCCACACCCGGAGTGCTGTGGCCAGTTCTGGGCTGTCCACAACCAGAGAGACATGGGCATACTGGGAGAGTCCAGCGGAGGGCCACTAAGACGAGGAAGGGACTGGAGCACCTCTCCTGCCAGGAAAGGCTGAGCGAGCTGGGGCCGTTCAGCCCGGAGAAGGCTCGGGGGCGGGGGGGGGTGTCTCGGGCAGGCCAGCGCTGGCTCTCTGCCCCCGGTATGAAGCATTTTAATTGCAAAGAATTTTAACGAGTGACAGCCCCAAGCACTCCGGTTTGGCTCAGCCGGGCCGTGCGTGGGGCTGCGGAGCCACGTGGTGGTGCTGCGCGCCCGCGGAGCGGGACTGCGGCCGGCGGCGGGCAGGGAGCGGCGGCGGCGGCAGCGCTGCGGAGGGTCCTGCCCGGGGACCCCCCGGCGTCCTGCCCGGGGTCACCCGCCCCGGGCACGGAGCATCCCCCGGGGAGCGGGTGCCCGGGCGAGGGGAGCACTCGGCCGCCCCGGAGCTGAGGGTGGCAGCGGTTGTCCTCAAAGGGCACGACTGCCGCTGCGTGCGCTGCCTGCCCCGGTCCTGCCGAGCTCGGCAGCCTCTACAATCAAACTGAAGGGCTCCCTAGACCTGGCATCGTAGTCGTGGCCTGACCTGACCCGTAATGTCACAGTCTCCCGCTGCCAGCGCCTCTCACAGAGCCCTGCCCAGGCCTCACGGGGCCCAGAGCAGCACAAGGAGGTGGAAGGCGCACAAGGAGCCGGGGGGGGTGGGGGGGGTACGGACATGACGGGTTTTTTGCATCCACAGCTCCAGGGACAGAGATGCTCTGTTGCCTGTCTAGATTCCCTTTTTGCCAGACCCAGGGAGGTTTTCACTTGGGTCACTTGAAGAGCATCGTCCACCTGCTTCCTTGGGCAGCCCCGGCTTTGCACGAGACCAGTCACACAGGATGGGGTCAGGCGTGGGGACATGGGGCCCTCACGCTCAGGCCAGGGTCTGGGCCAGCTTTCTTCAGCAATACAGAAAAAACAGGGCCACACTTGCTTGCTCCGCCGTTCTCCTCTGTCTGTGGGTTTGTCTTGTTTTTTTCTTGAAGGGGGAATGTTCAGACTTCAGAGGTGACCGCAGTGAACCCAAAGTGCCTGTTGCTGTCTTCTCTTGCCCCCAAAGGACAGGCTTAAACTTGTCTTTAACCCAAGCTAAACACCACCCGAAAGGCTTTCTTCCCCTTACAAAGAAAAGAAATCAACGCAGGATGTCAGTAATATGTGAAATCCTTCCTTTTCGTTTTGAAATACTGTGGTTGATTTGTTTTCCTTTTTCTTCCAGCCTTTGAAAGCGACTGTTAGGAAAAGGCTTAAAAAGTTTTAGGTGCTACTTGCTGTGGGTCCTCTCGAGGCTGCTCCCAGCTGCCGGCCCTGACGGTGACACGTCTGCTTGGGGGTCCAGCGCTCTGAGGCAGCTGAGGTCTCCTGGCGGCCCCGCAGGACGTGAGCTGGGGCTCCAAAAGCCCCGGCCTCTCAGCCTCAGGGCACTCTGTGCTGACAGATGGAGTAGCTGCCCCGGGGGAAGCTCAGCTGTTGTCAGCACCGAGCGAGCGGTGGAAATGGAAGGGAAAAGGATCTGGTGCCTGAGTGACATTTTATCCTGGAGAGAGGCTGGTGGGGGGGAAGCTTTAGAAATGCCTTTCCCCTCCTACTGCTCTCCAGTTGCCCAAAGCTCGGCTGTCCTTGTCCTCCCATCCCCCTGGTGCTCTGTTGTGCTCGGCCCTGCTGCAGGGACCCGTGCATCCCTGCCCCCTTCTCCACAAGCTTTGCTTCCCAGGGAGGCCAGAGGAGAGGGGGGCACGGTGCCACACCACACGAAGCCTGCGGTCCTGGCCCTGGAGTCAGCAGCTTCTGCTGTTCCCCATGCCACAGCCGCTTCCTCTCTCACACGAGATGTTTTCTTTGTGTCTGGCAGCTCCAACCCTGCAGTCTGTCCCTGGGCGAGAGCAATGGGAGGTGAGAGCCGGAGTTCCCCTGGAGAGGTCTCGCATCCCAGGGCTGCAGACACCAGGTTTGGGGTGGTTTTGGGACACATGTGCATTAAGTACTGGGGGTGCTTCACCAGTGCTCAGCCTTGTTTCAGCCAGAGCTTCACATGGCCTCTCGTGTCACCCGCTGTGCCTGTGGCTTCTTCCTCTGACTCGTGGGCAGGTTTCAAGGCAAATGCAAGCCCGTGCGCTCCCTGGGGCGTAGTGTTGGCATGTGTTTCATTGCCATCATTCCATTTATGAGGGAATCTCAGCTTTCACCACGAATTAGCGAGGCCCAGACACCATCACCTCAGCGCAGACACCAACCCAGCAGAGGATGCTGCGCTTGTGCTTTCCCCGGGAACAGTACGTTCCCTTTGGCAGGGGGCACAGCAGGATACGGGACTGCCAGAGCGCAGTCGCTTCCCGACGGCTCAGCCTAAATTTCAGTAAGCACACGGAGATCGGCAGGTGTGGCCAGGAGCCTGCCTTCGAAACGTGAACTGCTTGTGCGACCCCAGCGCACGCAGTGTCACCGGAGAGCCGCAGGTGTGGTGTACCGGGCCGTGCCATCAGGATGGCGTCTCCGTGACCCAAAGCACACGGAGGATGAGAGCCGAGCTGTTACCGGAGATGGCAAAGGAGCCGGGCAGGCTGTGAGGATGACTTTCCGTCCCCCACCCGCTGCCTGGCAAACCCCGGGGGTGGGATGCGCAGGTTTGCCTGGCGCAGACAGGCAGTGCGGGCGTTTTGGGAAGGTGGGTTGCAGCCCTCCGGAGAAGCCCCACGCGTGGGAGCTCACCGCAACCTGCTTCGGGCGGACGATGCCCAAGCGCCCCCCGCGGCCTCCCCCTGGCCCCGGCCTTCCCCTCGGGACGGGGCTCGCCCTTTCCCACGGGGGCAGCTTGAGCCCCGGGCCCACGCCCCGCCGGGCTGGGGGCGGCCTGCGGGGACCCCCCCACCGCCGCAGGTGGGAAGCGCCGCCCGGGGCGGCCCCGGTCCCGCCCCGCCGCCCGCTCGGCCCCGCCCGGGGGCCCGTCCCGCCGCGGAGGGAGGGAGGGAGGGAGAGAGGGAGGGAGAGAGGGAGGACCGGGGGGAGGGAGGACCGGGCCGGGGCGGGAGCCCGGCCCCGCCCGCGCCCGCCGCGCCGCACCTGAGCGAGCAGCGGCGGCTCCGCGCCGGCCCCGGCCCCGGCCCCCTCCGCCGCCCGCCCATGGCTCGGCCGCTGCCGCTGCTGCTCTGCCTGGCCGCGCTGGGCGCCGGCTGCCGGGCAGGGACCCCCCCCACCGGCACGGCCGGGCCCTCCGCCGAGCCGCTGCAGGACGAAGCGGACAACCAGGAGAACATCCTCTCCCAGGTACTTGTTGGGGAGCGGGGGGTGCTGGGCACCCGCGGGGGGGGGGGGATGCTGGGCACTGCTGGGGTGGTGCTGGGCACCCGCGGGAGGATGCTGGTCAGTGCTGGGGGGATGCTGGGCGCCTCGGAGGTTGCTGGTCAGTGCTGGGGGTATGCTGGGAGCCTCGGAGGGTGCTGGACAGTGCTGGGGGGATGCTGGGCGACTCGGGGGGTGCTGGGTGTACATGCTCGGTGGTGCTGGGTGATGCTGTGCACACACAGCGAGTGCAGCACAGGGAGTTTTATCGGCCGGGGTGCACTGAAGCCCAGCGGGGAGCAGCTCTCAGCTTCCATCCTATCCTTTCCCTGGGGGGACTCAGAAAACGGGGAGTGCCTGGGGAGAGGAATTGGTGGAGCCTCTTTGTGTGCAGAGGGGAGGGATCCAGGCTCTTTCCCTGCCAGTGGGATGCGGTGGAGGTTTCTGTGAGATTTGGCCGATCAGACTGTGTGCTATTATCTGCCCTCGGAAATGGCTAACGTGGATACTATTGGAAACATACCGTCAAAGTTATTTTTGTGCTTGGGCTTTCAGAAGTGCTGTCTGCAAATCTTCGTAAAGGAAATTCCTGGCATTGTATGGGGCTAATCAGAAATACTGTTTCACCACCAGGTTATGCTGCTTATAGGGTGGCTTTCAGCCACCCTTCCAGCACACCCTTACCCTCTTTGCCGGTGCAAAGAAATCTTGCTCAGGGTAGCAGGTGACTTATTGGGTCTACTGGACACGAAGCATTAAAAGACAGTAGGATGGGGTTTGTATTTTAAATTCTCGTATTTAAAACTGAAAGAGGCCAGGTCCATTTTATGCAAAGTGGAATAAAAAATACTCTGTTGGAAGAAGGCAGTTTTTATTCCCCTTGTAGGTAGGGATCAGAAAGTTCTGCAATCCCTAGAAAACTTCTTGGTCAGCAGATTTTGGAAGAGCCGGCCAGTTTCCTCGAGGTTCAGGGTGTCCGAAGTGTCCCTGTTTGGCCCTCACGGTCCAGGGTGTCCTTGTCCCTTGCTGGACAAGCAGAGGATGCCAAGTTTGCTAACAGGCGGTGTGACCTGTGCCCAGCTGTTAGGTGACTACGACAAGGTGAAGGCAGTGTCCGAAGGCTCTGACTGTCGATGCAAATGCCTGGTCAGACCCCTGGGCCGTGGCGCCTGCCAAAGGATTAACGAAGGCGCTTTCAAAGCGGAGGATTTTTACACGGTGGAAACCATCACGTCAGGACCCAGCTGCAAGTGTGCGTGCGTGGCCCCCCCCTCGGCGCTCAATCCTTGCGAGGGGGACTTCAGGCTGAAGAAGCTGCGGGAGGCAGAGAGCAGCGACCTGAAGGTAGGAGAGCGGCTTGAATTTGGGACTCTTTTGGGAGGGGGAGATCTTCTTGAAGCCTTTTCTTTTGGAGCTGTTTCTAAAAAACTTTTTTCCTAAACTTTTTTCCTAAAACATCTCCTAGTTACTTTTATATCTGCATGTTTGATATAAAAATGAAGCTCAGCTTAAGGGGTTGATTTGACCAGCTGCAGTCGATGATTCACTCGATTCATCCCGTGCTGCCTGGGGTCTGCTGTGGCTGCTTGTGCTGGAAGCCCAGGAGGGACCGGGCTGCTCCCTACCCCTTGTCCAGCACTAAGTGTCCCCTGGGATAGCTCTGCTCCGCTCAGCAGCTGCCAGCTCTTTTTCCCATCACAGAGAGGGACTCCCAAGGACCCACATAAAAAGATGTTTTGGCTTCCATGGGCTGAAAGCTGCTGATGCGTCAGTGTGAGGGTGTGTTACACAGCTGGCCGATGGCAGGATGGGTTTTGTTGTTTTAAATGCTGACGCTTCTATGCTATTTAGTATTTTCGCTCTTTAGTAATATGTACCTCTCTTCCAAATTTAACAGTGTTTGTTCGAAGTACTTGTGACTTTTACTGGATGCTTCCTTCTGGTCTAGCAGCTGGCAGCAGATCCTGCTGAGTTTTCCAGTTTGTTACCTCTGTAGGGCAGCAGAAATCCTTCCCAGAGGGCCACTGGCTCGGTCCAGCCCTGGGGAGTCCCCAGAGTAGAAGGCTGAGTGCTGATGGCACTCGTGTGGGTGGTGATGGGACGTACCCCGGGGCAGAGCTGCTAGTCCCAGCTCAGGTGGGAAGGCAGGCCCTGTGCAGGGTGCCGCGGGGCAGCCTGCCGCTGGGGCCACCACGGTGGTTTTGTTCTAATTAATTTGGAGCTCAAGGATGTGTTTCATCTTGTCCGACTGCAGACAGTTAGCAGCTTCTTGTCCAAGCTCCCCTGCAGCTAGGGAAGATAAACAGGCACAGGCAGACAATCCATCATTTTGGGGAAGGAGGAATCCCAGTCTGGAGTTGTTTGGTGGTCCCTCGTCTGCAGGAGAAACCAGGATGTCCCGCTTGGCCTTAGATGAGGAGCTGTGAGGTCTCTGCGGTTAGGGGAGGGGACACCCTCTGAGGGGACAGAGCCACCCCAGTAGCCCCTTGCTGGGAGGCAGGCAGAGCTCCTCCACCCGCAGCTCAGACCTCTCTTGCTGTCCCCTCCGGAGCCGGGCAGCCTCCGGGAGGAGCAGAGCAGTGTGCCTAGCCGTGCCTTGGATCCGCTTGGCTCCGGCTGCCTCTTCCCACCGGGGAGCTGCTCACAGCCAGCTGTGGTGTGAAAGCTTGTCCTCTAGGAACTGGCCCAGGCTCCCCCGCTCATTTCACAAGGATCTGCAGCCAAACGATTTCACAAGGTTTATCCAAATATACGCACGTGGGGTTTTTCTTTGCTGTGAAAGTCAAACCCCAGGAGCTGTGACAAGAGGCTTGCTTTCTCACCGAGCACAGAGCCCCTCCTGGGGTTGGGCTTGCTGGGAACAACCACCTCTCGTAGGAGAAGCTGGGAAGCAGGAGAGGACACGGCTCCAGTTCTTACATGACTCGTGCAGCTCCCACGCTCATCGGTGGGGGGGGGCGGGAGGGCCGGGCCAGGCCACCTCCTTGCTCCTAACAGCCCCAGGGGTTTTACTCTTCTAGCCGGTCTGATGAGCAGCATTCTTGCCCAGGCCAGCAGCGGGAAGCACATAGAGTCGTGCTCTATGTCTGCTGTGTTTTACCAGGCTTTCTTATGCTCTGACTCAAAAGCCCTCACATGTGGGAGAGCTGTGGGAAGTTCCCCAAAATGAGACCCCTCCCTTACGACGGGTAGGCTGGAGGATGTGTCCCTGAGGGAACAGTGAGGAAGGGAGTAGATAAGCCCAGGCAACAGGAACATACCCCTGGGGCTCCCCAACTCAGTCAAATGGCTGAGCTGGGCGTCCCGCTTGAAGGTTTCATTCCTGTGGGTGCTTTTAAGAACATCCCATGGAAATTCGTGGACCATCAGACCATCAAAGTCTGCAGTGGGTGAAGGGAAGGAAACAGCGAGTTGGTGTGTGCATCAGTATGATCTTTCAGAGAGGGTCAACTTGGTGTTGGCAGGGGGTAGCTAAGTCTAAGATCTATTCTTGTGAAATCGCAGCTTGCTGCTCCTCTGCTTGTAGGCACAGTGTGTGTTTTGGGGTCTCGGGTGCAGAGTCCACCTAAGGAGTCTGTTCAGTAAGATTTGGATGGTGGTTAATAAAGTCTGCAACCTTTGTGCACTGATGGAAATTATCCAGCCTGGAGGGAAAGCGCATGTCTCCAGTGGCTGTCTGGCAGGTTGCATTGCATTGTATCGGTCGTCTCTGTCCAGTTCTTGGTGGAAAGTGGATGCACAGCCATAAAACAGTCCTTGTCTCTGCATGCTCCCATTTTATCTGGCCCAAAAAAATCTTTCCTTTGCTGTTAGCTCCACAGGGAGACTGCAGAGGCTGGGGTGGAAACTCAGAGTGCTGCCAGCAGTGCTGCCTGTACTTCTCCCATGTTTATGGAGCTCTGTTGACCAGTTTGTAGCTGCTGGGAGAAAATATCATCTCCTTGTAGTAATTCCCTTGCATTGAAAATACTTCTCAGCCATCAGGGCTGTAAGGTCTGCAGTGCCACGCTGGACATGTGGGACTGGAGGGAGCAGGCGCGTGTGGGAGCCGAGGCAGGGAATGGCCCAGGAGCCCTTCTCACCAACTCGTGCCTTACTCGGTGCTGTCCTCTGTGGAGCGAGTGTCAGGAACCCTACAAAATGCAGAGCAAGGGTAGTGCTGTCTGGATCCCCAGGATCAGTGAGCAAGGGCTGATGCTGGGCAGGACGCGGGGACACAACCCTTCCCACTGCAGGAAGGGGGTGAGTTAAATGCAGGGTGTCTCTGAAATAGGTGGTTGAAGGAGAAGGCAGCATCCCTCCGATAAAGTTGTTCTCCAGGGAAGCAAACTGTTAGCAGGCTGGCACTGAATTTCAGTGGCTTCACTCTTGCATTTGTGAACATTTAAAAATCTTTTAACAAGTTTCTTGTTCCAGGAAAAAAAAGCACAGGATGGCATGAACTCAGAGTCTGATCTATAACTCGCTTTTATTTGAGCTGCTGTTCTCTTGTTGCCTCTTTTGCTGCCAGTCACATCACTGGTGGAGTAGCTAAGCCTCTGGGCTTGTGGGAGAGCCTGCCTAGAGCTGGCAAGGAGGGCAGTGCTTCTCCTTGCTCTGCTTACTAATCCCCAGCACCCAAAACATGCTCCTGAAGCTCTGTGGAGGTGGCGTGCATTGCTCTGCATGCTGTGCTCTGACCATGGCAGCAATGCAGCAGGGCTGTGTAAGGAAAAACCTGCTTTTTAATAAACTGCTTGCACCCAGATGCGTGCACTGCCCTTGACTTTCAGCTGTAGAAACCACACAGAGTACTTTATAGCCAGTGCCTCTGACTGATGGTGTGCTTCCTTTGCCTTGCAGCTGTCCTCCATCGTCGAGATGCTGGAAAGTGCCTTTTATGGCTTAGACCTTCTGAAGCTGCACTCAGTCACAACCAAGCTGGTGGGTCGGGTGGAAAAGCTTGAGGAGGTAAGAGGAGTCCTGCTGTCCTTCAGAGTTGTTGCCTTCCGTGGGACTTGCCTCAGATCAGGTTCTTGGTACCTTTGGTGCATTCAGAGCCTTGTTCCTTTTGTAAGAAATGTTAATTAACTATTTGGCTGAAACTAAACTAGACTGGACTAGACTGTCCAAACTAGACCAGACTAGACTCCACTGTTTCTCATGGGCCATGCCCAGTGCAGCACCGCCCTGTCAGCCTCCCCTGATCCTCTCCAGTTCCCCCCATCCCTTGTGGCCCAAACTGGGTGCGAGATCCCAGCTGTGGCCTCACCAGGACCAGGATCTCCTTGGAGTCAGAAGGGCCTGCTGTTAAGTTTTTCCTCTCTCAGTTTTGCATCTGTGCTGGTGTGATACTTGCTCTCAACAGGGTGCTTTTGTGCTGTCTGATGTGGGGGCAAGAAGTTCGGGACTGGTGCTGGGGTACATCCACCAGAACTGCTGGTAGCCAAGGAGGTCAGATTCCTCAAGGACCGAGTTACATCTTGGCCTGTCTTAAAAAAGAGCTGAACCCCTCAACACTGCTAAAAAGATGAAGTACCTTCCATTTTTTTTAGAGCAGACTTCCCGTGAAATAATTTTTACATCCATACTGTTTAATATTTCTTTGGCTAGCACAGCGTAGGGTTTGCAGTTTGTTAAGCTGTGCTCAGCTATGTAGCAACAGGTTGCCAGATTAAATACTGGAGTTTTCTCCCGTGGTCCATATCTGGGACAGTAATTCCACATTCTTGTCGGAATGGAGCAGTCCTGTTTGTCTGCAGCCAGGAGCTGAGAGGCAATGATTTATAAAGCCAAAATTCCACTTGCAAAGTGTTTTGGGAAGGCACGGCGTGCTCCATCCCGGGGTCAGGAAGGAGACAGCCGAGAGGAGCACCCTTGCCTGGGCAGCTCTGGTTTTCCAAGCATGGTGATTGACCCAAAAGGGGGAAAAGGGGTTTTGAGGTCTAAAAATAACAAAGAACCAATGTTTTTGTTTGCAATCCCACCCTCTTCCTGTGGTTTAGCGTAGTTCTTACTTCGGTTTGCTGCCCAGTCTCTGTTAATTAGGGGGAAGGAGTGAGGGAAGCAGGAGCTGTGCCGCCAGCCCCATGCCGCGTATCCCCGTTGGGGACCTTCACCACCGCGGCACCGGTAGCCACAGGTCTGGCAGTGGGGTGAGCCCTGTCCCACAGCATGGCGAGCTGGGTTTGCCCAGAGCAGGGGAAGCTATGGTGAACACAAAGGGCCCCACCAGGACAGACCGATGGTCTATTGCTATTTAACATCCACAGTTAGCTGCATCAGGGATGATGGAGGGGACAAGCCTTTTTTTGTATCATTTACGGATCTGTGGTCCACGAATTTGTCTTGCCCTCAAACTAGTTGACTGGGCGGTGTTGTTAGACATTGTCAACTTTAAAGGGGTCTGGCCAGTGACACAGCCCATCAGGCCAGTGAGGGGGCAGTGCGGGTTCCTCAAAGACCTTGCTGATGGTCGAGTCAGAGGCTGAGGTAAGGTATGCATTAGGAGTTGGGGTGTTGACAAATGACACAAGTGATTACTTCATGTGTGGGTACCACTGCGCTTGGGTACCAAAGTGGCCCTGCCTCCCAGCCCGTTCCTGCACAGGGGGTCCAGTGCAAGTGGCACTGGTGGCACTTCTCTGTCTGGGCATGGGGCTGACCTTGCAGCGTGGCTGCTCTGCTCACAGCCTGTCGCAGTGAGGCGGATGGGCAGAAGTAGTCTGGTCTGGCTGAAGTAGTTTGGCCAGAGATGGAGCACTGAAGGTGTAGGAGGGAGGAATTCACAGATTTGGGTCTTTAATTTCCCAGAAGTGGGGCTGTAGGATCATGTAACAAGCAGCTGAAGCTGCCTGCAGGCACTCAGACAGGATGAGGAGGGACAGGAGAGGTCTGGGTTAGGTGGAGATTCCCCAGTGCCACTGGGGCAGGGCAGAGCTGGTGCAGGCAGCGCAGGCAGCAGGTGTGAAATGCTTCCTGCTGCTGGCTTAACACGTAAATTCCTGTTGAGAGGAGGAGGAGGATCACACCCTGCATTGGCCGTGGGATCTGATACAACGGACAGCTGAGATGCTGAACAAGAGCCTGGCATGGCTTCAAAGCATCGGCCTCCCAGGCGGGTGTGCTTTTGGCAGCTGCTCCCCAGTGAAGCAGCTGAGTGACCTCAAGCAGCATCACAGGCCAGGCTTTGGTGGTGCTTCCCCGCTCAAGGGGAGGCAGATTTTATCCCTAAGCATGTCATAAACCAGACATTCCACAGAATAGTGATAAGGGCACAAGGCTTTCAGAATCAGTTATGCTCCCAAAAGGAGGACAGTGTCCATTCTGCTGCTGCTGCACTGCTCCTAGGAGAGCATCATGAGATCCCCTGTTCCTTTTCTTATTGCAGCAAAATGTTTGCTGAAAAATCCCCGCGTTATTGGACTCGGCATCAAAATTGCATGATAAATCTGTGACTCACGATTCCTGGGTAAAGACTGGGCATTCAGATGCCCATGGAGGGGGCTGGGGGGTTAATTGAGCTCAGGGTTGTATCAAGAAGGTATCACAAATTGTTTCCAGTATAACAAGGTATTTTACACAAATGGTGTCGGTCAAGGGAATGAACCCCCAAATACTTCGTCCACACAGCTAGCGCCTTCTCTAGCAAGGCAGCTTCTCTGCTTTGTCTTTAGCTTGCAGCTGTTGCATCAGCTGGCAATTTTGAGGTCACAGATGGAGGTCATGGTGGGTTTTAGGAGAAATTAATGGCAGGACAGATTGAAAATGAAGGATTGGGGAAACCGCCCCCAGTCTCTGATTGATGTGCCATCTATTCAAAGCAGTTGCCATTTAAGATGTGAAAGATCAAGGACTGATGAGCAGAGACTGCAACAACCCCTTGGAGACAAGGTGTGCCTACGGTTGGGGGACTGAGAAGGGCAAAGGGGTTTGCCTGCCCTGGGCTGTCTGACAAGCTGCAGACAGCCCCAGCTCCCTCCTGGTCTGGGGTAGCTCTCTGAGGGTCACTGGCTCTCTTCCTCTCCCCAAATTCTCCCTGTCTTCTGCAGGAGCAGAGGGTGGTGGGGAGGAGCAGTCCCTGAGTGTGGGTGCTACGTGGTTGGGCAGCAGGGCAGGACCAGAACAGAAACCAGACAAGTGGGATGGCGACCTCAAGTACTTGCCTTGGTGGTCAGGCAGGCAGCGGCCAGTGGGATTAATAAATGGGAGATGAACTTGATGCTATAGGCAAATGACGTGAAGCTGGAACTTTAGATATTTTAGCTTGTCTTTTCCTCTTCCTTCTATGAGCCAGTGAGCGTGGCTGAAGATGGGTGTTGAAGAACCTCAAGGCCACTCTCCCGCTCTATGGGTCCCCATGCCAAAGAGTGGATCTGGGATGTGCACACCAGGGATGGAGTTTCTGGATCCCACTGGGTTCAGGGGCACCTTCTTAGAGGCTGAAGTGCACAGCTCCACAGAGAAGCCCAGGATGGGAGCATTGAGCTCGCTGGCTCCTGGGCTGTGGTTTGGGGGCTGTAGAGCATCCCTTGTCTTTACATGGGGTAAAGTCTCCTCTCTTGCTTTTCTAGGGCATGTCCAGGAACTTTACTCAGAAGGGCTACCAGACAGGAGCCAATGTAGCGGAGGGTCCGCAGGATCCCCACCGCAGGGACAGGGAGAACTGCTCCAGCCTCATCACCAACAGCCTTGCCGACATTGAGAGCTCGCTGCAGCGGGATGCCGAGGCTGCCTACACGCACGCAGAGGTATGACCGCCCAGGCGGGTTGCAGGGCTCGAGGTCACTGCTGCTGTGTAAGCCAGCCCGGAGAGTATCACCTGGATGTGGCCCCCAGCAGGCCATCGGCCTGGGGTTATTTTCTTCTAGGCTCGGCCGACCCCGTTTCTGTGCCTCCAGCTCCAGCCTGCTTGTCTCGGCACGGCCCAGCTGCTGCCGGGACGTAGGAGGGACCAGGAGCAGGCTGCTCCCTGGGCCTCCCCCCTTCCCGTGCGGTTGTTGGTTTTCAAGGTCAGCATCGGCCGTGCTGCTTGGAAAGAGTGATGTCATTGCGGGGCCGGCTGGGAAGCGCTGGGAAACTCAGAGCCTTTGATTAGCAGGGCTTGGAGGGGGGACAGCCTGTCGCCCTCCCTCCCAGGCAATTACCCCTCCCCAGCCAGCCCCTGTGCCTGGCAGGCTCCAGGCAGAGGCTTGGGCATCCTGCTGGTTCTGGCGCCCAGCCCCAGGCTGCTGGGATCCCTGCCGGGTCTGCCCAGTGAGGACGTCCTCTGCCTGGGGCAGTGGTTCCTGTGCAGCCCCAGAGAGGGGTGAGAGGGCTGTTTTAGGAAAAGGCCTGCCCAGGGTGTCCTGACCCCCTTGCTGCTTTGGTGGTGCAATCTAGGGTGGCCTTGTGCTGCTTTGATCCATGCTGGGTGACTCCTGGACCATCCTGCCTTCACCCCAGGGTCCCCTTTGCCAGGCAAAAGGATGTGTCTGGGGAAGGGAAAGAGTTGCTGTATCATTTCCAGCTCCAAACAGGGGTGCTCAGCTCCTGGGGGTGAGGACAGCCTGCACATGGCCCCCCCCAGCACCGAGAGCAGGCATTGGAGGTTCTACACAGAGCTGGGCTCCCCAGGCCCTGGCCGGCAGAAGGGTGGGCTCCCACGCATGCACTGTGGGTTGGCGGGTGGGCAAATGACCCTGACTGTGACGTGCCGGTGTGCTCTGCTCCAGGGAGAGCTGTGCCCCGTGGCAGAGGGTGTCCGGCAGTGCTCCCTGCTCCCCGGGCCGTAACCTGAGCAGAGGCTCCGTTGCCCGCTGGAGAGGAGCCAGCCCTGGCCAGGCAGGAGAGCAAAGCACAGGGCTTTTATTACCCCGAGTGACCTCATTTCCCAGTGTTCCCCTTTTCTTGCTGTTAATTGCAGCAGGGCTGCAAAAGAACCCTGGGCCTGTCTTCTCAGCCAAATGGGCACCGCTTCAACCTTTGGGCTGTCTTTCCGATTTCCTTTAATGAGATGAAATCCTTCAGGCATGAGCTGCGGCAGCTGGTGGCTGCCTCAGTGTGGGGTTCCCAGTCCCTGCCTCGGGGGGGTTCCCGGTCCTGCTGGGAAGGTGCCTTCAGCTTCTGCTCTGCCAAAGCTCCATGCATGTTGCACGCTCTACAGATCAGCTGCTGGCACCGGTCCCTGGCATGCAAGGGGGTGTCCAGTGTGGCAGTGAGGGGTGTGCCCTGCTAGCGCTGCCCTGGGGTCCCCCCGCTCTGCCCGCACATCCTGCATCCCACAGCCTCTGCCTTAGTGAGCACCAAGTCCCGGGTTTGCAGTGTGGCACCAAGGTCAGGCGGAGGCAACGCTGGTCTGCCACCCACGCTGTCTCCTGGAGGGTTTCCCACAGCAGAAGGGATGGAGGGTGACCCTGAGAAAGGAGGAAGGACAGAGCATCCTACCCAACACTCAGCTGGCCAGCCTGACCTGCCCTGTCCCCCCAAAACATGGCTGCCCTGGCCTATCCTGTAACAACCCCCTACATCTCTTCCAGGGCAAATACGAAGAAAGATTCCTGAAAGATGAAACCATCTCCCAGCAGATCAACTCTGTTGAGTCCCTCCCGGAGCTGCACCTCTCTCTGGAGGATGAGAAGCCCAAGCAGCTCTTGCAGAGGAAGCTGCGCGTTAGGAGCCGGCCTCCTTCCAAGCCCACCATCATCCGAGGGGTCACCTACTACAAAGCTCAGTCCACCGAGTCAGAGAACGACATCGAGGAGCAACGTGAGTTGGGTTTGCAGCCGTGTCTGGTGGGATGGCTGGCTGCATTCCGTAGCAAAGTCAGCATCTGCCTCTGAGTCCTGCCTTGTCCCCCAGGAATGTGTGGGCAAAGCGCATGGGGTCACCATGGAGAAGGGGGCTTGGAGGTAGGAGGAGGTGGGACGATGGGTACCTCACCGCTGGAAGCAGCGAGGCAGCATCCAGCCTTTGAGCCCTGTGTGGGGGAGCAGTACAGTGCTGTTCCACAGAAAATCCCTGGTAGCTAAGGAAATGGGTCACTGCTACGGTTTAAAGCACCCAGCATCAACACCTTTCCAGAAAGTAAATGCAAGTTTATAACGTATGTTAGTCCTGCAGATCCTCCTGCCTGATGGCATCCGGGGAGATTTGTGCAGTGCTCGGGGTGGTGGGAGGCAGCTCAGGGCTGCCGCTGGCTGCTCTGCAGCCCACAGCTCCGGCCACGTGGAGAGCCGGGGGTCGAGCCCCGGACCCGGCAGCACGGGCAAATAAGGCAAGTGCCCTTTTTCTGCAAAGCCAGCTCAGCAGCAAGGCTGGCCAGCACAGCCGTGTGTAGGTTCGTGAGATCCCTAAGATAAGGAGGAGCAAAGGGCACCCGTGGTGGCCGGGGAGCCCTCGTGGCCCCTGTGCCCCAGGTGAGGCACCCGCTTTGGCAGCCCGGGTTAGGTGGGGGGGTGGGATCTGGCTGGACGCTGCATCTGTGTCTCCAACCTGCCCCATCTCTGGGAGCTGGCAGGATGGAATCGCTCTCCCTCACCTCCTGCTCTGCCCGGCCTCAGGTGGTGGACGTGGTTGTGCTGGGGTGTCGCTGACCCCCTAACGTGGGCACCGTCAGCCCCTGCAGTTCACACAGCCCTTCTCCGGCTGGAAATTAAGAGGGAAAACCGGTGGATTTAGTACAAGGCAGCCTGGGGAAATGGGCAGAGGAGCTAGAGCAGTGGGGTGAGCGCGGAGGGACTGCCGGGGAGCTGCTCCCACTCGCTGTGGGGCTGATGCCCGTTGCCTGTGTTTGGCAGCGGATGAGCTGTTCAGTGGGGACAACACGGTGGACCTGCTGATCGAGGACCAGCTCCTGAGGCCCAGCAGCAGGGCAGGTGAGGGCGTGAGGAAGCCCTCGCCGGTGGGATGGCCACCCACCCCTGGCAGCGACCCCACCACCCCGCCAGCCGCTGACACTGCTGCGACAGCCACTGTACCCCTGTCCCCTGCCACATCCGTGGGGCCCACACCAGACCCCACCGCTGTGAGCCGGCTGACCCCCACCCCAGAGACCATGACTGCCCCAGTGGGGCTGGCAGAGGAGGGGACCCCGCAGCTACTGGCAGCCTTGGCCAGCACAGTGGTGGCCACAGCCACAGAGAGCTTGCCTACACCCGCCACCACTGTCCCCAGCCCTGCTGTGGCCACCACTGCTGGGACCTCAAAGGATGTGGGGACAAGCCCTGTCCTGGATAGCAGCCCAGAAGCTTGGGGACAGGTGAGCACCCCTGCGACGCCAGTCAGCCCCACCATTCCTGCCACCCCAAAGCAGGTCCTGGAGGAGGAGGACATCAGGAACATCATTGGTGAGTGCCTGTGGGTCCTGCACTGATCCAGCTGTGCGCATGGGGTCCGGCCTGTGCCCACAGCATGTCCTGCTAAATCCAGCACACCTGGATTTGATCATGGGTGGGAGGTGTCATAGAGACAGTGACTGGACAGCACTTACTGGGGTGCCAGGTTTACTTGCTTGTTAACTCTGGAATCTACTGTAGTCTTCTCCCAGTTTGAGGAGCTGGGCAGGGCAGAAGGAGGCATCCCTAGAGATGGACCCGAGACAGGCAGCAGCCTCAGCTGGGGCAGGGACATGGCTGAGGCTGTGGGGAGCTCTTTGCAGGATCTGGCCAGCACTGCTGGGTCTCGTGAGACTGAGCCCAGGCTGAGGCAGTGGGGGTACCTGCGGGGTGGGCAAGGGGCTGGAGGGGGGTGATGCCCACAGACCCCCAGCAGGAGCAGGGAGAGTGTGGCCACCCTGCCTTGGGGCTCATGAGCCTTTTTCTGCCTGCACAGGGCGCTGCAAGGACACGCTGTCCACCATCTCGGGGCCCACCACCCAGAACACCTATGGGCGCAACGAGGGGGCCTGGATGAAGGACCCCCTGGCACGGGAGGAACGGATCTACGTCACCAACTACTACTACGGGAACACACTGGTGGAGTTCAGGAACCTCGACAACTTCAAGCAAGGTGGGCTTGCGCCATCCCTGATGCTGCGCTGGCCACCGCTCGGCTGGTCCAAGTAGCGTCCCCGTTCCCTGGGATGCTGCACTGCGAGGGGAAGCTCTGCCCAGGGACCCTCCCCTCTTGGGTGTCAGTACCTGGTGTGTGGGGCTCAGAGCACAGGGCAGGTCAGGCTGCTCATGGTGGCTCTGGACTTGCTTGTCACCATGCCAGGCTGTGGCTGGGGGCAGAGGGTGGTGGCAGTGGGGCCACCAACCCCAAAGCAAAGGGAGGGTCTTGCCAGAAACGTGTCTCTGCCCTGCAGGTCGCTGGAGCAACTCCTACAAGCTCCCGTACAGCTGGATTGGGACAGGGCATGTTGTCTACAATGGCTCTTTCTACTACAACCGGGCCTTCACGCGCAACATCATCAAATACGACCTGAAGCAGCGGTTTGTGGCTGCCTGGGCCATGCTGCATGACGTGGCCTATGAGGAGTCCACCCCGTGGCGGTGGCGAGGCCACTCAGACGTGGACTTTGCCGTGGATGAGAACGGCCTGTGGGTCATCTACCCGGCCATCAGCTATGAGGGCTTCAACCAGGAGGTGATCGTGCTGAGCAAGCTGAACGCGGCTGACCTCAGCACCCAGAAGGAGACCACATGGCGGACGGGGCTGCGGAAGAACTTCTACGGGAACTGCTTTGTCATCTGTGGAGTCCTGTATGCGGTTGACAGCTACAATAAAAGGAACGCCAACATATCCTACGCCTTTGACACGCACACCAACACGCAGATCATCCCCCGGCTGCTGTTTGAGAACGAGTATGCTTACACCACGCAGATAGACTATAACCCCAAGGACCGCCTGCTCTACGCCTGGGACAATGGCCACCAAGTCACCTACCACGTCATCTTTGCCTACTGAGACACCCTGCCGTAGCAGGACACTGTGAGCCAGAGGCCACCAGCACCTTTTATTATTATTTTTATTATTATTGTTATTTTGTACAAATCTAAGAGTAAATGATGGGTTTTGTTTCAAGCTGTTTTTTATGGTGGATTGTAGATCGATCCCCAGGCCAGAACCACCCCCTTCATCTTTGCTGTAACCTTGCTTCTGATTTTCTTTCCTGCGGGGAGGAGGCCCTCCTTCAGAAGGGCAGACCGAGCTCTCCTGCCCGGGCAGGAGGATGTGACCCAGACACGGTCCTCCTGACGCGGTTTTTAACTAAAGGTGATCAGCAAGATCCCCAGAACCAGTGTGAAGCTGGTCTTTCTGCTGCAGGCACCAGTTCCCAGCGGGATGCTGATGTCTGTCTGTCCTCGTGGAGGACGTGCATGTCCCACAGGAATGTCCTGTCTCTCTTGACCATCTTCCCAGCTGATGGCCAGCAGGCCCTTTGGAGATCCTGCTGTACAATGGGGCTGCAGCGCTGCTCTGGCAGCCCCTGGTGCTGGCACTTATGCCGAGGACTGTCCCCTCCGGCCGGGGCTCTGCCCTTTGCAACCTGGGGGCACCCTGAGCTCTGACTCAGTCTGGAGCGAGCTGGCGGCGGGAGGGGTACACTGTAAATACCTGTAGATGGCTTTTGTTTGTTCATTTTTGTAACCCAAAATAGTCCCCTTTGGCAGTTGCCGGGCAAAGGCTCTGCTCGGCCGGGTGCTGGGCTGCCTGTGTGGGGAGGTGCGGGGCTGGGGGAGCCCTCGCTCCCCATCCCACTGCCGCTCCGTCTCCCGCAGGGTCTTGGCCTATGTGCCCTCTCAGGGCCCTGCTCACCTCTGTCCTGGCTGTTGGCCCTCGGGGGCCCCTCAAAGAAGTACAGCCCCTGCTCTTCTGCCCGGCAGCATCTTGTATTTACCTGCTGTCAACAATAAAAGATAAGTACCTTTGCAGCTGTTCGGGGCTTTCTTTGGGCCTGGTTCACCCTCTGGGTGCGTGGAAAGGCACCATGTTTTTTTGGGTGGGTTTTGGTTGGTTTGAGGAGGGCCAGTTTACACACCAAGTGGCAGCAAAGCATGCTGGCTGGAGGGGACCTGAGAAGAGCTTGGCTCTGCCCTGCCTGCAGTTGCCCTCAGGTCACCAGGGGCTGTGATGAGACCTCCCCCATGGCCCCCTCTTCCCCAGGCTCTGGGTCAGCAGGTCATGCAGGGTACCCCCTCCCCAAGAGGGGGGGGTTCTGGCTGCATGGGCTGGGGGTAGTGCCAACATGGGGCCCAGCAGAGCCTCACTGCAGCCAAGAGACAGCAGAGATGACACTGGCCTTCTAGGCATTTGCTGAAGTAAAACAGTATCAACAAGCAAAATAATAATAAATAAAAGAACCATTTTATTGCCTTCAGTGCTAGGGACACAGAGAACAGAACTACACCCGAGGAGAGGTGCTCTCCACCACCGGAGCCCACAGGTGCTGGCTGAGGACGTGGTGCCGCAGCACTCCCCGAGCCCCCGGCCCCCCACAGCAGCCCCTTCTGACGTGCTGGGCAGCGCCAAGCCCAGCCACCACCGCCGGGTCCCCTCCCCAGCTCCCCGGCAGCAAACACCCCCAGAGCAGCCGGCCACCCCTGCCCCGGGGCTGCGGGGGAGCTGCGTGCCGCTGGCTGGGGCACCGCCGGGGTTTTTATTTTTGACTATTGTGTGAGCTGGCCCACGGTCAGGTGGGGCCGGGGCCAGGAAAACGAACTGGTGCAAGGAGCGCAGCCAAAGCCCTCGCCGAGCCCGGCCGCTTCCCAGCAGCGTGAGCGCCGAGGGGACGGGGGGCCTGTGCAGCTCGCGCTGACTACGTGGCAAAGGGCAAAGCTTTTCCATAGTGTTGCAAGGCACATACTTTACAGGGGTGTATTGCTCCTCACACTCCTCCTGGCCTCTCCCGAGCTGTTTGTTTGTCTTGCTGCAGGATCAACCTTTATTTCCTAACAGCCACACATACAAATAATAATAATAAAAAAACACATCAGTCAGTCAGTGGTTCAGACAATGAAGGAAAGGCAGTTGGCTGGCAAACTAAAGCCCATCATCTTCTGAGCTAACTGCAAAGGGGAAAAAAAAATAATGTAACATGCTGAAGTCATTATGAAAGGCCAACGCTCTGCTGGCGTCTCATCCCAGCTGAGCACTGCAGTGCACCGCGTGCTGGAGCCCCTCGGCCCAGCTCTGGCCCAGGGCTTGGCTGACAAACTTGGGAGCAGTTACTGGAGCTCTGCAGCGGGCTTTGTAATGGCACTAGGCGCCCGCGGCAAGAGCCATGTCTAGTAGCTTGGTGCTGGGGGGCAAACAGCTCGCTCCCCTGCTTCATGATGGGCGGCTGCCAGTGCTGGCAAGGCAGAGAAGGGGTGGGGGGGTGTGGTGTGGGTGTGAGTGTCTGTGTGCGTGTGTTTGTGTTTCAGGAGGAAGGTGCTGTGGCTGTGTCCCACTGAACTGAAGCAGCTCTTCTGCCCTGGCAGGGCTAGTGCTGCTCCACAGGCTGTTAACTGTGAAAAACATTAAATACCAGAAAAAAAACCCAACAAAACCCAAAACAAATACAGAGGGGGGGAGGAAAGAACAGCAGTACAATCTTTAGAAACACATGTGCTGCACTAAATCACAACACTTGGGCCAAGCCCCAGCCCTTTGCCATGTGGCCACGTGGGCCGGGAAGAGAGCAGCAGTGTGTGGGTGCATGCACGCTGGTACGGGGGGGCTGCGTGTGTACTGACACTGCCTGGGGGGGCACCCAGGGGTCCAACCACGGGACTCCCCTGGCAGGGTGACCCCTGGGAGCAGGGCCACGCTTCGTGGAAGTGAGGGTCGTTCTGCTTGTAGTGCTTTGGCTGTATGTGTGGGTTCCCACCACCCCGCTGGGGCTGGGCTGCCCCGCAGCACCGCTGCAACCTTGGGCAACAGCTCACCGCTGCCCGGCAAGGCGGCTGCAGGGGCAGGGACTTGGGGCTGACGTGTGGGTGTGCATGGGCGTGACAAGGAGCCAGGCCCAGCACAGCCACTCTGGCAGAGGAGGGATGCTCCTGCTCCTGGGGCGCAGGGCCAGGGCTGGGGTGGCGGGCCCGGCGTGGGGTGCAGGGCTGTGACTCCCCTGCACCCGCAGCTGGGAGCTGGACGCTGCTCCTCCCGGCTGCCCCCCGCACGCTGCAGGGAGGGAAGCCTGCTCTCAAGCAACAGTGTCTCTGGGCAGGACCTCAGCGCTCGGCACCCCACCTCAGGTTTAACAGGGACGAAAACAAAACAAAACAAACCAAAAAAAAAAACAACCCACAATTTTGGACAGTGCATAAGTAGCAAGGACGGCCCATGTGCCCCCTGGGCACTAGCTGCTGATGCTGACCCCAGGACTGTGGCAGCGCGCCTCACCCACACCCCTGGCACCAGGCATCGCACAGGGCATGGCCCCCCAGCTGTATAACCACTGGCAGGGTGCAGCCGTTGGGTAGGGTCAGGCACAGGAACGGGCTAAGCGGGGGCTGCCCTTGCTGTGCCTTCCTGGAGCCTCAGGGCCCTGCCAGCGAAGAGGCGCAGTCTGGCAGCAGACCTGCTGCATGCCGGGCGCATGGGCCGTGCCCCTGCGCTGCAGGAGCTACTGCAGGGATTTGACAATAGCCCGCAGGGCATGGGGTGTCTCTGGGACGGAGGGAGACGCGCTGTAGAAGGTGTCGGTGTGATTCCTGCGCTGCTCTCGGAGGTACGGAGGGACAGAGGAACTTTTGATGTGGAGGATCCTGGTGTCCATCACTTCGCAGTCGATCTGCATCATCACCTCGTAGTCCTGCCCATTGATCACATTCTCTGCAAAAGTTAAGAAAAAAAGAAGGAGCTAGCCCTGCAAGCTAGTGACTCAACAGCACTAAAAGCAGAGCTTTCTGCACCTTTTTTTGGTCTGGAGCAGGAGCTGGAGGAGGGAACCTCTTCCCTTGTGCAGCTCCACACATGGAGCTCCATCTCACACAGCGCAGCCCCAGCCTGCTCGTGACACCTCAGAGGGTCCAGGTCACACCTAGAAATTAATTTAAGTCTTTTCGTTTCCCCTTCTTCATCTGCACATAATTACTGATGGAGTTTGCGTTGTATAACAGTTATTACCAAACTGTTGTTCTTGAGCCACTAAAGCATGATTGAAGAGAGGGCTTATTTAAGCAAGCTGAATGTTTCACTTTCTTTTTATTGGTTTAAGAATACTGTAACCCTCTTGACACTGAGGATCTAGAGGAATTTCTTCACCAGTTTATTAATAAAAAAGAAGTCAAAATGCTGTCTCTCAAAAGAATCAACTGCACCTCATTAATGTGCTGACCTGGCTGTTGTATTTGCTTGACGTTGTGGTGTGACCCTGGACAAGGCCTCCAGACACGAGGAGACCCAGGCCAGCACACGGGACCCCAGTGCAAGGCCATGCCGGGCTGCACCACCCCGGCGTGGCCTCAGGCTGGGCACGTCTGTTGCCACAGAAGCTCCTGGGCTTGCAGGCAGGGGCTGTGCACATGTCCAGCATCTGCTGCCTGGATTTAAAGGTGGGAGACTATTCCCTGCATAGACAGTGTGTCCAGGAATGCGAGAGCAGAGATCGGATTTCCAGGCACGACCAATCCTTGCCTTTCAGAGTCAGAAACGCCGACTGCCATCGGCAGGGTCTTCTTTCTGTGCTAAGGAGGATGGAAGATCACCTAATGGAAAGCGTATGGATTGGAGGAATGCAATATACATTACTAATTTTTACTGTTTTCCTGGATTAACTCTGACTCTGGATGACAGCTGACAACGGCGGCCAGACCCTCCTGTACCCCACGCCACCTGTAGAAGCCATTAGATCAAGTATGTCTGGTATAGTAATGAAAAGCAGGAGCAAACCCTTGCAAAGGGGGCTGAGAGCCTGCAAGGGAAATCAAAGCTCCCACCTGCAGAAATGAAATGGAAAAGCTCTGTATGTGCCATTGAGCGACCAAGGCCAGGAGCAGCTGTGCTGCTGACCCAAACACCTCAACAAACGCCTGGTCCCTCCCAGCCGCAGTGCTGCTTATAAAGCCCTGCCATAGCTTTGGGTGCCGTGTCCCCAGCTGGGACCCTTTCTGAGGCTGTCCCTCCAGATCATCCCTTCGCTCACCCTTTGGATGTGCTCCTGGTTCTCACCCAACAGGTTCGGGACCAGACGGTGGAGGAGGCTGGGCTGGTGCTGCTCGGGACAGGGGGTTGCAGGGGGCAGCTGGGGGCACAAGGAGAAGCTGGGGTGGGTAAGGGCCCAGCCTTTCAGCTGGAGAGAGCAAACAAGAACAGACTGGCTCCCTGTGACACAACAAGCTGAAAACACAGCTCCTCAGCTCTCACATTGCAAAGACGACAGCTCGACAGGATCCTGGCTATGTGAGAAAATGTGCTCCAAAGCCACAAATGGGTGAGGTGGGCTGGGACGGCGGCCAGGGCCAGGAAAACCTCTCGGTAAAGCAGCAAGACTTTCCCGCGTCTGCCCGCAGCAGCCAGCACAGCGGGCTATCATTAGGTTCCCTGGCATTGCACAACACGGTGGGGAACAGCAATCCCAGAGAGCAGCCCAAGTGCTCTGTGGGTGGCAGCGGGGAGCATGGGAACCAGATCAGCCCATCTCCACCAGCCAGGATCCCGCTTCCCCCAGCGCTGACACAGGCTGCCCCCGTGACTAAAGTGGACCACAATTAAGTAAGTCACAGCTCTGCTACCCTGTGCAAGAGGTGCTGTGTCTTCTGAGGCCACCACAGCGGAGATAGCTGGGAGGAATCACGCTCACAACAAGTCTCTCTGGCCAGCAGGCATGGAGGGGACTCGCTCACCCAACTCAGACATTTGCAGAGTGCCTGAATCCTGCCTCGTGTCTGTGCATTAGCCCAGGAGTGACACTCAGGTTTAAAGACAGGTATCTGATTTTCTCCCCTCTTGGGCTGAAGGCATTGACAATGAAGTACTGCTGCAGGGAGCCTCTGCAAAGAGTCTCATCTCACAGGGATGACAGTAGCAGCAATGTCTCAGCTCCCACTACAGACACTTCTAGCAGCATTTCTCATTACCATGAGCACCAAACTGACTTAGACGAGGAGGTGGGATTTTCCACAAAGACAGCAGTTACTGCCTGGTGATGCTGCTGGGCACCTGGACCAGCTGCATTGAAAGGGGCAGTGTGAAAGCCGTGCCAGCCCCGGGACACCTGGCCAGCATCGCAGAGCCCTGCCCAGCCCACCCCAGCCCCGAGGGTGGAGGGGCTGATGCTCTGCGTAAGGCCACGTGATGCTCTCAGCAAAACAACAGGCAAACGTGACCTGAGTGCAGCCGGCGCAATCCGATGTTTGGAAAGACTAGCTCACTGTCAAAGGAGCAGGCATTGCAAAAATGATTCCACATGGCTCCGGCCTGAGCTCGATACCATTAAACTGTTTCATGATCTGGATGAGGAATAGAGAGCACACTTGTATGATTTCTGGAAGATGCTAAACTGGAGAGATTTCAACCACCTTGGAGTAGTGCATTAGACTGCAGTTTCGATAAAGGAGAGAAGCTGTCCAGAATCTTCAGGATGCACTTCAACCAAAGCCAGAGCGAAGTACAACACTCAGGAGAACTGGAAAACATGAGTACAACATGCGGCTGGGCAGAAGCATTGCAGAAAAAGCTTGAGGACTGCAGGGGATCACTGTGGATAAGCCAACAGCATGACAGGACTAGAAATGATCAGCTGGATTTCAAGATAATCAAGTTTCTAATGATAATGACATACAAGCCCTGGATGAAGCTACCTTGAGACACCAGAGGATCTCTTGACTGGTAGGTTTTAAGGAAAGGCCAGATGACAGCTTGTCAGACAAGACCTGGGGTACCTGACCCTCATTCTGCACAGGCACTCGCAGTCGCTCATGGTCCCTCTGGCCCTGCCTTTCTGTGAGCTGCAGGTGCCTGCTCATGACTGGAGTCCCTTAGGGTAGAGTCCAACCGGTCATTACAGAGCCCAGGTCCACAAAGAAGCCAGCATACATCAACTGAGCTGCGATGACTGTCCATCTGCTCTTTGCTCGTGACAAAGACACGGCAGTGCAACTTGAGCAAAGCCCTTTCGGTGAGATTTGAGCTGACATTTGCCACAGGCAGGGATGCACACCTGCAGTGCCCACGGTTCAGACTGCAGTGAGAACTGTGCCATGTTTCCTTGATGGTCGGTTTAAATCCAATGTCTTCGCAGCTGGGTATGTTCAGCTGTGCTATTCCCAATCCCTTGTCAGCAAGCGGGCAATATCTGAATAGAGTCGTGGGTTCTCCATGGGACCCTGTTGTCTGACTTCATCCACAGAAGAGGCCAACAATTTTGTCTGGTGATTCCCACATCAGGCTTTCTTTCCTTCCCCTTCCATGGGGCCATCCAGCAGCACCAACATCCGGGAGACACCAGAGGAGCACAAGGTGGGTTTTCCAGAGGCCCCAATGAGCACTGAGCTCACCAGTTGAGTGTGACTGATCTCTGGAGGGGTCAGTGTACATAACCAGTGCTTTCTCTCAATGCTCAGGTCACTGTGTACTGCACTGCCCCAGCATGAACCCTTCACATCTCACAGGGAGGCAAATGCAGGCAGGGCTATCTGTGAAGGGAGGACTGACAGCCCAAAGTTGCTGCCCACTGGCACTGCTTGTTTGTTGGCTGGTAGGTCAGCACGGCCAACGTGCATTACACCAGGCTGCTTAACGGCCCAGAGCAACACCAACACCGAATTATTTCTAAAGTTTATTGTGTTGAATTACCTATGACTGATGTTTTGTGGGATTACATAAGTGAAAAAACAGGAATTGATCTCCTGTGAAGGTATCTGGATTTATAAATAGATTTATTGCTCCTCTTTGAAGTTCAGAACATACAGCCTCTACACAGTACAGCCTCAGGCTTAAGAAGCCTTCCCAGGCCAAAAGGCTGTGTTACAGTTAATTATTTGTTAACAGGTTTAAAAGCTGTGCTTAAGATGATAGACTATTTCAAATCAACAGCAAAGGTAACTGTGCCAAGAATTGCTGTTCTCTGACTGCACCTTCTCAAAGAGGCTCACTGGCTCTGGCAGGCTGTACCAAACTCTCAGCACGAGCTTGGTCTAGAGAACAGAAATCTAATTCCCCAGTGCTGCTCTCTAGGGTTTATGGCAGCTCCTCTTAAAAACAAACATATTGCAAGATCCAACTGATGAAAGCTAAGTCTGCAGTCCAAACCAAAAACGTTTAGCAAATAAGGCTGAGGGCAATAACTACTGTTACAAATTACCGAAGATGATGGAAGATTGTCTTCATATTTGAAGCACTGTATTTTCAAAACGGCTTATTAGGAAGACCATAAACCCAAAGTCCTCCTTCTCCCCTTGGTCGTAATGACATTTATAAATCAGCTGAACGTTCATATGTCCATCTTTGAGATCAAGCATCTACTTCTTTAAGAGATGCTGTTTTAGAGCAAGGCAGAAGACAGGCAGAGGGCTTGAGAGGCAGGCAAATCTTGGTGTCTGTTCTGCAGTAAGGCAGAACAAATGGTGACATCAATTGTCTCTCTAGACTTAAACTCTACACACGTCAGTGGCTGTTTGGCCCTATGGACGCAGCATCGATAGGACAGGAACATGTTATTCTGGTAATTTACCCCTTCCCACTTACAGACACCCTCTCCAAAAAGCTTTGCTGCAGTAAAATGTTTGTCTTGAAAACTGCACAGTTTGCAGAGAGGCTGAAACAGAGCTCCCCTGAAATGCCACCTGACCTTGCTGAAGTGTTTCAAGGCTGTAACCAAACATCATGGAAGAGTTTTGCAGCTTTCTGAAGGTGTGCTCAGGCCTTAGGTACATTGGTAGAGCCTTGTTCTACCAAATCAACTATGAATTTTACCTTACTCTGGGCAGTCCCACAGTGGACTACCCAAAAAATATTCTGTGAGACCAATACTATATAATACTGTATAATTCACGGCCTGGGTCCCCAATCCTCAGACTCTTCTCTAAGGCCCCAATTGCCTTTGCAGTAGATAACAAACATACCTACTGGTTGGTTTCTTAGTAGGTGACCTGTAAAAGTGGTCAGAACCTACCTGGCCCTACTTCCCCTGTGCTCACTGAAAACACAGTTAAGCTAGTGTCAACCACATAGATCTGGACTACATGTTCTTGCTTCTTCTGGTAAGATACAGGAAGGGAAATCACTTGCTCCAGCTTTAACTACCTGTCTTTGTCAGTAAGGTTAGAGAATCAACCCCTCCTCATGGACAATAGCGTAGAGTGAATTTGCGATCCATGGAAGTAGTTTAGCTGAGGTCAAAGTAGGTGCCAGGGAATTATCTCTGCATAAGGTGATACAAAACCACCAACTCCTCTAAAGCCATCTTTGCTGAACAGCTACTCATGCCCTTTACGCTTTCTGCATTTCCTTCTAATGAGAAAGTTTGCTTTGCCACACCAGATCCCAAAGACAGTCTGTGGCAGTGTTAATTTACACCAGAAGGAACCAAGGCAGCTTTCAAAGAGCCACCAGATGTGTTCCAGTACCTGGTTGCTTTGTGCTAGCCGCATCAAGCTGATGATGCTAAAGTTTGGTTTAAAGAATGATTTAGCACCAAATTATCCAAATAATTTATATTGCAACTGCCCTGGCACAAAACAGAGCTTATGTTTAGGGCAGCACAGAGTTCAGAAAGCACAAGCTTCAGAAGATGAGGGCACCAGCTGCATGAAGCTCTGGGGCTGGCCTGTTGAAGGGCTGCAGCTGTCCCCAGACATAATTCAGGGGGCTTTCTCTGCACTGTCACTTCTGCAATCTTCCATCTCATCTCCGCTGAGCAGCCCTGACTGTCCTACCCAGCACATCTGGACAATGTTTCCATCTGAAGGGTTGGTATACACTACCAAATAAGTATATAAATGAAGCAGTGTTACTGTAACAGATACACAGACTAAAAATACACTCACTGCAACAACGCAGCAGGGTTCCTAAAACATTTACAGATTTGCTTGTTAGACAGGATTATTTGAGGCAAGGGAGAAAGTTATATTGTGACTCAAATAACTTCTCTTTTTAAAAGTAAATTCCCGCTTGGAACTATTTCCAAACAAACCAGTTGCGATGGTCTCACCTCTGTGGGCTCTGCCGTCCTCAGTCCCTGACACAGGTTTCCTAGCAGCTCTCAAACAGCGAGCCAGGCTGCTGGTCTATATGCGTACAGGAACAGGGGCCATGGTCAGAAACACTGGATCCACATAATCAAAGTCACTTTGATGGGCCACAAGCTGACAGTAAGGAGCCAGGGTCTCTCTCCATGTCTAAGCGGTTGGAGCACTGGTGCCAAGGGCTATCCAAGGGGGATATACACAGGCATAAGGGGTAAGCAAGAAAACTGGAGGAAACAAGCTCTCTGTGGCCTCCTAAGTAAATAACAGAGCCACAGGAGAGATCGGCACTGGCTGTGGATGCACTTAGCTTACACCACTATGTGATTTTTGAAAAAGGCCAGGGCCTGTGGGCAACGTGGTCAGTGACAAATCTGTGCCAGATGGTGCTTTGCAGTACCTGCTCCAGACAGGAAGGTCTCAGGGAGAGGGAAGGAAAGTTGGCTCTTCCCAGGGACCATTTCCCACCTGATCTCCCATCTCCCTTTCCAATCTTCTTTCATGCTGCACAGTCACTTTCCTCTAAGAGAAAGAGCATGAGCTACAGAGGAGAGGGCCCAGTGTGGATCTACTGAGATTGATCTTGATGGTTTGTAGAGGGAGCCAGTGGCCACTGCAAGAAGAGAAGATCAGAATCACCAGTGTTGACCCTCCCAGGTATCACTTAAAGCTCCCTCAGGTAGAGCATTTCTCGGAAATACTGAGACATTTTTGACAGCACTGACTGTGCATAAGCGTGTTGTTGGCAGGGTATCATTGCTGCAGGATGGCCGTATTTGAAACCTAACCAGCTGTGGCAATGCTAATGACAAGGGAAAAAAAAAAAGAAGAGAAAACAAAGACAAGGGGCAGAGCAGTTCTGCTGCACAGAAAACTCTCTTGGGAGTGAAGGAAAAAGGCTGGAGAAAGGGCAACTCTATTAGGCAGAACCATCCCATGCCTGCTTGGGAGGCACAAAATGTATAAACAAACTCCCCGCCCTTCCCAGCCTGCAAATGCAGACATACCCACTAACAAGACAAATAACTATACACAGGAGAGTAGCCTAGAAAGTCATTCCAGTAAAGGCTTCTTTAAAGAACAAGGGCTGGAGGGCTCGTCCCAGGACAGCACATAGGGGCCTGCTCCCTTGGGGTGCAGCAGGGAGGGACTGGGAGGCATGGGCATGGTCCCTTCAGTCCCTACCATGGGTCTAGCATCCTACAGATGCTGTTAGAGCTGGAAAACCTTTCTGGCCCAATGTTACCTTTGGTTTTAGATGCCAGCAAACTCCTCCTTTTCCTGCTGCGCTGGTGGACTGGCTGCTCTCCCTTTCTAGCCTTGGTACTACCTAAGGAGGGCTGCTCTGCACAGGCAGGAGAGCAAAGTCCTGGCAGCAAAGTCCCATCCAACCTGTATTTCTGTCTCTAACAGTGACCAATGGCACAAGCAAAAGTCAGGGCAAGAATGTACTTTTGGTGATATATGAAACAGTAGATAACTGCTTCCTAGCTACCTTATCGACACCATTCATGGGTCTTCGGGTTCTGTTATAACCCCTCGCTCAGCCATCACTGTCAAATTCAATAGTCGCTGTGGTAGGGAAGCTGTTACACTTAATGTTCATTCCTGTTGCTTTTTTCCTGCATCTCTCATTATCTATAAACATCTATGACCAAAAATGTATAGTATTGAAGGTGGGGATTCAGCAGGGCTGTAAAGATGGTTTATGTTTTGTTTTCTACTCCCTCTCTAATAAATTATAGTGCTTTTCTTCCTCGGCTAAGCCAACGCTTTAGGGAAGGATGTGCAGCAGCTCCTCCAGGCAGTAACAGCTCAGTTAGAACCTGCCATTTGGTCAGGAACATTTTTTTCCAGACATATTCTTTTACAATTTTTCACACCAAGTTTCACCTACTGAACAGTTTCACCCTCTCACAAGATCTTCCAGCCTGTGCCTGGAGATGCATGGGCATCTCCCCAGCAGAGACCTGCATGGGAGTCTACTGGTAACATCCCCTTCATTGCAACATGTGACCATCTGTTTCTACCTTTTATTTACACCTTTTAGAGAGATACTAATCCACAAGTAAGCCTTCCCTCTTGTCTTACAAAAGCTTGCTTTCTTTTAGCAGTCTCTGAAGAACTACGTTTTTCCAGTTTTTTTGAACACTCTGGTATGTTATTGTGCTGAAGAGACCAGCCTTATCCTCACACTTGCTATCCCTCTGAGGCCTCCAATGGAGCACTAAGGTAGGACTTTCCTCTGCAGAAGCTGTACTATATCTTCCCAATCTATCGTACGTACCAGGGCATGCTCAGCTCTCACAGATTCAGCCAGCTTGTGCAAAAGTGAGACTTGATTTTTTACAGTTTCTGAGCCCATTTAAAAAAAGTTTTCCCTATTTGTCACTTGCCATTCTCCTGATATTTATATGGCCTCAGTGGTTAACACCAGCACAAGAACTTTCTGCTCTTTCCTTTAGCAGTGCTGACTTCAACTTTAAGTGCTCTTTTGCACCTTGGTCCACTACAGGCACTAGAGATTCCCTGGCAGGCTTCCTCTGAAAAACGTTTTATTATTTTTTTATGCCTCAGGCACACTGTTCCTCAATATCTTTTTCTGGCTTGACTTCTTATGGTTTGACATTTAGTCTGCCAGAAATTGTCCTTTTTTTTCTATTCCTCCCTTTGGCTACAATGTCTATTGTTTAAAAGATATCTTCTTACTTCTATGAATTGGCTTTAACATGTTACTTAAGCCTGCTGGATTTTTTAGGGTCCTTTTAAAGACTTTTGTGCTGAGCTTTTAATCTTTAATCAATCTTTGTAACATTTGCCAGCATTTTACCCTATTGGTTTTTCTTTTAATATGTTTTCCTGTTCTTATTTAGCTCTTACCTTTGAACTGTAGTACATACTCCACCATTTCAATTTGTAGGCACTTACTGATAAAATTAATTTAACTATTCGACTTCACTTTTTTTCAAGAGGCAGCATTACTTTTTCATTGACATGGACCTTCTCTATCACCCAATATCATTTGTATCCTAATGTTAAAGTGTCTCACTGATTTAAGAGTGAAGGCTGGTGAGAGCCTGTATTCACTTACAGTTGAAATGTCTTTATAGGTTGGATGGTATCCAAAGCGTGAGCTGAATTTTCCACCTGTCTCATTTGGATACATAAAATTACCTCATTTATTTAGACACTGTGATCAGCTCTTGCTCGTAGAAGAGTATTTTTAACACCATCTCTGTGAAGCTTCTGTCCGTGTGGGGCAAGCACTTTCCTCCACATGAGATTCTCTGATTCAATGCATTTGCCAGTTAATTTAAAAAAATCACACACACATGCTGCAGAGGGCCTATCTGAATATGGCACGCTAATAAAAGCGAGACGCCTGTTTCAAAGATTTCTGTCTCCCAGCTACAGCAACAGGAGATTTACAGCATTAATGTATGAGCCCTGCTCTGAAACAGAGGTGCCTCCTCTCTCACAGTGAGGGGCAGCTTGGGCTGGCAATCATTTCTTCATCCACATTCACCCAGAAGGTATTTGTGCTGTACAGGGATATGCCACCATCTCTTCATCTGAGGCTACTACAGAATAAGACAGGACGGTTGTAGACAATTTACAATGAAGCGGTGGATGACCAAAAATGTTTTTCAGATGCTCAGGATGTAGTTTTCAAACACTTTCCTACAGCAACCCTGCTACAAAGGACGAAGCCCAGAGGACACCTGGGAAGCACACCAGGAAGCACCAGAGGTAAGGTGGGCTCTGTGAAGAGGGTGAGGAAAGCTGCAGCATGAAAGATGGACCTGGGATATGAGAAGGTGGCAAAGGCCTCCCAGCCCCACTGGCAGCAGTCTCCTTAGAGACTGCAATCCAAACACTGAAAAAGACCGTCTTGGACTGCTGTGTTTTTACTAATCTCTAGGTTTACTCCAGTGATGTTCTCAAGACAGAACTCATAAATGCGAACCTCTTTTACCAGTTCTGTTGCAGTATTTTATGTTTTTACAGGGTGAGCTCATTATGGATAATTATGTTTCAGATCACTGCAGAAACAGAGCTACCAGAGTTGGCCTGTGTATCACAAACATAAAACTGTTTGCCACCTATAATTTAACACTAAGAGGAATTATGTAATCTTGAATTTACAACATTTGAAAATGTATTAAGGCAGATCAGCTGGGCTTGAGGCTAGAATTACGATGTGCTGCACAAACACAGTTCAATGTAGCCGAGACGGCGACGGTAATCTCACAGATGGGGATGAAAACTTTCTCTTTGCTTTGCAGCACAGGTCTCAGCGCAGCAGTCTCTTGTGAAACTTGGTGGGAGAGCATACCTACATGGCAGAATCAGCATCCAGGTTAATGAACATCTAGAAGATACGGTCTCTGCAGCGAGATGCGTCCGCATTCAGTTCTAAACTGAATTTGGCTCCTTCTGCAACTCCATACTGGCATCCGTACTGGCAGTGAATGTCATGGGTTTCTTTTTTCTTCTACTTTGTGGATTTTATAGAAGTGTGTCTTTCATATGGAAAAAACAATCTGGTGTAATAACTCTACACTGGTGTTGGAAATACTAAGTATGAAGCCCAATTAATTTATGACTCATTCTCTACCCCCTTCGTGAACAGCATGTTCCCAAGAAAATGCCATCTGTAGCATTTATCCTGTCTATACAGGGAAGACCAATCACACTGGGGCTTGGCCTCCTCTATTGCACAAAACCCAAGAGATATTCTTCTTCATATTATCGAAAGGGCAAAAAGGCACAGAAGATCCTCTGAAATCATCATCCTGTTATTTTGAATACACAAAAATAGGTTACTCATTTAGCAATTTAGGTAAACAGCTCATTATGAAAAGTCATTGGGGAATAAGCCTTTATGATTTCATTTCTTGATCGTTTCCTGTCTAACTAAATAAACATGAACTCAAGTGACACAGATTCCATTACTTTTGTGCACAGATTCTTGAACGATTTCTTTCATAGTTTTTTGAATAATTTAATCTTCTCCTTCCTGTCAAAGACAACATATATTAACAGAGAATGGTTGGGGAGAGCAAAGTCTCTCAAACACAACAAAATCTGTTGAAAACTATTTAAGGTTGAATCTAGGCAATGATCAATTCTGATGTTCAAAGAAATGTAGGAATGTTTGGGTAGGGGTATTCCATTTTGATAAACTGCTTTTACATCACTTTGAAAAGAGAATATGAGTGAGAATAGCAGCACCTTACTAAAATCTGTCATTAAAATTCCTTGATAAAATGTTTTGCTGTGATTTCAATCCTGACCTCTACAGCACAGCTTTACATGAGCACGAGAGCTGAAGTACATCTGTGGCATTAGCCTAATTACAGCAGAACCACAGCAATGTGACATGCTGCTTGTCCATGACTGCACACAGGAGATAGCAGACTCTCCCCATTTCTTAGTCCAGGCTCAGTAATTGGCTGTTGCAGTGAGGTCTAACCAAGAGCTAACCACCTTCCCCTGGTCAGGCTTCACCAAACTACTTTTATTCCTCAACTGGAAGCTCAAGAAGCAGAAGGGTGGCATTTTCAAAATGGCCTGTAGACTTACAGCATGGAGACATTCTCAGATGTATTTACTACATCCTGGTTTAGAGGTCTTGATGCTCTGAAGGATTCTCAGTGACCTTCTTAAAAAACCTTCACAGCCACTCATCTTTTATCTGATAGATAGGTTGTAATCCTACATACACAACTTCCAGAGCCTTCTGCTCATACACTATAGCTTGTAAGGCTGTGCTGAGTTCTCAACACTTTCTGCTAAATCCAGATATAAAAGCAGAAACAATGAGGGAAGTATCTCTACAGATCATGCTTGGGCAGCCAAGAAATCTGTCCTTTGCACCTACTGGAGTGGCATGACCTTCTCAGTCTGGGGCCAAGGACAGCAGCTGTTGAGAGGGAGCCACAGGGACTCAGACTTGGCTTCTAAGCACAAAGAGAAGAACGAACCAACAACAGCTAGAGATAGCTGGGGCCATTAGCCTCCTGGAAACCATCCAAGCGAGAGAGAAGGCTACCCAAAATGTTAAGCAGCAACCTTCAGGGAAGTCAGCTGCCGTTAAGTGGTATGTATTGTTTTAGACTTTCCTCATTCAATGACTGATTGGGAATTCTTCTTGCTCCAAAAGACGGAAATGGCATCTTTTGTTTGCTTGACCCTGAAAGGCAGAGGAAGTTGGAGACTTTATTTATTCAACCCCAAGACATGGGAACTTACAGAATACTGTCACTTCCCAAACAGCTTTTGTTTTTATTTTCCTTCTCAGCCTGTGTGGGTTCTGTTTGCCTTATGGATTTTTCACAGACAGTTTGCTACCAGCCTTGGACATCTGTGAGTGGCTTGCACATGGCTGTCAGTTGAAAGAAGGTTCTTTGTAGCTGCATGCAAATAATCATGCTGCTCGATGGCAGAAATCGCTCCAGTTTTGATCAAAAAGCCTTACCGCTAGATTTGTTATTGACCTTTTTAATTAGAATGTATATTATTTCAGAGCACTTTTGAAGTCTGTTACATCAGTAGGGTGATGGAAGCTAAGAAGAAAGGCTGAGGGAAATGGTCGTGATCAGAAGCTGGCCAACACAACGGAGCACATGGACTTTGCAAGACTCGCCATCCCATTCACAGTAAATTTCTGCCTTTAGGAGACTATTTTGTTGTTGTGCGTCATGACAAAAACCAATCCTTAAGAGAACAGGGGTCCTTAAGAACCCAGGAACATAAAAGTTATAGATGGTCAGGCACACAAACAGCTATCTCAAAGGCAGACTGAAGACAAGTCCCATTGTGTGACATCAGACCTATCCAGAATATTTGCAAAAAATTCAAGACTCTCTCTGTCATGGCTGCCAATTCCCAGAAAATGAGCCTTGGATCTCATCAAGGGCTTTCTCATCAGGTTTCTTGCTTTTGTTTGGCTGACAGTGCAGACATCAACCCTCAATTTAGAGACAGCAAATGACGGAAGGACTTTCACATATGGGGAACTGTTCTGCACAGTGATCCTAAGAATAAAAAAGACCTTTTCAGTCCTTGCGCTGCTGCTACAGCCACCAGTACTCATGGTGAGTACACACCTGCACAGACATTTACAGCTGCTCCTACCAAGAGGAAGTGCAAGCTGTGAAAGTACCTAACCTAATCCTAGGGAGAAATGCATTAAAGTGGCTTCTTGGGCTAAACGCTGAATGCTATCTCCTACAGTGAATGACTGTACATATGTTCTCACTTTTGTGTGCTGTAAGGAGAGGACTACTGGTGGTGTGTGCTGCGCTGCAAAGCTGCAGGCATCCTGCAGAGACAAAAGGCTTGTGCTTGGGGTAGGAAGAGTGGCTTAGCTATGCTGTATTCTATAGATTATTTTGATCCCAAGATTGACGTTATAACCCACTGCATTTTTTACAGCAGTTAAGTAAATAGAAGGCTAATGGCAGATGTTTTCATTTAAGCTTCAAGAAAGGCACCGCCTATATGTCAATTTGGAATTGGTGTAATGAGCCAACAAGACTCTGAATTACAATAAAAGCAAATTTAGGAATGAAATCTACTGGAGACTTAACTGGTCTCAAGTGCATAGTTAGATTTCTAAAATAATAGCTGCAATCCAGCATAACAAACATGACTTGCTTAAAAACAAAAGCCTGAGTTTAACTGTAAATTGCAGTTGGCTTTCATTCCCATGAGAAACTGCAAGATATTTCTTCTTGGAATAACTTCTCAGTAAAGGCACACCAGTGGTGCCCCCAAAACCATGTAGAGTGGGACTAGGACTACTCAGTTCTGCTTTTTTCCCTCCAGGCTTACCAGCCCTAAGGTCTTTAGGTACCATCAGGCAGATTTTCTGAGAGTCGTAATACTTCTGTCCACAAATGCTGGGGCTTTGCTGTTGGGCAGAGGCAGGTCAAACCGTGGGCACGGCTGGCTGCTGGAGCCAAGGGGAGAGCTGTACTGAGGGACAGCAGCCAGCAGGGAAGTGGGAGAAGGGTGAAGGGCTGTGAGAGCATCTGGGGAAGCAGAAATGGAGGAGCTGACAGCAACTACTGGCTGTGAACTGGAGGGGGTGGCCCAGCAAGCTTGGAAAGAGGCTTGGAACAGGGTGGGGAAGAAGGAAAAGAGGGTAAGAGGGGGACGTTTAAGATGTATCAATGTGCAAAAAGTTACTATACTTTTAAAACAGATTTAATACTTAAACATATTTAACATATGTTAACATATGTTTATATTTATGTTAACATATTAAACATATTTAAATATTTAAACATATTTCTGTGCATGTGCACTGAAGCCCTCAGTGGGGACATCGCTGGCTTATCCTCATGCTCACAGAGGGGCATGGGTGGTTCAGGCTAACCAGGAGACAGAGCACATAGGAGAAAGTTACAAGGCAAGGGCCATTTTTACTCTTTTCCAACATACAACAACTGAAGAGTTTTTATCAAGAAAAATAATAATGTACTGTTATTGCTTTGTACAATATTGTTCTCTTAAACTACCATCTTACTGAATGCACACATGCACATATAGATGCACCTGTCTACTACAAAATTTTCTACTGAGATTTGCCATTAGCTGGAAAGCACTGCCACTGGCCAGACTTATCCATACTCTTCCCTCCAAGAAAAGCTCTTCAGACTATAAACTTGATTCTGCTTTGTACACTGGTGAAAACTGCCAGATCAATCTTGCAGAGCCATGTCATTAACCTCCATGCAGTCACGGAGAACAGCGACTGACAACTCATTTTACTTCCTAATCTTTGCCAGTACCTGTTCTCTGTCCCTGCAGCTGGTGGTGGGAATGGCTCGAGCCAGCTAAAGGCAGAGTCTCTAGCAGAGCTCAGAAGGCACTCAAGCAATCAAAGTGCAATCAGAAAAGGATGACAAGTCCTGCTGGGAAAAGAACTGTCCAAGCAGTTCAAAGAGTTCTCAACTGAACTGTTAGCTGTTTCATGTTTGGAAACAGTGTCATGAGTAAACTTTAGTACACAGACAAATAAAGATCCTGCAGAAGAAAGCAAGTGATGAGGTTCCAAAAAAATTTCAAAGGCCACTTCGCTTGCATTGCCTTCACCTCCTCTGCCAGGGTTGTGGCAGCAAAGAGGAAGGGCAACCAAGCGGCAGTGGAAAAGGTTTCTCTTCTTCCATAGAGATCTTGCTGAGGCACAAGAAAAGACAGGAGGGGACAAGTTCTTTCACTGAAAGTTTTGCCAATTCCTCCCAGGGAGACCCATCCTCTTCTAGCAGCCAACTCTCTGCAGGTGGACAAAGAATTAAGGTGGGCTTAAAAGAACAGCAGACAGCTGGGAGGAAAGCTTTGTTGTCAGCTAACTTCCAGATGCTTGTTCAGGATGTGCTCAGTTCCTGTGGAGGCAGAATAGGGTGGAGGAGCAATGTTCTCAAAGGAGAGAAATGGGTTTTTCTCCAGGTAGAACTTTTTAGAGAATCATCTACTCCAGGTAATCTACTAATAATCAAATTAAAAACCAAGCCAAGTTACCTACTGGCTCTAGTGTATCTTGTAATTTTTTTCCTAATACCTGGCTGAGTGTCACGGAGGAAGCAGTGTTTGATGCCATTGTTTACTTAATGCTATCCTTGTGTCTCATCTGTTTCAACATCACTGACCAAATCCCTAGACATTTTTTTTATTTCCTGGATTATGCTGATATTCTGAAGAAAAATCCCAAAAAACTCAAGTAACTATAATTTCACAATGTTTCATTATTAATGAAGAACAAGATTTATCACTGGATTCTGATGTTTATTTTCCAAATTATATTTACTCCAACAACTGAAAAGTTATTTCAACTAAAACAAGACTCAGTAACATGTTAAGAAGAAATATTTTGTAATTTAGAAATAGTGTTTGTACTTCAAATGATAAAGTGCCCATTTGCACATGATAATTCAGCTCAGCCAGAAAAGGATTTTTGTAATGGACATGAAAAGGGAGTTTCAGGCAGATAAACGCTAAAAATAGTTCTGATATATCTAATAAAAATTCCCTTAATATATCTGGTTATAGATTATCACACTCAACTTACTGTACTGCATGGGAAAATGTAATTATCAAAATGTTGAAAGCCTAAACTAATTTTTTTTCTTAGTTTATGGAAATGTGCATCATCAGATAATGTTTTTGGCACGCTTGAATTTAACAAAAACATTTGGGTTGATGATTCACTTGTAGTGTAAAATACATAAGTTTTAAAAAAGCATTACGTGCACAGATATTCAGAAAGTAAAGTTTATACTGTTACAGGGTTCATGATGTGTTTGATGACTGTGACAGCAACCCTGTGCCCCAAACATGTCCTAACTTGGCAGTTCCTCACCACATGAATTAATTTTATACATATATATACACACAGTTTATGTCCTGTCTCTCATGTGGGACTAAAATGCGGATCAAGAACATTTCTGTTCGCCAGTAAGCCCGTGCCCCTAGTGCAAAGCTGTTTTCTCTGCTGTCCTGCAGCACTGTAACATGATTATTATTAATCCTGACCATGCAGTGCTGAGAGGTCCTGCTCACACTGTGTGTTGTATAACAGAGTGGTAAACAGCTGAGGAAGCCGATGGAAGGCAGTCAGCATCCTAACAAACCAGAAAGGCCAAGGAATTTGCCCTGCTAAGCAGGCGTAGGAGGAAGCCAAATGAGAGGATGAGGACAGTCTCCACGCTCAGTGGGATCTTTGTAGCCACCAAGTTAGAGAAGCTAGATCACATTCAAGTAACCCTTAATCAGCTGTGTATAAATCACCAGGACTGGATGGCACCACCCCTGTCCTTGAAGGAGATACTGCAGAAGTGCTGGCCAAGTCACGCAGCCTCTCGTTACCATCTCTGTGACCAGGCACTGGTCGTTTGCCAGCATCCCAGCTCCAGCGGGGACCCTGGCAACTAAGGCCCAGTAATGACCAGTCTGACTTCTTTTGCAAAGCTATAACAACAGACTAAGTTTGGTTTCCACATGCAAGTCAGGCACATCTCTTTGAAATTATTCTCCTGTCACTCTCTTTCATGTTTTGGACTTACCATTGATGTTTACAGCTGGCAACACTATAGACATCTTCGGTCTTCTGGTCTTGTTATGCGTGGTGGCTGGCAGTAACAGGTGGTCCTGGAAAATAAGGGAAAAGATGTGTTAAATCTACCCTGGAAGTACAAAGCTGGGAAAATTCCTTTCCGTTCTGTCTTACAGCCATTCCACATAAAACTGTTTACGGCAGCTTAGCAAATTCAAATTGCTGAGGGAGTCTTCTAAAAGTAACAGCAATTGCTCATGCTGTGTAACTGAGAAGAAACCCCTATCGCATGAAGCAGCATATGAAAAAGCCTTGATCATGTGGAAAGAGATGGAAACTACTATTAGGCCCTCATTCAAGAGAGTACTTATGTGTATGATTAAAGTAATTTAACTTGACTTCAATGATATTTAAACATGTGGTTAAGGGCTTTGCTGAATTGGAGCCTTTACTTGCAGTGCTGTCTGCTTTATATATAAATGTCATCTTGCTGTATCTATGTCAAGCTTCACACCACATGCCTGTGCCTGGTGCAGTAGGACTGTATCAGTCAGGGTTGTGACGGCGTGTGAAATATGAGCTCTGCTCACAAAAACCTACCAGAGAAGTTTGATGGCAAAGCTCTGCTTTAGTAGCTTATCTCAACTGTGAGGTGGCTGGGTGCTGCTGTAAGACAGCAGCGTTCAAACTAACTACCCTGGGTTTTAGCAGTGGAAGCTACATCTGCAGGAGATGCTCTGGATATGGGCCTGGCCTGCAAGGAAAAATGCAGCCTTTCTTCAGTTTTTTTGCTGTTGCTGAACTCAAACTGCTTAACCTGCAGCCGGGGAAAACATGGTTCTTTCCTTATCAACAGAAGTAACAGAACATTAAAGCGCCAGTCCAGGCATCTCCCATATTAGTGTGCTATGCCAATCCAGACAGACCAAAGGAACACTACTAAGGCCGAGGGAAGCTTCCCGTGCCTTTCAAAGCTTAGCTTCCCTGACAGAAGGTTGCTTCACGGCACCATCTCAGTACACACTGGGCACTGTGAGGGAAGTATATTTGTTCTCTCTTAGTAATTAGGAACAAAAGACTGCATTTATATCATTGACAAACTGAGTATAAATTTCTAACTCAGGCTCTAAGCGAAACAAAAACCTGCCAATCACTAAATATCTTTTCCAAGTCCCAAAGAATTAATGGAAAGGTTTATTTTCACAGCCCCTGTGTTTGTCCCTCTCCCAGTCCCAGCAATGCCAAATTCACTCCCAGTGTGAAATGAAGAATGAAAGCTGGCAGATGCCACCATGTCAAACATGGAGGCCAACCCATTAAGAAGTTTTTGCAACTGTGTTAAAACCAGATCCGAACATCTGCCCTTCACTTTTCAAGAGCCACCATCTATCTCACATGGTTAAAAAGCAGAAGCGAGTTTGATGTTCTCATTTCATTTCATTTCATTTCATTTCATTTCATTTCATTTCATTTCATTTCATTTCATTTCATTTCATTTCATTTCATTTCATGCTTTCCCATTTGTAAAACTCCCATGATATTTTACAAACCCAGCACTCAGAAATTTTACATTCAGCTTTTTGGCTCCCTGCTGAAGGGTAAGAACAGGCACACAAATGTCTCATGCTTTTGGCCAAGGTTATCTTTTTGGCAGACTAAATTAGACTTCTTTCAGGACACAGTTGTTAACTTCCTAATGTCAGGCTAACTGTATTTTCCCTATTTTAATATCTAAACATTACATTGTTATGTCTAAGCGTCAGGGAAGTGACTTACACACAAAGTTAGGTGTTAAATAGATCAAGATATTCTGTAGATACACTGCAGAAATAACACTTTCTTTTTTCCCCACCAACATGCCCCCCCCCCCCCCAAAAAAAAAAAAAAACCCAAATGACTGACCACGAGAAGAAAACATTACTTCAATAAATGACTGTAATTAAAAACATCTTGGTACCAAAATTATAAAACCACTCTGGCATAATTCTCAGACTACATATGTAATTCCCATTGCATTTTTGAACTGCTAAGATTAAGACAACACTCAGTAAGACAATGAACTTTACAGAAAAACTGTTCTTGAAATTCAATGTTCCCAAGGGAACAGACCAAAGATAAGATGGCCATTAAAACTACATTTTGTAACAACGTCCTTGTCATGATTTGATGACTATTTTTAACATCGCTTAAAAAATGCTTATCCTGTTAGGTTTTTTTCAGTGCTTCTGAGAGTCCACAACATCATTACCTAGCAAAACCAAGTACTGCATAGATGATCACCTACTATTTTTTGCTAACATATCTGAAGATTGGTACATTAATTGATGCTGGCTTAGTTTTGTTTATAATGGCACCATTATTTACTGTATGTATAAAATTACTAAGAACTATCACAAAGACGTTACAATTGCAGTACCTCTATAGAAATAAACAGCAGTGTCATGACAGAAATGCCAAATTTCTGGATAGCAACAAACTAAGGAAAATTCCTCGGGTACTTCCTGTACCCTTACCTTTCTTGGAGGTTCAGGTTGGACATTCAGAAACAGTTTTTCATCCAGAGCGTGGTGCAATCCTGTAACAGGTCAGCAGAGAGCTAGGGAATCTTGGAGGTTTCCAAGACCCAGCTATACAAAGCCATGGCTGCCCTTATCTACTGTCAGCAACAGTTCCACTTCAAGGAGAAAGTTGGGCTAGGCACCACCAGATGCTTTCTCTACCCATACTGATAATCCTATGATTCTCTTTTTGCAGTCCACAGGACAGACACTGGCAGTACCAATTTCTCAACAGTCCTATGGTAACTACAGAGGCAGTGCAAACACCTCAGACTTGGCCCTTACAAGCTCTACCTCTCCTCCATCATGGTTCAGTTCAAAGACTTGGCTCAGACTTGACTCTGCAGTTAACAAATTGTATTTCCATGACTACAACACAGCCAAACTATGCACTAATATTGCTGGGCAGGTTTAGATTCCACCAAACTGATTTGTTGGAAAACAATACTTTATTCTAAACCTTGCATTGAAAATGAGATATAAAATTCACCTTTCTTAGTTCTGCCTCACCTAGAAGCCATTTTTTTTTTAAAATACCAGGAGTTAGATTTAAGCTCAGCTAATTTTAGACCTCTGTAAATGATGTTTCAAGAGTTGCAAAGAAGAAACAAGCAGTTCACCACTATCTGCTCTCCTTCCTCATAATTCTGGCTTAAAACAAATACACCAAGTAATTTTCTGCTAGATCAGTCAACTGAAGTGGGCAACCCCAGCAGGTATTTCACTGTATGCTAAAATAGCACTGGAGATGGCAGGAGCTCCAGAGAAGTCTGCTGCTCTCCAGTGACTCTCATAAGAATGAGGTCTAGTTCAGACTGGTCAACCAACGTCCAAGCACCTGAAGCTGTATTAAATGAATCCCACCCAGACAGTCTTCTTTCCCTGCCTCAGAGAAACAAAAGGAGCATTGTCTTCTAGACCACAATAACCGACAATCAAAACCAAAGGAATGTAAGAAGGAGGACAGACACATAAAATGCCAGTATTATAATTCAGTCTAACCTAGTAAACTTATTTTACACAAATCATGGCAGGCCCAACACATCCTGCCACACAAAATCCTGTTACAGACAGAAACTGATAAGATAAAAACTTTGATACTTCTTATCTCTGCACTGTTACTAGCAATCCCTCCACACACACCCTGACAAGATCAACTCACTGGATCTGAAACAAAGTGCATAGGGAAGCATTTTTGATGAAGCTGCTCTGCTACCCAAGACATTAAAACTAACTTTCCATTAGTCTCCAGACTCTGAAATGTTTCCTAAAACTACACAGCAAAGTGGTATGTTCATGTATCAATTCACCTGTTACTCCTCTGTTTTACTGGAGCAGTTTGAACAGTGTGGGAGGGAAGACCCAGAGCCTTCTGCTCCCACAGCAGATAGTGAGACAATGAAGTCATTTCCACTCACGTTTGTGTATCCAAACGTGCTTTGGAGCTGCGGCACAACTCCTCAGTGTTTCAACACCAACTCTGGAGAAGACAGACACATAAAAAGCCAGTCAGCTCTAAGTCCAAACTGCTACCAGGAGCTAATATGCAATATGCACAGATTGTCTGGAACTTGGATACTGCCCATCTCTACTACAAAAAGTCATTTTTAAAATATCTGGAATTAGGGAAGTTCACCCATCTCCCTAATAATCTTCATCTTTTATATGCAGGAGTGTCCCTCTGACAGTCAGTTGCAACTTGAAAAGTTTCATAACTACCCTCATTGTACATGAAGGCAAAGGTATGCTGCACAGTATCATAAATATTTTGCCTACAGTTTAGCTACCTACAACATTCTCAAGTCAAAAAGCCTTCAAATAGTCCACAACTTTTATTTGAAAGCAATACCTAATTTTTTATATGCAACATCAATGAGTGTACGGATTAGTGATTAGGAAGAAATTAGACATTAAGAAACATTGTTTGAATGTATTTCTAACACGTAAAATATTTTCTTCTGTCCTACTCTGTTCTCAAGTATGCTGAATTCCATCCCAGGAGTGTGTGATGCTATTACTCATCCCTAATTTTAAACACCATACAAAAATATCTAAAATTAAAATGCTGTTTGTGATATTAACACATGGTATAAAACTGAAAATGAATAAAAGCAAATCTTACAAGTCAGCATCTGGCCCATGAGCATGAATGTCATCCAGAGGCAGAATAAATCACAACTATTGCCCAACAACAGATGGCCTTGGCTTGGGCCAAGATTTGCACTTAGATGAGATGACACTTTAAATAGACGATGCAGACCTGAGACTGCTGGCAGAATGACTGGAAAAATATCAGCCTGGAAAGACAATATTTCAAATGAGACCCTAGCTTTACCATTCTCATTTTGCTTTTGATCATCTCTACAGTTCAGTGATATTGAAGCCAGATGAGATGGACAGATAGATAAAAATAGATATAGATACTAAAAATCCAGCCACAAATGCATTACCTTAATTTAATAAGTTGGGATCCAGAAACACATTTTTTCCTGGGGATAAAATCTTAAAATGTTATTTGTTAAACTTCTGATTAATAAGCACACTTACTAAGTCCTTGCCACCACAAAACATTCAGGGTACTATACAATTATAATATAATTAACTAGACTTGTAAACATTTAGAAATTAAGTGCCCCTACAGAATGAAATTCCTCACCAAATCTTTTTAATCTGCTGGCAATTTCAGTGCCTACTGATCTGCTTCTGGACTCAACAACACATGGAACCGCAATAAAGATTTTAAGGCTTCTTACATAAGATCAGTGTTGTCAGGGGTCTAACTGGGATTAAGCTTTGGAGCCTCATGTATCTCTAACCCCCACAGTCAACTGGCAATAGAAATCCTGTTCCATTCTGCTAGAATATTCCAAAACTAGCTGCTCTTGCAGCTTCAGCCTGAGTCTCATGACACGTGGTTTGCTTCTGAAAGTCCCTGCTACCTAGATGCATGAAAACTTGCAGGCATCTTAGTTTCATTTAAAAAAAAATAATTGTTTGTAACACTCATAGTTAAAGGACATCATCACTGCATACCATGAAGTTCCATTAAACAGAGAGAAAACATGCTACTCAAGGTTCTTTTTGAATTTTTGTTTTAAACTATCATAATTTCATAAGCCTGACTCTTGTATTTTAAATGATTAGAATTGGCAATATTGCTTGTTTTGGCTTTTGCAATGCATGTCCCATCAGCAACGCTGCAACCAGCCACAGATGCTTCCTGGGGAGCAGTATGCCGCCTCCTTACAGGCAGTCTGCGGAACTGGTCCTCCATTTCTGTGTGCTCGAAACAAACACAAAGGAATTAATCCTTGCAGCATGCCCATGATGCAGGAAAATATTACCAGTGCTATGGGGAATGTTTAGAGGGTATGTGCATGCATTGGAAGGATACCCAAGTGACATAGGACACAAAGGAATGGATTTCCAAATCTGCCAAGGCTCTGCACTCTCAGCACAAGCTGTCTTTCCTCCTACCCCTGAAGTTACTTATCTGTCAAATCAATTCCCCTAGATTTTTCTTATGTTCTTAGCTGTTGTGCTTAGGTACAGGTAATTCTAGTATCTTGAGCAAAACCATTACCTACTAGAAAATAAGTAACATAACTTGATCTAAATGTGCTTTGTTACAGTGTATTTAGCACATCTGCCTATGTAAACAGTTAGCCACGCTACTGAAGGAAGGGCAAGGCATGCCTGTGACCCTTGCCACTGGTCTGGAGCACGTACCACACAAAGTACACCTGTGATCCAGGTGGGAGCCATGACTCCACTCCTGCAAGACAGGCCCTAACTCACTTCTCGTCTCTCTTCTCACAAAGACTTCCTCAAGATGTCCAAAGGAGCCCCACTCACCATTAGAGATCCATCTCTGACAAACTAAGGATAATCTTTTCGAAAACAAGTGACATTTGTTACTTTACAAGAATAAAAGCTCCAAGGAGACTGGATTAAAATACCAAAGGAAAACCTTAATGTGCTGTTCTCGTAACTGGCCTTGATGAGGAGATTTGATCTTTACCATTGCCTTGGAGACCAGCTATGTGTTAGAATATTGCAACTAACAAAGGCAGTTGCCAGAGTGGGCAAATAGAGCCAGGCGCCTCAGCATGCCAAAGGGTACTCTGCCCAGGCAGCTTCAGAAGACTTCTTACAGTAAACAAACACTGTAGCTGGGCCTTTTTTCATTTCTGTTTATGACTAAGAGGTCTCCCAGGGAATTGTGCCTCAATCTCTTCCAGCCTGAATCTTCATGCTGTGATTCTAGGACCGCATTACAACCACTGCCAACACAGGCTGAGGAGCTTTCCACATCCCACTGAAGTGCTGGCAGCTTCCCGAAGCTGCTGGGGGTACCATTTTTCTTTAATGGCATTACTTTTGGTAATGTTCAACACGTCCTCACAGCTTAAAAGCTTATCTATTAACTATCTGACCACATCTAGTGATCTCAAGATGAAGCAGTTAGAAAGCAAGTAGTTTTTCAGCCATAAAAAATTGTGCATCAAATCCATTTCAAATCTATTTTTTCTGAATATTTTCAGAAATTTCAGGTCAATGAGATGACACTGGACCTTCTTTAGTGGTATGCATTTCGCTATACAAAGAGTGTGAAACAAAAATGTGCTTTCACAGGCCCAGAAAGCTGCATACAACTTCAGAGACTCCCCTGTACAGGTCCTCTGAGGAGCTGGACTTTTAAAAACCCTGAGCTGACAGAGCCAGTGAGCCAGCTTTTCTTTCATAAGGCACAGATTTCACCCTTTCTGAAAATTTCAAAATAATTGTTTCAGGCTGGCTGGCTGTTGCCAGAGATGAGAGATGGGATGTTTCTGTCCTGATCTACACAGGCCACTGAACCTGCACTGAGCAGCATCACAGCCTTTGGCATGTGACTCCTAACCAGGAAATGGCACCTGTGAAGCTGGAACTGCATTCTCAGAACAGCCAGGGCTAAACTTCAGCTGCTCTCTGAACACAGGAGGCTGGTCTCCAGGGAAGAGAACTTACTGCAATGCATTCATGGCCTAGGGGCTGATTCTCATTTACTCCAGCAGTTCCCGACACTGCAAAGCACACAGCACAGATCATGGTGTAAATGAGAATCAGGTCTCTGGCATATCTGTTTCTGGTTTCCTCTGTCAGTTTGAAGAGGACATGTATGAAAGTTTACAAATTTGTGGAGAAAATGGCTGTATAATTTCACTATTGATTCAGTTGGGTGATGCCAACCATATGGTGTCCTGAGGATACACCACAGTGGATACAGCACTGGTCCATCTGAAAATGCCAGAAGTTCCTGCAACATTGCTTTTGCTGTCAGTGGATGTTAAACAGGGCAGTAACTGCAGAGGGGAGGGTGCCTCTGAAACTACTGCTATCCCACCATTTCAGTCTGACCCTTATATCTGAAAAGCATGGGGATGACTTTAAGAGCAGAAAAAAAGAGAGAAAACCAGTTAAAACCTCTACACAAACTGTGATTCATAGCCGCAATACTTGCTCATTATACCATGAACTGTAAACTTGCCTTGTTTTTAAAGTTGATGTGTCTTCCTTTTTTTTTTTTTTTTTAAAGGTAGACCTTATAAATTCAAGAGAATGTATTCACCCCACCATGGATCCTTGCAGGGAATCCCTGACATGCAGAGATGAGTATGGGAGTGAGTGAAAGATAACAACTGCAAGGGATCCACAGAAAACCTGCAGTAAAAATTCACAAGGTCTCAGCTTCTCTGCACCAGCTCTTGACCTCCAACCACGGGAGGCCCCAGTAGCATTACTACTTTGGGTTTAGCAATAACCATTTAACTTAATTTGAAAAAGGACCAGTTCTGCATATATTAAATTTGAGGTTAGCTAGCATATATTGACACAGTTTGATTTTGCACATACTTAAAGAAAAGAGTTTGTAATAGAGAATTGAACTCCCAATCCCTAATAATAGAATTTAATTACTTTTCTAAGTTTTAAGCCTTTTTTTGGGGGGAGGAGACTGTCCCATAACAGGAAAGCTCCCAGAAGTGGTGGGAATAGAACTTCTTTTTCCGTTTTTATTTTTGCAAAATGTGCTCCTATTCACACCAATGCTGTTCCAATCCCAGTGTTTCTGTGCACAGGTGGCTTTTACAGCCTATACTTTGCACACAGCAATGAATTGATGAGATATGCTTTTTATTTAAGCGTTTTACCAGAAATAGTTCAATCCCACAGTCAATAAAATGTCCTGTAGTGTAAGATTACACCTTTCTGACATTCCCAGACAAATTTTTATAAATAACACCTAACTGCACTCTGGAACACTTTCTGATCACTGTCCCTGCAGAAGAGGGAGTTGCTATCCAGTTCAGTTCCCACATGAGAGACCTTTTAATGAAGAAGCCTTTAGTGCCTTTTATTGTCAACTGTGCTACTGCCAGATGTGATATGGCCTGGGCTCCAAAACTAAACTGGAAAGCACCTCGCTGTGAGTCAGAGAGCCTTGTGAAAATCCCAGAGACCTCAGAGAAATGGAAAATTCACTCTGTCACAAGCCTCCTTTGGAGGAGTTTCCTCCATTCCCAGTGCTCCTTGTCTATGAGCAGGGCTCAGCTTTGGAGGTCAGTGCTAAGTGTTTTCTCAGTGTAAAGGAGAAACAGTGGCAAAGGACCTCTTCTGGATTAAGAGCTAAAAAGGTTATGGAGACTACTAAGGATATGGAGACCTGCTGTGAACTGTGTCCTTCTCTGCAGTTCACAAACGGAGACAGCTAACATGAGGAAAGCAAGATCTACTTTTGTCCCTTCTCCTTTTGGATTGGAATCTATGTTACATCACCTTAAAGGCCGAAAGGAACCTAAAAAAGAGAGTCAAATGAAAGTGACCTTGTTTAGGTTTTTAAATGGAATGCAAGCCTCTCAGACTTAGACATTTATTCAGATCATCTCTCCGGTAGCTCTTGACTCCCAAAAGATCCAAGACACAACGGCAGTCACCATATGATTCTATTTTAGAGCAAAAAGATCCCTCCAGATGTAGAAGCAGAGGACCCAGTTTCACAATGACTTGAGGCAAATTAAGCTTTCCTGCTGCTGAAGCTTTTCCTGATTTCCTCTTCCTACCTGTCCTGGGCTGGGTATTCCTGCTGTTGCCCAAGAGCTGATGCTGTCCTCTGACTCCAAGGAAAGCCAACTCATCTTGCTAAGATGGAAACCAGATACGACACTTTCCCCTACCTGTCTTCCAGTCACCAACCATTTTCGGGATTTTCTAACAAAGATGTGATTTCTATATATGTAGTAGCTATTAATAGATTTCTCTTCCATGAACTTTCCCAGTCCTCCCATGAATATATGTAAATTTATAGCATCTATAATGCATTTTGGCAAGAAGTTCCACTAGTCTACTTCTATTGAATGAATGGCTTCCTTTCCTTGGTTTGAACCCACACCCTCCTAAAATTAATTTGCTGCCCTTTGTTTCATTTGGTGTCCTGCTCAGTTCCCTTGAGGCAGAAGATCAAGGTGAGAAAGCAAGAATAAAAAAGCAAGAGAATCTCATTACTCCATCAAGATTTGAGAAGACCAACACAACTTTCTAATACACAACAGACTATAACGCAAAGTATTACTTAGCTGCACCAAAGGCAGCTGTAAAGCAGATGTCATATAAAGGTGGAAAAAATTGATATACTATTCAGTTTTTCTATTGTCATGGTTTACAATCCCTTTATTCAACTTCCAAGGCCAAAGAGGAGGATTTATGCCTTAAGATAACACTGAAATATGCTGGTAATTAGGTATCTATTAGTCAAACAGTAGAATCTACCCAGTGGCCTCTGAGAAGCAATCCTGTCTCTCTTCAGGAATCAGAATATAAGCACACTTATAGAAAACAGGCCCACTAACCCTCCATCCTACCGAAACATCTATCTTCATCCTGCTAACAAAGTGACACCATCTGGAAAATGACCGGCTATTCTCAAGCTCCCCATTCCTCTGCAAATCCCTCATTCTGGAATTACGCAAGATGAACCTCCCTCATCTCCATCCAAGCTTTCCGAATCTCACTTGACTTGCAATACATCCTAAATAAGAGGCACTAAATACCATCAGCCTTCCCCTGTGAATAGGGAATACTCTAGGAAATCACAGTCGGTAGAAGCTTGTGTGTACATATGTTAATTAGGCACACCACGAGGCACAGCAAAGCCAGTCCAATTGCAATGGAGAGTGAGCCGAAGGCACCCCATTTGGACTTTATTTCTTTCATAAATGTACTCTGCCTTGTAGTTTTGTCTTTTTCCATTGTATAGGAAAGGAAAAGAACAGCCCTGTGAACAAGGAGGGCATAGGACAGAGACTGGACAGAAATCCAGCCAATTAAACTTGTCTGCAGAACTGCTTTGCAAGGCCCAACAGTAAAGAACAATGCATGCATTTGCTATGATGTAATTTTGGTTTGGCAGTAGATTAAAAAAAAATTCCTAAACGCAAAGTAAGAGGATGTGAAGAACAGAATTCTATGTTTAAGTAAACAGTTTTGGTTAAAATCGTATAGGAAAGTTTTTAAGGACTTGAAAATGCTTTGATAATTTGTGTGTTATTTGTGGAAATTAGTTGAGTTTCAAGATAAACTGGAGACGGTATGTCTATATGACTAGTTGACTCAGTTCTCAGCTTCTGTGAAGACCCAAAAAAATTCCAGCTTGTACTGGTAGGAAAGTTCCTCCTATTATGTTTGATAAGGATCAGATTTTCTTCTAAAAGCTCTCTCAATCAAACTAGCATCATAAAATTAAAAAACGATTGCTCCAAATTATTTGAAAATTACATTTCTCTGCCATTTTCTGTCCTTCCCGTGGGCTATGTAAGTACAGAAATGCAGTTCATCTGTAACTCCCAGTTAAGCCTGTCAATTATCTTTGTAGATTTTACAAAGTTGTAAGATCCAAAAGAAATTAATTGTTTTATTACTACTACCCATAAAAAGAAATTCCCCTCGTTTTCTAATTCACTGCAGCAGAGCTCTGCTTTTGCATAGCATCTGCAGGCTATTAGTTTTGCAACTGCAATCTGTAATTGCAAAAACATGTAATTTAGGTAGGGCATATGAATACGGTCCAGTAAAACCAAAAAGGATATAATCCAGACTCTTTGCTTCTCTGACAAAACGTTAACCCAAAGTTTCTACGTTTGCTTGCAAGACCTCTGGTCTTCTACACAAGACAAATTCTGGATTCCCAGAACTACTGCCCATCTGGAGACTCTGCCCCAAAAGAGCACACACAACACAAACTGGAGTGGGAATGTTATTACCAACAAACACCATTTTTCTGTTGTTCTGCTTTTGCAGCCCTGCCACATAAGGAGAGAGCCAACCAATGCACAAAAATGATGTGTTTTCATGGGCACGCTCCTTGGATGCAGTATCATGAGATGGACTAGACTGTAAATCCTAATTTCTCTCTGGATCAGATTCCCCATGAAACAGAAGCTGGATGGGCAAAAAGCAATTTATGTCAGGCTTCTTCCAAATGCTGGATCAACATAACACTGCGGTTCAAAATCCATTTGCTAATATGGCTGTCCTCTGCTTACTCTTCTGACTGAGTTCAGGGGACAGTGAAGCACTAGAACACTCTGTGGTGAGATCTCCATCCTTAGAGGTCTTCAGAGCCCACTCGGCAACACCACAGCTAACTTCATGCAGTGTTGGCAACAGCCTTCCTTCCCACAGAAGGCTGGACCAGAGGGCTCTTCTGACCAGCATTTCTAAGATCCATAAGGACCTCATCTCAAATTTGGAAGAGTCTGCCAAGATTACCCCTTCCCTGTCTTACTAACTTGCAGACCACTCATGAAAAGGCAGTATGAGAAAGATGTTGATAGCAATCAGGGCTACATACACATAAAAAATGTTTAGGAATAGTTACAGAAGTCCATGAAAGGCCACACAGTCTGTGACTGATCACTCTTCTGAAAAAACAATTCCCTTTCAAAGCAGAAGAAAGCATTCTTTCTTACATAGCAAAAATGCCTACACATGCAGGTAGTCGGGAATGCAGGAAAACTTTAAAATACTAACCAGAAACAACTGTCAAGTACAGTTCAGACTTCAACCTTTTTTAAATCAAGGCAATTAATTTGATCACAGTGTGTTCAATCCTACAACATATACGGCACAAGATCCAGTCTTGGTTTGAAATTACTGTCTTCTTGCCTTCTGCAGCAACAGAAACAATTTATTTAAATCTCCCGTTGAATCTCTACGCTATGTAAGATAGCTGCAAGACAAGAAGTAGATCACCTGCAGTTGTCAGTGCAGCAGACTAATCGTCTTGGACAGCTCAAAGAGCCAAACAGCCAGAATTTGAACACAGATGCAGGACTCAGTCTAAGGGCAGCTTTTATAAAATGGATCCAGAAGATGTTCTCATGAAAAGAACAATTATATTTATTACCAGTGCACAGGTGAATGCACATTTAAAGTTCTGGATAATAATACTGCCAGACTGCAAAACTCCATTTTACAGAAGCTGCTAATTATTCTAAAAAGTATGCATGCAGTCTGTCATACTGTACAAAAGGACAAAACTGTACATTAGCCCAAATACTGAATGTGAGTAAATGCATTCTTGAGCTGAACACCTAGCATGGGATTTATCTTAAACATATTTTAGTGTTTGCAAAAAGAACATACGTGTCCTTTGCAGCCAGGATGTCAGGTACTGGATTCAAATCTGGTTTGAGGGAATGAAATTACATTTGGCCAACAGCAACTTACATCTATCTCACAGTCACTGTGACTTTCACCCTTTCTTGATCCATCCGCTGACCTGTGACAGTTGCTAACTTGCTGGCAATATATTCGCTGGGGAGGGTAATGCATATGGAGGAAGAAACAAAAAAATTGAAAGCACTGAGAGGCAAAAACCAGCAATAGATTTCAAGACTAATGACAGGAGAGAATAAAGTACTAGTCCGAATTAAACTCTAGGCCAAAATCAGTGAAAGACAAAGCTCAGTAGCAGATGGTGCTCCTCTCTATTCTCCCTGCTAGGACAGCCCCAGCTTGCCGCTATTTGCCCTTGGCTGCCCAAGAACAGACAGTGGCAGCCTGATTCTAATCTGCAGCCAGAGAGATGCTGCTTCTGAGAGCACAGCAGATGTACAGGAAATTAGCAACAAATCTTTCCTAATTGTGGAAGTTGAATCAGCTACACAGACATACATCAGAAGAACTGGAAAGTCTCTGTTAGAAATATTTGCTATCCCTCAACTTTCTGGAAAAAGCAACTGACCATGAGTTAAGTCTCTGGGGATCTCCTCCTGCTCCCCATCCTTTAGCCTTATACACTCAAGGTATCTGAATATACCTCTTAACATCTCCGAGGGCAATTCCTCTTCACTGCGATGGAGGCATCACCTCCCAGCAGTGGCAAGAAATGATGTTTTAGATCACAGGCAGAAAGGTGTTTTATAAATACAGGCAGTACTTTCAGTAAACTGTCTTTGACCTGGTTTTAAAAATTTAGGCCTTGTTTGCATTGTCAGCACCTGCTGGGTAAAGCAGCTTTAGGAGCACCTCTCTAAGGAACCTAAAGAAATGGGTGCTCTTCCTTCTCTACTGATCTATCATTTTCCTTCCTCTGATTTCATTACAGAAAATGGTTTACGCCTCCTTCCACATTCTGCCAAAGTTGAATAAAAGCATGCCTTTATAGAAATATGATTTTCCACAATGCAAATGCCACTGTCAAAACCATAAGAATAAAGCAACATGAGACACAGAAAAAAACACAACGAGATAACAAGGAAACAAATGAATGCTCTTCCCAGTCAGCAGCAAGGCTGCATTTTTGCCTGAATCCCCTAGATTTACCCAGAGCTCTGCAATGACTTCAGCTCAGACTTGGGTGGGTCTCTGTACGTCTTGGCAGCAGGGTCAGGCAAAGTTCCTAGGCCGCCAATGGCTGGACGGTGGTCTGGCACACTCGGGCCAGGGCTGGTGCTCCAAATCCAAGCTGTCTTTTGTTTTTCCCAAAATGTCGGTTCAGACACAACGAGGTTTTAATATCAAGATGCAGTGTGCTGAATCCAAATTTAATGGCAACATTTTAATCTGTGCAATGTGCATTGCATTACAGATGCTTGTTGGAAAGATGTTTCTCATTCTGCAGATCCCAGGACATCTGTATGGCTAAGGATTCATCAACTATTTGTAGTTTCTTCTAATTAAAGAGATACTCAATATAATAATGTTAAAGAAGTTGTCACCTCTGCTACTAATAATCTCAGTCAAAACAACAGAGTATGAAGATGAAGTTTCATTTTCTGCCTGTTGGTTTGCATAACTCATATTTACCCCAGCTTGATGAACTTCCTTCTCTTCACATTTGTAGCTAAATTTCACTTCTAAATATCAATTCTGAGTCCAGTTTTGTGGCCAAGCGCCTGCTCTGTTTGAATTTCTACTGTTGCTGAGGAAGACATAAATCAGTTCTAGAAAGAGACTTCATTTTATAAGGGGAAAAATGTCTATAAACATTTAATGCTTTTTTCCCCAAACCGAAAACTTCAAACCAAAACAAGAAAACAACCTGATGGAAAACGGTTTTAAAAGGCATAAATAAGTTACAAGATCAACTCACGCTTGGTGGCAAAAAGGATCTTGGATGCCTGAAACTGAGGATTCTCCCTTAATCACTCCCAACCCCTCCTTACAAAAGTGCACTTGAGAATGACTGGGCATATCCTACAGGTGGCTGAGCAATCTGAGCCCCATGGCCACCAGAAGCGGGAGTGTACCTGCTCCCTCCCTCAGCCCTCGCACCTTCCCTGACAACCTCTGACAACTGTCAGACTCTCCTGTGAGCCCCCTGAACTCTTCAGGCTGTTTTTCTGCCAACACAATAAAATGGCTCAAGGACGGATCTGACAAGAGCACGGACAAGCAAAGAAACACTGACAAGAGGAACTCTCCTTTCTGGTGGTGGTAAACTGTTTAACTGGCTCACTGGTCTTTACCCTAAAAAAATCCTGGAAGCTGCTCATGTAGCTCAGGAAGAGAAGAAATCATCCAATCTTGAACAGTGTGAGAGCACTGCCTTTTTTTTTTTTTTTTTTTCTTTTTTAATTACAGTGCTGTGGGAACTCATACAAGCCATCAAAACTTACAGCACCGTGATGGAGGCAAAGCACTATGCACTTTTCATGACCAAAATGGCAGTTTCCTTAGAAAAAGCTTTGTTTTATGACAACAGTAGTTTAATTGGATCCTGGTCTGAAGCCTCACTGATAAAGGATAAACAGGGGTATAAACTGGTGCAGGAACATCGCACTCCTTGTCCATCTCATGACTGTGCATGTGAGTAACTGCCTGTCTGCCACAGCAATTGAATTAGCAAGATCACAGGCACCAGATTAGATTAAAGAGAGCGAAAAGTCAGCTTTGGGAAGATAAAAATGTAGAGGGATGCTTGCTTGCACGCTACTCAAAAGACACATCAGGCTATAGCTTTCAGGCTGGGCCTGTCTCTCTTCCTGGAGAGCAGTATGTTTTCTTCTATTAGTACTTGCCAGCTCTCAACCACATTTAAAACATAATGGCTTGAGCAAATAGAAGCTTTTCATCTCCCCACTTAGGGTGAGATTAATTTTTTCCAGCTTTAGCTGTCTGACAGAATCGCCTAGGCTCCCTTTAAAATCTACAGAAGGAGAGAGGCACCTCCGGAAGGAAATTCAGTCCATGCAATGGTAGGTGTTTGGGATAGGTGGGAAAAATTGAGAGGAGTTTTTCTGCCTCCATTAAGTGAAGTAGGAGCCTTGTGCGGTGCTTGAGAATCTGTGATGTCCGTAAAGCAGCAGTCTGTGAAATTATTTAAGAAAAAAAACCCAGATGCAAAGAAGTTAAGGAACTAAAACAGAAGTATTAGAGGAACACTGCAAAACAAGCAAACCTAAGCCAATTTTGGGGAGAGTGGCCAGGGCACTGAGGAAAGTTTTGTCACCTTCTGTTCAGCATTGGTGAGACCATAGCTGGAATACCATGTGAAGTTTTGGGGCCCCTTCGCTTCTTCCAGGCAAAGATGGATGTGGGGAAACTGGAGAGGGGCCAGCAGAGGCTATCAAGATGGTCAGGGCCTGGGGCACATGGTCTGTGAAGAGAGATGAAGGGAGCTGGGCTGGTTCAGTCTGCTGAAGAAGAGACAAGGGGGCCAATCGAGGAGCAACCCACAACTACCTGAAGGGAGTTACAGAGACAACGGAGCCAAACTCTGTAGTGCTGGATGACAGGCCAAGGTGCCACAGCCACATGCGGTGGTTTGGGACGTTCAGATTCTTCCCCTGCCAGGCAGTGCAGCCCTGCAATGGGTCACCACAGAGGTGGTAGGTCCCCCATCCTTGGAAGGTCCCAAGACTCGGCTAGACCAATCCACAGCTGATCTGATCTAGTGCTGACAATAGTTCCGCTTTGGACTAGAGACCTGCAGAGGTTCCCCCCAGCAAACATTCCTACGATTTTGAGAACATTTGCAGTTTGAGCGCAATTGTCAGCAAGTGAAAAACAAAATGGCAATACTGCACAAGACTGTTAGTGGATTTTTACAAAATCCTCTTCATTAAGGATTACTTAGAAACGCTGGTGTACAGGGAGATGGTGCCAGTGATACCAAACAGAAATGAATGGGTGCAGTTCTCTGCCTTTATCTGTGCACAATCTCACTTAACATGTGCTACTAACTTAAACATCTAGAACTACAATAAATGTTTTTGCCTTCAAGTATTCTAATTATGTACACTTTGCTTGCGAAACAAGAAGTCTCAAGCTAATTTCAACATTTACTGCCAACATCCTGCAAAGTATGATGCAACCATATCAGAGAACCACAGAAACTGTGTTTTCATAAATGTGGGTTTTAAAAATGAAATGCCCCACTGACAACATTTCACCAAGTCACTGGAGTTTCCAGCTTTCCTAACTATTTCAAAATAGAGGGGACTTTCAGGTCAAAGAAAGGCTCTACTGGAATTCTAATCATAGAATAAAGATGTGAAGAATGACACATGAAGGTTTTTAGACAAGTAAGTACATCAGTGTACTCTTTGACACTGAAGCTACAAATACTATGGCAAAATAACAGATTTCACTATGTGGATAGCATCAATTGCATGGGCACTTTTTAAATAATCTGAACTATGCTCCCATAGGAACCCTCCTCTCTTTTTCTTACTACTGTAGTGGTTTTAATTCCACACAAAAAGATTGAATATCTTGGACTCACCACAATTTCTGCAAAATATCAGAGAGCTACTGAGCACCCTGAAGGCACTAACTACTAACCCTCTCCTCCAACACAGCTGGAGGGCCGCTCAGCTTGTCATTAATCAATTTAATATGTGCAGTCTCTAGTCTCTCTATTACCCCAACCCATCAATGAAAATACTTGATCAGGCCCTCAATGAGAGGGTATACAGAAGAGCAAGATCCTGAGGCTACTTCATCCTGGTAGATGTGCTCCCTTTGATTTCCATTCCCTCTTGCCCTCTGAACCTCTCCTGGCTCTGCAGAGCTACCCCTGACCTGCACAAAGGCAATGTGAACTCCAGGCAGTCCCCAAGCTGCAGATCATTTCCCTCTCTCCCTCTGATCACACAGAAATCTGTTTATAAGCATACCAAGAGCACACATAGCCCTATAACAACTGCACATGCTGTTACTGGGAGGAAAACGCAGACAAGGAGCACAGCAATGCATCGTTTGATGGGTCAGATTCAATACTGTAATTTCATACATGCCAAAGCAGCTGCATCAAGGCTTTGTCAGGACATTTTCGAACAGAAAAAGCACTGCAAGCACATAAAGGTGACTTGAAACAGAATCAGGCAAAAGGTGCCATAGACAAGGTACAGGGTTCTGGGTTTATTTTTCTTCTTTTAATCCAGACCAGACTTGTTCTTAGGCATCTATTTCCTATGAGAATTAAGTTACTGGATGTGACTTTTATAAGCAAATAGGTACATTCTTAAATCAACTATCAAGATTTGGAGAGACTATATAAGTCAAAAGGGCTGTCAGTTTTGATCCATGTGAAGAGGTCCTAATCCACAGGAGGATAACAGACGATGATGATTATAACTGCCAGGAGAGCAGAGATAGGATAAGACTGCTGTAGGGAATTAAATGCTAATGATTTGAGAACATACAGGACATCAGGCTGTTCTCCTTGACAAGGTCTGCAGCCATACTCTCCTGTTTACAGACACACGTGTGCAAGATAACAAGACTGAAGTACATATACACTTTTTACATGCATTTGTTATATCCTTTTGACAAGTCACAGCTGTAGGTACAATCCTCATCCTGGACTGCCCTACCAAACCAATACTAACCAACTCTATACTGAAATGGAAATATCCTGTCATGACATTGCAACAGTTTACCCAGCTGGCTTAACACTCCTTTTTTAGCATTTGTAGTATCACCTCTGTGTTTAGCCTGAGCCTAAAAGTTCCTTTCTGCTTGTGTAAATGTAGTTCTTTATACTTTTTCTCTTATTCTCCTAGAGCCACAGTTAACTGCTTTTGTCAAAATTTTACACCAGAAAAACTGCTGCATCTGTCCTTTTTCTCCAGATGACAGCACGTTTATGTCCTGTTTCATTTCAGTACACATTTCTATATGTTGGCGCTTCGGAAACTGAGCTTGAGAAGTTAGGAAACTCTTGCCTAGATTGTATGCGGCACCTTGGTTGCCTGACGGAAAGTTACAGCTTACAGCTGGTAAGCAAATACAAAACAGATGGTTTAGCAGAAGCAAAAAGAAACCCACAGTGTATTTCCCTGATGTCAAGGAGATACCATACTGGAGATGCTGGTCCCAGACTACCTGAGAGAGTAAAATGGTTCTTTTTCAGCCTTGTTTTCCTGTAGTCACCTATCCAGTGATTACCTACTGAGTTTCTGATCCTGGTGAAAAACTCCAGGTCCGAGCACTCAGGGCTGTTCTTAGAAAGCAGGAGAGCTCCACGCTGGTTTCCTGGAAAGAAGATTAAGCAAGGGCCTCCCAGAGGTGACAAGTGACTCAACTCAGGAACCTCCACACTGGCTAAGGCTTCAGGGAAGGAACCATCAATGAGGAACAGCTTGGGAATGTCCACTTCTAGAGCCTCAGAAGAGAGTATTGGTTAATAAACCGAAGCCTGGCTGGACTTAGATCAAGAGAAGGAGCAGAGCAAGCTCTCAGTCTGAGCACAACTTAAACTGTTTTCCTCATATTGGATATCACCTCTCTTTGAGTAGCTGACGCTTCAAACCTTATTTTGGACAGTCATGAAACCAAGGAACAATAATAATTGCTTATACAATGCAATGCTTAGTGGAGCTTTGCTAACTCTGGTGGTGCACATGCTGTTCGAGTTGCCCACGTGCCCTTCCCCCACAGCTTTGCCTTCTCTTGTTGAGATGTATTTTCTAGTGCCAGAATTATTCACAGGCACAGTTTAACGTTTGCAATCAAAACACAAAGAGGATTTCCTGAACAGTGGTTTCCAACATGAGAGATCCCTCAGCTTAGCCCAAGATATTCCAAATTCTTAATCACTGACCCAAAGCCCGACAGTTTCCATCAACTATGCTGGCAGAACTGGAGTTCATCCAACTACATGGTGAGGAGCAAGACATACCAGGCATGAAGCAAAATGATCTCATTCTCAGACCCATCTCTCCACTTTAGCTATCATCAGAAACAAAAGTCCACCCTACCGGGAGTTTGTATGGAAGTATATTCTAAAAGAATAAATTGGTGAGAAAATGCTATGGACACAGGTAGAACACACCTATATAGGGCTCTCTAAAAGAGCGTTTAGCCATAGAGCATACGCTTCTGCAACAGACCCATCCCAATACTGCAGTAAAACACAGTGAAGAAAAAAGACTGCATTCTGAGGAAAGGGCCCTACTGCTTTCTAGGATTCACAGAGAGATTTAGTGCCAAAGAGTCTCCTAACATTTCTTAGCCCTTTATGAGAAGCAAGTGAATTTCTGCAGCTCCTACTCTTTCCATTAGCCGTCCCGGCAGATAGGTCACAAGCAACCATGAGTCCCAGAAGTAGAAAATAAGTTTTCTGTTCCACGCTCAAACAGTTTTAAAGCCAGTTACAGGTTTCAAAGCCAGTTTAAAGATAAAAATGTACAGTTAATTTTATCACACCTCTCGTCCTAGGAGCGTAAGTGATTTAAAAATAAAACCTGGAAGCCACAAGTGTTCTGTTTGGTCCAGTGGGAGGTGTTGATAATCTGCACACACTCATAATAGCACCTGGGCTCTTACTTCATAAAATAAGCTTTGTGTGCTGTCCAGCTAAAAATCTGGCAAAAGGATTAATTCAAACTGGAAACAAATAACTTCATCTGACCAGAATTAACTCTAGAAGTGTGGCTAAGATTTTAAATAACACTCTCAAATGCAATGCTATAATGATTAACATTCACTAAAAGGTAGGATTTCTATTGTGGACACAAACACTACCTAATGAAACCAAGAACATCTCAATTCTGCACCTTTTACTTTATAAAGACTCTGTCTAGTGCTGTCAGATATAAAAACTGAAAATGAACAGAAAAAAATCAGTAGTCTGAAGCTGTGAAAGTGTGAAGTCCAACTAAGAAAATAAGCATGGTTATTTCAAAGTGCTCTCTGAGTATACTATCATTCAAGGCAAACGAAATATCACGAAGGTAATTTCTTTCATGCAGAAGCTCATTCCTACCGAACACAAGTCGATGCCTTACTGGCTACTGCAGCTCCAGAGCTGAAGCTATCATTTATGTCTTCACACAGTTACGGCTCAGTCAGCATCAATTCCATAATTAAACACTGCTACAGATCGTAAGCAAGAGCCCATCATTCCCTTCTAGGAACTGTTCAGAATAATCTGAGCCAAATTTTCTTCAATATACACCATGCTATCACTAAAGAAAAAAGCATTATTACCTCGCATTATTAAAGTATTATTAAACTTGGGTTATTTCCTGAAGGAAAGGAACTGCTTCAGAGCTCCACTTCCACTGCCTGCTCTACTTGAATGCATATTACTTGTTTGTGGATAAATTTGGGTTCCTGCTCACTTTGTTGTCAGCAATTGTCTGTTCTCTATTCTTAATAAGTGAGATACTGCTGTCACTTCCTTTACTGAGACAATTCCCACATCTTCCTCCCACACTTCCCAATTATACTTCTCTAGCCTATGTCCACATCAATTTCATAAGCAGTGGGTCTTTTACAGAGGCTTTCCAAACCCAACAATCTTCCTCTATTTCTTGCCCACAACTCTTTGTCTGTCAAGCATGAAGCACATTCTAAATACATGTATACTATTACTGGTCACGTCTGTCTGCAACCAGTTTGGGTTTTGGAGCCATTTTTTGCAGTATGTTTTATTTTCACTGTAATTATCTACAGTGTATGTTGTCCTTCCAAATACTAGTTTAAAAATAACAAAGTATTAGTTAGGCCTGGGACATACAAGGCTGAAAGAAGTTCAGTGACAGCATTAATACGATTCATGAAGTTCCAGCAACCATACAGAAGACAAACAAACCAAGGCTATACACACAAAACTCAAGAGTATCTTTTGCTCCATGCCAGACATATTCGAGTGACTTTTCTGGCTCTGCTTATACATCTGTCCTCAACACTACATTCATTCTCAATTTTATTCAGAGGACAGCGGGGTTCAAAGGAACCCAAAGGAGATAAAATTCAGAGTGACTGAGGCCTTGCTTCCAAAATGTCTTGGAGAGCTAGGAACAGGACAGACATTTCCAAAGGAAACAAAACCCCACTTGACGTAACAGGCATTACCTCCCTTCTCAGAAACACGTTTTGCATTCTTGTTCCAGTCTCTCCTAACCGCTGTTTGCATCTGGCTGAGCCAAACAGCTGCTGCCCGGAAGAGGCTACACTGCAGCTGGTACTTGCTGGCTACTCCTCTTTGGCTTCTACTCACTACCCATCCAAGATGCCTCATTGCCTGGCTCCTCTTCCTTCTTCACGCATTCTGGATGCTGCCCCTCTGAAGCACGCCCATAGTCCTCTGTTTCTTTACTTTTGAAAGTATGTTCTCACACAGGAACAAAACTTCTAGGAGTTGCAGAGTAACAACAGTGAGAAATAACAAAGCAATCAGAGACTTTGCTGGAAAATACTATAAGGCGTTGTTAGAAATGCTTTTTAAAGAATTGCTGGCCTTTAGCTGCAAACCTGAAAAAACTTCTTTTGAACTTCCTACTACTTAAACGTGGAGCTGTGTCGTTCTCGTATGTGTGTATTTTGATAATCCCAGGATTAGGGTAAGGCCATTTGTGCTCTACAGACCAACACACATTTTTAGACTTAATTTTAGATTATTAAATTTCTCTCTGGATGTTTTTAGATTAAGCAAGAACAGCACTAAGATGCTATCAAAAGTAACATCTTCCCCAGCTGAGTAACCAGGAGACCACAAAGAACCCTTCTTCCCACCACCTCCCAGTCCCTTTGATAGTCAGCTCTACCCTGCTGCCCACCTACCAGATATATTCCACACCAGGAGGGATGACAGTTCGAGAAAGGCCAAAAAGAAAGCTTGCTTCACCGTTTTTAGGGCTTTGGGAGAAGAAAATTCTCTCTGACATGAAGAAAATCCACAGTTTAGCCAGAAAAGAGGGAATGTGTAACAAAGAATGCAGCAGGACAGACTTCTTTTTCACTAGTGACACTTAGATGGAAACAGGAGGTTTTCATAATGGATTTACAAATTTGAAAATCAAATGCAGCCATAATTTGACAGAAGCTGGCTCGCTGAGCTTCAGGGCATGCTGAAGCACAATCACACACACTGTCTGCATTCTCAAATTTTCCCAGGGAGGCAAAGGTTGGCCTCACAGAGAAGACAGGCTAAAGGGTGACCTCTGCTTGTAAAAGAACAGGCAGTTTTATCATGGATACTATGTCCTTACCCTCAATTATTCTCAGCATCTGTACACAATCTAGTACAAGATTTTTAAACTCTAGGATCCTGATATAAAGTAATTGTTTCCTTTCAATAGCTAAGGTCAGGTTCCCCAAGGAGGAACGGGAGTTTGTAAAATCTTTCAAATATCTGCATGTTAACTTGCAGCAGTTGCAAACCCACAGGACTCAAACATATAAATTAGCTACCATGTCTTTAGGAGCAGCAGGATTATGTGAGTCTAATAATTGCATTTCATCTCAACGGAAGGCCAAATTATATACTCCAGCCCATGGAAATCCACAAACAAAGTCAACAACAGAAAACTTCATGTTCAGTAAAAACCACCCATTGTCAAGTGTAACAAAATAGGAGAAAAGTATATGTTAGGACTGAATTTCTGGCTATGAAACACCATCCGAAGCCGACTTCTTATAATGCAGTTTTGCCTGCAGGATGCAGATGGCATCAAGAGTGCAGTGAATTGGAAGCTGCCTCACTCATGCTCTCTGAATAAATTCAAACTATTGCCAGAACTGTGTGTGCAGCACAGCAAACTACTGCTACGCAAGAATGTCAAAGCCAGGCATCATTATCTTTTGCTGCCTGAAAGTAATATATCATCCCAAATACAATTAACACAGCACAGGCTTATTACCAACAAAAGTAAAACACAATTTAGGTATTTTTATTCCTAGCACATTAAGCATTCACACAAAGAAAGAACAAAAGTTATGATTTAAATTTGGTTTAATCGCTTCAGTGAAAATTTGTTTGCAGAACTTGAGAAATCCTTAACGCTCGTTGCAGATGTTGGCTTGTAGGACCAGAAATTCACATCCATAATAATACATTTCCCTGCAGCTCTGTGGTTTAAGTGCCACAGCACCGAAGCAGAAATTTACAAAGTGAAATTCTGAGCCTACTGAAATTGGTAAAGGCTTTGCCACTGATTTCCATAGGGCCAGCATCACTATCACTCTAACAAATAATAACCAGAATCACATTTTAATATCTATTTTTTTTTACACAATATACTGTAAGACATTGTATGTGCACTGCATTAAATATAATTGTCAAACTTTGATATCAGGAGACATTTGTGCTTTGAAACAAATAGAGAAAGTAGTGAGAGGAAATGGCAGCGGCCTTCTAAATTTCCCAAGCAAATCAAACTTTAAACCATGATTTCCTTAAGACCAGTAATCACATTCTTACCCTAAAAAATGTCACTGTCCTTAATAAACCTGCAGAAATGTCATCAAAGGGTCACTGACAGAATCTTCCAGGATGGGGAAATCTACTGCTTAATCACTGCAAGTTGCAGGGACTCTGATCCTAACCACACAGGAGTGGAAAGATCTGGAGCAGCATTTACGGGCCAAAGTAAATTGGAATGGATTTGTTTTCTCCAATGATTTACTTAATTACCTTTCAAATTATGTTAGCTATTCAGGTAATTCTGGAAACAATCTCAAGGTCTGAATACTCTATGGCAAAACACATGTGAGCTCTTTGAGAGAACTGTTTGGGTGCCAGGCTTACAGGAGAACTGCAGCAGCAGCCCGGTGTCCATCTCCCTGCTGACAGAGCACGTTATACTAACTAACTTGAATTTTGCAGCCGTGCTCCACTGGGGTTTTAGAACAGATCAACCAGACTTGCTATCACAGACGTTACAGGGCAGAAATCAAAGGTGTTGGCAGAGCAAGAGACTCTCAATTCTGCCTCTCAAACCTGAGAAAAATGGAAGGAAGGTTCAACACCAACTGGAGACTCCAATGTGCTTCAGCAGAGCTCAAACTGCTGTACCCTTTTCACAGAAGCATGGCAACTTGGTCTTGGTACCCACCACATAGAGCTTTTGGCTTTGAACGTGCTCCCAGAGCTAACCCAAACCAGCCCAACTTACAGGCAGGCTGCAAAGATGTAGCTTCTGAGTGGTGGAGCATTTGGGGACAGCGGGTGAATATATACTACTAGGAACGAGTATCTTGTTACATTGCCAGGTGCCAGTTTCTGCAATGCTAAATGACTGCTGAAAACAATGGCTTCCTAAAAGTTAAGCAGCAAGAAAAAATAAAATTAACAAGTTAACATCTCAAGAAATAAATGGTGACGAGCCCTGCCTACAAGGGATGTTGGCTGCTGAGGCCTGGCAGAGCTGGGAGACAACACTGCCTCAGTTCAAGAATTCTTTACTCACTGTCAGTTACATATTTCTTCTTGCTGAAAAATGACATTACAGATTCCCCTGGCAATAGCAGAAAATTAATTTCTCTAGACTCCAGAGTGAAAGCCCAGCTTTTTGTATGGACTCAGCTGATCCAAATACTACTTTATTTTCCTCTCTTCTCCTTAACAAAACAAAACAAAAAAATCAAACTCCAACTGTAAATATGGAGACATGCAAGCCTTCCAAGGCAAGGAAAGAAAATGAGATCAATGAGGTCATGAGAAATTCAGTCTTACAGGTACCAAGCATCACCAGAAGGTGACACTGCATGTGAGCTTTGCTTCCCTACCTTGCACCTTTAGAAACCCCAGCTGAGTCCTACTGTATGAGAGGCATGGGCAGCCCTAGCAAATGTAATTTTCTAGAAAATCCAAGGAACATAGGGCACAGCTCCTGCAGTGCAAGTGAGAACATGCAGAAAACACATAAAAAATGTGTTACGTTTCAGCACATGCACCCAGGAGAGATGCTGGGTTATGTGACACTGGAAAGCACATGGAAAGAGGATCCCAGAGACAGCAGGTAGAAGGGATCTCTGGAGATCTGTAGTCCCACCTACTCAGAGAACGACCACCACCAACACCAGAACCATCCACTCCCTGGCACTCTTAACTGGATAGCTCCTGTTCTTTTGTATATGCCTCTTAACAGTTTATTAAGTGTTTGGGAGTGTCTGCATGGCAAACAGCCAGCCAGGAGAACAAAACCTGTCATCTCGAGGCCCAAGGAAAATGAAGTCAGCAGTCCTCAGGATAAGGTGAAAGGGCACCTCCCTGGCTGGGGCCCTGCTGATGGCACCCCTTGGGCTGTGCAGGAGTCCTTTCTTCTGCACTCACAAAAGAATCCAAGCAAGTAATTTAAAAGTGCCTCAGGGCAAAGCTTGTCACTAGATCAGGTTTGCCCTGTTAAAATAATAAATGAGGTAACGCATAAAACTGCCTTCGATTTGAGGATGTTTCATTCATAAAACAGAAATACCAACAGCTTTGTTACCAAATAAACTTCATAAATGGTTTAAAAAAGTCTGCACACCCCTCCTTGTAATAGAGCAGAGCCAAGCAGTAGGGATTCTGTGGCACAAGACACACTCTGTTTCCAAAGACAGCTCTGCAAGTCGAAATGAGAGTTGACAGCTTCCAGGTCATTAATCCGACAGTGTAAACAGAACCTATGTACCAGTACATGCATTCAGGTGGACTAGAGCAATGGCCAAAAGTGAAGAACTACACAAACATTGTTCTGCTTTTTGTTTGGAGTTTCCACAAAAACTTTTATAATCAATTCTCCACTCCCTTCTACTCATCTTCAGGATATGTGGAGCCTGGTGTCGGCTATATTTGTGTTGCTAGCTGAAAGAACAGCAGAACATGCCAAACATTTAATAACAAAATTCCAGCCTTGTGACACAATCCAGTAATCCCAAGATTGGAAACGAGCCTCATATTTCTATTCAGCATAAAACTCTAATCCTAACAAGGGCACCACTATTTTTACTTTGCCTGAACCTTTTCTAAAGACATGTATCTCACAAATTAAGAAAGTTACTGTAGATCAGGTCGAACAGGGTTGTGTTACCTACGTACATATGGCGTCTACAGATTGGTAGAACTATGAGAATGCAGAAACTGCTAAAACTAGTTATGCTCATCTGAGTGCTCTTACACAGAATTGGTTGTAGCTGGATGAGCTGTTGTATTTGCAACTACTGGTCTCCCATCACCTTGGGACCCCTCTCAGGACACTCCTATGATGAGGAAACAATTGGAGGGTTGCAGTCTCCTAGAAAAACTGTGGCTGGGAGAGAGCGTGCATAGAACAATCTAATACCATGACTGCAAAATAGCAAGGCAGGAGGCTTAGCAAGTGAAGACCCCAGGTTCAGGCCAGGACCAAATGTGCATTATAGACATGTCTAAAGGACTCATCAAGATCTCTGCGAAAGGGGAGAAATAAACTCTTCCACCCCTTAGTTGCTATTTCAACTACTGTTTGCCTTGATAATTTCCACCACCAGATCCCAAGCAGCTTCTCACTGCTGCAGCTGTCCTGGCTTCAACACCACTCAGGCTTGCAGTACACGAAGTGTCATCAAACACCTGGAATTCCATTTTGAAACCGCTTTCACTGTCACTAACTGCGCTGCAGATGTGAGGATGTGCCTGACGAAGCTGTAGCACCAGCATATGCTGTATCCCAGCACAGACAGCAGAATTGCTCGTCTGTCTCAACTTACAAGTCACAAAACAGCAGAAAAATTGTGCCAGTGCTCGGCATCCTGTACAGCTGCAATATGTAATACGTAAAACTGCAAATGCAAGTGTTTTAGGGGAAGACAGAAATCATATTATATTAAGCTAGCAAAAATAATTTCTGCACAGGGTACACTTATTTCCAGAAGCACAAGAGGTTTATACACCTATTAAATATGCAGGTAACTATTCCAATTATTGTCTGCTACCATGCATAAATGTTTAACCATAGGGTTCATGCAGTTTCATGCTGTCTTGCCCTGGCACTACAATGCTTTCTGTAAAGCTCTCTTTCCATTCCTAACTGTGACGGGCATATTTTGCAAAGAACACAATTGGGCCATATTACCGTAAAGGTTATACAGAAGTATCACTTATGAAGAAACAAATTTAGCTTCAACCTTGACTAGGTCATCTTTTGTGTTACAAGGAGAGGCATTCAGCATTAGAAACAGTCTTATGGATGGATACACATAAAAGGCCAGTATTGAACAACTACTACACTTACTCTGCGAAATGACACCACGTAGAAAGTATCTTCCCTTCTGCGAATAGCTTCAAAGAAATCTTGATAGCTCCTTGGAGAGGCATAATACACTTGCAGCTCATTCCCTGAGTTCCTGCTGAAATGAAGAAGGGGGGATATAATTATTTCAGACAAAGTTAACTTCAGCAAGAGAATGACTTTAAAGATCTGCTTTTCAAAAGAACAGCAGCTCTTCATCCATAGAGAGAAGCATGAGGAACCTTAAACACAAGTGAAGACAGTGAAACTACTGGGTATTTTTTGAAAGTTCAAGGTGCTTTAAAGGTCTTGCTGCAGGAAACTTTTCCAGGCTTGATTCTATTCACGCTTTTGAGGTTGACAAAAATCTGCTTGCTAGTTCAACAGAAAAAAAGAAGTTTCAAGTCAACCTAAAGTGTCTGAAAAATTGTGATGACTTCTGGAAATACATTTTAGCAAATTTTAGAATGAAATGTCATTCTGAAATAAAAAAATCAAAACATTTAATAATTTTTTAATTCTTTTTACTGCTAAGGATCCAAACCACTCAAATTGAAAGAAGTGCAAAGGTAAGCATAAACAGAGCTTTTCGTTTACTGTCAAATAAATGTAAAATGAGTAAAAATGAGATATTCACATAATTCTGACTCATCTTCTTCACAATTCTCATCTTATATATATCAGACATGAGGAAAAGACACTGTCTAAACTAGTCTAAGCAAAACCACTGGCAAATTGTACAATCGTGGTACTTATCCACTGTTTAGCTTGGAAAGGTAAGAAATTCCCAGCACATATTGCTATCATGTATACTTCCCCAATCTCATTCAAAAATAACATATTTAATCAAATTGGAAAGCTGTACTTACACAAACCATTGGCTGGACCTTCAACTAGTCATTTTAATTCTTTCCCACTTTAATAGCATACTGTCTGTTTGCAGTATTTGTGGCAAAAACACTGATCAGACTATCCCTCCCAAGCCGTCTTCTGCTGAGCCAGATTTTAAACTATGGTTGCTGGCTTGGATTATTTTGGTATGTTTCTAAAATGTACATAACTATGCACCCAAAACAAGGCACAAATCTACCATCAAGTGATTTTGTTGAGCATTAGCAATAGCAGACCATCATTATCTCCTCTCTTACTGCTAATACAGTCCTGTTGCAATCGAAGGACTGTAGCTGCCAAGGCAGTTACCCTTTAACAGGATCGGGGGTGTAAATCCTGGGGGATCAAGAGCAGGCATATATCCTCTTTAGCAGAACTATGCAAGCGAGGAATCAGATCACATCCTTCACACACAGGAAACAAAGATCAGAGCTAATTTGAGCTTGATTACTCATTCATAAAAACACGTAGGCCCACCAAACCACCACTGAGATTCAGCATTGAAGTTCTACTGTGATAAAAGGCAACACGCCTACACATTGCTCAGTAAAACATCCTGAAAACTGAAACAGGTCCCACAGATCCGTTTGCTCGCCCACACTCAAGAAGATACAGCTAGACCTAAAAACCAGCCTTTTATAATTCTAAATCCAGCCATGGGAGAAAGCTGTTCCAAAGCACTTGGAAACCACTGGGCCTTTACAAAGCTCTCCTGGGTCTATGGAACAAGTCTACCACCAGTCCCAAATTCCAAGTGATACCCGTAATCCACTGGTATTAGACCATACTTCCTTTGGGCATTTAAGAGTACCCACTATGGACTCCTCCATGAAAGGAATGGAGGAACTTAAGATCCGAAAACAGGTACAAAGCTACCAGTTGTTCTAATAATATGTTACCATATTACAAAAAAGTGTCATATTAAATTGTGTATATTAAAAGTTCAAGGGGCACTCTGTGTTATGCATCACAGAGCACTAGGATGTTGCACATATGCTTGTTTTAAGAAGGAATGAGGTTGTGGACTCTGTTTTATGCACCAACAACCACAATTTTAATACTGTAAAATTTAGAAACAAAATGAATTGGAGAGTCCCAGTTTGATATCTGGAGCCCTAAATACACACTTGCAAAAACCCTCATCAAAATTACCTCTGAAGAAAGCTAAAAAGACTGAAGAGAGCTGGGGAAGGTAAATGGCTTTCTTTGACATCATCTTGATTTTGACTTTTTTCCTCTGCTTTGACTTCACTGCAATGCTTTTCAATTGATCAATTTTCTTTTGGAATCCAGCACCAATGTGACAATGTGGTATCATCAGTGCTACAAAGAGAAATCTAGATCTTGCTAATGTATATGGTCCTGTTCACTGACTCAGGTCACCAACAAGGGTGTTCTAGAAGGTAAAGGTCACTCAATTTCCAGTCACAGTACTAGCATTAAAAATTAAAACCTTGACTATATACTCCACAAAAAGGCACCTGAATCATTAATAAAAGCTTCAGGGCAATCTACAAACAGTATCAGGAAACTTAAAAGTGGTTTAGTTTTGGTTTTACACATTTGAAGAGACAACGCTAGTTCATTAACAGTTCTCCACAGGCAATGCTTCAGGAGTAGCATCAATAACGTAAGTGAATAAACAGCATCTTTCCTGTCTTCCCTGTCCATGAGGCACAAGCGCTGCAGAAAGGACCTGGGGTGCTGGCAGGCCAGCTGAAGGCAAGCCAGCAGGGCACCCCGGGGGCAACTGCATCCTGGGCTGCATCACAGTCAGGGCCTGGAGTGCAGGATGCATAAGGAGAGACAGGAGACAAAGGGCTTGTTCAGCCTGGAGAAGAGGAGGCTGAAGGGGCTCACACTGCAATCCTCAGCTTCCTAATGGGGGTTACAAAAGGAGAGGGAGACAGTCTTCTGACAGAGACACAGAGTAAACCTGAACTTTGAGGAGGATTTTGGACTAGAGATCTCCAGAAGTCCTTTACAACATAAACTACCCTGTGATTCTATGATTTCATGGAGCATCTAATAGTTGATGGCTCTGTGAACAACTGGAAGTCTGTTCTATGTTCTTAGCAGTTCCCGGACAGTCACAGCATGCAGCTGCCATGACTCACTGGTTCTGTTCATTTAAACATCATTCATCCAAAAGAAAAAAAATTTTACTTCCTTCTGAGCACAGCAGACTATTCCATACAGAGCTGCATGATGTTGCAGACTGTTTCTAATAACCAGGATTTTTTTTTTTTTTAAGAATAATGCAGGCATGTATATTAAAGTGCCTTATACCATGAGGCTTGTTCATCCAGTCTTCAGTTAAAACAGACATCCTTCATCTGCCTGTAGAACTAAAAAAAACTTTTTCTTTTTTTCTTATCAGTCAAGACATATCAAAATTTGGCAGCCTAGTTTCCATAACATTTGCCTGCAGCTTGGTATTTTCTCCAAGGCTGATCCTGCTTTCAAAGCAGCAGTGCAAACAGAAGGGCCACAGCTGTCTTACTTTCAATGGCAACATTTCAGGTGTTCTTCTCATCAAAAAGTCCACTTTATACCCCATTCTGCTTACTCCTCTTTGTCACTTCAAAGCACAGAACCTTTTAAACACTGTCACAGAGAATTCAGGAGGGAGAATTTTAATTTCTTTAAGCTTTTTTCTCCAGTTCTTCCTGTCCCCAGGAAAAAAGGGACAGGAGAGGTATACAGGACGGGGTGGGGCTGGGGGAATCACGAAATTCTGGATTATTATGTTCTAATCATTAGGGAAAATCAGGAGATGAAGACAAACCATGCAAATAAGATGTAATGATACTTTAACTTTTTCAAATTAATATGGTAATAGCTATAATGGCTCTACTCTTGAAGACAGTGAGAGAAACGTTTCTCTTAGCAGACTCTTTGAAACCTTCTTATGAACTACTGAAGTTCCTCCAGCTATTCCCAAGACAATCCCGCCTTTTTATTCCCTAAAGATTCAAAGCTGTTTAGGAATGGACTCTGCAGAGTGAAGTAAAGGTTTTGTTAAGACTCAGTGGTAGAAAGGCCCCAGAAGAGTGAAGCTGTGATACAGGGGTTTCTTCAAATTTCGTTTGAATCATTAGAAGCAGTTATTTGCTATGGGACAGAAATTAGGCCAATAATTTCTTAAGCACTTGATTTACGAATCCTGACAACAAGGTTAAAACTGGCATTTTCTACCAGCTGTTGGTGAAAAACTAGATTAACTAGAAAGCAATAACAAAGCAGTTGTTCTGCCTTACCTGAGGCTGGTGTCTGTGTAAGGCATGGCCATTAGCTGGGAATCTGCCTTCTCACTGAGGGAGCTCTGAAAAAGGAGGAAAACAAAAAGATGACACAAAGTGAAAACAGTAAGCATTTCCTTGGTTTGGCACTACATAAAACATGATGCACATCTGTAGCACAGAGTGAATATATCAGGGGGTGCAGAGGTTAATCAGTGCCCTGAACAATAAATGTATGTTTTCCCACTGGTGAAACATGAATAACTGAAATGGACAGCAATCAAGCTGGAAATGCAAAAAATAGGAAGTGTTTTAATACAGCTAAACTTGAAGTCACACATTCAGAGACAAAGAAGGGAGGCTGGCACCATACACAGTAGCTGCACATATTGTGTCATCCAAGTGCAAAATTTGCTATCAGTGATGTCAGATTTGCAGAATTCTTCCGAGGTCACATCCACCTTGTGTGAAAGTATACTACCCACAACACACTTCTGGCATTTGAAACACTAGAAGCACCTGAACTTGCCCTGCTTAAATGTTCTACCATTCTCTTTTGGAGACCAGTGAAAGAATCTGAAGTTCGGTAGTCAATAATTTTTCTCCAGAAAAGTGTGGTATTTCCCACATTGTTAAGTTCAATTCCTTTTAAGGCTGTTACTAGCTCTTAATCAAATGAAACATTTTTGGAATTCATGGTCTTAATTTCATCCTCACTATTGATATGCCATGTAGATGAAAGATTTTTAAAAATAGGAAATATGAGCACAAATCTTGTAATTCTGTAGTCTTAGCAAAAAGATATCCTTCTAGCAAAAATCTGAAAAAATGAAGCAGAAATATTTTAACAAAACCAATCAGCTGTACCCTTTAACCATAAGCCATATGAATGCGTTGTAGGTTATATTTCTCTCCATTAACCAACTGTTTAGCCTTATCCTTACACAGCCTTACAGAGAAGTCATAAAAGTAATTTTAGAAAACACTGAACATATTTTGATGACTGCTAAAGAAAATTAAAAACTTTAGCCTGAATCCAAGAGCAGGAATGGAAGAACTTTGACAACATAATAATCAACCAAACCCAGCAATTTAAAATGGGAAGTGTTGGGTACCCTAATTACAGGCACCATTGCTACTTTTGTCTGTAATGACAAGAGCAGACAAGTAAGTGAGAATATTTTGTTGTCTGAAATTATCTTGTCATTCTATTGACTCAGCAGTATAAACCTGCCTACCTGCAAAACCCGTGCTTTCTGCTGATGGTTCTTTGACAACCTTCTAGATCTCGTTCGTTCCACTTCATGTCTATGAACCCATCCTCGAAGTTCATGATTCAGCCTAGAAAAACCGACAGCATTAACAGATGTTTCAAAGAACAGTGGCAGAACTTTTTAATTTTAGAAAGCAGTTTAACACACCACTATAAAGACACTGCTGATTACTACTCTTTTACCTCATATAACTTGTTTTTAATACCAGAGTAAGAAAATATAATTGCAAGATTAAATTTATGAGGGAATTTGTAAGGAAATATCTATAAATTATTGGGATCACGGATGTTTCAATATAAAGCAGATACAGTACTTTCTTTTGCCCTGTGAACAGTAATTCTGAAAGTACTGGAAGGACTATTGAAATTTAAAATCAAAAGTTGATCAGTTCAAGACAAAATATTGGTCAAGAAGGCTGAAGTATGGCAAATAAATTTGAGAGAAAGAAGGGACAAAGCAGAATGGAGATAAGGTTAGTGACGCACTCATATCTTTGGAAAAAGTCCAGCTAGGTGTTTTCTAACAGTGAATAAAGCCCATCTGCAATGTCAGGTTAAGTCAGCTTGTACTGGAAGCTGAAGGGTAGGAGACGATCTCTGATGTACTTCAGATGGAACAGGCTTTTAGCTGGACTTGATTTCCATATTATAAACATTTCTACATATGAAATGTTTTCTCATTCAAGCCATGAAAAACCTCTAGGCAATCAGAAAATTGTTATTCGGCTATTGCTAAATGACCAGTCTGAACATTGAGTGAAAATCATTACTAAAAACATCAAAACATGACAAAGATCCAAGCCAATCTCCTGTCTCCATGGCAGCAGACACTGGACAATGTGGACACTTTCAGAGGCACTGGTCACGTATTGGATGAGCACTACAAACGGACAATAACATCACCCAGAGCTGACTGGCCAGTAGCACTCACCCCACACACAATTTATATCTAAACTCCTAATAAAAGCTTAAATGCTCAGAAAAGGTTGTTTGCTCACCTGAGGGACTCCGTTCGGTTGATCAGGGGCTGACAGGGGGGTGGTGGTGGTGAAATATATAACAGTGGTTCTTCTGAGACTACCATCAGTGCTTTGTTATCAGATACAGAACGATCATACCTGGGAAAAAAAGAAAAAGACATCAAGAAATCCCTTAAAATAGTTTTTCATGAACCTTTGACCAAATCCAGAGAATAAGCACTACCATCGTCAAACCCACAAAGGTTACAACTGCTCCTATGGGACCTTTGAAACAGGTGTATAACAATTTCTCTCAAACATCCAGCGGTCTCAGTCAATTCCCCAAACAGGTCTGATAGCACTCAACAGACAGTTGAGCATTAGCAGATGTTGGATCTCTTCCCAAACAGGCCAGATATTGAAAGAAAATATAGCCTGTAAAATATTCCTCATAATATGTAAACTATGAGATCTCTGCAGAGGCAACTTTCTCTTTCATTCCAAGGTCATGCAAGATTTGCTACAGAAATACTAAATTTATTAGCCACTAAAACCATGCAGATGTAAAGTCCATGAGCTATATGACAACGGAGCAGCCACAAACTATATTACAACTGAGTGGAGAGGATTTACATCTCCGAGAGTGTCCAGAAGCTAGCTTGACTTTGATAAAAAGTGAAAAAGAGCATGTGTTTCAATACAAAAGTCCACAGCACTCTCAGCAACAAAGACTAAGATTACTTTCTCCTGGTTATCTGTACCTCCTGAGGAATTATCACCAAATACCTATTATAAGTTCCTCTCTTGATAGGGTATCAATGTAACAGCCTTAGTCCTCTTGGTTTTAACAGAGACTTGTAGCTCCTAAACATTAACTTCTTTCTGAAAAGCCTTACTCACATTCCCCTCCTTTTCCTAGCTTTCTCTCCATCTTCAATCCTGCTTCTTCTCTTTACTGCATCTAGAACTGATAAAGGAGAATATGCAGCAAAGAGCTCACAGAGCTTGCCAAAAAACAGGGTGAAAGAGTGAAAGAAAAGGAGGAGGTACAGGCACTAGCATATCCTCCACTCTACTACTATGTCGCATAAGACATGGTCTGAAACATGCCACATAGGACACAAAGTCCTCACCATGGCTACAGCCTTCAAATGCTCTTGATTTATTGCCTTCTTTCTGCATGGCAAAATACATAAGGGCTTTCTGCACATCTGTGCCTGGCTTTGTTCAACCAGCCAAAACACTCTACTGGAAAGGGACAATCTGATACGATGAATCTTGTAAGGGGAAAACATGAGCTGGATTAACCAGACTTCAATCTGGAGACAATTATAAATTCACTTATGCACTGAATGCTGGAGATCTAGGAAGCTTGAAAGCAACTATATAATTAAATAATGGATAAGCATTAGGATGGACTCAGAGATTTCTATAAAAGTACAGTACTAAGTTCAGAGTATGTTCTTAATCGTGAACTTCCCCAGTCTTAAGCAACTAAAAAAATAAATACTCCAGCTTGAAAAGTAGGGATAGATAATATGACAAATACCGTAACTATGCAAGCTAAAACAAAGATCAGGGAAAAAAGCAGACAGATGAAGAACTGAAGGATCTCATGAAAATCTCCACGACATACACTTGTTTATACGCTCTCTTCCACCACACTGTCCCTAACAACATTCAGCATAGCCACGTGTACACTTCTGAAGCTCTACGTATAGGGTAAACTGGGAGATAAAACATCATATTCATATGAAAAGCAACCTTATAAACTTTGTTTAAAAATAAAAAAAAATAAGAGAACAGCTTTCAAAACACTGTTTGTAAACAAAGTTTCTCTGTAACAGCAGCAACAACACTGGCCAAAAAGGCTAGCAAATTAAAGGACAGTGAACTCTAAAAGCACCACTGCCCTCTGCCACTAAAAATATACTAAAGGTTTTCATCTCACCTATTACTCTTCTCAGGAATGATGTCTCCAGGTATTTTCTGAGCTGTGCTGGGCTCCTGGCTAGCTGAGAACTCCAGAAGATTTCTGGTCCGGTGGCTGGAACTTGCCGTGGAACCAACTCCATTGGGATCCCTTTCAAATACACTGGAAAACATAATAACCATAGCAAACCGTATCGCATATATAAAGGGTCTGCAAGACACTTTACTGTAAGGTGCTAAATGCTCAGGTGGGTAAGTTTCTGTCTGATGCTATGTTACGTGGATAAGGTTCAGGTCACAACTAACGTAAAAACATGATGTCTTGTGTCATTATATTTCTGTCATTCAAACCATTAGTAGACAGAAAAGCAATTCTGTTCTCCAGTTTTAATTGTTCAAAGGATTTTGATGCTCTGCTTTTCATGTTCCCCCATAAACTTCACCTGATAGACGTGAGATCAATCTGTTTGTAACCTAGATCTGCAGGCAGAAGAAAATTACCTATGTTCAAACCAAAGTACCCCTGAACTTTAACTTGCATCAGCCTCAAAGCACAATCAACATAGTTTATATGAATACAATATGTAAGGAAAATATAGCTACCAAATTCCGTGCAGCTGCAAGCCTGAGATATTATGCCAGACATCTAACAAAACTGTACACGAACTTATATATGTTCAATTCTACTTGGATTTAGAAACATTGGCAGGGCTGACAACCCCATCTACATAGTGGCAGCAGGCCATGGTCCCAGATACCCCGTCGTCCTGGTCTGTGCTTGCACTGATTGAAGGATCTTGCCCCGGGGGCTGCTCAGGCAGGCAGGCAGCCAAGCAGCATAGGAACGTCTGTGCTGCTCTCCATGCAAAGCAAGGTAGCAGCATTTCACATATGAGCTGGAAAAGTGACCGAAGAACTGCTATATGAGATTGACTGCATCTCAGTTCAGAAGGGTGATTTACAAGTGAGAAATCTTGAAAGCACAAAAGCAATACTTCAAGACATCCTCTCCAGAGACTAGCTTTACTCTTTCAGAAATATGGTTGCTTCCTGAAATATGTATATTTATAAACTCAAGTCCTAATCTTCTTAGCTGACAACAGTGGAGCATCACCAGCAGCAACACTGCAAAAATACAAAAAGACCCCAGCATGCTGATGAGATCTTTGCCATGCATGCTGATCACTGCCTACAGAGTACATTTTAATTCATGCCCCACCTCTTCTGTGTAGTAGAGCACAAACTCTGCAGAGGAAGATCTCATTTTCCTACTTGTTACATGGCACCACATTGCAACAGGCAACAAATACAAATGGTAGTAGCAGAAAAAGGCAAGAACTAGCAAGGAGGGCAGATTAAATACTCCACAACTAAGCAGAAGGCACACAGACATAGTTGCCTAGCAATCCCCTCTCTTTTGCCAACACATTTGTGCTCCTGTTAGCAGTAACCCAGGTCTCCCCGTGAGTAATTGTGTCACGTTCTGCAGAACCGCCAGAGCCAGGGCAATCCCAGATCCAGGCTGACGTCACTTGGACTGCCTCCTCTCCTTCAGGTTTCCAGGCAGTGGCACAGAATCAGGGCAGCAGAAATGCTACAGGCTCTGTTTTCACTAGTGACAGTGGGCAGAAAAGTACTTACAGACAGCTTCCTTACTGTATACGTACACTAGCATCCAAATGTCTTATTGCTTCTACTGCACAGCATGGAAAGCTGGATGGTTTATTCACAGCCTCATAGATCAGGCTATCCAATTTTACAGAAACAATCTCCACTATCTACTATATTTTATGAGATCATGTTTCTCCTCTTCCAATGAAAGCGCAACTGGCAGAATCTCAAGTCCAGAACCAGAGCTCAAAACTAAGGCTGATGCTTAAAGGGATGCCACATGTTCCTGCTGGAAGTCACTCATCTGTGAAATGTCCCTACTCTACCTAATTTAGAGCCATCACAGCTGAAAGTATATGTAAGTTTATTCATGTAACTCAAGAATATCCATCAGAAGATCTGAAAGCTGTAACTCTCCTGCAAACCATCTCTCCATGACCTGAAGTGTATCAGCCATCCAGTGTGTTGATGGACCTACTGGGTCTGGCATTTTATTCCATCCTACTTGTCTCCTTTCCTCTTCAAAATGACACATTGAACAAGAGAAACTTCCCATGTCATTGGTTAAAGCTGACAAAAACTTAATCAGTAGAATTGTAACAAATCTGCGTTTTCTATGATGGTTCTTCCTTCTTATTTGCTCGTTCTGCAAAGGCGATTCTTGTTATTTCAGGTTCCAGCTTGGCGAGGTGACTAGTTTGAGATGAAGCACCACATGCAACACACTGGTACTCCCAATTCACCCTGAACTCTAAACAAAAGTAGAGAAACCCAAACCATGTCCATCAAGGATAAAGATAAGCATCACTCTGCAATCACAGCTAATCTTCAGTTTTTGTAATTTAGTTGGTTTAGCGGTACAGCCACTTAAACCCACACACACCTCATTTTATTATATCAGCTTTAATAGAGAGGAAATGTTTATTTTTATTCTTCGCCTGCTTAAAACACCTTAATCTTTTCATCAAAATTAAAATTTCACTTTTGGCAGAAGCTAAATATGGGATGTTTCAACCTGAAAGAAGATATCTTCAGCAGCAAAAGACAAAGGAGGCAGCAAACAGAGTATGTTTCGCTATTCTTACAGGCATAAAATCCATGACTCCCACTTCTGAGAACATGGGCACCAACTTGAGGACAAAATGTGGTATTATTTATGGTATTTATTCCAATGCCCTTTCCTTTATCAGGATTGTTATTTCCATAGAATATTTCTTTTGAAGCAGGGCTAGCAGCAATTTCTGCCTTCAAGCTATGTGGGCTACGTTTGCCATCCCATTCATTTTTTTAGGACCTTGAAGATGATCAAAAGCTTCCTTCTCAAAGTCTCAAATATGTCTAAAAAATTTTTTTAAAAAATTCCCCTTCCTTACTCCTTGTTGGTTTGTGGCAGTGACCCAAAACCAACAGAACTTTCATTTTGGATAAGGAAAAACTCTGCAACTTGAAATACTGCCCTGCTTCCACCGTCTAGTTACTTGGGGAGTTTTGCTAGTTTTTTCCCCATATGAACACAAGATGTTGTTGTTCTGGTGTATCATTTCTTCCCCTTCCTTTCTCCCAGGAGAGATCACTTATGGAGTTTGCAAGTAGGGCTCCATCTTCAGCTAATAGATGGGAGAGGACATGTAGGTAATGGTCTATATCCTCTGACTTATTCTCAAAGACCTTTCCTTGCCAAGCGGGTACATGAGGGTATGACACAGGATATCAGAAATATTCCTCCTTTGACATCTCAAATTGACACGGGGGGAAAAGCCTGACTTGGGACCAAGGAATCCCTTTATCAGCTGAGATGAAGGGCTGATCTCTCCTGCAGAGCTACACCTGCCCACCTGAGGCATACTGAGCTTTACAAGTGCTAGGCGGAACAGCAACAATACAAGCTGGAACAGGAAGGGTCTACAGAGCAGATCCCAACACCATGACACTGAAGATGAAATCATTATCGAGCATTTAAAAACAGGTAGAAGAGGCTAGAAACAGTGAAAAAGAAAGGTAGATGATCACACACAGAGGGGAAAAAAGCTTCTGAAAAACAGTATCTTCAGCTAAGATATCAATAGTTGCTTAAAAATGTTTTAATATGACAGATGATAAAAGCATTGGCGGTTCTTTCATTCTGTTGGACTACAAGATGAGAATTTGGAAAAGAAAGAGCACTTTGGCATATCTACCCTGAACAAGTCCTACTATTTGCAGGAATTGAGTTACTGCCCCACGTTAAAAGTCAGGGAAGACTGAAGCTGAGAAATGGCTTTACTGGACAAGATGACCAGTTAGAAGTTGGAAGGTGGGAGCTTTTCTGTTTGGCCACACTTACACACCTGGGATACCTACCAAGGCTTTGCAGCCTGCATTTGGACATCCCAGATACTGTGAGCATTGAAGGGTTTTCACATAGCCACAAACACCCTGTCCAAGCTGGCTGAGCTATCGGCTTGTTTAAGAACTGGATCCAAGGGAAAAAAGAAGGCAGCACTAAATACTTCATGCAGATGTTTGTTCAGAAGTGTAGATAAATTTGATTATAGGAGGGAAAGAAAAGAAACACTCCTGTCATGGTTTCTCCAGGCATTCAATGGCACCTGATATTTTAGCTGTATTTTTACTTCTTTGGTTTGAATGTCAGCTTGATAAATGTGAAAGCAAGTCTTGCCAGGAGCCCAAACTAAATTTCATTTGTAGTTCTGGCTGAACAAACTCTGTGCACTTCAAGTTTTGAATACTGACATTTACGCTGTACAGTAATTTGTAGAAGAAAGCCAATAATGATATCATAACAAAGAGTTTTCTGGGGACAAAACCATCTCTGAATATGGAGCTGGGATGTTTCCAGTGGGCTAAAATTGACATTGCAAGAAGACACCAACCGAGGACCTTGTCCTCTTCCTAACCGATACCAGACAAGGCTGCCACAGTGCCAAACACTCTCTGGAAAGTATTTCTCATTTCTTATTCCCAATGAGGGCACCATCTGCTGACAGCAAGGCACTACCTTCTCTTGCCTAGTGCTCCAGAGCTACCCTCTGCAAGCGCTGGGCTGGTAAGAGAGCCCAGCCTCTTTCCTCTGCTGGGGAGGATGAGGAAAGCAAACCAAACTGGAGGGACGATCTCTGTGTTCTTGTGTTTTGCTTTCTTTAAAAAGCAATTTATTTTTAATAAAGCTGTTAGAAAAGGAAGGAAGAAAGCAAGTATCGACACCCAGAGCATTTATTTTTGCTTAGAAAACTATATACAGTTATTTGGAAGTGGGCTCGCCTTTATTGCCAAAGCTTGGACAAGCCTGATGCAAGCCATCTCAACTGCAATGTTCATTCAGGGCAAAAACTTTCTCTATTTCACTCCCAGCCCAGCAGATGAATGCATGGAGAAAAGGGTAAGTTATCAGTGAGTGCATCTGGCATTCTGCTCAGGCTCTGCAACTGCACCCCAGCAGCAGGACAAGGCAAGCAAGCACAGCCAGGCCAAGGCACAACTGTGTCAGGATGAACATGTGGCTGTGATCAGTAAAGGAAGGAGGAAGGAATCACTTCCTGCTCTTGCAGTTGTATTTTGTAAGAAAAACAAGGATATTCAATTTTATTCAAGCACCAATCCACCAAGAGAGGTTCTGAAATGTCTAGAAACTGAACCCAAGTCCAAATTACTCAACATGTCCTTTTCCTCTCAACTTCTCTCTCTCTTCAAGGAGAAACTACAGCACAAGACCAAAGGTGTGCTACAGAAGCAGTTTTCTAGCTTTGGACTATCTCCAGCACAAATGTACACTCAACTTAGCACTAAAATGTATTCTTTCAGTGTCACAAAAATTAAAGCAAGTTTCCCATATTAGAAGTGTTAAGAGCCACAAATATCTTCCAGAGCTTTTGCTAAAACAGAGGGCTCCGTAACACCTTAGCAGCCAGAAGGAGCTGGCTAACATGGCACTGTTGCATGCCTCTTGCACTTAGCTAATAGTTTTTTCTTCACATTTCACCAGTTTCTCTCTACTAGTGTATAAGAAATTAATAGCCCTTTGACTGTCATCATTTTTATGTATGTTTGTTAGCATACTTCAGATATACACCACATTTAAGTCTATTAACCTCCTGAAGATACATGGACGGCTACCGAGGCTTGCAAAAAGCAGAGAAACAATCCTCTTCTATCCTTCAGCGAGTGCAAAAAAAGCCCAAGATTGGATGAACTGGGAGTAAGAAACTCAGCCTGTTGTACAGGCCACGATTTGCAGTTCTCTGTTCTCAGAACATGTTTTAGAGATGCTTCAATGCTTCAGAGCAAGTTTAGACAACACAACCCAACCTGCAGCTGAAGAAAATCACAGGCCACAGGTACAATGCTTAATGCTCACAGTTCAGCACCACTCCCAGATCAGGCTCAGGTGGAAGGAGGCAACAGCCAAACAAGGAGCCTGGCTGGGGAGTTCCTCCTCCATTACTCTGCAAGCCAGTGGTGGTTTCAACTAACTTGCCCGACTTCACACTGGAATGGAGTGAGCAAGGAGCACACATTCAATCAGGAAGAATTGTTAAGGCAACAGGAAAAATAAAATACTGACTTTCAGTTGCTAGTCATTGCCCTTCACCTTAGGCAGGTGCCAGACACATGGCTTTTGTCCACTTCACACTTATTATTCAAGAGGACATCTGCGGTGTTTTCAAACATGCCAGGACACTGCTTGATGTTGTGATTAAGCCCACCTGCTAGGGCAGCACAGCAGTGAGATCCAGACCACACTGAGACCTTGGCCCAGGACAGGCTGCTGTGGGTGGGATCTGCACTGACAAACCTGAGCGCGCAACATACAGCTCAAACATCTCTGCACCAACACAACACTTGCTGCATGTGATGTTATGGTAATGAGATTAGCTCCTTTGCCCACACACCTAATGCTCCCTTTAAGGGGACTACAGAATTATTTCTCTAACCTTCCCACATCCCACCGCCAGGGTACCCCTAGGCTCCTGCTTGTTGTAAGACAAGCCTGTTTCTTTACTCAAGCAGTCCAGCATTAAGGCCCAAACTATAGCAAACTTGCATGAAAACAGCTGAATGCACCAAAACCAAATCCTGCTCTCCCACACACCAACTCAAGATTGCTCAGCTTGAGTAAGGCCTCTAAACCATACTGACACCAATACAGGTGTGCTTTCAGCACCCCAATTCATGTGTGCTCCAAAAGCTCAGCAGGCTACGTAATACTGACTAGCAGCCTGCAGACTAGATGGGATCTTCATCTGGGTGCTGGTGAAAGACCTTACAAGCAGCAGACCATGGTAGCACGCAGCTGAACAACACTTGGGCGATTTCCTCATTTTAGTAAAAGATGATTAATCTTACCACTTCTGGTTCTTTTTCCTAATGTTTGTGCTAGCAATCTAAGAAATGAGACACACCCTTTCAGGAGTCAAAAACAACTGCTTCATTTGTTGAAGTCTACAACAACAGCAGACAAATCACACTTAACTACTCAGGCTGGTGTCTTTATTTGCAGATTGCTCACTGGATCTAAATTTTTAACAGATTATTCAGTTTCCAGGATAGTCCTGGAAAGTAGAGGAAAACCCATCAGGACACTCTAGAGAGGAGCTGCAATGAAGTCTCTACAAAAGGCCAACAATTTTAGCACAGCTGCTGTAGGTCAACAGGACACAAGAGATTTTGAAGCAGCAGCTTTACTTAGCTCTATCAATCACCACCTCAGTCATCCTCTACCACAAATACAGCTTAAGAATTTTTGGTTACATCATCAAGTCTGTTTTCCAGTTTGAGAGGGGTTCTAGCCATACAGAGGTGGCTGACTTGTAAGAAAAAACAAAATTAATTAAAAAAAAAAAACCCATCACACCACCGTCTCAAACCCCCTGTTCCAATCACTTTGCAGATCTGCCTTTCCTCTCTCCAACTTCACATTTTTCTTTGTTTTCTGTTCACTAAATATCTGAAATGGTAGTTAGAACATATTCTGGCTGGCTGACATCTTTATAAATGCTTTAAGACTGCTGTTAGATGATGACCACTACATAAGCTTGAGCAGACTGATTAAGGGGAAAAAAAATAACTAGTTGAACATTTTTCATAGCCAAAAAAATAATGCCAGGACCACTAGCAAGTGCCTGGCTTACACGCTTTGCTGCTACTGCCCCAAGAAGCAGAGATGAAGGAAATTTACCTTCTGGATCTTCTGTGATCCTTCTTCCTTCCCTACTTTTTATACATTAGTTGGGTTAGTTTCCTGCAAATATTTTACTATCACATGTAGGACTTGCATTAAAAAAACCTAAACACACAAGACAGTTTATATTCACATGGGAACAGGGAAGAGAAACAAAAGAAAAATATCCCCAAAATAAATACATGGATTGTTTTGACTAGAACATGTGTTTGGTGTCCATTTGTTTCAGCATTGTTTGTGCTTGTTTAACGCATTTTCGGATCTGGTTACTTATCCAGGCACAGTCAAACCAAATGTGGAAATTAAACAACAGAAAAAAAAAGGCATCTAGGAATTGTAATAGTTTGAAATTTTTCAAATTTCATGTAAGTGACAAAAAAAATGCACAGCTAATTAGATGTTTCTTAATGCCAGAAGTCAGCCATCTTTCAGGGGTGCCACGCCAGCTGAGAACGCAGCCGTGCTGACTGACACCGGCTCTCACAGACAGCAAGCACGAAGGCAGGAGACACTGCCTCCCACAGATACCTGCCTCCAGATGTTGTGGTTCCAGCTCCCAACCCTGCTGCATGCCAAGGTTTGTGTGCTCACAGCCTTTTGTGCAAATACTGTGGGTTGCCAATTCCTGTCTGGCACCTCATGGTATGTAAGACTGGGGCAAGGGGGTGACCTCTGCAAGGAACTGAATCAAAATGTACCCTTTTACCTTCATACACCTCACCCATCATTCTTAAATAATAATAAAAGGAAGTTTTTATAGATGTTAAATCCACATTCAAATAATTCACAAAGATTAGAGAATAGTTCATTGACACACAGATGGGAAATTGCTGGCGCCTTTCTTCTAGTATAAAGCAAATAGATAAAATAGAAACTTACACTAATAGAATTTCTGCTAAATTACTTCTGCTTTTAATAACTGAAAGTTTCAGTTTTCTATACAAATTATCAACAAACCCAGAAGAATTTAGTAACACAGTACAATATAATGCAGTTACCATTAACTCTAGACAAGCCACTTTCACAATCAGAAAGTGTTCAATTCACATTTATATTCAATTTATATTTAATTCAACTTACATTCTCTTCTCAGAGATAACATGGTGCCATGTCCAAGACTGAGGGATATTCTGAAAAGCTTGTTGGCAATTAAGTAGACTGGACTAGACTCTTCCTCCCATAATTTCAAGCAGGTTTCTTAGGTCAATACACCACCTTCCCTGCTAGACTTTCAGCCCCATACCCAAATTCAATGTTACAGATTACCTGTACACACATAATATATTTGTCAGCATGAAAAAAATGTGTCAGTAGAACAATTTAATCTGCTAAACATGTTTGCCAAGGGCTGCCACATCGTGGACTGCTTCCCATAATCTTAAAACAGCAGAACAGCACAGCCTGAGTCCTCCATGAAACATCACAAACATCTCACCACTTACATACACAGTCAACAAGACTTAAGACCAATAAATAAAATTATGTGTGAACCAGTGCTAGTACAACACACATCCACTAATGAGGAAGAAAACATAGAACTAACTACACAGCCCACCATCCAGATGTTTTTTTGTGGGATGCCAAGTGCTCAACACTGCACTGCACCTCTACTGACCCACTGCAGCCACGGAGGGTTGGCAGGACTGACTGTCCTTCAGCTTCACACCTCTGTCCCCAGACAACCTGAGCGCTTCCCTGCCTTCTGTGATTTGACAGAAATAGGCAGCTAAAGAGAAAACCTATATACCTGTTCTTTTGTTTTACCTCTAGCCTCCAAAGAATCCTATCACTTCCAATCAAGAAACTGAGAAGCATCTCACAGTAAGGCCTGCTAAGGGAATTTCAAAGTCCGCTACAGAATTTAGGGGGTGGATTTCCCATTCTTCTGATTTTTTTGGATGTTACTTCCCTTTACAATGGGTCATGGGTTTTAAATAATAAAATATTCACTGCTAATGTTTGAATCAAAACATCCTGTGCCTGAATGCTGTCACACCTCCATACAGCTGTGCAGGTGAAATTATTTCCTACATAGAAGAAATGGCAAAACTGTCACAAAGTTTCAAATCATACTTATCTCCAGTTAACCACTCCATAGAAATTAGGTGTTCCATAGTTAGCTCACTCGGGGAAAATGTACTTTTGCTGAACTATAAGCTAGCATGGGTATTATAACAAAAAAATTACTTATTTCTGTAAGAAGTTGCAGGGACTGAAAAACATCACATGTATTGGAAACTTCTGTTGTTACAGTCTAGGCAGAACAGCAATCATGACTATCATGTTTGTAGAGCTACCAGTGACACCTCTATAAAAGGAAGAAAATGTGTATGGGAGGAGTGAAATCTTAAGTAATGGTTTATATAATCCACATTCTAGGCCTTCCAAAGGGTATTGCACAATCAACACTCACACCACCTTGATACAGTCTAGTATTTTAATTGCAGTGCAAGTATTCATTCTGCTAAGAAGAAGAAAAAAAAGCAGCAGAAAGATAAGAGTAATTCCCTGAAATTTTGCAAACTTACATTTCTCTTCACTGCCCAAATCCAGTACTGATGCAGACCACCTAGTTCAGGCACAACGATTACACTGGCATGCTTGGCCAGACACCCAAGAATTTCTTTTTGCTTTATCTTATTAAACATTAAACAGGTCAAGAAATTAACTTTGTCACATTTCTACAGTTCCTGATTGCTGCTAAGATATGAACACAAACTGACCTTTCAATCTACTTTGACAGCAGTTTCCTGTCATCAAGCTCAACACCTTACTCATTCCTTAGGATGAGAACTTAGGAACTTTAGAGCAGTGTAGCAAAAAAGCCTTCCCACCCATTTTCTGTATGTTTCCAAGCCTCTCAAAACAAACAAGAGCTTCATGCATTTCAACTCATCACTGTAATGTGGAGGCAACTAAAATTTCTCCCAGCTTCAGAACGATAATTGGTTCTATTAGTTCCCACCAAGTGTCTCTCAAGTAAGCAGTAATGTTTGTAAATGCAGATGGGATGTACAAATCAATTGGTTAATGTCGAGAAACTGATTTTTCTGGCTGATAGTCAAAAATCCCAATACAAACCCTAAGTGCACTAAGAAACAGTCTACCTTAAAACCATCCATATCAAAGTAAAATTATCAGCTGTATTTCACTGCCTGGGATAAACAGTATTTGCAGTTAAGTGCAAATATGTCAAAAGTAATTTCAGCTTTAGCTAATTTTCTAAAAAGTACAAACACCAACACTGTAAAAGTTTATCTAGTCAGAAACAAAGTCTTCCTCCAGATTTAGCCCACCCTATTCCTTTAGTTTGAATGGGGTTTTGAGGACAAATGGAGACACTGCTGACTGGGAATCTACTGAAATATCCTCCCCTTATGAAAAAGTGAACAGCTTCATACAGAAGGTCTTTATGTCCCAAAGCCAGGCAAAATAGACAGATATATGCAAGAAATATCCCTTTTTAGTCTCCTTTCTTCCACAGATTTATTTATAAAGTGTCTGGGAAATAATGCAGCATTTCCTTCCTGCTCTCTGGTTCCTATGCCCCACTGATACAGTTAGAACAAAAGAGGTTTTTGATTACCACTTCAACTAATTAAGGAGAGGGAACACTATCTTCACCAGAACTAGAAGACAAGTAATACAGGGCTTACACTGTAATGAGGAAGATTGCTGCTAGACACATCTAATGGTCAGGATTGCAAAGCACTGGAACAAAGAGTGGGATTTCCTGCACTGGGTACTAGAAGCAGCTTAAACTCATAGCTATTGAGACTAGCACAGGTATAAACAAGCAGATGAGCTCTCAAAGTGTGTGAATTTTTTTCTAAAAGGATTCTAAACACAGCTCTTTCATCTCTTCAGGTACAAATGGAGCAAACTGCTGTACACTGCACTGATTAACAAAATGCCAAACCAAGAGAAATTAAAAGTACAAGATCTAGCTCTTGTTGCCAGAAGGATTCCAAAAAAGGAACCATTATACACATGAGTCTTCCCCTATGCAGGAGGAGAGTGAAGGACAGAAGTCAGGTTTCAGGCTCAAGGCCTTAGAACACAATAGTGCCTGTATTAATGATTCAAAGAAAAATCGCAGGACAGCAAACTTGCTACATAAAGAGGAATTCCCAGGCAGCTTACCTCAGGGGACCATAATTCAACATTATGAACGCCAGTATCACCATCACACACAGGGTCCTTCTCTTTGGAGATGATACTTTGAGCTTCTGGTTCTAGACAGGAGAAAACAGAAGACATGCAATAAAAGAGAGGCACAGACATGCAAAGGTATGTTAGAAGCTAAATACACCAAATTATGCTTGCTTTTTAGATATATTTGCCTAATTATGTATGAATACACGCCACGACTACTTAAAAATAAAACTCTTTTGTCATACATTATATTCAGAAGCTTCTATCCAGTCTATCTTCTTAGTGAAATCTTCAGAAGCACCACCAAATAAAGACTTATAAGTCAACTAGGTAATGTGACAGCTGTCCTGACCTAGAGTTGGTGAAGGTCCTGCTTGGAGTGGGAGACTCGGCTAGAAAACCCCAAAGGTCTTTCAGTCAACATTTCCATGATTCTGTTCAAGTGCCTTCCACCTGAGCAACTGTCTTTACATAAAGTCAGACCTTCATCACAATCGCTTACCTCTAATACTACTTCATCCAGCTGCCTCTTCAGTGTGCTGTTTTCTTTCTTGAGTTTCTCATTCTCCAATAAGGCTGCCTCCAGCCTCGCCTCCAGTCCCAACATGTATTCTTTCTTTTTCTTCCGTGACTGAAAGGCTGACTCCCGGTTTTTGATAATGCGCTGCTGCCGTCTCAAGACATTGACCTGGACAGACAATACGGAGTCCTGTTAATGATCCACAAGTTAAAAGTGCCTCTATTTCATGCAATAGTTTCTGCTCCTCTACTTTGTCAAAAGTCTGCATAGATTACTTCCTGCACTCTGCTTCAGATGAGCTGAAATGTTCAGCACAGAGGCAACTAGGAATCACTGTACATCTCCAAGAGTTAGAGCTCACGGATAATGAAAAAACAGGTCCTGCACTCTCTCTGATTTCTCCTGCATTCTCAACCTGCTATGTGTAGAGGACACAAAATGTATACTCAAGCAGAAGTTCTATTTGATCAATCAAATCACAAGGACAGTAAATACGTACCTGCAGGTCTGCAAGGTAGCAAGAATATCTTTCACTTTACCATGCACCATTTTATAGGCTACAATCAGTCATCTGTTTTCTTAACTGGAAAGTCCTGTGGTTTTTCAGTCTGTCTTGTATGGAAGCCATTTCCACACTGATTACACCTGTTTCTGTACCTTTTCCAGCTATGCTATATAGCTTTTTAGATTTTGAATGCTGTTGCTGACCTCAGACTGCACATTCTACATGTATCAAGCACTTACATGGCAGCTTAAAAGCAGTCTCTGGGTGCATCTATACTAGCATTTTAATTCAGATCAGGCGTGTGGCTTTGATGCACATTTCCTGACAGTCCCACTTAATATGCTGTGGTTCGCATCACAGAACAGTCTCTGATAGAGCACATAAACTGGATTCCTTCTGGCTGAAGCTAAACCAGCAAATATACTCCAGGAGGGCACATAATTCACTCCAACCACTAGCAGGCATTCAGTCTGCAAGACCAGATCGGGACAGTTCAAAGTAACCCCTCCCAATCCTCCAACAGTCTTGATGACTCCGATTTTTTTCCCCAAGCAGGAACAGTCTATCATCTTTTACCACTTACTTATTTTGTGGTTTGCACTGAGTGGGACGACCTAGACTGAAGGCCTCATGCTGCTGACAAGGATAATGATGATCAATACTGCAGAGCTATACAAAACTACTTGAAATCCTAAGTTTAAACACTACTCTTGATTTCCTTTCCCTCACAAATTAGCAACAGCAACTCTGTTTTTATTAAAAACAGAAGACTTCCATCACATTACAAAGCTACAACAGGATGTGCCTTAATGATGTTTACATTGAAAAAGAACTGAATGTTGTTATCTTAGAGAGACTTTAATATCCTCCAGTAGCTACCAACACATGCACTGGAGTAACCTGCATCTATTAGAGCATGAAAGCTAAAGAGAAAAGATGGTAACTATTCTAGAAGTATCAGTCTAGGAAAAAACAAACAAGCCACAGAATAGTAACATTAACAGTCTCAGTGTGCTCCAGTTAAGGTCTGGCTGCTTAAAGAACATTAACCATAGCTTTCTGACCCTCTCCCTGTATATACTCTCACACAGACAATATGTTGCTTGAGGGCCTTGGTGTCTGCAAGAAAAACTGGCTACAGGCTGTTTGAAGAAGTCATTCTTCTTCATGATACTGCAGTTTGGTGACAAAGACTAAGAAAACACGTTACAGTGCATTAACATTTTGGGCTGTCTCCATGTTGATCTAATTGCTTTCTGTAAAGATCATTTACTATATGTCTAGTCTGCTGCCACCAAAAGTCTGTGAAAGTGAAGCTGTTTGTACTTACTCCAGGTTCCCTCTTTAACAGAGTGGAGAAGGAAAAGATTTTAACATATTTTCACTAATGCTAAGCTTTGTCTTGAATTTTTTAAGTACTACAACACTTAACATAAGAAAACTTCTGCAGACATATAAAAACATTGGAAAAAAAAAAAAAAAGATTCAGGTTAGCCAGGGACTGCAGTGTATAGAACACACCAATTTAGGGCCAGGATCACTTCATCTGTCCAGAGATAAAATAATAAGGAAGGAGTTCATGCAGCAGTTTTGGCTTGAGTTGTGCAATATTCCAAACCAGTAGTTACATTCCTCTTTTTTAAAGAAGAGGTTCTGCATCATGAAGTCAAACAGAGAAGACCAAATTGTTTACATCCATTCTTGTTTGCAGACCTGCTCAGGATTATTCACTACTGGACAGCTTTTGACTAAGTGTGTGGAACCTCTGGCAAATCTACCTGCTTCCCTGGAGAACACATGGCGTTAAAGCACCAGTGCAGTGCTTGTACACTAAGAGTACATCCTGAGGTACATCTATTGCTGCTTCAGACACTACCAGCTACGTTTCGGATGGTATTTATCTAGATTGCTCTCCTTTACTCAGTGTTCTCCAAACACTGCCCAGAACAGCAGCTCTCCCCAGTCTGATTCAAGGTACTCTGTGCAGTAACTGCATTTCGGTCTATGTCACACCAGTTTCACTTCCACTCATTTCTTAAGCTTGCTTAAATAAAACCCAACTATTCATGTCTTTGAGTTATTTTGTTTTAATTGGCAATCCCTACAACAGTTTAAGGTTCTTGGTCAACCCTCTAGCACTTGTCTGGCTTTTCTTGGGGAATAAGTCACAGCTGCACACCTGATCCTACCCTATATCTGATGCAGGAAATTGAAAGAGCTGTGTGTGTGAAGTAGCGTAACAATGCTTGAACCTGGAAGCAGTATAGCACTATAGCTAGCCTGGCATCAAGATAAACATGCCCCTTGCTTAAGCATTTTGATAATCAGAAGAGAGAGAGGAACTAATTTATAATGTCAGACTGCTTGAGCAACGTCGCTTTGCACAAGTGCTGAACAAAGATTAAACATATCAAGCACCTCTGCTAACTTCTTTTGCAGTCTCCCTCTTTGTAGATTGTATTATATTAATTTACCATTCAACATAGTAACTTCTGGTTCTCAGGACACACAGATCATAAACGGAAATCAAACATTAATCAGTGATGCAGCTTTTACACCACCACTAACACACACACAAAAGCTATTGTAAATATGGAGAAGTGAAAGGTTCATTGCAAAGCCTTGCTTCAAACAGTACAAACTAGATTCAGATCAGCCTCCCTCTTCAGAGTCTTTACAAAGAGTCATGCACTTTACAAATAAATGCTGCTACCTCAATTTAGTCTTCCAAAGACAACTCGGTTCTGAGCAAAATTTAACCTCCATTCCAACACAAGCTTCTAGCACAAGGCGGTAAGAATGTCTCTCACCCTTCAAAGTTTTGGGTACACACACTGGGAAAGTTAACAAAGACCTGAAAGGTCAAACCATTTCGACTTTACATTGACTGGCTTCTTACCTCAGCTTATGAAAGCTGCTGTCTTCAAAGATGCATCTTAAATGCAGGAATACAAAAGCCGTGCAAGTGTTTTCTCTGTTCTTATGACAGATCGGGCTTTTCTTGCCTCTAACTCAACAGAACTTGACTAATTAGTTTATTTCATATAAAAATTACCCAATGTACAGCACAGGAAATGGGATTCTTTAATAGAAATCCACACTTATGTTGAAGTTATTTTGTGTAATTTATTTTTTTCTAAATTTTCAGTATTTTTTTATCAACAGAACTGGAAGGCAAAATTAAACCCTTCTTCACTACAGAGTGGAAACTTGAGAGAAAGGCCCTATAAGGACGCAACGAGGTTGCAGTTCCTCACACACCTACCAGTTATGTCCTCGTATCATTTAATTGCAACAGGAAAGTCAATCTGCTTTTGTAATCAAGACTCCCTTTCCTCCAACCAGAAGAGCGGCTTGCTTAGGCAGCGTTTCTTTTGTCCAGTTTCCTAGTGGAAAGTTCTTCACCAGTTTCCTAGTGAAGAGTGACCACACTGGAAGGTCTGGCACTTCCCTGAGGCTGGCAAGCTGTGTTAAAGTGTGCCATGAGGACAAGCACATCGTAGGGCCTCAAGCGTACAGCTTGCTATCAGCCCATCTCAATCTAATCCGTTGGAAAGGCTCAGAGTTAAACTAACAGTTTATCCCTCCTAAGCCGAAAAGAAAGTCCTGCAGTGTTTCTTTTTATCCTGCAACATCTGCTTAGATTAGCAAACACAAACACGTGTGACAGAGCTCAAATGACAGCTACTTCTGTGCAGCTCTGAGCGCCACATGTGGCATCTATGGCAGCCGCAAGATGTTTTAACCCTGCTGGCGCCAGCTGTATCCTGAAACACTTGTTCTTTTTCGAAGTGCTATTTCACAGTATGTACCAAAGAGCAGTTGCAACTGTTTTTTGATGTTTCAATAAACACAGGTAAGACGTGTAGCATTTAGACTGATACCAAGTCTTAAAACTGCCTGCCTAAAACAGCTTCAGGTGGAAATATCCACACAACCATCATTCAAAACAAACAGCTATTTGTTACTCTAGCTACTTATTTGACTACTGAGTGTCACAGATGTGTATATGAAGTGCAATGACAATAAGGGGGTTTTGTCAATTAAACCTTATATTCAGACAATGGCACGGTGCCACGCTAGTCCTGATTACAGGGAGTCACAAAACTAATGACTGCTGACAGGTCTCTTCAGTTTGGCTCTGCATGGCAGGCAATTATAATTTAAAAACGCAGCACTCTTAACTGGTCTGTCTGCTGACAGACTTTTGTTAGCTTCTTCAAATTCAAGATTAGGTATCCCTTGCAGTTTGGGCTGCTGAATTATTTGTAGCAAACAATTTTTCATTGAAAAATACAGCCCACACACAAACATGAATAGAGAGGAAAATTTGACATCAAGCACAAGTGGCAATTCTCAGACACTAGGAAACCATACAATGACATCCCTCCAAAGAAGACAGAAGGCATATGCCTTTAAGAAACAGTGTCCTGTGCTGCTAATAAGCAGGTGACTATACTGCAAGATTTCATGTGAATGGACACCAGTGTTTTCTCCCTCACACGGAGATATGTGATAGGACCCTCAGCTCATGACAACTGTGCTTGGAATACCACACTGGAGAAGGACACCCTGAAAGTTTAAAAGCCACAAACAAGAAACTTCGGTACTTTCCACAACGACACCTTCCTTTGGAAAACAAAATGCAACCAAAGCAGCTCCAAACTACTAGGAACTAAATCAAGTTAACACCCAGCTTGCTAGCTAGTTAAGATGTCAAAGCTGAAAAGGAAGAAAACCTGCACACATCTGAAAAGCTATTTCTGTTCATACCCACTGCTTACTGTGAGCTACTGTGGAAAAACTTATTTATCTGCACAGTGACTTTTGAGAGCTTACCCCTTTTCTACTCATATTGTATATGACCAAAAGGAAGCCTGAAGAGATTAGGATCATATGAAACTCCATATCTGAAGTTTCTAAAAATCATGAGTAAAATCTAGGGAGATAAAGGAGATGGAAAAAGAATCAGGCTTACTGCTGACACTTCCAATTCATCTACTTCCAAAGGACTGTTTTTATTATACAGATTAGAAAAATGGTTTAGCACTAATCAAAAATCAGATATATCAGATCTTCCTGCATGTAAGAGAGCTCCAGCCATTGAGAGTTTGCAGTTGAGAAGACAAGGGTGGGGGGGGTGGGGGTGGAAAAATAAATTGTATCAGCACTGTCTTCTGCCACAATGCTCGCATACCTGGTCAGCAACTCCAGGCAGGCAAGCAGATATGAAGCTATTCCTCCTCATTATTTGACAAGCTGCTGGATTCCCTGTTTACTGCTAGAAATCCTATTAGACAAGCCCAACTACAGCTCTGTCTTCCTGAGACCTGGTTCTCCCATTATATCCCACATGGAGGTAACCGAAAACCGTTTCCAAGCTTTGGCTATTAGCTATATCACACAGTCAGAACTTACATCCATCCCCATTGCCGGTGTGGTATTTTGAAGCAAGGGCTTAGTCACTGGTATTTTGCTGTTTGTTGAGCCATTTCCAGCAGCTGGAGGCAACGTATTCACCGTATGATTGTGAAGTGGCATGGTCCCTCCAGTGACAGCAATGACTGGCTGGGAGGCAGGAAGCACCCCAGAAGCCTGGAGCTGTACCACAGTGGGCTGGGGGAGCACCACTGACTGACCTAGAACACAAGAACAAACAGGAGTACTCGGCATATGACATGAAATAGTTTTGTACATGACCTCCAATACAGGAGGTAGAAAGATTTGCTTTCTCTCATGGTCTGCACAATTTCTCTCAGGACCAATCCTACAGCATTAGTATATTCCACAGGATAGGAATGGGGAGAAAAAAAAAGCTGAAAAGTTTGCAGGGCTCTTAATATGTGTGGTTTTGGTTTGCAGGATGGATTAAATGAATCAAGCTTTCTCCCAAAAGCTCTTCAGTTAACAAAAGTCAATACTTGTTAGAAACATTACTCATTTCAGTATTGCTAACACTTGATGCACTTTGAGCAACTTTTTCAAAGAATTAGCCAGCTTACCTCAATCCTCCTCCCTTTTGTCATCCCTACTTTATTGCGGTATTCAATGGAAACCTTACTACACAGAAGTGACTCATACTATACAACCAATTCAGAAACCGCATAGAGAAAGAAGATGAGCGAGAAAGAACAATGCAAGTTACACTTTCAAAACGTAAGTTAAAGCCTCAATTAACACTAAGACATGACCAATTTTTTTTTAAGTGTCTTATGTAAGAAATTTTATGCACAAGCCTAACAGAACTTAAAGAAAAGCAAGCAGAAAAAATGAGGTAATTTTGACAGAGTTTGAAATGGAATTAAAAAGTCACTTCCAAGAAATTTCAGTCCAAGAACTACATTTAACTCAAGCAGGTGCTTGAGTAATATTCTGTTGTCTGAAAACACATGAATGTCTCTCTAATTCTTTGTAACAGGATGACCTCGCCAGCTTTCAGAAACAGCACGTTCCATCTGAGCGTTCCAACCAAAATGCACGACAATGTATTAGAGCATTTACCCAACCTCTGGAAGGTGAAAAATTAAGTAATTTACCTAGCGCTAAGATCTTTTATGAATGAGGTGTAGGATTAGATCTCCTGTTTTGTAGAGATAATCTCGAAGACATCATAAGTTAGTACTACCCTATTTAAGGACCTCAGATGGTGAATTTGAGATTATTTCAACAATCTTCTTAGTGCATAAAGTATGGGATGCTCCAAGATCATGCTTTCTTCCATAAGCTTTTATGAAAGGGACTGTAAAAATATCATTCCTCATGCTCCTCTGAAGATAATGGCATATTTCAATCTGGTAGCTCCAACTTGTCACGTGCAGGGGATTTTGATTAATGAAAAAGATCCTTATGGTTTTTGTTATGGTAGTGGCACAATAGAATTTTTAAACACACCATCAGTTAAAGTAAATACATGGCATGCAAAGACTTTCTCAAAAGTATTTCCTCTACAGTGCCTTACAGAAACTACTCTCCTGACTTTTCTCCAGGGAGAAGCTGATCTTCACAGTACTATACTTATATCCAAAAAATCTATATCCCCAGCATTCCTTACTCCAGATGGCATTTTATCAGCTGGAACATCAGAAGGAATAAGAATTAGGTCACACTGACTGTGCTGACCTGTGTTTTAAGCTGTCTAAAAATCTTAGGCATGTTGTAACAAATGTCAGCATCTCCAGATTTGGCTTAACTCCTGATGGAAGAGCAATTAGTAATGAAGACAAATTTTTCACTAATGTAATAATTTCTAGATACGTGCCCTTAAGTATTTGTCTCCTTTTCCTTCCACGCCTCAGTGCCTGTGCAGACAACTGCAAGAGTCTGGAGCCATCAGCTGGTGAAAACACGCAACTGCACCTGACAATTTCAGCAATGCATGACCCTACTGCCTTAGCTGAAGAGTAAAATAATGCTTTGGATTCAGAAATGAAGGCTCAAGCTACTTCAAAAGTGTTACAGGGCAAATGGAGGAATGAAAAATTATCAGTGGACAGGAGATCACCTGCCTCTTGTTAACTAGCTTGCAGCTGTAAGCAACTTTTCTAACCTCTGACATGGCTCTCAACTTTTAGCAGATTTCACATCCTATTTAATGCTCTTTAGTCAGATAAAAAGCCATAAACTCATGTTCCCACCATTCTGTGTCAGAGTTTCATGCGGGTAAAATAAAGCTTTTATCACTCCTCCTAAGCTTTCAAGCCATCCTAACTAATTCTGCTGGATCTTCCTTTGGTTACGACAGAACAGCACTGTAACCATCTTATGCACCATCACAAGTAAAGCAGAGCAAAGGGTCCCCAGAGAGATCCTTCCAAACCAGCAGTTTTATCTCCACAACTGACAGTGCGCAGCATAGTCTCTTTTGCCATATGGTCTTCCATTCCACATAATGCCCAGGTGAGTGTTCTTTCTCATAGGACTATGAGAGGAATAAGGCCATCTGTTCAGCCTAAAGCTTTTTCAGTAAAGCATGTAGGACCCCTCTTTTTCCTCCTACCCCTCTTGCTTCACCCGCCAAATCTAACTTCATTCTAGCGACCATCCCAAACAGACATAGTGTTTACCCCCAAGACCTGCCTCAGTCAAGACAATCCACCTACCTTTAGGAGGTGCTGGCTGGATGTTAACAACTGGCTGATGCTTTGGCAGTGGCATGAGCGTGGGAAGAGTCTGAATAATGATGGTTTTAGCTGGGATGCCAATATTAGCCTGAGCTTCAGGTACGGCAGGCAAAAGCGGCTTCGGTTGGATCAAAGGCCTGGACGCTGTCTGACTACATCTCTTCAGGGTCCTCACAGAAGAATTATTTGCTAGGAAAGGAAAAAGAGTCAGAGTTGGACCAGAAGATATAAAATAAAGAATTCAAACAGTAATAACATGGCTTCTGGTATTTTTTTTAACCCATCTATAATATTTGTTAAAAATGGACCTATCTGATCACAAATTCAAGTCAGACATGACAGGATATACTAGTGTCTGTTAGTTAAACACTCGTATGCAAGACAATACACATACTATCTACAGAATCAAAGTAACTTGGTCTCATACCAGACCGAGAAGCGATGCTGACAGCAGGCTTCTTGCCTCCATCTCCCTCAGGGGATGCAGGGCTTCTGCAACTCTTGCTGTAGAGAGAGATGGGAGACATCTGGGAGCTACAGCTGAAGTCCACATCATCCTGCAGACAGCAAGTACATGAGATTAATGATACAGAAACACATAAAAGTGTCTCCTAGCAGTTCAGAGCATAACTGCCTTTCATCACATCTGTATTGCTGCTGCAGAAAACAGGAGGTAGGTTTTGTTCTGCAGTTTTATTCTGGTGAATGCTAAGTACCACTGAAAACCAAACAAGTACTTCTCCCTTTCAGCAGAGCGATGGGAGGCAGAGACCAACAACTGCTAGATTCAGAAGCCTTTAGAAGGCATTCTGTTTGGCAACCAGGCTAATAAAGACAACTGAGGAAACAGAACTGAATATGCTCTTTTTAGAATGGCTTACAACAGAAGAAGAAATAAAACACCACTGAAGGGAAGTTGTTTTTGTAAAGGTTAGAAAAATTAGCTGTTTCCTTTTATGCCATGAAGCTGGTCAGACAAGTCAATCACTGGGCTTTTTTTTGTCATAGCTGGTTCTAAGTGACTGCTGCTATCTGTGTTACATGGAGGTTTCTGCATACAGGCACATTCTGCACTGGAGAGTCCACAGATGATGGAGAAGGGACTGAACAGTTTGAAGTGGCTGGTGATAAAGGTTCTGTCTTCACACTTGCATCTGCAAGAGGCAGATAAAGAAATTTTACTGTACAAGTTTTTAGCAATAGGAGATCAGTAAAGAGCACACTGCCCTACACCACCTATTTAATTCCTGAAGCAAGGCACATCATAAAACATAGCAAGATTAAAGATACCGAACAGCTTAGCTTGTAGGGCAGTCCTCTACAGCTGTACCCATCCTACAGAAACACAGCATGACGGCTCATCACAGAGCTAAATGCTGTAGGGAATCAAATTGTTTCACATAAGTTACCACTACCCTTAAGTTGTAAAAGCTCACCCTTGTGGGATGGGGGTGGAATAGTCACACCTATAAAATACAGAAGGTTAATTACCTGTATAAGCATGGCCTGTAATATTCCAAAGGTCTGAGTCCCAAGACATCAAATCCAAATCAAAATGAAAGTTATAGAGATCATTTTCCTGAAATGACAGTTCAGAAAAAGAAACAATACAAAAAGACAATATACATTGAAACCACCAGCCATTATATTCATATCCTGTTTTGGGTTTGTGTGGCAAGGTTTTGGTAGTGGGGGGGCTACAGGGGTGGCTTCTGTGAGAAGCTGCTAGAAGCTTTCCCCATGCCTGACAGAGCCAATGCCAGCTGGCTCCAAGAGGCCAAGGCCGAGCCCATCAGTGACAGTGGTAGTGCCTCTGGGATAAAAGATTTAAGAAAATGGAAAAAAACAACATGTGGGAGAGCGATTGCAGCCTGAGAGTGAGAATATGTGAGAGGAACAGCTCTGCAGACACCAAGGTCAGTGAAAAAGGAGGAGGAGGAGGTGCTCCAGGTGCCAGAGCAGAGGTTCCCCTGCAGCCCGTGGTGCAGACCCTGGTGAGGCAGCTGTACCCTGCACCCATGGAGATAACAGGGGAGCAGATCTCCACCTGCAGCCTGTGGAGGACCCCATGCCGGAGCAGGTGGATGCCTGAAGGACACTGTGACCCCATGGGAAGCCCACACTAGAGCAGGCTCCTGGCAGGACCTGTGGCCCTGTTGAAAGAGAAGCCCATGCTGGAGAAGGTTCCTAGCAGGACTTGTGACCCCATGGGGGACCCGTGCTGGAGGAGTCTGTTCCTGAAGGACTGCACCCCGTGGAAAGGACCCATGATGGAGCAGTTTGTGAAGAACTGCAACCCGTAGGAAGGACTCCCGTCAGAGAATTTTGTGGAGGACTCTCTCCTGTGGGAGTGACCCCACGCTGGGGCAGGGGAAGAGTGTGAGGAGTCCTCTCCCTGAGGAGGAGGGAGCAGCAGAGACAGCAGGTGAACTGACCACAACCCCCATTCCCTGCTCCCTGCACTGCTGTGGGGGAGGAGGTAGAGAAATCAGGAGTAAACTTGAGCCCGGAAAGAAGGGAGGGATGGGGGGAAGGTGTTTTAAGATTGCTTTTCTTTCTCATTACCCTACTCCAGTTTGATTGGCAATAAATTAAGTTAATTTTCGCAAATTGAGTCTGTTTTGCCCATCACAGTAACTGGTGAATGATCTCTTTCTGCTCTTATCTCCACCCACGAGCCTTTCATTATATTCTCTCCCTCCTGTCCAGTTAAGGGAGCAAGAGAGTGGCTTTGGTGGGCACCTGGCATCTAGCCAGGGTCAACCCAACACACATTCTTACAGGTCTGGAAAACAAAAGAAAACAACACAACTATCACTGCAGTTGCCTTAAGGCACACACAGATAAAAGCCCTTAAGGGGGCAATTCTCAACTAGAATACACAAGACAAGACTTCTTTTAAAGCTTAGACCTGTAGGAAAGGAGCATGTCAGTTTAAGAGCACCCCTAATTATTGCACTGTTATCAGTAATTTGTAAAGCGAAAGTGCTAAGTCCAGTCATTGAATCAGCTCATAGAAAGCACAGGTTTTAGCAACTTGCTGCCATCTTCCCCCTCACCTGCATTGAAAGATTTACCTAATGCCCTTCCATCATCACATCTCAAAGCACTTTATAAACAAAAGCAGCACCAGTGGCAGTCTACCAGCAGGAAAGACACAAGCACTGATTTGCTCAACGTCTGATGAACAGTATGTATTAGGTCTCCCTATGTTTGAATAAACTGACATCATCATTTTCTAAAGCCAGGAACACCAGTTTCCTTTTCTAACAGAAAAGAAAAAAAAGACTAAAATCACTCCATAAACATTATTTACTGTGTTATCTTTAAAACAATGATCAAGCTTTTTCTCCATTTTTTCTGCTGCTGCATCTGCCTCAGTTTCCTACTCAAATGTGATGTTTTTTTGAGCACTTGCATGAAAAATATAAATATCACATACCCAACTTATACAAATATACAGTGAACATTTCTTGCTAAAAACTATCCTGCAAATGCACCTTTCCTTACGTTCTCAACTTGCTCAGAGTCTACAGATTGCATAGCTATTAGTACTTACAGGCTAGGATGAAGAAAAAGCTCATCAGAGTGCATTTATAGGAAGAATGACCAAAAACCACAGCCTGAGCTGTGCAGCAGGAGCCTTCCACACAGGTAACTAATGCTGCCCTGCTGATAAGCAATACCTTGCCCTTGTAAAATCAAGCAGTTCCTGTATTTTCTCCAGTGCCTGGCTCTACAATGCCTGTAGGAATGCTCTTAGTACCTGAGGGTTCTGTTGGATATCCCAGGGGTTGTGCTGGAGGTGGGTTAGGAGCTAGTGAGCAGAAAGAAGGCAGGGGAAGAACACAGAGTGGAGAATCCATGAGGCAAATGCCCTGGGGCAGAAAAAGCAGTATGTACAATCAGACACTAAAAAACACGGGGATTGACGCATAAGGTTGCAAGCAAAGGTTTTAGAATAAAATCCTACAATAGATAATAAGAAGCCATCTTATAGGCAAGCTGATGAAGCACAGCGTTGGTGGATGCAGAGGTAACGTCCCCATGCTCCTCCACACCACTTCTTTCCTGCAGCTCAGACGCTCATCGCCCCAGCACCGCCTCGCGCGGGGTTACCTCCATCAAGTGACAACACAGCTTTGCCTCGACACGGCACCTCACACTTTCACCTTAAACTTTCTTCTTTAAACATGGCTTTTAAGTCTCTAGCTTTGACATCGACGGTTTGGTGAGATGCTGACAACTCTGTCGCTCAGCCGCTAACGCAGCGGCGAGCGGGTGAAGCCCGGTGAGACACCGGCGCTCCAGCCGCCCAGCTCCAGCGTCTCCTGCCGGACGGCCGCCATGAAGCCGGGGAACGCCCCGGGGGATGCCCCGCCGCCGCCTCCAGCCCCCGGGCCGGGCCGTGGGGGCACACGGCCGGCGCGGGGAGCCCGGCCTCCCGCCGCCCCGCCCGGTACTCACGTCGGGCTCGTCCCTCGGGGCCCGCCGCGGCTCGGCGGCGCCCAGCAGCTCGCTCAGCTCCTCGCCCAGCACCGCCTCTGCGGGAGAGACAGCGGCCTCAGCGCCGGCCCGGCCCCGACGGGGAGCTCCCCGCCGCCCGGCCCCGGCCCCCCGCCCCCGAGCCCGCCGCCGCCGCCGCGCTCACCCCAGTCGAGGCCGCCGCCCGGGGCCGGCAGCAGCCCCGCCGGCTCCCACTCGGCCTCCGCCGCCGCCATCGCTTCCGCCTTCCTCCCGAAGCCCACGTCTCCTTCCGGGCACTGCCCCGCCCCTACGGCGGCCGCCGGCGGACACGGGCCGGCGGCCCGGCGGGGCGCGTGGGGGGCCCCCCCCCGGCCCCTGCCCGCGCCGGGGCTTCGCCTCCGGAGCCCAGGGCCGTCCCCACCCGCACCCAGGACACGGAGGCGGCTCGTTAGACACGGGAGTTTATTCAGGCCCCGCTGACACGAGCCCGTCGCCAGAAGCGCGAGTGGGGGGAGCCGCGGGGGAACGTCCAAGGGGAGGGTGGCAGCTCCGTGAGGGGAGGGGGCTGGCAGCAGGCGAGGGAGGCGGCCCACGGCCCCAGGCTGGTCTTCAGAGGCCTCCACGCGTGGGGGGTGCGGGAAGGCAGCGCCAGGCCCAGGGCAGGGGGCGCACACGCAGCGTGGGTGCGGTCTCCACGCGGCAGCACGGGTCCGGACTGCGGCCAGAGGCGTGAAGTCCCTCGAGGCCCCGGCAGCAGCTCCCGCTGGGTCTGCAGCGCTGGGGGACGCGGTGGGGTTTGGTCACGGCCAGGCTGGAAGCACAGGAGAGCCAGAGCTGGCGTTACCCCCTTCGGTGCAGCACAGAAAATAGCTGGTCCCCCCTTCCCCTCCCAAGGGGTGTCCCCACGTGGGAGCACCCCAGCCGAGAGGAGAGCTGCCCAGGTGAATCCTCCACACGTGACACCCAGCAGAAGCAGGGGGGAACGTTTCCAGCACGCTGCGAGAGCACAGAGTGCTGCGAGCGTCTTGCCAGCGCGCACCTTACAGATTGGCGTCGTACGCTGCGTTGGTGAAGATGCCCGGCGATCCTAGGTCACTGGAAAACAGACACAAGGGTGTCACCTTGGGAGAGAGGGCAGGAGCGTGAAGGGCGTGGGTCAGTACAGCCCCCTCAGCCCCAAAGGGGCCCCCACTGTGTATAAAAGCAGCCTCACATGGGCAGATCTGGGTGACAGTGGGGTGACTGCAGGGCTGGGATGGGCACAGGGCAGAGCCAGCCTCCTGCAGAGCACAGCTCTCACCTGGTGGGGTTCAGGAGCTTCTTCTTCTCTTCTGATAACAGTGTGAAAATATCCACATCGGTAGTGCAGATAGAAAAGAAATAACCAGAACTGTTTAGTGAAGGACTTGAGAAGCTGCAGCAGCAGCATCTGAAATTGAGCCAAGTTTGACAAGCACGGGATGGAGTGGGGAGAGGGATCTGAAGCAATTGCCTTCTACCCCTTTACAATTGTGTTTTTCTAGCTCTGCCCTCCAAACCTGGCTGCTGACACTTCCAGCTGGACAAACTATCAAGGAGGTGATGCTAGACCAAAGTGACTCGCAGCAAATAAAGCACGTGGACTGAGGCAGTCACATTGTTAAACTCTTCTGATCATTCCACCTTACCCTGGGACTCTGTAACCTCCTGGTCTGAGAACCCCCAGCCAAAGTGACCAAAGTGTGGGAGGTGTTTTTGTACCTCTGTTACTGAGCCGCTTGGCAAGGAGGGCAATGAGTGTCCCCGAGAGCACGATGACAGCTAGAGCCAGAGCCGTGCCGCTGCTGTAAGCCAGGACTTGCTTTAGGAAGGGGGCACCGTCCTCTGAAACAGATCAGCAGAGCTACAGGTTAGAAAGTTGTCAGAAGGACTTCACAGCACCCAAGCTGCTGGGGTGCCCCACCACATTCAAGATGTGCTGCAGGAGGCTGAACCCCCCCCAGTGCTAGAGGAGCAGGGGGTCCCACCGCACCTTCACAGACAGGGGCATGCCTGGTCCAGTTCCCTGTGGCCTCACACCAGAGCATCTCTGCTCCCATCCGAAGAAACCCCTCCTCGCAGGAAAAGGTGCATGTAGAGTTGTATGTGAAGTTCCCGTGCACGTGAGAGCAGCTCAGCTGTCCTCTGCTGGGAGGGTCCAGCACAGGGCAGCTGATGGCTGGAGATAAAGCACAGCAGTACCATCAACAGGACAGGAATGATGGTGGTGGGAAGGGGACATGTGGGAAGCCAGGGGATGAGCTACCATGGACAGGTGGTACTAAGGGGAAGGGGATGCTGGGGTAAGCAGTCTACTACAACAGAGCACTTCCAGACACGTGTGTGATCACAAGATCTACCTTTGCATTGTGGGGTGTCCCCAGTCCAGGTCCCCATGGCTGTGCATTCATGGCTCTTCAACCCCATCAGCACAAACCCCGTCTGGCAGGAGAAGTCACACGTGGAGCCGAAGGCAAAGTTCCCGTGGAGGTGGGAGCAGTTCAGCTCTCCCCAGCTGGGAGCACTGAGCATTGGGCAGGCGATGGCTGCAGGGGTAGAGATACACTTCAAGCAGGAGCCTGGGGACTATGAGACTGAACTGTTGAGACTAGAGAATCAAGACACTGGAGAACATCCCAGGGTCAACCCAAGGCCTGCAACACCTTGAGCAGCAACTCTACCTTTGCATCGTGGGGCATCCCCAGTCCATGTCCCGGTGGCCGTGCACTCACGGGTCTCTGGACCCATTAGCACAAACCCCGTCTGACAGGAGAAGGTACATGTGGATCCAAAGGCAAAGTCCCCGTGGAGGTAGGAGCAGTTCAGCTCTCCTTGGTCTGGAGCGCTGAGCACCGGGCAGGTGATGGCTGCAGAGTAAAGAAGTACACTTCAGGAGCTTGAGGACTGGGAGACTAAATTGTTAGGATGAGAGGACCAAGACACCCAAGAACATCCCAGGGTCATCCCAAGGCCTGTGACACCTTGAGCAACTCTACCTTTGCATTGTGGGGTGTCCCCAGTCCATGTCCCTGTGGCTGTGCACTCGCGGCTCTCTGGCCCCATCAGCACAAACCCAGTCTGGCAGGAGAAGGCACATGTGGAGCCAAAGGCAAAGTCCCCATGGAGGTGGGAGCAGTTCAGCTCTCCTTGGTCTGGAGCGTTGAGCACCGGGCAGGCAATGGCTGAAGGGTAAATGGGCACAATTCAAGGAGGAGCCTGGGTACTACAAAGCTAAACTGCTGGAATGAGAGGACCAAGACACCTGAGAACATCCCATGGTCACCCCAAGGCCTGTGACACATTGAGCAGCAACTCTACCTTTGCATCGTGGGGCATCTCCAGTCCATGTCCCTGTGGCCGTGCACTCATGGCTCTCCAGTCCAGTCAGCACAAACCCCGTCTGGCAGGAGAAGACACACGTGGAGCCGAAGGTGAAGTCCCCATGGAGGTGGGAGCAGTTCAGCTCTCCTCGGTCTGGAGCTCTGAGCACTGGGCAGGTAATGGCTGCAGAGGTAGAGACACACTCCAAGCAGGAGTCTGGGGACTGTGAGGCTAAACTGCTCAGACAACACTAGGATGTTCCCCAAGATCAGTGACACCCTGAGCTCTAGCAGCAGCTCTACCTTCACAGCGTGGGGTATCCCCCGTCCATGTCCCTGCGGCCGTGCACTCACGGGTCTCTGGCCCTGTCAGTGCAAACCCTGTCTGGCAGGAGAAGGCACATGTGGATCTGAAGGTGAAGTCCCCGTGGAGGTGGGAGCAGTTCAGCTCTCCTCGGTCTGGAGCACTGAGCACTGGGCAGCTGATGGCTGCAGGGATAGAGATACACTTCAAGCAGGAGCCTGAGGACTACAAGGCTAAACTGCTGGGATCAAAAGGCTGGGGAAAATCCTGGTGTCACCCCAAGGCCAGTGACACCCTGAGCTCTAGCAGCAGCTCTACCTTCACAGCGTGGTGAGTCCCCCGTCCAGGTCCCCATGGCTGTGCACTTGCGACTTTCCAGCCCCATCAACACAAACCCCGTCTGGCAGGAGAAGGCACACATGGATCCGAAGGTGAAGTCCCCATGGAGGTGGGAGCAGTTCAGCTCTCCTTGGTCTGGAGCACTGAGTGCCGGGCAGGCGATGGCTGCAGGGATAGAGATACACTTCAAGCAGGAGCCTGGGGACTATGAGACTAAACTATTGGAACAAAAGGACCAAAACACTGGAGAGCATCCTGGGGTCATCCCAAGGCCTGCGACACCTTGAGCAGCAACTCTACCTTTGCATCGGGGGGTGTCCCCAGTCCATGTCCCTGCAGCCGTGCACTCACGGGTCTCTGGCCCCATCAGCACAAACCCCGTCTGGCAGGAGAAGGCACATTTGGATCCGAAGGTGAAGTCCCCATGGAGGTGGGAGCAGTTCAGCTCTCCTTGGTCGGGCACACTGAGCGCTGGGCAGGCAGCAGCTGCAGGGTGGAGGGGCACACTTCAAACAGGAGCTTGGGGACTGCAAGGCTAAACTCCTGGGATCAAGAGGCTGGGGAACATGCCATGTCACCCCAAGGCCAGCGAGACCCTGAGCTCTAGCAGCAGCATTACCTTCACAGCGTGGTGAGTCCCCAGTCCATGTCCCTGCGGCCGTGCACTCGCGGCTCTCTGGCCCTGTCAGTGCAAACCCTGTCTGGCAGGAGAAGGCACATGTGGAGCCAAAGGCAAAGTCCCCGTGGAGGTGGGAGCAGTTCAGCTCTCCTCGGTCTGGAGCACTGAGCACTGGGCAGCTGATGGCTGCAATGGGAGAGCAGGTCTCAGGAACAGGATAGATGATATTAAATCTAGGCATTAGAGCTGAATCCCAATCAAACAAAACCAAATCTATGGCGATACGTCTTTGGTTTACCTTTCTCATCCAGACAAGTCTCACCTCTTCAAAACATAGTCAGTACAATAATTTTTCTGCTATACGAATGATTTCCTGGGGAGGGCGGTTGCAGCTCTGCCAGAGCCCTGTTTATCCCTTGTGCTACCCCCGGTCGCAGTCCCCGGGACAAAGGTCCATGGCTGCTGCAAGTCCCACTAGCCTCCCTCCCTGGAGGGGAGCAGAGACCTGCCCCATCCTTGTCACGACAGCAGGGGAAGGACACCAGGTGGCTTTGGACTGTAGGGGACAACTGCAAGCAGACACAGGGCAGGGTGCGTGAGGGCAGGGCAGGCAGCCTCATCCCTCGCTGTGCCCACAGCAGTGTCAGCCTCGCTGCAGCAGAAACCTGTGCTTGTTTTTGGAGTAAACCTAACTGGCAATGCTTGCTAACACAACTTCATTATCAGCAAAGGTGACTCATCTGATTCTTTGGAAAAAAAAAAAATTAAAAAATCAATCATACGTACAGCCATCGGGCAAAGCTAAGCTGGGAAAGCAAGCCTTTGTGAACTTGAAAAGCCTGGAGCAGGCAGGCTCAGCCCAGCTTGTTTGCAGGGACATCTACAAAATTGGGAGCCAGCTCCTGACCCTGCCACCACTGGGGATGCTGGCCGTGGGACACTCACATCACATCTCCTGCCTGTTCCCCTTAACTGCAGAAAGCTTTACTGATCTCAGATGCCTAAAGCAACCCCTGAGTTGGACCATAGGACCACAGGCATCATTGGGAGCACTAACTTCAAGGCAGGCTTTTTGTTTTTTAAATATATATACAGAGACTGTGTTCACGCCGTGCTGGGTGTCCCAATACAGAGGGTGCCCAGTTGTGTCCCGTGTCTGCTCCAGTCCTCAGTTCATCCCATCCTTTTGCAAGGCTGCAGATGCACCATGCAGCAGCACAGGGAGGGTGAAGCAAGGCTCTCACACCCCCAAAAAAGCCCAGCACCTCTCTGGAGTGCCCAGTGCCTGGCTGCAAACCCTTGAGCTGCTGATAGGAAGACTTTCCCTGCCCCTGCAGCGTAACATACCACAACTTTCTCTCTTCTGCGGTTTCCTGCTCCGCTCCATCCCTCCCAGCTTATATCTAACCTCATCTCATGGGTCCTCACCCCTGCTCAAGGCAGCCCAGCCCTGCCAGCACACACCCTTCCCCCAGCCGTGGGACAGCAGTCCCCCTTCACTCTTCTCTGAGGACCCCCAAGATGCTGAGCACCTTCCCAAGGTGGATTGGTGTGGGCTTGGGGCAATGGAGACCATGCCACCGGGGTGATGGAAGTGCCAAGACACCATCCTGCCCCTGGGCTCAGTGCACAAAGGGTGCTGGCACCTGTGTGGGATTCAGGACAGCAAGCAAGAGCACTGGGACAGCTGGGGAGAGCAGGGGGCTTCTCCAGAGCTCACAGCCACTCTGTCCACCACAGCCTTATCAGGAAACTGCTCCCCGCATGCAGCACCAGGAGCTGCTTCTCTGAAGGGCAGGGGCATGGCAAGCCTAGCCCGTTGCTTGCCTGAGCAGCATTGGGCACGCAGGGCTGGCCCCCAAAAACATCAATGCCGCATCCCTGAGATCCCCAGCCCCTGGCAGGCCCTACCTGTGCACGTGGGGGTGTCTGCTGACCACTGCTGGGAAGGCAGGCACCGCAGCATGTCCACTCCTCGCTGCTCAAACCCCTCCTGGCACCTGAACACGCAGGTGGAGTTGTAGCTGAAGTCTCCGTAGGGATGGCTGCAGTTCATGCGCACTCCCTTGGGCTCAAGCTTGGCGCACTGCACAACTGGGAGAGACACGGCACCGCCAGCCCGTTAGGAGCACATCAAACTTGCCCGCTCTGCTGCTGAGGCGAGATCTCCAGTGGGGAGGGAGGGATGGGGAAGAATGGCTCACCATCCTCGCACTCAGGGCCATGGAAGCCGGGGTAGCACTCGCAGCGGTAGCTCCCAATGGTCTCCACGCACTCGCCACGCTGGCTGCATGGGAAGGGCTGGCAGGAGGCTGTGCACACAGAGGATGGTCATCAGGAGCTGCTGGCCACCCTGCTGAGGTCCCCAGCCCACCCAATCTGGGTCCGTGCCACAATCCCCCTGCTCACCCCTGTAGCACAGCGCCTTTTTCTTCTGGCTGCAGGGCTCATCGTTCCACTTGCCCGACTCCTGCGGCCTCTTGATGTAGATCTCCACGCAGTCCTGGTTGGAGCGGCGGTTGTTGGGCTCCCTGGCTGCCCAGTTCTCTGCCTCCTTTGTCAGCGCCTTCCTGGTGCCCACCCAGGTCCAGATGCCATGCAGCTTGCGGATGCCAATCCAGTAGTAGCGCTTGTGGAAGGGCAGGCTCCTGTTGAGGTACTCGATCTCCTGCTTGTTCTGGATCGCCACCAGGTCAGTGAAGAAGGTCTGGCAGTAGTTCCTGGCCTGCTCCCATGCGTAGTCCCCTCGGTCACTGTAGTGGTATGTCCAGGCACCCACCTCCACCCACGTCACTGCGCCTACGAGAGAGGATGAGGTCTGGGATTCACACAGAAAGGACAGGAGTCAGGTCAGGGATGGCAGTCACTTGGGACGTGAGGGTGGGCTAGGGCTGGCATCAGGGCCAAGAGATGCCAGCGACCAGCTGAGTGAGGGAAGGGGACAAAGGGACAAGTGTGGGTGAGAATGGGGCTCTAAGGGTACATGGAGACCTGGATGGATCAGGCATGGCAGAAGAGGCTGAGGTGGGACAGAGGGGAACAGCACAGGGATGAGGAAGGTGGGGGAGACAGGGTGAAGGCTGAGACAGAGGGTAGCATGGGATGGGGCAGGCAGAGCACAGGTAGCAGAAGACCCCCAAGCAGTGATGCCAACCCCTCCTCCAGCACGAGGGGTGAAAGCCCAGCCTCACAGCCCTGCTGCCCTGCACATAAAGATTTCCCAAAGGGGAAAAGCCAACATCAAGATGGTTCCTTAAACACAGTTCCTTCCTGGAGCACAGAAGTGTACCACTTCCGTTTTCTTGCTTTACACTTCTACGTGAGAGTCAGCTCAAGGTAAGCTCAAGGCACAGCAACGAGCATGCCCTCAACCTCAAAAGCATTTGGATCCCACGCTGCTCATCTGAGCCAGAGATGGTCTGAAGAGTCTTGTAAAATTCAGTATTGCAAAACAATGTCTTGCAAAAGTCAAGTTCACATCCTGGTCATGCCCACCAGTCAGGGCAAAGCCGGAGATTAACTGGAACACACACCCAAAAGTGAAGGGCACTTTGCTGAAACCCTGCTCTTACTTACAGCATTTCACACCACAACTTGATGCAATCAAAGGATTTTAGCCACAAAACAAAAGCTTCCTCCCTCCTCCCCAGAAGCAGGTGTCTCCACATCTGCAAAGTGATACAGGGATCATATTTCCATCTATGCAGAAGGTGAGATGGGGAAACAAATTTGCTCCAGACAACCAGCCTGGGGTACCCTATGTCTCAGGAGAGCGTATCACAGTGTGGTCATGCAGTCAAGGGTCTGGGCATTGCAGATTAGATGCAAATCTAGGGTTTACCAAGCCTAATTAGGGCTCTAGTTTGGTCAATAATTATGCATTTTTCTAAGCAAAAGTCCCATAATTTTTCTGGTTTTCCTTGTGAAAGAGAAAACTACGCACTTTGTTCAATAAAACTGAAGCCAAGGAAAACTTGGCCTTCAGCAACGGCCCTCCTTTTCACCCCTTGGGAGCTTGGGGCTGCAGGACAGAAGCTCAGGGCACTTCCTGGGAGCCTGCCCCATCCTCAGCTCCTACCACCCACCTCCTGGCCCTCACTACCTCCCCAGCATGGCTCGGGACAGCTGCTCTGCTACCCTCGCACACGCCATCCCCAGACCAAGAAAGACCATCTGCTACGTGCCCATCCTCCACATGCTATCCTGCCTCTTTCCTCCAGCTCCACCAGTAACACCCTCTCTGTAGCACAGCTCATTCTCACTCCTTCCCCTCAGAGTTATGTTACCTCTCCCTGCCCCACTTGGTGCTGAACCCCCAGGTGGGTGCTGTTTTCCTGCCTCTTTTGACCTCTTGGCTCCCCTGGCAGCCCCCAATGCCTCCCCCCAGGGCAGTGCTCAGCACCCACCACACTCAGGGTGCCTTTGCATTTTTGTTTTCCCCTCAGAGATAAATCTCAGCCTCCTCCTGACACTTCTGCATTTGCCTCTGTTCCTTAGCTCAGTCATGAAAGGTCCTTTAGAAAATAACCCAGCTCTCTAGGATCTCTAGGAACAGAGCAGGCACTGGCAGGTTTTGCACTGTGCAATGCTAACATGTGAAGGAAATACCTTACAGGCAGCAAAACCAAATCAGTTTCTACTCTGGTTTATTCTCCTGATGTCAATTAGCAGCTTTGACTCTGTGTGGTGCTGCCCCAGCTCTGTGCCCAATGCTTGCACCTGTGGGTCCTGTGGCTACGTCCGTGCCCAGCTCTGCAGCTGGGCATGGGTGTAGTCAGCGGGTAGATATGCTGCTGCCTTTCTCCAGTTCATGGTACAATGCACTGGCTGCCATGCTGCATCTGGGGAACCAGATACCCTGTGGGGACCCCGCGCATGGCTTGGCCCTCCTTGGGGAGCACGGTCCTGTGATGGGTTTGGCTGGAGGGAGCTGGCCGGGGCAGATGCAGCCCCCTGCCAGCCCAGAAGTATCCAGCCCTGGGGCTGGCAGCCGTGGGGGGTGTGACTGATGAGCCCCCAAAATAACATTGCTGCCCTTCTCCGGTTTCCCGGACCTGCAGGCTGCTCGGCAGCAGGGTCACGCTGGGCTTACTGAGCAGGCGGCAAGCGGCTTACCCCATGCGATGGCAGCGATGCCCAGGTAGCAGATGCCACGGGAGCCCAGAGCCCACGTCCTCCCAGCAGACTGCAGTCCCGCAGCAGTGCCCTGCGTGCCAGAGAGGGAGGTGTGAGCATGCATGTCCCACGGGAGCTCACGCACCCCACTGTGCACCCACGCTGCTGCCAGGTGGTCCCGGTAGCCACAAGGGCACGTTGCTTGTACCGGGTTGCATGCAGGCATGCGTGGTGCCGCTGGCCAGGTACGGCTCTGCTGCAGAAAGGGCCCCTCCAGCGAGGTGCTTTGGGGGGGCTGTGCCCCCAGCACAGCTGGGCTCTGGGGGAGGAGAGGCTGTGCCAGCAGTGCAGTTCACTCCTGGGGAGCCCCTAAATCTAGGGCATGCCTTGTGCCCCCCACCCCTCCCCGCCCACCCAGGGCTGGCATCTGCCTCCGCGGCGGCAGTACCCTGTGTGCCTGACACGGCCTCGCTGCCCGGGGCAGGGTCTCTCTGGGGCAGCCTGGGTCCATCCCGTGGGTGTCTGGCAGAGGCACCAGTTCCTGGCAGCACCTGCCCGCAGCCCTGCCCTCCCCTAACCCCCTTTTCCAGGTAGACCCTGACTCATCCCCAAGGAAAGGAGTGGGACCTACCATGTCAGCGCCGCGGACGCGTCTGTCCCTTGGCAGGCAGTGGTGCTCATACTTCCTCTGAGCGCACAGCACATCGCTCCCTGCCCTTGGCCTCTTCCCCTCCCGCCCCAGCCCTGCTGCCAGCCCGCATCCTGCCCTGTGCCACTGCCTGCCCCACCGCAGGGCTCTCCCACCTCCAGAGACCCCGCTCCCAGCCCAGGGCTGGAGGGGAACAGTGGGGTCAGCCCTGGCCACAGCCCTGGCAGGACTCAGCTCAGCACTTGCCCCATGGCATGGGAGCTGGGCACATCCCCACGCCACCAAGGGAGCCAACCTGCAATGAGCTGGGCCTGCCTGAGCACCTGTGGAAGGGTCCAGCCCCAGCCCATGATGCCCAGGGCACCGAGACCTCCCCGACCCACCATGTCCACGTCGCAGTGCCCACACCGGCGGTCAGAGGACGGAGGAGGGACGAGGTGTGACCTTACACACAGGCTGTGCAGGAGCGTGGCTTGCAGCCTCCCAGCTCCTGTGCCGGATGCTCTCCTTGCTCGCAGGCTTTTTGCTCTGGCTGTGAATCTTCATATATCGTTTATAAACAGTTACTTACACAATGTATTTTCCTGTCTTTGCCTTTAAGTCTTTAGGAGAAAGGTCCAAGAACATGCCAGAGGAACTTCCACTGAGTTGTAAATATCCTTTATAAACTTCCACGAATGTTTCAGGAACATGCCTCATTGTGTCACCTCCCCTTGGATCATTCTTGAATCATCATAAATCTTTCCTTACCCTGTTCTGCTTCTAAGTAAAATTGCCTTGGCAGGGTTTTCTGCAGGAATTACTCTGCTCACTTCCAGCTAAAGCCAAAGAGAAAGCCGTGCAGGTCACATGCATTTTCCATTTCCAGAGAAAATGATGCTGCTCTAGTGGGACTCATGCTAGACAAAAGGAGGAACCCATCCAAGAAAAGCCATAACCCACTACAATGATTTTATACTTAGCCATTGTAAATTAAACTTGGTTCCTGTCTCTGGATATCTTCCTTGCAAAATATTTTACTGCAATTGTCTATTTTTATGAAATTGCTGAGGATGAGTCTGTATGTCCAGTAATTCAGGAGCACCCGCTTTCTAGCAGCTCGTGTGCAGAGGGTGCACAATTATGGCAAGGGAAGAAGCAGTCGGGCAGGCAGAGAGGCTGAGGGGCAGCTGCTGGGGCAGGAGAGCATCTCAAAATGCTGAGGGTCATGCAGGCAGGGTGGGAGCTGCCTCTCCCATGCAGTGGGACACCCTCTGGGAGTCAGAGGGGTGCTCGCAGGTGCACAGCCCCAGGGAGGAGCAGGCTGTGCCCCTGTCATTTTCACTTCTGCTGAGACCCGACATGGTACAGCAGAGCAGTAGAAAAAAATATTCCCACCTTTATTTTTGTAACTACAAATAGCTTCTGGTATTGTTTTAAAAACAGAAGCAAGGTGGCTGAGACCCAGAGGCTGCCACTGTGAATGGCAAAACGTGGCCAAGCTCAAAGCTGTTTGTGTGGGGACAGGTACCCTGGGCTCTGAGAGGGGGTCCTGCATGGCAGGACCAGTACCGAGGGTTGCTTTGCAGGTAGTGGAAAAAGGTACAGGTGGTGGGAAGGAGAAAAGACCCGAATCAGCTCTGCTGGGAGCTGGCTAATCACCAGGAGCCCTTTCACGTCTCAGGTGGTTTCCAAGGCCGGCTTCCCAGGAAGGATTCAGGATGCTGTAGGGCACATGCTCCCTTCTGGGTTCCTTCCGAGGAAGGGCCTGTCCCTGCCTTACGGGCTGAGCAGCGCAGGGATTTCCCAGGCAGCAGGATGGGGCATCCTGTCGCTCCAGCCACCCCTCTGAGGGCACAGCACAAGCTGCAAGCCAGGGCTTCACTAAGCAGGGACTCAGGGGAGCAGGTACAAAGACACTTTTCTGTGTCACCTCCTCACCGTCCCTCTGGGCCCTGCAGGGATCTGGAATAGAAATGTGCCTCCTTTACTGTGTGCTGGTCCTGAGCCACAGATGGAGGCGATGATGCTCTCTCCCATGAGAGCCCTGCTGCAGGCTCTATCTGTGGGGAAGGGGCACGGGTGCCTCATGCATGCCATCTCCAAACCACTGCCGAGGGTGCTGTGCAGCTGGCGGGGCTGGCCAACCCACCCGCAGGCTGCGACTGCAGGGCTTGCCAGAGGGAAGCAGCTTGGCCGCTTCAGCTGTCGCTGCCCGCCCAGGCTGATGCTCTCGGTGTGCTCGGCCGTGCTGCGGGCAGGGTGTCATGCACAGGGCAGGGTGCGATGCCTGCATGAGTATCCCAATGGCGCTGGGAGCGCCCAGGTGTGGGTGGGACCCACGGTGACAAGGGCTGTACGTGCTGCAAGGGGAGGTGGGTGCTGGCAGAGGTGGGCAGATGCCCTGGGGCTTAGCCTCTGCGGAGCCACAGTGCCAAGACCAGCCTGTGCCCTGCACTGTGTCCCCAGGGAGTGTCCAGGACCCCACGGAGTGAGACCCTGGGGCAGGGGGTGCAAGAGGCACCCCCATCACCAGCACGCCGCAACCCCCCTGCGCTGAGCCACACTCGTGTTGTTTTCAGCACAGGCTCCCGCCCCACGATGGCACAGCCTGTTCCCCTCCTTGTGCAATGTCCCCCGGCAAACCGCAGAGGAACCGAGTCACCCTGACACCGCCCGCCCGGCTCGGCTGCTGCCAGCGATACAGCGAGCGCCTTCCTGGGGAGCCCCCCCGCTCCCCTCATCCCTGCCACCGGGGAGGGCTCAGCAGCCCTCTGGAGCAAGGAGGAACCCAGCAGCACCCCTGCAGGAGCATGACGTGGTGCCAGCAAGGACCCACACCCTGCTGGGGGGCCTCCCTGCTCCCGCTGTCCCCCCACTCCACCCTGGGGAACAGGGCGGCTCTCCCCAGGTCCTCCAACGCCCTGGTGAGTGGAGGCTTTGGAGGCACCTCCTGAGCGCAGGCAGGGGACAGGTCTCACCCATCGCAGGTGCCCAGGGGGTGTTTGACCCAAAAGGTGTCCCTGGGCTGCAGAGTGCCTTTGGGCATGTCTCCTAGCGTGAGAGCTGGCCTGCAGCCCGAGCAGCTGGACCCTCTCCTGACAGCTCTGGAGGAAAGCAGTGCCCGATAAAATCTTTCTCAGAATTTGAGTGTTTGGCCACAGGAAGACACATTATCAGAGTACCACCCTGGCTTGGAGGGAGTGAGATGGTTGCAAGGATTAGCCAGGACCAGAAGGACAGGGATGCTTCCAAGACAGCCTGCATGGGCCATGGCACCCTGCACCTCCCACCCACAGGGACCTCACAGCACTGGGGCAGCCCCAGCTGCAGGATGCAGGGGTAGTTTTGGGCAAATCACTCCTGTCCACCTCTCAGAGATGTTTCTTTGATCTTAGCTGTAGGACAGCTTTCTGCCTCGTGCCTTTCCCCTGCCACACCGGTGATGGAGAGCCTTTCCACTGGGCAGCGCTGCCGGCCAGGTACCCCTGCCCACGCTGCCTGCCGACTCCCTGGTGCCCAGCAGCAGCAACACGAGCATGGCACAGATAAGGGCTCGCCAAACAGGATGCTGGGGGAGTAGATAACACCGAAGTTATCTCACCGCTTGTGCGGTAGGGAGTAAACAAGTGGCTCTGCCCACCCGGGGAATCCCAAGCAGTGCCTCTGCCCTGCCAGCAAGCTGGGGCACGGGGTGGGTACAGCTCCACAGCCGTGCAGGCAGCCCTTGCCCTAAGCGAGAGCAGAACCACCCAGCTCACAGAGCCGCTCCAGGGAACTGTGATGGCTCTGCCTGTGCCCTGCCCCACTCCCTACGGCACTGTGTGTCCCTGGAGGGCCAGGACAGGTCACCAACCTGCTTGGCCCTCCCTCAATGGCACCCATTTTTCCAGCATGAGAGTGATACCTCGAGCCATCACATGAGAGTGATACCTTGCGCTGTCACGCTGGCTGGACACAGGGGCAACAGCCTCAGGCGCTGGAGGTGTTGGCAGCCAACAAAGCAGGCCACTGACACCCCAGATATCACCAGTGCTTTTGTCATGTATCTGGTTTAATGCAGAGATTTCAGTCTTCTCCCATCTCACAAAGCAAGCACAGAGACAGATTCCTCTGTTTGTCACCTCCATCACCCCCTGCGCACTGTCACCTGCTCCCCTCCCATCTGGCTCTTTGCAGCACGGGCTCTGTCCTCGCCTGCTCCCCGGGCAGAGCTGCCGCAGCCCACCCAGGGCCAGCGGATAAACATACTCAGCACTGAGAGCCATGTCTCCAGTCAGGATCAGCTCATGTGGAGCAAACAATGTCCTCTCCTCCGGCCAGGAAATCCTGTGGCATCCCCTCCAGCAGGCACTGAGCCCAGCTGCGTTTTCCCCTGAGACCGTCCTTGAGGCCATTTGGCAGGCCAGGGCTGAGCTTTCCTCTTCTTTTTCTCACCTCCCTGCTTCAGAGCAGCTGGCAGTTTGGTGCTTTCTCCTCTGGGACCTCAGTTATCTTTCTGCTCCAAGGAGCTAGTGTCCTGTGACTTGCCAGTCTATTTAAATTGCTGATTTATTTTCTGCAGGTAGGGCAGGTGCTGGCACAACGTGCGTTTTAAGGTCTTTTTTTACATCTCAACCACGTTACTTTTGTGGATCCACAAACTGCCTCGTCCATGCTGCCCGTGCTGTTGCAAACCGCTGGGCTTTGCCCTGTGCAGCATCCCTGGGTGTGCGACCTTGGGGATGGGGTGGGCCCCTCTGAATCACCTCTGGCCATCCAGTTCTCTGTGCATGGGGTTGGCAATGCCTGCTGAAACTGCCTCTCTCTAACGGTCCTGACTTTTGGGGAAAGCCCCTGCAAGAAAAAAACAAAAGCTAAAATAACAAGGGGAAGGATGTTCCTAACCATCAGTTGTCACCTTTGAAATGAATTCTGCCTCCTCTGACCTCTTGCAGCTCTGCTTTAAAAGAAAGATGGTTACAAACACCAGTTTAACTGTGCTTCAGCATAGGCAGAGGGGTACAGGCTCTTTTACAGCTGAGAAGCAAAACCAAAAGGTCTTTTCTGCACTTTTCTGCTAGGAAATGGCAAGGCAACATAGGGAATGCTTTCCTAGCTTCTTTTTATTTTTATTTACCTTTGAACGGAAAAGGACTGTTTTGCAGAGAGGCATTCTGGGTGGACTCACCAGCCTGAGAGGAGGCAGGTCAGGACCTTGTTGCTCCACCCGTCCCTGCTGCTCTGCCGGGGACCCGGCTGGCCCAGCACTGCCCCAGGACCGTACCTGGCTCCTCAGGGGAGAGCGGTGTGCAGGGGGCAGCTTCCCGGGCTGCCTGGCTCCGACTGCAGCCGCCAACCCTGCCACCTCTGGCACTGTCACACCGTTGTCACGCAAAGGCTTCCCGGCGCGCAGCGAGAGCTAGAAACCCGCTTTTGCTCTACAGGCGCTGACATCCTTCGGCAGAGGCGTGGGGCTGGGAGCAGAGTCCGTCCTGACGGACGCCTGTGTGGGCAGTGAGCGGAGCTGTGCCGGCAGCAGCGCCCATCCCCTCTGCCGCGGGGGTGTTGTGGGGATGCCGTGGGGGTGCCAGGGGCTGCTGTGATGTGTCCACTGGCCCGCGGGGTGTTGCTCTCCACGATGAGCTGGAGGAGCCCTGCCCCAGGGAAGTCCATGATGACCACCCCCCAGCGCACGGGCTGCCCCCCCCGGCGCCGTAGGTGCTGGTAGCAGCGGGGGTTCACGAAGCGGGCCACCTCCTCGGGGCAGGTAAAGAGCCCATTGCCAGAGCAGAAGGTGAGGTGCATGGTGGTGGGATCCCCACCGGCCGCCCTCTCCAGGTGCCGCCGCGCCCGGGCCCACTTGCGCTCCAGTGAGAGCACGTTCCAGGCGTCACTGATGCTCAGCTGCTCGTAGGGGATGCCCAGCACCTCCCGTGTCAGCGCCTCCAGCACCACGATCTTCCCCCGTGCCTGGCCTAGCGTTGGCACCTCCTCCCGGCACCACACACGGCCCCGTCCCTCCTCCAGCAAGCAGCGGTGCAGCCGGGCAGCAAAGCCAGGCTGGGGGAAGATGGGCAGCTCCTCCTTGATGCGCATGAGCACGGCCTCGCCGGGGTGGGCACGGAGGAAGCGCAGGGTGCGGCGCAGGATCCCCCGCAGGCTGGCCCGCTGGAAGGTGCAGAGGTGGTAGATGTGGAGTTCGCCCCGCACCAGCTTGCAGCGCACATCCAGGAAGCGGACGCCAGCCGCCAGCTGGGACTCCAGGCCCCAGCTCTGGCACCGCAGGCGTCGGCCACCGAACAGACTGAGGGAGTCGTGGGTGCCAGGGATGGAGAGGTGGGAGAGGGGCAGGGCATCGGGGAGCCCTGCCATCCAGTCAGGGCAGCAAGCTGCCGGCTGGGGCGTGCAGTCGAATGCCACGCTGCACCGGCACCGCACCCCCATACCGCCAGGAGAGTGGGTGCCCAGGCACCTGGCCTGCCCCACTGAGCCCTGCCGTGGAGGAGAAGCAGACTGTGATCAGTGGGAGAGCCCCGTGGCCCCCACACATTCCAATCCCACCTTCCCCACCATCCATGGAAGCCCTCTAGCATACCATGTGCCCCATATATATTGCAGCCGATACTCCGCACTGTCGCACCGTACGGTTCCCCTCCCACTCTCAAGCACTCATCCCTCTACACCCGAGCCCCGTTGTGTCCCAGTCTCCCCCTCCTGCACCCACCTGGGTTTGCCTGTGGCCGCGGGGTACAGCCGGCCAGACAGGGTGCACGGCCGTGGGTGCCAGCAGCACACTGGCAGGTGGAGCGGGATGCCGGCCATTAACCCGGTGATGGACATGACGCGCGTCCTGCCTCGCACGTGGCACGTGCACCAGGGATTCATCCTCAGTCCTCAGCCAAAGGGAGCATTCAGCAGACACGCCAGGCTGGAAAATCACCTGGCTGATCCCGAAAGCAGCCTATTAGGCCTCTGCACCTCCCTCCTCAGGAATCAGGACAAACGGGATCAGGGTGTCATGGGGCTCCTTGATGCCACCCGCGGGAGCGGTGGCGCAGAGCCCCCAGGTACCCAGGCCCCAGGCGCCCGCTCCGGAGCCGTGGAGGGGGTCGGGTGCTGGTGGGACCTGACCCCCCCGCCCCGGTGATGATTGCCATCGTCCCTGTCAGAGGGACAACCTCCAGGCAGGGATCTGGAGCAGGAGGCCTGTGCTTGCCAGCACACCCCAGGACCTGCTCAGTGAGGGTCCCCTGGGAAGGGGGCTCTGTCCCCTCGCTCCTCAGGCGCCGGTGGCTGTTTCACACTGGAGCCACCATGGGGCTGCTCCCGGCGGGCAGGGCTGCTGTCACCGCGGGGGTATGTGCCCCACGGCTGTGGCCGGGTCTGGAGCCGGTGCCTGGGGGGTGTGACTTACCTCCTGCCCGGGCATCACAGCCACGGGGCACCCCAGTCTGCGGTGCACACTGAACCCTGTTGTTTGGGGAGGGGACGCCCGGCAGGTCACAAACCTCCCTGAGCATCCCTTGGGGAACACATCCCCTCTGCCTGCACAGGGAGGACACAGAGATCCTCCCGGGGACGCGTTCTGCCGTGGGCTCTGCCACCACCAGGACACCAGGCGGAGGGACAGGAGGGGGGACACCAGCAGGCGTATCTCCCCGTGCGCTGGGAGCAGCAGCCAGGCTGAGGGGGGTCCCCTGGGGCAGCCCCCTGCTCCGGGGGCCAGAACCACCTCCCCCGCCCCGGAGAAAGCTCTTGTCGTATGTTTAACCGCAGCGTGCTGGCCGCACCTTGTGCCCGTCCCTCGCACCGCCGGGCAGAGCCGGGCCCTCCGGGCAGCCAGCCCCGGGCAAGCGGAAGCCACCAGGCCTGCCCCGGCCCGGGCCCGCCCCGCCACCGCGCCGCCTCCGGCCCGGCCACCGCTCCCTCGGCATGGCGGCGGGCGGCGGCGGCGGCGGCGGCGGCGGCGGGGCCTGCTTCGTGCTGGGCGCCTCGGGGGAGACGGGCCGGGCGCTGCTGCGGGAGCTGCTGGCCCGGCGGCTCTTCGCCAGGGTGACGCTGGTCGGGCGGCGCCGGCTGAGCCTGGACGAGGAGACAGGGGCGGCCGTGGTGCGTGGGGCCGGGGGCGGCGGGGGGCGGCCGGGGGGGCGGCCGGGGGGGCGGCCGGGGGGGCGGCGCTGAGCCCCGGCCTCCCCGCAGGAGCAGGCGGTGGTGGACTTCGAGCGGCTGAGCGAGCACGCCGCCGCCTTCCAGGGACACGATGTCGGCTTCTGCTGTCTGGGCACCACCAGGGCCAAGGCTGGCGCGGTGAGTGGGACCCCCGGGGGGGGCACCCTGCCTGCCCCCTGCCCTGCCACGCTCACCCCCTCTCCCTTTCCCTGCAGGCCGGCTTTGTCCGCGTGGACCGGGACTACGTGGCGCAGGCGGCAGAGCTGGCGCGGGCGGGGGGCTGCAAACACTTTGTCCTGCAGTCCTCCCAGGGGGCAAACCAGCACAGCCGCTTCCTCTACCTCCGCGTGAAGGTGAGGGGGCACCTGGGGCGGGCTCCTCCCGGGACGCTCGGGAAGGAGGAGGGAGCTGAGCTCTTCATCAAGAGATGCAAACAGCTTCGAGGGTCCTCCTGGTGCCTGCGGACAAGGGCGTGAGGGAGGGGGCTGGCGGGACAGCCACGCGACTGGCTTCGTCCAAAGCAGCATGGCACCCGCATGCAGCATCCATCGCCCTCTTCAAACCACCAGAAAGACCCACTGGGGTCTCCAGCCCGGCCCTGGCTCCCCAGCCCCAGGCTGGGATGGCTTCACAGCTAGGTGGGGAGGCTCAGGGCTGTGTCCAGCTGAGACGTGAACTATCCAGCAGTGGAGAGCCCACAGGCTCCCCAGGTGGGGCCATACCCATCGCCAAAGGCTTTTTCCCCCCTATGTTGTGTGCTGCAGCTCCCAACTTCAGCTGGACTCGCTGCTGTCTGCCTGTGCCTTGTGCCAGGACCCCAGGCTGGACGCTGTCTCAGGAGTGTCCAGTTGCAGTTAGCATGATGGTTGCAAGGGTGCGCTGCTGACTAACGGTCAGTGTGTCCACCATGGACGCTCGCCCCGCGCTGCCTTTTCCTGGAAAGCTGCTTGCTGCCCAGGTGGTGCCTGGTCTGGACCAGCTTGGCACTGGCATTAGTGCCATCCTGCCCATGGCTCAGCAACTCTCTCTTGCCATTTCATGGGACGGCAGGGATGGTGCTAGCAGTCATCCTTGTGTCCTTTCATCCTGCCCGACTGCTCTGACAGGGAGAAGTGGAGAACCTGGTCCAGGCTGTTGGTTTTGATCGCTGTACCATTCTCCGGCCAGCGTGAGTAGCGGTGGAGGAGGGAGGGCACAGGACTCAGGTGGAGGGTTGACAGGGCAGTGGGCTGGGAGGTGAAGAAAGGGAGAAAAGATGCATAAGAAGAGGGCTGGGGAGGGAAATGGAGAAAGCCACCAGCTGCGAAGGCAGCTTCTGGACAAGCATAGTGCTTCCCAATGCTGCAGGGAGCAAGCACAGCAGTTTCCCACGCCCGACCCAATGCTAGCATCACGTGCCATGCAAGGAGAAGAGGCTTGGGTTGAAAGCTGAGGTTGGGGGACATAGGTCAAAGCTTATCTCCGCACAGACCTTGACCTTATGCAGGGGGGACACTTACCTGTGTCCTTCCAGCTGTACTATGCTCTTGCTGCTTGGGAGTAACTGGGATTCTGGTTTTGGCAGCACTGCGGGGAAATGAGTTCAGTGTCCCTGGGCTCAGCTCAGTCACATTTCAGGACCCTGCCAAAGCCCCATGGCCCCCATGTGGGTTTAGCACGCTGGGCTGGGCCCGCAGTGCAGCTGGAGAGCCCAGTCTCTAGCTTTCCCTGGGGGATGGTTTCAGCCTGACCCACCTTACCTCCTCACTCTGCAGGGTGCTGCTGTGCAAGCGCCAGGAGTCCCGGCCCGGCGAGTGGATGGCCCAGCAGTTTCTGGGCGTTGTGGCTCGGGTCTTCCCCACCGCTTACTCGGTGCCTGTGGAAACGGTGGCCAGGGCTATGGTGGCCAGTGTGCTGCAGCCAGCCAAGGGGAAGGTGGAGGTGCTGGAGAACAAGGCTATCCACGAGCTGGGAAAGGCAGTGCCTCAGCAGGGCACGTAGAGCAAAAGGGATGGGCAGGAACGGGCTTGATTCACCATTCAGATGCTCTTCTGGGCCGAGGAGGAATGCATGCATGGGAGAGGAGGGGGGTGCTTGCATGGCTAATGTGGAGATAGAGGTGCACTTTGCACGGCAGCCAATTCTGTCAAGTGGTCAAAAATGCAGGTGATGACTGGTGGGTGAGGAAAAAAATGTGCTCTACTGCCTGGATCCAGCACGCAAATCTGGGTAAAAATGGTGTAATCCAGGCAATTTCTTGAATTCAGGCCTTAAATAAAATCCTATGACTGGTCTGTTTGTGCCAACTTTGTGTTGAAATTGTGTCTGTCACCTGTATATCACCAACCCAACTACATCTGTTCAGATTGTGTCTTTTGGTGACGCTTCAAAGAATGCACGGAGGCAAGTGGCCATACTGTAGATGGACACAGGAAAGCAGAGACAGCACACAGCTGCCTTTGCTGGGGGTGCACCCCGCAGAGCACACGGCGGCACCAGTGCCACTCAAGTAGCAGAGCTGCTGGAAGCTCAGCAGCAGTGGCTGAGGTGCCTGGAGTGGTGGCTCTGCCCACAGTAGGTCTCTGCAAACACGCAACCTGTCTTCACTGATCTGCTCTGGGTGCAGAGGGATGGCTACAGGGAGGGATGCTGCTGTTCAGACCTGGGCTGTCACTTGAGTACCTGTAGTAGCATAAACACCATGCAAATACTTGCATTGACTCAAAACTGCCTGTTCCTGCAGGCTCCTCTGGGCTTTCCTTACGGACACAAGTGAACTGGAGCTCAGCCCCATGTTCCCCAGGGTGCTCTGCATGTGCAAGAAGTGAGGCCAGCCCTGTGCACGTCCCAGGGTGGGCTTGCCCCTGCCCCACGCTGCCTGGGTGGCAGAAGGGGAGCAGGACCCTGATGCAGGCACGAAGCAGGCGCGAGGAGCAGTGCCGTGTCCCAGCCACAGCCCCGGCCGTTCTCAGGCCTCGTGCTCAGGGTCGAGGAACTCTGCAGCTCCGCAGCTGGGACACAGGGCTTGCGTGACTCCTGAATTTCCGGCTGGCCAGAGTCCCAGTGCTCTGGGTAACGCTGCTTTCCAGGGTTTTCTCCTCTTCGACCTCACCCATGGCTCCTGTGTCAGTGACTTGGATGCAGCAAGCAGAGGGACCCAGGATCCCCTGTCTCCTTCCTTCTACACAAGTGTTTTAATCATCGGTCCAGACCCCAGAAGCTTGGTGGAGGCAGTGCCATGGTGTAACCCCATGCTGTGTGTTACCCGCCTGACTCTTGAACCACGCACAGGGACCACAAATGAGGGACCACAGAGCCATAATTACTGGTCAGACTGTCCTGGTGAGAGCAAAAGCAGTAACTTTAAAGTAATATTTAATGTCAAAAGGAAAATGATAAGTAGGCTGGCCTTAAAAAAGGTGATGTGGTTATACAGGGGAGTGGAACACCTGAAGTGGCAAGACCTTAAAAGAAGTGAAAATTGCATACAGATGAGAGAGTAAAAAAAGAATACAAGCTCTGGAAAGCTACAGGTGAAAGGCAGACCACAAAAGATTTGAGGAAAGCATCCTACAGGCATAAAAACTAATCATGACTATGTGAGAAGCAGAAAGCTCTCCAGAGAGCCCCAGAGACAGGATGTGATCAGGCTCTATGAGAAGGAAAGACCCATCACAGAAAAGCTTGGTGAGTTACTTGCATTGACCTTTGCTGTGAAGGGTCTCACACTAGGTTCATTCCTTAGGGGACATGCATTTGCATGATTGTTCCAAGGCACCAGGGGGAAAAAAAAAAATAATTTTTAACCCCTATTTTAGAACACATGGTTAAAAATCTGCCAGAAGGAGTGCTCAGATGAACTGCCAAATACTTGCCTGGGTGAGAATTACAGTGATCCCTCTACCAAAAGCCAATGTTGTTAAATATGATGCTAATTTTTAAAAAGTTCCAGTGGGAACCAGGAAACTGCAAAGCAACAAGGCTACCTTCTATAAAAGGCAAGTTGTTAGAAAGGATAATAAAGTCTTGAAATAACAGAGCCCAGGATAAATCTGGTGTAATGGGAGATTCCATGTGGTTTGTGAGGGGGCAGTTGCAAGGCACAAACCTAGAGCACTTGGAGGAAACCAGCCATTGTGTACACAAGACAATCTGATCCTCAGAGTGCACTTGGATCTCCAAAAGGCTCTCCCAGAAGGGCTCTTAAAGAAGTTAAGCTGTCGTGGGAAGAAAAGGAAGGTCTGGATTTCTTATTGGAAATATTTTCTTAGCACTCTAAAGCCTTTAAATGCACAAACCAAACATTCCTTACTGGACAAAGGTCTGTGGAAGACACAAGCTATTTCTGTGTAACCCTTGTTTCTGCTCAATGGTATATGGTTTCTTTTCCAGTGTTTCAGATAAGTCTCTGCTAAAATGCACAACTGCAATCCCAGCGCATGATATAGCTTCATTATGACTCTCTCACATGAAGCTTCATCGCTCATTTTAGGCCTCAATTTCCCCAGCTTGCTCTGTGCATTCATTAAACCCCCACCCTGGGGCAGTGGAAGAGATCATAGAGCATGGGTCACTGAACTACGGCAGAGCCACAGCACCAGGGGGATTTGCCCACCCAGGACTGAAAGAGGTAAAGCAGGTAAAAGTCTTTAGGGGTCAGACCCAATTCCTCCGTGGGGTCTCACGGGGCAAAACTCCAGGCTCCTCCAGGCAGCAGAAGGTCTGCAGAGCTGGAGCCATGCCCCCGGCGTGCCTGCTTTCCAGGGGCATGCAGCCCTGGCTGTAGCGAGAGCACGTAAGGGTGCTCGGTGTCTGCTGGACAGCATTCACACAAACTGCCTGATCCCACAGATCTAAGCTCTCCCGGGATTTCCGACGCTGACTTTATTACTGAAGATTAATGAGAAAAAATAGCTGCGTTCCCAATGGCTCGGCAGCCCAGCGCACGGCTGCAGGGGTTTCCCATGCGGTCCCATGGCCCCGCTGCCCTTCCCAGCCCGGCGGCTCTGAGAACCACCGGCACCTCTCACCCACCCCTCGTGTCTCCCGCTCCCCTCCACACCAGGGGTGCCCAGCCGGCTGGTAAAGCACCCTGCAGGCAGCACCTCAGCTTCACAGGAGCTTTTCAAATCAGCCACGGAGCTGGCAGGCACTGACCTGGCTCTGAGATACCCTGGTGACATCCCTGCTAGCAAATAACGGCCCTGACACACTCTCCAGCCCTGAGGGCAACTGGCACAGCCCAGCAAACCTGCTGAGCTTGCAAGGCTGCAGGCCCTTGGAGAGCAGGGGGCTGCACCCCAGCTGCTGGGAGATGGGGCACTTGGGCTCTGGGCTATTCCCAAATTGCGGTGAGGCACCTCCATGCTAGTAACAGAGCCTCCCCTTGACTCCTGTGTGAAAAGGGCAAAATGATAGCAGCCTGTGAAGAAGTACCTCCATCCTCTGGGGCTGTCGTTTCCTTCCCCCATCTGCAGGCACAAGGTGGGCTGGTGGGCACATCGATGCCAGGCAGTGGGAAGGGGCAGCCCCCAAACCCCAGGTCTGGCACCCCTGCTTGGGTGCATCCGGCAGTCTGTAATCAGCCCAAACCCAGGCAAACACCATTCGAGCATCTCATCCTCTGAAATTTTAGGCTGCACTTTTTTCATTCATTTTCCATTACAAGCCAGTAAAAACCTAGCCCGAGCTCTCCAGGGAGGCATGGGTTCTAGCAGACTTCCAGCTTTCAGTTACTGCACCCACACGCTGAATTGCTGGCTTGCTGCATAATCCCAAAACAGCCAGAGACAGGACTGCAATGCAGGTCCAAAGTCCATCCAAGAGTCAGAGCCACACACACCTCTAACACTACCTGGGGAGGAAAGAGGACCCAGGGCTGAGCTTAAATGCAGTCCTGGGCTAAGGAGGCAGGTGGGGCTGGTCAGGGCAATTAAGGCTGTTACAGCCCTTGGGCTGTGGACAGCCAAGTTGGAGCAAGGTTTCCTATTCCATTACCCAGATGCACATTTTGTAGGCAGCCGAAGTCGGGGATGGGCACATGGCAGATTTTCAGGGTGAGCTCTGAGCCCACACACCAAGTGGGATGTCCAGGGGCTGCCCTGGCTGGGCTGGAGCAGGAGGTGGAGGCAGAGTGGAGCTGCACACCCTCTGCATGCGCCTGTGCCGGAGCGGGTGTAATTGCACAGGCACCAGCGTGGGGTGGCAAAGGCCTCTGCGTGTGAGCAAGTCCTGCTACACAAACTGCAACAGAGCTGGTGCTGAGGCCACTGAGGCCACCTGGTGTGTGTTTGAGGGTTTTGTCCTTGTGCTAGCTCTAGTCGGGCCACGCGGACCCAGGCACGGTGCCCTGGGTGACCTGCTGAGGATGGGCTGTTGCCTCCCGGCTGGAAGGCAGGAGGGAGATGTCTGGGGTGGCAGTGGTTACCCTCTCCATGCCAAGCACCACTAAGCCGTGTTAGGAGTGACTCCATTGCAGCTGCTGGCAGCAGCTCATCCTGCCCCTGAGCAGCTGTGGAGAGACACCAAGTCAGGGCTTTGGCTATGGGACCCCTTGGAGCCAGGCTGGTCCCCGTGTTTGCCATGAGTTGCCTCTCAGCAGGTGGCCTCACTGGGGTTGCACCTACACTGTGTCTGGGTGCCTGGCTGAGGCTGGGACAAACTCATGCCGCAGATGTCACGACTGTAGGGAGGCCCTGGCTCTGTGATTGCGAGTCTGCGGAGCAATCAAAGAGATCTTACCCAAGCAAACAGAAACACTGTGGTGCTGGGCAGCACCCAAGCTTTAGGCAAGCAGGGGGCTGCGTCCCTGGGGGGCAGCGCCATGCAGGGGGAGGCAGGGACTGGTCCCTGCTCAGGCCCTGCATCCCACGTCATCGTGGGCAGCTCCGGGCTCTGGTGTGTGTTTTACTGCTCTGAGAAGGGGGTTGGAAAAAGGGTCCAGATTTTCCACATAACAAAATTATGGGTGGGAATTCTTTTGGGCCTCATCCAAGTGTCACTGTCAGATCAAACTGCAACATTTGCTATGATTAAAAGATTTATTTATTTTTAAGCTTACATTAAAATGATTTTGTTCTGGAACAGAAGTCAATGTTACCCACCAGCCAGTAACCACTGTTGAAGCTGTGGATATTTTGACATTAACCACAGCCTTGAAATCAGCAACAAGACTTCTCATAAGCACTTTTATTTTTATGGAAGTGACATTTTTCATTGGAAAAAATCTTGCTTGAATGAAGCATTTCTACTTGGCTCTTCTAAATACTGACCTGGAGCCTGATATGTCATTAAGAAGAAACCCTGTGGGCTTCCTGAAGGCCCCCAAACAGCAGCTTGGCCCTTCCAATTTGATTACCTGATCTCACCCCAGAAAAACCACATTTTTTCCCCCCATGTGAGCTTAGAGAAGAGAAAACAAAATCCAGAAGCCGCCAGGGCTGGGGCCAGCTGCGGCGGGACAGACGGCATTGGTTACGGGGCTGGCGGGGGTCCAGCTCCCAGCACTATATAGGAGCGAGAGGGGGGAGCCAGGCTGCAGACTGAGCCGTTGCTGCCTGCTTTAGCCATCGCTCACACTTTTCTCACAGCTGAGGAAAACTACAGCCTGCCAAGATGTGCAAAGGATTAGCAGCGCTGCCCCACACGTGCCTGGAGAGGTGAGAGCGGCCAGCCGGTGTGGGGATGCTGGGGGGGCTCTGCCTCCCGACAGGGCTCTGCTGGGGGCGGCTGAGGGCAGAGAGGTTCTTCCTACAGCACATCCCCATGATGGACATCTCTTGCCAGGACTGGGATCGCCCAGCTCTGAACTGGGAGGGAAGGGAGGCTTGCTGGCGTGGGATCAGCGGGAAGCTGTGAGTGGCTGGGACCCTCGAGGGGGCGAGCGCTGATCCAGTCCCAAACTCTCTCCTCTGGCTTGGGAACATCTCTGCTGGGCGAGTCTGGGCTGCCCCAATCCCACCCCTCAACCTCAGCTGCTCCCCTGTGCGGGCCTGGAGAAGGACCATTTTGTCCTCAGATCTTAATATTTGCAAAACATGGGGGGGGAAGCAGGAAAGCCTTTCTGAGGCAAAAACAGCCCTGGCTCCAAAGTGCCTCAAAATCCTCTTTAACTGTCTGTGTCTCCCTTGCACACAGATTAACCGGCCCCAGCCCCTCTCATGAGGCTCGGCTCGGTGTGGAGTGCCTGCTCTGTCTCGCTCATGGCACCCATCCTCATTTTCATCTTCATCCCCCTCCGCCCCGGTGCTTGCCTCAAAACATGCCTCGGGGGGTGGTGGTGCTTCTCCAGCTGCTCTCAGCCCTCGGGAACCCAGGCAGTCTCCAGCCCCCTGCCATTTCCATGCTGAGCAAAACTTACCCTCCCCTCCACTCCTGTGGAGCCGGGGGGGCTGTGGAGGGGGGCCGGTGAGAACAGAGGTGCAAGGGGGGGGCCATAGCATGAGGCTGGGGTCTCCCTGTGGCAGCAGGGTGCTCGATCCTTCACCAAAGGAGGAAACTTGGTAAAAGACTTCACATGTGAATTACCCAGTGAGGGTTTCCTCGCAGCTGAAAATGCCTTAGTACCGGATTTAAGTGAGAGTGTGGGTGGAATTTGCTGTCCTGGGGGAGCTTGAGAGAAGACCCCCTTTGTCAGCTGAAGCGGTGCCACTGGAGGCTGATGCTGCTTGCCCAGAAGCAAGGCAAATTTCCATCACAGGCCAAACAGAAGCGCAGGCCTGTGACAATTTCTTTGTTTGAAACGTGCCGTTTGGCCATCCTCACGGCCCCATGCTCACCTTGCCTGGTGCCACGGGCACCTCCTGCGCCACGGGCGGCTGAGCAGCACTCTTCCAGATGTGGGTTGATCCACACATTTCTGCTCTGCAGTCATCTTTGTTGTCACTCTTATGCTACTTTCTAGTACTAAATTAGTTTTTTTCCCCACTGCTGCTACGCTGATGCTTTCATCGACCTCTGTTGTGCCTTCAAATCGTCAGTCTTGAAGGCAGCTTCACTTACACTTTCACACATGGAGTTAGGACTGGGTTTGTCCCATGTACATCATTTTGTATTGCTCTGAGGCATTTCAAGAGCTGCTTAATTGCCAGTCTCATGAGACCCTCCTGCAGTTCTTCACAACTGGTCCCCAAGTGTTGTACCCGGTAACGCAATATCTCCTGCTTGGCCACTGCCCCCCTTTTCCCCATGCGCATGATATGTTTAACAGCACAGTCCCAGCTCACGTTCCCCTAGGACCGTCCCCACCGAGGAAAACACGCTATGTCCCCTACGCGTTGCGTGATACCTTTCCCACACTGTTCCCCATGAGATGACCTTGCCCCCCGCAACTGCCTGGGGTCTGGAGAGCCCAGCAAAGGTCCCCTGCAGACCCAAGGGGCTGGTACCCCCTGACTCTCCCTAGGGCACGTCCTTGCTGGCCTCTTCAGAGAGGGCTGATAGGTTTGAAGGAATCTCTTCCTACTGCCAGAGCTGCCTTGACTCCTCTCCAATAGACCATATTTGTCCATGTGTCCACCACGGCTCTCTGATACAGCTGCTGCTGCCGTGCCCGTACAGCATTGCACTTGCATCTTTATGGCTCCTCAAACCCCCCCTGGAGCCTATTTCCCCTCAAGGAGCATTCCCTCTGGCACCTCCCTGCCCTCGGGCACAGTAGCAGCTTTAGCTTTCAGCTATAGTTTTAACTTCTTGGAGCTTCTTTCATTTGTTTTGTTTTTAAAGCTGGAGTTTCTCCTGGCCCTCCCCAGCAGCCTTCTTGTTCTTGATGTGTTTGACAGAGCCCGTATTTTCTTCTAATTCTTCTTGGAAGCTGTTTCTCAGACTTTTTCTTGGCTTGCTCCCATATGTTCTCACACTTAACCTTCCACAGTTTACGGTCCTCTTGCTTTTTCTCACTCGGACATAGCTGGGGTTTTTTTTGAAGGATGCCTTTTTGTTTATAACTGCCTTTTTTTACCCTGCTGTTTAGCCTTTGCTGAAGCCTTGCTTGAAAGCTTGTAATACATCTGCTGGAGGATGCCAGAACGATGTCTTTAAATAGTCCTTCCCTCCCGCCAGCCTGCAAGTGCTCAGACCTCTGGCTGTCCTTTGTCGCTTCCTTTCAACAAGCTTCCTCATCTCTGCCATCTCCCCATATTTCAAAAAGGTCTCACAGCCAAGGACTTGCTCGGGGAGGGGGAGGTTCTTGCTGCTGTCCCCACACAGGGACCTGCAGGGCTTCAGCAGGGTGGGCAGCTGCTGATGGTCCATCAACAGCACCACGGGATGGAGCCATCCAGGGAGCCCCACTGGGAGCAGCAGGCAGTGGGGCTGTGATACAGGTCCAACACCAACTCAGGAGACCAGGCTGGGGAGAAGCCCACATACAACACAGCCCAAGGGAAGGTGGCCCCAGGACTGAGCTTAAATGGAGCCCCCAGCCACGGGCAGGGTGTGGGGCTCAGCTGGGGCTGCTCAGGGCCATTAAGGCCCATTAGTGCCCTTTGAGCCTGGCAGATGTTGGCCATAAGTCACTGTCAGAGAGTGGGAATTGGAAAGCAAGATTTTGAACCAGCTCTAAGTGTTATCCAGGAGAGCACTTGCTGCTGTGTGAAGCTGCTGTCTTTGCATCCAAATCTTGCGCATGTGTTGGCCTTGTCTGCACCAGGGTAGGGGGGTCCCCAGGTCCTGCTCAGACAGCAACAGAGTCCTGGTCCTGTCTTCCCACCTCCTTAGCCCATCATGTGTTAGATTTGGCTCTCAGTGCCCCTGCTCCCAGCACAGCTTGTGTCTTCCTCCTGCCTGCTCGGGACCCCCGACATCTACCACCTCACCTTCAGAGGTGGGCAAACACCTTCCCCCTTTCTCTTCACCCCTGCTCCTGCCACACAAAACCCTTGCAATCAGGCACACAGTCCCATTGCCTGGACGGGACGGTCCCTGGTGCACAGGACTCGGCACTGGCAGCGCGTTGGCCACGGCAGTGTCCCCAGCTCTGCCCTCCCGAGCGTGGGGCAGTGGCAGGGAGAGGGACCCTGTGGCAGCTGGTGTTCCGGCTCAGCCCCTTTTTGAGAGATGCTCCCTGAGCCCACATGTCCCCTTCCCTGCAGGGACCTGTGGCCACAAGCACAGACCTCCAGGGAAGCAGAGACAAGGGAGAGGCCATCCTGCTCCACTGGCTTTCCTGGGGCACCCTCTGCACCCACCCGTTGCTTTGGTCCTAACGGGGCTGCAGCTCCTGCCCCCTTCACCTCTCCTCCTTGCCACAGCTGAGCCAGGTGGGTCCTGGCACGGTAGTGCCAGCCCGTGGGGTGCTGAGGGACACCCGAGACTCATAGGAGAGCCAGGCCCAGGCTCTGGGCATCAGGAGCCAGCTCTGGCTTGGGCCATTTATCCACATTTTATTTATTTATTAGAGGGAGCAGGATGAACGGTGCACGGCCAGCATCCCTGTCCCAGAGACGCCTCAGTGCAGGAGCGTGGGGACCTCATCACCCTTCACCTAAGGTCTTGGTCTTTCCAGGCAAGATCCAAGTTTTCTCAGAAGCACGAGCAATGGAAGTTGTCCCTGTAGCTGCAGATATTTTCCATGAAAATCATTGGGTTTCTGGGTCTGCGCTGCCCATGCTGTACACCCGTTGTGGGCTGGGCTGCTCACTCCAGCTGGCCCCACTGCCCGCTCCCGTGCGAGGGCAGCTGTCACAGGCAGGTTTCTGTAGCAGAAATAGGGGGCAGCCCGTGGGGGACAGAGCCCACACCAGGTCTCAAAAAAGGTTACCCGTGGGGGCTGGCGGGTGGAAAACCTAAACACAGAAGGAGTTTTACAGGGAGGGGAATAAATTAAAGGAATAGAAATGAAATAGCAGACATAGCAAGGGAGTGATCATCCACAGAGGGCTTCTGAGAGTAAACTGCAGAGAGGAGAAGCACAGTGAGCCCTGAAGCCGGGGGGTTGCAGCCCAGCTTTGACAGCCACGCCATGGCGAAGGCACTGAGCCCCGCTGGCCCGTGGGGAAGCGCTGCGTCCTCTTGATCTCATTCACCTCCTGTGCCAGCAAGATGACCTGGAAGCCACCAAATGTTGCTGTGCCAGGAAGAAGTCTGCCCTGTAAAGATGGTGTTTGGGGGTGTCCATTTTCACCCCTTTATTTCTTCAGTCTTATGCAGCACACCTGAGTTTTCTCTGCAACAGCTCAGCTTGCTCTTGCTACCACCCCCGAGTTGCAGTGAAGGGGAGCCTCCTCCTCGGTGGCTTCAGATGCTCAGGACCGCCTTGCAAATTGCATTGCACAAAAGGGAACATTTTGTGAGACATCTGGACCTGCTGTCAAGCCCCAGGACCCCTCTCATCTCTGCATCCTCCAAATGGAGGTCTGGAGCGTGGCCTCGGGGCAGCAGTGACTGGCACTCTGCCTTTGGCAGTCAGAGTACTTCAACTCCGAAAACCCTTGTTCCCCCTCTGCCCACGGAAAGGAGCACTCAGGGGGTGCCTGTTTGATGGACCTTTCCCATTGCAGACATAATGCGTATATATTATCTGTATATACACTCTATATATCTATAGCTATATATAATATTAGGGCACTCTGCTCTGAATGCTGTTGGCAATGTGGGGCTGGTGGGCAGCACGTGGGACGGGGCTCGGTGTGGGGCAGGCACAGCCGTGCAGCCATCACGGCACCCTGCACAGCCTCCTCTCTGAAGGCAGATCCTTCATCTCCTCACCAGCATTTCCTCCAGGCTCATCACTATAGAAACTGAGTGCTGCACACACATCCCCTAATTCATCCTCAGAGCAGCCCGCCAGCTCTGCTGATACAATTATCCCAGCCACAGATGGGGACAAAGCAGAGAGATCAAGATCAAGAGCTGCCGCTAATTCTGAGTGCCCGGTTTGAAACGCCTCAGCCAGGTGCCTTTACAGCATTACGGTCCATTTGTTCATGTGTCATTAATTACGCAGCTTTGTACCTCACCAGCAGCCATGCTGGGGTCTGTGCAGGTGCCAGGCAGGGACCCACTGCCCCATCCCTCTGCCTGATCTGCCTCTGCTTGTCCCCTCTCACAGGGCCAAGGAGATCAAGACCAAGTTGGGCACACTGCTCCAGAAGCCCGACTCGGCCATTGACTTCATCATCCCCTACCCGGAGAAGCCGGAGAAGCCGCCCAAGGCCCAGAAGTGAGTACCACGCCAGGGCGGGCTGTGCTGGCACCCGTGCCCAGCGGGCAGGGTGGGTGCGAGCCCTTTTGTGATGTGGAGGAGCCGAAGCCCCTGCTGTGGGTGGGCACAGCAGGCTTCACGTGGCAGGCAGCTCCAGGCACGCTCCTCGGGACCCACCGGCTAGGTGCGGGCTCAGAGAGTTACGTCAGGGCAACGTGAGATGTGTCAGACAATACAGCTTTACGGAAACCAGATTTCTCATGGAAACTCAATTTACTTTTGATGAGATTTCACGTTATTCAATAAAGGTTTTGCCAGAGGCATATGGCACTTGGACTACTCTGAGTCACCTGTCTCAGCCCAGAGGTGCCAGCCTAGCACAGCCTGCTGGCTTTGGGGTGGCTGTGTGTCCCCGAGCTGGGTGCACAGCCCCACGGCGCGATGCCTGGATCTGGGCAGCTCTGCGATGGTGACACCTTCTCACCTTATTGCCTTCACACTGAGCCTCTGCTCACCAGCACCAAGCTGGTTTAATGACAAAGCAAAGCAGAGGAGAAGCTAGAGAGGCTGATGGGCTGTGCTGCAGGATTAATAGTTCAAAAGACGCAAAATAAACCTTGAAAAGAAATGTTAGCTTAAATCTAGAAGCAGGATGGCTTCCTGGATGTAGGATGATGGCCTCACCCGGGGTAGCTCCAGCCCAGCCTTGGGCAGCTGAGCCAGGTGCCTGAGCTGCAGCCCTGGCCACTCTCCTGCCACCCCTCAGCCCTGCTGCCATCAGATGTGTGTGCCTGTCCTGGGGACGTGTGTCCCTGCCCCGGGGACTTGCTCCCTGCCCTCGAGCTGCACCCAGACACACACAGTGCTGCAGGACCCAGCTCTGACAGCATGCAACTCACTTGCTGGAGGTAGGAGAGGCTGACTGGCCCAGCCAGCCTTGCTTGTTTCCAGTGCCTTGGGATTTGTCCCCATTAGCCGTCCCCGCAGAAAGCTGAACATCTTCACTCCCGCTGGCTGGAGGAGTTGTTTTCTCCTGCACTGCAGCCTTGATATCACTCACCCATCAACATCTTGCTCACAGTTAATATCATCCCTGGGACATTCAGATAACGGAAAAGTGAATTTGGTAGTTTCCAGGAAATCTGGATTGTGCTGGGTCACTGCAGCGATGCTCCCCCTCACTGGGGTGGGGAGATGCCTGGCAGGAACATGAGGACAGGGAGAGCTTTTGAGACTTGATAGCAAGCGTAAATGCAATTTAAGGTCCAGAAAGTGGATAATCTAAGCTCCCATCATGGTCTTTACTGCTGGGTGCTGGTGGCTTAATGACAAGTGAGGACTGGATCCCCAACCTGAGCAAGCCTTGCATTTCTGCTGTTCTCTCCTCGCTGGAGCCCCTGGGCAGGGTGGGTGGGTAGGAGCCCCTGCACTCTCCCCAGACCCACTGCTGAAGCACCAAGGCCCCCAGGACCAGCAGGTTGTCCTGCCCACTGCTCCCTCCCCAGCCCCATGGATGCTCTGCTCACCCAGAGGGTTTCAGCCCCAACAACGTGTGGCCCCTGTGGCAGCAAAACAAGCCCAAGTGCATGCTGCCCGTGGGGAGTGGATGGTCTGACCATCGCTGCCATGGGGGCTGCAATGGTCTGCAGCGAGCCCAGCGCTCAGCGGCATGGGGGGCTTCCATTCCCCTCCAGCACCAGGCAGCAGGGAAACCTGTGCCCCAGGGCAGCTCGGTCAAACTCCTTGGGGCTTAAAAAAACCCAAAAAACAAAACCACAAACAAAAAACCCCACAAAGCTCTTTCATCAAGTTACACGCATTGCATTTATAAAGAAAAAAAAAAAAAAAGGTGGAAAAACCACGCACATGAAAAACACTGGAGGTTTTCACTGGGGAGGGAGGGAGCGGAGGCCAGCGTCCTGCCCCGCTGCGGGGCGTGGGAATGGGGCAGGCGGGCTGTGGGAGTGGAGGGGCGCTGACCCCCGCCCCGGCAGCACAGGGCTGGAATGATTCGCCCCCCCTGCCCCCCCCCAGCGGGGAGCATCCTTCCCCACCCCAGCGGGAAAACACAGGGATGCTTCCCAGCTGCCTGCAGAGCGCCTGCTCTGCCCTCCCGTGCACGGGCGCTGGGGCAGGGAGGGGACCCGCAGCTGCAGAGGGGACTCGCTGTGCAGTTCAGCCACATCTCTACTCAAACACAGGGGAATTTGCCCACCCAGCCCAGTCCTCACCTTCCCTGGCACTCGGCTCTCCCCAGGAGGGTACTCGTGCTGTGATGCAGCAGCATCCCCATTGCTTGACGATCATCCCTGCTCTGCAACAGTCTCCACAGCTTGTTGCTCCATTCCTCCCCATTTTTAAAGGAATTATTTAAAAGCCTGGAGCCCAGACCAGGGCTGTGGGGTGAGCATGGACCACCTGGACTTTCTTTACTCCCTTCAGGCCATCACCGGAGGAGGCTCTGCAGTGGCGTGATTCCCTGGAGAAGCTCCTGCAAAATCCCTGTAAGTTCACATTCCCATGTGGTCACACCTCCCTGTCCCCCCAGTGCTCAGTGAGGGCTCGGCCCTCCTGGGTCCACTGGTGCTCAGAAAGGGCTTTGCCCCCCCGCAGATGGGCTCGCCAGCTTCCGCAGCTTCCTGCGCTCTGAGTTCAGTGAGGAAAACGCCGAGTTTTGGGTCGCCTGCGAGGACTACAAGAAAACCAAGTCCCCCGTGAAGATGGAGGAAAAGGCCAAGAAGATCTATGAGGAGTTCATCCAGACTGAGGCACCCAAAGAGGTCAGTGGCCACAGGGCAGGAGATGGCACTGGGAGGGATGAGGCTGCTGCCAAGTGGCCTCCATCCCAAGGGAGAGTGATGGCTGCAGGACACCTCCTACCATGGCTGAGGGGCTCAGAGTGCTGTACCCTCGACAAGGGGCAGCCCCAGCCCCACCCTTCACAGCCCTGGTGCCCCTGTTTGCATGCTCAGTCTCTGCTGAGCCTCATGCCTCCTGCCACAGGCACTTCCAGAACATCCCAGCCTGTCCCCCTCTCCCCACAGAGGGATTACTTTAATTATGAGGAATAATAATTTACAGTAATCCTTCTCCTGAGTTAGATTTGCTGCAGGATAGAAAGACCTCATCCTTGCAGATTTGCCACCAGTAATTCCCCCAGATAAATGAACCTGCTTCAGTCTCTCCCCATAACCTTTGCGTTGGTTGGTGGAGGCACAGAGCTGGTGAGGGGAGATGCCATCACCCACCCCTCACAAAGGCAGAGTCCTCATCCCTCTTACACCCCCATCACAGGTGAACATCGACCACTTCACCAAGGCTGTGACCATGAAGAACCTGGTGGAGCCATCACCAAGCAGCTTTGACATGGCCCAGAAAAGGATCTTTGCCCTGATGGAGAAAGACTCCCTGCCCAGATTTGTGCGGTCGGAGTTTTATCAGGAGTTAATCAAGTAGCAACGCGGCAGGGCTGTGCGAGGCGTTCCCCACGGGCGGTCCCACTGCTTCTGTCTGAACACCTGCCCCTTCTCCTGCAGCTGCTTTGCTTTCTTGATACCACCCTAGAAGAGCACTCAGGGGCGTTGCTAAACATTTCCCTTGTGCTTTGGACTGTCAGATGTCCTGACATTTCCTCTCTTACAGTCTCTTTCCTCTCCCACAAAAGACCAAGTAGCAGAAACCCCTGGTGATCCTCCCTGGGTTTGGGACCCAGAAGGGCGGTGGAGCAGCCCCAGCCTCGCAGTGACTGGGAGCCACTCGGGCAGCCGGCGTGTCCCTGGTGCTGCAGGGCCTGGTTTTAGTTGAAAGCTCCAAGGTGCTGGCTCTGCCTTCTTAGGACGTCTTAGGACATGACAATTTTCCTCCCAGTTTTTCCCATATCGCTGGCTTGGCCCAGGCTCGCTCCCTCCTCCCAGCTTCCCAGGGTGTTGCTGTGGCTGCACAGGGCGCCCTGCGTGTGCTCCCCTCCCCGGCCAGGTCCGACGCACCGGCAGCCCCGTGGTGCAGGGTGAGGCACGTCCACCGCGTGACTGGCGTCACCTTCTCTTCAGAAAGCAGCCGCTCAGCAGGCACAGGGATGGCTGTACGGCAGGGACGGTGGTACAGCGGGGACAGCAGGGACGGCAGTACGGCAGGGACGGCTGTACGGCAGAGCCGGGAGCTGCACAGCCGTGTGCCGCAGGGTGCACCTGGCTGGCACGAGGGATGGACAGAGCGAGCCTGCGGCACCGCTTCCCCAGTGACTCCACTTGCAGTCAGCTGTGAGACAGCCTGTTCGCTTCACACTAGAGACAGTAAAGAGGATAAAATGAGATCTGTTTGCTCAAAACACCGGGACTGTTTAGCAACCCAGACCTCCCGCTCGCTCCAACCACTTGCATGGCGTATTGAGCTCACAATCTGCAGCCCGTGGCCGCATCCCCAGTGCCTACGTGCAGCCCTCAGCAGTGCTGGTGGCTGGTGGTGTGCTTGGATTGCAGCTTCAGGGGTTGCTGCAGTGGTTTCTTGTTCCAGATGCTTCTCTCTGCAGTAGGCATGCCAAAGCGATACTTCTGCACAAACCCAGTTGAGGGGCATCGATTAGAGGAGGGAGGAAAATCATTTTGGGGGAAACAAAGCTGCAATTGCAACTGTTCAGGTCCAATTAAAAAAAAAAAACAAACCCAAAAAACCAAACCCAAACACAAAACCATCATTGGAAATATGAAAAATAAACCCCTGGCTTCTTGAACAGACAGCAAACTCTGCAGAGTTTGTGTAGCCTGCATGTGTCTCTCCTGTCTCCTCCCATCTGCCCAGGGCGTGTTTCCATAAGGCTGTCTCTTAAAAAGACCAGCTCTATTCAACCGAATCAAAGCCAGCCCACTGTTCGCTACCAGAAGAAATCACATCTGAGGATGGGCAAGGGCATACGTGAAAGGCTGCTGGGATCTCATTTCAGCCTCGAGGTGAATGCGATGAACCCCTGCTCCATGGGGCCTGGACGTTTCATCCCTGTGATGGTTTCCTGGTGCAGCATCCGCAGGGCCCTGGCCTGCACCAAGCACGCTGTAGGGATCGAGCTGGCCAGCCAGCAACCTGACAGATATCGGCTAAATCACAACCAGCCATGCTCCCAGCAGGCAGCAACTGGACCGGCCACCCCCGGCGGCTCAACCTCAACTGCAAGTCATGAGACTCCATCTGAAACGCAATAACATAAACAACAGGTTTGCCAGCCTCTTCAAGACTTTCAAAATCTGATCAAAACCCCATCAGCCCCAAATATTTACATGTTGTCACTATGGTGATGAAGAAAAGTACATCCCGAGCTGCAGGAAGTGGGCTGCTTTTCCAGGCAGGGATGGCAAGGCAGGGGGAGGATGGAGGCCATCACAAACGTGACTTTTTTTTTTCCCTCTGGAGCAAATGGCCTGGGAAAGTCGGTGCTGGAGTGGCAACGGGTGATGCTCGCTGAGCATTCCCCTGGGGTGAGTGTGGCGGGCAGCTTGGGTGGCCCCAAAGAACTCAAGGGAGCCCACGAGCGGGAGGAGGGTCCCGTCAAAGTGGCACAGGATTCCCCGGTAGCGTCTGCTCCCCAGAGCTGGGGGGCAACAAGGGGGAGGCAGGAGCAGGGCTGGGTGCGGGAGGCAGGGCTTGGCCAGCCCTTCTGATGCAGGGTGCTCCCACTGCCTCTGCCCCCTGTGCAACCTGCACCCTCCCAACCATGAATTGGTGTCAAGACAAACAGGTTCAGCATGTTCAAGCTCCCTATTCATGGCGTGACTCATAGAAATGCAAAACCAAACAGGCTTCCCTGCAGAAAGACACAGATCTTTCATTTTTTACTTAATCCTTTGCAGCTATTTCCAGATACCCTCACACGTTTCACAGTTAAGTGCCAACGCTGGGATGCTGCCGGAGGCCAGCTTGCTGCGCGCCATCAAAACCTGAGATGTGACTAGCTGCAACAGGGAGAAGGTGTCTGGGTATGCACATGCTCAAAAGAAAGGTGGAGGCTGGATTCAGGAGAGGTGAAACAGTTCTATTGGAAATCCTTCCCCAGCTTGATTTCTGCTAAGATACTGGAAGCCTACTTTAGGGAGTGATCGAACTGATGTCAGTGAGCTACCAGGTGGCCATCACATGTGGCCCCTGAAGCGTTCGGAGCTCTTGGGAAGTTGTGTTTGTGTAGAAGGATCGTTTGGTTTATTACTTGGGCAGGCTCGCCCCAGAAAGGCGGCAATGCCTGTACCCGCCCCACGGCCGAGCTTTCTGCAGGCCCAGAGATATTTACTGTCGGGCTGATACCAACCATTATATTTCTGGTAGGAAATACTTCATGTATTTTATCACTCTTGCTCTCATGAAATTTGGCATATGTATGAGCACCATACACACAACACTGTACATCTATATCCGTATAGACATATACAAGTGTACACACATATATATACATACTCCTAACACAGGCATCTGGATCCCCAGTGAGTCAGAGAGCCAAAAAAACAGAGTTTCTGGATATTGTGCTTGGGGTCTGTCGCAGAGATGAGCGTGTGTGGGTTTAGTGTGGTCCCAGACTCTGTTGAGGGAAACCTGAGTCATCCACCTGAGTGAACATGAAGGTACATCTTCCAAAATATCCTCTGAAATCACCCTGTGCCCGTGGCCGCTGGGTGCCCGCAGCCCTGGTGCCCGAGCTGGTGCAGGAGGCAGGTCTCGTGCTCCTCGAGGGACCCCAATCCCTGCCGTGGGGCAAGGCAACCCCACGCCGCAGCCGGGGGCCCCAGGCACCAGGCGCTGCCTCCGTGCCTCCCTGGTGCCCACTCCTCACCACAGGGACATGCGGAGGAGGGCTCCCTGCAGCTGCATCCCTCGGATTAGCACCAGGGGATTGCTTGCTGTGTGTTTTCTGGTTAATTGAGTGACCGGGACCCTCGCACTTCACTGGCCACGGTGTGAACCACCCAGCTCTCCCACCACATGCTGAGGCAAGGCTCTGCCGGTGCTGCCCGGCCCCAGCCCTGGGGTCTGCTGAAGCCTGCGAGGCAGCAGCGGGAGCTGCCTGCTGCCCATGGGGGGCTGAGGGTGTCCCAGGGCTCACCCAGGCTCTCCCCAGTCCTCGGTCACTCCCTGGAGGGTGCCAAGTGCTGTGGGCAAGGGCTGAGCAAGGTCAGGAGTGGGGATCAGCTCCTTACACCTGCAGGCAGTAGGTTTTCAGTCTGACATTCTCTGTGTGCTTTCCACTAGAGATCTTCGGGTAGGGAAGATGCAGGGCGCTGGTGTGCACTGATGAACTGGTTGTGTTAACCCATATTCTTGTACCACTCAGTAATTGACACATAAACATGTATTTCTGCTACTTTCTTGCTGGACTATTCATTTTGTCTCTTTGCACAGAAGGAGCAGTGTTTCCTCACCCTCTGCAGGGAATTCCCAAAACTTGTGCCCAAAAGACCTGGCAAGACCAAAGGCCTCCGAGAGCAGCTGCAACAGATGTGGTGGTTTCTCAGGGAACTGAAAAGGGAATAAAAATATCATCCAGGAGGCTGGTCCAGAGGAAACTCCCCAGTGCCAGCACGGCACAGGCACCCCCAGCCCCACTGCCCGGGTGCTGCCTCGGGCTTTGGCTTGCAGAGCCGGCTCACACTGCAGCAGCAGCCGTGGTGCCTGCAGGGGCAGGGGCTGAGCGAGAGCCAGACCTGTGCACCCGAGAGCCAGCCCTGCGCACCCCAGAGCCAGCCCTGTGCACCCCAGAGCCAGCCCCGCACACCCCCAGCCTCACCACCTTTGGGCAGCAGCTCGGCACTCGCAGGGTTTGGGCCCAGGGAGAGGTTGAGCTCTGAACCAAAACATGTTCCCCTCTGGAGCTCTGGGTGGGAAAACGTGCAGTGAGGAGGTGGGTGCTCCTTCAAGTTTCCCCCTCCCAAGACTGTCAAGGGGGCCTCATGCTCACCGCAGCCCCTCGGCAAGGACAGGTGGTCCCTGTGCTGAGCTCGCTGTCAGGCACAGCACGGACCCCACAGAGCCCAGCATCCCCCAGCTCACGGCACCGAGGGTTTCTGAAGGATATAATGGCCGTTTCATCTTTCCATAATTTAAAACAACCTCTGAGTGAAGCTGTTTGTAAAATGACTTTTTAGAGTAACCTTGGCCAATGAATTAGATCTCCAGGCATTTTCTTTGGTTCACACAATGGCATTTTAGAAGGGACTAATGCAAACATTTTTATTTAGAATGTATTCATTATTATTTAAATATCAATACAGTTTTTGCAATAGTTATCAAGAGTTCCCAGTACCAGGGGAAAATAAAACATAGCCACATGCTTGGCTATGTTCAGAGCTTTAGCAAGCCTCTCCATCTCAGCTGAACATGCAGGGTGGTATGTGTCAGTACAATCGAATAAATACAGAATAAAGCAAATGTTAAAAGAGATGTTTCTCTGTGGGCCTGGGATTGCCTGCTGGAGATCCACAGCCTCCTCTTGCCATGTCAAAACCCCGGTGTGAGGACTGTTGTCTGGACTGGGATGCAGGGTGAGGAATACACAGTTGTCAGAGCAGCAATATCTAACTAAGGAGAGCCCAGGGGCTGGGGGAGACTGTGATACCCGGTACTGCAGCCCAAGACAGCAAGCCCTGCACCTATTTCCACCTATTTCTTGGGCCTCCAGCTGCAGGTCAGCGTCAGTCCCAAAGCCCCCAGTGAAGGCCATGTCTAACTGCAGTGCTTAAAAAGCTGCCTTCTGGCAAAGCCCAGGAGCAGTAATGAGACCGACACATTCCTCCTACCATCTTCAGGAAAAAAGTGAGTCATGCTGCTACTGAAATACAAACTCACATAAATAACATTAAAAAAAAAAAGACATTTTCAAGTACTCCCAAGCAGGGCCTTTCCTCCCCAGCTGTTGTGCTTGTGGTCCTACTCCATCACAAACCACTCCATACAAGCCAGGGCAGGCAGACAGCTCTCCAGAGTCAGCAATATACACCTGCCAGTCTGGGAGAGAGGGAATATACTTCTGTTCTGCTCAGCTACAGTATTTAACCTGGGAGCATGAAGGACACAATTAATAACATATAAATATGAACCTCCCCCAAAATAATAGCTTTGTACAGCCCTAGGAAATATCCATGGCCAGCATAAACTAGATACTACAGGGGAAGAAGCAGCCCGACAGGAGAGCTCCCCTGCGATCGTGGCTGTGGTGATTGAGGGAGGCTGTTTGTCTGAAAATTTTCGGTTTCCCTTAAGAAAGAGTAGGAGCTCTTCCTATGTCCAACTACTGTAATGTGGCACAGCCTGAGTTCTGAGCAAATACTACTGAAAGCCGAGCATTTGGGAGCTATATGAACAGCTAAGGACCAGAGCAAGTCCTTTCCATCTAAGCTTTTGCCTGTTAGAAAGGGGAGATGACAGTCCCCAGCGCCTGCCTTGGCTTCCTCTTGCCCCTGCCCCTTGCTCGGTGTCACACTGCAGCCCGGTGCCTCGGTGGGCCGCGCCGGGGCGGAGCGTGTGCTCCCCCACCGCACACCGGGCTGGCGGGGCTCGCCAGAAGCACGGCGGACATGCAGTGACTGCACCCAGCTTCCATGTCAGACACAGACTCCGGGGCACCTACACCGATGGAGTCGGAGGAGGGTTTGCTACACAAACTGAGCCTGGCTTGGGTTACAAATGCTGGCTGTTGCATGACATGGGGTACAACTGGGACATTAGACAGCTATTGGAGACAGCTCTGTTGCTTCATGCCAATGAATGCTTTTGCTGCCGTATATTCTTACGAGAGCCCAGCCCACTCCTGACTTGCTGCAGGTTCAGGCGCACTGAGAGATGATGTTAGAGTTGCAGTCTAAGGTGTGAGTGTGGCTTCTTTTGCAGTTTTCAGGCCCACAGCCAGCACCAGGTGGGCTGACCAAGTCCAGGTAGTAGGGGGACTTGAGGAAACGGCGGTAAGAATCCTTTTCCATGAGGGTGAATATTTTTCTCTGAGCCTCATCAAAGCAGGACAGTGTAGGCTCCAGCATATTGTGGCTCGTCTTCTCCCGTGTGCATGAATCCAGGTTCACCTGTTGGCCAAAGGGACGGCATAAGTAGAATCTGTCCCAGAAGTGGTTAGTATAGGTAAAGGAACATCCAAGCATCTCTTCACCAGGCGTGCGCAAGCTGTCCTTGATGGGCAGTGGTCTGAAATGGCCGCTGGACACCCCGTAGCCTTGGCAGAATCTGTGCAGCTGGATACCAATGCATCTCTGCTGCCAGATGAACTGTCAGGGGAGACTGACACATATCCCTCTGGGATGCAGCCAGCCAGGAAACTCAAGCAACTGCATGGGAGCAGCTGCAACACTGGGAATCATAGTCCTCTCGGGCTTCTCCCATTTGAGCGTGCACATGGGATGGCCACATGGTTGTAACTAAACCCACTTTTTCTCTATCCAAGTTTAATATGAAAGCGATAAAAATGACACCATTTGCTTGCTAACTAACAGAGAAGTGGTATCCTTCAACTCTTGTGAAACTACCAGATCTCTACGTCCCTGTGCTGCTGGCCTGGTTCAGGATTTTGCCTTTGCCCAAGAATGTTCTGTGCACATACCTCTTTTGTTGCCTGCACTGAGATGAACTCATCATAGATCTTTCTGGCCTTGGGGCTGAGCTTGGCTGGTGACTTGGTTTTCTTGTAGTCCTCACAACTGACCCAGAACTCGATGTTCTCCTCACTGTACTCAGATTTGAGAAAAGCACGGAAAGCAGCCAGTCCTCCTACAGATTGTTCAGAGGAAAACCAGATCAGGAAAGAGTGCTGGTTCCTGGATAGTCATACCTGTGAAGCTCAGCAATTGTGCATTCTCCTTCCCAGAGATGAATGAGCAGCTCCCCTGGGACTAGCAGTGGGGATGGCTGCCTGCCTCCACAGCAGTGGCTCATGCACGTTGAGGGAGGCTGGAGTTCAGACAGGCCCCCCGGGGATGTCACACATGGGTCCTCAGCTGCCTGCTCCCACACTGTGACCTTCAGCGGCTCAGCCAGGAGAACACAAGCAACTCGCGTGTTCCCAGGAGGCCCCGAGGAGACGGCCAACACATACCACTGAGTGTCCGGCCATGGGAACAGCACAAAGGAAACCTCAAGGACATCAGTGTAGCCTGGAACCAATGGGAAGGCAAAGTGTCCCATAGGCTCAGCTGCAAACAGTTTCTTCACTTTTTGGCTCTTTAACTCACTGTTAACTGTGTGCTGCAGTATTGTCCCCACCTTGCACAGGGGCTACATCTGTTGCTCTCACAAAAGGGACAACTCAGACGTAGGCCAAAGGCCCACTCATGATACCTTGGGATTGCCCCTTGGATCTGACCCTTCACCACCCCTCCCAGAAGCCTCTGTGGCCAAAGGAGCTACTGTGTACTGCTGAGATGTAAGATAATGTCCCATGCCCCCGCCAGGGACTGCTCAGCACACACACTCTGCAGGCAGTACCCTCAACATCTCCAGCAGAAAGGACCTCTTTACTTACTGTCATGGTGGATCAAGTTTTCCAAAGAGTCTGCCCACTTTCTGACTTCCTCTTGGCTAATCCTAAAAGGACACAAAGGGAGAAACATAGGGAAGATTTAAGGGGAGTACAGAAAGGACAAATTTGGCTTTTTGCTCAGCACCATTAGAAAACCCATTTCCCTGACTGTTGCAAGACCATACGCAAGAGACCAAGCAGGAAATGTCTGCTACAGAGACCCCTGGGGATCCCACATCTAATCTACAGAAATTCCAGTTTGCAATCCCCGTCACCAGCCATGGGCTGGAAAGGAATTTTCCTGGAAAAATTGTTGGGGACTTTGTGTTTATTCTGTGACTGGCTGCATCTCTCAGAGGGGCATGGACCTGGGATCACTCTTACAGGTCATATCAGTAAACTCCAAAGGGCTGATTTCTTTAACCTTTCAGGGGAACAGTAGCTGTACGGAAGAGAGAGGAACATGGGAACTAGAAAGCACGCTTGCACATCCTGCGTTCATTCCCCCTACCATACCAGAACATCCTAGCGCTCACTTGTTCCAGGAGCATATCTTGGCCTTTGGAGTCCTCCTTGGAGAGGATATAAACTACCTGCACCTCAGTGAGAGCAGGAATACACTGACAGGCTGCACTCTCTGTTTCCTTTGCCAGTACCTCTGTGCAGCTGTGCGGACCATTGCACAAATCCAACTCAAAGAGCCAGTGCTGCTGATACTGCAATGTGACAAGTCGCAGAGTCTTGTGATGGCATTATTCCCCTGTGCAGGAGACTGCACAAGTCTCTCCATGTGCACATGCATACTGAATCACAGAGGTGTTGGCAGAAAGGGACCTCTAGTTCAACCTTCTTCATGGAAAGGTACTATCAGGACTTGAGGACTATTGCCACACTCGATTTAAACACACAGGTGTTCAGGAGGTACTGGGGAGCAGCAGCAGAAATGCTAATGAAGTTTAGCTCAGTGAAGCTAAATATTGCAGGCAGTCTGGGCTTAACTATGTGGCAGCATCTGCTCTTACCTCTGGTTTGAAGATACTTTCTCCTTCTTGCCTTGGGAAGAACTGTAGTCACAGGAGTCTGACTTCTGCAGCAAGAAGCCCAGACGATGCTTCATGTCTTTGGCACTGAAAGGATCAATTCAAGAACAAGATGAAGATAATACATTACAACTCCCTCTGCAGCCTCCTCACTGGCAATAGGCTCATTCAGCATTACTCAGTGACACAAACACAGGTCACAGCTAGTGACACCAGTGCTGACTTTCCACACCTCACATAATGCACATTTCTGTTGCTAGACAAATACAGCAAAGTCAAAGAAGCAATTTTTCACATTCAACAGCACCATTTTCTTGCTGAGAAGGTCATCAGCCCAGAGAGAGGTCTGGCAAAGAGGGAGAAGCTGCTGTTTTCCTACTGTTTGTTTACAGTTAAAATATTGTGATAGAAAGGCATCACCATGCTGTAAATGTGTCACTTCTCCCTGAGCTGATTTGCCCAGCTACCAGTGTCCAGTTCTTACATGCTTACTAGTCCTTTCCTGCAGCCCTTTGCCATCTCCCCACCTCATCACCCAGCCACAGGAACAGTGGGTCCTGCCAGGCCACCCCACCAAGCAGCTGCCTGTGACAGAAGGCAGGGAGGAAGTGAAGGGCTCGGAGCAGGACTGTGGGGTGAGATCAGGGGATGAGCCAGGAGCTTCACCACAACCAGCCCACACTGACTGTAAGCTACTCCCTTGCTCCATGGCGAGCTCCTATGAGGATGCATCCTTAATTTTGTTTTGCTTTCCAGCGTGCTCAGGACAATCACTGCCTGATGGGGCAGCACCTAGATGTGCAGCTGGTATTGGTCTCAGTATCTCTCTGGATTTCCTTCCAGTTTAAGAACGAGGGGGCAGGTAAATCAGTCCTGCCTGCTCAAGGGCACGAGCCCTGGCCTGCTGCAGGGTGCAACAATAGCATAAGCAGGAAATTCTTCTCCTGCTCCTCAGACCAGAGCTGGAAAAGAGCAAGAGGTTGTGCCACAGGGCTGAGCTCCAGTAGCTGCTTAGCCTTCTCACACTGCTCTTTGCTCCAGCCATAGCACCCTGCCAGTGGTCCCGGCCGTATCTTATCTCACTGCTTGCTTGTGCTCATAAATGTTTCCTTAACAACTCCAGCACTAGGGTGAGAGTGAAGGAAACTCAGCTTCTTCAGAGCAGGGTGTGTGTGACCAGGACCAACATCCAGGCCCTGCCCAGGCAGACACCGGCTGTCCAGTGCTGCCAGGCTCGGCTGCCTCGCACTGCCATGCTACCTGTCCCCAGAAAAAGGAGATGGCTCAGGTCTGCAGGAAGGCGGCAGCAGGAGGAAACAAGACACTGCTGCCTGCAGCAAGTCCCGCAGCTTTCTGGAAGAGAGGGATTTTCTTGGGAATCCTGGACAGAAGTGGTTAAAAGATGTGAACTTTTTTTTCTGTGCATTTTTTCAAATGTTCTTTTTTTTTTCCTCCCCGTCAAATGTTCCTGCAAATTGGGGGAGAAGGTATGAAGATTTTTTCCTCACATTTTCAGCACTTGTTTTCAAATCCACCATGAGTGGGGAGCTTTTTCTCCCAGATGGGAGCATGCCAAGTCTCAGTTTGCATTTTCCCTGCCCTCCCCACTGCTCAGCCCCTGGGAAGGAGCCTCAGGAGCACGAGTGGCCAGAAAGGTAGCGCTGTGCCATCAGGGACTTGTGCTACTTGCAGGGGCTGGAGGAGCAGGGAGCTTTGTGGGGCTGGTGCCATTCTGGAGACCTGGGCCACCCTGCTGGGGGTCTCCAGGCCCCAGAGTACTTGAAAGGGAGTAACACCCCTCCGGCAGCGCTTGTGGCCCCCTTGCAGGCACAGAGACCCCCTGACTCCGGGCTGTGGGTCACGCCATGCCACTGTGGGCACGTTTGGGGGTGTACACGCTCTGGTCTGCCAGCGCAGGGATGCCTGGCCAGTAACACACGCTGGGGCGCAGCCAGACCCTGCACCCATGGCAGGGGTACAGCTCAGCCTATCCTGATCAGCACCACACAAGGGGGCTATGGCCAGCCCCACTCCGGCCCCACAGCGCTGTGCGCCAGGGGTACAGCCTGACCTGGCCCCCCCTCATCAGCACAGCACGGGCGGACCCGCATCCCTGCCCTGCCTGCAGCCGCTGGGTCTCCGGTCCCGCTAGGCTGGGCTCCTGCATTTGGGATGCATTCTGTAGAATGACCCTCAATTTTTTTGAAATCCCATCTGCCTTGCTTCCCCCTCAAAAAATCAAGAGAAGAAAATTCAACAGAGAAAGGATTCAAAGGAGAAAAGGGGTGCAAAGCTTGTGGTAGAAGCAGATGACAGGAATATCAAAATATAGCAATGCTAAGGGCTGCTTGTTTTGCTGATGGGAAGGATGGGTTTAGAGTTCCCACAGCTCTGTACAAAACCTTTATGCAATTCTGCTTGACTAACAGAGAAAAAAAAAAAGTCTGTAAGCAATCATTTGTATCTAATCTTACAAAAGAATCTGAGCCGAACCTGTCACTTCTGCTTCAGACACGAAGTGCAATGCATCAGCTCCAGACTAACGAGACCACTAACAGATGCTCAGAAATAAACAGTACCTTTTTAAGCAAGTGGCTGGCAGTGCAGCAAGTCCCTTGCACATCTTGCTCCCGAGGTCGGTTCTGTATTCCAGGAAAAACAACAATGCAGGAGGCGGCAGAGGCTGGGTGCGGGTCCCCCGTCGCCTGCAGAATTCAGCCTCGCCTCTGAGCCAGCTGCGCTGCCTTGGCTCTGTTTTATAGCCCAGCCCAGACAGCCCAGCAGCACTGGGTGACCCAGTCAGGAGCCAGCACAGCAGCAGCACCCGTCCCCTTTTTGCCCACCCAAGAGGAAGAGGGTGACGTATAAGCCAAGACAAGGGCGTGAGTGGGATTGAAAACCTTACCAGAAATGAAGCTTGGTGTCTGGCTGCAGAGGTGGATTCTTTTAAAAGGGCTGAAAAAGCTTCAGGGGTTTTCCTCTATTGCAAAAGGTGGAAAGATGCAGATAAAAGCTGGAGATTTTCAGAGGGGCACAGACAATAAAAAGGGTCAGAGAATCAGTTCTGAGAAGTGAGATGAGCTTTTCTGGTTCCTCTGTTCATTTTCTCCTTCTATTTAAAGCAACCTGGAGAAATCAAGGGGAAAGAATTTTAAACACAAAAGGTTCCCATAACCCCAACAACTGCAGAAACCAGAGCTCTAAGGAAAAAAGAATGTAAATTCACCAGGGAGATGAGACTGTCCTGTTTTATTCTAGAGGCATGTGGATATATGACTTCGGTGAGGCTGAAAAAAAAAAAAAAGCGCATCACTATTGGAATATAAAATGTGTGTGTCCCAGCACACACATATTTGGGGACAGCTTAAGAACATGTGTAGGAAAACGAAAGACAGGAGGCTGACAGCGCAGCTGCCTTAGATATATGGGTACCACTGCAATACTCCACTTCTCCATTTGCATTTGTCCGTAATCAAAAGCCAGACCTTGGGACTCAGGAGTCCATGAGTCTCCAAGGGAAGATGATTAATTAAAACAATAGACACAACTGTGCCTGCCCAGAGAGGACTTTGTGGCAGCACTGAGGCTACTCTGTGCCAAAGGATGAACCCACGAAACACCTGGCTGTGGGGATGTTTGGTGGTGACTGCACTGCCTGGCTCTGCTGTAGTCCCAAGGGAGAGCAGAATGCCTCCAGCTACACCACTTGTCCTCAGCCCTTGGAGGGTGCAGAAGGCAGTTGCCCCTCTGGAGAGAGAGAATTGGCTGGTATTTATTGAGCCGTGGCTCAGCACAGCCTGTACCATCATTATAAAAGAGGGGAAAGCTTTGGGCAGACGGATATGCATATGGTCTGCTGCACTTCAAGTCTTGCTCCCACTGTGAAATAAAGAAGCTTCAGTTCAGCAGCAGGCTGTCTGCCCACGCTACCCACTGCTGCACTCCCTCTCCCCAGAAACCTTTAAATACTTTGCCCACGACCTGCAGAATTTGCAGGGTGAGCTTTTCCCTCCTCTGTCTCTACAGCCTACAGCCAGCAGCACAGACAACCCAAATACCAGCCTAGTTTACCTGCCTTGGCATACTGCATCCTATCAGATCATTAACTGTGCTGAAAAGCAATACTCTAATTAACTTTAAAATGCTTTTGTATGAATGTGACTATCCTGACACCAAACCTGAGGCAACATGCCTGCAAATCCTGCACTATTTGGACCAAAAATCAGTTCCAGCTCAGGGCAGTGTAAAACTTTTAACTGAGTGACTCCCCATGCGTTTTTAGCGTTGGTGAGTTGACAGCACTTGGGTGAATCTGTAGGTAGTGGTTGAGCACTGGCAGAGTTGGTTGCAAAGCTCTCTGATGTCTTGTTTGGGGTGGAGAGGAGCTAAAGGGCAGAATACAGCCAATGAGAAAAAACTCAACTAATTAATTAATTGCTAAATATTTAATTTCATTAATTTATTTTTAAATCCCAAACCTGTGCAATGTTACTGCTGTTCGTGTGCAACTGCAGCACAGTCACTCAAGCAATTCAGGAGCTCAGCTGGCCAATATGGTCAAGGTGTCTGCAAGCTCTAACCTTGACCCTAACCCTGGCAGGCAGAGCCTGACCTCCTGGCTCAGGAAGGGCCCAGAGGCTGCTTGCTTGGGCAGGAAACCTCTGTTCAGAACACAGAAATTCTGCAGTTTCTCTGCACACTGGAGTGTAACCAGATTTAGGAATGTCACACTTCTCTGTGGATTGTAAGCACATTCGCTACATGGCTCTAATGACACTCAAATGCTGGTGTTGTCAACATCAAGTCACCTTGTGCATTCCCCAACTTCTGTGTGAGCAGGCTGTAGTAAGAAATTTCTAACACTGACATCACAATAAAGGCCATCACCCCAAGGGGCTTTGCAATTAAGACCATCCACCCTGGACTGGGTATGCAGGCTCCTAGGACTGCTGCAGCTGAAATTTCCACTTTTCCAGTTCATTAACACAGGCTGGTTCAGTCTGGCCCCTGTGCAAGGAGTTTGGGTTTGCATACCGTTTCTCCTCTAAGCTGTGTTTCCCAGCTGTTGCAGTTTAATACATTCCTAGCTGCTCCAGCTGGTCTCCAAACAGAAGTACCCTCTTCCATCTCTTACCCTTCATAGTCAGGCCTCTTCTCCCAGGGCACAGACCATGCTGTGCTCAACACCAAAATCTCCTCCTCCATGCCAGTTAGAGAAGCAGCAGCTCATGCCACTTTTTATGCCTGTCACGTCAGCTCTGGCTCGCTTCACCTGCAGCATGGAGAAATCAGCAGTGGGGATGGGCTGGGGGTGCAAGGCTGGAGGTGGGGGCTCCCTGGCCAAGACATCTCTTGGCCGTGGGGTGCTTTGGAGGCACCCAGGGGCTCACAGGAGACAGCATGATAGTAAATGTCTGCGGTTCCCACTGTGGCATCCCTCGTCCCCCACCCACTCGTCCCTGCTGCATCCTCCACCCTGCCTCCTCAAGCAGCTAGAGACAAGGCTCTGAAACGGAGCTTTCCCTCCTACCATCACTGCTAGGGAAAGACGTCACATGCACACGTGCTCGGCCCCGTACACAAGTGCGTGTGGGCTGTGTCCCTCGGCTCAGCTGCAGCCAAGCGGCAGGCCGTGGGAGGAGGCAGGGAGCACAGGGAACGCTGCTCGGGTGGTCATTGCCCAGAGCTGAGCTACTACAGGCTGTTGCCCTCCTGAGAGTGTGGAGCTCTCCTGCCTCAGTCCCTTCCCATCTCAGAGCAGCGTGCTGTGGGATGCATGAATGCGCACGGAAGATGGTTCCTTTGCGTCACTGGAAACTGAGAAGGGCACGACATGGGAGCTGTGATGTGCTGCTGGGCCAGAGCCTCTCCTGTCACTGCTGCCTTCCCTGGTCCGCCTTGCAGAGGCTACTAACAGTAGCCCGCTCCTCCTCCTCTTCATTTCTCACAAAGCCAGCCAAGCACTTGGGATTGGGCTAGCAAATTGCCTGGGTGCACAGGGGGACACCGGGCAGAGCACTGCCCATCTTTCTCATGGGTATCCCCATCCCAATACATGTCTGGCCCCCGATCTACTCTGCAGACAGCACTGGTGAGGAACCTGAGAGGCTCCCACATCCCTGACAAGCACTGATCAGGGTGGCCCTGGTTCCCAAGGCCCCAGGCTGCAGAAGCCCTGCATGACCAGCTGCCCTGGTAACACTTTTGCCCATATGAGCTGTCCCGGTGCCGAGCCCTGCTGTGGGGAGGCAGCCTGGAACTGTGCTGAACCATATGATTTGCTTCTCCCGTACCCCAGCTCCAAGCATTCTGCACAAATTCCCTTCCTGTGCAACCCCCCCCACCTTTGATTTCTTCTCCAGTACACCCATTAGTAGGTAAGATTTCTTTCCAGTAATGAGGGCTGCATCTTCTCCGCTACATGTGTGCTTTGATTGAATTACGGCTAATGATCTGGGAGCAGAGAGCCCTGGAGGGACCATTTGGGTCTGAGTTTGGATGAATCAGCTCAGCGTGTGCCTGGGCCTGACCCTGCATGCAGCCACATTTCCTGTCCCAGGCCACTGACTATGGCCTGACCTCTCTAAAAGACACATGAAGAGGCCACACTTGTCCCCATAAGGTCCCCCAGCCAGCATTGGGATTCCCAGAAGCGCTGTCCCACAGAATAGTCTGAGGAAATCTTTCTTTCCCATGTCTCTGCAATGCACCGCCTGACTTCACGCGTGCCCACAGCCACGGGCCTCGCAACCAGCCCCCAGAGGCAGCCTTTGAGGAGAGCATCTCTTCCCAACTCAGACCTGACTAGAGGGATGACTCACCACCATTCTGCCACAACGTTAAGTTGCTGCTTACATGGAAACCTGCTCAAGTAGACGTACCTCCAGGCTGACCCAGCCACCTTTCTGCTTCTCTTGGACGGGGCAAGGATGAACTATTAAAGGCAAAGCAGCTTTGGTTTGTTGTCGTAGTTTCTTGCTGAGCATGCTCCTCTCTGAAGTGATGCTCTGTAAATGTTAGCACATTCATTCAGCACGTTCCTTAGCCCCAACTTCATACAATTCATACAACCAAACATACAACTCATACAATTTTCCCATGCTCTCAGGTTTTTTCTATTTATATGTGCACCTACAACATAAGTGGATTTTTGTAATTTCTAAGTGTTTGGAAGTTCCCAATAATTTGGGGGGGGTTTGGTTGGGTTTTTCTTTGCTTCAACTCTCAGTTTTTTGGGTTGCCTACCTTTCCTGTTAGTACCCAGAAGAAAATATTTCATCTTGTATCAAAGGAAGAATTTTGTTCAGCCCAAATGGACTTCTTTTTCTCCTGGTATGGGTTTGCTAATGAAATAAGTGGGGATTTTTTGTCTGGCTATTGTTCTTGTTTGGGGGCATCGGGCAACAGAAAAAGCTATAATTTGAGTAATTTGCCTTCCAATTTCCCAAATCTCTGTCTCATCATCCATCTTGATTAACAGTCCCTTAAACATTTCCTCCTAATCACTAAGAAAGTTTTGAATAACACTGGACTACAAACCAAGCTAACATATGCCTGTTCACTGATACTTTCCCAACACTAAAAACACTTTGAAATGTCTCATTTAGCCACTTTTAGTCCATTTAATATGGATTTTATTACATCTTAAGCCAAATATTGATAGCAAGTCATATTCATTTATAAATCTATTTCACCACCACAACTCCCTCATAAAAGCACTATTAAGCTCATTAGAAAAGGTCTATTTTTCCATTAAATCACATCAGTTGGTACCAATTATACCACCACCTTTTCAAATCAGCCTGCTATCATCCATACTAAGAGTGCTCCTGCACTGATCAAAAGGTTAATAGCTCTGTGACTATATAGCCCACCCCCTCTTAGAGCATGGCTTTCTTCCACTCTCCTTTTACTCTAAAATGTATGAAAAAGGACCACTCTTTGTCCTGAGAGTTCTTTAGCCTATTCCTCCAAAAATCTTAGTGCAAGCCAGTTGCACTTAGTTGATATTGAACTGTGTAGATAATCCCCAGGGCTGAGTAGCCTCCAGGCAGGGACACACTTGCTGGTCTTTTGCAAGGGACACTGAGCAGACCCTTGCACCAGCTCTGTGTCTCAGCTCTCCCTGCAGCTCCTCTGGTAGTCTCCCAGTGCCAGACCCCAACACTACTATTGCTTCTTCTGTCCCTAAGACATGCCTGGGGGTGTGAAGCAGCTGGTTTTGTCCTGTCTGTGTGCTGCCAGCCTCTCCTCAGCCCACACACCCGAGCTGAAACACAGCACCCGAGAGCTGGGTGCTGCTCCCACTGAGCAAAGGCGGTTCCAGTGAGACATGCACCATGGACTGCTCACAATGAACAATTTCACCCTTGACAGCAACGAGGTCTTAGTATTTTCACTCCATATTATGACGTGATACAGTGTAACATGAATTTAGCTGCTGTTGATTTAAATACACAATTCTGTGCTCCTATATGTTCTTTGCAAGCTGTTTGCACTTACTATTTGAAGCTTACTGGGATCCCCTATTAAGACAGGAGCTGTGATGGGCGATGGTGGGAGAGCTCAGATTGACCCCTGTGGGCCCATCACCACGTTTGCTTACAGTCAGTGGTTTACGCACACCTTGCCAGGGGACCTCTCACTCGTGGGCTGACTGCTTCACCTGAATGTGCCCTAAGGTACAGGGGAGGAGGAGGCATAAAGGGAGTCAAGGGACGCAAGGTCCATGCGTCAGAAAGTAAGACGCCTTTATGCACAGTGTACAACAAAACCACTCCTCATGCTTTCAGCATCTTAGCAACCCGGCTGTGCAGTGACTTTTCTACAGCTTTAAAAAGCCCAATTCTTTAATGTGATTGAGCTATCTTCTGCCTAGACAATTCCTAGAGGATGTGCAGTTACAGGCTGCAAAGCTAAATCTTTCGTCGCTGCAGATCTAGTAAGATCTACTGTCTTAACCTCAGATGGACCTTTATTCCTTCCTTCCCTCTTATCTTTCCAGTGGCATCTGAGCAGGATTAGAGCTGCCATACCACAAGGGCCTATGCCAGGAAACAAAGGCTAGAGCTTTATTCAGAAGTGCAAAGCCCAGGGGACATTTTGTCAGTGGGGTCATGGCTCAGCATCCAAAGCACATTGCTTACTGCTCTGGTCACAGTTTAGTTGTTTAAGTCTCTAAGCCTGCTTACAAAAGCTTGGTAGCAGCACGCATCTGTCAATGCCTGTCTCAAGGGTGAGCTGGTTATTTAAAAGGTGATATCTGACAAGTTTGATGATGGTGTTGCAGAGCATCATGATTGCAGGTTAAAGAAACACAAAAGCAAGGACAGGCACCTGCAGCAGAGGAACAGCATCCATTCAAAAGCACTGCATGATGCCAGCCTGCTGCATACAATGGCTGAGTTGACTTGAGGTAGAAGTAAATGCTCTTGACGTGGCCCCAGCCTGAAGGGCAATTCTAAAAGGCGCCAGATATTCAACTGATCAGTCAGCCCTGATGTGCAGGTAGTTTCGAAATCACAAAAAGGAATCAGCAAAATGAAACTGCCCTGTAAACAGTTGAACCTTGCCTGAAGTGCCTTGATCTGTCTCTTGGAGGTGAATTGGACAGAATGAAACTGCAAGTGGTAACATCCAATGTAGCAAAAATGTGGAATTGCTACGCTGGGAAAAAGTCGCTTACTGCAGAGTCTGATTGCGTAGGAATGCATACAGTATATAATAGACATGCAAAGACTACTGGAAAACAGTCACTGCTAGGTGAGCTCTGTTTTGCCAAGACCTCTTGCTATTTAAAATTTATGTTGCAGCAGTGCTGAAAATCTACGCAGACCTGAGCTTCACTGTGCCACAGAGAAAAGAGAAAAAAAAAAAAAATCAGAGAAAGAGCTGTGAGCAAAATCTATGGCACAAGGTACACGGCTGTGCCCTGCAGCTGATGCTCACAGAAAGATGCTGAGAGCAACAACATTTAATGCTTCATGATTTAGAAATTTCTGTTTTTTCCAGAAAAGAAGGAAATGCTCCATGTTGTTACATTTCATCCTTCTGAACTTCTCAGCAGGATGCACATGGCTGAGATCTTACTGTCTCTTCTGAAACTGTGTTGTCCTGTCTTTCTGGTACTCTGGATGCAGCCTGGATGTTAAAGACTGCAATTACTGTCTCAGCAGGTGAGACTCCTGCAAGCTGCTATCCCAAGGCACTTAGAAATAAGTTTCAACACAGAAGGAAAAGATATGGGCTTCTACACCTGATTTGAATCAAGCCTCCATTATCTGTAACTGGCTCATCTAACACAGGATCACTTGGATCACACAGGAGTCTGACCAAGACCTATCGCAGCTATCCTTAAACAGTCATGCACAGAAAACTTGTGGTCCCAAGGATATTATGAAAAAATCAAAGGAGATTCTGCCTTGGATAATCTCAGAGATGGAGTCACAAAGGTACATTATGGACCTGGACTTTCTTAGATCAAGCATGTTCAGCTCCAGGGTACGGTTTCTGATCACTGGAGAGACAAGCTAGCTCTAAAGACAAGCATGGCTCTGAAAGGAGTTGTACTGTTCAGCATTATCATGGTATAAATTGACTGCCATCATGTTCAAAGTGCTTTATATTCCATAAGTATAGAGTATTTATCTTGTGCATCGTAGGAAATTGCTAGCCTCTGCTGAGGGTAGTACTGACAAATTGTGTTTCCCCATTTTGTGAAATAATGCTGCAGTCCCAGTCAGTCCAGCTAAACTATACCAGCAAAACCCTCACATGAGATTGCGACTCAGCCTAATTTCAAGGGCTTGTATCACCTGGAAAGGATTGCCAGGCAGACACCCTGGTTTGTTAGAGCACTAGATGCCCATGAAAACAGCCCAATATCCCATCAGCCAGCAAATCCTCCCTGGGCATTGCTTGTCCTCTCCCTCTGTCACTGCGATAGCCTTATGCCATGACCACGCTGCACTCTGCATTCGCCTCTGCTCCGTGAGACCTGTCCTACCTCTCTGCTGCCAGCAGACCCCAGCTCTATTCCTCCCTTGCCCTGTGAGCACCAGTGACTTGGGGGTGCCTGTGGAGGGAAGGCCAGGCTGAGGAACAGGCTGGAGCCACGCTGGCCAGAAATGGGAAAGGCTGGGGTCATGAGAGCTGGAAAAGAGGAGAAGAGTGGTCAGTGATGTAGAGAGGGGGCAGGAAGCTATGTGAGGAGAGGTCCCAGAGATGAGCCGTGGGAAGGAGGAGGACACATCCCATGGCATCTGGACAAGACAGTCCTTGGGAACACTGTGCAGCAGCCAAGGGTCTCCAGGGACACTCAGCTGCCTCTGGAGGCAGCATGTGCATGTGCTGAGTGGCCTCGCTGCCCTGCAAGAGCCGTCAGTGAGAGCTGAGACCAGTGCCCTACTGCTTCAGGAGAGTGTGGTAGGATCTCTAGGGGAGCTGTGCCAGGCACAGGCCTCCAGCATGACCCTTCTGCTCGGCAACATCCCTAACTGTCTTTATTGTTATCTTGTGCTTGAGATTCATAATGGAGAATCACTTATGTTCTGACTAAGAGCAGCTAAAAATAGTGCTACAATAACAAGGATGAGAGATGAATTTACAAAGTGGAGCAAGAAAGCCCAGAAGCCCCTCACAGTCATTACAGGCTCCCACAGCTTTCAGATGTGCTTTCAACAGCAAATGCTCTTGCTGTTTGTTAGGCAAAGAAGGAAATTGCCTAAGACAGTGGCAGATGCCTGGAAGGTTTCATACTGCAGTGATTTCTTTTTGCCCCCTCCCTTCAATGTACCTCACTGCTATCCACCTTGTAACTCTGCTTCTTAAAACCAAAATATGTGGGGCTTAGCTGCCAGCCGGTGTGCACAGCATCTGGTATGCCATCACAGTAGGCTAGTACATCTGTAGCTCAAACTTTGAATAAATACTGCGGATTTGTAAAATTTTTAAGCACTTGTTGAAGAAAGACAAGCAGAAGGCTCAGGAGGGGAAACAGCCAAGAGCTCAGGCTACCATGATATCTGGATCCCTGATGCTCATGTTCCTTCGGATGGTGTGACATGTACTCCCAGTTGCACAGAGGCCCAGCTTCAGAAGGATGAGGGGACACACAGAAAGAAACTTACTTGCACCACACCAGACTAGCTGCCTAGACACCTCTGGCAAGCTGCAGGAGCTCTGAGTTTAAGCCTTATCTTGAGAAAAAAGGCCATTTCCCCCCCAGACTTCAGCCCTTTGAATCAAAGGGCCAGGGTGACACCCCGCCCTGGTGCTGTCTCTCACCTTCTCGCAGGGAAGCTGGCTCTAACCCGCTCTGCTCAGCATGCAGCCAGTGTTGCACAGACCCTGAGCAAACCCTGCCCGGCTGGGAAGCTAATGCAGAGGAAGTGGCTAATTTAAACTCTCTGAATTGTTCTGGAGGCTTTTGGGGGTGCTTACCTCTCCTATTCTAATAGACAAGGGCTACAGGGAAGCTACCTTGCAGTCTGAGCTGTATTTAGAGTGACAAGCAGCTGATGCAAAACAGGCTAAAAGGCAGTTTGGGAAAGATAAGTTGGATAGAGAGAGGCCTGGCTCACCCCTCCCCACAGCCACAGTAAAGCGTTTGATGTGTCCCTTCCCTGCACTTGATCACGTTCCTGCTGCCTCTGTGGTTCATATTATGCAACTGATTGACTTTGCAAGATATGAGAACAAAGCGTCTCCTTACCCTGCTCCCTGATGCGCATTAAGTGTGTTAGATTGGAAGGCTGAAGCAGAAATCAAAACAAGCCCTCAAGCCTGGTTTCTCTGCTAATCACAGGTGCTCATATCCTTGTTATGCTGAGGGACTGTGTGCTAGAGTAATCTAAAGACACCATCCTGGGCATGCTTCCATTGGTCTGCAGAGCTGCTCTGTTGCAGCTTCCCCATGAGGATTGTGACGCTTTCTGTATTAAGCAAAAATTGCGTTCCAACAGCATTTTTGTCTTTGAGGGTTAATGTGTAACTCTTGAAGCAGCCTCTGATCAATGTGATGTGAAGGAAGTAAGCCAGGAGGCAGGGAGGCCAGCTGCCTTGCCATTTGCATCCCAATCACAAAAAGTAAGAAAAGTCATGGATAAAGGAGCAGGACCAAGGGCATCACCAGCTGAACCAGTGCCATAACCCCTGAAAGCATGGCTCAAGGTGTTTCTCATGAAAGCTCAGACTGCTCCTGCTCAAGAACTCACTGCCCTAGGCCAGCGTTTTCCAGTTTAGCATCTGGTGCCACATCCTGAGGGCTGCTCTGTCAAAAGGACTTCACACCATGATGCTCACGCTAGGATGGCACGGGCACTGTTGGCAGATGACACCCACATCATGTACTTTCATAGACAAGGTACATCAACATGATAGTGCTGAGTTTAACAGAGTTACTCCACTGCATGAAATCTGGGGTTGACAGGAGAGGTTTTTCTTCTGTTTTTCTCCATTTTCCTGCATCCAGCTGTGGATTGCCTTTACTTATGGCTCCTGGATAATAGAGGCTGAATCCCGCTGTGCCATTTTACTGCTTTTAAATTCTCTAATATATGTGCACTTGGTCCAAAACCCATCAGTCCACTAGGGGAGGCAGGCTGGACTCTGTCAGCAACGGAGACCAAAGTGGGCTCAGTTTTTAAAGAAATTAGCTCTAAAATCCTGCTTCTCTTTGTTCTGTCTGAGTCACACAAGGTAATGGGCAGCAGAGCCTGGAAGGGGAATGGGGACAGCTCTAAGAGAGGAAGGATTATTATGTTTTCCCTCTTCAACTTCCCTTTCATTTATTGTCTGGAGTTGTTCATGAAAGTGCAGGGGGAAGATATGATATACCCAGCCTGAGATCAACAGAGCCTTACAGCAAATCCTTCAGTCTAACAGTGTCTGCTTGATATCACAACAAAATCGTAACAGACCCTGAACCCCAAACTGACCCACAGTACATGCTCACGTGTTATCATATAGGGACATAGAAGTTATTCCCAGACAAGACTCCATCCAATTTTTATCCAGCCCTATCCTGTGTTCTGCAGCTGCTAATGTATTTTCAGGAAACCTGTTTCAGTACTGGTGCAGAAACATGACTATCTCAACCAGCCTCCACTGATGAGCTAACTGGCCCAATTATCCAGAGTTTACAATTCAGTGAAGCTGTTTAGCTGGAAGTACATCAGGCTCAGACCTCCAACAGGCTTGGGTGGAGACACCCTCCCCCTTCCTAATCCGTCCAGATTTCCAAATATTCAGCTATGGAAGAGCAGTGCTGAATCTAGCACATACAAGGCTCAGAAGCAGTGTAAGTATAGCCTTGGTAAAGAGGAAAAGCATAGAGAATTTTAATGTGAGCAATCCTGCACAGGTAGTGAAGGGAAGGAGAGCAGAGTGTGCTATCCACACAGGCAGTCTGCTGAAAGTCAGCACAGGATGAATGGATGAGATACAGAAGCCTTCAATCAACTACATGGCTAAGCAGATAAAGTTTTTCCCAGGAGGTAAAAGGCCACCAGCCTGGGACCACTATGCACTGAGGAGCAGGACTAGGACTATGCAGCCAAAAGCACAGGACTGCAGGTAGCTGTGATCTTGTGACAGCTGGGAAAAAACACCTGGGATGCAGCAGCAAAATGAAAGGTTTGCAAGACCAACAAGAAAGATGACAGACTGCAGGGGAGGAGCAACAGAGGCCAAAGAACAAAAGACCTGGAAGTACAGACAGGAGAACAGCAAAGGCTGGGGCAGTCTGGTGTTGCTGGAGGAATGGAAGGGAAAGGTTGCTGAGGGCAGGGCCAGACGTAGGAGGTGCAGAAAGCCAGGTATGCCAGCTTGAAGCTGTACACAGTGCCCTTCCTGCTACCAACAGCGTGAGCTAAACTTTTCAGATTTGAGAATTATCTGCTTCTCCTAGTCTGGACATGTTTGTTTTTCTGGTGGCCTGTCAGGAAAAGCAATGGCATGTGAATTGCTGCAACCTCAATGCCATTCTCTGGGCAGGATGTGGGGTCTTCTGCTGATGACCTGTCTGTGCTGTGACCTTATCAGAGCACAGGGCTTTTGGTCATGCCATAAATACATTCTTCAGTTTTACAACCAGGAATGGCATCCTAGGAACCCAGTTCTGGAAGAAGTGCTCTACATTATCAGCACAGGTCATTCTTTTACTCCTCATTCTGTTGTTTTTCCCCCACTGTTCACACACACATTTAAATTCAGAGTTCACTTCAACCTTAATATTTCAGTTACAAATCTCTTATACATGTATATGTGGGATAATCAATATGCTCTGCCTCATTCAGACATTTAGTAAGAGGTTGGAAGATGGATATTGTACTTCAAGAAGGCTGTAGACCAACTGGAGGGAGTCCAGATCACAGACCTATAAGGCAAGATGGAAGAATGAGCGTTTGTTCAATCTAGAAGTGAGCAGACCAAAGGGACGCAGGGTAACGATACAAGAAGTACCTAAATATCACATCCATAAAAGGCTGCAGTTACAGAGAAGATGATGATAAACTGTTCAGTGTGTCCATGCTGGTTAAGGACAAGAAATGTTTGGCCTGAATTACAGCAAGTAAAGACTGGATTAGATTAGACAGCAGACAAGATTTTTCCAGCTGTAAGATCATGAAGTACTAGACTGGATCACCTGGGGAAGGTCTTGTAACACCACTTAGAAAAGCTCCTACTACAAATGTAGTTTATTTGCCTCTGCCTTGGACCTTGGTGAGGCTCTAGATGGCCTTTCTGCATTCCTTCAACAAGGGCTTATTGAGGAGGTGATAAAACAGGAGTCTAAAGTTCAGCTTTGATACCCACACATCAGGTTTTTGGTTAAATGTTGGGTGCACAGCACGTCCTTCTAAAAATCTCACCTGGCTGTCTCAGAGACAAACATGAACTGCTGTTGAATAGCAGGAACCCACTGGTTCTCTACCCCCTGTCTTAAACACGGGAAGTGCAGCTGCCCTCTGCAATCCAGACCTTCCCACTCTTACCAAGCTTTGCTACCCTTTGACCAGTGCAGTAAGCATCATCAAACCTATTAACTTTTTGCTTGTTTGTTTGTTTTTTAAGACAAATGGATTTCCACCTACTCTGCAACCCTGGGGAAAAGGAAGTTGATTTTCTGGCTGGATAAAGCAGCTCACAGTGACCAGTCCCAAGAGAAAAGATGATATCAGTGTTTCTGATTTTCCAGTTAATTGTGTTTACTGAAGAATACATAACATTAGAGTGCTTTGAGCCTTGGCCAAGTTTGTAAAAGTAAATAAAGACAATTCCAGTCTAATGTTAGAAAACTGACCCTTGGATTATTTCTGAGCTCACTTCTTCCAGCAACTAGAACAAGCCCTAATGCATATGATGTGAAACAAGGAGCGTTAGACTCATACCTTATTATTTAAAAAAATAAATGTGTTCAACTGATGTACTAGAAGGCACCTCTCCTCCAGAAGACATGCCACAAGACAGAAGAGCAGCTCCTTCCTCCTAGGGCTTGTCTGGTGGTGCCTCTGCAGTTCATCAGCCTTCCAATCACCTTCTCAGGAGGACCCACTGCAAAACATGCTGTGTTAGGAAGCAGCAGGAGTGGAGATGCTCCATAAAGGGGCACAAGACAGGAGCTAAGGGTGGCCCCCTCATAGGCTGTGCCCTCACTGAGGGGCACCAATCCACAGTACCTGAGCAGGGCAGGCTGCACAGGGACCAACTAATGGTCCAGACACAGTCCTGTGATGGATCAAGGCAGAGAACCTTTAGGGAGCCCTATCATGAGCAGCAGGTGATAGGGTTGGAGATAGACCTACCTACAACATAGCCCAGGAGAAAAGTGGGCCCCAAGGCCTGGGTTTAAATAGAGCTTCTGGTCCATGAGCAGATGGTGTGGGTGGGGGCCCAGGTGAGGCTGGTTGGGGGCAACTAAGGTCTATTAGTGCCCTCAGGTCTGTGGCACCATGGCTGTCCTCTGAGTCTGCTCCTCAGATGGGCAGAGCCATTTCTGACCTCCCCAGGAAGACCTGTGCAGCACTGCTCATCCCAGAGATGAAGGCAACCATTGAGTGTTGCCCAGTTTGTCTCTGATCCTTTCCAGCCTCATCCCTCTACTGCCTTGCTTTCTGCCTGGTGTCAGCCAGTCAGTCCTGCTGACTCCTCCTGTGCTTTACGAGCACATCTTGCAAATTGCTCACAGCAATCCTAACACAGCCACTTCTACCCAGTAGAGTCCCATTAGCCAGCAACTCTCTCCTCAGTCTCTAATGATTCAAACCACAAAGCTGTTTGTCATGCTACATCTTCTTTCCCAGCGAGTAAAAGTCAATTAGTGTTTTCAACTCTGCTCTGAAATAGCCCTGGCTCCCTCTTGCTTCTTTATGCTATCAGGAAAACATCTACAATAATGACTTGTTTGGATGCCTAGTGCTGTGTTGCAGCAAATTTCAAGCTCTCTAAACTTTCTTCTCTGCGTACCAAACACCTTAAGCAGGAGGCACATTTTGCTGTCAGAAATTCCAAGATGAATTAGGTTTTGAACCTGTCATACGGCCATTTTTTAAATTTTATTTTTATTTTTTATGCTCAAGAAAATAATGATGATTTTTGCTATCTGACCTTATTTCCTATCTTAAACATCTAAATTTTCAGCAGTCTTTCTCATTTTCTTAAACTTGTCTTAACAGAGGAATAAACTTGTAAAACAAATGCTCCAAAAGGTCTGTGGGATGAGACCTGGTGATCTACACACTCCAAGCAGGTGCAGCGACCACAGGTGGTCCTGTGGCCCTCAGTGAGTTCTGGTGGCCTGCTGTTCCCTGGGGACCCTGGCCAGCACCGGGTGCTGTTACACAGCACTGGCCCAGGCTCCCTGTGAAGTGACTGCCTGCAGCTGTGCCCTGAGCCAGGTTTGCGAGGAGCTTGAAACAAGGGGCTGTTGCACTCAAGAGCGAATCAGCTCTAAACATAAACTGCTGAGAGACAAAGTGAATTTCTTTTGCGTTTTTCAGTGTTAGGATGTACTAAGGCATTAAACTTGACCAGTGTGTAATAATTGTATTAGAGCTGCAAGGGTTTTAAAATTAAAATATAGCAATGTTTCTAAAATGAAAAATTCAAAACTAGTGATTTCTATCTTATTCACATTTTGATTTGAAGGTATAGCTGTTACTCAGAGCAAATTCAAATAAGCTTTTTTATTAAGTTATTTGCCTGACCATTTTTAATTAAAGAATATGCAATTTAATTAAGAAATAATATGTGCTTAGCTTCATCCCTACTCAGCAATAAGTCTACACATTTGCTTAAATTTCGTTTAAGATATCAATGTATTTTTGAACCAGAGGATGAGAGAAAAGGCTTGAGAAGGACATGCTTTTAATGTGTAGACTATGGGTCTCCTCCAGCAATGGCTGTCAGTCATCTGCTAATAATGGCTTAATAAAGACTTCCAGAGAATGGGCAACCTTTCTTCTGCCAGTATGTTATGACACACACTTTATTTGGATGTTGCTTCTATACTTGCTCCCAAAAGAAAAAGATCCCATCTTTCCTTAAGGCTTCTGGAACCAGCTCCTGGACAGAGATGCCCAGCCTGCAGCCAGGTGGACAGTGGGGGAAGAGGTGGTCCACGTCACACCTCTGCCTCAGCCACAGCGAGAAGTGACTGATCCAGTAGGTTTGTCATACCACCCTCTCATGCGTAACACATCCGCAGCAGATGAATGGCATCCCTCAGCACTCTGCTTGAAAAGGGTGGCTGAGATCTCCTACCCTACCATGGTGTCAGTGTCCTCCCTTCCATGCCATGTGAATGCCCAGACCCATGGATATAACAAGTCCTTCCATTTGTAAATATTCTCTCCTAGGCAGTTTGTACTGTATCATCTGCCTCAAAGAACCCACGGAATAGTTCCTGGTCCATGGCTCATCCGCAAGCAGAGATGTAGGCCAGCCTTTGATTTCCACGGCATCCTTTCTGGTACCTCATGGGGAAAGCTGCATGCAATGCCAGGCCTAGTGCTCTGGTGAGTATGCTCTCTGGCACCCACATCTCCTGACTGGGCAGGGCTTGCCTTGGGAAGCTACACGGGGCACAGATAAAAGCCTGAGTCAGTTTTGGGGAGAACAGCCACTGTTTAGATGTGACTGAACACGTGCAGAGTGAAGTGTTTGTGAGGGTTTTGCTCATCTCTGATTCAGCCTAGGAGGCAGCCAGCAAAAGTCACCCAGCCTGGCTTCAGGCCCAGCTCACACAATTAGAAAAGTATCAGCTAAACTTAATAGGAAAATCAACATTAAGCAGATAGGAGCTGGTGCAGTTGTTAAAGACAATGTAGTGTTTTTCCCTGGCAGAAGCCCAGGCTAATGGAGGGCTTCCAGCATTCAGAGCAGCCTCCAAATGAAGGCTTAATTGGCCTCTGAAGCCACTCATGTAATTACAAACACTTGTAATGAAGCATGAAAAATACAAGAGCCCAGAACCGTGACATGGAGGGAAGAAATGATCTCATCTGTCTCAGAAAATAAATCAAAGCTGCTTTACCTTCTTCCTTACATTGAACCTTCTTCCCAGCTCCTATCTGGCCTGCAGACTCCACTCAGGTGCTAGTTTCCAGGGCAGTGCAAAACCAAGGCAAAACTTCTGCCTTCCCCTGGCTGCTGGGGACACCTCTCCAGGCTCCCACCCTCCGTGCATGTTGTGCACGTTGGACACTGGGTGGACACTAGAATGGACTTCGACTGCCCACTGCTGGTGTGCACAGCACAGCCCTGCCAGCAGCAAAACATCTGATTCGGCGAATGCTTGATATTTTGATTCTGCTTTAACTTTAGCTAAATGATCCTCCATGGTTTCTGTTCAACAGCTGCTCCCTGAAACACAAGTCTCTGCTGACTACTCAGACACGGTAGCAGCAGCTGCAGCACCTGGTCCAGGCAGAGCTATGTCCATTCCCCCTCATACCGGTGATCTGCAGCCCCTGGCATGTGTGTCCCAGAGCAAACTGGTGGGGAGTCCAAGGTACAACCTCCTCAGCTGCTGTGTTGGATTGAGCCAAAGATCAATGGGGTTTGTGCTGTTCGTTGCTCTACAATTTTCTGGTTCACTGGGGACAATTTGCTGGCTTGTTTGTGTTGAGGGAGACTCTTGAGTCCTTTGGAGGCTGGAAGGGAGTCAAGACGCATCTGGTGCAACACTCACACAAAGCAAGGACAGCTCTGATGTCTTGTATCCTTTCTACGGATCAGGTGGCATCTGGTCCCACCCATCTGCTCAACCAGGCACGTTAGGAAGGACCTAGAAGTAGTTTAACTTTGATCAAGAAGGCTTCCTTCCTGCACATACCAGCAAAACAGCTGTACCAGCACCACACCCAGCCTTGGCCAATTAGCTATGCCATCACCCTGGCTAATTTGCCCACTCAGAGCTTTGCAAGGCCACAGCAATATTGCTCATTCTTTCAGTGTCAGTTCAGATGACACTGGACCACTTCACCTTACACTTTTTCACAATGTTGATCACTAAGGCTAGGGACAGGAGCTGTGTGCATCCATCACCCACACCTCTACTCCCAAAGTTCACAGCTGCTAATGCAGGGAGAGAAAAATTTCAGGAGAAAAATTCCAATGTCTCCTAAGGAAGGGGAAGGCAAGACGTGGACAGAAGGACAGCAAGGAGGCAACAGTCAGCTGGGTGCCTGTTGTGGGGTAGATAGACACCACTGAGCATCACTTTTGTTCAGGTTGGTTTTCACCCCACCCTTGTGATTTGAAACGCTTACTGCTCTATGCACACCTTGGCCTTCTCTCTTGGACCCTGTGTCCCTCCATCTGGGGAGTTCTGGTGCTCATTTCTCATCTGTCCACGTATGTCCAACACAGACAGTGTCCATACAAAGCCACTGAGTCACTCCTACTGGGGACAAGAGATAAGAAATTTCCATTCTCTTCAAGAAACTAACTTTGGCTGGACTTACTCGGCCTCCTGTTATCGCTGTGGCATTCAGCAGCAATTAAACACTGAGAGGTGAACATTGGTCACTGGACAGCCATTTTTTTCATGTGACTAACATTGTTTGCAACAACTTCTGTCCAAGAGTTTGAGCTCTGCATAGGCCAGACTGTGTCAAAAAATATCATAGGATATTGTCACATGTCGCACTCATGATCCTAGGGTGCACCAGCTGGTCTGCTGAAGTAGGCAGTATTCAAGCAAAGGGAGATGGTGATTAACAAACTACAGCTTCCCCGGCACAGTCTGGACACAGCCAGCCCCAAAGCCATGAGTTTTTCTTTGCTTGTACTGGGTTTTGTATCATTTTACAGCTAAAGCAGTAAAATTTGATCAAATCACGCTTAGCTAGAGCAAGACCTGACGTGAGCTTAACTGCCCTCAAGTGACGGCAAGCAGAAAGTGCAGATAAAGACGTCACCTGAAAAGAAGCACGTTTTGCAGGAGCCTGAGCGAGACTTCAGAGAGGCTCAACTGTGCACAAGAGGCTTTGCCTCACGTGTCATAGGCTCAAGCCTGGGGTTTTACTTTGAAGTGCCTGTTCTGGCTCTGCCCCAAGGACCTGCTGGGGTTCCCTGTTTGCAGCTCTGCTCAGATAACCATCACAGTTACTCCACTAAATGAATACAGCATGGCCAGCACACTGGCAAAGCAGTAACAAATGATCCTTCAGAAGCCAGAAAAGGACCCCAGCTCACAGTCCACCTGTGTTGTTTTTTTTTTTTCCAACTGCGATTATGCAGGTTCCTGCACGCACTCAGTTACTAGATAATGACTCCAGGTGCAAACATCAAGAGAGCAGTTGTGTCTTTTGCCACGTCTGCACATCCCTGCCACGAAAAGTAGCAGAAAACAAACATAAACAGGGTGTGTGCCCTCAACGCAAACAGGGATTTCTTAACGATGGGGCTGTCACTAGAATAGGCTGACCAGGAAACCGGTGCATGATCACCAGCTCTATGTACCAGAGATCCATCCGAAGTGACAATGTGCAGGTTGAACAGGTGATAAGAGCACTGAGGTCATTTTCAGCAGGGACAGACACAGATGATCTTTAAACTGAAGGTTGATGGTCTGAGTTCACAGCGTCAAGGGGGCAAACTCTTTCGCACCCAGGCAGCTGACAAGGAAGTTCACGTGGAGGCACGTATCTGGGGTGAGTTGGTGTGACCCAGATAGCAAAACTGAAGTTAGCAGAGAGGTCTTGCTCCCATGAGCTCTCCCACAGCTCACAAGGTAGATCATCAGGGAACGCGAGCTGTAAGCTCGAACCTGATGCCAGGGCAAGAGTCAACTCAGGGCCTGTGCGCTCAGGTAGGCCACTTGACTGTCCCACCAGGAGATGCAGCAGGGGTCTGCGGGGGGGTGTTGTGGACACATGGGGTGTATCCCCGCTGGCCCCAGGGTGGCCTGGCTGTACTCAGCTCTCGCTAGCTAGTCTTTCTCCTGGCTGTAGGTCTGGCCGTGCTCACAGAGCGAGCTCTAAACCATGGTGGAAACCTTAAACAGGACAGGATGTGACTAAGTGACCTCCAGAAAAGAAATACAGTGCGATAAGGAAAAGGAGGTAAGTAACAGGAGTAGGACAAGCAGAGCTAGGAAGCCCATTTTGCCAGCCCTCAGTCACAGCTAGTCCAACGCGGGGTAACTGTTCACAAGCAGCAACAACTGATGGAGCGGGGCTTTCCGTCACCCCCTCGCTGCAGGGAACCCAGTGGCCAGAACACTATTCTTATAGCTCTGAGGTGATCCGTGGCCTCGCCACCCTCCGAGATGGCGTCTCCGCAGCCCCTGCCCTGCCGCTGCCCGCCGCGCTCTCTGCCCCGTGAGGCGGATGAGGGCGGGGTAAGCCCAGACGCAGAGCGCTGGGTCACACCGCGTCAGGGCTTCGCAACCGGCCCCCGGCTGTAGCAGGAGCCGCGCCAGGACCTGCCGCCGGGCGCGGCCTGTCCGGCGGTTCCGCGGCGCTGGGACGGGCCCGGCCGCTCCGCCCGGCGGGCCCTGCCCAGAGGGTCGCCGGGAGATGTAGGCGGGGGCCCTTTGGCCGCCATGTCGTGGCCGCAACCCGCCGGGAGAGGGAGCCTGGCTGGCGGCGCTTTCCCGCCCGGCAGAGCTTCCACCGCCCAAGCCATGCCGTGTGCCGTGCTGCTAAAAGACAGCCGGCGGCCCACTGCTGTGGCGGAGGCCAAGGCTCTGCCCCGTCTCGGTGGGCCCCGGCGGGGAGCCGAGGCCATTGCTGCCCCTCAGCCGGTGCCCCGCGCTGGAAACGGGCCTGGCGAGCCCAGGCGCTGCCTTTCCTGGAAAAAAACCCAACAGCCAACTAACTCCTTTCACCGGAGAACCTCCTAGGTAAAATATTTGCAAAAGATCAGACTATTTTACTGATTGCTTTTTAGTCCTTAAAAATGTATTACTCTGTATATTGCTACTCCAAACTGAACCGAACCCAACCCTCAGCTGGGCTGCGTTGGACAAAGCCCAGCGTTAGCTGGGAAGGAAGGTGCCAGCAGCAGAGAGGTGTGCATGGTGCTTCCACACAGCTCTGGATTTGACTGGAAAACTCCTGGGACACTGATTTCTAAGCAGGGCTGTTCATGTACTTTTTTGAAGTAAAGGAGAATGTCAGAATTTTTCCAATAGAGGGAGCACTGGGACAGCCCTGGCCATTGCACTGTCAACCCATCCTCTGAGGTGCCTTATTTTGGTGCTGGAAGACCTGGATGCCTGTATGGGTGTTCTCACCATACATACATACATCAACATACATCAACACTGGCAAGATTGGGGTGTAATTTGGTCATCAGAAAGCAAAGATTTTAAACTTGGAGACTGTTCTGGAAAAAAAAGAAGTCTTACTTAGCCTCAGTGACAGTCTCTAAAGGTAGGATTTGAAAGGTGTTTGTGGATCAAGCAAAGCAGACTGCAGACCTTCCCTAGGAATTACAAAAAATTACTTCTGGTCACTGCGAATTGGAATGGAAATTATTTCATACATGCCACAAGGACATGTTTCAGACCAACAGTTTCTATCCTCAGACAATCTAGGCTGATTGGCAACAGATGAAATGCAAGATTTGTGTTAGATTTGGTGACCACAGCAATATCAAAATTATTAGAAGTTTTATGTTTATCAAATTGACAGTGTCACCTGGTAAATGATCACCTGTTTTTACTCAACAGAGAGACTAGAATAGCTTGCTTCCTGATGTGCATACCGAAAGTGCAAATATCACATTTCCTTCGTTTTGAGGAAGTACTTTTGGCAAGCTTTGCAAAATTTATTTTTGTGATTCCAGTTATTCTAACTGTGACATAGACATTCAGACAAGAAAGACAGGAGCCGCAGATTGGACCTGATGACAATCAGGTTTAGATGCTGGTGTGAAAACCAGAGGTCACCGAGATCAACATTTGCAAAAGTGGAGGACTGTGTCAAATCAAAACTGTAATAATGAAACACATCATGACTTGGGCTAAAAGCCAGAAAAATTTGAGAAGTGGATAGTGCCCAAATGGCAAGGTCTTCTGTCACGAACATGACAGCAAGGGTGACAGTGAGGAATCCATAAAATCCTTACTGCTGCCTAGCATCCAGAATGAAGAGTGGGTTCAATTCCTTCTTATGTTGCTGCTCACATCTGCTGTGTCCCCAAATGTCTCAGATCTCAGCCAGATCACATAGTCTCCAATCCAACACAGCAAATTAATCAGATAAGATTTCTTACATGACTGAAATTAAACATATGCGTAAGTACTTTACTAGAGCAGAGCTTTATCTCTACTATGCCTGAAGCTTTTCTGAAGGCTTAATAAGCTTCACTGCCCTCTGTGTATTACTGTATTAGGTAACCAGCAAGCCTTTCTTGAGGGTTCTTGAAAATCTGAAGAATTTGGATGGCAGTTTTGGGAAAGCCAGTGTTGCCCTTATTCTTGATAACTGAAGACTTTTGTTGGAAATTCTGGTATTAGCTAAGAAGAGAAGAGACTATGACTGCCTGGTGAACACTGACAGTGAGTGTCCCTGCCTTCGCGCCAGCTTCCCCATAAGAGAAGATTTATAATGGATTGGGAGGAGTAGAAGGAAACTACTATGGCAAATCATTCATCTAAGAAATAAAACTGCCCCAACTTATATTTTAGAATACAGCTTTTCTCAATCCTCAGAAATAGTCGAACCTTCCTGGAAAATTTCTCAGTCATTCTGAAGATCTCATAGTCATTCAAATTTGACTTGGCATTATTATTAAGTTATATCTAATTTTAGTGGTGAACTTTTCTGGGTAATGACTGAAGAGAAAAATGAAAGTGACTGGTAGTTTTAAAATCTTCAGATGTTGTCTTCTTTTGACAGACTTCGAAGATAATATATATTCATATAAGTTTATAATTTAGTGAGGACTGAGAGACTAATTTTTAAAATTTTTGGTACCATTTTTTTTACTGGTCTGATGAGCAGTCCACCATGCTTCTTTGTAAACCCAAGGACTATTTACATCACTAAATCAGGACATCAGAACAATACAATATCAGGAAGAAGTAACAGTGAATAAAACATACTAACATATAAGCTGAAGAAAGTGTTATTGCAGAAATCTTAGCTGTGCATTAAATAGACAGAATTAGGTGTATCTGTATCAGTGCCATATTATACTGAGGGAACACGTGATGCAACACTGCAGCCAGCAAGGGCAGCTTTACAGTAGAACCTAAGCTCTTAGGTCCTGTCTAATTTCATCCTAAATACCTAGGTGTGACCTTCAAAACCTGTTTTGAGTGCTCTCCCAGCCCCAGGGTAGCCCTCTTCCCTGCAGAGCTGCCTTTTTAACACAAAATGCTCCTTATGGCTTCCCTAGTTCTGCATTATGGAGGTTTGACAATGCCTTGCTCTGGTAGTTCAACCTGTGCTGCAGCATCCCTGAGATATTCTTGAATCATCTGACTGAAAGAGCGGAGTGAGGACATGCCTGACATCCAACCCGAGGACTCTGCTTAAACCACGCAGTAGTTCAGTGATAACAGACTCTGTTCTGATGTAAAACAGATTTTATTCCCTTGTCCGCTGTAGGGAGTTTGATCTTATGGCTAATATTCAGTGGACCAGGAGCCACAGCCCTCTTGCATGTCTAAGCGATAGTCTCTCCATTCTGTTCTCCCACACCTTTCACAGAAGGACCAGAAACGCTCAGCCCAGCACTCGCTGTTGCTTGCACTGTTAGCATGGATCGATAAAATTTTTCTCTTGAAAAAAAACAGGTTGTCATGTAAGGAATCCCCCTGGGTTTCTGTAAGACAGAAATAAATCCAGTAGTGCGCAACTCCAGTAGGATATTTTGGGCAGGATTTAGAGTACATTCCTGCCTTCAGCATTTCCTGTGAATACCACGCTAAAAAAACACATTTTAAATGTGTGTGAGTGTCCTAGGTGAGCACTTCTGGAAGCTGGTCATTAAAACGCAATTGTCTCCTGAGCACTGATGTCATTGCTATACACTTGTGGAGAGCTAGTTGTAAACACCGAGTGGTGCAACTGAGAAACCAGCTTCCTGTAGATTAATTGTGACAGTGATGTATGCAACATGTAAATAGAACTAATCAGAGATGCTGGCCATATAACCATGGGACAGGCAGGAAATGAATCGGCTGAGAACTTTGCAGACTCACTTTCTTATTTTGACCTTTCAAAAGATGAAATAAATGTATTTAGTTTAGCACAGATGTAGACATTTTCCACAGCAGTTCTGCTGAAGCTACAAGGATTCCAAAGCCTGCACCAAGCTTGAGTTTTCATCATGGATACCTTACAAAACTGCAATCCCTGGCTCACAGGACCTACAGACCCTGAATGCAAAGTGTTGTTTCTGTTGCCAGTGATCCATATCTGAAACAATGCAATTTTGTTTCCTTCCTTTTAAACAGCAGCAACAAAAGAGGGTTCTATAATGTGAACTATGTGTAGGCGTTATAATGCTTATCTTCCACTAACCTTGAAGTATCCCACATGCCAGGTTCCTCCACTAGGGTGAATCTTTTAAGTGCACCACTAAAGTAATTCACTGAATTAGCAGACTGCAAGCTCCTCAACTTGAGGTTTACAATAAAACTATTTTCCTTTTGGTATTGCTTCATGAAGCAAAAATTTTTTTTATTTGAACATAAACAAAAAAACCATGTGTTGGATCATACCATTATTAAATTGTAGGTCCAATTATGATTTCCAGTAATGAATAAACAACATAAATATTGAGGAGTGATAAATTGTTAAGAAGTTACTGAAGAGCAGCAGATTTAGTAAAGCCAAATTCACTCAAAACATGTAATTTTAATTTTCAACTCAGAACTATGGAAATACATCTTTTCAGCCCATGCTCTTCAATTAAGTTTCTTTCCATGCTTATTCTTCACAGGACAGTAAAGAGATTGTGTTGCCTTTTTTTCTCTTCCCGGAAAGATGACTGTCGCTACCTTTCAGCAGAAACTAAAACAAACATAACCCCACAAAAGCCATACTGGTAAAATTGGATTTGAATAAGAACAATGGCAGAACTCGGTTGTGGAGAAGCCCAGGCAGTGCTAGAATATGAACATGGACATGAAGGAGGGAAAGTTTACGCTTACATGGCAAGTAACAAAAATAGCTTGAAGATGTGGAGGGATTGCTAGCAAAGGAGAACTCATTGTGCTCTAGTTCTTTGTGCTGAGCTGAACCACTCAATTAGGGCTTCACTTCTGTTCAGCTGAACTAAAAGTCTGAATCTTTCAGGGCTTGTCTTTAAAAAAGAAATACGACATATTCAGTGTATAACACAATGCCATTATTGCTAATGGTATCAGTCAGTTCTTCTTTCACAGAGGGCAGCTGTTGGGTCTACACAAGTCAAGCACAACTTTCCCACCAGCTGTGATAGGACCTTATCAAACACTTATCAGAAGCCAGTGCAGACACTTGCCAACCGAGGAACAGACCCAAAGAGATTAGAACACCACCTCAAGGAACTTCCTGTACTTTACAATCTATTCAATTTTGCTTTCTTTCACACAAAGATTGTTTTGAAAATACATATTGTATTCACCTAACTGTGAAAGCTCTTGATAATTGCTCTCACTTTGCAGAGATTATCTTGATTTCAGGGCTTAAAAATTACTATTCTCCTTCCCAAAAGATTTGTGAATACATTTCAGTGGCTAGAGAAATGCTTGGGAATCAGGACATTTGGTTCTCATCCCAAATTTCTTTAGAGCTTTCTAGGGCTCTAGGCATGTCATCAACATCATTTTCTGTGTCTGCTTTTTCTGGCTTAAAATAACTTACTCATTTTTCTATATTGACATCTTGCGTATACAAAATAGCCCAGAAGCATTTACAGGGTCATTAATACTGTTGCTATAACTACTGTAGCCTGCAGTGCAAACCAGAAACACTTATTAGCACCAGCACCATTGTTGACAAAACACAGACTGACTTTGATGCAATTTGACTACTTCAGGGCCTGAATTTAGTAATAGCTTTCTATTAATGGGAAAAAAACAAAGGGGTGCGGGAAGAGATTGTTTGTAATTATTCCATTTCTTCCCCCTGCCACCCTCAGAAAATTTTCCAAGTGAATTCTCAGGAGATGCACAGCACATTGCTGCATTCAGGACTGATACCATTGTCCCAGTACAGTACAGTAATCTTTCAAGTGTCTAAGACATGACATCTGTTGCTTTAGAGTCATTTAAGAGCAGATTGGACAAGCCATGCAGATGTATGCTGGGGAGAGCCCATCCTTGGTGGGTGCTGAAAGAGATGACATAACCAGTCATTTCCATCTGTAAGTTACATGGTGTAGTGGTAAGACCACCATAATTCAATTCTGAGTGACATTTCATGCTACAAGACTTTCTTAAATCAGCTTATATGAACTATTGAGGCTACAGTTAAAAACATTTTTCAGGAACTGAAATCACCAGGTAATAAAATTATGGCAGATGAACACAGACAGTATTATATACACATAATAGGTGAAAAAAAAGCTCACGTGACTACCACTGTTGCAGAAAAGTGAAATAAAATCATGTATTCTATATTTACTTACTGGTAAAAGGCAGGGTATATTATTAAAGACAGCTATGGTTAAAACCAGTTTAAAAAAAGCAGGATGTGATATATAAGCCTACTCTGAAACTGCAAATGCAGTTTAAAACCATACCCCTGCTTCTTAAATGTCCTTGGGTCACAAACGGCATATTATATTTCCCATTCAGTCTGGTTTCAAGATTTGTATCACACATGTAATACACATGAGTTTTCTTTTTTTCTCTCTTAAAAAAAAAATCATAATAGATAACATCTCTTTTGTTATGTTTCAGGAATTTGGAGCCCCAGCAGAGATTTTTTTTTAGTTCTTTCAAATATTAGTACCTCCGGTCCTCCTCAGCTCCGCAAGCCACAAGCAAAAGGCCATGGTGGGACTCTCACCAGACTCTCACCTTGCCCGTGTTGTAGTAATTGCGTAGAACTGGACAAAAGGGTGATTAGGTCATGTCTTCTCCCTAGGACTTGGTGTCTTACCTGAATAATCAAAACAAGGCACTGGCATTAAAAAAAAAGGAGGACTATTTAATTCTTAATCAATTAACTACTGCATAATTTTAATCTTTTCCAGCCCCTCATTCAGCCAACACTGAAGAGGTTTCTTTGGTAGATGTATTGTTCCTATGACACCTCCAACACAAACTGTACTTAAGAATGAGAAACTTAATTGGCATCAAGCTTGTATGTGAAGAGATAATTTGTGCTGACCAGTCTAAGAAATTAATCATTTTTACATTATGCAAACTGAAACGAGAAATATTTGGTTATTTACTGTCAAAATAAAAACGAAATCACAAATTTCTGTGCTGAACTAAAGACTTTTCATCCTGGCTGGGACATTGTAAATGAAAATGAAGCCACATATATAAAGGAGGAACTTTATGTGGACAAACTTGATATTAGAAGTAGGTGCTCATCATTTCTGAAAAATGGTGCAAAAATTAAAATCTCCACTTATAAAATATCTGATCAACCACAGCTTCATCTGGCTCTTGCAGGAGACTTGGAGAAACCCCGAGTTTCAAGTTAGCATACTGTAGCTAGAACTGATTTTGTGTCCAGCATATGGCACCTGAGACTGTAGAGGGCAGTTTAAGGTCAGTTAGAAGTTCTTCTAAGAGCTTAAGACAATGTTGTACATTATTTTATGCAAAATTATTCTCATTAAAGTTCATTTTAGAGAAGATATGTACACTTCCCACAGGGCTAAAAATGATGGCGTCATCCTAAGTCTAGTAGAATACCAGGTTCCATAAGCAGAAACCCGGGAGCTGCTCTCTGCTGATAGCTGTGTTTGTCTGGATGATCAACGGCCATTTTGCAAAGTTGCAATCTCACTTCCCTAAATGACGACTGTAAAACCAGAACTCTACTTAAAGCCCCGTGTACGTGCAGCTGCAGGGGCAGTGAAGGTGGAGAACCTCCTTCTTCCCACTGCCTGCTCTGAAAACTGCTCAACGGCCAACGGGGGCAACCCAGCCCGATACAGCATGTGAGAGCCCTCCTGAGCACATCCGTTACTCCAGATGCAACCGCTGTAAGGAAGTATAAGAAACTGAGAGGCTTTTTTAAGAGGAAGATGGAGAACCCACTTCTTTTATTCCCCCAACTAAACATTTCTGCTTCAAAGGATAAATCCTATTACAAAGTCATGAAATCAACAATTAAAGAAGAGCCACATAAAGCGAACAAGCCTGGGTAAGTTTTAAGGTCATGCTGACACACTGAGTGTTCTGTTTACACAGAGGATTCATCTAACATAGCTTGTGGGTATGAATTTAGGGCACATATCGTTTTATCTTTTACTGCAATCCTAAGAATTGTGTACGTAAAATATTAATTCATTGCAGAAATATGTTTTAAGAAAAAGAAGCAAAACAAATAATAAACTATGAAAATAAGAGAGGGAGGTTCCAAGAAGTTCTGAGAAATGCTCTTTGAAGTCTGAATATGACCTGGGAAATTTTCTTTTTAAAAATTTCAAATGACAGGAAGCAATACTTCCTTTTTCTTTGCGCAACTTTAAGAAGTAGAAGATGCTGAGCCAACTGTTTATGTTCTGTAATGTGAAATTTCACTCCCTCATCTTTAAAATAAATGAAAAAGATACTGAAAATGAAAAGATTTCCATTTCCCTTTGCCAGTGCATCATATGTAAATTCATGCTAAGCTATAAATAAAAAAATCATTAATGTGAATAACATATGTAGGAGAAGTAACATTAACATTACTATAAGCCAACATAGGGGGATATATGATGCAGAAACAGAGAGATTAGGCAAAGGAAATGTGTGAGGGAAAAACAACTTTCATCAAGGTTGCTTGAAAAACTACACCAATTCTGTTGCAGAGCTAAGCAGAAGAGAAATAGGCTGAGCCTTCTCCTGCAGAAGTCTGAATTCCATGAAGGTGATCATCTTGGTAAACCTGGAAACTTGACAAAAGCAGCAAGGTAAGCATTATAAAAGACTGAATTGATGGGGATTCCTTTCAGGAAGTGCCTCTGTGACTCAGGACATTTCCTGCATTTGTGTGTGTGCATTCAGACTTGGCAGAGAATAACACTTTCAAGATCTATTTATTTTAAAAGTTAGCAATCTAACCCAAGCACTACAGAATTATCTGGTATGCATCAAGGTAACTCACCACTAGTGTTTTCACACCACTAAGTGTAGGTTGGATTGCAGATACATTTAAACCTTAACTCATGCCAACAGCATTTTTATTAGTCCACTGACCATATTGAGCAAGCATCAACTCAGAAATGTAGCTGACAAATTACTGCTTACAGGGAAATCATACAGCTCCTTGGAAAGCAGGTTTTCCAAAGAATTCTGTGGTGTACAGGTGCCAGATGCATGTCAAATACTGAATGCATAGTTCCTCAATAATTGCAGTAATTGTTTGAACACTGTTGTCTCCAGAATTCAGATGTTTAAACACTATTGTAGTATTGTCCCTGTTTACAGTATTTCTCATAAAGATGCAGAGTAAACTCTTTGTTTTGTTGACTTCAATAAGAGTTTAGTTCCTGACTTCAATGGGGTGCCAAGATATCACTGATATATTAAGAATTGCATGTGTAGATATTGACTGAAAAGAAGGAATGAGTAAAGTGCTGCAACTCCATGGCCTACAAAATTTGCTGCCCCTTTCTTTCCATCACAGATCACTTTGGAACACTTCAGTGTTTCCCATGCTCTTTTGTCTTGTTAAGCTTGATGCAACTTGTTTAAGCAGTTACTATCTTTGGGACCAAGATGCCTGCTTTGACCAGAACTGCTTCTACAAGCCCTTACTAATTGTCAACACATAGTAGAAATTGTATAAAGGCCCAAACTCTGTTTCTAAAACTCATGAAAATGCCCATCCAAATGAGAGTGTGTACTCAGGATCTGGAAGACTTTCCAGTCCACAGTCATAGAGGGTTTCATTACTTTCTTTTTTTTTTTTCTCTCTCTTTCTTGTTTTGCTGCTGGCAGACGCCTTAATTAAATGGTTTTACAGTTCACCCAGAAATACAAGGCATTGCAATGATGAACAAAGGTAAAACAATGCTGAGAATACCCTTTTTCCATGTTCCAGACATATAAAATGATGCTAGGATTGCATCTGAAAGAGAAAGCACAGCCTCCATGGCACCTGCATGCAGACGGTATTATAGGGTGGCATTTCCTACAAAGTACACAGCCATCAATGCATTCTTATAATCTGTGAAGAGACACTTTCAGAGGCAGATACAATAGCAATACATAATTCTCTGAAGAATTTCCCCCTTTTAACAGACTACCACTCAGCCAACTGCCTTTTACCACGTTACTTTCAGCCAGGTGCCTGACTAACAGGGATTCTGCTGTTCTTGTTGTACAGGAGAGAAACTGGTAGATTTTTGCTGATCTTTATCTATATGTAGATTAGAGAGAAGTGTAGATTATTTTTGGCAAAACTGAAGGAAAAAAATTACTTGTTTTTCAAAGAATAAAGTGTGATAATAGCTTGAGATTTATTATTTAAGCAATTTACATGGTTTTTATGATTTCCATTCTTCACACAAATACTAACATAAGTAGAAAGAGAATTTAATGAAACACTGCAGATGGACGGTGTGGTGATACTGGAAATGCCTGTGATCCGTTAGTTTCTTCTCATCTTTAGAAAGTGGCAAAGCTGAACAAATCTGTCTATGGTTGCAGCAACGCATTGCCACATCCAGGTGTTGGGGATCTGTGAGGCTACTGAGTTGATGCAGTTTCTGAAGGAGAACCAGAAATTCACACTAAGAGTTTCCAGACCCAGCAAAGAACCTCTCCAGCATTCCATGCAGTTGTGGGTTGCATATATTGTCTGAAGTCATCTGGGTTTATCTTTCACTATGACCAAATTAATTTCTGTAGCTATAGGAACCCACTGTTCCCAGACTTACAGGTCCACACAGTTCAGAGAACTGCACATTTTGCACTTCTCATAACTGAAAAACTCTGTAAGGGAATGAGGTCTCATTTTCCCTGACTCCAGAATCCCCCTAATTTACTGGCCTATGCTCATTTCTTGAATTTCAGTTCTCCAGCATTTGTACCTCTCAAGAACTGTTTGTCTCTCCCTAGTTAATAATTTCATTCCTATAAGCAATGACTTCAGCTAGGAGAAATGTGGCACCTCTTAAAATAAAAAAAATTAAAACCCCCTCATTTTAGTTTTGTGCAACCCAAGATCATTACTGGCTTAAATTCCTCCCCAAAGTGATTGGAATTTCCTTTCATCTAAACTTCATGTGCCTACAGATTCTGCCAAGGGAACCCAAACTACGTGAATCAGGCAACGGAACAGTAAGCCTCCACAGGGAAGGGGGAACTGTATTCAAGAAGTGTTCAGTCCATAAGAAGTTGTTCTAACCAAGTAACCCTGGACAAGTTGCCTATTGATACTTTAACTGTACTGTGCTTTGCCCTCAAATGAAAATGGTTTTAAATATTAATATTCATAAATCACCTGATAAAAATTGACTTCACCTTCAGGCTTGGAACATAAGTCCTAGTCCTAGCATGACACAGTTCATCTCCAGGCTTACTCCAGTTCTGGTCTACAGAAAATACAGTCCAGGTGTGTGTTCAGCATTAATCTATACAAAACCAAGAAAGGGTTTCTCCAAAACTGTATTTGTGTGAATGAAGTAGGGTGTTCTTTTCTTCTTTCTGCATTGTTCTCTAGGGCAGAATATTTGAAATCAAAGTAAAATACATGCAGCTTGACATATTTGATGAAGAATATGGGGAGTTTTATAAATGGAGCACAGTGTCTCAGAATGACCTGACATTTGAAATATGTTTGTGGTAAACAAACAGGCTACGTATGCTATTACCCTATAAGACTATCACCTAAACCATATTGCTACAACTTTGTCTTCAGGCCGTAGAATTTCCCATGTTTCATTAAAAATAGACTGTGGTAACAGCCTCAGGCTGAGTGCATTCAAAACCACATCTCTGCAAGAGTATTTTTAAAGTTCAAATAGGTGACTGACCTGGTTCACTCATGAGTTTTACCATACTGCATGATCTCAATTCCCTTAAAGATTAGTAGCACAACATAAAGACTGAAGAGACAAATCTCTGCTCTGATGTTTTTTTAAAGAGGGGGAAAAAGTACAACTCTGCAGGAAAAATGTCAGAAAAAAATTTAACCAATGTTTCTGAAGTCCCTAAGAGAATGAGCTCCTTTAAGTAATGTGATCTAATCACAGGTTTTGTGAAACAGTCCTGAGCAATAACAGTAACAGATAACATGTTACAACAACTCCATAAATACACAATATGCACAATTCTTCAAAAATGCTTTCTGTTTCTTAAGCAGTGTGTCTCCTGAAGAAGCAGTGAAATGGGCAGAATCTTTTGACAAACTGCTTTCTGAGAAAGGTTAGTAGTTTCTTCCTCTCTGTGCAGACTGTTAGGATGGAAAATTGGTGGAAAATGATGGAAAATTATAAAATCCAGTTGTGCACTTAAATAGACCTGGCAGTTACCTAAACTAGGTATGATGGGTCAATTATAGCAGCATGTGTTTCTGCTCTCCTCATGTACTTAGGGTATAGCATGCTGTCAACTACTGAAAATAGTTGAAAATAACTTTTAAGTTTCATATTTTATTGAACAAAGTAATATAACAGACATCAAAGAGTTCCTTCAATAAACAGTAGAATTTCATTTGACTATTGCTCAAATATTCCTGGCTGCAAGACCAAACCTTAAAAATGAAAACATGTTCTATGTACTTAAGAAAAGACTTTGTCACTTCTGATACAATTTGTTTCTAAAAGAGTGATAGGATCAAAGCCGACTGTCATTTGAAAGGGCCTGTTGCTTTGCATAATTACCAAACGCACATATATCCCTCCTTCCATTTTGGAGGGACACACGTATGATAATCCAGCTAGAGTGCTGGACACTCTGTGCTTTTCAGATCTGTTCCTTTGAACAGTTGACATCAATATGACTGCGTTAGTTCCACAGATTAAGCATACTTGGGAAAGAAAATGTCTTCAGCATGATAACAATAGGATAAAGCAAATTGTAAAGATGATAAAAGCCACTGGTTTTAAATTGCTACTGGAGAACAGTCTGCTTACAGGCAAAGATTCAAATAGTGTTTCAGTCAACTTAAATTGATATTCAGCTGGAATAAAGCCCGTCACTTCCACATACATCAACATGTTTTGATTGCTTCTATTTCTAAATTCTTGAGATCTTGGTAGGGGATTTTTACAGATGCTGAGAATTCTGCAGTGGGAGTTACAGCACGCAGGGTCATAATGAAAGAACTGCACTTATTTTAAAACACTTATGTATTTCAAAATAATTATCTACAATGTGATGTAATTCAAAGGGAGCACAACGTGTTTTGTTATCTTGCACAGACTGAAAAGAGTAACTGTATGATAAGGATATATTTTTTTTAATGAAATTCAACATTCTATTCTGTAGCTGGATTGGATGCCTTTACAAAATTTCTGAAAACTGAGTTCAGTGAGGAGAACATCGAGTTCTGGATAGCTTGCGAGGATTACAAGAAAAGCAAAACTGCACATGAACTTTTGCCAAAAGCTAAGATCATTTATGAAACATTCATACAGAAAGATGCTCCAAAAGAGGTACAGTAAAAACGTTCTTCATTGTACACAGTATTTGATAGCTGCATCTGATGAAGTCTGCTTTTAAGAAGTGCATGCCCAGAAGCAGGGGCAGCAGTTAATCCTGTAGTTACAGAAGTAAGAAGGCTGTATCTTAAATGTCAAGCTCTGGAAGGAAATCTGGAAGCAATTGCATAGAGTATTCTCACTGTCCATACTCCTTTCAATACCCCCTCCATGTTAGTCTTCTAAGTGTAGAGCACGAGCTTAAATATTATACCACAGGAATCAGAGATTCCTAGTGCTATGTAAAGCCAGGATATACACACACACACACACACACACACACACACACATACAGTATATTGAAGAAAAAATAGTGATGTTAAATGTTAAAGCTGCAATGAGACATATCGGCTAGCATTTGTGGAAAACGTATTGTCTCTTTAAATAAAGTTACCTTCAGAACAACAGATTTATTCTACCTTTCTCTTAAACCAGTAATTATCTATTAAATTATTACATAACTAATATTCAGAAGCTTTTAAATAAGTAAAAAGACTAAATGAAACTATTAAATTAAATATATCCTTTAAAATAATAATTATGTTTTAAGCATGGACTTTTCTTGATTGACCCCTCCCCTCTTTCTGTCCCTCAGCTCTAATTGCATATTCTTGGTATGTTACTGTCAACACATACACAAAAATATGTTGATGTGTCAATCCTCACCAACTCTAAGGCCTTTTTATATTACTATAAAAGTGCAAAAAGTTTTCATATTTACAATTTCTTTTTACTGAAGCATGTTATAAAGGATTCATAAATGAGAAAAAGGACCATTTTTTGCCTGCTCTAGGAAGGGGATGAGCAGTTTGGGAGATGATGAACACTCACTGAAATCACAATCAGCCTCTCCAATAGGTCTTTTGGATTTACAATTTCCTGTAATTCTATCAAGTTTGAGCAGATCAAATATGTCCCTTGCCAATGCTCCTTTTCCCCTATATTCTTTTTTTTTTTGGTTTGTCAAAATAGCAAAAGTGAAACACTAATTGCTGCTTCATTGTAACAAGGGTGAAAAAGGTGTAATTCTCATTTTAAGAGAACAATTGCAAAATGATGCAATTTCCACTTGTAATTCCCATAGATTATTTAAGATTCAGATCTCCTTTTCCTGGGAAATGTCCACTTTCAAAGACTTATGTCCCTTTTTATTTCTTTCCTTGCTGCAGGTATTTGGGGTGGACCTTATGTAAAAAGAAAGCCCCTGAGTTGTCTGAGGTAGAACCTGCTGTTGCCTATTGGTCAAGCTATGAGCAGTTATGGCAGGGCATCAAGTGCTGATACTGTCAGCGTTTATGAGATTGATGTCAGCAAAAAGATGAGCAGGAGGAAAGCTAGGGAGGGAGGAGGGTGTGGAAATCGTACTTTGACTAAGAGTAATGTAATGATTTCTTTATCTGTCATACTTTTGATTTGGTGCATGTAGTGTGGGTGCTGTTGTTGACCTTAAGCAGTTGGCTTTGGTGAGACTTCCTTCCTCGTCTTCAGCTGAGCAGCTGAGACCAGCCAACAGCATCTCATTTCAGGCCACGCAGCTCTGGAACTTGCATCTTCTCTCCGACTAACTTCTTGTCCAGCAGAGCTCTTTTACACACAGATTTCTAAGTGTACAGTTCGATAGGATCGTAAAATCTTAGGTTTGATGAGTGGACTATTTTATAATCAGTTCTTAGATCTAAACTATTTGTTTTAACTAGCTTTATGAAAATGACAGGTGTATCTCAGCGAGGAAAGAAAAAGCATATTATTGAAGTCACTTTTTGACTGGATCAACATTTTAAAAATATATTCTATCTTATTTTTCAAAATACCATGCTTAAATCAGTGCCTGACACTTTAATAGAAGTCTCATACTAATTAAATCTTCTCAGGATGAATGCAATGGCACATGGAATAAATGATCATTTTGATATGCTTTTCCCATCTAAAGCTTCCAGAAACCCATTGAAATAATTTTAATATTTTAATTATTAGAGTTTTCTCACCGTCCTACTACCAAAACTGTACAAAAACCCCAGAAATTTTAAATATTCATTAACATAGTCTAATGATACAAAGTTCTACATAAATCTTAAATGAGAATGGAGGGAGTTCTGAATTAGCCTGGTGTTGCAAAGCCTGACAACTGCAACTGTATGAAGATCACTATTAGAAAGTTACTTTTAGTCAAACATCAAACTTTATCTTCTATTTTGCCAGTTTTCCACTGTACCAATGACACATCTGTGAAGACTTTCTGACAGCCATTACTGAACATGAGCATACAAATTAATCCTGTGGTTTTAATATCCCATTGTATCAGGGATTCAAGGTGCTCTTAGCAGAAAAGACTTTCACCAAAGTACAGTTTCATTGCTGTGGATAACAACACAGGAAGTGCGGAAATGCATGAATGTACGTTAACTAAATACCCTTTTCCTCGTTCTCCAGGTGAATTTGGACTTTCAAACCAAAGAAGTTACAAGTCAGAACATTGCACAGCCCGTCATCACCACCTTTGATGCAGCACAAAACACAGTCTACAGGCTGATGGAGCAAGACAGCTACCCACGCTTCCTAAGATCTGATCTTTATTTAAATTTGGTTAAGGGGAGAAACCCCAGTCGTCCTACCCTTAGGAGACGATCACGGTCTTTTACCGTCAGTGATTTCCAGGGTGTACGACCAGACTTTACCGTTTGGTAACAGGGAAACTCAATCCTCTTAAATTCTAGCTACTGCAGCAACTCATATGTGTTTTAAAATCCAGATCCTTAGCAGGTGTAAATGAGTGAAAAGTTACATGCTGTTATACCAGGTTAGAGCTCTGTAGCCGGTGATTTATCTCATTTATTATAGAGAAGTAGGCAACATATTGGCAAGACATATCATGTAAAGTTTTCATACAGTATTTTTTTAAACTCAAGCAAGAGCTGTAATTGTATTTGGAGGAAAAATTTGAGTTTCCTGTTGTATAAAATGCCATTTGATAATATCCACCATGTATCCTGGGCCCATATGATTTAGGACAGAATTTCATCACAGTTAGAATCTATGTACCTAGCCTTTGCACATATTTATGTTTCTGCAATATTTGCTACACTAAGCACAGAGTATTTGTGCTATTTTCTCATACTGCAAAACACACAGGAACATTATTAGGTATAATGTAAAGTTACTTGGATTTTAACTACAGCCACTGCATAATTAAGATGTAGCTATTGCATACTTAAGAGGAACATAAGAATACCTATTTAAATTTTGGGAGTATATTTCATACTGTTTTCTTATTACATGTGTCTGTTCTCTGTATTTAAATTATGCTGTATAGATTAGCTTTGCCATCAAATACTTGTATTATAATTTTTTGCAACCAAGTAAGCAGCAACAAAGGGCCAAGAATGCTATTTTAACACAATGTGTGTCATTAAATATTAGGTCATGTGTATGTATATATATATATAAAAAATATTTCTACTTTTATTTGTAAATATTCATGGTATACCAACTTTGTTACTAAACTTTGTTCTACATTTTTTTCCTGCTTTTTCTTTTGAAAAAGAATCTGAAAATTAACAGCTCTTGAACTCAGGTAGAATAACCTTCAGTTCTGCTGGTCATTAATATACTCTCTATGGTTATAGAGGAGGAAGGAGAAATCTCCCCTTTTTTTTCTTTACTATTGAAGTCACACATAGCCTTTTCATAGTCAGTATATGCAGTTACCCTGTCCTTTTCTTTCAAAATTGATGCAGACATACCTTGAAGCATGGGGCAGTTCTTAAAATCTTAAACACTGGTTCGGTTTAGCAAGTGGCTGCAGGATTTAATTGTAAGTATGACTTGTATATTCAGCCGCTTTGCATGGAATTTAAGCTTTCTCCCTTTTCTTCCCCTTTCTGTAAGTGGTCAAAGTGAAGAGGTTTAGGACCTGAGGATGAGACTTTATGTTCATTACTAGTTCAGGGTATATATATGAACTGCTTGATCTGAGGGTTTCTGTGTCTGCTTCACTAACTTTCAATAAATCTGATCTTCTTAAAAAACTGTCAGGATTCAGTTTATAACTAGTACATTGATGAGTAAAATGTGAAGACTTCACTTATAATTCGATACCAGGTGTAATCCTTGCCATTTCGATCAGAAGTGTTACTGTGCACAGAGACCCGAACTCACCAGGAAAAGCTGCTGAGCTGCAGTCAGCTGGGAAGCACCTCTTAGCCCTTAGCTTCACCTGGGGGATAGACAGGAAACCCATCGGTAACTATGACGAGTATGATCCTTGCTGGTTTATTCCATTGTCCTTCCCTCATCCCAAAACTCCAGACTGTGTAAGCAGTCAGAACCTGGGCACAGTGATTCAGGAATAACTCAAATGTTTTTAGTGGCGCTGATACTCTATTTCAGTCTCTTCATCAATATCAAATACAGCTTTGGAGCTTGTCAGCCTCCATTTTTTATGAACTGTCTACACTTCTATTGTCATCGTCACAGGTGTCACATGAATGAGTGAATGGCAACTCTCTAACCCAATTTCATTGCTGAAGTCAGTACATTTTTCTGGATAGATTATTTACCCTTGTTCTTTGACTGTCTGTCTCTTAAACATGAATCAATTCTGCCAGAAACGGTACTATTTCTGATTTGGAAATCTCTAATATCACCAACAATGTCTGGATATCAGAGTTCTCAGATATTTAAAAAATGCATGTTCCAATGTTTTGCATTACTTTGTTAGAGAAAGAGAACAAATTTGAGAACAGACCCATGTGAGCGTTAACAGCGGGTCTGTTGCAAGACAGGTGTAAGACCTACACATTTGCAGCTACATTCTCCCCCAGTGTGATTATGTTCCTTCATACCAGCTGAGAATCCACACCTTTACTCTTGCCATAGATAAAATAAATGAAAAAAATAAGTATATTTAATACGGTTCCAAAACCTAAACAAATGACCAATGTAGTACCCTGAGTAAGACTTTTTCTTCTTAGCAAAAAAATGGCTGTTAGTCAAAAGGGTCTGTAATGATAAATATAACTCAGCAGGCACCCTTTGTTTCGTTTCATAGACGCATGGAAAATTTTGCTTATCTCCAGGGAGGCCTCCCTCAAAACCGTCAGTCTGTGGTACTGACAGTGCTAGTCCTTCTTACGAGTTTTATAATGAAAACAAATAAGATATTCCTGGTAGCTATTTATGCATGTATGTTTTTCAGAGATAATTATGAACTGTAGCTGAATTTACAGCAGACTAATACCATGGGAACTACTGTAAAAAAAAAGTCAAGATAAATTCAGAGAAAGGAAGGCAAAGGGCACAAAGATAAACTAAAATGACATAATTATCTGGCAAAGGGTTTTTTCTAGAAGAGGTTCCTTTTAGTGAGAGAAAATGAGTGCTCTACTGTTTAGTGCTCTACTGAATTCTGGAAGATGAACTAAGCATAGATTTAGTACAAGTCTGTGATGCTGTTCCAAGATTGAGTTAGGATTGATCAGACTAAGGGCCAGCCCTGCACAGATGTGGTTATAGTATGAACCTTAGAGTAGTGCCAGAGAGCATAGTCGGCCTTCTCTAGTTTTGGCAGAATCAATGCCATAGTTACATAAAGCCTCTTGTTTAGCTGACCTGGTGCAAATAATACATATACAAAGCCTATTGGGCAAGTATTTTTATTTGGGATTATTTTATGTAGCAGCTTTTTAGATTTGTACGTGCCATTCAGCATTCAGTAAGAGCTCTCAAAATACTCCTCTTACCAACACAATAATTTATCCTACATAAACACTTCACTTTAATCCTTACACACGTGATTTCTCCAGACTCAAAGCATGAGGGAAATAATCTGCCGACTTGTATAGCACAAAGGTTTGTCTCCTGTTTCAATACTTATGTCTAATTAGATGTCTTAAATTAGCTGAATTATTATCTACTGTTATTATTTAACTCAAAGGAGATAGAAATACACATACACGTATCTTCTTTGGCTTTTGGGATTTGTTATTGTTCAGAAGACAACTTGATTAATTTTTGAACTGACAAGAAACAAGAGGAATGAAATCTAAGATAAAGAATCTCAAAGATAAAGATAGATTTCCATCTTCCACTTAAGTAGGCGTTCGGTAATATGGCTCTTACATGCCTTTATGTGCTACAACTTATAAGTGACTCACAAAAGGCAGATCATTTTTCTCTCCTTTTTGTCCTCAGCTGCTCAACCTGCCTTAATTAACTACTGCTATGAATGCAGTTCCCTCTCCTTTCCACACATACTGTCAAAAGACCTCAACTGAGAAAAAAAATTGCATGAAATCATCTTCCTCTCTTCAGTGATTCATATAGTCATAAACTTATGCCTTGCTCAGATGCCTGTCCTAGATCCCTCTCAGTTTTTTGCATTTTAGTCAAATGCCTCCTGTGTGGCTCTGTGCCAAAGATAAAAATGTATTTCCTCTATACACCATCTGGCTTGCTGCCATTCCTACTTTTTTCTTGTTAATGTCTTGTTGTCATCTTCCATTTTTTGTGCTCTGAGCATTTAGGGCTGGTCTCATAAAAGCTCCCTCTGGTTTTATACCAAAGCTTTTCTCTCTCCTTTCCTAAATGGCATCTTTTTGCATCACCTCCTCATAAGTCTTCTTACAAGAGGTTATCTAGATGCCAAGATTTACAGTCTAGCCTCTATCGTTGCCTTCTCTATGAAACGTTACTGAAATTAACTAGCATGAAATACAATCCTATGAAAGTCAATTTAGAGTTTTCAAACAGGACAGAAGATTAAGCTGAATCCTAACATAAGGACAACCCTGAACTGTTGTTTCTTCACCATGCAATTTTCTTGTATTTTAAAAACTCTCCTTTCTTCTCAACTTTCCAGATTAGTTTTAAATATTCATCCAGGACACGAGCTGTGATGAATAATCTCCTAGAAAGTACTAAATGAGAATCTTCAAGGTTGCACATTTTCTTGAGAATTGTTTCCAATCCTCTTCTAATGTAGGTTTGTGTTTGTATAGTACTTGGAAATCCTGTATATGAGGAGCCCAGAATTTTGACAGATTGTTTTTGAAATCAAAACATTTTACCTCAAGGGCATACTTTGCTTGGGTGGAAAATAACAGCTAATTTTCTTATGCAAAACAACTCAGTGGCATACTGAAGACACATGGAATTATTCATATGGAAAAAAAATATTTTTTTGTGAGTTGACCATGCTGTGCAGTGCTATTGGAAGGCAGACATTTACATAGTGCTGAGATTAAAATGTATTTGCATCCTGTATGACAGACATTTCCATGTTACTAGGATGCCAGCAGTGCTCAGATCATCTTGGCTTCTCCCAATATGCGAAATGCAGTCAGGTCTGTTTGCTTGAATTGCTTGGATCAGCAGAACATTAACTTTCTTTTCTGCTGAGGTTAAGCTATACAACACTATCCAAGCAAACCTGGGTATGGAATGGATTTAACAGAGGCCAAGTGCTGAAGGGCAATGACACATTGGACCTGATACAGGGTAAGCACCAGCACACCAAACCAGCTATTGGGGAGTGTGACCTCTTCTCACGTTGCACTCAGGTGAGTACAAGGCAACCCTTTTAGGAACATATATAAATGAAAGTGATTTCTTAGGTTAATACACCAACAGTTTGAACGTGAGGAGTTGTTTTATACTGTCTATTGAGATTAGTATCTAGCTCAGATGTGGGTCAGAGGAACAAAAACTGACATGCCTTATTCCCCTAAACAGCCAACAGCTTTTCATAAAGGAAGATAACTCAGTGAAACTAATGCTTAAAGATAGCTAAAGAATAAAAGATGAGTAGCAGTAAAAAGTCAAGCAGTAACCCTAAAAGTTCAGGAGATTTAAATATTTAATAAATCAGTAGTCCTTAGCAAGTAGTATTGGCACAGGAGGAAACATTCAATCAATCGACCCACATCCTCTTCCCTCCAGTGCTCACTCTCCTATGGCCTGTCAAAGGCAGAGGACTCAAAAAAAAAAAAATCCCTAGCACAGTCCTCAGAGTTATAGAAATGTTAAGCCAGAGGCCTCACAGATAAAGTTTTTAAAATACACTAAAATTAGCGGAGCAGGTAAGGGCCTGATCTACTCTGCAAGTCCAGTCTGGATTATTAGTGAAGGGAAGCTGCAGACATCAGCAGTGTCAGCTGGACCCAAATTTCCAAAAAGTTTAGAAATATTCTATATCCAATTTCCAGACCATCCCTAGTACATATTCATATTTCTTTTTGTTTGCTTGATACTGTTTATTAGGAATAGCTAATATATTTGCACAAGCAGCTGATGCATTTGTTTTAATACTAAGATCACTTTTTCTCATATGACATTTCAGTAAAATGTTAGAGTTTCTTTCCAGAAATTATTAAGTTCCAAGTAGACAAAGCATATGGCAATACTACCAGCTACTTATTATGGGAAGAGGTGACTTTGTCTAACTTTGGTTAGTGTACTTGTGATATTTGTACTGGGATAATAATAGCAATAACAACACTATTACCTGCTGTGTACCTGAAGTACAATCAGCTTACGTAGACTAAGCAGTCACTGAACAGCACGTTACACAATGGTGAAAATCCCTCATAGCTTCTTTGTGCTTTTGTGAATTGTGAGGGGTACTCCATAAAATTCAAAAGCAATCAGATTACATCCATCTAGTTATTCTGTGTGCTAGTCAGAATACTTGTGGCTTTTAGTCTTAGCAGCTACAGAAGGATGCTAACTTAAACTGTATCATTCAGACATCAGGCAATTAGATAGAAATTTTTAAAAATGCATCTGTTGCCCTTTTTGGAACTTTGATTTTTAAAGAAGTATATTGTCAGATGATTATAAAAAAAATAGGCACAGATCCTGCAACCCTCCCTCTCGTAAATAGTCTCACATGAGTTAATGGGACTATTATATAACAAGAATGATATTACCTCTTAAGTAAAATTGTTCAATTTATAATCACAGTTCTAAGGTGGGTGAATAGTATAATCATAGGGATTAGAAACAGGATAAACCAAGAAATGAATGGAATCATCCAAGAATTGATGTGTTGCTCAATTTGGTGTCATCTCTGTCCTCATAACTGCACTAACTTTACTGGCATTACACTAAGAAATCTGGAGAAAACTTGAATCACGCCTTTATCTATAATTTTGTTACTTGACTGAAAATTCAAGACCTATTTTGAACTGCTCCTAAGTCTTAGTCACTTCTCAGCGAGAACCTAGGGCACTTAAAAGCAAAGTCCCTTCCTAAAAATAAGAAGACATGTATGTAAATGCCTGCACATATTTGCAGAAGAACCTTCTGTTTGCTATGATGGAAAGGTAGACCAGCAATCACAAAACATAACATTAGGAAAAAAAGTACTATTTCAACAATAATTGGCAAAGAGACAATCTCACTGTTAGAAAATTCAAATAGTAGCTATTTACAGTTTGCCAGGCCAGAAACTCTACAAATAAATATTGTTTGGATTTTATGTTATGTTTATCCCCTTTTACGAAAGCTCAAACCTGGGACTGAATCAGTCATAAAGGACTTAATGTAAATGCAGATGCTGAAGGTTTTCTCTCCACCTGTAAGATGCTGATGTTAGTCTTACTAGTACAATGCATAGAAGGCTTTTTTTACACTGCACAGTACACACTTCTGTGGAAATAAGAGAAAATAACTAATTAAAGAAAATAAGAAGCACTGCAGACGATCAGGATGATAATTCATATTGCTCTCCTTCTGTTATAACTTTCAGAAGCAAATGGATGCAAAGGTAAGAGATTGCAGAAAGGACTCATATTTTGCTGCCAGGAATCTTTTTTAGTATTATGTAGGACTGAAAGGGCTATCTTGGGTCATCATTTCTAGTTTCTTATTGTCAAGGCAACAATTTTAAATAATCTCTTTCATAAATATAGGAAGCTCTATCTTTGATGTACAGAGTAGAAAGGACGAAAATTCTACTGGGAGACTGTTGAAAACAACACTTTTTCGGAAGCCTTCTGATTTCCAGCCTAAATTTATTCACTGACTGTTTATATATATTTTTTCTTTTGCCAGTATGATCATTATACCAAAGCAATTCTTTTTTTCTCTGGGTTACCCCTCCGTATTCACAGAGAGCAACCATAGTTCCTCTTTGCTTTCATTTTACAGACAAACTGAGGTGTTTTATTCTTCTTCTGCAAGACAGTTCAATTCTCCCAGTCACCCCAGTAACACACCTCCCTATACCTGTTCCCATCTGATTTCAACTTTCTGGAGCACTGTTGACCAGATTCACTATTTTTTCTCCCATGTGAAGTTCATCAAATAATTTGGCCTGAAACTTTAACAGATCTACAAAAGGTGAGGATAAGGAATTACCCCTTAACATTGCTAAGGTCAAAATGTGGCATGTGGTGCTTCGGTTTTTCTTTCTTACCTTAGAAGATAGACATAGCTAAAATAAGAAAGACTCTGTCCTCAGTCAGGCAGAAGGCAGCTTTGTATGTGACTATACTATATAGGAAAATAAAATGGGACCTAAACTCTTGAGTCTGCTCTACTTGGTGTAAAATATTTTAACTGAGAAGACAAAAATCCCTTATTCTGCAGGTTGGGACAGCTGGATCCCAGTTCCTGAACCACTGGAAGTTTGTTAATATCAAGTGGAGACATTGAGAACCAGGAAGCTGGGTAGGGTGAGCAAAGGGTTAGGCAGCACGACAATATTTGGAGAGAGGCAAGAAACCAATCAGTAAGTGAGGGACAGCAAGGAACATACAGAGAAAGAAAAGAGCTGGGGAGGAAAAATTTATCAAGAGCAAAAGACAAAATTATATGAAAATGTTTTTGGGGCAGATGGATGCTCCTAGAGGATGGCACATAGAATGAAACATCAATAAGAATAGAAAGAAAAATCACTGCCTTGGAAGTATCAAATCCTGCATGATCCCATGATTTGTAACAGCATCAATGTGCAAACGATGGCCAGCCCAACTCTCTTTGGTCCCATTGTGATAAGTCTTGTATGAATAAACAAAAGAGACAATGGCTCAAGGGCCTCAGACCTTCAAGACATATAAGGTGATGGATAAGCTTTACAGATACAATAGGAGAGTAAATATAGTGAAGAATTTTCTAGTTATGTGCACTGAACCCATTTTCCTTTTTTCTTTTCCACAGCCAATAAGCCAAATGGTCAGTGAGAAAAATCACAAGATGATTTCTCTGTTAAGATGTTGTTCAGAACATAAATATGTATTGAGAGATATTTTCATATAAATTGTTTTTAATTAAAATTACTTTTGGTAGATTACGTTAGAACAGCCACTGTTTAAAAAAACCATGTTTCTGAAAGAAATAATTTTAAAGGAAGTGTTAAAAACAGTTTGTCAATTTGCATTGTACTGTTTGGTTATTCACATGCTAATTGTATTGTTCCTGCTGTCACATTACCTTCAGCTTGAAGATCAGTCAGAAAAAAGAAATTCTGCCCTACCTGTGACAGTCAGACAGTGGAACAAAAAATGCCAGTGAAGTGAGTTGTTGTTTATGGCTATTTTAATTGTAGGAGATTTATGGGATGGAATGATCAACTTCTGAATAATCTGGACAGCTTTCATTTTCCTTCCCCCTTTAAATTGGATATGATTATTTTGATTCCTTGTTGTCAACTCTGCTCGCCATTCCCATTCAAGTGAATCCTATGAGGTCAATGAGATAATTCTCGGAGTGATAAGTAAATATTAAAACAAATAATATTACCCATGAGCAAGACAACAGAATTAGGTTCATGTTGTCTGTTTTATCCTGGTCTTTCATTTTTCTTTTTTGTTTGACAAAAAAGCTAGTAAATATTTACTGAACAACCTGAAAAATTGCTACGTATTTGATAAAACTTTATTACAGTTACTAAAACAAATTCTCTGCTGATTAATTCTGTCAGCACACGGTGTCTCACAAAGTACGACATAATGCTATGTTTAGTTTTCATTTGTGTTTTCGATACTGACTGACTATATTTGCACTCCAGTTTCCTTCATGAATGTGTGCATATATATCTATAAATATGCATAATTTGATTATTTTTGTTTAAATATAATTTTGTGCAGCCTGGATACAAGTAAATTGACAGCTACATAAAAAGCTTGCTTGGTAAAGGTGTCAATGTCACAATCTATTGTAATAATTATAACTACAGCTACGTAATATGGTGACATATATAATATCTTTATAAATTTACAATTAGAAAATACCATTACTGGTGATGCTGAGAAATTGCCGTGGAATGCAGCTCTCAAACTAACCTGTATACTTCAGAGAAGGGTTTTTACAGTCGAGCTCTCAGAATACCTTTAGGAATATAAAGTATTATTTACAGAATTCTAAGGTAGGTTCTTTTCAAAAATATTTTATACAGAACAAACTGGTCCATTTATCAGACTCCAGAGCATTTTAGCTCCTAAAATACCTATTTTTTAAGTTAGTATATACACTAGCAGAAAGTCAATAGTTAACATAAAGGTCTTTCCATAGGTGATTTCAGACTCCAGTTGGTCAGATGGACAAAAGCATAGTGAACTTCACTTCAAACGTTACTTTAAAATGCTCTCCTGATGGATGGGCATCATGACAGCCTCGAGAATACATGCTCTTATAACGCCAGCCTAGAGGAAAGAGCAGCACAGCAAGTGCAGGCAGGTGCTGTGTTTTAGCAGAGCCTTTTCCACCCTGTTTTCCACTCACCCAGATTTCCCACCCTTCATTGTTGTGGACAGTGTCTGTGGCTTGTGATGCTTTACTGAGTCAAGGATGACCTGCTCTACTTCTTAATTAGGATGAACTCCTGTCCTACCTAAGGGATGTGAATATAAGACCTAGTCATGAGATAGAAAAGAATTATACCCCATGAGTTTGCAGGTCTCAAACCAGAAAGACCAACTGAGAAAAACCTTTCAGTACAGAATGACTAACCTCCATGAAAATTAAGTTGTGAGGTTTTTCAGATGGAAACAGGGTCTAAGTGAGAAAACAAGATTTCTCTTTCTGTCAAAAGTCCTGGAACTTGTTTTGATTTTGCACTGAAACAAAACGTTTCTAAATTTTCCAATTTCCCCTTTCTTACTAAATGAGACAGTTGACGCACACAAATCATTCCAGAGCTGCCAAGATGTCAAATGATATAGAATGTAAATTCAATTTCAAATCCCCCTGCCTACCATAACCTATATATGATACATAACCAGAGAATTAGAAAGTTGGTTTCCTTTCTCCTTGTCTGGTTAATACCTCTCTACTGTTTGTATAAAATGTAACAGTTTCAACAAAAACAATATGAGATACCCATCTATTTAATTATTACCTACCTCTCCAGGTATTCCTGCAGGTATTCTAGAGTTGACGTGTCTCCTATTCTCCTTATAAAAAAATTTATATCCAAAATAGGAAAAAAACCAAAATTAATTACTTTGCTCTGGCCTTGCACTTTGAACTACTTGTTTTATTTCAAGATCACACTTGCAAAATGCTAGTAAAACTTTCTTCATTCCCTTTAAACTTTTATGTTTTTAAAAACATATTAATATGCATTAATTTTACTAAAATTTAAAAAACATTGGGATAAAACCTTCTACTAAGTCTGCTCTGAGTAGATAATAGGGTATCAGCTCAATAAAATTATTAATCTTTTACTACCTGTCTTCAGAGCTCAAAAATTTTAGCCAAGGACAATTGTAAGATTTGAAATATTTTTTTCAAAATTTTCCTTAAAAAAACTATTTCAAAAAAATTGTGGTTAAAAACCACTGAACTGAGGTTTCTTGAAGTATTCTCCTTATTCTAAAACAAAATATGAGCTAGGTAACCAAACAGATTTATTCCTGCTTATTGCCAAACAGTAGATATGAGACTGATGTTCATTTGTGGATGCCTGAGGCTGAAAACTGGCCAACCACCAAAAAAATGAGAAAATCAGATAGAAAAACTGACGTGCAGGAAAGAAGGTAGGCAATGCTGACATCTCCACATGTGTCTGACATTTTCACAAAATGTTTCATTTTCAAGAAATCATGTTCTTTCAAGATTTCATGGCAAAAAGTGCAAGCAATAACAATAATGCTGGTAAAGGAAGCTCTTTTTCTCTGCTGAATGTTTAAATTAAAAACTCATACAATGGTAATTTTAATGAAAACATAATTTTTCAGGAATAAAAGACAGGTTTCTTTTATCTATGTACTCGATGGACTAAACTGAATATGACCGTTCTTCCCAAGTTACAAAACCCCCCATATTCCATGCATTTAGCACGCAGTTCCCTTATCTGACATGTTTTTGCCTGTCAGATCATGCGGCTGTCCTCTGTGAGCCTGCCCGCTAAGCCTTGCTTCTGAACCAGCTTGAACATCTTCAGAGCACCCAGGGTCTATTTAGTAAGAGCAAGGGTCCCCACTTAGTTCCATGCCTCATTTCTAACAGAAGCCTACAGCAAGTTACAAAGGAAGAGTCAAAAACTATGAATTTACTCAATTTTTTATACCACTGAGAAACTGAAATAATGCCTATTTATCCTACCACTGTTAGAATGATAAAGTCTTAGATAATTCTACTCATTCCAGTCAAAAGGTGTCATATAAATTAATGGTTAATCCGTTTGAACTCGAGAAGAAATTCAGTACACACTCTACAACATTAATATCCTCCTATGCTTTTATTATAGTTCCACCAATCGCAAGCATTACTACTCTCTCCTGGACGAATAATCAAGTTGCCAGTGTCAAATAACACTGTACTTTATGAGTGTATATGGTTCTCTACACTCTAAAAAAAATGCGTCATGCTTTTTGTTGACTTTCTGTTATTCAGTGCATAGGGTAACATGAGTTACTCGCCCTGCTCCCTTGAGGAGGTAGCCAAATAATAGACTAGCTACCACAGACTGCACAGGCAAAAGATCACAATGCTATTTTCAAGGATAGATGTTGTTTCCACAGGTCAAACGCTGGGGAAACAATGGCCTGGTCTGAGTCTGTGGATACACTGCTAGCTAATAAAGGTAAGAAATAAGTGGAAAATACTTTTTAAAAAACGTGTGTCAACCCAGTGCACAAAGAGTGCTGTCAGGTTTTCACACTGCTCTCCAGTTCAGCTCTCCATGTGCTTTGAACGCTACTGCTGGAGGCATGTGAGCTGCTGAAAGGCAGAGGGGGTATGTTTCTCCAAGCTGCAAACACAAGATACCTTCTGGCTAATGTCAGGGACATTTAAGAAGGCAGAAGTGCTCTGAAAGAGTTTTATTTTATGAAAACTACTGTTGTTAAACTCTCCGTGCAATGGTTCTGTTTTTTCTACTTCTTAAAAAACCCACAAATGTTTTCTTAGGCATTCCTGTTACAAAGAAATATACATGCTATGCATTGACTTCTGGTCAAATAAAAAATTACTATTTCTAATATATCCAAAGTCATTTCTCCAAGAGATCCCATTCCTACTGACCTGAAACCCCAAACCACATGTAACTTAAAAATTTCCTTGCCCCTACCTCATTTTCCTGCAGTAACTTTGTGGCCTGGACCCTGAGGGGTGCCTCCACACTGTTTCTGAATAGTATTAACATGACTAACACAACTAAGTTTGGGTGCGGTCAGCTTTCTTTTCTAAGAACTTGTGATTTGGATTAATTCTAAAACAATTTCTTCCGAACAAACCTTTCTTTGTTTTATTTTTTCTCTTAAAAATGAAAAAAATGCTAAACAAAGAAGTAACAAAGAGTCCGTCTCTTCATCCAAGTCTTAATCATTACTTGAGAGGAGATGGGAGCGCTATTTAGGCAGGCTAACCTCAGCTCCGAGAGGAGCACACTACCACAATATGACTTAATTTTCTGCTTACTACTTAGACCAGGGGTCAGCCTCAAATCCCTAATTCCCTAGTCAGTACAAATCCTCCTGAAGACCAAAATCTCCAGGATCCCTTTTTGACTAGTGCAGCAGTGCTAGAGAAACCAAACCACGGCAGGCAGGTATTGGGAGCATTCCCCAGTTAGTAACTGTCTGAAAGAATTCTCTTAGTCACTTTATCATCGCTATAGTTTCATCTACTATTTATTTCTCCTACAACAGTCTCTTAAGACTAACTGCTGTCTGACAGGCAAAACAGTATCGGACACATAAGTTACACTATATATACTGCATATATACACACACAGGGATGTCTATATACATACACATGATCTGCATTGGTCTTTCAGTTTTCTTCTACCCATCATCTCATGCATTTTTCCCCAGATGGCTTGGCAGCTTTTAGGACATTTTTGAAGTCAGAGTTCAGTGAGGAGAATGTGGAGTTCTGGCTGGCCTGTGAAGACTTCAAGAAAACTAAGTCCTCCACTAAGATTGCTTCAAAAGCCCAGAAGATTTATTCTGACTTTATACAAGCTGATGCTCCAAAGGAGGTAAATAGTTTTTTGCATGTACTTTTGGTACTGAGGAAGTAATCAAGTGGAAAGTTCAGATCTAAACTTCCAGGAATGACAGAAAGTACAATTCAACGTGGCTGTACTTCCATTTTCATGTCAATTATTTACCAGGTAGAAAACACAATGTAGAAATCTGTGAAGCAAACAAAGACCTCTTGTGGTTTATACTTTAAATACATTCTTCACACAGGGCATGAGTTTATCTTACCTTCTGAAGTTTCTACCCTAAGATTTAAGGAAATACATGTTCAATATAATTTGTTTTCTCTAACCATTTTTACAATGCAATAAGCACCATTTCCTTTGTATTTTAAGTACCAGCAGTATATCGGGATGTTAATGATTGTATTTGTTCTTTTGTACAGGTATTTTTGACATGATAAAAATGAAAATGCAAATTGGCAAAAATTTCCACCACAGCATTCAATTTTACAATTATTTAAAAAATGCTTACCGTGAAGGAACAAATTGCTGATAAATTATTGTTTACGTTCTACTCCCTAACAAACTTTTCAACTGTTGGTTTTTGCCTTTGATAGTGAGCATGCTTTGAATGTCCCCATGTCTTACATATGACTGAAATCCATATTATTATTGTTGAAAACAAAAAATCCTTACAAAATACATAAGGCCAAACCTAAAATGATGCTGAGTACCTTCATCTCTAGTTTACTCTTTGGTCACTGGTACTTCATAGGATTTAGTTTGACAAAAAGAAGAGATAATCAGAAGCAATTTTTCCCCTATCTTTTCAAGAGAGAAATAAAATCAAGAATTCGGTAGGCTAGAAAATGAAGGGATGGTCTTCCTGCTTATTTGCATCAGCCAGGTTATTTGGGAGGAAATTCAAATGCAGGCTGTGTCCTGTACATGAACAGACTTCAGCTTTCCAATCAAACTGACATCGGTTTTCTGCCTCCTTTCTTCCTGCAGATAAATATTGACTTCCATACCAAAACCCACATCTCTCAGAATATCTCTGAACCCACCCTCAGCTGCTTTGATGATGCTCAGAGGTTAATCTATAGTCTCATGGCAAAGGACTCTTTTCCCAGGTTTCTAAGGTCAGAAGCATACCAGAAACTAGTAAAGAAGCAACAGAATGGAAATCAGAAGAGATGGCTCCCAATTTTGTGAGAAAATACCTGAGGAATTACGGATTTGTAAATGTCTCCCTTGCAATGCAGTACAGATAATATTTTATTAAAGTGATTGTACAAAGGATATCTAAGAATTGCCTTTGCCAGCTTGTTTTTAAGTACAATATGCACATGATACTTTCTAATAATGGTGGAGAAATAGTCAAGAAACAGGATGGAATATGCCAAGACATTTGAGCTATCTTTTTAGTGAAGAAGTTTGTCATTGATAATTTTCCCAGTACTTTAGTTGTCACAGTGTTTTCACATTTTTAAGCAGAATGTTTTGTTTTTCTGATTTGCCTTTGATTTTTCTTTATAAGTATGGCCTCAGAAATAAATTCCTTTTAGGGGACTTAAATACATTTACTCATTCATTCATCATCTTATTTGTAATTTGTAAAAAAATTTAAAAACCTCTTTTAAATGTGTTTTATACGAATTCAAACCAGAAGAAGTAGAAATATGGTACATAACATGCTATGATAATATTTAATAAATAGGTAGCTGCTTTATAACAAATGTTCCTGGCATTTGGAGCAAATTAATGTTTTGTAAGACAGCTGTCTTCAATATGACTCTCTTCAATTTCCTTTGTGTTTATTTCATTTAATTTTTTATTGAAGTGTTATTTATTAATTGTGCAGGCATTTTGGAAAAAAACTGAGTAAATCTTCCTTTGTACATTTTCAATGAATGATTCATTTTCTTTACTTTTCCAAATGTGTCGGTGATCCTGTTCCCATGCACTCATGAAGAAGTAATGTCAATAATTATTAACATTTTTTACTGAAATACAGATAAGCACAAAAGCAAGCATCAGAGAAACAGTTTTAGGCAAGTAATCATGTAAATCAGAATTTAGTCATGGTATTATTTTTCAAACGAGCAAGGTATAATAGGATTCTAGTGCAATCTTCAGGTGTCTCCAAATGCACACACTGATCTCATTCATTGCTATTAGAGGATTTATTGCATATATTTAGGTGAAGGAAGGAGCTGTGGCCTAGCATTGAAGAAAAAAATATTTTAAACCATATGGGGCAGGAAGAATCTTCACTATAGAAACTAATTCTAAATACAAGAGACAGCAATGAGATTTTTTTTAAAAAAAGAAAAATCTTTCATTTCATATGAATTTAATCCTTTTGCTTTAGAGTTGCTCTAAATCTCCCGGAATCTCTCCCTGTTTGGAACTCTGTTCATGCCTTCTACACACCATCACATCCTCTATGCAAAAGGTCCTCTCTATTTTATCAAACTATGTTAAGGAACTAATTAATTTAGACAATAAAGGGTATTAAGTAGTCTGAAAGCCCCAATACACTGCCTTCACTTATGTACTTAGGTTAATGTCTGCCACTGCTTACGTAAGTAGGTAGAGTGTAAAATATCTGTTCTTTGATATCCATCATCTGTTCTATTACCTCGTTTTTCTTCTTGCTGACTTTCTTCCCCAGTACTAGTGGTTAACAGAGAAATGAACACGATCACTGAGGCTGAGCTACAAGAAGGATGTGGGTTTGTTTTGCAGTCCCACAGCTACCATTCATTTTGCAATGATACTTCAGTGGAAAATTGCAACTTCCGCCTGCAGCACAGCCCTGGTATCCTTTCTGCACCAGGGGATTTGTGCTCGTTAAAGTCACAGTAAAGACAGCAGTCAGGATTGCTGAAATTACATCAGTTACTCAAAACTGTAGCAAGCCATCTTCCCTTCTTACAAATCCAATTCTCATTTTCAGTAAAGAAACTTCCCACATGTAGGAAGAAGTGGGATCATGTGAACTTTCTTGGTAGGGCAAGTAGAAAGCCAAAAAATTCTGCTCTACCAATCGTTAGGGACCTGAGGATAAAAAAGAACCTTGAAAAGAGATGTGTGATCATGAAATTTCACAACTCTCTCTGTGGTCCTTTAAAACTTGTACTTCTGACTTTACCACATCAGAAACAGAGATAGAAAGTGGTAGAAAGATGGCTGCCAGGGATCTCTAATTCCTAACTGCTTGAAAACACAGCATAAGTTAAAAATATATATAAAATAGTCAAACTTGATAAAAGTTATTGTTCTGATAACTATATAAAACCATGCTTCCTAAGCATGTCCACATGATGTCTAGCTGATTCTCTATGATCAAGCATAATTATCTTCAGAAGAGTAGCTAATTCTTAACATTTTAGCATTTGACATTCATTTTAATAATTAAATAATAAAGCATCATGACTGGTTTTAACACATTTTCAATTACTTTAGAATGGTTTCAGAGAAATGTACAGTAGTTGCACTTTTAGGGACTATCACAGACTCAAGTGGAAAGTAACAGTACTAATCCTTTCATAACCCCCTAACTATGTTAGTTTTAATTAACTAACAAAATTAATGAAACTTTTGTTGTTGATCAAGACTTTCAACATTTTTAGTAATTAATCTGTTTCAGTTACTTAAATATAAGATGAAACGTTGCAAAGATTAAATAAATGATCACTATAACTTCATATATACCCCAAGATAATTGGATGCACTTTCACCATTAATTTTTAAAACCCTCAGCGCACTATCTGGCTATATCATATGCAATTAAACAAAAGAATCTACAGCATATTGTAGCATTTTGGAGTCTAACAATCAAATTTCTGAAAAATTCTATAATATAATTTATTATTAAAGCATTATTAAAGATCCATTTCAGAAAGTATCCAAAAACACCCAGATGTGAAAGATGGGAGCCAATGGTCTGTATTTCTTTTTATTTCCTAGGTCTAAAACTGATGTTTGGTGCTTCTACAACACCAAAAAATGATCACAGCCTAGCACCTGAGCTCTGATAATTTGATGTAGGAAAAGGCCAGGCACTGAAGTGTGATTTAGAAGATTTAGACTGAACTTTGCCAATACGCCAGAGCTTTACCAAGGACTTTTCCAGCATCAGCATGGCCCAATTGTATAACCTGTTGTGCAGCAGTTATGAAATTAAAATTTACCCCCATCTTCCATCAAAATGTAATATATTTACGCCCTTTCATATCTGGGGAGCATGCAGACACTCTGGCAAGGCAGGATCTATGTTCAGGCTTCCAAGCGATCCTTCAGAGCAAAGACCCTTAATATCTGAGTAATATCTTCATTGTCAAAGCCACTAAAGTTTGAAAAACCTGGATATAAATTTTGTGGAGAGGGGTCACAAGTATTCTTATAAGTTTGTACATCACCTATTCCTGTGGAACCTCAAGCTAACACATTACCAGAATTATTTATCGTAATAACAGCTCTGGGTTACAATGGAAAAAGAAGAGAAGACTACAGTGGTGTTAGTACTGAATATTACATGTTTTGTAATCATCTTACAGAAGTTATGGTGGAATTTTTAGGAAGGCTTTGTTGTGGGTTTTTTTGCTAGACCATAATAAAAAGAGGAAGAAAACACTGTTGTAGCTAAATAAAAAGCACTCATAAAAAGTTGCATTAGAAACCATGTTTGCACTCCAAGCCTCCCACTTGCCACTTGCTTTCACTGAAAAATAAAAAGTGGCTATTTGGGGTTTTTTTACCCGCTGTTTACAAGTCCAAGCCAGGTAAAAATCTCAGTTCATAGAAGAACTATCTTTTTTAAAGGACTCAATCTCTTTCAGCACAAAAAAGTAGATTTACAAAAAATCCTACCAAATAGAAATAGTAGAAATAAATCAAAGTGGACACCACATTTCTTATTAAAAAAACCCCAACACTCAATTTTCACATGCAGTGCCAGTCCTAAAGCTCCAACAGCATCTGTAGTCACAGACCACATCAGATCCATCATGCTCACAACCTGACAGAACTGTTCCAAAATTAAAATTAAAGGCATAATACTATAATAATAATATATATTTATATATAATATATTTATATATAATAAATAAAACAGCAAATATGGTGTGATATTCTGTCTCTCCACTGCCTAGGAACTCTAATTGTTCAATATTGTAATTCTGAAATAACTTAATTTGAAATACTCATTTGGTAATGGGAAGTATTTTGAAGAACTGAAAAGTGACACTAAAATTATACTAAAAGCTCTACTTTAAGTATTCTTAAGCCATTCATTTTGAGAGAAATCACCTCCCAGAAAAGTTTATTTTCCATTTTTTCCCAGTTTTTCAAATTCTATAATATTAGGCCTTGGAATTTAGACTTAATGTATTCTTACACATTTCAGAGGAGGCCCTGGATGCTTTGATCTTTAGTGAGAAAAATGAGACAATATAAGAGCAAATGATTCCCTGCCTTATTTTTTTTATATTGTAGCTATAGTTTCTAGCTGCCATGTTATCATTTCTCTGTCCTAAATGAGACATTGCCGTCTATTTTTTTTCCCCAATATTGCATGGGTTCAGTTATTTGCATATAAAATGAGTAGAGCTGGATTTGTCTCTCAATCCATATCTGTTTCCATTTAGGTTTGCATGTAGGTTATTTTTAGTTTTATGAATAGTTTCCCTACTATGCATAACAGTCCTGGAAAGGCAAACAAAAGCATGTACTCAGTAAAAACTCTAAGGAAACCATTTTTTTCTAATACAGCGGTAATAACTTAAAGGCTCATAAACCAGAAAAGAAAGGGGAAAAAAAAAAATCCTTAAATTGTGTTTCTTGAATAACTTCAAATGTATCATGCTGTCTTCTAAATATCATGTTTTAGCAGAAGGAAGAGGGCAGGAAAAGAAGAAATCATGAAGATGTATGGTTTAGTATTTTGGATAAAAAACTTCTTGTTCTTATCTGTGTTGGCAGCAACATCTCCATGCCTGCACAGCATGGGGAATACAGCAAGGCAGCATACAGAGAGATCACCCAGCTCAGTCTCCCACACTGGTCAATCACGCCTAGGATGAAGCTTCTTTGGTGAGCTGCACTGTATATTCACCTTTCAATTCTTCACCAAATTCCAGGGGCCAAAAAACACTTATTAAAAATGTATAGTACAGAATAACTGTACTATGTTAACTACAGGCTACAGAGTCTCTAGTCTTTAAATTACCACCACACATAAATACTGTTATTAATAGTTCTTCTGATCTAGTTACAGATATTTCTGCCACTAGCCAAACCAAATACCCAACATCCAGGGCTCAAGGATAAAAGATAAAGAATGTAAAGAAGTATAAATATTGCAAACTCAAGAAAGTTTATTCTTCACATAATAGAACAGGGGAAGCTCCTTTGAAAGGTTGAACTAGTTTGTTATTTAAAACATTATATTCAATAGAGAAGATGCATAGGCAAATTCAGGCTGAATGGTCTGACAACAGAAAACCTCTGAAATGCTCTTGACACTGTAAAATGACACTACATAAACTAGGAGGTATCAGATAAAATGCCATGGACTGACACTATGACAATGTCATGGCTTGTATTGCTAATATTTTTCTAAGTTCTGCACTCTGCTACCTGGTCTTTTACCCAAGCTCCTCACTGTGAAGGGACCTGTTTTGCTTCCATTCCATTCTAATTGTACAGTGCTATCACTCGTCTTGAAGCACCATCAGCAACTATACAATATGAATAGTTTCAAATTGATTTGAATTTAATTTCCAGAACAAATGGACTGGATTTTGATCTAAATGCAATCATTTTGCCTGTTGTAATGAGATAAAATGGCAGTAGTGAAAAGCCACTTCTTACCAGAGCTGAGTCTTTTAGGAAAATAAAATGAAAATGTGACTTGTTAAATGGCATAAAAGGGGGGGTTATGACATGGTATCTTTTCACATCAAATGGTAAATGCAACACATTCCAGACTAGACAGACTCATTAATACTGACACCTTTTACAGTCTCAAATGTTTTTCACTGTTGGTAGTGAGTCAGTATTGGAAATTCTATATTCTGAGACAGGAAGTATTAGAATAAACTGTACTTGGATCAGACTTCGTACTTTTTGATATTTATGCCATTTTTCAGTTATTCTCACACTTTACGTAGATCTCTCTGTAGTGACAATGACATACCACACTGGAGCTGAATTCTGTTGCCAGGAATACATCGGTTTTCTTAGCAAAATTACATTTTTGCATAAATTTAAAAACAGGAAAATTGGATATTTTAAAAATATGCTTGCTGTTTTTTAGTAGTAACTCTCCAAGCTTTTTCTAACATTTTTATTAGGACTAACACGTTTTATTGCCACTACATAATAAGTCTGTATTCTGAACTGAAATTAGAATTGGAGGTGGACACAAATGGAGGATTCCAGTTTTTAAAAAAGTTCATCTGGTCTGCTAAAAATCTCCACAGATTTCTGTGAAGTGAATTAATAAAAAACAATGCCTACCACCACTAAGTACTTACCCCCTAAAAATGCAATTTCAGGTCAATAGTATCTATGGATTTAATAATTACAAAAATAAAAACTTTTGTTTCTTAAACAAAGGGGGGTTTTGTTTTGTTTTCTTTTAGAATGGACAAAAATATGAATTCATTCATACTTTACTGTCCTCTATGAAAACAGGTTTTCATGCATTGATAATTGAAGCCCATCAGACAATTCCTATGAGTTATTGCTTACCAGAGTGCTTACAGAAACATTGCAGTCTATGACACAAAATCATCTGGTTTTATTTTAAGAAAACTGTATCTCACATCTTATTTTTGTAATAAATTTAAATAGTATTTTGGTGTTATTATTAATTTTTATGTCAATGATATATTTTAAATTATCCCAGGAATTGATCTTTTGTTGGCAGTCCATATGAAAAAAAAGAAATGACAAAAGGAATTACAGCCCTTTAGAGATCTCCTTTAAGTTCTTCAATTATGTAAAAGGAAGGGAAATTCATATGCAAATGAAATCTGCAGGCATTAAAAAGGAAGGTAGTACAATGTAATTGCAGAGGAACTGCACAGAGGTGGCAGAATAATGACAGAAAAAATGTAATGAGATTCAGCTTCATAAATGTTAATCTAATATATTTAAGAGAGCTTGACATGCATCCCATTAGGCAGGTGATATCTAGTAATACTGTTGAAAGACATTGTGCACCTTGGTATAAGAGCTTGTTCATTCAGGTGTCTCTATTAACTCTTATCAAAAACACCTTTCCAAGATCTGAACCAATAGATAATGTTTACACATTGCCCCTCTAGGCTTTGGCTACAATGGGGAATACAGAAATTGAATTCCAGGTGCATGGCCTTGCGTTAAAGACAACACTCTCCACTGAGCTTTGCTTCAAGGATTGAAAGCAGTACATATGGATCTGAATGTACAGGTCCAAATGCAGTCCTAGAATTCAATACACGTCTTGAACGTTAGAGTCTGGAACTATTTAGGGGTCATTTCTTTTTGAAAATACTATTAGTATTCATAGGGCAGAGAATTTTCACACATTGGCATTTTGAAATTAGAGGCACCTCACTTACCCGAAAGATATTAGTGAATTGTCAGGAATTCAGTGACAAGGAAATTAGGGCAACAGATGTTTGATTTATGAAGAAACATTAAAGAGATGAGCATAAATACAGTGTCCTAGTCAAGGAGATGTGAGCCATGGGTGTTATAGCAGCATAAAATCAGAAGACATCGAGTATGATTCAAGGAACCAGAGTGACGGGATTACAGCTACACAATACAGATTGAGGCTTTATTAGGCTTTATTATCCATGTTTATCCTGAGGGAAAGGACAGAATTCCTGTGAGACTGGATACTCACGGGAATAATAAGTAGATAATGAACCAGAAAAGAAATCCTCACTGGCACAGATGGGCTTCACCCCTAAATAATTCTTTTCTGCCCGTAATTCACTTCAGCTGGACACTGACCCCACTGCTACAGCAGACACTGAACACAAAGTTGGTGCTCAATTCCCATACAGCAAAACTGCCCAGGTTTCTTGTTCCCTTGACTCCTGGCATTTTCAGGGAAATGTCTTTATACAATTCAGGCACAACTGTTCTTACCAAAGAACTGGAAAATGTTACAGTGGCTAACACATGGGAGAAGAAAGGTGAAAAATCAAGAGAGACATCAAGATTAATTTGCTTATTTAGGCAGTAATTTAGGAAAATATTTAATCTGCTTAACTTTAAGCACCTAAACCGTCTTTCTTGAGTAATTATGGTGGGAAAGCCCATTGCAAACATTGGTGTCCTGTTGAATCAGTGTTGACAGACAGACCGACCCAACTGCTAGTGCATTTATAGGAGCAATTCAAAGTTCTGCGGAGAGGACTTCTACAGCACTAAGAGGAATTATCTTAAAATAAAGATATGTTTTGTACCCACATCTATTTTACATTACGCCTATATTAAAAAAATAGTTGGTTTGATAAGGTAATTTCAACATTTTACAAAGTACTGTGGTACCATCTTGTGGCAGTTTTTTAGATAGCACTGTTGGCATTAAGACTGAATGACTATTTTAAAAATGAAATTAGAACAACTAACATTTGCTCTGATTAGAGTTTTGAGCTACATTCAGAACCATCTGCATCCTCCTAGCAATTAGTGTACTTTAGTGGATTTATGGGTCTCTATAATATTTGCAGTATATTTCAAATGTATTTCAGTGGAAGCTGAACACCAGTGTTCCAACACTATTAGCAAATTACTTTATGTACATATATATATATATATGAACCAACCTGTTGAATCTTTTCAGTCTGCAGTTATGCATGTACTCAAATACTGTCAAAGCTGGGAATGAAAATGATACAAACAAGGGAATTTCCTGCCTTTTTTGAGACACAGTGATGGGAGAAGCCACCAGGTGGATCTGTCAGGCAGGACTGACTGACAGCTCCTGAAACCACATCCCTGTCTGTGCAAGTTCAGGAGGCTGCTGAGAGTAGGCCAGCATCAGTAACACAAGAGGGAACTAACACATGGAGGAGCCCAGGTTGTCCCTCTTGTCTCACAGGTTTACAAAGAGAAGGAAGCTAGTAAGAGGTATGGAGAGGAGATGCAGGGAAGACAGCAGCTTCTGCTCTCATGATGTTAGGATTAGAGGAAGACATTAAAAACTCTTGAAGGCAAACAGGTATGTAACTGAACTGCCATGGTAAAGATGAGCTTTTGGAAAGAAAAACACAGAAATCTGGATACTGCTAAGTGGACTGGAGACATCAGACTGAAAAAGCATTTATTTTAGGTGACCTGGCTGGGCCAGTAGCTAATTAGCCCCGCTATACTCTTCTGGTTTTGAATCTCTTTAGAGACACCAAAGTATAACAAACAGTACTGTTTCAAGGGCCTTTTGGTCTGCTTCTCCCACAGCCATCTTCATCCTCCTTTCCACATCACTGCAGGAAATAAGGTTTCTGCTCTTTAACAAGACGTACCATCTGTTTAGATTTTGTGCTTTGGTTTAGGTCCATCTCAGGGTATTGAAGTTTAGGTACAAATTTATCTCTTGCAGTTTTGACTAATTTGGAAACACAGAGCAGGAAGGAGAACTTCTCTTGTTTGAAAATGGTAGTTAACAGGTTGTTTATTGTGTGTACAAGGAAGCTCTGGGTTTCTTCAAATTAATGCTTCAAATTTGAAGCAGCTTGCCACATTCCAGCTCGAACTCATATGTGCTTCTGTTTTGTTCACTAACTACAAGCATGAGTTTAGTGTAAAAAAAAATTAAAAACTGGCACAGAAATTAGGTATGAATGAGCCAATTTGAAGCAAGGGCTTTTGGGTCTGCAAGGTCTAGTTCTCCTCCAGTATCCTGCTTTCTAGTTTGCAGCTGAACCTCAAAGGGAAAAGCATTGGGATTGTGTATTACACCTGTTGATTAAAGTTGGCAATGAAATATGAAAATGCCAAAAGATCAGATGCTTGGGTCAAGATGAAGAGAAAGAATAAGGCTAAAATACAAAGCAATAGAAAATGTAAACAAAGGCTCTTACACCCTCTCAAGAACACTCTGTTTAGATATCTTCCTGTCACACTTTCTAATCTCTCCACCCGAATGCCTGTGTTACCTCTCTACATCAGACTCTAAAAAAAGATCACAAAAGAGTGCCTGCCTGGTGATTAGAGGAGTAAAAACACTTTCTCCTGAAGCAGTCTGATGGATACTACTTTCTGATAGAATAATGAGATGTGTACTTTTTACTATTTTCTTCATTTTTAAGAGCTACCCTTTAAAAGTGCACACTGCTCTGTTACCAGCAAGTGTCACAGCCTGTTACTACAGTAAAACATTTTTCCACTAAGTAGGCACTTATGTACCTGGGGAATTTGTTTTCCAAACTTTGTCATGCATACTCTATAAGGCAATGTTAATTGTAACCTGTCAAATAATCTTTGCAAATATATATCATTTATGGTTGCTATAAGCCCATGCCTTGATGTTATATTAAATAAGTCGTAACTCATGACAAGAGAAGAAGCAGAAAGGGAAGATATATCAAACTAATTAAAGGAAGGTTTCTTAAACAGTTTCTTTAACCTTAACACACTAAGCTACCATTTATCATTTTATGCTGTATACTTGTAATAGACCACATCACGTGTCATCTCCTCAAGAAGGAAGGCCAATTCAGAAAACATTGAAACACGTGCTTACCGCACAGCTGGTGAGCAGAAAGTCAAGTGCCTCACTGTGAAGAAGTCTGAGAAGGAACATTATAAGAAAACATGGGCATGACTGCCTAAGGAGAACAGCAGCATAATGAAGCACAACCGAAATACAATTTTCTTCTGAAACCATCTTAGAAATTACTTTAGATTTATGTAAGAAGATAGGTGAAAACTCCATTTCCTTCACTTGTGCCTCTGCAGTTATAGGATTAGTAGTAAGGGTATGATCACAAAGTTGTATGTATTCACTTGTATACACAGAACTGGAACTGAAAACTGTGAAGGCTCTAGAGTCTTCAAACTCTGATACAGCCCTTGTATACTTCCTTGTGCCTTTTTTTTTTTTTTTTGTTTTCCTACAACACAGGCTGAATAATGCCCCAGTGGACTGGATAAGGCAGCTGTAAACTGTCATACATAAACCATCTGCAAAATGGAGCATGGCAAGGTGGCAAAGACACAAAACCAGAGGAGGCTTTCATCAGATGCACTTGTAACAGTGAGCATTTTTCCTCTCAACTTATTTGTACCTCATTCCTCAGCTTTTTATGCAGGATCCTTTCAAGTTCAGATCTTGCAACCAATATACAAAAGAATAGCCTGCGAATCTCTGTTTCTATATGTCAAGTGATTAAATCTGGCCAGGATTTGTCAACAAAAGCTTTTTGATGGGAAAATTCTGAGTGAATCCCCAGAGTTTCTAAAGAAAAAATATGTTTCAGAAGGGTTGTCAGAAAATTTTCTCAGGACAAGGTTAGAGAAAGAAGGAAAAAACCCAAACCAACCCAAACTATTTTCTTCATCACCACAATATTTCCTCTTTCTCTTGAAGATAACCAGTGATTTACAAGCTAAGTTGGGATGTATGGAGGGGCACGCAGAGCACGGGGCATTTATCTCAAGTCTGCCTCACTCCAGATGCTGCTTATCTTGTTACTAAGGGGCGTGCGTCTGACTGATGTGGGTTCTTCTGTAAAAGCAGTAGTTTCAGTTCTTCTATAGTGAAGTTGTTACAAATTTTTTTTTTTCTTTTTAAAGCCAGACCCTTTGTCCACACTTCTTATTTTCTCCTCTTGCCTTTTTTCTTGATTTAGGGTATTTTGAGGTCCTGATGAGATAATCCCCTGCCTGTCTCTCTACCCACAGAAGGCTAAATGCTACTCAGGGTGGGGGTGGACTTTATGGCCTTGTGTGCTTTTTTGGTTTGTCTGACTTGTGGGAAGAGGATAAAGATAGCACTCTGGCCCACATTTGAGCCTCTTCATCTATCTATAGATGTACAGGTGTGATATTTCCACAACTGCAGGTTTTAAGGGCTTTCTCAAAGAACAAAAAGAAGGTGGTGACTTGCATGGAAAGTATCTGCCAACATGCCTACCTATTAATGTATGCCTGAGTCAGCCTGCTCTATTCTCCTCCTTGCCACACTTGAATTGCCCGTCCTGACCAAGTCTGGTACACAATCCCCTTTTCCACTCAAAGACCTCTCCTTCTTAGACTGAGGAATAAAAATCTAGCTATGGCATTTGCAACTGCATCTTTTTAACAAGTTGTGGTGAGAACACTGGAACCAGTGAAGCCTTTTTTCCCTATGGAAACTTACGTCTTCTACTCTCAATATCACAAAGTCTTGCCTTGCTACCACCTCACCCTTATGTAAGGCTCCATTTCTTACACCCACAACCCTTATGTTTCATGCCTTCTCCCTCCCACTGCCTGGAGACCTCTGGCAGTGCAAGGAGCAGCAGAAGCAGCAGGCAGTTCAGAGACACCATGTGCTGGTTTTGACATAGCGCTGAGGGATATGGTGTAGTTGAGAACGGTCAGTGTTAGGTTAATGGTTGGACTAGATGATCTTCAAGGTCTTTTCCAACCTAGATGATTCTGTGATTCTGTTTTTCAGCAGTGTATCAAACTCAACTTCCTCTGCCCAGTCACCAGTTTCATAAAGCCAGAAGGACCATACCTGCACCCCTCCATCAAGTTCAGTTACAATCAGCTGAAAGCTGAAAGAGTTACTGTGCAAGGTGGCCAGGCGGACAGACGTCAACATGACAACTAGGTTTCATTTCCTTGGGAAACAAGTTTGATAATCTATTAAGCTCACTCTTTTTGAAGAATAGATCATCCAGGAATAGAACCTGGTTTCAGTCCTATTTACCCAGTTACATGCAGCATTAGGCACTGGCAGAACCACTGGCTTTGAGGACTCTGCCTCAATCACCCAAATCACTCTAGCACAGGCACAAAAATTAAACAAACAAACAAAAAGTTTACCAAGATTTAAAGGGACAAAAAGAACAGCAGTCTGCAGGAAAGTGGGCTCCGACAAGACTGTAAAAGGCGTTTCAAAAAATTAGAGTTTATAGAGTTACCAGCAGGGGACAGTAAGGCTTTATCTTTACACAGAGATCTATCTGCTTTTCTGCTCTGATAGACTCTTCAGTCTTCATATACCATTGCACAAAGACTTCCAAAAAGGGAGAACTGTAGGATAATAATAGTAAAGACCTCGAGTACTGATCTCAAGGCTCAATCTTAGATTAAAAATACAATGACCATCACCCTATTTTACTTACCAAAATATCCAGGGAGAAATCTAAATTTTTAAATAAAGATATTTTAGTGCTATTTTACATGCTGAATGGGATCCTACTTGTCCTTAGTTGCTATTTCAGAAGGGCAGAGATCTGCAGGTTCAATGTCATAGCTGGCAGCCCTATACCTTCAATATTTTAGAGCACCTACAGTGACAGTATACACCTATATTTAGGCAGCTGGCTCACACTCTCTGGTTCTTTGAATGGGGAAGATGTTTCAAAATGCATGTAATCATTTCTGATCGCAGCTCCTTGCATGATTTCATGTTCCACATGATTTGACGACACTTTTATCAACAAGGAATGACAACATTTATGTTGTCCCCCATCACAAACTAACAAAAGCCTGCAATGACTGTGTATCTTAAAAATCAGGACAAGAGATTTCTTACTTAAAGGACTAGTGAAAGTTGAGAAGTCTTCTTTTCAACTTTGGCATATAAGGAAAAGTATCCTTTTTGAAAAAATATCAATAAGACATTTTCAGTTTGTTAAAAATGTTTTTGAAAAACATGCACTACCCTGTAAAATCTCCAAATACTGAAAAATGAATGGGACCATCTCCAAATAGCTATCAATGTATGCATGTGCTGTGGATAATTAAACTGCAGTTTCCTTTGAAAAGAAGTCTGCAGAATTAAAAAAGGAAAACTATTCCTGTTCTTATACAAAAATGCATTCTTTCTAATTCAGGAGCTGTTCACACATCACCCATAGCGAGTGGATACCAGACCAACAGACCATAACCCAAAAAACTGTATTATATTAAAAATATATATTATATACACACACGTATTTTCTGCATTCCAAATGTGATTAGGAAGTTCATTTTTGTATTTTGATTATTCATACAAGAGAGGTATTAATGTCCTTGCATACCAAGTGGGCCATAAATACCATCCCATACGAAATTTTGATATCCATATTTTAAAAATGCCATTTCCAAATTTAAAGGGCTTATAAAAAGAACCATGGTTGAGGTCCAGCAATCTCCTTACTAGTAAAAGAACAAAGAAATTCAATCTGTTTAGTTTGTCAAGGAAGAAATCAACAAATAACTTCATCACAGCCTATAACCAAAATAAAAATACAAAAGCAAGAGAAGTTCAAACTACAATGAGACAAAATTTTAATGACACTACCACATTAACACATATTAGACTTATACTGAGACCTTAAATCCAAATTGGATAGTATTCTAAAGAATGTTTTACTCGCATACAGTTCTAAAGCCTCTATTTTGCAGCAGGTCAAACCAGGTCAGCAAGATCTTCTTGGGGTTTAAAATCTCTGAATCTCTTGTACCAATTTCTTTTGAAAGTATTTTTGAAGCCCTTTATAATCTTACCGCTACCTCTGTGATCTGACATCTAGAATTACTGTAGGGCCTACTATAAAATTCATGAACCTCATAAGTACTCACATGGACTTAAGAATCAGCAGAATCAGTTATTGTTTTATTGCTATTCATGAGGTACATGAAACTGTAGAATTGTGACTGTTATCTGTTTTTCCATCAATAAATCTTTTTTAATGCAAGCTGAGCATACTAACATTAATCAAATAATGCTCAAAAAGACAAAACGCAGAACACCCTGGCTGTTGGACATTTATTCTATGATATACACTGGTTGCTATTAACAGTTAGAAACAGTCTTAAGCTTCTGGCAGTTGTATGGTTTCATTGTCAACAGGATTTGGAAGAACCTAAAAATCATACCAATGATTAATGAACTTGATTAAGGAGCATTCCTAGAGTTACATTTTTTGCAAATCCCAGTGAAGTCAGTTGAAGGTCTGAACAACTACAGTAACATAACTTAGTCATAGTACCAAGATATTTTATTTGTTAGAGACTTTATCTTTCCTTTATTATCTGAGGTGAGAAATTAATCTATGGGTTTAATATAAAACTATGTAAAGTTGACCAGGTTATGGCACATTTAATATGGAAGGGAATGCATACTGCATACACATAATTTGAACTTCAGCTATGAATGGAGTCATAGTTCTATTATACCAGGACAGTCTTGTCCCCATCATGCCTAATTTTAAAAAAAACCACCAATAATGACTGTTTGACATTCTCTTTAAACCTTTATATAGTCTTCTCCAAAGCAAAAGTTAGTAAACTTAATAGTGTCTATAGACATACTAGTAAGATTAAAACCCGTATCAGTTTATTATACTGACCATCTTTTCTCTTGTTAGCCATTTGTGTTATCAGAGGTAAATGCTCACAGGTACTTCTGCAAGTCTGCACGTGCAGCTGTGCATGTAGGAAATGCTTTATACCCTTCCCTAGGTAGCATAGAGGTTTGGTACATGGCAAATATTGTATTGAGAGAGAAAGGAGAGAAAATCCAAGACCTCTGTGACTTGGTGAAAATCTGTTTTTTAACCTTTCAACACTTCTGTGGGGAGGGAGACAAGAGAAACTTAGGAGGCATTAACTTTCAAGTCCAAGAACTGATACTGCAGTATATTTGGTGTCTCTTGTTTCTCTTTTTCTTGAACTTGTTGATTTGTGTGGAGACTCAAAATGTATCTATAAGTCTAAAATCTTTCCTTTTATAGTCTTGTATAAATATTCCCCAAAATATTCACCTTTTCCAGAAAACAGTGTAGATGGAAGTAGGTGGGGCTCTGTAGATGGAAGGCATGATGGGGCACTGACAAACATTTGCTTCATTTTGTGATGGGGGTATAATCCCCTTTTATCCTTTGTCTTCAGATTTTCTTTGCTTTGTCATTAACTATTTTTATCAAAATATTTCAAGCAAGATATTTCATTTAACCAAAACATTTTTCATACATTGAAGTGGTGTTAGGGGGATTTCATGAATTTTTGCAAGTTTTAGTCTGGTAAAAAACCAAACCAAGAAAACCAAACAGCCTCACCCTTCCCATGCTCAACTGCACAACTAAATGTCACATACAAATAATTTCAAATTGGAATTTTAAAAGTTTGAACTAAAAATTGATCAGTCATACTTTCTTTTATATGCTATCTTTTGTGATCGTGAATCACAATTACATGATTGAGCTTGGGCTCATAATAATAAAACCATAATGGATGCATTTTAAAGAAATGCCATTTAAATATATTGAAAATGTTTCTTTCAATGTCAAACTTAAAATCTATTTAATCCTTAGATCCAAACACTAGAATAACTGAGTTAAAAATTCATTTGACCAGGTCTCTAACATACGTTAGAGCATTTTTCTCAGGATTAACTGTTGTAACATTTGTTAAAGTCAGTCAGGGAATAGTATTTTATTAAAACCTGAATTACATATACTGAAAAAACACACTCCAATTGCTTTAATATCTAGCATGAACTACAATCTATCACACTATAAATAAAGAGAAGAATATCCTTTTCTTTTCAGAAAATGATGTATAGCATAATTTAAAAAAACAGTACCAAAAGATGTAATGAAGACCTACTAAATGTGTTGATTTATTCATACGAGGAGACAGTGCGTAAGACTAGCATTGGGTCTGTCTGGGAAGAGCATGTGGTTATGTGGGACGTATGTCTCGAACGCAGTTTTTCAGACTACTTGTCCCCAATTTCCTTTTTTATGTTTGGTCTCCTCTGTAGCGTGGTTCTGGTGGAAGTCTTCTGCTTCCGTTTTAAAAGAGTGACTAATCAGTCGGGACTCGTCTTACTCATTTCTCTCAATATTTGTAATCTCATGGTAAGATTAAAAAAAAGCTGTGTAGGCAGAAGACATTCAGGACCTATCTGATACTCTGTTTTAATGATGGGACATTGTAAGAGTATGGAGAAAGCATAGTCTCCCTACATTCACCTTTTAAGTGAAAGAGTAGAGAGTGTAAATAAGGAAAGCAGTAGATGTAGTCATGTTATATATATCTAAAGCTATAGAAAAGGAAACAGGAAAGAAAAAAACCACTTTTCTGGTTGTAATTGTCTAAGGAGCATTAAAGCAAAAAGAGAAAACACATTTGAAAAGGTACCCCCCAAAGGAAAGGTAAAAATACATTGTTAACTGTCATCCAGGGTCAGTCTGTCTGAAGCTGCCAAAAATCTATGTGCATTGGCTATTCAAAGTCTTTGCAAACCACTTGGAAAAATCCAGTCAAACCCAGGCCAAGTACCTTTGGCAGCTTCATAAAACTTATCAATTCACTTCATTATGTTGGACTAATAACCTTCCGAGTTCAGCTTTCCTGTCCCAAGCTGGATATAGTTAAACTGAACAAAACTGCCCTGTAGACACTCTCTTTTAGCTTGGGGCTATGTGAAATGCAGAAATTCTAACATTCTGATAATAAAACTCAAAATTAGTCTCTTAGTCTTCGCTCACATGAAACTGTGCCTGGGTTCATTTTACATTTTCTCCTTAGCAAGTTTATTTTTGGATCGAGGTTGTTCTAGTACCTACAGCACATATACTAAATCCCATACAAATCCTTTCTTCTGACTTCTGTTCTTGACAGTTAGCTTATCAGTGGCCAAACAGGTGAAGTACTTTCTACTTTTTCACTCATGTATATGAATGATTACATGTTTTGTCTTCCTTGCAATGATTTACAAGACCTAGGGCTGTGAGTCCATTCCCTCACTATGCCCCAGACTGAAGGTGGGAAGGAAGGTTTCTCCATGGTTTGCAGAAGAGGCGTTCAATGCTTGTAAAAGGCAGAGCATAGCACTGGAGCCTTCCAGTGTCTAAAGCAGATGGAACAGGACAAAACCTCTCACTGTACTGACCAAGAATGGCAAATTGTGACTCTCTAAGTTAGAAAAAACTGATTTCTTTTTAAGCTACTAATAAAGCTTATATTGATAATTATCAAGGAACTTAAAAAAATATCTCCCCTTTAAGTGAATAAAGTGACAGCCCATGTTCACACCCTGCTACTCTAAATCTAATTTTTCTGGAATATAACATTGCTATTCTGTCTGTCAAACATCTATTAACAATAACAAGGTTGGCAGGTTTGGTTTTTTTCTCTGCTATTAAGAAAATGAATTATTTTTGTGTATGCTCAGGAAAAGACTGCTGGAATGTTAAGATCACACAGTCTCTTTATATCATGTATAGCTTCTGGAAGGTTTATTTTACAATCTCAGTAGGGAGGACAGAAAGGAAATGGAGCAAGAAGCAACTATTCCTTCCCTCATTTTACAGGTGTCAAAAAAGATGATTCAATTCAGTTGCCCACTCATACTGATATAATGCCATCTGACATCCCCTCATGTATCACCTGATCTTCATTCATCATCACCTCAGAAGACCACAGAGCTCCCACAGGTCCTGTGTCATACTTGCCAGTGCTGCCTAGACTTTCCAGATACCCTACTATATCTCATATGGGTGTAGACAGCTATGCCCAGGCAACTGATATGAACCCAGAAAGACTAAGTTTTGCTCTAACTCACCAGGAAATCCATGGCAGGCCCAGAAATTAGACCCAGTTCACTTAAGTGTCATCCCATAACCACAGGACCCTTGATATTTCTGTCCATGAAACTTATTTAAATAGATCACCACTTTTTGGTGGTGGGAAACTGCCTTCTTTTATAGACCCTTCAACACCATAAAAACTCATGCTCTATCTTCCAATCACTCTGACATGATTTCTCAGCTATTTTTGTCCCTAACATTTGATCTACTTCCTTCTCCTGTTCATATCATGTACTGTTCTCACTGCTGTAGCAGTAAATACTGCTGATATAGGACCAACGTACAGATTAAGATCCATTGAAGCACTAAGCTGCATATCAGCCAATCTGATGTTCTAGTGTCATACATGCAGTGTGCTCTTTTGAAGTGAAATTGTGACTAGCTGATACAATGAAACTTTATTTATAGCACAATACTTATGAACCAAATAAAATCAGACAAAATGTATTTGAATTCAAAATATACAAATTGGAATTCCTCTAAATGTTTTTGAGGTGACAAGCTGATCTGCTTTCCTCTTTCATGTCACCATAAGGCTGTATTTTCACCAGTTCCAAATGTCTTTAATCTGCTTTGATATTTAGTCAGGTGTATCTAGTAAACTGATAGGAGAGTGAACTGAACAGGTTGCAGAATACTACTGACTGGTGTCTTTAAGTCAAAGGAGAAGAAACAGAAAGTGCAGACAACTCTGTGACAAAGCAAAAAAAAAGCAGAAATATAAAGGAGGAATAAAACTCACATGTTAGAGAGCACATTACCAGATTATGGAGGCTTTTCCATGCTAAAAAGTGCCAGTTGGGATTAAAACCTCATCTTACAAAGGCCAAATAACACTTCTGCTCAAAACTGGAACTAGACAAATATATGATGACGTGTTGCAAAGGTTGGCAAGCATCTACCTGTAGGTTTCTATAAGTAGGCTCGTGTCATTTTCCTTGAATTATGTTAATGCTAAATGTCAAAATAATTTCCAAACAGTCAATAAATTTTAGGGCTACACAAACCATTTGACAAAATCTCTGTGAAAACAGGATAGGATCTGAGATGCTATTGCAGCCTCATGTGTGACAGTGGGACCCACAAAGACTAGCCAATTTGAGACTACTACTATATGTACAATCTACAACCCTGTTTGTGCAAGAATCTCCACTTTTGGATACTTGTTTCTTCATAAAACTTCAAAGATATTATGATTTAGGGAGAAACTTGATCAAAAATCAATTGACTTCAACTTTTGCAAGTCCAAGGCCCAAAGAATATAGCATCATCTAACATTTTGTTGTGGGTATTTTTTGTTAGTTTTGGTGGGTTTTTAAGCCAGTAGCAGTCACACTAGGAGTGTCCCATGTTATCACATCAACAGTTGTTCCAGGAATTCAACTACCTTTTTGCATTGCAAATGTAAACTGGTATACGTTGGGACTTAAGATCAATATGCCCCAGAACATAATGCCCAAAACTCTTTGCTATGATTGCCTTAATATTTCACTTAAGTTCTACTCAGGAATATAAGATGATGTTTTTCCTCTCTCTTTCAGTTATGTAATATACACATCTATATAAATCATTGTCAACAGCTAACCAGAACTCTATGTTAAATAAAATACATGAATTGTTTATGGCTATCCAGCACTTACTGCCCCTCCTCCAGCTCTCTAGTGCTGAAACTAACTCCTGTTATTCCCAGACCTTAAGGACCCAGGACCTTGGAAAGAAGAAAGAAATCACACCTTTACTTATGTAAGTGTGCTAACAGCAGTAACTACCACTATACCTGATAGTACTGAGTCAAAGCTTGTGTCCCAGGTTTTATGACAATAGAGGCAGCCAAACTGAGCAAATTTACCTCTTCTCTCACAGATGTTTGCAACTTCCTCATGCTCATGCTTTGAGCTAAAACAACATGACCATATCGGTATAGCAAGGAACTGAACAAAAAAGCATGTCATCTCTGCACTCATTCTGGCTTCTGAAATTCTTTACTGTCTGCAAGTACGTAGTGAGTACTTAGTGAGCTTATCCTCTGTAATCATGAAAGCTTATTAATGTAGTGGGTCTCAGAGGGTGCCATTCTACCTTTTCTGTGCAAAACAGCTTCCAAGTACTTGCCCGTTCTGCTCAAGGACAAACCTGATATTATTTGGTGTTCCTTGTGGGGGTGTCTGCATGGCCACCCTTGGCAAATGGTCTGGATAGCATGTTAAAATAAGAATGTTTGCATGGTATTTGTTCAAAATTGATCATATTAAAGAGAAAAACAACCACCATCAGCCAGGATCAACAGTGACTAGGGAATTACAAAGAGACTTTTGAAACAAAGGAGTAATCCTGAAAAAAAAAGCATGAAAATTTGTTACTGGGAGGAAAGAGACCTCTGAGTGTAAACAGCAGCAGTCAAAACCTGCTTGACACTGACATCACTCCACTGACACCATGATCTCTGTCACAAGACCAGGCAGATCCTCCCTGGTGGCGTCACAAGCAGCCTGCACCCAGCTGTGGCAGTGACAGTGCAGGGTGCAGCAGCAGGGACCCACACCTGGGTGTCTGTATGTGACCTCGGTAGTTTTCTCACTGGCATGCAGAGGTGAAGCTGGAGCACCCACAGCTCCAACAACAGGTGTGTGTAAATAGGGAAACCCACACCTTAGAAGGGGGATGTGTGCTTGTAATTCACATGTCTGCATTGTTAAGGGAATAAAAATTTCAAATATTTAAAAACGAAGACAAGAAAACCTTTTCCCAGAACAACTGATAGGAAACACAGCTAGGTAATTGAAAACATCAAGCAGAGCAGGGGCATGAGGATGAACCTTGCAGGTCTGTGGTGAGTCTGATGTGAGAGTCCATTGACTGAGCTGGATCTTGGAACCAGAAACTTTATCTCAACTTAAAAATGATGTTGAGAGACTTTTCTCATTAAATAGGTGCAATTCTATAAAGTATTGGGTTTTAATTAGAATCTTCTAATGAAAATCCACACTGAAAAGTTCCAAGTCTGTCTACTAAGAATGATGAATAAGCTTCCTAATGCTACTCTAGCAGTGCCACAGATTTCTTAGAGCCAAATGACTTCCTTTTATCTGGTTTTGAAATAAGATCAGTGCTTTTCACTGTCAAGATGAGCTCTTAACAGTCACTAATTTGTATTTATAGAGCATCCTCCAGTTCCATGAATGCTGCATAAAACTTCCTTGTCTGCCCCCTGCCAAAAACATTCTGCAATAAGCTGGCTACACAGCAGAGATCCCAAAGGCAGTTGGGCTTATTTATGTAGAAGGAAGTAGAGAAGGGAATGTGAATCAGCAAGATACTGCTATGCAGATGCTCTGTATAAGTGACAGATTTTCAAGTTTATTCCAAAGAATCATGGCTTTGGGTTTGTCCTAAATCTCAGGTATGCCCTCCCTAGCACATCTTGTTGGCTATTGTAACTGAAAGGGAATCAGTTACCTTTTGAAAAACGCTGATAAACATTGCATAGACAGCGGAAAACCACTCATTCTGAAGTGGTTTCCTTTTGCCAACCCCTAGGGATAGCAGCTGCAGATGCAGTGGTGGCCACAACTGCTTCAGGTGTTTTTGAGAGTCAAGCATCATGCTTCAGATCACATGGAAAAGGAGAGAGGAATGCCTTACAGCTTTGGTATTAACTCTAGAACAAATAGGTTTGTGCAGGCTGGGTTTTCTGTATCACTCCTGGAGCCAATGTATAGTAACAAGTAGATCTCACTACCACCCTCAAAAGACTGAGAAGTTTAAAACTGAGTCATTTCTTTCTAAAACCTCACTTTACATATCCTTGGCAAGTTTTGCATTTGGGACAGTATTGGGCTTTCTTTGGTATTTTCATGGAAAGCTTCTGTGAACGTGAGGAAATTTCAAGCTAAACTCTGCTGTCAAATTTAGGGAGAAAAGGACTGTAACAGCGTCTTCCTCATCTCACTAAAGTGTATTGACCTGAGAAAGTATGGGGTTTGGGCTCATTCCACAGCACAGCTGCAGGCTGTATGGGAAAAGTACCCTCTCATTCTTTTATTCCTTTATTTTTTCTTTCTTACCAGCTCCTTTGTTTCAGTCACCTATTACCATTGTCTCACCCACAGTCATTCTGTACACTGCCATCTTCTTGAAGTTCACATGCAATAATAACATGATGGAAAGGCTGAGCTGAATGGTCTCTCTAGCACTGACAGAGATGCTTCATAGAAAGAAGAGGATGAAAAGCAAGAGTTGATGATCATAAGGGAAGAAATACCCAGATAAACTACAGGTCCAGTGTGACACACACATAAAAATATTTTTTTTAGGCAATTACTTTATTTGCTTCTTTGTCTTAGCATTAGCTCTCACTTCATTTCTTGAAAATGGAAGAAACATAATCAGTACTGAGTTAAGTCTTGTGGTTGTCTGTCTTCAGAGAAGAAATCCCTAAAGAGATTCTTTTAGATTGCAAGTGCTCTTACTTCTTTATGAATATAAGGTATAACAAAAGTTAGGCAAAAAGGAAACAGGTGTGAGTATGAGCCAGTGAAAGCAAGAAAGTAAAATTCACAGAAATTACATTTGCAGAAATAGTAGAATAGTCTGAAAACCTGTCTGGTCTTGAACTGAGCCTGTCAACTGATAATAGATCAGATAAACAGCAACCTCATTCAATAATACAACCATAAGCTTTGTAAACTATATATTCTATGTGTTGTAATGTTTTGAGGTCTGTGATAGTCTCTTGAGTTCAGAGATCGTATTTTTCCGACTGTTTTGTTCTGTGACTGGAAACCACATGGAGCCTTGGTTGCTGTTATACTGCAGGTCCCTAATATTTGGAATGTTCCATAGCAACACACAGTGAGACTAAACCAGATGACAAGTGAAAGCAGTGCTGGCTATTCAATGAACATAAGAGGAATCAAAAAGAAAGAGGTCAGCTTGTAAAAAGCAAATCTCAATACAATAGGAGACAAAAGCAAGTTAAAAAAAGAGAACAATATGCAAACACTATTCTGAACTTCAAATGACGCAAGTAAATGCTGTTAGGTCTCTCTTTTTTTTTATGACCTGACTTTAGAGGTTGATTTGCATGAAATATGAGAATACGGTAAGGATGTATTAAATACTCATCAAGGTTCATTGTAGCTGTTCAGTATATTCTGCTCATACCATCCTTGATAGCCAAAGTTAGGGTGGCCACGTCAAGCAGGATGTTATTTTACACTTCCCCCCCCCAGCAGTAATAAGACATCCTTATTTTGTCATTTTCAATGCAGAAATATTTGTTTGTGTGAACCTGCCACATTGAAGATCCTAAGCAAAATGTAACCAAGCAAAATCATTACAATGGGAAAAGTTTTCCCATGGGAAAGAATCCATAAAAAAATTATTCATAACCATAATAATCTGAAAAATAAGTGGCATGACATGGCAATTCACTAGAGGAAGACAACCATAAAGTAGAAAAAATCCTGTCATTTTCCAGTGGTATGAGAAATTTTGTCAGCAAATTGCTATTTATCCGTGTCCCTCTGGTGCAGGTGAAGAGTGTTACTTATTATTCTGCTCAGAAGTTAGCTTTCTTGTTTGATGAATTGTTGTCTTTACTTATTTTGGTCCTAGGTCCCAGTCTTTATATTAAAAAGCCCAGGATGCCTTTGTTCCACACTTTTTTTGTCTTTTAGGAGAGAAAAAAAACCCTGAATTGTAAATTTGTTATTGAGTTTCCTCCTTCTGAATAACTGTAATGGGAGGAAGGAAGCGATAACTAAAAACAAAGAAAAAGCTTCCAAGCTGAGGGAAGTGTCTCTTACCATTGCAATTAAAGAGAAGGCTTTTGCATCGATCAGTCTAGCTCCACTGACTTTAATTCAAACTGCATTATTACCTGGCTTGATTTTTTCATTAAGAGTAAATAGTTGGGGGGGCTATTTTGCAGTTTTCAGAAAAACAAATACAACAAGTATTAGCATTTGAAGGGCATTAACAAACATGAGAAAGTCATACCTGAAAATCTAATTCATCTTCCATTTCCTTCACTTACTGTGGATATTCCTACATTAACTGAGTTTATGTTAAAACTGAAGGGTGTAATCAGATTCTAAACAGTTCTAAGAAAATCACACCTGTGCTTCTACACAGAATAATATTCTATTATATTACTATTTTATTTATATTTGTAACACCAACATTAGGTTAGGTGCTTCTGTATGTCAGTGAAAAAAGCATGTTCCAATACCTTGTTTGAGTGTTAAACATGACAGCCAAGGTTTAAATGAAAACCAAGAATAAACTGTGTTTGAGAGCACTTGGAAGTTGCAAAGCTGCTTTTAAGTAACACTACTAATAAAATACATGTAAAGATCTATAAATGTTTCCTGACAGCTATGTTTTCATCAGATCTGCTGCAAACATTCTGATGTTATATGTCATGTATGGAAAGAAAAAGAGCCATTCTACAATTACATTTAAGTGGATAGTAGAGATAATGTAAAGTTATATATACACATATATGTCCCCACATGTTTTTACAAATATCTTACACTTTTAAGGCAGAAAAGCTTAAAAAAAGTCTTTTTTGCTTCCTTTCAGCACTTGCCTAGGCAGTGCCAACCAACAGAAAAGCTATCTTTATAAGGGAGTTGTTATCCTGTGGTTTCCAGGCCCCATTTCTCAGGCCAAGAAACATATAGAAGAACATATATCAAGCTTTGATGCCTGCTTTCAGAGTAACTCAGAGCAGCACAAAAAAGCTCAGCAGTTAATACAAAAACTATTATTGTCATGAAACTCAGCGGGTTCCGTTTCCTGCTGCTCATATGAAACCTTCCCTCCAGATTTGGTTATCTTGGTTTGCACACTGAATTTTCCTGTGTTCATCTTCAAATTCATTTCAAAATTAAAGGGAAATGGTCTTACATATATTAAAACTCACCTGGTTTACAGCACTGCAGTACTGACATGTACAGCATACAGTCGATGGGGAATTCCAGACCTGTCAGTGTATTGCCCACATTGCAGAAATGGCAGTTTTAATCATCTATGGAAGTCACAGAAACAAGGCTGAAATAATTAGTTTTCACCACTGGTGGGGAACTGGTGGGACATGGTAGTTACTTTGTGTTTTAATAATGACACGTATTAGGAAAATCCATTCTGAGGGTGTGACAACTCCTCTTTTGAACAAATACTATATTCAGTACTCATATCAGCCAAGGTCAGTAGGCTTCCAGATACATAATTAGTGAGGAACTGTACAGTGGTTTTGAATGACAAGGGCCCGTCTTTCTATGTCCTGTAATTTAGATGTGGATTAAAGTAATTTCCCACACACTTTAGAGAGGAGACAGATACTTGGGGACCCAAAGAGGCAGATACACATTTTAGTAAAATCAGGGGCACCTACATAAGCTCTGTTCCTAGCTCTGCAAGGAGAAGGTATGTGAAGGATTAGGCTGTTCTTAATCAAACTCACACACCAAAGACTTTGCTAAGCATTCAGACTGACACGATGAATGATGCATGCCTGAAACAGGGGTCAAGCATAGACACTGGTAACATGGGTGAATACATTCAGGAATATTTGTCTTGTCAAACATAAAACCACTTGTTTGTTACAAATAACTTGTTTTAACAAAAAAGTGTATGATGAAAGAAGAGTTCAGTTTTCAAGGAAACATAGTAGACTTGCATTGTAATAATGCCTTTGCCCATATTCTTCCCAGGAATGATATGCTAACCAGTGGTAGCTGGATTTCCCCAAATGCACAGAGACGCCAGCAGTTCACAAGTAGCAGCCACTCTAGGAAAAACATTTCATAGAATCATAGAATGGTTTGGGTTGGAAGGGACCTTTAAAGGTCATCTAGTCCAACCCTCCTGCAATGAGCAGGGACACCTTCCACTAGACCAGGTTGCTCAAAGCCCCGTCCAACCTGGCCTTGAACACTGCCAGGGAGGGGGCATCTACCACCTCTCTGGCCAACCTGTGCCAGTGCCTCACCACCCTCATCATAGAAAATTTCCTCCTTATGTCTAGTCTGAATCTACCCTCTTTTAGTTTAAAACCATAATCCTTTTCCTATTACTACAGGCCCTACTAAAATGTCTGTCCCCATCTTTCTTATAAGCCCCCTTTAAGTATTGAAAGTCCACAACAATGTCTCCTTGGAGCCTTCTCTCCAGGCTGAACATCCCCAACTCTCTCAGCCTGTCCTCACAGGGGAGGTGCTCCAGCCCCCTGATCATCTTCATGGCCTCCTCTGGACCCACTCGAGCAGGTCCATGTCCTTCTGAAGTTGGGGGCCCCAGAGCTGGACACAGCACTGCAGGTGGGGTCTCATGAGAGCAGAGTAGAGGGGGAGAATCCCCTCCCTTGACCTGCTGGTCACAGTCCTCCTGATGCAGCCCAGGATACAGCTGGCTTTCTGGGCTGTGAGCACACATTTGCTGGCTCATGCCCAGCATTTCATCTACCAGTACCCCCAACTCCTTCTCTGAGGGGCTGCTCTCAATCCTTTCATGCTCTAGCCTGTATTGATACCAGGGGTTGCCCCGACCCATGTGGAGCACCTTGCACTTGGCCTTGTTGAACCTCATGAGGTTCATGTGGGCCCAATTCTCAGGCTTGTCCAGGTCCCTCCGGATGGCATCCCTTCCCTCCAGCATGTCAACCATACCACTCAGATTGTGTCATCTGCAAACTTGCTGAGGATGCACTCGATCCCATCATCTGTGTTGCTGATAAAGATATTAATTAGTACTGGTCCCAGCACAGAGCCCTGAGGGACACCACTCGTCATTGATCTCTATCTGGAGATTGAGCCATTCCCATGCAATTTATTACAGACTGCTTCTTCATTAAACTAAACTGACACTAATCACCCTGCTAGCAAGTCAAAACCCTTCCCCAGACTAAATTAGAACTTCCTAGCATTTTCATTGCCCAGGGTTAGCTTCATCTCCCTCAAGCATCTGGAGACTCTTCGAATCCTCAGATCCCTCTCCTTCTCCTTGTTTCATCCTCCTCCCTTTCAGAGCTTCCTTTGCAGCTCCTATGCATGCAGTGGCAACTCTTTAAATACTAGTAGCATATCGGCTCTTTCCTAGCCAGCCCAAGCTCTGCAGGGATGAGTGTGCAAACTCATAAGGTATTGCAGTAGCTTTCGTTTCACTGTGCGACTAGCAGCAGGACTGTCTTTGCCTTAGAGCTCAAATTGATTGAGGAAGGCAGCATGGTTGGCAGGAAACAACCTTCTTGAGCATCTGAGAAATCAAAGATTCAGCTGTACTATCAGGATATGTCAGGTGCAAGTCATATGGAAGGACAGGGAGGTAGACTAACAGGATGGATGGGGTCTGTCCCTGTGGTACAGCTTGTAAAGTGCCAAATTCACATATAAAACAGCAAGTATGGTAAGTATGAGGAAAATCAAGTCCTTCTGTTGCACACATTCTAATACCTGATAATTCAAAGTAAACAGTAGGTGAGATTCAAAGTAAATGACAGGAAATTGAACTAAACTCTCTTTCCTTGGTTCATCACAAGCAGAGCTGGTTCTAAGAGAACATCATAGCAAACATCTAGCTTTTAAATTTTATATATTTAAATTGAGACTACATAGCTATTTTTAATTTTCCCATTTCTTGAAGTAACTTTCTGCTACTTCACCTATATACTAGGCAAGTATTTTCGGAGGAAGATGGAGGAAATCGTAATTTGAATGATGTACTTTTGGTATGCAGTTCTCATTCAAAAAAATCAAGTTGGAAGCCTGTATTAATTTCCACAATTACTGTTCTTTCCTAAGCAGGACTCTTCTAACTGGATTAGACTTCTATAATGTGGCTTTCATTCATTAGTCAGAAATAAGATCTGAGGATAAATCAGATTGTAAAGGAACTGAGGAGGTTTCTATTCCAACCCCCTGCTCTAAGCAGGATCAGCTATGAGCTTAGACCAGGTTGCTCAGGGCTTTATCCAGTCTGGTCTGGAAAATATTCAAGGATGGAGACGGCCCAGCCCCTCAGGCAGTCTGCTCCACTGTTTGATTGCCCTTAAGAGGGAAAAAGATTTTCTGTATATCCATAAACTGCTCTTGTGACAACTTGCACCCATTGTCTCTCATCATCCTACCACACACTGTTGTGAGAGTCTGGTTTCATATTCTTGATAACTCCCCTATAAGGGTGTTTTCCAACAGCATCCCTACACACCTGGATGTTTCTAAATTCCTCCTCTATAGACTGTCTGTTCTTCCACCCTCTGTATGCTGCTTTTTTGAATCTTAGCTCTGTTGTGAGTTCCCTACTTAGCCAAGATAGTATCCTGATAGATCTGCTTGTTTTCCTGAGTGTCAGGACAGACTCTTCTTGTGTGTGGAGTGGCTTCCAGTAACAAGGCAATTTTTGGATGAACTAATCCCTCTGAGGATTTTTTTGGTCAAAGTAAAAGCTGTCTCTGAACCTGCACTGGTGTGATAATTCAGCTAGGAAATTTATAATACCACATATAAAATAGACACTTGAAACTGTTTGTAATTCTCCAGAAAAGTCTTTATCAGCATAATTGACTTAATGCTTCAGTAATATTTTTCCTGTTTAAAAGTGCTTAAAAACATTTTCAAAATGGAAACCAAGAGTTTAGCTTGCTCTCTGTGTTCAATCAAACTGTTTGTTATCTTAAAAGTGAAGGATGTAGAATTTTACCATACCAGTAAGAAAGAAAAAGCATCTGATTTTTCTCGATCAAGATTCGGGTGAAGCTGAAGCCTGCAAATTTCAAAAGCTATACTTGTATTGTGCTCACATATCACTTTTCCGTGCTGGCAGTGAAAATGCTCAGCAAACTGTGCTTCACACCCCACTACCTCAGGCCCTGTTCTCATACTTTTTTGCTTAATAACACACAAGAAACACTGCACTGGTTCAGTGCATCAGTGTGCGACTGCATAAAAATGTGAGTAGGTAATCAGAAACGTGTGTGTTTCCCAGATGGTGCGTGATGAACACATTTCCTGCACTACCGAACATCAGACACAGGAAGCATCACCATCAGCACCCAAAAGTCACTGTACTGCATTTTTTCTCTCTCTCTCTTTTTTTTTTTTTTTTTTTTTCAATCCAGGTGTCAGTATGGCTGAGAACCAAAAGTCCCCATATTTCACAGAAATAAAACAGTTAATTTATTTCAGCTGGAAAGCCCCAGAATGAAAAGGATCTGATTTCTGATAAACTGTATAAGCTTATTACACTCTAATTAAGAAATGGTTATAAGAAAAAGGGCAGTTACTGACTATGCATGTCTCAGACTGAAACGTGCTTCAGTATTATGAGGAAATATACATATAATTCCTTGCACTGACTCTATGCTATAAACACAATTGTTAATGCTAACAACATTTATCATAAAATATTGTTAATATTTTCCTGTAAAGTTAAATCATAAATGTTTGAAAAGATGCCATAGAGAAAATAGTAACTGTAACAACAATTTATATTCAGCAATGTTTTTTATTGGAGAATTCCAATAGCTAACGGTGACTCACAACAGCCACATGAAGTAGCCAGAGAAGTTAGTAACATGACTAAAGCCACACAACTGGGAGCTCAGGGCTACACGTCGAGACAGACAAAGGAAAAACCTGTAGTAATCTCTTTACAGAGCTAGTAGGCATACCAGAATGGATGCAAGGAATGGACTATATTTTAATCTCCACATGATCCATAAAAACAGGGTACACTTCATTTGTAGGCTCTCCACAGAAACTTCAAGAGCTCCTGACAGGTCTCCCCTTGACTGTCATGATAAAAAAACTCCACAAAGTCCTCTACAGAAGCTAGGGGAACTCCTAAAAAAATCCCCTAAGAGTATTCTGCAGATACTTCAGAAGTAGACAGGGCAATTTTGGACACAACTAGCAGTTTGCAGGAGTGTTTCTGTCAATCCATTTTACACTGAGGAAGTGAAAGAGCTAAAACAGAATTCAGGAAAGCTCTGGTCACTTCTTGTCCTGAGTGTCTGGCTCTGTCCCTGCATGAGCTGAAACACTGAGCTAAGTATGTTCTTTACTCATTTTATGCTGCCCACAGAACAAATGCAACAAGACTTTTTCAAGTGGAAGATCATGACCCAGAGTTTAACTTGTGGCATTCCTTGCTCTAGGTTGGCATCAGAGTTCAGATATTTTTCAAATATAAAAGTCCTCTTGTATTTTGAGAAGTTTGATGCTGTTCAGCCCTGGTTATGCCTTACTGGTTGCAAAAATAAAACTACCATTGAATGAATTAGGAGTAAAAGCTAACATTGGGAACATCTGAAAGCTCAAACCAAAGAAATATGTCTCAAAAAAAGCCAATTGTCAAACAAATCAGCCCAACACCAAGAATGAGACCACTAAAACCAGTAGCAAGATTTTAATCTCAGTGGCTTCAGGATTTCATTCCAGAAAACATTTGCTTGTAGCAGAAATTAGATCTAAAAGAAAATTAATAATGGATACCATCACTCTGTTACGGACCGACTACATGATATTAGAGAAAGTTTTAGTGTTCAAAAATATTATCCTTGCAGCTCAAAAGTACCCCCTCCTTTTTTTGTAAAATGAACACTGTTTCCTCTCACATAGAAACTAGTTTCTATTTCCTTTAAGTGCCTCTTTTGCTTGAGAGATGGATTATCAGTAGTTTACCTCTTTAGGTCATGTAAAAGACAGAAGTATTTCAAAGAAATCACTTGTTTTCATCATTAAGTTAAAGCTCAGCTATGTGACCGGCAAGTGGATATTCTGCAATGGGGCAGCATTGCTTGACTGGGCACTCAAGCTCAGCCTTCCAGCCCAGCACAGATTTGGCCAGCTAACTCCAGAGGAGTGTATGATGAACAGCATGAGTACAGTAAAGCTAAAAATTGGCCATACATGTAAGCTAACATCTTGCCTAAGCCAAAACATAACATTCAGAAACAAAATTGGGCTGAAATGGAGACTGAATGAGGGTAAGGCCTGTCAAAAGCAACCAAAAAGAAACCTAAAAGCAGAAGTCCAAAGGAGAACCTGGAAATCATTTACACCAGCAAGCGGGACTTAGAGAGTTCATGGGACTTTTTACCCTCTTTGCTTTAAGTAAACTTGCCCAGTGTTGTAATTTTGGAAATTCTCTCACATTTCTTCTCTCTTGCACTCTACCAAGGAGTCACCAGAAAAAATGGAAAACAATGCATGGAAACATGTTGAATACTAGCAAGTATTTGTAAGTTTCTTCTATGCACATTAAGAAGTTAGATGAATTACTCATCACAAACCTGCAAGAGATCTGGAAAACAGTAAAAACCAGCTGGTGTCAGACAGCTGTGCTACTGTTCCTGCAGAAAATGCTCCTCTATCCTTTTATTGGACAGAGTGAAACAGGGCAGATGTTGTAGTAGGAGTCTACTATAGGCCACCCACCCAGGACAGAGAGGTGGATGAAATATTGTATAGGCATTTAGGAGAAATCTCACGATCGCTTGCCCTTGTACTTGTGGGAGACTTTAACTTCCCAGACATCTGCTGGAAATACAACACAGCAGAGCGGGACCAGTCCCGGAGATTCCTGGAATGTGTGGCAGATAACTTCCTGACACAGCTGGTGAGTGAACCGAACAGAGAAGGTGCCCTGCTGGACCTCCTCTTTGTGAACGGAGAAGGACTGTTGGATGATGTGGCGGTTGGAGGCCGACTAGGGCACAGCGATCATGAAATAATAGAGTTCTCTATTCTTAGAGAGGCCAGGAGAGGGGGAAGCAGAACTGACATCCTGGACTTCTGAAGGGCTGACTTTGTCTTGTTTGGGCACCTGCTTGACAGGATCCCTTGGGAAATGATCCTGAAGGGTATAGGGGTTCAGGAAGGCTGGGCACTCTAAGAAGGAAATCTTAATGGCTCAGGAGCAGGTAGTCCCCAGGTGCTGTAAGAGAAGCCAGCGCCAGAGAAGACCACCCTGGCTAAACAGGGAGCTTTGGCTGCAACTCAGGGAGAAAAGGAGAGTTTACAGCTTTTGGAAGAAGAGGCTAGCCACTCACAATTATTACAAAGAGGCTGTGAGGCTATGCAGGGTGGAAATCAGGAGGTCTAAAGCCCAGCTGGAAATTAATCTGGCTTCAGCAATCAAGGACAACAAGAAATGTTTCTGTAAGTATGTCAATAGCAAAAGCAAGACCAGGGAGAGCCTCCATCTCCTGCTAGACGCATGGTAACAAGTGATGAGGAAAAGGCTGAGGCGCTTAATGCCTTCTTTGCCTCAGTCTTTAATAACAAGACTAGTTGTATTGAGGGAATCCAGCCTCCTCAGCCAGAAGACAAAGAGACTGGGAGAACGACCCCCCCCACAATCCAGGGGGAGATAGTCAGTGACCTACTGCATCACATAGACATACACAAGTCTATGGGACCGGACGGGATACACCAGAGGGTGCTGAAGGAGCTGGCTGGGGTGCTTGCCAAGCCACTTTCCATCATTTACCAGCAGTCCTGGCTGACCGGGGAGGTCCCGACAGATTGGAAATTGGCCAGTGTGACGCCCATATATAAGAAGAGTCGGAAAGATGATCCAGGAAATTACAGGCCTGTCAGCTTGACTTCAGTGCCCAGGAAGCTGATGGAGCAGCTCATCCTGAGTACCATCATACAACACATGTGGGACAACCAGATGATCAGGCCCAGTCAGCATGGGTTTATGAAAGGCAGGTCCTGCTTGACAAACCTGATCTCCTTCTACGACAGGGCGACCTGCTTATTGGATGAGGAAAGGGCTGTGGATGTTGTCTTCCTTGACTTCAGTAAAGCCTCTGACACCGTTGCCCACAGCATTCTCCTGGCAAAACTGGCTGCTCGCGGCTTGGATGATCGCATGCTTTGCTGGGTAAAAAACTGGCTGGATAGCTGGGCCCAAAGAGTTGTGGTGAGTGGAGTTAAATCTGGTTGGCAGCCGGTCACGAGTGGTGTCCCCCAGGGCTCGGTTTTGGGGCCACTCCTGTTTAACATCTTTATTGATCTGGATGAGGGGATCGAGCGCACCCTCAGTAAGTTTGCAGATGACACCAAGTTGGGTGGGAGTGTTGATCTGCTCGAGGGTAGGGAGGCTCTGGAGAGACCTGGACAGGCTGGAGTGATGGGCTAAGGCCAACTGTAGGAGCTTCAATAAGGCCAAATGCCGGGTGCTGCACTTGGGCCACAACAACCCCCAGCAGTGCTACAGGCTTGGGGAGGAGTGGCTGGAGAGCTGCCAGTCAGAGACCTGGGGGTGTTGGTTGACAGCCAGCTGAACATGAGCCAGCAGTGTGCCCAGGTGGCCAAGAAGGCCAATGGCATCCTGGCTGGTATCAGAAATAGCGTGGTCAGCAGGGACAGGGAAGTGATCTTGCCCCTGTACTTGGCACTGGTGAGGCCACACCTCGATTACTGTGTTCAGTTTTGGGCCCCTCACTACAAAAAGGACATTGAATTACTTGAGTGTGTCCAGAGAAGGGCAACGAAGCTGGTGAAGGGTCTGGAGCACATGTCGTACGAGGAACGGCTGAGGGAACTGGGGGTGTTTAGTCTGGAGAAGAGGAGTCTGAGGGGAGACCTCACCGCCCTCTACAACTGCCTGAAAGGAGGTTGCAGAGAGCTGGGGATGAGTCTCTTTAATCAAGTAATAAGCGATAGGACAAGAGGGAATGGCCTCAAGTTGCGCCAGGGAAGGTTTAGACTGGATATTAGGAAGCATTTCTTTACAGAACGGATTGTTGGGCGTTGGAATGGGCTGCCCAGGGAGGTGGTGGAGTCCCCATCCCTGGAGGTGTTTAAGAGTCGGGTTGACATAGCGCTTAGGGATATGGTGTAGTTGGGAACTGTCAGTTTTAGGTCAATGGTTGGACTACATGATCTTCAAGGTCTTTTCCAACCTAGATGATTCTGTGATTCTGTGAGGGGATGCCAACTTCAGGACAAAGAGATTTCTGTATCAAATGATGGGGTTATTCTAATAAGCCCTAAAACTGTAAGGCTCAAAATATACTTTTTGCAATTTCCTGTAATAATAAGAGAAGAAAATGAGACTAATTATTAAACAAGAAAGTATTTTGAGCAGCAATTAGCCATCATGCTCTGCATGAAATAGAGTGAAGTATTATACAGGTAGACTAAGATGGTGGGTGATGAAAGAGACAGGTCTGTTGCCAACGATCTCATGATGAAACTGAAGAAAACCCCAGCAAATTAGGAGGACAGAAGTTATGTGAAAAGCTTTCCACTGGGTCAGGACATAACTAATCTTCATGGTATCATGTTATATCCCACCAGAGCCTGGACTACACTTCTGTCCACAGGAAACAAGGATAGTGAACCTGAATAAGGAGGCATGAGTAAGATTTTGAAGCATTATATTTTTAAAGTTATGTTAAGAATAAGTAGCACTTTTGACACTACAAATGTCAAATCAGGGTATTCAGAACAATAAAATCATGCAAGCTGGAGGGGACCAACATCAAGTCCACCTGTGGGATCTAGTCCGATTCCTGGTCAAAGCAGGATCCTCTAAAATAACCATATTCATAGCTGGCAAAATATTTTTAATTTAGGAAATTCCATGCAGGTGGATTCCTGTGGTCTACAGAAATAGAACATAACTCAAATAACAAAAAAAATTCTTGTCAGACATATTAATTCTTATAGTTTCTCTTTTTCCTCTCATTTCAATTGTACACATACCTAAGTCTTGTAGACACTTTTCCCATTCTTGAAATCAGGTAACTTGCATTGGGCTCAACAAATAAAATCTTAAAGATGAGTGGGCTTGCATAGAAAGAATGAATCAGAGTCAGTGAAATATTCCATCAAGAGAAAAAAGGATGCCTTGAAGATCAGAGGAAGAAAGTAATTGTCCACAGTGGAAAAAAAAAAAAAAAGTGAATAATAATTGAACTCTCATGTTGAGATATCTGCTACTGAGTGCAGTAGGCTTTGGTTTTATAGAGCTTGAGCAAGGCTTACAGGAGAATGTGAGGATATTGTTGCTTTACAATTGTCCTTACAATCCCTATGACCCTAAGCTAGAAGTTTAGGTGCCACACTGCTTCCTACGTACACATCATTCATCACTTCTCCAAATCAGATACTCATAACTCCAAGACTTCTTTCTACTTTTGCCAGTCTTACATGAATCTTTACACAAGTTGACAAACAGACCGGGCTTAGAGTGAACCAGAGACAGCACTGATTTTCTTTGCATGGGGATAAAGAGCAGCCGCAGTAGTCCAGAGACTGGGGTTTACTGATTTGGAAAACTGGAGAAGACTCTCAGATTACAGCTTAGAAGGTCAGGACATAACATTAGTAAACTAAGAGCATTATAAATTCAGAATATGAACAGCAGAAAATCAGCTAATGCCAGGTGGTCTGCTTGGTAACCACAACTTTCTCTTCCTTTACAGTACAGTACTCCACCAATTCCTCCTTCCCTTTTGACTGCCTTCAAGTCCAGTATCACCAGGATCCTAAAAAGCAAAGTCTGCTACCTGCCCCAGAGACCAGTGGTGTAATATCTTCCAAGGGGCTACATACAATCTTTCCACAAGCAGGCATTTTTCTTAACTGTACTTTACCTCTCACCTAATTTAAACTTCCTCCAACCTATAGCAAATGCAGCCAAAAAAAAAAAAAATCTCCTGCATTTACTTTTGTTAGTATGTGTTACCATCAAAATATTCTTGAGTGCCTATTGATCTCCCAAAAAAGAACGTCAAAAGTAGAATAGGCTGTACAGAGATGAAGTTGGAAAAGACTTCAGACTCACAGAAGTTTGTCGGATATAAGCCAATTAATGCAATGTGCCAGAAACAAGCTTGTGACCTCTGCAGAGGCCTCATTTCAGAATCCTTTAAGATAGCAAGGCCAAAACTCATAGTGAAATGGTTCTATTTCACCCTACAAACACTGTTATTGAATACTAACATAACTTCTCTCCTCTACCAAATAAAGTACTTGGAAAAAAATTCAAATATTGTGCAACAGCAGCATTACCTTAATGTAAGTGACAAGAATATTATTTTATTTACTCGGGAGAATATTTATTGAAAGAAGGTGAAATACAAAGTCCATGCTGTAGCATGTGATAAGGAAGGTCTGAAACAACACTTGTAATGTGCACTGGTATGTTTAATAAATCCCAAAGGTAAAGATAATAACTTCATTTTAAATGGAGAACAGACATTCCTTGTCTGGTCCTGCATTGATAATAGGCATAAACAAGCAAACAGTCCTATTCTTCAGGGGACCAACTCTATCTAGTCCCTCTTAGACTCACAGAACTTAACTGGTGGCCTACTTATACCTGCTTGTAATTATAAGTTCAAGACATTGCCCCCCCTTTTAGCCTGAGGATACAAAGTACAGAGAAATGTGGTAGGGAATAGGGATTTTCCCTTGATGTAACTTCTGCCTGTTTCCTATCACTCTTTTATTGCACCCTTCTGAGAAGACTTTGGATGCAGCATCTCTGTAATCCTCCCAGTAATTCACTGAAGACAGCTACTAACTGAAGAAACACAACGAGACACTGAGGGGGCTGATCATCAAAAACCAGCATGCTAGGTATGAAAGCAAATATGGTACTGATAACATCTCTTCCTTCCTTTTTAGACTTTTTTAGGGGGGTTAAGAGCAGTTAGTAAATACCTCTGCCTTACAGAGGTCAGTGTTTACCTGATAGCATGGAGATAAATGTTTTCTACAGTACAACCTATGCAAACACATTTATGTCACTGCTAATATTCAGAGGATCAGTAGCCTCCTGTGGTTAAAACCACCCTGATGCAAACTGTCTGTCCTTGCGTGCACATCTGTCTGCAGTCAGCTTTCATTCTTCCTGAGTCCTTTGTATCACACTCCACTACAAAACTGTATATATGTGAGCAAGTTCTCAGTTACCATGACCATATGCAGCCCTGTACAAATCATTCATGACCTATAAGTAATCAAAGTTGCATGCATTATTTAATAAAACAAAATCTTTGAAACTTCCCTGAAAAAAAACAACAAACAAGCAGAAATTGGCATGTCCAGGGACGAGAGTAAGTACTTAAACCTCTAAATCATCAACCCAGATGGATAAATAGAAGGTAATGATTAATTCTTCATCTTGCTTTGTATCCATGGTTTATTCTTTGCAGTGGAACTCAAGTATGTACAGAGAACGCACACCTCCCCCAAGGACATTGTAATGTTCACGTTGTCTTTACAAACAACAGCTCTTTAACATTAATCAATCTTTATACATGCCAAATCACTTAAAATTATGGAGGCATTGCTGAAATATGGCAGCATGCTTCCAAATAATCTGACTTGGAAAAATTAAACCAAATTAAATAAGTTCTTGCTGCTTCAAACCCCTTTCCTATGAAAATCACTTTTAAACATTTTCACAACACATGCATCTCAACAAATTAGATGTCTCTATCTAACATAGTATTCTAGTTTGAAGAGCAACTGGTGACAAGCAAATAGCTTGTTGCATATGGAACTTTAATACTGGCATATCTTAAAGTACTTTTTTCTAATACTCCATTGAGCCCATCTAGTCAACTGTAAAGTATGAAATTTCAGAACACAGGCATGTAGCAGGTGAATTTTGTCAAGATAAAACTGCAGTATTTGTAGCCCATTTGATAAAAAACCAATAAGTATTTCTGATTTGAAAATACCAATCAGAAAGAGACAAAAATTCAAAGTTCTAGAGGGGATTTTTTTTTTGGTAACACAGACATACACAGACACACAAAACAAACCCAAAGCAATTCAGTCTCATCCGGTTTAACCTCAACCACGAGACACCGCTGTCTGTTTTCTTTCTCAAAAGACTCACGTCACTGTGCACTGAAAAAAGGGAACTTCCACAGTTTGTGGTGAGGATACATGATAAACAGATCTGTTCACACCAACTAGCAGGGCTGCCTGCGTCAATAAAAGGCAGTAGCAGAGCCGGTGAACTGACATTTGGTGCTTGGAGGATTATCGTTGCAGAAGTCACTTCACATTAAAGTTAGCTAAAATGCCAGGATTTTTTTTTTCCCACAACAACATGGCTGAATTAAATGGAAAAGAAGACTACAAGCTTGCGGAAGGCAAAATCCATAAAAAGAAGCAAAAGGCTTTGTAAGTATATACATCTTAGTATAAACTCTAATGTATTAGAAGTGAAAACAACGCTAGAATCTTGGAGATTAAGAATTAGCACCGTGTTTCAGCCCAAACGATTGCAAAGCCTGCTCAAAGCCCAGGACTGTAGCATCATTAAAAATGGCTTGAGCTGATGCATACCAATTAATTGATTCCCTTAAGTAATCAGTAGATTTTGGATACACTGGGAGTCTTTTAAAAAAATTACTTGGATACGTAACTTCCTAGACTTCAGTCATAGGATGGAGCTGTCTGCCTCTGTTTAAAAGTTTTAAGAAATTTAAGTAGAATTGAAATGCAACTGCAATTTTAATGGATTACAAAAATGTCTGTTCATTGGTTTCAGTGGTGCAGATCTGAAAAATTATTTGAAGTGCATGGTACCACATATCGAATCTGGGATCAAGACTTCTAACTCCAGAAATGTCATGTAAGTACAGAGATACACTAAACTATAACAAAATATAACTATAGCTAGATTACTATATAGTAAACTTCTATTAATTTCTAAACTACTTCTAAACAACAAATATTATAATAATGCCTAGAATTTCCAAATACAAAAGAGGTGAAAATTAGGAAGTAGAAACTATTCATGGAGTTAAGGATTTTTTCTTAGTAATGTGATATGTTTGCATCAGTGAGGGAGAAGACACATCAGTTAAATCTATTTTCTTCAGAGGGACACTGTATCCATTCTCTAAAGATTTACAAGACATGATGTTTCACACAAGTGAAGAGCAGGGGTATTACCATACTTATTTCAGAAATATGGAAACAGAAGCACAGATACAAAATTATTTGATCAGGGTTACAGTAAAAGCTTATCTTTCTGGGAAGAGAATTCAGGATAACATCATAGTTCCTTAGTTTCCTATCTCTCTGATCATTTTTCTCAGTGTGGGCTTGCCTTCAGGGTCTCAGATTATAAGAAAGCCATAAGTTTAATAAATACCTGGTATGTATTCCTAGAATAGAGTAATACATTATAAAATTTGTCTCCTTTAAACATGCAAACAAAACCACACGACTGCTTGCCTAAAGTTTTTCTTTTTCTTGTCATCTTAGGCTTTCTGCAGAGGAAGTAATACAGTGGTCCCAGTCTTTGGAAAAGCTCTTGGCCAGCCAAAGTAAGTCTATTACTTCAGTATGACTTTGTTCTTATTCTGAGGACAAAATTTTTCTTATCTCACCAAATAGGCAAAGCTGTAGCATTCTGCAAACACTGACAGGGAATGGCCAGTTGCATTTCAGTTATCTACAGTTCCCATGTAACATGGCTACTGTTACAGCTTTGCTTCCAAGTTTGGTTCCTTCCATTTCCTACTCCCAGTATAGCAAATAAACCCCAAACAGCTCAATTCAGTGCTTTTTGATCAGGCTTCTGTCCTTGCATAACACATCAGTTTAATCTGGAATTTTCTCTCTACTTGTACCCTAAGACAATCCGTTTAGGGAGGACTAGAACTGATGTATTTTGGTACCCAGGGTCTAGGTCTAAAAACGCTGAATGTAATTAGGAAGACTCCATCAGCCTTAATATTAAAGTATCTGTAGTATGCTGAAGAAGGGAAGAACTGTATTTTGGCAAGATTTTATAACAGAGATTCCAATACAACTCCTGCTATTTATTTTATCCTCCCTGGTCACAAATATTATCCTATAAATGATGATTGTGTTGGCTTTAGGTGGTCAAGGTGTCTTTCGGGAGTTCCTGAAGTCAGAGTTCAGCGAGGAAAACATTGAGTTCTGGTTGGCTTGTGAGGATTACAAGAAAACCAAGTCTGATCACTTACATGGCAAAGCGGAGAGGATTTATGAGGAGTTTGTTCAGTCAGATGCTATCAAACAGGTATGTACAAAGTTAATCTGTGTTGTGTTACAGTACAAGGATTCTGGTAAATCAGAAGATAGAAGTGTAGCTTCACCAAGATGCTCGTACATTCATTCAGTTATATAGGATGAAGACATAGACACATGTTTTTATGAACGTACTTACATCATTACTGTCTTCAGTCGTGAGACTATCAGATCTCACAAGTAGAGTCACATGATACAGGCCAGTACTTGGGAGCACCACAGAGCAGAGAAGCTCGGCAGAGGCACCAGCGGCTCAGCACATGATGCTGTTCTCTGAGTCAGCCCAGTTTGGATTACTGCTGGTGTTTGGAGTCAGATACTTAGAGAGAGCTTTGCTAGTAGGAGAGCCATAGAGTATTTCTTGTGTTTTTAAATATGTGGACATCCAGGACAATTAAAAGTTATGTATGTTAATCATATTTCAAACTGGAGACTCTCATTCTACGCAAGATTTCTCCTATTGTTTTAATTGGAGGTTTAATTGGAGGTTGTTCTACTTAGTCCATTGTTGAGTGGTATTACTTCTGACTCCATAAGAAACTGCATTTCTGTAATGAGTAGCATTTTTTGTGCATAACTGGGATATAAGCATTAAAATTCCCTCATTTTACAGTTCTGACATTGAACTGAATTCTAGGGCTGTGAATTTGTTTATTGACAAAACAAAGCGGTAGATGTAGAAAGACAGTACATTTCTAAGATGTCAATGGCATTTGTTTTTCACTTTCCAGATCAATATTGACTATCAGATGAGGGAAGCAACAGCCAAAAAGGCTCAAGACCCAACTCACACAAGTTTTGATGAAGCCCAGAAAACTGTGTACATCCTCATGGAAAGGGATTCATATCCCAGATTTTTGAAATCCAAAGCCTACCTGAACCTTTTGAACCAGCTGCAAACTAGCACTTCAAAATGAAGTGTTTGAGGCAGTGAAGAACCAAGTAGAGTCTGTGTCAAATATGCTGTGGAGAGATCCTTCAGAGTGGTTGGATCTTGGCAAGGAGAACCCCTGCCTTGGGAGGAGGGGTACAAGGGAGATGCAAAGAACTCCACAGCCAAGAGAACACAGGATAAAAGCAGGCAAGACTGTTACAAGGGTGAAAGCAGCTCAAGGAGAAAATCCTCTCCTCCTATACGCCATGGAGTCAAGACAGGATGTGGATACTATTTATTGTTTGAACTACACTGTGAACATTGAACCAAGTCGTAGATCCCAAAGAACTGCTGGTTATTAGAAAGTGCAAGACTAGCAAGCTGAGTGTTGGGAAAAGATTGTCCAGTTCGGAAGAAAAATAAGCATGACTGACAATTTTGTATATAACAAAAAAATGCCCAGACAAGACTGATTAATGGCTTTTTTTTTAATGTGAAGTGTTAATTAGTGTGAGTGCAGCTCCATGATGCTATTGTGCTATGTAAATATATTATAAATTGACATGTCTTAAAATTGATATCTTTTAAATTATATAAGAATTATATAAGCTGTACTTTTACCAAGTTTGTATTCAACAGGCAGGTATGTAGCACCTTTTCTGTTTAATTTATTGCAAAATAATAAGCAACTCTTCAATCAAATCTCCTTAAAAATAAAGTTTTATGGTCATTTTACATCTTATTTTAAGTGATCTTTCCATCGTAATTACCGATATATTGAAACACATGGTTCCCTTCTGTCCCACTATGCCATGACTTTTTCCCTACACCACCTTTTCTCTATTTTATCCATTTTACACAACCATAATTTTAGTTACCTGGAGTAGGTGATCCTGACCTACATAGACACATCCTCACAACCCCCAAGAAGAAAAGACAACCAAAAAAAAAAAACCAAAAAAAAGAGAGAGAAATGGGTCTAAATTTCCTATTTTTTTCATGCTCCCCCAACTACCAGCACCCAAGTCAAATCTCAAATATAGACAATGTTTAATCACTGACCCCACAGCTCAATCCACGTCAATACTGAGGATGTGTTGAGCACAGCATATGGCCCACACATGCATATGTAGAGGCAGTAACTGGTGAGACTCACTAGCAGTCACATTCCTTGTGATATTAGTACTACTCAACCTAACCTTGGCAAGATCCAGACTCTAATTTACAATACCAATACTAGCATCAAAGACCATTTAATTTCATGGCAAACGTTGTATTAAATCTACTCTAAAGTATGCAATGTTATGAGTAGCCTATACCACAGTGGGTAGTGACGAGAACTAGAGTAATGGAAGAAAAGTTGCAATTATGCTTGAACTGTGTGACTACGAACACAGGCACTACCAAATCTGAAGTGTTTAAGACCTTGTGACATTAGAGTTCATAATGAAAATAAATCAAAGGGTGTCCTGGTCTTAATGAGTTACTATCATGAGACACAGCTATCACACGGGTGGCAATACAAGATTTTATCTCACCCTTGCAGATTTTCCAGTTTCCAAAATAACACGAGCTTAGTCAGGCACACTCTGTTATTCCGTACCAAATGGAGAAGCTGTAAACCCACAGACGTCACCTCATGGGGAGAGCAGACCATGTTCATACTGCCACCCTTTGGGGACCTTGGGACCTCCAAGGGAGGACAAAATCTTCAGCGTTACAAGCAAAACTCTGCTGGCAGGAACACAGCTAGGTGGCAGTTGCTGCCAACTTCCTCCATCACCTACTGTTGTAGGCGGAAGCCACTGCAAATCACATCTTCCTACTTTCAAAGCCAGTAAATGCAGAACAAAAGAATCTGGTCTTGCAGTATGATTTTCATTCTGTTAAATGTGTATACCTGAGGGAGTCTCTGACTGCAAAACCTGACTGCTTCTGAAACAATGTAAACTAGGCTCCACTTGGCTCTTACATGAATTAATTTTCCAGGATCAGTGGGAATTAATCTAATTCCTGTGAATTAGGAATAATAACTATGCCTCTCAAACCAGGGGCATACTCATGTTTGTTCTGACACAGTTAACATAGACTAAATGTCACTGTTTGCATAGCTTCAACCTCACAGAAGACAAGAGAACTATGAAATATATCAGCTACCCTCTAAACAGATACTACCTTCAAGTAACCTTATTCTTTTGACTGTAAATCCCTTAAATTAGTATGGTCCCAGTCTTCATTTAGTCCCCCTGCAGTTTCACAATTTGTCCATGATTTAGCCAAACACCTGTGAGAAATTTCTGACTAAGATCATATTTCATACTATGGCTAGTTAGGATTTTTTTTTTTTAATGGCTTGCTGCTGCCAGGGAAGACTGTTCATCAGAAGCAATTTTGTCTACTGTTGGGGAGACTGCTGGCTGGGGTAATAGGTGGATATGTGTTTCTAACTCAACATAGGTCTCAAGAGGCACGTATAATAAAAGCAGAAGGAAGACTCTGGAATCTTGCCATGGTTTTGGGTGGTGCAGCAGCCACTGCTCACTTCAAGAGCTGGCCATCATCGCTGCCTGTGCCCACTGCCCTGGGATTTTGCATGGGGCAGAGTCAATCTCTTCACTAAAGACACTACAGCTGCTCAGATATTCACAGACGCTGCCTGGCACCCTGCACCCTGACCTCCTGCAAAGAGTCACTGGGTCCACCCTAACAGGAAAGGGTGAAAATAGTGACACTATAGCATGCTGGTTAGAGCCCTCTAAAAATAAGCTAAACCTATCCATAGAAGAGACTAACACAGCTCTCAGGGAGCACACCAACCACTTGTATTACGTGGAGTTAGTGTAGACGAATATCTGAGGAGGGAAGGAGGGACTTTTCACTCTTTTCAATAAGTATCTCTCCCTGGTTCATGATTTGGTACAGTGTGAGAATGAAAAAAAGAAACTATTCCGCTCCTTACAACCCAACCTTGGTACATTTCTAAATCTTTCACCTTATTTCCAGTAGGAACCTGAAAACAACTACAAAGGTCAATCACCCAGGTTGTTAATTTCAGAGATATTCCAGCCCACTCCAGTGTCCCTGGCAACATGAGCATGTTTCACCAAGCAATAAACAGCGTAGCAGAAATTCAGAGCTGTCTCTGGGATGCTGTCGTAATCCTAGTATTATATATCTGTTGCTATAGCAGGGCTATACAAAGCTGGTTGTTTAAACAAGGTCCAGGCGATCTGGAAGTATTTTATGGCAATTTATAGTGCCATCCATATTAATCTATTTCATAAAAGGAAGAAGCTGTAAGTAATAGTTCAATGGTAAAACTGAAATAATTTTAATAGTATTTTAAGACACTTAACAATATTTACATGCTTTAAAATAGTCCAGAGAGAGGCATTCTTACTATTTCTTCAAAATCTTTTTCAAAATACAGTATACAACACTTATTTTGCAGTGAATCATTTTTTTTTAAAAATATTGCATAAATGGAAGTTCTTTGGACTCAAGAAAGCACTAGAACATACAGATCAAAGGGGTTAAAGACTCAGTATTTTCTAGGACTCTTGGTTCATTTACAAGGTACATGCACCGTATTGAGTTCATTTGTGATTCCCTCCTCATGTCCTCCCCTACCCATGCACACCAATAGCCTCAGTATTGCAGATTGGTATCACAGCTGTGGGTTGTGCCCTGCATAGCATGGCAAACTTCCAAAACAGGACATGTTACACATCAAATACAGAAAGTGTGCCTCCCTGGAAACTTCCCATACTCAAAGGAGAAACTTGTGAACGCAAGCCCTATACACTATCTTGTAAGTGAATTAGTAGGCAATTGGGGGTAACTGTCCTTTTTGAACATATGCTAGACTGAGTTAATTATCGATTAACTGCTGAAACTTTCCAGAGAAATCAGGCTCTGACTGTGATCCAACACTTATTAAAATATTAATTATGTATGTCAAACAGCTTGATTATTTTTTTAAACTAGATTTAGCTTTCCCTTTTTGGAAAAAATATGCTGTAAGAGAATGGAAATTTGCTGTTCCATTCACAGTCTCTAAGAAAAACAGTCAAATCAGACTGGCCATCAGCTACATATCAGTATAGGGAAACAGGATGCAGTACCTGGAGAAGCTTTAAGATTTGACAGTAGTGACTCCGTCTTTTCTTTAAGTGTTCTACGTTACTCCTGAAAAAAACACTTTCAGTGTTTGTTAGTGTTTCACTATAAAAATCAATCATTGTACCATTTCCAGGTATACTTTTGAAGTGAATTCACTTCTCCCTGCTGCAGAGAGTTTTCTTTATAGGAAGACTCAAGAGTTCAGCAGACCCTGAAAGTGAATTTAGAAGACTAACTTTAACCTCTCCAATTTGGAAAACCTCTAAAGGTATTCCCTGAAATAGAAAATTTTAATATTATCCCAAATAGAACTAAAAATACGGCATAACATAGTATCATTCTCTCCCATATATTGAAAAGGCCATCCATGGAAGGCTGTTAGTAGAGACATCCTGTCATTATGCACAGTGAAGCAGGAAGGAAATTAAAGCTGAGATGGTGACGAATAGTGCAAATTCATCACCCTAGACCCCTAAGTGCCGCCCGTCCCTGCCCACACTCTGAAGTAACAGGCTTTCCAGATGTCACCTCCCTTATAGTTGTGAAATGAGTTGGAAAACAAAAATAGATGACAATAGATGGAAAAAGTAGATGTTCTCATCTTCCATTCAGACACATGGGTTGATTGTATCAGAGAGTGTAATGTCTAGAAGTGAAGCTTTTGAAAATAAATCTTATAAGTCATTAAACCTGGCCAGAAATTGCAAAACAAGTTCTTGCTTAATATTCATTGGATGATTTAAATTTGTCTTGGATGCTCAGAAGCAAAGTCAGAGAGGAGTTAAAGTTATCCCCTGGCTTTGTTTGGATAAATATAGCCTCAAAGGTTTTAGTCATAAAACAGAGATTTACATCAACCAAGAACCGATGTATTTATTTTGGAAATAAACTCATTCCCCCTCATTTCTCAAAACAGCCCTAGAAAGTACTCTCTTGAAAGACCCCAAAGATCATCAACATTTAAATTCTACTGAGCACTTCCCTTCAATTTCTTCAAACAGCCTAAGCACAACACAGCCTTAAAGCACTTCTCTAAACTAGTTCAGTGACCAGCTTTCACATGGTCCCTTTACTAATAAAATTAAAAATAGCTTGAGTAAAAAATGAAATGCAGAAATGTAAACCTTTCAGGATCACTCTAGACTTGTGTGCAGAGAGAAACAGAGCAAATTAGCAATGCTTCTGTTCAGTTTGTTATACAGCCAAAGTACAAAAGTGACAGTACAACTGCCTACAAACTTGACATCACTTGAGTCACAGGGGGTTTTGGGTTTTTTTCAAGTTACTGTGGTCAGAGGGATTCTGGTATTAGAAGACAACCTTTAAAAATAAAACAAACACTCCTTGCATAATAGCAATAATTTAGTAACCCATTAATTTCATATCACTTATGGAAAAAGTCTGTACTATATTTACTGTAGCAAATGATCTGTCAATGATGAAGGTCAAGAAACCTGCTTTAAAGATAGAGACTTGCTGTTGAGCAGAATTTGACCAGCCACAAGTTTGAGCAAGATGACACCTTGTTCATGCCAGTCTGAGGAAATAGTGAACATACTCAGGGTGTTCAAACAAATCCCAAAGTCCAACCAGGGACTGTTCATGTGCTGGAACCAACATCTGGAGGATAGGGGGCCCTGGGCTAACATGGTCAAATATTCTGACCGACTTGGACCAAACTGTAATCAAAAACTTTACACTAAACAAACTACTGCAAGATGAACAACTGGCACCTTCAAAATGAGTACACTTGCAGGAAGTGTAAGTAAGTAGCCTTGTTTACTGCTGAGGTTTTCTGCAAGTGTGTATGCAGAGTCTGACAACGAGCTAAGGGCACACAGTGCTTCATACCCAAACCACAGCACCCACCTCTCTGAAGCCTGATTAAATGGAAGGGTTGAAAGTTCATGTAAAAACTAGTCCAAGCTTCCAGTCACATGATTTCCTTTTCTACTTCAATGGTTGCAGAATACCAGGCTCACACAATGACATCACAGCATTTAGGAAGAAAAAGGGAAGAGAAAGGTCATAGTGTACAACTGAGGTAAGGTTTTCAGAAGTGCTATCTAGACTTCAGTCTGCTTTCACTGAGCAGATGATCGTTTCCAGAGACCAGCTTGCAGAGACCAGTCACAATGTACGATTTGTCCAACCTTACCAATAAAACCTGAAGCCATGAATATAGAAACTATTCAAGTTCTTCAAGTCAGTGACTACTAGCAGGCCATGCCTACTTCTACCCAGAAACAGAAACCACTTCATCATCTGTATAGCTGCAGACAGTTTCTGGGTTGTTGTGGCCTACATTAAGGAGCTGAACCTGTGAACACCATTCCTTGTTGCTCTGTGAGCAGATCTTCGCTGCACACTGAACCTAACTTTTCTTGAGGCTATTTTCAATTATATAGCAAGAAAGTTCCCAACAGAACCTGATCAAAGCCACCAAGTAAAACACAACCAGAGAAACAGGACTGTCCGTTGGAAGCATCAATGTCTGTACTAAGTGAAAAGCAAGAACCTTGATCCGTTATTTCTATACTACACCCACTCAAACAGCAGTGATGATAAGAAGCACCTAGATCAGAGTATTCACTTTGTTAACAAAGGCCTCTTAATATTTTACTGTTTTTCCTGTGCTTGGCCCTAGATCTCTAGGCACATCCTAAATGCTCCTATTTAACATGCCCTTATAAGACACTGCAATAGGAATACGAGTATCAGGCAAGCCTCAGCAAGCAGTGTTCCTACATTCATGAACACCAGTGTGTGGGTGTAGTGCAGGAGAAAGGGTAGCAGTGTGCAAGCAAGGGAGTATGTGGGTAGATGGAAAGAATGGGTACAACACAGAGAATGAGACAGACAGTACTTCCATGTTCACTAGCGTGAAACAGATGTAGGTGGGTGAGATGTTTATTGAGCAGAAGAGCATTAAAATAGAAACACAAATAGGAAAGAATGAATATAAGGGCAAGAATAAAAAATAAAGAGAAGACATGAGAATTAACAAAGATGTTACTAGGTAAGTGGACACAAGAAAACAAAAGGAAATACAAGACTATGAGCAAGAACTCATCTGAGAGCATTAGCCTCACTGATAAAAAAACATTGCAATCAAGACAATCAACATATATTGCCTAAACTAGCTAGCAATTGATAATTAATATCTAGAAAAAGAACAGGCCAGAACAACTGACAAATTCAGCAGCTCTGATATGATACAGCCATTTTCTCCATTTTGATACTTTGGTTTTTCAATTTTCTTCATAATTTTCTTTCTGAAAAGCATGTCTAGGTCAACTGCTGAATGAACCAAGCAAAAATTGACTCCTACATAGCACATGCCCTCATGACACTGAAGTTTTTCTGTGTCCATACACTCAGCAACACAAGGAATTCAAAGGAACAAGGCCATATCAGAAGCCATGTTAACCAGCCTGTTCAAAATATGCCTCAGTTACCTGCTCGTCTCAGTGACACCTCACCTCTCTGGGCAAGGAGTCTCTTTCAGGCTAGATAAGACCATTGGTAACAATGAAACTGCAGAGTTTCCCCAGAGCCCACATTCCCCGTCATGGGACCACAGTTTGAACTGATGCACGCAAGTCATACCTTCTCCTTCAGGGTGATACCAGATGACATCTAGTGGAATATCTATGTAATAAGAGGAAGGGTATGATTTAGGTTCAATCACATTAATGACTAAACCTTCCACTCTTATGTGCTTTAAATATTCTGGAAAGGGAAGTAGAAAGGTAACATTCTGGGTATCAAGCTATGAAGCAACTGACTCCGAGAAAAAAGTTGTAAAATCATATTTGCAACAAGCTTAATGAAATAGCAACAAGCTTGAATGGTAGCAGTCCTGTCAAGAGTAAGAAGATAGAGTCCTCGTAGTGGCATGGTGATGGCAGGCAGGAACATATCCATAGCCCTTCAGGGTCTCTCAGTCTTTGAGGGCTTCCCAGCCATCCAGATTCTCTGGTTTTACAGTTCCTCTGCACTGATCCAAGGACAGATTTGCCGGCAAGTCAACCACCCAATGCAGTCCTAAGTGCCTGCAGATACCCATTAAATTTCAAAAGGTGCTTTAGAGCGTGGTCAAGGATACAACAAAACTGCAGATGTGAAATAAGCAACAAATCCTACACCTAAATATTCTTCCACAGTACAAGTCAAGAGAAGGTTTGTATAAGTATTTTCTTCAGCTTAACAACAAGAACAAGCTTATGGAAAAACCCCAAAACAAGTTTATTTCAATTTTAAGTATTATTACAGTATTTTTAATGTCTGTAATATGTAAAATAAAATATTTCAACACAAAGACACTGGTTACTGATTCTCAGTCACTGCACAATTTAAATTTACAAAGAAATCTCATAATATGGTGTCCTGATGATAGAAAAAAGCCCTATTTAGTTCATTATCATTCATTTTAATATGAAGATTTTAGATTAAATATCCTTTATTGCCAATAAAATTTATTGCAAAAATAAGATATATGTAAGCTTTTGCAAAAGAACTTGCTTATGTACATATGTATACACACAAGGATTTTACAAAATATATGTAAATCAAATAGTTAAATACTGATTCATATCACTAGTGGAGACTATCGACATAATTGGAATTTTCGTTGTGTAACTTTTCCAGAATCACATTTATTCATATGGTGCTTTTTTAAAAAAAATTAATTTAATTTGAATAGTTCTACAAGTAAGATCTTTATAGCCATTTTTATCTTGTTAAGTTCAGGCCAAAGTCACTTCCCTCAGATGCTTTTAGTATATAACTGCCTGTATGTGCAGGCATTAGAAGTATTATTTTTGAGGAGGCATGTGAGAAAGCTGGGTTGTCTCACTACTGCGATTATCTGAATAATAAAGTTACATTACACAGATGTTTGCCCCTGCCCATTCCTATTATAGAAAGAGAGCAAAATACTCCAAAAACTTGTGCAAAGATATGAAGAACACAAAATAAGATTTAATGAAATAGCAATCCATAGAAAATAAATCACATATTGTGATATTTGTTCCTCCCTTTCCATAAGCACAGGCCAGGTCCCATGGTGAGTTCCTTACAGGCAGGGTCTTACACTGCCCTGCTCAGACACCAGGTTCTGCTGTAGGTGTGCTCACCCCACACGTTTCCTCCCTAGCAGAATCATTACTTTTGGAAAATGGATGTACATCCTTCTACACTGGGCCTGTACACCAGTAGGGTGAGCTGCAATAAAATAAATGAGTGTGCTATATTATTGTAGGCTGGAACTTCAGTTGAAGTTCAAATACTACACAGGTTATGCTTTCCCTAGGAGGCGTTGTAAGAGAAAAAGAAAGATGAGTCAGAACAGAGAGATCAGATTGAAAGAAACATTACACACCACACACAGCTGGGCTGTCAGATAGAGCAGGGAGAAGACCAACCTTTCCCTCTGGACACAGTCAGTTGGTGCTTTATAGATGCTGGTAAATCCCCAGAGACCATAACTCACAACTACCCCCAGAAAGGACAGAAAGCCCTCTAGAAAGATCCCCCCCCCCCCCATTTCTATTTTATAACAAATAGTTTAGCTAGTGCTTACTCCCAAAGTCCCAGTATCACTACAAACAAGTCTACCACTGGCACGAACAGAGCAACTTCAGTGCTATTGCACAGCACAGCTGCTTTGAAACACTCAGCTAGAGAAGAATGAGTGAAATGTAGATAGCTTGAGTCTCAATTTAAAATGAGGCCATAAGCTGGGCAGCAGCTATGAGAAAAATGACTGAGGACCTCATACAAGTTTAAAGTTCTGCTCTAACATCACTCAGATGGTGTGCAATACCAAACTGAGAAGTTAGAAGCACCTAACAGCCTCACACTAATGGGTCAGAGCAGAAAATAAAGACTCTCCCATGGCAATTCAAAGTACTTCATAATGCTGTCTGTAAGAGGATGAAACTTATTTTACTGCAAGTGTACTTTTGCCTTTCATGTCATTTCAACATGGACTTTAGATTTCATGTAAAGAACTTTGATAAAGGGATGGAAAATATTAGTCACAAAATTTGGACAATACATGCAAGATTTCAGTGAAGTAAAACACAGCTTCATTTCATTACAACTGATCAGTGGAGATCTCAAGATAATTTCAGAGCAAATAGCCTCTATCAGTGGTGCATCAGAGTCCAACTGAACTCTTTCTGATAGAAACCACAGCCACTGTTTGCCTATGGTATGTATAAGAAAGGAGTCAGACATGAACACGAGCAGCATAGACACAACCAAAGGGTGGTAAGGACCCTCTACACTAAAAGAAAATAATGAAGCAAAAAAAGAAGTCAAGGAATTTGAAAAATTATCCCTACAAATGCAACTACTAAATGGAACTTTTCAACCAAGGGAAACAATCCAAGAAGAGTTTCTGTAAGTATAAGATTTTGTACTTCGAAATATTAACAGAAAAGTAGAGCATAGGCAGGGAAACACCTCTTCCTCTTGGCATGTAAAGTTATCTCAGCATAGCAAAGGTATTCATTTTATAAATGTTTCTGATGTAACCCTATTTATAGATGAGTATTTTGTGTAATACTCTTAGTGCAAAGTAAGCTGAGTGACATTATAGAAGGCAGTTAATTAGAACTTTTATTTAGCAGTTTCCCTCTGAAGAAACCTGTACTGCATACTAAAAACTGTGACATTAGGTAGTTTGCAGATTCACTGGCACAGCATAAGGGTGCTGAAAAATCAGAATGTATGCTGTAGTGTGGAAAATAAAGAGATCTTGTTCTTTGATCTACCAAAGCAGTTTTTCTGATATTTTTCCAATATAAAATATAACAACAGTTAAACAATCACTTCCACATCAGTACTGCTTATATGTTTTACGGATATTAATAACTTTAGGACTTAGATTCATTTATTATCAGATAGGCAATTCCTTCTCTGAAAGTGCTGTAACTATGTGATTTTCTTTTTGATTACAAGACCTACAGGAAGCACAGATCCTACATGTTAAAGAACTTGTGGTCTTGTTGCAATAAAGCCTTATAATAAGGAAACAAAAAGGATACTACATGTTATTCATATGTACCAGGTGAAAACAGCTCCCATGATCCAAACCTAGGTAGCTGAACACTGCAAAGCTGTATTAAGTACAGATGTAGATGGGTTACCATTTACAATAGAAGATAGGACACTAAGACAGGTAAAGTCTCAGCTCACACTTGTGAAGATCAGCCAATTCAAAACTGACACAAATTGCCCAAGGGCATGTTGTAGCTTTGTGTACTATTCCCGTCTTATTTTAGGACTAAGACTATTGCCAGCAATATTAGACTAATGAAGCATAGACTCTGCTTCAGTGGAAAGAAGACATTCCAAAGAAGCACCGAAAAAGATAAAATCAGCATGCTCTGTTCCTCGGTTCATTAGGAAACGTTTCTAATATTAAAAGAAGAGAGAATCACAAAGCCCTGGATGTATGCTTGGCAAATGTGTGTACCCAACAAGCCCTGGGGAATACTATTTGCTTAAAGCCTCTAACTCAAATTAAAATGGTTCCTCAGAACTCTAACATTTCCTTATACAAATGTGACTTCATGCAGCAAGCATCCAAAGAAAAAAATTACTGATTGACACTTCGAATTTAGATGGAAATAGCTGAACTAGATTACTTAATAGTGCTTCATATAATATTTTTTGAGCATTTCTGTGTAGTAGGCAACGTACATAACCTTCTTCAGGTTTCAAAAAAGCCACAAAAGCTATATTTTGTTTATATTTCAGTGAATAGAAGACAAACAATTGCAACATGAAAAGACCCAAAATAGAGAGCATTGGGTAAAATAGTCTAAAATAAGGTGATAAACGATAACCATATGACTGAATTTAAATGCATAACTATCTTAAATATGGAATATTGTGTAGTTTTAAAAAGATTGCTTTTAGGCGGAGGGTGAGATGAGTAAATACTAGTGAAATGAATAGGCAAGCGTAGAGGAAGTCCTACAGAAGCGAAGCAGAGAGCATAGTTCAGAGAACACCACAACAGTAGGAAATGGCCACTGGCAATCCTACAGGGCTGCAGGGAGCGTGCGCAGCAGGAGTCGCAGTATAGCAGTCAGGCAGAGCTGTGAAGTGGCAACATCCTGATGGAAATCTACTGGATAAAACCCTTGTATAATGCAAAATTGGATATAGATGCCAGGAGGAGAAGGGAAATAAGACTAAAGGCAAAAGCGATCATTTCACAGGTTCAGAATGCCGGAAGATACAGCCTTGTTCTGTGTTTTATTGTATGTTTCAGTTTGAAGAAAAAAAATTGTTGTAGGAGTAATATGTGCCAGTCAAACCCAAACCTAAAAAACCCCTGTGAGTTTAAATAAATAATGTCTAAGACTATTGTTTTGATTTCAGGCAGGTATATACAAGTTTACCCACTGTACCATGCAAACTTTGCAAAGAATTTGGCATCTCTTGAAAGCCAAAGGAGAAGAAATAAACATACTTCAAGTTACAAGATTTTTTTAATTTTGTTTTTCAAACATATTCTTGACTGTCTTATTCCTAAAAAAAATTACACCCTTTCTTATGGATATAATCTCTATACAAAAGCAAGTTTAATACCAATTTTTATTGACTTTGAGATACTTGCTGGACAAATATCAGTGTTAATCTCATACACTCATCATTGTCCAGTTTACATTGAGCTCTGATCCCGGATCCAGGTCACCCTGATCTTTCAGGGAAAAGATTCCTGGTTTCCTTTGGTCTTGGGTCAGGCTTAAACTTGTAATCTCTTTTCACAATTGGAGAAGCAAAGAGGGAGAATTATTAGCATTTCTATTTTTCCCTAAGAGATATCCATTGGAATGCTTGATTTTAGTTTTTGTTTTTTAAGTTCTTGCATGTTACAAAAACATATTTTGGTCTAATCCTTCAGCCATGACTCATAGATAAAGATTAGATGCATAAAATAAGAATACTGTTAGAACTGGTAACATTGTTATATGGAGACCAAATTATAAGTGGAATTTGGAATTTAAGATAGCCAGAACTGAGCACAGCAAGTTTAAAACTCATATGTTTTCCATGTTTAGGAGAATGAGTCCAAATACTTGCTGGTTTTGCAAGATATTCAGAGCAGAAGAAAATGGGATCAGTTTTAAGTAAGTAACAGTAAGATTCTTATGTTCTGCAGTACATGCAGCTGTCTGAGTATGAGAGACAAAAATCTCAAAATTCACAGTGGAAGTTTTCTTTGCAAGTTTAAGATCATGCAAAAGAGTGCAACAACTTCACAACTGCCCCAGCTGACCTCCTTCATATAGCAAATTCCTTTGCAGTATATGAAGTGTAAAACTGGCTTTTCTCCAGCGGAAGGAAAGTATATCCCAGTGGGAACTTCTTTTATATTAAATAGGCATAGACTTAAACTAATCCCTGGATTAAATCCAGATCTGGGACTGTGAAGAATCTGTAAACCCAATATTTTGGGTCAGTCCTTTAAAAGAATTCAGACTGTTGGCAAAGTTTGAATACACATGTGGTGGATAAGAGACATGGCCAAGCGCTTCCTGCAAGTCCTCATCTGCCACCAACCTCAGTGGAAGCCAACCACAGCTAGAACTTTGGTCAGTATGTCACACTGGGGTGATGAAATGCTTCCATCCAACATGCCTGCCAACTGGTATCAGATCATACACGGTCTTGATTTATTGATTAGAGAAAAACGTGTCCTCCACAGCAATACTGAGGTGTGTCTGACAACTCCTGAAGCTGCCATTTGGATGAGGTTAAGTGGCAGAAATCCAGACAGCATTTCCAAAAGAGACTCTCAGATGAGGAATTCTCTCCCATACAGCAGTGGCCAGGGAAGCCCCTCACTCTGGAAATAGTACAGTAACTGAACAATAGCTCCCCCCAGACACTACAACAGCATTTTCCAATTTAAACTTTGGAGTCCCAGCTATAAAGCCTTAGTTATTCTTGGAGAATATTCAGGTTTTTTCAGTGCAATATATGTTCTTCAGCAAATTCAATCATGTTGCAAATCAGTGCAGCAAGAAGTTTACTGTCAGCACAGCAGCTATGAAAGTAGCATTAATACAGATCCTAATAACCCACGGTCCAATTTTCCTTGCTGCCTTTCATATTTTCCTGATTTTAAAAGGAAAGTAAAAAGGTAAAAAGGTTTTCCTCTGTGTCAGCTGCCCCATCAGGCAGCATTCTTTCTGCTTCACTGATTAATGCTAAAGACAAATAATCAGAAATGGAAATAAGATGGCCCTACTGATGATGCTCAGACAGACAAGGTTGTCACTTGTTCTATATACAAGTGCAATTGCTGACAGAGGTGAAAAATTATCTGCGTCAGTAACAGTGAATATGACTCAGAAGCAGCTCTTAAGGAACAAAGCATTCAAAGGACTAGAGATTCTCGCTCCCCATAACCACACGCTTCATGAGTTTATACAGAGAGGAGGCCAGTAGCTCATGAGAAGGAAAAAAATATAATCTTTTACTGCCAGGAGTTACTAGAGAGTTATTGACACCATAATTTGATAGTGGTAGTATTTCTATTACTATATATTCCCCTGATCAATTCAGACTGATGAGGAAAGCCTGACAGAATAATCAGTGAGTCACAGCATGTACTCTTTCAGAGAAAGAGAGGATTATACAAAGTTAAAAATAAACCAGTGATCACCAATTAAAAAAGCTACAAAGCCGCTAATGGCTGTTGTGCAGCAGAAAACTATGAAGCATCATGCAGCACTCATACCAAAGCCAATTTTGCTTTTAATTTAAACAAAAGAAGTTCTGTGATACTAATAGGTGTTGTCAAAATTGTAGCTCATATGAAAACAAAATACTTAATGGGAAGGGATCTTCTCCCAGGTTAGGCTGACGCATAATGGAAAACACCCACTGGAATACATCCCTTGTGTTTTCTTCTACTAATATAAGCATAAGCATTTTTTCCAAGTTACCAGCATTGATGTCCTATAACAGCAATGCTTAAAAATCAGTTGGTGTAAATGGAGCTACATGCACTTAAATGGAGTTATTTGCCCTCAAACATTTGTTTTTCCTTAAATTGTTTAGTCTCTCACCTCACTACTTCCATACTTTTTCCCAGAATCAGGTAGGAGGCTCCTAGAAGCTTATGAAATTATTCCTTAAGAATGGCAAACATGAAAGAAAGAAATACTATTGTAGTCACCTCCAAGGACTGTCTAGATTATTAATAAAGTGTCATATTGCATTGTAAACAACTGGAGAGAGATGGAAGGCCCTTACAGCTAAGACTGTATTAAACTTTCATTATTTACTTTATGTTCAGAGTTTATATTCAGCTCTCAGCTGATAAATCAATTTAGATGTTAAAGGCCTTTAAATATCACAATGACATCTTGAGCCCTTAAAGATTTTGCTACTAAATACAAACATCAACATCTCATAAACAAACTATATAATGATTCCTGTCCCAGAGAAGTTGCTAGCTAGAAAGCTAGTTCTTTTCTTGTGCTTCTCCTAAGCACAAATCAAATAAGTGAATGCCATTTCCAAAGGAATTACATGGGAGCACCTTGAGATGGAACTGTATTTGTTACAGCAAGAATATTTGCTTCAGCATAGGCACAAGATCTAGGACATACAGAAAAATCTTTAAAAATATAAGTTTCATACAGATCTTATTTAAGTTAGGGAACAGTTTTTCAAGAATGTAATTTCATTTTTTTTTTTTATACTTTGAACCACAGCTAATCCTACAATAATCTCCTTTTTTCTAAAGAGTGTCTTTGGAGGAAGTGCTACAATGGTCCCAGTCTTTTGAAAAGATGATAACAAGTAAATGTAAGTAATTGTATGTTTGTACCCCAGATGGATTACTCAAAAAAGTTCCCACAAAGCAAAATCATTAAGTCATGCAGTATAATCTATGCTGTTTTATATGCAACTAATGAAAAACAACTTTGTATGACATGCTTAGCATGCATCACACTGAAAATAAATGTAGCATGCTGTAAATGCTTTCTCAAACTTCCCATTTCTGCAAGCACATGTAATTCTTTTGAAGGCACATAAGGGCAGATTTATCTGCCATATCCCTAATTTAGAACGCTGTATAGCAATATATATTAGAAGAAAGTGAAAGAAAAGTTGACTTGGGAAATCGTGTGTATGTCAAAGAGAGCACAGCTGATGGTGCATCTATGCAGTGTAATACCGTGGAAGGTACCTCAGACCCTCGTCTCAGGTATGGGAAGAATTGTAGCCACAGTGGCAAATCTGAACTTTCCCACTCCAGCACCTCCCAGCCTCTTTCAGGACTCAGAGCTCTCCCACGTTCTCGTATGGACAGCAGTCTGGAATATCACTGTTGAATTACTTTTTAAAAAATATTGATGAGAAAGTCACATACAGAGTTACATCACAGCACAAACCTATAAAATTAATTTAGGGACTGGCATTATTTTCAAACTACAGACAAATTACAAAGAGCAAGAAGATTACAGACAGAATTTGTAACAACTAAAGATTTTAATGGCAAAATCTTCTTTCTTTAACAGCAATCAACCTAGTATGTTACAGTTTGCAGGGAAAGTACAGGCAGAAAGTGCATAACAGAAAACATTTAAAAGAGACAAAATTATAGCACAAGCAGCAGGCATGCATGCTATCACATTACTGCCAGATGACAGGCAGTGCTCAGTGTCTTTAGAAACACAAAAGCCCAGAGTGCGGCACCAGCAGGAAAGCTTGCTTTAAATAAAACGCTTGTAGCTTCCAGCAGTACTCAGATATTACCCTTCTTAAAATACCTCATTCACTGCATTTAGGTCGCACTATTTGTTGGGTTTGAATTCATTTAAATACTTAATGACATTGGAAAATGCAAAGGTGTACTCACAAGAAAATCCAGAAACTCTAAAGCCAATGGATTTGCAGCTCTTTATGAAAGGTAGGCAAAGTATTTGCCTATCTTAGGTTTTACTCTGAAAGTACATCTTAGAACGGCAAGCACCATTCCTGCTCAAGTGAAGCCTCATAAATGTTCTCCTGGCTAGAGGCATTTCAGCAACTCTATCACCTAATCCCGTACAAAGCATGTCTAATGACATGAAAAAAGGCAGCCTCAGGAATTTAATCTTTGCCAAAATCCCACTGATAGCTGCTTTTGAACTCCACTGCTAGGTGTTGCAAAGACATCCTCAGGTGCAGAACACCTTAGTTACTGAATAGAATATTCCTTTAACTGCATTACTTCACTCAATTACATTGGCAAGGAAAAAAAAAAAAAAAGTTATTTCCTTTCTTTGCTGATTGCTTTTTCCCCAAATTCTTACACCAAGAAAACAAGGTCTTTTTATCAAATAATCATGACTGAGTAAAAAAATACTTAGATATCTTCTGCACAGAACTAGATCTGGAATTTACAAATACTTGTCAGTCTTTGGATATGTTTGATAACGTTCACAGAGACCAGGAAGAACGAAGTTTTCAGTGCTCTGTGTCTGCATAGTGAAATGCCACTGAGGTTAAAGGGAGCTCTGCATGTTCAGGAAAATGCAATGTTGAAGTGTAGGGCTCTGGGGTGAGTTAGTGTGTTTAATTCCCTACTTTGACATAATATAATAAGAATATTACAGGTATACAAGCAAGAATTATACTGCCTTGTAAATGTCTCTATTGCCTTCAAAGGACTCTAAAAGTAATGCATATTACATTGTATATAAATATGGCTTCTGAAATTTTTACAGATGGGCCTATGATCTACAAGACCTACTTGAAGATAGAGCACAGTGATGAAAACATAGATTTTTGGCTTGCTTGTGAAGCCTATAAGAAGATCACATCACAGAGGAAAAGGATTTCTGTGGCCAAGAAACTTTTTACAAGTTACATTCAACCCCAAGCTCCCAATGAGGTGACATACAATAACATGAACTTGTTATTTGCTCTAATAGGAATGCCTGATGTGTAATGTAGCTTACAAAAAGCAACAACAAATGTTTAGCACCTCTTGTATTAAAGGGAGTGAAAACTGTTGCTATTCATCCTCCCCAAACTCCTTTGCACACAGCATTTTAATACTTGCCTTCAAATCTTGTCTATAGGCAAATCTTTCAACTATATCCACCAAGGATACAAGCAAAAGGCACAATTAGATGAAGAACCAAGTTCTTGGATCCGTTCTATTCTTTTTAGCATCTGATCCAGAGGCCATTGATACCACTTCAATAGATTTCAGATTATGCCATTGCTACATGTATATATTACTCTGGTCTTTGCAAGAGTAAATATAAATGAACAAAGTAAAAACTACCCACTGCTGTCGCCTTTTAAAAATGGGCTAAAAGAAAGGTTCCAAGACAGAGTAATTATTTTCTGCTTCCAGCAGCATAAGATTTAGGGAAAACAGAGCAGATCTGTGTGAAGTGTTTGAGAGTGATTTTTTTTTTCTGAAAAGTGGCTATACAAAAAAGTCATTCCTGCCTGGCCAGGCATGCTCTATGACCTTTAACTATTCCTGTTTATTATTCTCCTTGCAAAAGTAAGCTAATACTGGCTTTTACTGCCACTGCCTCTGGCAGACTGACATAACTGAAAAATCAGGCTAGATTGTTTTCTGGTTTACACATAACAATAAGGCCAACTCAGCTGGATTCCCAAATGTTGGCTGAGAGCAGTTGCTGTTTTAAATGACTAAACCACTCCCACTAATCCAAAACTTGAGGAAATTTGAAAGTTCCCTCTGTTGGTTTTAAATGTCAGTTGGCAAGACAATGCATTTTTCTGTCTTTTTCTGATTTATTTTACTTTTAGCATGTGCAGCTGTAGAAAACTCAGCAAGACATTTGCATTTCCAAAAGAGAAACGTCAGTATTGCCAACCACAAATTCATTAATCAAAAGTAAGAGCTTAAATCAGGACAGTTAAAAATAAGCTGTGTAATTTTTTTCTAAAATACTATGTATTTGAATCTTAGTATTTGCTGTCTGATTTCTAGATCTTCAGGACACACTGATTTCACGTTTTCTTGATATTCACTATTAACACAAAAACTCTACAAAGGTAGATGCTTGTAAGGATTTTGAACAGTTTATATTCAAATTTCAGCACCATTTAGAAAGGTGCAACTCAAATGGCTCCTCTGGATCCCAAGCCATGAAAGACATCAGCACTCATCTCAACACTAACAAAGTCAAAATGAAAAAAAATCAATATAATTCATCATGAGCTAATGGATTATCAAAAGTTCCCATTTTGTCTGACATACTTTCCTATCACCTTTCTGTTCTTACACACCCGGAGAGCTTCAATTTATCTGCTGCAAACCCTGGATTGCAGTAGAAGATTGATAGGTTGATATATGGGCTCAGTTTTAGCTTATCTCAGAGATCATAATAATTTTAGCAATTGGTTTTCACCGGTACTCTGCACCTCCAGTCACTAGGATGCATTTGAAATAATTCCTCCTCAGGGATCTAATCATAGCTCTAGGAACAATTCTTAGCAAAAGAAAGGGGGCTTGGATGTCAACACCTTTCAGCTATTCCTTCCACCACAGCCACTCCATACAAGCCATGTCTGGAGGACTTCTTCCTCTGCCTAAACCATACGTATGTTCTTATTCTTTCTAGAATTAGCGAGCAAATCAAACATATACCACTTAACGTCCCTAAGGTTTGAAGTCGTGGGCCCATATATAAAAGATACAATTAAAGATATAAAGAAGAGGCATTCAGTACAGGTCCCCTAAATTCAATCTTCCTTACCATTCTTTTACATATATTCAGTGATACTTTAGTAATGTTGCTTTCTGTTTCAGATTAACATTGACAGTCCTGTGAGGAAAGCGATTATAAGGAATATTCAAGAGCCAACACAGTCTTGTTTTGATGAAGCACAGAGAATAATTTACATGCACATGGAAAGAGATTCTTATCCATGATTTCTTGAATCAAACTTCTATCAAAAACTCAAACACAGCCTTCAAAGTAATGGCAATAATTCAATGGTAAATTAAAGAGAAAGACTGAAAATTTAGAATAGTTTCTTCTGGCATGGAAGTGTGTAAGATTTAAAGTAGGAGAAATCAGGCAGTAGACATATTATTACTAATCTGCTCAACTGTTCTGTTGATGTTAGAATTGATGAGGCACTATCTTCCCCTTTCCTTTTCTTTTTTCACAGAAGAGTTCTGTTTTTGTTTTCCTCTCCCCTCAATAAAACTCTAAAAACTAGCAAAAACTGTATATAAAATTTTCAGCCAAAAATGATAGCCTAAGGTTCTAGTCTTTTATTGATATTTGACAACTCTAATAATGTATTTTCAGTATTCTTGTTTTGAGAGATCTGAAATAAAAAGAAAATAGTTTTGCTACTAGGAAATAAATGTTTATTTGGCTATACATAACATAGACGAAAAAAAATCTGCATTGCTGCATTTACTTTTTTGTTGTTTTATTCTTATATTCTTTCAAAGTAAAAGAAGGTAAGTACAGCTGTTTGCTTAATCTTAAGCTATGTAGTATTCATATGGTGTAGAGTCGATTTTATGCGGAATTATGATGCACAACATACGCTATAAAGGTACTCGGTCTACAGTATACTATAATACTACCAGTGTTTCCTGAACTTATCTCCAGTGATAAAACTCATTAGTATTTTATCCTTTTTTTCTGGGTATGGACACACAAATATATTGCTTTCCCTTCAGGCACCCTAATAATTATATACAAGCAGACCTGACATTTGAACCTCATACTGTAACGCAAACAGGTCTCTCATATATAAACTGTACAAGACAACTTGCTGATTCATTGATCAAGTATTGATGTACTTTGGGTTTACATTCAAAAACCAGTCTGACTTCCCAAATCTCATTAAAACTGGAATCTCTTAATTCTTTTAATGGACCTCAACATAGACACAAAAAGCCATAGGAAATCAGGGAACTCTCTAGCATCCTCTCAAGCTGCATTATTCCAAGGAATACAAAGAACAAGTCATTCTAACAGCAGCCCCATGAATCCTGATAGCATCACTGATTGTCTGGAATGATTTCACAGGAGAAATGAAGTATTCATTCAGTTGGATACATTTATTTGACTGAGCTTACTTCAATCATGTTGCCGCTTCATGATTTTGATTTTTAACAGTTTATCTCAAGTTGTAACTTGGCCGCCTAGCTTAAAAAGGCAATTTTTGTGACAATGTAATCATTGTCTCACCTCTGTTGGGAAAGCCTAGTCTTTCTATGGGAGGCTCACAGCAGTTCATTGTGCCACTTGCTTAACCACAGTAAGTTGTTGTTCTCACTGAGAACCTCCCCTATTTTTTCAGTGTGAATGTCTAAGCCTTTTCCTTATAAGGCAAGCATGAAAACACACAGGTTGGTGCAGACAGTGAACAAACAATTTGGTTTCACTTCTGTGGCATCTATCTTGTAGTGAGGAGGAACTAGAGTTGTTCTTTTAAGATGTTCCTCTGGCCAGTGTAATAAGATATACATGAATATATTTCAAGGTAAAGTCTCAATCCCTCCTAAAAAAATTAATCATTGTTTTGGGCCTCTGAGTATTGGTATTATTGTGGTGCACAATAGAAGTTACATTTGGGAAGAGGGACAGTGACTTATTGATGACAGATAAGTATGTTTATCAACAGCTACAAAACGCATAACATGATGTTTGGCTTTGCATGAAGTTATATTGGTAAATTGTAACTGTGCATGTGTGCTCTAATGCCAACACGTGAACTACAGTATGTTATAAATGATCATGTTGTAACCTATCAATTATCGAAGGCTCCACAAATTCTTTTTATTCATCATTTTAATGAAATTCTCGAGCTAGAATTTATGTACATGTCTAAAGCAGAATACAAAGCAAGTCTAGTAGAGAAAGTTTTAAGATAACTTCAGTGTTGTAAGAAAAGAGATTGTTAGTATAGGAGATAATCCTTTCCTTTTGATAACTGACATCATGTAAAAGGATTATCATATGAATGTGTTAATATTTAGCTCATAAAACCACTCTCAGCAAGCATGGACTCCATAGGAAATCCTGCTAGGGATAGCATAGCTTTAGCTGCTGCTAACTTCTGATGTACGTAGAGTGCATTGGACTTTGGCTTGATCTTGCAGATGCCACAGCCTCACAGCAAAGAAAAACTGTAGGAACTATTAAAAAGCAGTTCCTGCAGTGAAGTAGATCTGTGAGAAAAGCCAGCCTGAGCAGAGGAAAAATCAAACAAGCAAAGGACTACACTAGGAAAAGCCTTCCCATTTCTGTTAGAATTAGAAATTCAGAAGACTCATTGGTCTCTGAGTGGGAGAGGCTTGTAATGACCAAGGATAATAGTTCTGCATATCCAAACAGGGTTAGCATGCAGTCTTCTGAAGGAGTTACACAAAGAGGCTGGTCACATACATGTCGACAGACAGAAACTTTCTCCCTGCAGAAAGGGGATTATCCAGAAGGAGAGAAAAGAAAAATCATCCTCAGAGAATGCTCAGAGAAATCAGAGGGACTCACAAACACATTTTTATGGCATGAAATGTTTAGTGTTTATTTTGCTAACGGGTCATGAGTCTAACAACCCTTATGGTTAGCAGGCTTATTAAATTGTATTTCCTTCTAGAAATAACTAAAAGGTTGGTTGGGGTTTTTTTTGGTTGTTTTCGTTAAGTTGGAAGAAAAGGGGGTCTTTTTCCCAAAATAGATTTATTATTAACTGGTGGAGATCTTTTGCTTGATTTTTCTTGTGTGTTGCCAGACGCATGACAATAACAGTGTATTTCATCAGACCACATGATTCATAAAACAGTAACTAATGTCAGCAGCAATAACAAGTCACTGCTTTTAACATTTTCATTAACAGCACTTGAATGAGCTCAGGTATACTTTCCACTGGCAGACAACACTAAAAGGCATTTGCTCACATTAATCATTCAAAGCTCCTGTTAAGATAGATAAGAAACTTTAAAATAGCTAAATTGGCAGAATTCTCTCTCATTCTTCCCTCGTTTACTTAACAAGAATAAAAAAAATTTAAAAAACCCAAAACAATGGCAATTCTTCAAATACATTAAATTTGGCAAGTTAGAAATGTAGATTAATAAAACCACTATAGCAATTAACTGTATCCAGCCTTGGAAACTGTTGACCTATTGAGGCTCCCTGAAGAGAAAACAACCCATACCGGACAGATGGTCTGGGGGGTTTTTGTTTTGTTTGGTGGTTGGTTTTTTTTAATTATTATTATTTTAAAAAGAGCTGACAATTAGATCATTTTTGCTTTGTAAATATGAGCTGTATGGGCCTTGATAAAAGTGATGAAATTTATACTCTATTGTTATACTGCTGTTTTCATGAGTTTTACATCCACTCTTGGTGTCTAGGTGATGATAGGTGTAGAATAACAAATGCAGATTGCATATCAGGTCTAAAAAACAAACTAAAATCTGCTTACAATTAGAGTTAAACCAAAACTGTAAGAATAGCATAGCCTAATCTTTTCTGTACAGATGGGTGGTAACTGAGAATATATAATGTCTCTCCATTGTACAATCAAAAGCCTTCAAAGAATACATTGTTAGGAGGCTTTTCTCTCAAATTCTCCCAATTATTTCATAATCCCATATTAACTCTAGATATTTCTGCTTTTAAATCCCAAGAAATAAGTTATATGTAGTCTCACTCTAAGCTCAGCAGTGAAGTAGTACCCAGAACTTGGTACTGTAGACAACTGATTTAAACAAATAATATGAGTAGAGATGTTTATCACCAATTACAGGGCAGATGAGGATGTTTAGGAACCTATAACCTCAGAGGAAAGGGAAATGACTGTAGCATTTCCAAATATTGCCAAATATACAGTACTGTTGCAATCACAGGTCCCTGCAGAAACTGATGTTTGGTCTCATGTTCACTAAACACAGAGGAAAGAGCACAATGGAAGAAGTCTTCTAAAAAGAATGTTTTGCTGCACGTGCCAATTAGTTGGATTACGCAGCTACAGACCATAGCCTTTTCTGGGCAAAGACTGCATCCTAACACAGGCTTGCCTATAGCCTCCTACAGTGAAGCTTCACAGAGGTGGTAGCCTATCTTGGTAGAATTACCCATTAATAGTTTGTCAGTAGCACTGAGTAACTGCACAGCTTTGAGATGCTTTGATTCGAAATCTTAATTTTAAACTAAAAAGTTTTAGAAAAATAAAAAACTTTTAAAAATTCAAATTTAAAATAGCAGTTCCAATTCAGGGTCTGACTAGAATACACAAAGGATTCTAACCATTTTTTTTTTTTTTTTAAATAAAAAGAAACAGGTGCAACAGTGTATAAAGAAAGACAAAAACACAAGAGGAGCAAATTACATATTAGGGAAGCAAATCATGTAGCCAAACACTTTTAGATATTATACATCATAGGTGCACAAATTCTAAGAACTATGAATTCTCATCACACCAGCAATAAGATATGAGCCACTGCAGCCCAATTGTGCAATTGGTTCTTTAGACAGGAATGTAAATTAGTAAGAGCACAGTAGCATCATATTATGGATTCCAGGCATATCCTTGTAGAAACAGTGACATGGAATGAGACATCTTGAAGTACACTGCAAATGGTCAGCCCTGAGTACATCTACATTCTCTCTTGACCCAGTTGCATAAACACTTTCTAGCAGGTAGTGCCCTTGGGCTATCCAAGACTTCCCCTGGGGCTGGTAGATCTGACATAGGTAGGTGGACATACTGCCCATTCCCTGCTGCAGTGGCAAATGGATGCCACAGGGTATCCTAGAGCATCTCAGTAGGGCTAGATACCTGTGTTTACACAACTGCATCAAGCTTTTTTCTTAACTATATTAGCTAAAGGTTTCACATTTGCTAGCTTTTCTTACCCACCCTTGGCATCTTAAACCACTTACTGAAAAGCTGTTTTATCTATAATTTACTTTCCCTCCAAAATTACTACGACAATTATCACAAGAGGTCCATGCTTATATGTAAATCTTTGTGTCCTGCACCTCAGATTTTGCTCAACTCAAAGTACAGTGCAACTATCCAGGGACTAAGAGCAGCTCCTTCCTTCAAGGACATGCACCACACAGAATGGGAAATGGGGTAGGTCCGCCCTGAGAAGTTTATGCAAGTGGGGGTTTTAACCATGGCAAACCCCCACTGATGGGCTACAGACCACCTTCACAACCCTAGCTCTTCAATGCCATGTCCTCTCTCTGGATTTCTGCAAGAAGTGCACAGATCTGAGAATAAGGGGAAAAAACTGAGAATCTACAGCATGAGGGCAGGTTGCAGTTCCTCTTCTGCAACTCCATCCCCCTGTAAGTCGTTTTTACAGGACCCCATAGATCCATAGCCTGCAGTTCTCAGTGGGAAACAAGTCAGTGAGCATAAAATCACAGCAAAGACTTTATATGGGCATTGCCTTTTTGTCCAGCTGCAAAGAGCAGAAACTTAGTAATGGTGATCAGAGTGCACTCTGCTAGGCCGGTAACGAGGCCTAAGGTATAGTGTGAAACAAACCACAGCTGAAAGATTACATTTCGTAAACATCGGAAGTGCCAGTAATCAGAAATGACAAATTGACACTGTATTTGCCAAGTCCTGAAGGAACATGCCATTCACCTAATGACAGATTTAAATTGTTACCTCTGTTTTGTGTCCTGGCTTGCCTATCTCACTAGTCTCAGATTGGTAAGTCAAAAGTTTCCCAGAACATCCATCAACTAGGGCTGTTGCTATATACAGCACCAGCCAAGGCAAATAGTTTTTTCTCCCACACTCCTTGTCTACAAACAGTGATTCCAGTAATCACCTCAGTAACAAAAGGTGAGTAAATAAGAACAAGATTTCTTTTTTCCTGAAGAAATGGTTACATACTCTATTTCATGGAGTTATTTCCTTCCTACCATGCCATGATCTGCTTTGCCTTTGCTTAGAGAAAAAGAATACAGGACTGTAACTTTACTTGCATAAATACACAGGGAAAGAAATTTGCAGTCAAAGTTCTAAAAGCAGTTTTCAGACATTTGCAGTTATAAAGATTTATCATTCACAACACATGATCCAGTCAGTTATTTATGAGTCATTCAGTACCATGGCAGATTACATCACTTCTAAACAGTGGGAACCATCAATATTTTCTATTAATTACTCTCTACCAATGAAGACATACTTAGCTTTTAGTCTCATAATTCAAGTCCACAGTTAATTAAAAAAAAAAATTCAAAAGGAAGAAATACCTACAAACTTCTAGCCTGTGAATCATTGCCCATGTTGTTCCTTCACTTATAATTTTGTCTGCTGATGAAATAATCTTATAATAATGAAAGAGGACTTTAATATTTTTAATCTAATTTCAGTTCAGATACCAATACAAAAATTACTTAGTTGTTCCTCATCTTCTTCACTCTTTCAGTACTTTTCATTTTAACTGTATTTTTGCAACAGTTTCTATTCGTGGTCACCCTGTTCTTGTTTTCTAAAACACAATTTTCTTTGTGTATTTGTCCCAGTAGCTCTCCAAATCCCTTTCCTTTCTATCTGCCTCCCATTTCTCTTTATATTCAATACTGATTTTTTTTAAAAGCATATTTAACACTCACATATTTTAGGACATTTTAAAGGGTTTGTTGTTTGTTTGTTTTAAATAATTCAGGACTTACATCCTGTAAATGGCATTGGTTCTAAATTAACATCTATCACTTACAGCCCTTTTGGACAAGTTCATATTCTTTCAGGAGTAACTTTGATGCTACTTTAAAGACCTCTCTCCACTCTATACATATTGAGCCTTCCAGCATGGTCTCTAGCACCACCACAGTCTGTCTTCATAATCAGGCCACATAACGTCCCAACACAGCACTGATATGTTAGGACACAACAAAGCCTTCCTAGAAATGCTGTTCACAGACAGGTTTTCTACAGTCCCACTCAAACCATGGCAAGGTAAAAATTGAGTTTGCTGATAGCAGCTCTCTGCTGCTCTGAGAGTGCCACCCATCTGGTCCCACAAGTTGAGTGGGCCTGCTGGTTGACTCAGAAGTCTGCTCACATGGATTAGATTGAGATGATGAATACCACGTTATCAAATACAATTCCAGAATACAAACACAGCAAAAGTTCCACAGAACAAATTAGTTAAACTTTTATTGCTGCCACATCAGCATGGCAGTTACTTCCTAGCAACATGATTAGTGCTAAAACAGGATAAAATTGCTCAGAGAATGATAAGCCTGTATTGTTTTTGCAATTGTAGTACACGGGGTGAACAGTTCACTGACATATAAAACTAAATAGTTTTACATTGTTAAGTATTGAAGAGCAGGCGAAATCCACCTCTACTCTCAATTATAAAAGTCATATAAGTTGCTGTAAAAAACAGAACAGTTGCCAACACAATAATATTCTGTCTAGCTCTGCTTTTCTAATAAATTTGTTAAGGTATAGTATTACAAAAACTTCAGGGAACTTTTTTCAACATGATCAGAAATTAGATCAAATAGTAAAGATGAACCATAGCAAACAAATTACCTGTTCTAACAGGTGAAAGTTTAGTAGAACATGCTAATCATTTTGCCTCTAGCAACTTATTCTGGACTTACTGATTATTGCGCAGTGATACATGAAGCTAATAGTCTAAATAGTCCAGACAGTTACTTTTCTACAGCTTTTGAAAGAATTCTAATTTCTGTATCTGCACTGGGTCTGCCAGACATTTTGGCTATAAAAATAGCTTTTCTACCCAGCATCTAACCATTTACAAGTGGAGTCAGCTAGCTGGAATACATCTACAACATTTGTGGAAAGGTATTAATCTACTCTGCCTGCACTTCACATCAACAGAAGAAAGATCAGTTCCAGTGCCAAGAACTACCTGGCCCCACTAGTACAAGTTTATAACCATTACTGAGAAACTGGTTTGATAAAAGCACATCTCATGACTCTGAGGCGGTTAGGCTTTAGCAGTGATGTAACTTGGAAGGATTTCTGGACAGAGAGAACTAGACTGTCATATATTTACATTATATTAATGCTGGTAGTCCTCATGGAAAGCTCCAGGCCATTAGTGCACACTGCTTTAGAAAACTCATGAAGGAGTAACAGAGAACTGAAAAGCCAGCAGGTAAGAAACTTAAGGAGACATAGGGGCATATGAGGTTTCCTGGGGATATTGCCCCACAGAATCACAGAATCAACTAGGTTGGAAAGGACCTTGAAGATCATCTAGTCCAACCATTAACCTAGCACTGCCAGTTCCTATCTACACCATATCTCTCAACGCTATGTTGACCCTACTCTTAAACACCCCCAGGGATGGGGACTCCACCACCTCCCTGGGCAATCCATTCCACTGCCTAATAACCCGTTCTGTAAAGAAATACTTCCTGACATCTAGTCTAATAAACCAAATAAACCAAACCCAAATAAACCAAACAGCTAGAAGAAGTCTGGAATGCCAGCTCACCCCCAGCCTAACCTCCTCCTCTGCACTTTCCTCCTTGGCCAGGGCCCGCACCATTAGACACCCACTCCCAGCCATAACAAGAGCTTGAGAAGAGTGCCTTGAGATATCCCAAGAGTAAGCTGCAGGATGATTTGATCCATTTCCATCAGCACAGGCTTTGCCTCACAAGGCAGCTGGGAATGGAAAACCACAACAGACTGGGGCACCTTCTTTACCTGCTACAACCGACCAGATAAATATTGCCCCCGTAAAAAAGGGCAACCTAACCAGTGTTGTATTTAGTGTAATCTATCAGTTGCAGGAGCGCTTTAGGTGCTATTCCCACGCTGTTAATGGCAATTGTTAAGTGTTCAAAGAAATAGGGTTAAAATTTAAAAGGCAATATGAATAAAACTCAGCTATTTATTAGGATAGATTCTTCTAAAATTTCAAACTAGAAACAGAATATCCACATTACCACATCAAGCCATCTTAAATTACAGTTTCTATTTCAGTAAGACTGCATAATTTTATATTTTTATAATAGAAAAGTATTTTTAACATGCACAGCTTAACCCACAAAACAATCAGTTTTAATCATTTAGGTATACAGAGGCATTTGGAGAAGCAAACTGCACCAGTCAAACATCTAAACATAAATCAGAAAAGTAAAGTTTCCAACAGACTTTTCTCATTCCTTTTTATTTGCATTTTCTTCATTTAAAAACACAATTAACATGTGACCAACAGGCTTCAGAAGGCAGAATGTTTTAATTAGGACACTGCTCCTGCAAGACCAGAAATAACAAGAGCTAAGAAGAGAAACAAAACTATAAAAAGACTCTAGCTTCCCATTTAATCTAACACAAAACTTTCTAAAACCCTCACAAACAATTTAAAGTCTACCACATGTGGAGGAGATCGGAAGCTTTCTTCTCCCTTCCAGCTTGTGCACAGTCCATTCATGCAAATGCACCAGCATACATTGGAACAGCAAGATCTAAGACTGATCATATTTAGCCCAGATGTGTAATAATATTACTGAGGCAATGAAAAAATTATTTATGACCAGTGTTGTAAAGGGGGCAATTTGGATGCCATGGGAAGTACCGGTATAGAAACTCAATGCTCCTTTGGTTCTCAAAGAATTAAAATGGCTTTTGGTCAGTTTTCCACTGCTGCTATTTTTCTTTTCTTTGGAGCTCCACTCTTCTCTTTTTTCCTTGGCCAAACAACTCTGTTGATAGATGTATAAAGCAGAGGACAGGCATAGCAGAGTCTTATGTGATAAAGAAAATATGATCCTCAAACACATTCAGGAAACTAAAATTGTTACTGTTACTTGTCTAAAGACCTCTATCAGGAAGCCATTGCATCATCAGGTTTGTCATTTAAATTCAGCTGCTTACCATTAACCTTCTTTTTAATGTGAAGTGAAAGATCTGAAAATAATTTACATCAACAAATGATTAAAGTCTGTGACAATGAGTGATAAAGCTCACTGAAGCTAAAAGCACAAAGCGTACTCTGCTTTACTGCAGCATGACAAATGAAATGGCAGATGCAACCACACTATCCAATGCAGAATTAATCCCAGAACAGATTCTCAGATAAGTGAAGAAACAAGTAGTACAGTGTCACAAGAGGGGATGTGCCTATACCTACAACATCAATCAAAAACGAACAAGAGAAACAAACACAAAATGGTGCTTTAAAAGCAAAGGAACAAGTGAACAACTTTCATAAGGAGTATTTTCAAGTACATTGTATTTTATTCCTGTATCAGTCCTGCACTGGTCCTGACCCATACTGATCAGGAAAGGGGATGAACAACAAGTTGCACCTGGACGTGTATGAAGATCACAAAGGAATTTCTCTGTGATAGAGAAATGAGATTTCAAAGGTAGCTTCACAAACAGAGCAGCATTTAGGGAAGAGATCAGGAAACATGCAAGTTAAACCCCTTTACACATCTCCTTTTCAACCTCTCCAAAGCTATATAGATTTCAACATGCAAAAAGATGAGTTATATCACTCAGTCACTTTAATATTAAAGTTCAGCTGGAACCATCCCTTCCAGGTGGCATTGCTGTTCAGCCAAAACTGCCCAGAAAGAAGGGAATCCAGCAACTGGATTCAGCCCATGATTTCTATCATGCAGTCATAGGTCTTATGCTTCCCTCCAGTTTTAGTTCATGCATTTAAAAGTAACAGTACTGTCAGGCATCAGTTTGAAAGTCCCTAAAGACATCTGAAAGGCCTCATCAGCAAGAAAGTAATTTCCCGACACTGCTTAAAGCAGGACTATATTTGTCAACAGTTTCCAGGGAACACGTGGCTAACCTCACACACACAAAAACCCAACTGGATTCCACAAATGAGTCAACTGACCAACAGCATTAACAAAAATCCTAGTCTTTTTGGTGTATAAAAAGATGTAGTTAGCTTAGATGAACAGTTATTTGTTTCTTGAACCGCTATTTGTTTATGTACGTTTCTACTCAATTTTCTTGTTCCCATCTTATTGTTACAGATGACATTTAAAAATATGCAGATCTGACTTCCGTGTTTAATTACAACTCCCTAATTTAGTTTTTAGATATGTAACCAGCATTTTCCATGAAAGACATTTTACTTCAAATATAATAGTATCTTTACAACCTGCTGCTGTAACCTTTTTTTCCTCTTCCTGCTACTAATATAACATACAAGCAACAAAACAATTCCATCTAATGACAGGTGATGTCAAAGCACTCCTAGAACTGCAGATGACAGTGTCCAGAATGGGACTGCATAACTACTACTGCCCGTGGAGAAGAAAAAAGACAAAACCCAAACCAAAAAAGCAGGAAGCCCACATATTGCCTTTACCTTTCAAGTTCTTACCTGCATCAGCTTCTCCCTCCACCAGTACATTCTTGAGGATCCAGGGAAGGTTTTTGTTTTCTGTTTGGGTTTTTCTCCCCTCTGTGTGTCCCCCCCCCCCCCCCCCTTGAAGTATCTAACTTCATAAAAAGTCCTGAATAGTTCAGTTAATTCAAGTATACTTTATATTGGTTAGTTGCTGTGCATGCCCCTCTAGATTCTCAACAAGACTAGTCACATGTTTGCCTTAATTTTCTAAAGTTATTTTTCCCCCCTTAGAGACAAATCTGATATTTTACATAGTGGGCATGCTTAAATTTCAAGAGAGATCACTTCCTGCCATCCAGTTTTGAAGAGCAATGCAGCTTTATTTACTATTACAAGTATGTAGCATATAGAAAGTCCTCAACATGCTAAGATGGCGCTACTTCTGATTAGATAATAGAGTATTAACTGACAATCTTCAAAGAGTTAATAAGAGCTGTTAGGCTTTGCTAGAAAGACTGATACTACGCCAGATGTATATACATACATTTTCCACAGTGGCTACAGAGATATTTATGTTAAGAAAAGCATGGGGAGTTATCTGCATTTTGTTACAACTACATAATATTCTGCCTCATGTACAAGTCTGTCAGAATTAGAAGACGAAGAAAATCAATACACAGCTAAGCTTACAAGAGACAAGGCAGACTTCTTTATACGCCTATAGCAGAAGTAGGTTTAATTTGGCACTACTGCTTCTTATCCACATCTAAAGAGAAGATAAACCATACCCAGCCGTTTCTAGTCCTTCTGAGAATTAACTCCTAAAAGCAGAGCTGAAATTCTGATGCTAGAGAAACAAGTTCCACATCTTTGCTGATGGTTTGTTCACCCATGGACTCTGCTATTAAGCCAGCTGCTGGGCTCAGAAGCTCATCTTTTCAACAACAGCTGGAATTTGAAATGATCCAACATAGGTCCTACCCTGGGAGGACCAAGCCCCCATGCAGAACAGCAACAAGAAGCTTCTGTTACTCACCTTAACCATGTTCTGTGTAGAAACAGATTTTCATTTTCTTATATACAAGGCTATCCCAGCAGAGACTAGAAAATCTGAGGCAGAAGACTTTAAATATTATAGGTGTGTTTGATGTCTTTTTTTTTTTTAACTGAAATCTCAGGATTGTACAGGGCTCAGTTACTGAACCAAGACAAAAAAAGTTTGGAGCTACTCTTCAGAATCACCTAAGTCTAATTCTTAGACTTGCCTATCTTCCATTCATAGACTCACACTGAAGACCTAAAGTTTGTTAAACCTCAACAGCTTCCTTATAAGAATTCTTTCCCATAATTGATAAGGGACTCTTAAAAAGCTGCTTTTTCTGCCTCATTCCAAATTAGACTGGAAGGCTGCCAAAAGCTACACTTGTCCTTGATCTTGTCACAGTTTAGTCCACATAAAGCAGTCTGACCAACCTGTTCACAGTGAAATCCATATTTACCTCCACTTTGTGAAGATTGTGGTTTGTTTAACAAGAGGAAGGCAACATAGCTAATAGCTGACATTTCTGAAACTGTAATGGGTACATGCACGTTGCGGAACACACAGTAGCCGATCAAGAAGCTCATGTTGTTCTAGCATATTAATAAATATTCATTAAGATGTGTCACTTGTGTTCGCTTTTAGTAATTCCTTACAAAGCTGCTGCCATCAGAGGTGCAGATTATTTCTGCCTTCCCGCTACTGTAAACAATGCGGCTCTGTATAAGGTTTCTTCAGAGACTTCTAAATTCTGGAAAATTGCCAGTTATTACTCATAAATAAATGAATTAGTACTAAGATATAAGTGTAAAAGAAGGGAAAAACCTTTAAATTCAAACATGAACTAAAATAAGCTAAATAAGAGTCTGAGTATTGTTGTGTCTAAATAGCATACTGATGGAATTTTACCCAATCACAAATTGGAATTCTTCCCCTACATGAAATATCAATACATTTCTTTGACTTTCTAAAGAAATTAAAAAATCATACAGAAAATGTCAGTGTCAAAAAGAAATAGCATCCCAAAGTGATGAGCATACTAAGTCAATTTAGGACCCCTTATCCGAAGGGAGGAATCGGAAGTGAACTTTTCAAAATTCACATGCAAGTTGTCTAGATGTTTAGGGCCTTCTTTGTATGAGCATTATCATTCTCATTAGGATCACTTGCCAGGTGACTATTAGGTGGATTTTTCTTTCGATTATTACTTGCATGACAGTTGTGCCTATTTCCTCCACCATGAAGATATACCATGTTTCTGACACAGCTATTCCAGCCCTTCTCATCTGGTCAGTGCTGCTGCAAACAGAGGCACACTTAGAGCAAAAGTGAATTCCCAACATCTCTGAGCACTCAAACATCTGACTGGGTGGTTTCCTATGTGCTCTCATTATCAACTACAAAAAAGCTTGCTCCATCGTTATATGGGAAAACATATTTAGTGTCTGGAATGAAACCTAAAATCCTGGCCTCTCTGCCATCCCATCCATCATTGCCAGTATAAATGAGAAAAAAACACATTTAAATGATTGCAAATTAGCCTTCAAATTTTGCTATCCCCTGATTATATACTGTATGCAGAAGTTCAGCAACTTTACAAGTTTGTTTACTGTTCAAAACTTCTACACAAGTCTATGATGCCTATGTATTTTGGAATATTAACTACCCACCTAGCCCTTCATTCAATATCAATATATAACAGAGCTTTATAATTTCCTGCCTTGATGAGATAGGGTGAAGGTACAGTTCTACAGATCAGAGCCAGCAGGTCTCTACACTTACAGCTTAGGTTCAATAGGAAATTAGCAAACAAACAAACAAACAAACAAAAACAAGAATGGAAAATCCAATTAATTGTCCTTCAGAAGGTCACTTCTCTTAGACATACAATAGTACACAGTCTCCTTAGCATTAAGAAGACTCCAAAAAGACAGATGCAACCCTGAGGCTTGGCGAGGAGCCAGAAAGCACATTTCTTTACTGATAGCAGTCTTGGAGGGATTTTCAGAAGTGATCCTTTCCTTCCCAAAGATTACACGTCTTCTGTAAAGCACACAAGCTTAGAACTAGCTAATCACAAAACAACACCTTCCACTACCACAATTTTCTGGTTGTGATTTTGAGAGGCATTTAAACTTCTCCTTAAAGGGTATATAAAACATGTGGTTTTGTTTTGGCAACAGTGGTTGCCACCAAACAATTCTCATCCAAGAAATTCCCACTCCATAACTTTTTGCATAATCAGTCACTCTTGTGTTGTTCACAGGAAGCGGGGACAGAATACAAAACTAGCCAATATCAGCTTTGTAAAACTAGGAGCACTCCTTATGAATCTCTCCACCCATTGCTGGGATTTGTGTCAGTAAATATGGTGAACTACTTCAGAAGAAAAATTATACATTTTAAACATAATGTACTATGCATCCACAGTCATGTAAATCTCCTCATCTTCCATTTCTACCATCCTCACCTCTATATGTGTGCACCAACACTGCAGTTTTAGGGGAAGATTAAACTTTGCTGAACTGTCATCAAAGTTTCCTTTCCTCATGTAGGTGTCTGAAGAGAGTAATTTTTTACATAGAGCTGTCCAGGGGTGCCTGATAGCACTCCTGAGAGATGTTCTGATACCACAGGTTTGGGAAATGACACATTTGACCAAAACTTTACCAGAAACAAAAAGCAGTAAAAAGTGTGCTGCCTCTTGTGTCAGCTGAAGTTTTAATGAGTAAGAGGAGTAGGTCTGCTGAGTAAGAATATGTCAGTGTTAGTTTGTAACTTCTCAGAATAAACTGTTTTATACAGTGTTCCAGGAATATTACCAAATAACTTTAGTATACCAGGTGACTCAGTGTGCTGGTGACATAGAATAATAGTTATACAAACCCAAGGAAGTCAGAGAGTTCCATGTGTTCATGCTGCTGAAAAACTCAGACACCTAACACTTGGCAAATTAGTAGAGCACTAAATGGTAATATATCCTCACAATAAATTAAAATTGCATAATGCTGGCTCAGCAATGTAAGAAAGAAAATGTGGCTATTACAAAGCAGATGTTTCAGTTAATTTGTTATAATACACTAGCTCCAAAGCTGTGGTCTACCAGAAAATAATCCAAGACCCAGACCTAGCCCAACACAGATCCAGTAGTATTAGCAACAGGCAAATAAGCTAGTGTTTACAAAGCAGAGTTTTTCTGTAGTCTCCAAAATCAGCTTTTTGAAAATCAATGTAAAATACACATTGCTCAGGTCACTGGCAGTGGCTGAGGCTCTTACTGTGCCTAGTTTTAGCTGCATCATTTCCAGGGCTCACCCTGGATGATTGCTGATGGAAACATCTCCCATGTCATCCATGCTTGCTGACAGAGGTGAGCTCTGCAATCATGATGTCAGTGTCAGAAAGATTTCTCCTGTAGAGCACAAATTCTCCAGGTGATCTCACAAGGTGCAATTACAAATAGCCAAAAGTTTCATTAAGAAAGTGTTAATGAAGACTTAACTAGTGTATTTGAGGCTGAGTGCAGGCTAGGAATGACACCCCCCAGTTTTGGGTGCTCATTTGTGTTTTCAGGAGCCATACCACATGAGATAACTAGATGCCAGCCTTTGCTGTGCCTCATTTAAAGCCAGAAGTAGATGTCCTAAGTCCCTACAAATAGACATTTTAGGTTATGCTACAGTGAGTTTCCACATCCTGCCAAAACCTGGTTGAAATGATGATTTAATCAGCACCCTCAGCTGCTGTATGGAAGAAAAAGCTCCTGTTAAATTCGATTACACAAAGTTGAGCAAAAGGGAGTTATACAGCCAGTCATGGCCAGCCAGCAATCTGCTGCTTTAGACAGACCTCTGAAAACAAATGGAGAACATTGTGTTTGAGCCAGGTATCCCATACCCCACCTGAGTGTCCAGGCAATATGTTTTAAAGGTGTTTTTCTCTCAACTTTAAAAAAGAATTTCACACAGAGCTGGGAAATCTTTGCCAGCAGCAATGGTTAGAGACCAAGAAAGGAAGGAAAAACGAGAAATCTGAAGTTCATCAGCTATATCTCTAACTGCCACATATCTCCAAGTGATATTTTCCATAAGTAAAATGTTCCATTACTTATCATATGAATCTGCTAAATGGTTGTATGTTAAGCTTCAACTCCTTTATGCCATCAGATCTTTCCATGAAAACAAGAAGAAAGTGATGCCATAAGTGGGGAAAAAAGAGCATCATTACTACATAGATTTATCATACTCATTTAGAAAACGATCCAACAGCACAGATCAGATCAGAGGTGTAATTGAAAAAAGTCTGTCCTGATGCTTAAGTCACAAGTTTAAAGAAACAGACAGGCATGCTGAAGTACAAGAGTCCTCTGCTAGACACTTAGATGAGATATAAAGATTGCCCCAGTTATTTCCTCAACATGCACAGCACACCACACTGTGCTGTTCTTTCTCTTCCATCAGATATGGGCCAAAACCCTACTCAAGAGCAACTGACAGCAATGAATTTGCATCAGGAACAAACTCAGCATTTCCAGGCAATCCTACATGGACTACAATACTTGGAACAGAAAATCCAACAACAAAAGTCAAATGGGCAACATGCACTTGCCACTATAATTGAAATCAGAGAGATCAAAATGACTACCTACTGTGCAAATAAAGGATCAAAGCAAACAGCATTGCTTCTGGTACCCAGGAGGTGATTTTTTTCTTTTTTCTTTTTGTTTGTTTAAATAAAGTGTTCTGTTTATTCATTCTTCATCTTTCAGTAGAACCATGAACGTTCCCAGTCAATGAGGCATACTTCCTCCTAGTATACTTGGAAAGAGCACACCACATTTAGAGAATTACCTCTATCACAAACATTTATTCAGTGGTGTCTTCAGAAGACCATCCATGTGATCTCTCTCAGGTTTTCTGTTTGGCATTCTTTTTGTCTCCTCCAAAGCTGGACTACAGGAGAAAGAGCACTTGATACCTGGTGAGATACGAAAGCCTTGCTCATACAGATAACCTTTCATCAAGGAAGGTTACCAGAATCTGAGAGCAGGCAAAACAAAAGGGAAGCTTCTACAATAAAATATAAAGCAATACAGGAGTAACAATGTAAAATTACACCCCACACTCCACCAACATTGCTACCTCAGGAAAAACTCATCTGTGGAAACTTTTTTCTACTTTCCCCAGTGCAACAGACCCCACCAGCACAACTGTCTCCACTCAGCTCATGGGCCTGAGCAGCAAAGGGCCACCCTGCTGACAGGCAGCCCACCTTACTTTCCCCTGCCTAGAAATACCCTCAGGATGAATAAGTGGTGGGAAACATAGGTCCTTTCCTACTATGCCCAAGCTACAATGTGTGTCCTATGAGTACACCAAACCCATTGTAAAATTGAAATAAAGCAAGGGGGGTGTGGTGTGATCTATTGATTTTTGGTTACATTTAAAACCACATTTTCTTTCTAGCTTCTGGGAAAAAAGGAAGTCTGAAAAAATAATTTTGAAGATATTTTAGAAGAGGAAGTTTTGTTTGAAAAGGTGAACAATCCCATCTCTTAAAAAGAGAGAAATTCAGAGAGACACAATTTAGAGATGGATAGGTTTTAGCCACTTTGACCCAGGACACGATACTAATGGTCACTAGTGTTCTAAATCCTTCCAGACTCCTTGTAGATTACGTATATTTTGGTTTTTATGCTGTAAACAAAGAAATTAATGGCAATTCATAAGACAAGCTTTGCACAAATTCACAAACACAAGACAGGATGGGAATATCAAGCCTGATCTCCAACATAACATTAAAGTCAACAATTGGCTCCCCATTAGTCTGGTCCTGATCAGCAAAGCTGTACTGACTTCAGACCACATAGAGATCTGGCCCGATTTAAAAGACACAAAACCCCCCCACACCATACACACAAACACAACTACTTACAGCTTACCAACGTAGCTTTTCTGTCTTTCTATGCCAGAAGTAGAAAATGTTTTAGAACAGACTGTTCAAATTTGCTTGCAGATTTATAACTGGAACATTAATTCTCTGTGACACTTATTTTTTGCCCTGTTTTTCTTTTCAGATACTATCTCCTGTGACATAGTAGCAATATATCAAAAACTGTAATTATGCAAAACCTTAACTAATAAAGCAAGTGCCAAATTACTTCAAGAAAGGTTAGGAAGAAAGGGTAATTCATTAAGCCCAGGTAGGTTTCTGAGACGTAAAATAAATACATAACATTCTTTTGTATACATTTGCAATATCAAAAACATTTATTCTACACTGACTTTCTATAAATGTTTTCAAGAGAATATTTCAGATGGAAGTAAGGAAATGTGTTCTGACATTGATTTTCTTTAAGAAACATACAGTGACAATCTTAGCATTTTCATTGGTGATTTTTCATTACTAAAAGCCCTCATACTTCTAAATATTATATCCCAGTGATGCTTTTTTAACCCTTAATTTGTAAAAGGATTTTAAAGCCCATTCACAGCATGATTTTATGCAAGAAAATCTATGACATAACCTGCTCGGTCTCTTTCTCCCCTCTCCCTCTTTATGGCTACAAAACACAAACATTAAACAAGAAGTAGGAAAGAAAGAACACATAACATCACTCATACAAATTTGCAGGTAGTGACTTATTTCAGTGGAAAATCAACTTACTTGTGATGCCCAAATTTGAAGATGATCAAGTCCGGAAAGCAGAGCTGCAAATGTAAGGAACGGGTATATTAATGGCATTCTTCACAAAAGCAGACACTTGCGTAGCTATATTTGCAAAGTAATTGCAGAAATAACAGATCACACAAGAAAATAACATTCTCATTTCCTTTTGATACGTTTAATGTTGTCAGTAGCAAAACCATCCCTAATTCATTCTAAAGCACCTGGTGTATTTTACATGTTGGACATCACTTCATGTAGACTATGATGCAATCAAAACACTACAGCTCTTAAATGAGACACTTTCAGGCTCTGCATTGGATTTCAAAAGCAAATTAAATAAACAAGAAAAGTGAAGTACCAACTTTTTGCCTATTTTTTTCTATTATTATTTCTGACAAGGTCATGTATCTGTCGAAGGAGCAGCTGCAGTGACATAAGGTATTTCATAGATAAACAGCCAGTGCAGGTCACTAAGTGGGCAGGGACACCTTCCACTAGACCAGGTTGCTCAAAGCCCCGTCCAACCTGGCCTTGAACACTGCCAGGGAGGGGGCAGCCACAGCTTCTCTGGGCAACCTGTGCCAGTGCCTCACCACCCTCACAGGAAAGAATTTCTACCTCATATCTTATCTGAATCTACCCTCTTTCAGTTTAAAACCACTACCCCTCATCCTATCCCTACACCCCCTGATCAAGAGTCCCTCCCCACCTTTCCTGTAACCCCCTTTAAGTACTGGAAGGCCACTATAAGGTTTCCCCAGAGCCTTCTCCAGGCTGAACAACCCCAACTCTTTCAGCCTGTCCTCACAGGGGAGGTGCTCCAGCCCCCTGATCATCTTCGTGGCCTCCTCTGGACCTGCTTGAGCAGGTCCATGTCCTTCTGATACTGGGGGCCCCAGAGCTGAACACAGCACTGCAGGTGGGGTCTCAGGAGAGTGGAGTAGAGGGGGACAATCCCCTCCCTCAAACTGCTGGCCACACTTCTCTTGATGCAGCCCAGGATACAGTTGGCTTTCTGGGCTGCGAGCACACATCGCTGGCTTATAGTCACATTTTGCATCCACTGATACCCCCAAGTCCTTCTCCACAGGGCTGCTCTCACTACACTCATCACCCAGCCTGTATTTGTGCTTGGGATTACCTTGACCCATGTGTAGGACCTTGCCCTTGGCCTTGTTGAACTTCATGAGGTTCGCACAGTCCCACATCTCCAGCCTGTCCAGGTCCCTCTGGATGGTCCATCCCTTCCCTTCCCTTCAGCGTGTCGACCACACCACACAGCTTGGTGTTGTCAGCAAATTTGCTGAGGGTGCACTCAATCCCACTGTCCATGTCTCCAACAAAGACATTAAACAGCACCGGTCCCAACACCGACCCCTGAGGAACGCCACTCGTCACTGCTCTCCACTTGGACATCGAGCTGTTGACTGCAACTCTTTGAGTGTGAACTTCCAGCCAATTCCTTATCCACTGAGTGGCCCATCCATCAAATCCACGCCTCTCCAATGTAGAGACAAGGATGTCATGCGGGACAGTGTCAGATGCTTTGCACAAATCCAGGTAGATGATGTCAGTTGCTCTTCCCTTGCCAACAGCTCAGCATATAGACAGACCAAGGAGATGTCTGCCTGCAAATAGCAGTATAAACTTCTGAGAAGCAGTATTTCTAGGCACTGTAATACCTAGAATGACATCATCACGGTGATCATTTACTCTGCTCCTCTGAACCATATCCCTTTAACAGGCTGAACAGAGCTTACAGTCTTTGTTTTAAAATACAGCTACCACCAGTAGTAAAGGAGGTGACATTAACCCAGGATGATGGAAACTCAGGTTCTGGTCTTTCTCTGAAGTGGTTCAAGCCCACATTGCAGGGAACCTCTGATAAAATCTGAGTGATTATTCAGCTGATTATTTACTCAACATATTTTTAAAAACATATGTTATTACTCATCATATTTACTTAAAACTGTGGTACTAGAATCCTACTGAACTCACTTAACAGTTGTATATCCAGCCATCTGTAACAGAGGAGCTTGCTATAAGAATGTTCTATCCTCAGCTGCTCAGATGAGTTGGTGCAAGTATCCTGTTAGTGAATTAGAAGAGTAATTCAGCACAGCTTTTACTTCTTAAATCATTCAGCTATACATTTTACATATGTACCTTAAACAAAATAAACTCTTCACATTAAAATTTACAAGACACCTCCTACCACCCGTTCCTTCTGAAATATATGCCCTCCCTCCACTCAAAACCTCCTGAAACTTTAGCATCTCTCTATAACAGCAATTAACTGCTCAATTAGCAGTTACCACATCACCTGTTTACCATTTATGACAACGACAAACCAACAGGAATTCAAGATTGTAATCAGCAGCAGCTGCTAAATGAGCTGTTAAACCCTATCTGCAGTGGGGCAGGAACTGCTACTTGTTCCAAGTTAGGTTACCCTTACTCAAATTACCTATATGGCTAATTTTAGATGTGAATATATCCCTCCAAAGGCATGGCATATTTTTCCTGGTATTTCTTCTCTATAGGGTTCTCTAAAACATAATTTATCTAGTTTGAAGCACTACGTTTCATTTGCAAGTGCACATCCTTGTAATGCAAAGAAAACATAGCGTTAGACTTGAATTTGCAAAAACCCTTGATGTAACACCGTAATTAAAGAACTAGAGAAACCTGAAACAGCCATTCCATTAAGGATCATTAATAAAAAGAGAACTTTCTGCTTGCAGTCTATATCCCCAGGAGGACAGCTATCTGATATTCTTTTTAAGCAAGTGAGAAGTTGTCATCTCTAGGCTGCTATTGTGCTGATCACTATTGGCAAAAGTAGAAAAGCATTTCAGTCTTCCAATTAATTCAGCAGAAATTTCCAGTCAAGAAGAACCAGTGGAGAGCCCTGGGACAAATTCCTTCTGAGCTCAGAGGAAACAGAGATTAAAATGTGATGATCTGAGCCTGTCCTTGTTTTCTTAATAGAAGGTGCATCACAGGACAGCTATCATGGTTACTCTCTGGAAAAGCTGGCAAGTAGCAATGGCTAATATGCTGCACTTAGGAAATCTGTGCCAAATTTCTCCAAAACCAGGTGCCAAAAGTCAGATTCTTGTCTGTGTTTATGCACATAGTTGCATGACCCGCATTTGATTAGCTCCCATGAACTTTGGTTTAGAAGCCTGAATCACAACTGCACAAGGTTTTAATTAGATATTCGGTCACTCTGCCCTTTCTTAAATTCCAGCCATTTATTTGCATGCTTATACACAAAGCTGGAAGCTTAGATCTGGAAGGCAAAGTGAAAAATATAAACCTCCCCAAACTAGTAAGGGATAACTAACCTCACAAGTTAGCATAGAAATCATTTCACCAGGAGAAGCCCATTGCTGAAAGACTGGGGTTTAGCAGGTAACTAAGCATTGTGCACCATGCTATGTTAGTACTGACTGGTAATTAAGTGATTTTAAAGAGCTACTGTGATTTTCTCATTACATGTGACTGCTACAATATGTCTCGCCAAAGAATAGTATAGTTTTGTCCTAAAATGGTGTATTAATTTTCAGTAATAATGGCACATCTTCATTATCAATTTAAGAAAGATAATGGAACAAAAAGCGCATCTGATGCCTATGCAAATATTTTATCCAAATCCTATTAGTCCTTAAAAACCACCTTGTTGACTAAATTCTGGCATCAGACTAGGAAACAGTCTGAATCTACAATAGAACATGAGATAAGACCATTTTTCATAAATCTTGTTGTTCAGTACATTCAGTTTGTACTGCAGCTTTTTCAGATTTATTGCAGTTTCAGCTCAGCTCAATGTATTGTATGCAGATGAACTATCACATACAGTGTGAGTTTGTCCAAGCCATGCAAGATGGGCAAGCAGAATTTTGTATACCTTTTCCTGCTTATCTTTTACATGAGTCAATATTAGTCCAATCTTCAGTAGTATTTGGTGCAATTCACAAATATTGCACCTATTCCTTAATTTCCTTTTCACTACCAATGGAAGAAAAATTGTTCCAGCCAAGAGAAAAAAGAAATTGCTTTGCAAGAGCACGCTAATCCCTACAGCACTCCTTTTACAATCTACTATGTAGCAAATCCCAGTTGTAAGCATAAGCATGCTAAAACTAACCAATTCATCCTCAAAGGAACTTTTAAATTGCCAGATTTAATAGTCCAAAACTTGCCTCCCATTTTCTATTCCCCTCTAAGCATACACATAATTGAAAACAAGAAGTCATGGCACCCTGGAAGCCATGTGATACCCAGTGTCTTTCCTGAACTTCTCAGTGTCTCTTTTCCTTTTTCTCCCTCCCACATTTCCCTACTACCACTCTTGTGCTTTGCAGTTATGTTCTCAAATTGAATTATCTCCAATTTTTAACTTTACCCTATTAGAGGAAGGGACAGTTTGTATCCAGCTATCCTATTCTTTGAGATTTCCTTTCCTATTGCAGGAATGATTCAGCTGATAATGAAACAACTGCTGATACTCCACAGCATAAACCAGCAACTTTAGTTTATCTTGATACGATATGCTGCAAATCTTGATGGGGGATCAGGTGCTGGCAGCTGAGTTCTCCCTGCAGCAGGCAGACAGCTGAAGGCAGAAACTGCTGAAGCCATCCAGAGAATGAAGTCCCTGTTCTTCAGCTAGATTTCATGGAGTTTTTCACAGACTTTTACAGGACTGCAGTAGTTCCATGTTTTTGTCATGAGTTTGCGAGTAAAGCTAGTCATAAGTTAACATTCATGCCAGAGGAAGTCACTCAACCATGACTGTGTTTTTTATGAAAGACTTTCAGCCTCATTACTATGAATTGAGGATTAAATAAATATTTTGGTCAATAATGTAAAATGCTATTTTATGCAATGTAAGATTTATCAGATAAGTTTACCTGGAAATATATCAAATGTTTATATAGTGATTAGTAAGGTTAAGCCAGGAAATCACAAACAGGAAAAAAATGTTATGTTGTATGGGTTAAACAAGTCCTCTGACTCATTCTCCGAAAGTTAAATGAGTAAGCACATTTCTTTTCTGGCTACACAAATAATATAATTGCAATTAGACAAGTGGAGGGTTGTAATAAGATGGTCTCTCCAGAATAAGTTCATTACAGTCATCAAAAATATCTGTGAACAGGTAGCATTTAGTGGCTCAATACCTCTATGGCAATGATCATTCATTAGGGCGCTCTGTTCAATCCACAAGCATTAAGGCAAATAAGGGTAGCCTCCCTGACGATATTTCAGCAGGAGGGACGCCCCTCCAGCGCAGGCCTGGCACCCCTCTGCTGGCACGGGAGCCCCTGCCTGCGGCAGGCCTGGCAATGGAGCCTGTACCCGTGCCGTACCCCATGCACTCTGATTTGAATTCCCGTGAGGGAATGAATTGCACTTCTTCCTGACCAAAACACGCATTCTTATCCTTCCTTGTGTTGTTCATCTGTAGAAATTTTTAAATGGCTAAAGCTGGAATATTTTCACTGGTATGAATTTTTTCTTCTCTGGTGCCCTCCCCGCAGTGCAGGCCTTCCCCCGCAGGCCCCACAGAAGGAGCCATGGAGGCAGCGGGGCTGGTGGCCTGCATGGGGGAACAAGCCGGGGCCACGGTGGGGCTCTGCCCTCTTCAACTGTCCCTGTCCCACGAGGGAAGCAAGCTGGGAGGGCTGGGATGGCCAGGGGTCAGCTGCAGCCTCTCGGCCTACCTCCATGGCCTCAGACGTGAGCAGAATGTAGGCAGCCGTGTCTGCATGCAGGCAGGCAAAGCTCCAGCCAGCCCTGCCCAGCACGGCGGGGACATGCCCGGGGGTTGTTCTCCCAGAAATAGCTAAGTCCACCTGGTTCCTCAATATGGTTTTGTTTGTCATTAGGCGTACAAACAATTCTCACCCTAGACAATGCTAAACTCTGAATATTTACTCTCATCAAGGCAGAAGAAGAACTTCTACCACATCCACACTTGCCAGCCTCCTCCAATACAGAAGAGCACCTCCTGCCTGCAAACCATCATGTCCTTTTCTTGTTTTTTTGTTTTTTTTTTTTTTTTTTAAATCTGTTTCCTTGGTGGCCAGTTCCTTGAATCTGGCTTATTGCTATTTCTCTGAATGCAGCCCAAGAATGTCTCCTTCTTCCCTTGCCTGCCTGATGCTTCTGAATTTCTGAGCTCACATACCAAAATCAAAGAATTTTTTTTTCTCTCAAAACAGCCACCATCACGCACTTCATGTCCAAGAAGTCTTTCCTGGGTTTTGGGAAGGAAAACCTCTCTGGCACTGGGCCTAGATTTGCGTGAAGAAAACAAGCCAATGCCTCCTAATAATTCTTCATTTGCTTCCCCTGTTTACAGATAAACTATACAGTTGTTAAGTGGGATCATCTTATTCTTCTGGTGAACATGATGATTTTGCACAAAAGTGTATTAACTTACCATCTTAAATAACTATCCAAAAAATAAACTAAGCTAAACAATGCATTTAGTCTTCAAAATTGTTCCAGTATTAGAGCGCTGTTATTTAAACAATATCCCACTCAAAGAGACTTTTATACAGCCTTTTAAAAACTGTCTAGTTATGAGAAGAGATGAGATTCAGGACACAGAGCGTTTCCTAAAAGTACTATACAATTATGAGGGAAATGAAAGACAAACGTTTTGGAAACGAGACAACAGATACCCTTTTTTGAGAACTGGAAGCCCAGTTCTTGAGACTGGCTCCTGTTAGAAGGTCCTTCTAGGCTCCTTGAGCAACTTTAGCACTAATATATAATAATTCTAAGTAGCAAAGCTATACAGTAAAATAGGTTTCGTTGTTAGCTATCCTACACAATGAGAAGAAAATAACACGACAGAAATAATACATTTTTTAATTTTCAGCATCCCCATGACATCTATTTACAGCAAACCCACCAAAACTCCAATGTTTATACTACCAAAGCCAAGCCAAAATATATAGTCAGTAGAAACCAAATTATATAGTGTTGTTTACTTTCTCATAGGCACCGAAAACTTTCCTTGTGGGAATGTCTGCAAATAGTTGTTGAGATTATTTAACCTTCTGAGGCACCTCCTTCCTTTTTAAAATCGGTAAGCAAAAATTTTAGAGGACTGAGCATATTGTTATAGCTTTCGCACACACACATACCCCACCAAACTGGGATTTCTACAAAATACTGGGTAGCAAAACTCAAGTTGTTCTTTTAACAATCTATTTCTTCTAGTATAAAAAGTTCTAGATAAGGAGTTGGTCTTATTCCTGTTCCAACAATTCTCTCATTGTTAGAGAGAGCCTGGAGAGGCAAGAGTACATCTATTGCAAGGTTAGAGAAGGAATATTTTTCAGGACATTCTTAGAATATATTTGGTGAAAAGAAAGGTAGATCAAGACTCCTGTTATTATTCCTTGCTTCTTTCCCAGCAAACTTGCAAGAAGAACCTTTGTTGGGAAAGGAGCTCTGGCAGCCATCCTTTCTCTGCTTTTTAAAATCTACCTCGGGTCCTGAGAAAGTTGATTCTTTTGATATTGCATTGCAAGAGACAGGATCATTTAATACAGGCAGCCTTCAGATCCTTTAAATATCATACTGGGAAATTTGTTTTCCACTTTTTCAATATGAGATTGGATTATTTTAACATGTTCCTGTAGTGAAACTGCTTATCTCTCTTTTAATTTTGGAATGCATATAACCAAAATAATGCTAACACATTCTTCAAAGTACTTTCTAAAAATGTGAGATGTGCTTGCCTCTTGGAGCTCGTGCCTCTCCTGTCCCTTCCCAGGGACCAAAGGTATGTGAGAACTTCAGAACTAAAATCTTCACTGCACAAGTGGACTGCTTATATTTTTAACAGACAACCTCAAAACAAACTTCCTGTGCCCTGTGTATAATAATACATACCAGTACTAAAACTGAGCTGCTGTCACTGTAACTTGACCACAGCAGGCCTCACTGCAACCACAAACCCTGTGCCATTGACAAGATGTGATGTTAAAGCACCTGATTTTGGAATGTACCTGCAATCTTGACTGTAGTATTCAGCTCATCAAGACAGCCCGTATAATATGTATACAAAACCATTCATATCTTATTGGACCCTGTTTTCCAAGCTTTTGAGCCATGCAATGTCCAGCAATAATATTTACAGACCCTAGCACTATCCCCAACTCTATCTATCAACTAAAATGTGGCGTAAGTCATCATCAAGACCTGCTGCTATTTCAGCTTTGCTGGCCAGTAGTGATCCATTTAAAAAGTACTGTCAGCCTTCCTTTACTGAGCCCTCTCCTTAGCTCTAGCTTAAGGCTGACAGCCTTTCTTTGAACATCTTTGTACAGGCTGCACTGCACTGGAATTCCTGCCACAGTATTTCTCATGTGTTGCTTTATTCTTGAGAACTAATTTGTTATCTTAAAAAAAAAAAAGGTCAATAAATAGGACAAATAAATCGGAAAACACAGGAATATTTTTATTTGAAGATTAAAACCTGGCCATCTCACAAGTACTCTGAACTGTGTCACGTACATTTTGCATATTATGTTAAAATAAAGTATTTTATGTCATGCATATTCTTGGTGAAATCTGCTGATCAGAAATAGGGAAAGACTGGCATGTTCTCTTTGTAAAGGAAAGGATTAATAACTTGCTTCTCCAGTGTCCATCAGTTCACGGTTAAAAGGAAATGTTTCACAGGGGGAAAAAAGTTTTTTAAATGTTTTGCTTCATCTAGCTGCTGTGCTGGACTTTTATTTTTTTAAAATAATTAGAGTCTGAACAAAAACAAAGGGAAAAGGCATGATTCCAGATGCAGATTAAACATTGTGCCATGGGACCATATTTGATCTTTCGACCCAACCCTGTTTTTCTCATTGTTACAACACACACTTCTAAAAACTGGCTTTATTCTTATTTCAACAATTATCACTAAAAAGGGGAAGTAATTTGATCCAAATCCAAAAACTATTTTTCCTCCTAAACTTCTATCCCTCAGAGAATCCTTCTGTAGGTGTCCCAAACTCCACGCGTGAGATTTGCTCCACAACAAAGGAGTAATCTACACATTCCTTAGGGTACAATGCCATGCAGCCAAGCCAGTGTAACACATAAAGAAGCCCTGACAGGATCTTTACCCTGCACCATTTTCCCATTATTTCTCTCATGTCAGATATAGTGACTGGCCAAATGAAAAAAGCACTAGTTCTGTACCACAACAGCCAGCTGAGTTGCACCCAGAGGTCATAGGAGAGCTAGACCCAGCACATGGAGAAACAGCAAGACCACTCCCTGCAGAAGCAAACCACCATTTGGTCTGTTTAGCTGTAAGGTGAAACCACATCACTCCGCATCCCTTTTAAGGATGCAGAAGTGGTAGGGCTGAGGGACAGCCAGCCTCTGCCAGCAGGAACATCTGGGAGTTAGAGACTGAAATGGCTCATGTTTAAAGGCACTAATGGTTGTTCCGTCCCATAACATAAACATTGTTCTGTAAACATATTTTTTCTCTTTTGCAATAACTAATTGTCTAGCAATTGCCCCATTTTTCTTCTTCCTTCCTTCCTTATTAGTACAGTAGTTTTCATATAGAAAAGACAAAGATGAATACAAACTTCCCACCACCAGGGTAAGTTAGTCCTTATGCAGTGATAAACAAACCTAAGTGACTTCTCTGTTTCTCCTTGAGGTAATAGCTTATCTTGACTTCCAGGAACGACAAGTTCATGGCTGACATTTCTTCCTGGAATATGACTTGCTTAGCTCAACATTTTTATTGCCTTGTATGTTGCAAGTCTTGACATCCATGACACAAATATATAAATTACCAAGCACAAAATAAATCTCTCTGTTGGAGGACCTGTACATCTCAGAGCCAAAACAAGATACAACTTTCTATCCAACCTGTGAAATATTTCAAATGTATGAAAAAAATATCTGGAATGGTAGACTTGGACATCCAGCATAGTCAGCTAACGGGGCTGTAAGAACAGATATGGTCCCTGACTGCACGCTGCCAGGGTAGGGGAGCCTGTGAGCCTAGTGCCCAGACCAGCCAGGAGGCACTGTGCATTCAGCAGAGGAAGAGGCAGAGCTCACCCCTATACTGTCTGCCTGGCTGACTGCCGAAGAGCCTGGCAAAGTGGGACAGCACAAATGACAGTCTCGTTGAGACTACATCTTCTAGCAAAATGTTTTCATTTGGAAGAATCAGCATTTTCTACCAGAAAACCAGTCAGCTGGAACATCTCCAAAGAGCTCTAATACTCAGTTTAGTCATTCATATTTTTCTACCCATCTTCCAACTAATTAGCTACAGCTAAGACAACGCACAGAGATTTGCTACCTCTGCAGGTAGTGTCTCTTTGTGTAGCATGCACAAACCGCCAAAAACAGGATGTCTGTCAACAGCCAGTGTGGACTGTTTGTAATCATCTCTTGTCACTTATTAAACAGAGTCTCCTAATCCAGCCATTAGATACGGTTTTGTTTCTTGTAAAAGATTAACTTATTTTTCTCACCTCTTTTATTTTTAACTGATAAACATTTTACAAGTGACAGAATACTAAATAATTTTGCTTTTCTGATTTTATCTATACCTTATCTTCTAAACAGACTTTGAGCCAGGGTAAAATTAGAAAGAGATGTTCTAAGTCCTTGGCACTTAAAATCTCTACTTTGGCTCAGCTGACAGCACTAACTGGATGTGATTATTTATATAGCTGTGTAAATGTTCATGGTACTATTTAACCAAATAAAGTATAGGGCTGGAGTCTAGCAAAATCTTGTGCACACACAAGGTCCTTACTTGTAGGCTTTTCAGGGGTAAATGCTTTGAATCCTAATTGTGTGGTGGTCTGAGCAATAAATAAAACTTATAAGGATGTACGAAATGCCACAGTGGGTCAGAGCAATGCCTCATCTAGCCCAGTAGTCTGTCTTCAGTGGTGGCAGAAGTAGCTAAGTAGGGGAAGCACAAGAAACCAACTGCTTTCTTGCTCCATTCCACTCACAGTTGCTCAGCATTCACAACTGTTACATTAGGGATGTTAGAGGATGCTCACCCTTTTCAGCATCTATTTGCAGATCTGTTGTCCATGAATTTGTTCAATGCCTTTTTGAACTCAGTGACTGCCCCATCTCTGCAGCCTCCTGTGGAAGAACATTCCAGATATTCACTACCTGCTGGCTGAAGACATGTTTGTTTTTACTGCATTTTAACTGGTTCCATATCTGCTTTTATCAAGTGATCCCTCAGTTCTAGTTTCATCCCTCTGATCATTGTCATTTCCCTTCTTTGTACTATCTCCTTGCTCCTGCCAGACAAGCCCAAAACAACTGTCCTTTAGTATCCATTTACAGATCTATTGCCCATGAACGTCCCACCTGCTCCCAGCAAGAATTAACACCATGTGCCATAAGGCCCCGTGCATCAAGAAACAAAAAAACACATAAGGTTTTCAACATTTTTCAAATGGCTCTGAAAGTGATATTCCAAAAAGGGCAACAATTAAGCATCAAACAGTAATTGCTTAGTAATGTTTTTGTCTTACATCCTGAGTACTTGCAACATTTCTTGAGAGCATCCGTATTTAACTACTGACTAAAATCTGGTTAGGAAAAATGGATTAAAAAAACATGAGCAAAAGTAATGTTTCGGTATTTCACAAAACACTTGCCTAGAAAATGGAGGATGTCTTCTGTGGCTGTGGAAATGGTATTGTAGTAACTAAGAAACTAGCAGAAAAGAAACTCAATTTATCCAGGAGCTGATGAAAAACTGACCTGGTAATGTCTGAGCAAAGGGTGACTGTGGCAAAGTAAAGAGTGCAAATGGATGTCTCTATCTAGGGTAGATCTCACCTCAAAATGGTTTCAGAAAAAGAATCGTTGGAGCTCTCAATCTCTCTCTCTAAAATTATCCTAAATTCCAAAGAGCACAATATGCTGTTATCACACTCTGAGAGCATTCCAGTCCAAATTGAGCTTAGCCGTAGATGAGGATAATTTCATGTGCATTTGAGTCTGCTTTGCAAAAAGCTTGTTTAAAAAATACATCTATTTAAAACCAGCAACTGGATTAAGCAGGAAACTCAAAACATTATGTTGATGGCTGAAAATATTCAAAGGGTACATGTTTCTTAAGGAAAAGAAGTCCCTGGGCATATGAACTCTTGCTAATTAACACCAAAGACAGGAGACAAAACACAGAGAGTTTTTAAGTCAAAGTTAATTACTACCCTCTATGAAGATAGTGACTAACAGCAGGGCAAAATAAAGGTTAATATAGAAACTTTCATAATTGCAAACTCTAAAAATCCTCTGTTACTGTAAAAATAACAGGATGCTTTCCAGGTAACCATTTCTTCTAGATTTCTGAAAACAAATAAGTATAAATCTGACCAAACACTCCTATATATCCTCCAGGAGAGGCAAGGTTCCAGACAGAGCTATTTTAGACTCTGCAAAGCAGAACATTTTTGTAGTTCATTTTGTTACAAAAAGAATATCTGCTGGCACTTACATTATCTACTTTTTTATACTCTTGCTAAATACTATACAATTTGTTAATCCAATTAAAACTCAACTACTATTTAATCTTACTGATCCAGTCCTTGGATCAGACTTTCAGCTACACAGTTTATGCAGAACAAAGTAGGTGAGGATAAACGTCAGCTATGGTGCAGGTTAGAGCAACCAATATAGACACACACAAATTCTCAGAATGCTTCATATTTTCCCATTTCCCCCAGTGTATTTGCTGGCAGAAGGGAAAACTAGATGCTGCTCACTGGCAGCTTCTTTACCTAGGAGAACTCAGAGAGCTGGAAAATTACTGTAAATCTACTACATGGTATCACCTGAGCAGGTCAGTATCGGAGACTGGGGAAAACATTCCCAGTTTGTTGTTTCTTTATCCTTTGAGTAAATATTTATAAATAAATATGCTCTTAAGCTTGAGCAACTGCAAATGGTAATGACCCACAGTGGCTTTTAAAAGCTTAAACCATTTGAGCAGTATTGCTATTTCACTGAGGATTTGAAAAAAACAAAAAAGAATTACAATCACAGCAGCACTGAACACACAGTTCTCAGAGTAGAAAGAAAACATTAAAAGTAGAAAAATAAAAACATACAGAAAAGAAAACCTTCAGCCTTGTCATTCAGAGGGTTACTTCCCAACTGCCAGCATCACTTTAAAGGGCTTGCTGAGCCTGAGGTTTTCATATACAGGAAGAAGGAAGCCACAGGCAGATTTTTCTATAGCAGAAAAGGAGTAAGCGCACAGCCCCAGCGCACGCCTGTCTGGAAATGAGATGGGAACCCTTGGGTCCAGAGTGAGCTCCCAGCCTTGCAGGGCTGGGGCTGCCCAGCTCTCCCCTCTGAGCAGCCTGAGGATGTCCCAGCCTGCAGGGGGGTGACAGCCACCTGCAACCAGAGACCTGCCACCTGCAGCTGTGGGCCAAGTCACCTGCCGGTGTAAATCAGCGTCACTACATGGGATATTGGCACTGTGCAGTTTCACACAAAATGTGACCTCGTGTTGAATTTTGTTTCAGGAGCAGATAAATAGTGATCAGTACAGACACAGAATGGCAAATGCTGGTTTATCACCCTTTGATAAAATCTCTTCCCTTTCCGGGCATAAATGTGTTTGAATATGCATTTGCAATAAGTGAATACGTAGATTTTTGGTCATTCCAGGGGAAAATGGAGGCTCGTAGAGAACAAGGAACAACCTGTCCACTTCTAAAGGCTGTGTTATTCAGAGAGGGTTCAGCCAGACTTACAGTCGCTTTGCTGTGCTGCCAGCTGCGTGGATGTCAGCCAGGTCTAGCAGGAAAGCCACACTGCCATGTTTGCGTGAGGGTGTGCTCCAGCTCAGAAATGCTGGTTTTCAGTACTACAACCATCACAGTAACACAGCCATCCCAAACTACAGGCAGACCCACTGTAGGTCTGACTGCACCTATTCAAGCAGACGTTCCCTCTCTAGTTTCTCCAGTTCAGAAAGGACTCACTGTAATAATGCCAGACATGTTCATTCCTCAGCCAGAAACTTAAAAAGCAAGCAGACAAGCAAGCAATCTTTTTAGATTTCCCTCCCTCCTCCTGCCACAGGGTTTCTGGCAGGAAACGTCCGTCTTGATTCAGTGTCATCTCAACAGTTTTTGGGGGCCATTTGGTCACATCTGAGCTCACTCAGAAGCATTTAACAATCAAAAAGACAGGCAATGTTAAGTTACACATTCTGCATATGATATGTAAAAAAAAGAGAGAAAAAAAAGAAAAACAGAACAAGAACTACAATATTTGCAAGCAACTTAACAGCTTGCAATCTGTTAACAGACTGGATTCTTCCAGTCCTTCCACTTAAACATGATAAAACATCTTTCCATAAATTAATAAAAACATCTCCCAACAACAGAAATGATACTGAACACAAAAGGGGAGAACTGATGATTAAAACCTGGGTAGTCCAACACAGATAAAAGAGAGAGAAAAGGAGAGGTTAAAGTCAGGAGCAATAGCAGAACTTGAGCAAACTGCAACAAATTTTTCTGATGATGGGCCATAGACCATTACTTACAGGTTCAGTAGATGAGAGTTGATCTCTGCCCTCCTGAGCCTGTCATCAGCTTCTGCAATGTGTTATGGGATACCATTAATGCAAAGGAAATACATCCCTGACTTCAGACTTCTAGATTCCTTTTTTTTTTTCCCCCAAAAAATAGTACTGTATCCATGAGGGGGGAAAAAAAAAAGAAAAAAAAAAAAAAAGGAATGGAGGTAAATAAAAAACTGTTGATTTCTCAGCTCTAATTACAAATGAAAATAAAGTCCATCAGAAGAGAAAATGAGCTGGCTAGTAATGCCATTATAAATGTAAATGCAAACTAGCAAAGAAAACAAAAGTAGCTCAGTTGTTTTGGGTTGTAACAGAATAACCTTTTGTTTCAATTTTCCATTTGCTAGTTTTAATAAATGCAAATTAAATAATATGAGGCAGGCAGAATGTTTAGTAAAAAATATTGAGAGTAGCAGGCCTGTATGATGCATACATAGTAGTTGTGCAATACCCTGAAATGCAGAAACTGCAGCAAAGGAAACCACCACATCCGTCTTTACTCTACATTTACTTGCAAACTACCTATATAGAAATTGTCAATGTAAAAATATCCTCTCGTCTCAAGAGGCTTTTCATGTGTTGATTCTGCACTCGGTTCCAAACGTCCATCCCTTCTCTATTAAATATGTAAGGAAAATACCATTAAGATGCATTCCATATATAAAGGGAAGTCAGGAAAACCAGATATAATGAACATTTTTTTAACATTTCAAGCCTTTATGTTGCAGGCCATTAATGAAGTCAGCTAGTGACTAGACAAAGTCATAGTAGTGACTGAAACCATGTTCTTACCATTTACCAGCAACAACAGAAGTATGGTATTAAGAAATTGGTGCCAAATGCTATGTCAGCATCAGTCATTAATGACAGTAACATAAAAAAGCAGTTACTTATTAAACGTAGTGATAACAAAGTTGATATTCAATTTACACTGTATTTTCTGCAGATCTACATTAATTTTTTCATATTTTGAAACACATGTTTAAAAATAGTTGAGAAGTTACAGCCCTGATTGCAAATATATCTGAATTCACCCAAGAGCTGGCACTTAAACCTGCAGCACGTTATGAACCAGGGAGATTAAGCATGTTGATCTTTGTTCCGCTTGCTATTTTGCCCATACAAACAATCCCTCAATTTCTCAGTAAATACCTGCCACTGTCCCTACGCATATCAAGACATCACCCTCGTATTTGCTGCACACATTACTCCTTGAGCAGAAGTTAATAGTAAGGCGCACAAATCCCCTAAACACATCACTGGTTTGCTGATGTCCAGCAGAAGAGGATTGGGATTGGACATGTGCTCAGAAAGGAATTCCTTTGTGCGTTACACACACGTTTTAGCATCGACACGAGTTCGCTACTATTCAAGTGGCTTCTGCAAAACAGGGGAACAAGGAGTCACCAGCAGTGCTGAGGGTCCTCTCTGCTGCTGAGTCCCATCATTGCTCCAGTCTTGGAGCAGTTATAGAAGTTTTGGCATTTCAAATTCAAGCATCTCTCGTGATTTTTTTCATTGCCTAATCTTCTTTCCCATCAGAGTAAACACAGTGCCTTGAATAAACTTGGGGCTGCTTCTGAATAACTTATGGAAAGAATGAGAAAATAATGGTCGTTTGATCTGAACATCTTCGAACAGACCCTTAGCTGAACAACCCTAGAAAACCCACCTCAGCCTGATCTAGATGCTGAAGTCCTGGGAGTTTTTAATGACTATTCTTTCTTTCACAACTTAATGTGCTTGTACAATTGTTCTAATGTGGATTTTAGGCATATATGATATTTTAAAATTAAATCTCTTGTCAGAACTAACAGCTCCTGTTACCCCTACAGTGCACTGTATTCCTTGGAGGCTTGTCCACAGATGTGAAATTAATCTCCCTTAGCTGCTTACTGTATATGGATTAGAGTATTTGTCTGAAATAAAGAAAATACACTATGCAAAGGAGGAATAATTCCACAATACATTGAAGAAATTGTCCTCACTTCTCCTGTAGCCAAAGTGAGCAGAAGATCATCAATACAGTGGGCATTAGTTATTCAGTGCATATTGGTATAGGACACAGCAGGCAATAATTCCTTCAAGATAATTTTTGTTCTTCTTTCCATTCCTCCTTGTAATTTACCTATACCTCCTATGATTCCTCATGCATCCAAGTGTATCCCAGAGAGTTGATCTAAGCCATCTTGTCCTCTGATTTCTTTCTAAGGTCCAGACTTGCCAGGAACGTTGTCTCAGTCTTCAAATAACTGTTTTTGTTGGAAAGCTACCAGAAAACCAAACTTATTTAAAACAAAGAGATTAAGTAAACAACTTGATTTAAAAAAAAAATCCACAGCAACTAAACACTGGTTTTCTGTTAGCTGTAAAATACGTTCACCATTCCAGAACTTGAAGCGCAGCTCACGTCACACCTCAGAGCAACACATATGAGAAAAAGTACTGAAAGATCCTATTTCGAAGTGTATGTTTAAAAACTGCCACACAGTCAGTTTAATTTTTAAAAGTTTGGTGTTAAGAAAAGCTTACTGAAAGGATCAGGTAGAATCAAGTAGAACCGCTTTTCCTCTAAATGCATGCTGGAAGATGACTCTCTTTCCAGGACTTTATTACTGTCTTTCACCCTAGCTTGGGAATAGTAAAGGTCAGGATTTATGGTGTCTCTTGAGGTTCCAAATGAGCTGACCAACATCCTTGGGTGGCTCTGCAGTTTGCCAGCCTTTCTAGATCTTTACCAAACTTACAGATATGAGTCTGTTCACAGGCATATTCAGCTCTCCTCTTTGACACCTCTGATTAATTTGTACCATTTTTTAAGATCTGGCAAGACTTCCTTTTTTTATTTTAAATTGTCTATTTGGTACATTTTAGTATTTATGGTCAGTGAAGAAATTTTAAATTTTTATTGGTTGTTAATTAACGTTTCTTGCTCTCATTTCTCAATGATGCTTCAAGCAATCCTCAAGGAACATCTTCCTGCAACCAGAAAAATACCAGCACATTAATGTGGAGGTCTCATCACAGCTCTTAACTGAAGGCTGTGACATTTAAGATAGAGCTTGCCAGAACCTAGTCAATGAGTTATATGCAGCCTCTTAGACTTCTAAGTACAATCCATGGTAATGTATAGTCCTGCACTGACATTTCCTAGCACTGCAAACACCCCCGAAAATGTTTCCTTAATGCAAAATTACCTGTCACTGTTGTCTGCCATGATGTTAACTGCTCTGAATAAGTCTAAGCTGGAATAACAGTAGAGCATATCTCTACTAATTTCTGTGTCTTCACCTGTTTAACATACATTCAAATACAAGAAGCGACATTATCATTCTATCCACATATTTTAGAAGTCTGGACCGTTATTTTCCACATGGAATGATTCACCTAAAGTCAGCCATGAACTGCTTTGCTCTGAAGTCCTGTTTGAACAGTGAACTAATAGCTGATGAGAAAAATGTTCTAGGTGGACAACGTACCTGCCTATAACTAATGCACTTGGACAACTGAGACATTATTTTGCAACACTTGGCATTATGGGAATGACTAACCTGTCAAGCTACTTGGCTACCTGCAAGATTGTCTGCACCCTCAGTCCAATCCTGGCTATGGTCTGACCTCTTCTGTGTATTCTTTAACCAGCCAAGAGGGAATTTCCACAGTTTGATGAAGCCAGTCAAATTTCACCCTATCCTTCATTTATCTCCCAGACTTTATTCTGGGAGTAGACCAGAGTGCCACTGGATAAATGTGGGGTTACTAATATTGCCCAGGAAACCTTCATTCTGGCCTTTTCCAGCTCCAGAGAGCTTACTTTTACAAATTCCGGAATAGTTTTTGTCAATATGATAAGCAGAAAGGGTATAAGGCTGCCCTTACTCAAATGAAATGTCCTCTGACTTTAGGAAGTGGATTTGCTCAGATAGTGCTCTCTCTCCTCTCCACTACCATGCATCCTTTATCACATCTGAAAGACATTAATTACCTTTCTATTTTTCATAGAAAAACCTATACTGCAACACTGAAAATGATAAAAAGAAAACATCACCCTAAAATAGTTATAAGAAAATGAAAACATTTCCACTGTCAAATTTGATATTTTGAGAGTGCTTTTATTTTCCTCTAAGTCTAAGTAAACATCTATTAGTTCCACCCAGCTTGGAGATCAGGTTGTTACAAGAAATGGTTTTGTTTGAACATTTTTGCCCATCATGAAATTAGAAAGACTGACATTTTATCTCCATTTCAAAGGAAAGGCTTATTTTCAAGAATTTGAATTTTTTAGGTGATGCAAAAATTTTTATACTCCTCTCTAAACTTCAGCTTTCTCACTGTTGTGCTCCTGACAGTATTCACCTGTAGGAGTTGTAAAAGGGATTGGTTTTGTAAGCCACGGAGTCTTTCTAGATCAATATCTGACTAATACCATTTAGGCATTTAGAGAGAGTTTCATTAACATGGATTAAAGAGTCATCAAAAAGACTGTGTGTTGACTGTGTTAATACGATAAAAATGGTGCCTACATCCAGATTTAACAAACATATTTGATTGTTTAATGTCTCTCTGCACACCTGGTTTAACAAATACAGCCTTTGGGGGTGGAAGCAAAATAGACTGCAATTTGAACAGAACACAAAGCCAGTGTTCTGCATCACCTAGTTAACCTCAAACAAGATTAATCAGATCTCTTTACCCGAGGTGGTGTAACCCAGCTCATATCTGCTAAGAAAATTTCATTGTTCAAAATACACTGCTTCTTGCTAAGCTGTTTGCTTTCTGTATTGACAAAAGATGTAAGGAATATGAGAATGTCCTGTCCTTTAAAATGCAGACTATATTAACAGCTTTCCTTTCAGCTTGTCTTTGCAGAAGGATAAAGCAGATCTTACATGAGCAGGACAGCCATCCAAGGGTCCTCAGGGAACCCGCCGTTCCAACTCCCGCCCGCCGTTACTGAGTATCTCCCCTTTAAAAACTAACATTTCCAAATGTCTGAGGGTAGAGGTGGAATCACAATCAACTGCTCAATGCCTAAATTCACATTCTTTTTACAGTGTCACTATAACAGACACGTACGCACCCACATAGCAGCAACACTGCAAGTAGACATATAGTTCCATCTTACCCACTTTTTGATAAATTTCAGCTCTATTTTTAGAACTTTTATAAACTAATGTGGGTGTTTATGTAAAACAAGGTGGCTGAGAGCTGGGAATGATGAGCTCTCAGATTGAGTAATGTATAAACTAGACAGAGCAGACAGAGGATTTTGCTGTTAAGTGAAACAAGATCCATTTGTAATGAGATCTATTTTATTTTCTATTTAGGAAAGACTCTGAACATTTAATTGGTCCAGTCTTAGTGTTAATCCACAGTAGTGCTAAATTTAGATCCAGAAATGGCTTCTTATGATTTGCATGTTTTCAGCTTTATGACTGGAAAGTAGTACTGGGGGAAGCACAACCGCCAGTCAGGCATAGCCTGAAGTCAGAGAACGCAACAATTTGACCTCAGCAAGCTTCAAGCAATTAAAAAAAACAACAACCCAAAACCCCCCAAAAACAACACCCACACACTCTACATGCCATTGAAATTGTAACAGGGACTAGAAAGGCAGTCTGCAATGAACAGAATTAGAATCAGACTAAGGGTTTGAGTAACCATCTTCACTTACACAAAAAATGTCAGCAAGCATGGCAATTATATTCATCTAGAAAATAGTGCCCTACCATACATACCATGCATGACTGCTATTATTTAACAATGCACAGTGCAGAAACAGATCGCTCCCACCCATAGCTGGGCACCTCTCTTTTCTTTTGTACAAATACATATCGGTCCCCTGTGCCTCAGAGAAGACACAGCCTGAATGAGAGGTAAGAACTGAGGCTCAGCCGACGCTATTGTAAGTGGCACAGTGGCGTTCTTCGCTGATCTCCTGTTGCGATGCTTACACAAACCATTTCACAGACACAGCACCAGGACTCTACAGCTGTAAATTAAAAAAGGACACTGTAAAAATACAGGAAAGTCCACCTGTGTAATTTGCAATTCATATTACAAAACAAAAAGACATAGCTCAACATCTTAGTCCTTCTTCTGAATATGATTTTTCAGCTAGTCAAAGACACCAAGGGTTCAATAAGGCATCCCTCAAATAACTCTGATGCATGGTTTGAACTACCATGCAAAAGCATATTCTGCCCTCTTGGCTTTATGAAACTCAGCTCTAAAGTCTCTGGACCATTTTTCGTACGTTCTTTCCTATCATCCAAGTCTTCTCTATAAAAAGAAGAAACAAGGACTGGCATTTCAGAAAACACAGACACAGATTTAAGTATTATGCAGTGAGAACAACTACTCACTGGGGAACTGGAAAAGATCAGCATAGCTATTGCAACATATAACATAACTGAGATGGAAAAAACCTCATCTTCCATCCTGGATGTTTATTGCATACGTTACAGTCCTCTGTACCTCCAGCCACCACTGATGCTCATAGGAATCATGTAAGTAGAAAAAGAACAGAACATTCTCAAGGAAGTCTCTGCAAAGAGAATTGTGATCTCCAGGGTGAGAGCTTGTGTCATTAAATGTCTGACATCACATTTCATTGCAGGCGATAGCAAAATTCTCACTGACTTCAATAGCAAAGTTTGGGCAATAGACTCCCCCCCTCCATCACTTTCCATTGGCCTTGCTCCTTGACAATGAGATTAGTGTTACAGAAATAGACTGAAGCTTTAAGAAGTACGTAAAGGAAAAGATTTGGCGCTATGTTTGCATTTGTCCTCAGCTACCAAAAGCTTCACTGTTTTGAAAGAGCAGAGGTCAGCACACACACAGACAAATCTGGAGTGCTGGTCTGGGTGCTGGTTTGAGTCACACAGGCAGGGCCACACACCCTACAGCCCTGTTCCTGACGAGCGGCATCATGAGATGGACGAACTTATTTTTCATGAGCATTATGCACTATGCTACGCTAACACACCTGAACTTGTGCTGCAATGCAATCCAGGGCTTTTACAGAAAGTGGAAATACCTAATTTTCCTGAAATTTTCAAAATACTGTTGCAGGAGACAGTGTAGGACAGGGGATGCCAAATCTCACTTTGCCAAGTCAGTGTATGTATGGCACCATTTGTCTGAAACCAGACCCACCTTCAGAAGGGCGGGCTAATGAACTCCACCGGTTTGCCATCCTTGCTTTGAAAAAACAGGAATTGGTGAAACAAAATAATACTTAGGTTTGGTGTATCTCAAACTGCTCAGCGAGCCCAGATGCTCTTGCAGGCAGTGCCCGGCAGTGCTGCCGGCCAGCCAGGGCTGCACACCTACAGCTCCCTGCGAGGGTGGCTCAAGGGGAGCCAGTGGCCCCCTCCCAGAGGCATCCTCCTGCCATCCCGGGCCTGACTGGGTCATCCTACAGAACACTGATGACATTGTTTGAGTTCAGATGACTTTTTTGTTTTTTAAACACAAATGGAAAATATCTTTTATCATGCAGATGTGTAACTGACCTCCTGGCAAAGGTTAGCATCCAGGCCAGAAAACACACTGCAAAGCATGATCAAGTCAGAAAGTATTTTGTAAAGTTTCTCTTTTACTGAAAAACTGTGATATCCATGCTTTAAAAGTATAATAAAAACATAAACTAAAAATATACCTTAATGCAGCCAATAAAATTCAAGTCTAATCTAAACAGTTTTTAAACCAAATGTTACAGTATATGTTTTATAAGGCCATCTAACCTCACAGTTCCATATTCAGCATATTTTTTTAACCTGGAACACTATTTATTTTTTCCACTGTTTAAAGATATTACAAATGTTATAACTACATTCCTTCCTGGACACTTCCATTTTTATGTGTATCTGAAAGAAGTAATTAAAAAGTTTAAAATAAAAAGTATCAGACGCACACATGATTCATGCTGCAATTTTCCATATGCTGACTACTGCCAACTTTACAACTTGGCAGATGCTGGGAATATCCCAGCTCTACCCATGCAAGTCTCCTCCAGGACCATCAAGAAAACATTTTGTCAGTCTTCAGACATCAGCAGGATCTCTGGTGCTCTACAGATAAGCCCTCAGAATAAAAATGCTTAACCCAACCTTACTGTAGCTTACTAGACTTTGAAGTTTTCGAATTCACACTGTTCTTGGGCACATTTCCCCCCAGTCAACTTTGAGAATGAGGTGAAAGAAACCTGAAACCAGCATCAAAAACGGGGAAATCTCCTACAAGTCAGGTGGAAGGTGAGGATGTACTGTTCTCCTTGCGGAGCATTTGATCCTTTACAGAGGCTCTACTTTGGATAAGGCCCAGGGCTGTTTCGATCTGTTATTCTAAGACAAGGCAGCCTGCCCGCCCCAGCCAGGAGGCTGCATGCTGCGAGTTTCGCACGTGCAGAGAGTGTTCCCGTCCTTGCGCACGTTACAGGCTGTTCAGCAGCTCCTGGCAAGCTCCTGCCCAAATCACTCACAGCTGCACAGCTCGCCTGACCCTGGCACCCAAAGCGAGTGACGATGGAAGTGCCTGGAAGCGAGTCAGCACAGCTCCATCCGTCACACAGGCACTGCCTGCCCTGGTCTTTTCTTTGGCAAGTTCTCCCCCATAATGTTTCTGGAACTGATGCTTTTACAGCCCTTAGAGCCTTACCTCTGTGAGTGTTTCCACATTTGCTCCCTCCCATGGTAACAACCTCATAATAATTTCCCATTAAAAAATGTATGTACTATATACAAGACTAAGAGCTACCTGTTGCAAAAATCATTTAAGGCGATTTGGTAAAATTTAGAGGGTGGAACTTTATTTTCCTATTAGACCATCAATATATACTGCTAAGGACTTACAACAGGCAGCACTGAAAAGCATCCTTGGTTAAATGCTTTCACAAATTAAATGGCATTCATTTTCTCCATACATCTCATTTAAAGCAAAATGCCTTTGCACAGCTTTGTGCGTATTCAGCAAGCAGGGAGGTTGTAAGACTGTGGTGAGTACCTAAAAGGACCAGACATTTGGTGCTACATGACTGCCTTGAAATCAGACAGTGTTTTGGGAAACAAACAGTCTCTCTGAACAGTTTTTTATGGTGGAAAAATACATGCTGCAGAGCATTGTGGAAAGGAAGTCACATGCACAGAAAAGAGCAGAAAAGCAGGGTAAGCTAAAGAGAAACTCGCATGATTCTCTTAAATGCACATTTTGTGGATCTGATACCCTCCAGCTGGAGACTGCTGAGAAGGACCACATGGCCTTGTCAACAAGCCCAGAGTAAGTCATTGCAATTTCAGCTTTGTGTACTGGGAGTAATTTACACAATTCACTGGTAGGTGGCAACACTATACAGAGATGAAACACATGTGCAGGCAGCTTACTAAAGTGATAAATAACTAGGGTTAGCAGAGAGGTGGACACCAAAAATACCATAGACTCAAACTTATGGTTACTTCATTTTTTGAAGAAACGTGGCTAAGCGCTTCCTTATCCTTTTTTTTTTGTGTACTGGCCATACTCGAAAGTCTGTATTTCCTTTTTTTTTTTTTTTAAAAAAAAAAGTCTGCAGAAATGCAGGGTACATTTGTGATTGACAGAACAGAAAGGGCAGTCACCCCTCTGCAGCACCGCAGGGCCGGGGATGTCGGGGATGTCAGTGCGGCTGGCTAAAGGCTGTGCAAGAAGGTGCTAGGATGGGCGAGCTGAGAAAGGGGAAAAAAAGAAAAAATGGGAAAAAAAGGAAAGAAAGGAAAAAAATAAGGGAAAAAAAAAAGGGGGGGGGAAGGGAAAACAAAATAAAGGGAAAAAGAGACGTAATCCTGGGTGGGAGGCAAAAACTCTGCCATGGGGGCTTGCCCGCCGAACGCCGGCCGCGCAGCCCGCGGGCCCAGCGGGGCGGGCCGGGGGCCGGGCTGGGAGGGGCCCCTCCCCGGCCGTCCCCTCCCGGGCTGTCCCCTCCCCGGCCGTCCCCCGGCGGGCTATAAGGGCGGGCGGCGGCGGCGGCGGGGAGGCTGCGCCATGCAGAGCGGGCTGGTGGTGGTGGTGCAGCGCGGCGGCGGGCGGATGGAGCGCGGCGGGCGGGCCGAGCCGGCCGAGAAGGGCCGCATGAAGAGGACGATGTGAGTCCCGCGGGGGCATCGGGGGCTCCCCCGGCGAGAGGCGCCCAGCCGCGGGCCGGGCCGGCGGTGGGAGCAGAGCGGCTTGCCCAGCTCTGCCACCTGCATTGCCTAGCTCTGCCACCTGCAGCTCCACCTCGGCTACCGTTAGTCACGGGCTAGCGGGAGAACCTGTTGATTTAAGCGCGGGGAAGAGAGTTTTCTTGCCCTCGGACAGATGCTCCGGGAGACTCTAGGTGCAGAACTGGCAAAAGCAATGTCAGGAAAACTGCAGCTTTTGTTAGTAAAGGGGCTGGTGTCCTAACCTTTTCGAGTTGTCATTTTTAACATGCATCTTCCTCTTTGTCCTTCCAGTATTAAAGATTGGAAAACAAGACTGAGCTACTTCCTGCAGAACTCTTCCAATTCTACTAAAATGAAATCTAAGAAAGTGGGGAAACACCGCACCTACTTCAGGTAAGTTATGAGAAAGAGATTCTGTTTAAATAACTCAAGTGTTCTACAAAAAAACTTAAGCAACAGAGTCTAATGTTGTCCATCTCTTTCTGCAGACCTTCCCCTGAAGAAGCCCAGCTGTGGTCAGAAGCCTTTGATGAACTTCTTGCTAATAAATGTAAGTTTGTCTTCAAAAAGTAACATTCAAGAGCAAAGGGATGGTGAAGTTTATATGTCTGTAAGAGATTGCTTCCTTGCATATCAGCATTTTACCTTTTGAATGTAAATAGCTTTGATTCTGGTTTTGAAAGTTAAATGCTTTAAACTGTTTAAAGACAAAATTCATAGAAATGTTCTTTAAGAAAACTGTAGACTAGCATTAGAACATCAAGAATACTTCATTGTAGTGGATTTTTTCTGTAACCCTTGTACTTAAAATCGTACCTATCAGCTTGGCTTTGCCACATATGAGAAGAGCACTTGTTCACTGAGCTCACTGCTTGAGCAAGCCAAATGCATTCAAATAACTTGGGCAGGATTCTGCAACACAGAAGTTCAATGATCTCAGGGTTTTACTGTAGCTCTACAAACAAAAGCATTCAACAGCAGAGCAAAACTACCAAGAAATAATACTACCATTTGCACTTTGAACTTGAGTCATCCATTTGCAATTTCCATTGCAAAAAGTATTCCAGAGACTTGTAGCACAGTCATAAAGATTTATTCCAGTGTAAAGGTTAACAGGGGAGATCCCATTAGAAAGAGGTTTTTTTAATACATATGCAGGCATCACAAAAGGAACATACCAACTAGAAATGGGTTTAATTTTTTGTTTACCTAAAAAATTACTAACTCAACGTAAAGCCTGCTGAGCTGTTAGAATGTTAATTTGTTTGCATGTGTAAATGTGGAATTTTTTTACTGTTAAGATATCCCTGAAAGAACCAGAACTACAGCAGAATGTTTTGGTAGAAATAGATGTGACCAGTGGGTAAATTCCAAGATTCCTGAAATAGTTAATTGATGTTGTGTATTTTTTAATTTCCCTAGATGGTCTTGCTGCTTTCCGAGCTTTTCTGAAGTCTGAGTTCTGTGAAGAGAACATCGAGTTCTGGTTGGCCTGTGAGGACTTCAAGAAAACTAAGTCACCCCAGAAGCTGACATCAAAAGCAAAAAAAATCTACAATGACTTCATTGAAAAGGAAGCTCCCAAAGAGGTAAAGAAAACCTGTTTAAACATAAGTACCTTATTCTGTGAGTTCCATCAGCCTTTATTTCTCTGAACTCACTTTAAGATACAGATGTCAGACTTCATTGTACATACCTCACTGTTAATATGTGTCTGAAGGTAACTCTCTCCCTGTCTCTTCACCAAGCTGCAAAATTGCACAAGCAGTATTTCAGAGAGTTTCCATTTTAAGTGGAAAAAGTCAAGAGCTGCATTTAACACCTGTAACATCTGAGTTTAGCACTAAAAAATAGTATATCTGAATTACTTTGGGGTTTGTATAAAAGAATTTTCTTAAAGGAAACTTCATTAATTTGATCCTGTAGTAAGAGGGTCTTGCTTTTTTTACCGCTTCAGAAATTTTATGGTGTATTATTGACTTCTGAGAACCAAATTAAAGTATGTCTTTTTTTTTGTATTTCAGATAAACATAGACTTCCAAACCAAGAACATGATTGCACAGAACATCCAAGAAGCCACGCATACCTGCTTCAGCGCAGCACAGAAGAGAGTTTACAGCTTAATGGAGAATAACTCATACCCACGGTTTTTGGAATCTGAATTCTATCAGGAGCTGTGCAAGAAGACACCCATCACCAGAGCAGCCCAGGGGACATGAGCGATGCAGAAGAATGAGAAGAAGCCTCTTGGCTATGAAGGAAGCAAGCCACAGCTCATGGCAGCATCCTGACCTGAAAGACTGAGATACAGAGTGCTCAGTCTGTTTGCCATGGTGCAAGGACAAATACTGACTTTGGTGCAAAGCTGATGGCAAAGAGTGACACTGTTGGAGGGCGTTCTGAGGTGATGGCAGAAGCGTGCCAGCCAGCTGCTGGCGGTGTGCTTCTCTGCGAGTGCTGCAGCAAAAGGTGACTCTCTGCATGAGACCAAACCATACAGTATAAGAGTCCTTCTGTCATGGCTGAGGTGGTGATGCAGCAGGTCAGAACAGAGCTCCCTTCTTGTAAACAGAAGCTGCTCTGTACAGTGCTGGGAACTTGAGTAATTGGTTGTATATTTATTTTTCCTAAACATCAACCAGTGTTGCCGTCATCAGTCACTCTGTTCACACTGTAACTGCCTCTAGCTGCAAAGAGATGTGTTGGGGTTCTGTGCAGCTTCCAGACAGTAACAGCACTGTGCAGCATGAAGTGAGGGAGGGATATGACTTGGCTCCCAGAGGAACAGGTTCTGCAGCTAAAGCATGCAGGGCTGGGCTGTGTCAGCGGGGCTGCACGAGGCCAGACTGAGGGCAGAACTTGGCCAAGGCGAACAGGAGCTGTATAGTATTATATTTATATGTGGATTATGATTGTGTTGAATGATGCAATGTCATAATTGTCTTGAAGACAGCAAGCTTCAATGAAGTCTCTTACTGTTTTTAATAAACTGTTTTGATAGAAAGCTGCTTTTATTGTTTGTTTTGCACACACTGATATACCATCTGACACTAAACTTCAGAGTAGAGGGACTGCAGGTCCTGGGTGTGATCTTAATAGGGCTAATTTTAAAGCAGTTCTTAATCTACCAGGCAAGTGTTTTGTTTGGGGTTTTTTGACAGAATAAAAAGTTTAATGGGGGAGATGAGATATATTCTGTTGCATCCTCTGTCTAATTACCTCCCCATGAAAGCCATCTCTGAGACAGGGCAAGGTACATGTGTGGCTGCTCAACAGGACACCTAGAAAGCAGCAGTGGTGCTGGGGTCACAGGGGGCTATGGGGAATACAAGCACCAGCAGTACACTTGCACATGCTGCAGACCTCTGCTTCAAAGAGGGCTGTAAAACCCATGTGGAGGTGGTATTACAGTAAAAGCACTTGACTCCCTGCTAGGTGCTTCTTAGGAGGAAAGTTACTGGTCATCATGATTCCATGTCAGTTTTCCTAACCTGACAACATCCAAAACCAGTACTTCCAGAACACTCCCTAATTTGTTGGTTTTGTGACTTGTCTAGGTCTGTTTAGGTTCTGGCTCCAGCTATTTTGATTCCATTCCTCAGGTTACAGCTTTAATTATTTAGTTCACATATATCCACAGCAGCCATTTCTATGATGGTCCACTTCTCCAAGCATCAAGAAAATTCTAACTACAGGATTTCCCACTTCAATTTTAAAAAATTGTTTAAAAGCAACTACTTCATGAATGTCTATAGATATTGTAGGATACACAGCAGTGTGTGTATATACACACATATATGTCTATCTATTATACTGTCTCTATACATGGAAAGAAGCAAATGTGGTACATCCCCCCCTTTCCTATAGCCCCATTTCTGGGGCTGCGAGAGCTAGCTCTCATACAGCTAAACTTGCTCATCAGTAAAGTCCACATAAAGCAAGCACAAGCAAAACTCAGCTCAATAATTTACTGCAACAGAGAAAGTTTTTTTCAGCCACAAAAATCAGAATTAGGCTGATAATTGCCTTTGTAATCTAATAAAATAATTTGAAGAGCATAAAAATAGCCAGAACTATACCTATTAATGACTCAGAGTCAGGGCAGGAATAATTCCATGAAGCTTCATTGGCTTCAGTGAAGCTGCATTAATCTGTGCCAATTTGGGATGTGGTAATTAACCACTGCTGGTGTCTGGTTTCAGGGAAAGAAACATTTCTAGTTTCAGCAGGTGCCAGAGCTACTTAATAGCACAGTGTGTAGTTCAGAGGGGAGATTAGGTGGGGCCATTAGCCAGGGTATCGCTGCCTGGGGGCTGTTCTTGTATATTTTTAAGATTTGAATCATGAACACTGATTTTTAGGAAGTAAGTGCAGGCAGCTCCGTATCTTCCACCAAGCCTGCCACCCGGGGTAGCAACCCAACCAAGCCATGCTGAGTCCTTGGTATGGTCTGTCTGCAGTGCCCAAGAGCCCTGGTTTCAAGGCTAAGCTTGGCAGCAAAACAGTTTGGTATATCAACAGAAAACTAGAAATAAAATATCTTATTTTTAGTAAAATGCAACACATCTGTGCACACAATATTCCTTCCAATTATTGCTTTTCCAGTTCTTGATACAAGCCCTGGTTTCCCAACTCCCAGGGGGAAAATTCATCAGAAAAAAAGGGCACTACAGGCACGCTGGGAGTGCTGCAACCCCTGAAAGATTGCTATGAACATTTCCTGGAGAACACAAAACCACCGATTGCTTTAAGAGATGCTCCTTCTGTGCTCTGGGCAGCCTTACAGCTGCAGTTAAAATTGGTACTCTGGAATTGGTATCCAATGGCAACCAGTAATAAACTGCTGGTTCCTCCAGAGCCCAGCTGAACAGTTCGCCCTCCTGCCCGGTCCCACTGGGCTGCACGCAGCTGAACTCGCCGCAGTGGCAGGGAAAAGATGGGTCTGGGAATAACAAAGGGAGGGCGACAGAGCTGGGGTCCTGCAGGCCAAGGTGAGGGTGCTGCTAGGCAGCTAGTCAGAGCACGGGCCTTTTCTTGGCTTCCATCACATTGTAAAACTGCTCTAGCTCATATCCCTGTTGACAGCCACCTGGGCAGGAAAATAAGGAGAAGAGGTCCCAATGGGTCACTACATTCCAGGAACCATAGCTGCAAAAGAGCACGGCTCCTGAACAGTTCTGTAAACAAGCTTAGCATTTTTAGAGAAAGGACTTGCTGCAGAAAGCTGAGGGGAGTGAGAACTGGCCATCTCTGGCAGGCAGTGGGCAGGAAGGGACCCAGCTCTGCTGGCACAGCCTTCAGCTGAACCCTGAGCCCTGGCTGACCCCAAGAAAACCAATGCCAGTTTGTGCACTGCTAACATGACTGATAGTGGCATGTGGAGTCTGGGGATCTAGAATTACTGAAAAACACCAGCAAATCTGGAATAAAAGCAACTTTTAACTACCCATGTATCACTGTTTTCAAACCACCATCTCACCATATTTAGTGCTTTTCTTAGCTGCTAGAGATTCCCCTGCTTTGTATGACAAAAAACCCCCACGTTTCTCATCCTTATGATTATGAAGAAAAATCTGAAATCACAACCGGAGTATCCCTAGTAATTCCCCAAAACAGAACTTGATGCAAAGGCTATGCAGTCATTTAAAGAAAAAAATAATTTTCTAAGCCAATCTCACGATTTTGGGAAACTAGGTTGTGAGTTTCAACTGTCTGTATCTGTCAACGTCTTGGGTTTTTTTTAAGTGTTTGTGTTGACACTGCAGCATAGAGCAATCTGATGGAGAGTCCTCCATGCTATCAAGAAGGCAACATGTAAAGTAATCCCCTAAAATGTGAAAGCAAAGCAGCTGACCCTCAGCAAGTACCATCTGGCCCAAAGGCTGGAGAGGACCTTTGAGAACAGCGCAAGCCCAGCAGCAATGCTGACTCACCACTCAAGTCAAATGGGAAAGAAATGCCACTCAGTAAACAAACAGCAATGCAGTGCTCTTGCTCCATCTATTTATACATTGTGGCTGAAAAATGTACCAAGACTATAAATAAAATCTGCATTTTCACTTGAAATTCCGGATCGCCATTTGGTTTGGAGAAGGGGACACTAATGATAATTTAAAGGGCTTTATAGGCAGGTGCGTATGTGTGTGGAAGGGTTTCTTGAATGAAAATTCATAACTTCACAGCTTGCATGGAACAGAAAAGTGACCTTTAAGAGTAGTTCTAGATTTTTTTTTTTTTTTGGCAAATTTGACTTACTGTGATTCAAACAGGAAAAACTGGTCAGAACCTGGGACAGCATTCCAAATTCATCTTCCTTCAGGTGGCAAAACATTACCAAAGGCTCCTTCTCATCCCACCAGCACAGCAATACTGGGTGTCACTACTGGCTCCTGTGTGCCAGGAGCAAACTTCCAGGGAACAGCAGGAGTTGGGGACAGGACTGACAGCAAGGCTACTACATCAACCCAAGGTCCATCCCAGACATGGGCCAGAAACAGGGCTGGTGATAAACCTACCTGCAATATAAGGCCCTTGATCCATCCACAGAGACAGCTAGATGGGAGGTTGCACCTACAGCAAAGCTCATGGCCCTCAAGGCTGAGCTTAAATAGACCCCCAGTTGATGGGCAGCAGCTGTGGGTGGGGGCCCCACTGAGACTGCTCAGGGCAATTAAAGCCATTAGTGACCTCTGGGCTCTGACACAAATAGGAGGCCTTTCCTGAGGGTTGCTGTCCTAGTCATATGGGCCTGTCAGCTTGTGACCCTACAGCAGGCTGAATTTTTGAGGAGGGTCTGCAGTTGGATTTGTGGTGAACACCATCAGCTCAGGCAGTTCTGCAGATGTGCTAACTGGCATTACCCTAAGCATCCTAGCTGGGAAATGATGCTGGCCAGCACAGAAACCCAGGGAAAATAGTCCCACTGTTATCCTACGTAGGAGTTTAAAATGTGAGTCTTTTGGCAATCTTTCATTAAAATAATCATTTAGATCAGAGTTTCCAACAGCTACAAAGTACCCATGAGCAGCAATCAAATGATGTTCCATTAAAAACACTATGTATTCCATTCAAGATAATCTAACTGACAGAAATTAGTACTTATGTTCCCCAGCCAGTTTTCCCACTTGGGATCTCATGGAATAACTTGTGTTTCTGTGTTACAGATTTAGACCAGAGAGCAGCTCTGTGGCTTCTTGGATGGGAGCCTGACTTTGGGCTTTCAGGGGATGTGATACTAATCTAGTATTTATAGGGCTTGGAAAGTCAGCTGTCCGATATGGAAAAGGCACTCAGGAGTAGAGTGGGCTGTTTATTGAGCTGATGTGTTCCTTCACTTTCATTGATAACCAAGGGAAATCGAAATAAGAGGAGCATGGCAAGGCACATGCATTGCAGAGGGGCAGCAAGGAGCTGTGCTAGCACCCTCCTGTTTCAACTATTGTGCTGATGGGGCTGAGCTTGGAAGGCAAAGGGGTTCTGGGGGGAGCCATCCCACCATCCCAGGGCCATCAGTGTTGTGGCACATGCAGATGTTGGAGGCTTCCGCCGCTCTCAGCAGGCTTTGTACTGCGTCAGAGAGATTATCTGTCATGTGTGGCTGCCCTCCCTGGCGTCCACCCAGACTGAATACGTCTGTTTGCTAAGTTGAGCTGTCTCCTGACTTGGCTGCAGTTGGTTCCTGCTGTTTACTTTCCCTGATACCCATTGGGGCTGGGACCAGGCATCTGAGTAAGGGGTAGACTGACTGCCAGGCAGGCCAGAACTCTTCCAGACACCTTCTGTGCCATCAGCAGACCAAAACCTCAGTTTTGTTGCTTGCCCTCCCTGCAGGCTGCTGGGTTTCGGAACAGGGTCCTTCCGTTTTTAAAAGGAGGGGTCAGCTCACTCAGCAGCAGCAGACCTTTGAGATGAAAATGTCAGATAAATATGCAGCGTAAATGGGTCACAGTTGAACGCTGAGGAAAAGATCAGCCGTGACCTTAGGATCAGATAGTCACAGAGCTTTATGGAGGACAGTGTGGAGTGACATAGTTATGTGATCCCACTGGCTGCATTTTTATGATGCTATGGAGATCACACTTCTTTCAACAGGCTAACACCTGTATAAACACATAGGTAGCTATTGAAAATGTACAGAATTTTCCCAATAAAGCCTCTTAGCTTCATCTTTTTAGAGAAAAAAAATGAGAAGAGGTTAGGTTAGCCTAACACAAAGGGAACAAATTCATTTTCATCTGGAATTCTGACAACTAGGTTGTGTCTTTAAAGAGACACTTACAAATTAGGGACAAATCTGTCATTTTGAGGAACTCACTAAACCAGGAGTCAGTTCAGCATCAATACAGCTCTTTCTGTAAGTCAGCAAGGAAGGAACAGTGGATGTGTCTTTTGCTAGCACTAAATCAATGATATACTACCTTTCCCTCTCAATTTACCTACAGCTAACATTTGCTGATGGTTCATTGGGCCTGGACTCCCATTGCTGATAGAAGTTATCACACCTGTGGGGTGCTGTGGAAATGCTTTGGTTAACCCCCAGACTCACTGCTGTATGTATGCTTTATTAATGCCGAGAAGATCAAATCCTTGTCAGCCACTTGCCATAGTCTGGCAAGTGAAATATTCCCAACACTTGGAAGAGTCCATGTGGCAGAGCTTTTTTTCAGAGCAGTTTCGCAAAGATTCAGAGGCCTCTGTGGGTCTCTCACTAGGTTAAGTGTGCTGTGTGCCTCGGAGCTGCCTGGGGGACTGCTGGTGCTGTAAAACAACATCATGGACTGTAATAATTAAGCTCTGGAGCAGCGCAGTCTGCCAGCAGGCAGATTTGGAAAGAGGTGGATACAAGTGTGAGAACAGTACTTGGCACAAGCCTTCATAACTCCTTTGAAAATTGGATCGTAGGACAGTTCCCAGCTAATCTGAGCTTTGCTTGGCCACAGAGCCCCTCCTGACGCTGGCAGTGGTCACCAGGCACAGGCCTTCACACTACGCCTTAGAAAGTTCACGTCCAAAGTGAAGCAGTGGAATTTGGACATTCAATGCCTAGGAGACAAACAGATCATCTTCCAGGACTCAACATTTAAGCTATGTGTTTAGATACAAAAACTGAAAAAGCTTGAAGAGCACCAGCCCTCTCTTCCAGCCAACCTCCCTTCTCCTTTTCACTCCCCCCATCCAAGTGTTTTTTCCCCACAGTTTAAAACATTACACTTGCATAATAATGTCTTGAAGCTCTTTGGCTCTGAGGAAGTATGAAAGTACACAATTTTTATGAAGTGTGGTGTTCTGAAACACATACACACTTGTAAACTATTTCTCCTTTTGTATGTTCCCTTAAAAAAAACAATTACAATGGCATAAAACTCACTGTGCTCTGGAACAAGCAGACTTTGCACAGTGAAACATCACTTGTTCCTTGGCGTGCTCATGCACTCTAACTTCTGGAGAAGGTACCTACACCACACACACAAGAACTTTAGCAAATGTCTTTGCATTTTTTTCTCAAGGCTGCTAATTATGGGGCAACCTCCTGAAAGTGGCTCCTAACTGCTTCCCCTTTTTATGGCTGGAATCAGAAGAAATATGTTTCTTAATCAGCTCTACTGGCCACCATAAAACAGTTATTTTCTTTCAGTAATTTCACTCCTATGAGAAAACCAAACATTTATCAGGGCAACAAACTAATGACAGTGTCTAGTATCAAAAGGAGAACCAAACGGCAATTATACAGGCTGTACCCCACATCCCAGCTAATGCACCTGCCCTGCAACATTCCTGTCATATTTAACCCAGAGTAATTATTATGTAAAGCGTAGTTGAGCAAAGTCTATTTTTTTACAGTGTCCATCAAGTTTGAGCAAGGTGTTGGATCTGGTGTCAGATAATCCGAGTACACCGCTGAGTTTGTGCCCTCTGCAGTGCTAAGAGCTTACAGAGAGCTAACCAGCTCAGCACAGGGTCAGTCCTGCACAGCTGAGCACCAGCACTGCAGCCGGGGACACCGACAGCCCTTCCCTAGCATCTTCCAGCAAGGAGCTTTACATCCAGCAGCAGATTAATCACTGCTGCCTCACTCTGTGAAGGAGATGGGGAAACCAAATCGCTGCTCCGTTAAGTGACGTATATAAGAGGCAGAATGATATATTAGAAAATATTAAATAGAGATCTTCAGCTTTATGCAGAGCAATTATACCAATCTTGAGCATCCAGAAGATCTCAGCTAATGTGGTGTAACTGAAACAGCAAAGCAGGGAGGATGCCTATAATCTGGTTCTAATAACCACCTCCCAAAAGCAGCATAGAAACCTCGGACTAAGGAGAGTCTCTCTGAAACACCACTCTAGCAGTCACTGGTATGCTTTTAGAACAGAAGTATGACTCCAGCCCAGCAGTCCAGCATATTTACAGGAGCACTGTGTTTGAAGAGAAGTGCTCTTGGCAGGGCAAGTGGCTTCCCTAGAGAAGAGAGAGCATTCCCCTCAGGGCAGACGCATGGCAGGCAGCATGGTCAAAGCAAGGCAGGGTGTTGTAGAGGGACTGACTGGCCGCTAGTAAGGGGAACAAACCTGCTAAGCATCTGCTTCAGCCCCATGAATCTCCATCGAGCAAAGGTTTCAGTGACAGGCTCAGGATGGAAGAGTCATCCCCTGTTCACACATGAGCAGGTAAAATCATCACGGACTTGGAGAAGAGTCCGTGTTGAACATATTTTCCACTAGGAAATAGTAAGTGACTAACGATGATGGCAGTCACTAACAAGGTGACAAGTTAGGAAATAACGTCCAAAGACAGCAGCAGCTCCTCTGAGTAAGCACAGGCTGGTGGAGCATCGGCCCGTAGCTGCCTTGGGGGGAAGGCTGGGCTTGGGCAGGTGCTGTTGGTGACAACGGGAATTGATGCCACCACAAACAAACAAATATGAAGAGGAACAAAGTACTATTTACAGGCAAAGAACATGTCAGCTGCAGGGTTTGCATGAGGTTTTAGTGCCACGAACAATAGAGGAGTGTGGATGAAATGTCAGTAAGGAAGCGTGTGTGTAGTTGATAGTAGATTGCCAGCAGATAGGAAATATTTCCCCCTCAGATCAAGAGGACCTGGCAGAAGTATCACTGCTTGCACTCCCCAAGAATAGAAATAATGCAGCTGCTTTGCTGCTTTACTGACAAGAGTGTAGCTTGTGCTTATGGGAGTTAATATGGCCCAAATTACTTTTGCCTGGAACAAGCCACTTGTAGAACTGGTATAACCACAAATGGATACAGAGGGCTATCTTAATAGCAATTTACCAAACCCAGCTACATTTGGGTAGCCTTTTTTAAATCTCAACATGCTGTTAACATGCACATTGAAGGATGCTGAACAACATTGTCAGCTGGATGACAGCTGTTTGGTCACATCCTTCCCAGTCCCTGCCACATTGGGCAACTGACAGGGCACAGGATATGCCTTTGCTGGGACAGCATCGGCACTCCCCAGTGAGCTTTCCATTGGGTGTTGCTAGCCGCATGGATTCAGGGAATTTTGCTCAAACGAAGGATATGGTTTTCATGTTACGCTTCAGTATGACGTACCAGTGGCAGCTGCTTTACCAGGAAGCAGGACAGTCGCACTCCCCCGCTCCCTCCCCTTCCCTGGTCCCTGCACGTCCCTCGCTGCCCTTGCATCTGATTTAGCAGCTGTGCAGCTGCCGCGGAGCTGGATGAGTAAGCTGGTCAGGCAGGAAATTTTTCTTTTTTTGGTGGATTTGTTTTCCATGGGATCAGATCACTGATCCAACTTACCCTGCAGCTATCCAGACGCTAGATGAGGGTGATGGGAAAGAGAGGAACATGCTGGAGGGGGCCTATGGCTTTAGATACAGGAAGGCGGGGCTGACTGACCTCAAGGTTCAAGTCCCTCGTCACCGTTTTGTCATACTTTCCCCTTTGCACTCCTCCTCCACCTTCCTCTGGTGCATCACCAGCCTCTTCGCAAGGAATGCCATTCATCTGGAAATGGCACTGCTGATGTTTTGCCCCTCCTTCCTCGATAACCCAGCCAGACCAGTCACAGAGCAGCACATCAGGAGATATTCACAGACTGCGGGAGCAGTTCAAAGGGTAGATATCACCAGCAAAGCCATGATCACGGCGATGCCCAAATAGGGAAGGGACATCTTGAGTCAGTCATTAAGAAAGAGAAGGCCCCGTTGGCTGGTTTAACATCCAATAAATGGTTTCATGTTACAGCTCACCTGAATAGCTACTGACGCTGAACTGCCTTGCTGGGACGTCCAAGGTTCAATTATGGCCTGAAAATAATTTTAGCACATTGGCAACGTGACCTGATCTGAGTCATTGGCATAATTCAAATGGGCAAAAGGGTAAATGGACAAAGCTGCTCAGCACCGTTTTCCAAAAGCAGCCTACCTGATTTCCAAGCAGAGCTAGAAAAGCAGTGATGCAAATTCATATCTTCCAGCAGTACATCTTCATGTATTTAGTGGTTTTCCAGTGACAAGTGCAGTTTCCAGAATAAGTAAAACCCATGCTGTTATGGAATAGATAACACTATAGTGTATCACTTTTTATAAGGCAAATATCAGATTGAGTAACTCTTTACTACAAATCTACTGTCAGGAGACAGTTTTACCAGTGATTAAGGTAGCCAGCTGAATTTGCTACTTTCTACAGTACCACCAAGCAGTGATTATCTTCCCAAACTAGTTAGGATCATGCTGACTTAATCAAGAATCCAGTGTATTTGAGATGAGGGTTAGTTTTAACTTAGTTTGTTGCTGCATTTTTCTTACTGTGTAGTTTATAAATATTGTCCCCTTCTCATGCAGTACCCGTAACAGGGAAAATGATTTACTGGAAACAGGTACAACTCAGCAGCAGCACCTGAATCTGTTGCTGTTACTCACTGCATGGCCTCTTCTGCAGTTACCAGACTTAGACTAAGGCCAAAAAAACTAATTCCGATTAAAGCAAGGACTTCAACAGTTCTTGCTTGAACAGCTTCAACTTTCACATAAAATTTGCTAAAATTTCATTGAAAATTTATTTAGAGTACATACGTGTTTCTAAATAACCCATACCTCCTAGTTTAACCTCTCCCAGAGAGCAGAGGATACATTACTCACCAATAGGAATCAAGTGAGAAAACACTGTGATTGACCCCTGCTGCAGTTTCAGAAATGCCAAAAGACTTGGATAAGTTGACATAGCAGGTTATTTTCCTTCCCCAGACCCTGATGTCTGATGATAATTATTTCTATTCTTGCAATCTTCTCTGATTCCCCAACTACTGTTTCTATTTACTGCCATAGCTGTGGTATTGCAAAACTCAGACAATCCTTTTCACCCACATTTCCTCCATGGCAGGAGTAAATGAAGTTGGCTATGTTAGAAAATAACTCTAAGATGACCCTTGGAGCCAGGTTTCTGGTTTGAAATACCTTCAAAATGCAGCTTTCCTGTGTCACCAAATGATTGCCAGTTACTGACGGGCACATCTTGAGCTGCACGTTGCCAGCCCAACTTTCCTTCCATTGACCTCCGCAGCAGCCGCTCTCCTCCCAGGGGGAGCATCTGGTGTGTGTTTTCCAAAAAGATTCCTCATGCAGGCTGCATTTACATTTCCGATTAACCTTTCACAAGAAGTGGGGTTTGTCTGAAACCAAGCTGGTGCTGGAAGCTCAGCCAACATCACTTCAGTCAAGTCACACCTGCAGTAACACTGTCTTGCTTTCTTTCAGGGCGAGGATCAAGCCCTCCAAGACCTACAGCTCCGCTTGAAAGTCTCAGCTTCAAAATTACCCTCACTTCTGCTGATACAAAAGGCTAACTGGTACAGACCCATAGTAAAGCACAGTGGGTTACATTGCAAGATACCTGTGCACTCTGTAGGTGGTTAAAAGCATTTTTCTTTCCAACTGGTGTTAGGTATTATACCCAAATGATTGATTAATGGCTAGATCTGGTGCAAAGGGAAATTATCCCATTTACTTCAAGGACTGATCATACAGTTCTACCTATCTGTTAGTGGTTAGATAGGAGTTACCATCTTTAAAGACTGTGTTTAAAATACAAATACTCACTAATATTAAAATAAGACATATATGAAATAGCAACTGTTTTGAATAAATAGATATTCTCCTCAAGTTCAGCCTAAAATTGAAACCAGGTAATCAGCCACAGAAACATTAGCATCATCCTTTCTCACTGCTCCATCCGAGGCCTCATCTATATGTGGATTTTGTAAGATTGCCCCTAAGGAAAATGAGGAGGGGTTTATTTATTTATTTTTTAAACTAAAACTGTTAGGACATGAAAATTGAAGAAATACAATACTGGATGTTAGGAAAGCCACAACAATGGGCACAAGAAACAAAAGCAAAATAAATATATACATTAAACTTGCTTACAATTCTTTGATCTTCAAGACTAACCAACACTGTTTCAGGAAAAAAAGTATTATCCTGAACATAAAAGGGAGTTTTTTTCTGTATCATTGAGCATAACTGTTGTACTAGGTTCTGGGCCATTAATTTTGAGTTAATTAGGCATATGTGCAAACTGCAGTCAAAGCTGTGACTTTAAACTTTAACTCTTGTGGAAGAACCTGCCACGTTTTTGTACCCAGCGTGATGTGGAGATGGGTGAGGGGGCAGCCCCGGTGGCAGAGGCAGTCTATTGCTTCACACCTTCCCTCCTGCCCCTGGAGCAGCCCCAGGTTATAAAAAAGTTTTTCTCTCTGATCTACCTGCTGCTAGCAGCCGACATCAGCTTTTAAGCTCTGCAGCTTTCTGTCTTTGCTTCCTGAAAGATACTTGCTGAGAAGCACTCTCTGAAAAACTGTCACCATGTTCAATCCTAACAGTTTTGGGAGTAGGTGAGCGATGAGCAGATCTTCAGTCTGCCTGATGCCTGTTTCCCTGTGCAGGCATATGGGAAACTGCAGACTAGAAACCTCATTTTGTGAAATAGCCTAGATTTGGGGGAACACATTTAAAGAAGTGAGGAAATACACCCTGGCTTAGACTTGGCTCCGTCTTACAACAAGGCTGCCACACATTACAAAAAGGGAAGTTATGCTATATCTGTCTTGCTTCTCAAACTAAAATGAGGCCTGTCACTCCAAAGACGATTCTGTTCTAAACAGAGTACAAGATTGTGCAAAAAAGAGATGGTTGGTATAAAGACTGGCATTTTTAAATGTCAGCATAACAGAAATTTTGACTTTTCTGTCCAGAATATCCTTCTTGGTTCTCTAGTCTGGGAAATTATGAAGCAATTCAATGAGGTTAGCGATGCTTCGGTTTACTGGAAAAAAAAAAAGTTTTTTTAATTCTTTCCACAGTTCCATTAAACACTTTCTTCACAGGAGACTGTTGGAATAGTTAATGTGAAATAAAATATTCCACAGTACCCTGGCCAGGACAGAAATATTCAGATGCTGGTACCCAGTTGTCTTTTCCTTACTTAGTTTAGGCCATTAAGGGAATTACATTAAGCTAAAATGGTCTTTCATTTGGAGTAAGGTTCCAGGAACAGAGACGTTCAGGAATTGCTTTAAGATTTAAACAAACCTGAGCTAACTCCAGAACAATTTCCTAACACTAGGTCTTATTTTATTGCCATACATTACTGGGAGGAAATGGAAAATAGAGACGTACAAAATCCCCAGGCAACTTCAGAACAGCCTTCAAAAGCAATTTTGGCTCCCTGTGCTCCCCCTGCCTTCAGTAGCGAGTGTTTAAGAGAAATCCCGTTACTGCATTGGACAAATTTCCCTTTCAGAGATTTGCTTCCCACAGAAAAACCCATGGGAACAAGATGACAAGCAGAAAGACCCGGATTACAAAATTGGATCCAAGCTCATCACCCTGCTGGATTGGGATCTGGTGGAGGGTCTGTCCTTGGGAAGCTGAGAAAAAATGGTGGCAAAGAGGCCTGTTTATAATTTTGCAAATGGTGCAGAGAAGTTAAAAAAACCCAAAACAAACTCTTCTTGCTTCACGCAGTACGGGAAGTGTCTGGCATCCAACTGCATCTGCTAGGAGGCAGATCTAAAACAAACAAGCGGGAGCACGTCCTTGCACACTCTGTAATTACACTCTGGATCATCCAGAGGCCAAAAGTATCAACAGCTTTAATATATGACTAGCTAGATTTAAAAAAAAAAAGAAAAAAAAAATCAGGCTGAGTGATTATTACAGCTGATGGTCTGCTTGCAAGAAACCTCCAAGCTGTGGTTTGCAGCCAAGGCACGAAAGAAGAGGGATTGTCTTGTATTTGCCCCCTTCAACGTGCTGAGTAACGCAATGAGCAGTGATTCGTGCTGTTGTGCAGAGCACCCTTAAAAGTTAGGTAGTTCAGCCGATGTGCAGATCTAGGAATGGGAATGGGTTAAAGCAAAGCTGAAAAGCTTCTCAAGGCTTCCGCTGAGGTTGTAATTAGGACTTAGGAGCTGCACATTTTATCTGTCCTCCTGTACACACCTGTAAACACACCCTGCCAGTGCTGCCAGTCACTGAACTGTGCAGCTAAGGAAGGGGCAAAAATGCAGCCGTTCACAAATGGTAAAAATCTGTGATTACAAGTTCTCTTTCTGCATGCCCGCTGCAGGAGACCAGGACAAACTTATTTAACATCACAAACACGTACACTCCAACATGAAAATACTTGCCTAGCTTTATGTCAGGGATGTGCTTGTGTATTATGCCAAAATTGCTAACACACACAGGGCTTGAATAGCATAGTGCGAGGCACTTGAGAAAGAGGTAAAACCAGCATTATGCTGCAAAAATGCGGTCTGAAAATCATGTGCTATTGTCAGAGACTGGAATGTAGTCCCACAGCAGTGTAGCTGGGGACTTCCCATCTATATTTAGGGTGTTGCAATCCTACTCTCTCACCCACACATTCTCACCCTCAGCAGGATGCCAGCTCTGGCATTTCTGGAGCAGAAAGTGAGCTGGCTCCCTACATCCCCTTCCACGTCGGTGTCGCAAGTATCAGCTCTCAGGTTGGGGCGAGAGCATGTGGCAAGGCAGGGTTTGGTGGCAAAACTGTTCATCACTTCCAACTACTGAGGTGATTGAGAGAAAGGTTAAGAAGTGACTCAGAGATCTCAAATACTTGATAGCACATGGCATTAAACCTACGCGCATAGTTCTCATCAGAGCTGTTTGCAGTGCACCCGGTGTCTGACCCGCAGAGTGGGCTTTGATAACCTCTCTTGCTGCAAGCCACAACAGGGTTATTAACAACCCTGCAGCCGATTACGCTTTTACGTGCACGTCTCAGGGAGCGAGAAGGTGATATTTACCCTGCAGTGTCTGCGCACGTTCCCACGCTTTCAGCCAACAGGAGCGGGGACCCACATCAACTCCCCATCATCCCATCCGTACTATAGAAAGGTGAACCCTTCACTGCTCCCACATCATTCTGCGCAAAACCAAAAGAAATGCTCAGTTTAAGAACAGAAACCCAATGCTCTTTGCTTGTTTGATTTTCTGTTCACATAAGCTAGCCCAGGAAGCTGAGGTGCAGACCTTTTGTTCTCGCTCTGTAGATTTAAGACTCGTTCAAAGAATTGTCAGATGGCATGAGGCTTTTTTTAGTGAAGCCACACATACACCCAGCACTCCTGCATATGCTACTCATTAGGCCACTTTTTAATATTTTCCGTATCAGTCACTGCTGCACACCAGGATATAGATTTTGAAATCTGCCCTTCCCTTTTGATTCATTTGGAGATGTCATCGTGCAGAGCTGCGGATGTCAGCGCGGTGGCACTTACACGTCCTTGTGACACAGCTTCCTGAGCAGAGCAGTAAAAGTCAGGCAGTGAGAAAATGACCCCTCGCTGCTACCAGAGCAGCGGCAGAAAACAACCATGGCATGTTCATGAAGTGGGTATTTAGCAATAAACTGTAGTGAAATTATGTGACAAGGTTTGGGCAAGGGAAAATGGAAAGTGAAAGTTTAAGATTTAGAATCAGATGAAGATTAAAAGCACGTTGGGCTCGGGCAGCATTTCTAGCTTCTAGGATCTTTTTTGCTTTTATGGGAGCCCTCAGTTCTTGGAGTTGTGGTTTAACATGACAAATTCAATTTTCTTTTTAAAGTGTGTTTATAGCATTTCTGGTAACAGAGCAAAGGCTAAAATACGACTTCCAAAAGCACAAAAGACTACAAGGCTAATAATCCCCCCAGTCTCCCTCAACCCAAATCCTCTTTTTCTTATTATTTAAAAAGTCTACTTTTTAATTCTTACTTTGAGTGCTTAGGACTAACATAAAATGGTGCAATGTCATTGCCTTTGCTTGGAGCTCCTGTTGCTGCAGCACAGGGGGTCTGCTGGAAGGTGACAGACTCTCACCACTGTGGAATATTTAAAAATTATTATTTAGACGTAGTTGCAAAGGGTCAGAGCCAGGCTTTCAGCAGAAGCTTCTTAAAATAGCAAATGCTTTACTCGGTTTATAAATCTAAATACCATTTATGGACACAACCCCACAGACGGGGGTGGGATCCCCTTTTGATGTATGAACCTCATGTTTCAAACCAAGAGAATCAAATGAAACTGCCAAAATAAAGGCACATCATGGAAAAACCTTCAGACAGACAGCAGAGGTGATGCATGAGCACGGAGCTGCGTGCATATCCCGAAACAGGCACCGCATCGGTGTTTGTTTAACATCTGCCAGTGCGTGAGCACAAGGCAGGAGGGAAGCAGCCCCTGGTCTCTGTTACTGTCGCTGGGGGACAGCTGGGGCCCAGCCCTTGCCAGCAGCAGCAGGGAGGGCAGAGCCCATGGCAGCCTGCCGTCACAGCTGGGTCGCACACAGGGCTAGCACAGAATGCTGCAAGAGTAGGTAAGAATTGCCTAGACGAGGACAAAGAAGTGATTTCACAATTAGTGCAGAAACGAAAGAGGCTGCTATGTTCATCACCTCTCCAGGGAGCGTTGTAACGCCTGCGTGGCCCTCGGCGCACGCCAGCCTCTCTCACTTCTCTGGGCAACACCTTGTACTTCGTTCAGGGCAGCTAGGGTGAAGTCTCAGGAGTAAGGGCTTTTTTTGCATAATCCTAAATAAAATTAGTGGTGGTATGAAAAGGCCTGAAAATTTTCAGGGTTTTTTGGGTGATTTTTTTGGGTTTTGTTACTGCAAGCTGGATACAAATAGCGTTAATCACATTTAGCAGCACGTTATTTGGGCTTCCAGGGACAACCTGTTGACTCAGGCAGGGAGCTGCTGTTACAGATGTTGGGTCAGGCCCAGACCTCACATACCTGCATCTACATGGGCTTCAGATCTGAGCACATGGATGCAACTGGCCCAGATATGTTGGGTTTACATCACTTTTTAAATCACACAAAAGCTCTCCTCCCTCTGGATGACACTGAGAAGAAAAATTTAGAGAAAGAAAAAACAAAGTACAAGCAGAACCCACAAGTCAAACATTTTACGCAAAAGTCCCTGAAACTGCACATTTTTAAACAAGCACTGTAGTTTAGGTCTAAACCTCGTTGCATCTTTGTAAATGCAGGGGGCAGAAAACAAGTAAGCATAATAAGATACATTTGTATTTTCTATCTAAACATTTCAAGAGCCAGAAAGAGGATGGGGTAGGACTGGGTGCACAAGAAGTTAATGTAAGACAACATTATTTATAAATAAATTCTCCGAGGAATGATACAAACAACTTTTTTAACACAAGACTTAAATTCTTGCCATACTTTCCTTAAAGACTTTGAGGACTTTTGGTTACTCTGTCAGAGAAACTGCTAGCGTCATACAAATCTCTGAGACAGTTTAGCAAAGAGCTATGGAGTGAAGGTCTCCAGTGCTGCTTTGCTCTTTGTTGCTCTCGCTGGGCTCCACAGAGGAACTGGCTCACGGATAAATTTCAAAGTGAGCGAAGAGTAGCTGAAAAGTTTGTGCCTGTGAGCCACGCAGATAGAAAGCAGTGCTGCAAGCCACTGTACGGGAAGGTAGGAAGACATTTTCGTTACTGGCCATCCTCTGCTGTAGGGAAACCCAGGTTTTGTTTTGGGTACTTGGGCTCAGACACCACCCTGCAGCCACAGAACATTTCTCTGTGTATTCAGTCCCTTTGGCCTGTGCAAAGTTTTGCACTTTTTCTTTCAAATACAAGGCAGAGCCCTGCACCTCCTCCTACCAGCCAGCCAGGATAATTGACAGAGGTTGCGACTCCTTTCCTGCATCACTGGAGATAGATTGCTTGTACATCAGAGATTACTGCAAAGTCCAGACCAGACCATTCTTGTTTGGGGAGAAAATGAGAAAGCACAAAAGGTGACTGCGGGTTATGTTTATAGACGTACTGCACAACGGCAAAGCAGTACAGAAACTAGAGAATGCAGAAGGGCACCAAAGAATACCAGTTTCATGCGGATTTTGTATGTCACCTACCTGTGAATGATCAGCACAGAGATGGGGCTACCAGCTGGCTGCAGCCATGTCCAACCTAGGACAACAGTATGCATTTAAAGTGTCTTTGGAAACCAAAGCAGTACCTGAAATCTAGATTTAAAGACCATGTCTTGATGCACATACTTAGGGAAGACTAAGCAAAATTTTACAAGCCACCATAATTCAAGCATTTCTTTCACATGCCCAATTTTGCACCCATGATTTTTTGACACAGTTGTAGATGTATAATTTATGCACTGATGCAATATCTGTTTGTGTAACACAGTGTTCTGTGATGTTCACCAGAAATTCTCAGGGAGGAAATCCTGACTGCTTGGTGCTGCCTTCATGCAACCTTCCCTTCCTTCCCCTCTCTGTACAGTGCAGAAAGTACAGGGACTGTCCTCTGCAATCAGCTGTACATCCGACAGCACAGAACCCTGCTTATTTACTTCCCAATATGTTTCAGGTTCATTTACACTCTTCAGAAATACGTACACTGTGTTGTCAGACGCAATTTCACGGCATAAAATAGAAGTTACCATATCTCCCTCTCCTGTCACGCTGTACACCCTTCTTCTTCTGCTTAGCACACAAACAGTAAATACGCGCATTTAATGTGGTATTTTGTCTCTGGGTTTCAGATAGCCTGCTACTTCTAGCTAAGTAGCTCTGAATGTTTGTGCTGGCTCTCTTGGAATAATTCATCTTGCAGTAGAGTCAGTAGATTCTCACTATTGACTTCAAAAGAGTTTAACCCTAGCCAATAATTTTGAACCATATACTTCTTATTTTTAGTATATCTTGATATTCTTGCTAATGCTTTAACCACTCATGATTCTTGATAGAGTCCATGATTGGGATTACAAAGGCTTGGAAAATGCAGGGGAGGGAATGGAAAATTTCCTCCAAGGGATCCTGGTTTGGGATCAGTCTGAAATGCACTGATGGATGCTGATAGCATTTAGGCTCTCAGTTACAACAAAACACCCACTGCCACCAAGATGTCTGTAAATAAAAGAATACTGAACTCTGCTTTCCCACATCCAGTTCATTTCAAAGGGGGCAAATTATAGTGGGGTTTCTACACTGAGTGTTATTCTCAAATAGTTTTTAAGATGAAAACACATTTTTTCCTGTAGATGGAAATGCCAGTAACTTTGACAGCAGACTTCGTTATCTACCTACAATCAGTTTTTCAAGTATTACACATTTGTTTGGAGAGGTTTCCCTTTGCCAATTTAAGCTAGCAGTGAGCCAATTGCAATCAATACCATCCAATTCTGAGCTATAACCCACGTGCCACCAAGCATCTGCTGTCTGCTCACTTCTGCTGTGTTTTGTAAACACTTAGTGGCTTCTGCAGCTGTTCTGGGTAGCGGGAAGATAACCTCATCAATACATAGTTTGTATAACTTTATACCTTCCCACCTCTTTACTGTTTTTTCTGACCTGTGCTGCATATCTCCCAAGTACTGGTGAAGCTTGCTTCTTACCAAATGCAAGCATCTCTGACAAAATATAAAGTCTCTTCCTGACTGGAGGTCACATTGTTGTACAGCGAGGGCCTTGCTAATGCCAGGAGTGATTTATTATTGGCTGGAGATTTTGATCTGATAACGTTATTTGTGTTGGTAGATTGCTCACATGTCAGGATTAGTGCAAGACACCGAACAAGGAACACAGTGTTCTACTCCTATTTATGTTTCTTGCTATAGTTCCCTCAAAGACTAACATTATTAACTTCCTCTGTCAGACAAATGACACTCAATTTATACCTGCATCTTACACCGCAGGAGTTCTTAGATGAGCTTAAAATCTGATGGAAAGCTGAAGTATAAATGTAGCAATGTGTAATACACGTATTTATGTCAAAATACATGTTTGTGGATGGCTCCTGTCGCAATTTAGGACCTCAAGCCATCAGCAAAACACTAAGAGAAGCTATATTGACTTTAGTGGCATTACTCATATTCTTTGCTAGACATAATGTCTCAGTGCTTCCTTTCTGGAAGCTTTGAAGTGACATGAAGGAAAGACAGACCTGATTCTTGCCCATCAGACTCTCTGGCAAGGGGACACCTACATTTCACAGGGCAGGGTGGCCTTTCACTTAGCAGCTCTGTACTGCAGAGCCCCAGCTTTCTGCAAATGCCTGCAACAGGGACTCTGCTGGGACCAATGGCATTGCAAGCAGCTGGAAGGATGGAGCAAGAGATCTGCAGAGAAAAGTCTACAAAGCAAATGCTTCTTTGTGCCTAAATTTTGGGGTTGTACACGCACTACCTCCATCTAGGTTTCCTTCTTTAAATTAAGGAACTGGAGCCTTCCCCTCCTCGCAGTGCAATTCCACTTATGGCCAGGGTTGGGGTAGCATCTACTTCATCCACTGCTGGCTGTGAAGCACTAAGCTACTAAACCACTGACGCCTGTACACTGACTGCAGCGATCTCAACAACCTGCATGCAGGACATGAAACAGGGAGCAAGCTGAGGCTGATTATACACGTAGAAGACAGACCTATTTAGTCAGAGGCTGACGTTTTCACATAGCTGCTTTCCAGCATCCAAGCGCGCTCCAAACACAGAATAGTTTCCACTGTTTCCCTTTTCACACACTCTCAGAGTTTTCCAAACCATTCACCTTTGGCGAAAAGCTTCATGCCTGGGCCCTGCTAGAAGGTCAGCTTGTTTTGAAACATGAGCAAAACTCTTTCAGCTGTTGAAGATGCGTGGCAGCAAATTCATTTGCTTTTAGATCTGAGGGTTTTTTAGTTCATCATTGTCACAAAATCTGTGTATTTGCTTCCTTGAATTTATAGTTCATTTTTTTGAATGAGACATTTTCAGACTAGTAAACAGAATTATCCCCTAATAATTTAAATATTTAACAGGGAAATTAGGTCTTCTATTGCTACATAGGATGATTTTTTTTTTTGTTTAGCAAAACCTATTTTAGTCCTGTACTTTTTGTGCCGTTGTCAGATTTTTTTACGTGCGCACACTGATATTTGCATAATTTCCATGAGGGAGACTGAACTGTTTCAGGGAAACACAATGCAAAGTCCAGGGAGAGAAAAAACTTTTCATACAGGGAGAAAGGAAATGACAGTGCCAAGGTTAACCAGGGAAGTATTTTCCATTGTGCCACGCAGAGCTTGCTCCCCAGCTCTGGCTGCATTCATTCTGACATGTACTCTCTAAACCATATACTTTCACCAAACTGGTGTGTTCTGGCCAAGTGTTTCTGCACAGACCTACAGTTCCTCTGCAGTCTGTCAGCAGAACAAGTACAAACAGATGCGATGCCAGTGACTTGACTCTCATGACATTGCTGAAAAATCCCTCTACACAGACTATTATGTTCCAGTCACCCCCCAGCTCTCAGCCAGCCTGCCCAGGATCTGCTCTAGCACTTGTCAGCCCCTTCTGTTTTAACTCATTGAAATGGCAGAAAATGATCCAGAAAAAAGTTTAATATGTTTTATATTATGTTAGAAAGATAAATTAGCTCAATTAGGGTTCAGAACTAGTTCAAGGATGGGGCAGGACTGCATAGCCAAGAGTGAGCAGAGGAAAGGGCAGAGGAAGGAAGAGGTAGGGCAGGGAAAAAAAAGCAGCAAAACAAGCTGTTATATTGGCTAGACTGCCACAGTAAGCAACACTGAATAAATTCATCCCAGCCATCAAAATATACCTTGGCTAGAACATGAAAAATAAGAAGGGAGTATAAGTAGTAGTGAGACTTGGTAGAATAACAGGAATCTTAAAAACCTGCAAATGTCTAATGATATGATACGTAAGTTATGACATTAACAAATGGAGAAAAAATCTGAGAGACAGTGTCAGTTTTAAACTGCACTGGAGCTATCTTTTACTTCCAACTTTCTTCTATTTCTGTGATTATACTTTGTTAACTCTGATAATTTATTGCACAGCCTCTATAAACATTACGTATGTTACATCATTTTGTCTTTCAGCTTCCATTTCCTACAGAGACCCCATTTGCTATTTCTTACCAGATCTCCTTTTCCAGACAACCACCATTTGGATAATGACTGCAATGGCAATGAGATTTCATTGAGAGGCACCACTGCAGTTTACACCATTACAGTATTTCCAGTTGTCCCAGTTACACACAAATTCAAAGACCGGAGAGATGAAAATAAGAAGGCTGGACATTTTTAAATATAGTATCTTCATATATGCAACCTGCACCTCAGATAGCCTCCACTAGCTCAGAAATCCAGAGCTGGAGAAAGATCAGAAGCAGGGAGGCTGCCAGGAAAGATGTTTAGGATAACCCTTTCTCTTGTATTACCAGTACAGCTGATGAATTGCAGCTTGTTTTACAGTTACCTTACAGTTAGAAGTCACATGGAAATGTAGTACACAACAGCAAATGTTCATCTTGGGATTGAAAAAAGCATTTGTGGAAATAAATAAAATAATTCTGACAATATCCATAAGAGAAATAATTATATTCGTTACATGCTGGGGAAAAATGACTAAGAAAATATATGCTGGTGACACAAGAAGACAAGGTCAGAGTTTAGAGCTGAATCTTTAACCCCTAGTGCTTACCTGGTTATTGCCTGCTGTCCTTTCTCCACACTTCTGGTACAGAACACCAGAATTATGCAACATTACTGTTCTAACATTCCTTCCCTACAGCTATTCACCACAACATAGGCAAGAAAGGTGATCAAGGACTCAAATACTCCAATTCTGTTCCATATGAAACCTTGGGATTTTAGACAACCCAGTGTTTCTATATCTTTTTGTTTCCTCATTAGTGAATCATTGATTTTTTTTACCTTTCTGGCCTGTTTTCTTGATTTCAGTTATAACCTCTGTATGGCAGGTGGGAGCCCAAACAAATCTCAGATGCAACAAATCATTCAATCTCACAGCATTACAGTAGAAAAAAAGTCCTTATGACCTTCACAGGGAGAGTCACTTCACATTTATTAGACCACTGTACAGTCTTCATTTATTTTTCATAGTTATTACAGCTTTATTGCACATCTTGTAGATGAAAGCCTCATTTATTTTATGCTTTAGAATGAATGATGGTTTTTCACTATCACATTCCAAATGAATTCCCCATATGTAACTCTATCCCCTCATCTTCTGGTACAGGCCAAAGAATTTTTTAATCTCAGGAATCTGGATTTATTAAAAATAAAGAGCAATAGTGAAAAAAGAGACAGAGAACAAAAAACTATACAGAACCACAGCCAGTCTAAAACTTTGATAGTCACAGGAAAATACAGACTGCACTTGCACCACTGACTAAAATTAATGGATATTGCACATTTCAGCCACCCAGCTCAGACAGCTGGCAAGTCCTTAGACGAAGTTTACTTCTCCACAAAATCTAAGCCTAAGCAAAATGCTGAAATGTTTGTCTTCTTGCTTACAACATTATTTCTTTTCAAAGAACAGACCTCACCCTATAAACAAGGAACTCAAGCATTTATAATAATTTAAATAGAACATGAATAGTTTAAAATTGGGTTAAAAAAGTCTGGCTTGTAGCACTTAATGGAAGATGGAAAATAACACAGTCAACAGAGAAACATTATACTTCACAAGAGAAATGTTCTCATCTATTCTTAACTCACTTTTATCAATAATCCCCATAGCTGGCTTCTAGCCATCCCCGATGAATAATTTAAAGCCAGGAGAAAAAAGCAATTTGGACAGACATTATCCACATCTGTAATTCATCTGCCTTGCTATATTAAGTCATTCACCTATTAAAAACTAATTTACTAGCATATAGATGAATATGCTTAAAGGTTACACAGCTAAAAATAACACTGCCTCCAGGATTTTCTATACTGTGAAATACATAAATTATCCTTGTCAGTATGCTGCTATAAAAAGGTATTGGCTTGTATTTCTAGAAGCAGACATTTCAAAGTTCAGTCAGGGGTTACATTTTGCAAATACAGCTTAAATAGCTTTATAGCATATATAAAGATGTGCATTTTGTTTTTAAAGATACTTTATTATTGCCATTATTCAGCAAAAGAGCTATCAGGCTCACCATATGCAAATAGTAGCACGTGCCTAAAACTAATAAAATTATGAGTTGGATGGGTTTTTTTGGGTTTTGTTTGTTTTCCTTAAATTAACTTTTCTTTAGAAAATGCTCTATGGCTGACATAACTTAAACCTGCCAACTTTCCTTCTTCAAACTTACTGCCCAAACATGCTCCTTCTTCCTTGAGAAGGTGGACGGGGAAGCTGCACCTCCTCCTTCCCTCGCATCGCCGCTGACCCCCAGCCAGAGCCTGCACCCACGCTCCCCATAACCCCCTGCTCCGGATCAGGCTCCCGATCGCTTGCAGCACAAGGGAGCCATTGTGATAGTTAGTCAGCGTCCGTCCTGCACTGAGTTTCCAGTTTCTAGCTTGGAGCAGCTCTCCTGGGCTAGAAGGAACATGGCTTTATTCTGTCTGGAGCATCATGAATAAAACCACTGGCAAAGCTGCACATGCACATCACAGCCTCTGTGTTGCTGCTGCTACAGCCCTGGCAGGGCCTAATAGAATATTTATTGTTTGTCATTATAGACAAGATGGAAAAAATGCTCTTTGACTCTTGGGAGCCTGAGATGACTTTCACTGTCCTCAAAGAAACAAAAAAAGGTTTCCATCTCTAATTTGGATCTGGAAATCACTGAGGTGTAAAGTTAACTCTAGAGCTTACATTTCCAGTGGCCAGGACATCACCCTTAGGTGCTTCTCAGCAAGGTCTTACTAGAAATGAGTGAAGTCGTCTATGTACAACCACTGTCTTGCAGTTTCCTTCTGCTAATGAAAATGCAGCAGAACAGCCAATGTGGCAGAATGCCAGTTACATTAAATACAAAACATGCAGCTAGTAAGCTTTTGTCCATAAAAAGTTATCCGAGGGTCAAAACAACAATGGAAAATTGTAGTTCTAGTGTCAACACTATGCCAAGTATTGTCAGAAGCAGAGAGGGTTTCTGCTCCAACCAAGCAGATGGAAATTATTCTGTTGTATCGAGATAAAGCAGGGCTCCCACCTGGGAGCTGACTGCACAACTACATCCCTCTGCCTGAGCTGAGCCTTTCAACCAGCCACCACGCGAAGCAGCTTCTAGGAAGAAGGTTTGATACTGCAGCTATTTTTACTATTGCTCCCTATTTCTCTTGTCCAGAGATGCAGACACAAGGATGACTTGTTCCATGAAAAAACAAGAGACTTCCTTTGACAAACGGGATGTTGGGTTTTCTTCAGAGTCACACTCACACCTGTTCTCTTTACGGCTGAGCAAACATCCTCAACTCCCCGCAGATCCTTTTACATACTGTACACATAACGCATCTTCCTCTTGCTATATTCATTGCTGGACTTCAGTGGGAGCAGTCAGTGTGTCACTCCAAGTGCTCATGTTGTTACCAGGGTACATTAATCACTCATCTCGTTTACGGCGCTGCAGCGGAAAAGCGCAAAGACAAATACATGAATCCATTCACAAACATTACAAAGAAATACACAAGTTTTCCTTTTAGCAGAACAAATATTGAGAAGTGACCTGTCAGATCACAAGATCAGCTGGCATCCTGGTCTATAGTATTACTTATATTTACTTTCACTTGACTTATCTAACTTGATTAACTTGCATTCAGGATATAAGCATACATTCATGTTTATCTTTCCGAATATAGTACCATGACTAGAGTAAATGTCTGCTGGAGTGAAATTCCACTCAAGTCAGTGGTATCCAGCCATGCTCCAACACGTGGGCTGGGTTATCTTTTGTTTTGACTATTTAGATCATGTCCTTAAGCGGTGCCATAGCTGCACTGAAGTCCAGCACTGCCCATGCCCTTTGGACATAAGGTCCGGGCGCTCCAGTCTCTGCCTCCAGCAGGATGCTTTGAGATACGGTCCTCCAGGTATTTCTGAGCAAACAAGCAGGGAGCAGTGTCCACTTCTACATTCCCACCTTTCCCCACTCTTGCAGGCCCCTACCCTGCATCCAATTTTCTTTTTCATAGCTGTTTTTCTCTCTGTCTTCTCAGATTTACTCAGCCCCTTTTTCCCTTCTTTAACAGCCAAGGGCCATTCAATTCTGCTGGATGAGCCTTGGTTGCCTTTCTCCAGAGAAATCTAACTGCAGCACATCAGGAGAAGCAGACAGACATATCCTAAGTTCTGATTTAAAGACGAGGTTTATAGATAGCAGTGAGGGCACTGCACCCTGAGGCAGGAGGTTCCCCCAGCAGCAAGTTTACACCAACTAACACCTGGCTCTAAGCGAGCAAAAGTACAAAACTGTCAGAGAAAACAGTCACTTTTAAATCAAAATGTTTAACAGTTTACCAGATTGAAGAAACCTAGACTGGCTTAGGGTTCCAGATAGAGAAAAAAACCTTTGGTTTCATATGCTTATAGCTTTTAAACCCAAAGCAACAGCAGCTCATGAGCTGCAGTCGACTTTGGGCTTTGGATCATTTAACTCTGAAGCTTGAATGGTCAAGAAGCAGCACATTTATGGACCTGAAACTTTTAGGCTTTGCACATATCCAGTTTATGAGCTAAAGAAAATTAAAGAAGATAAACATCTTTATTTCTCTAGTTACAGCAGCATCTTTTTAGGAGCAGTTTGTCTGACAGACGCTTAGTGGTAGTTAGTTTCAGAAATGCAAATGCAAACCATCATATTGCTGTTCCTGGAAAACAAACAGTCCATCATTACCAGCAACCTGGAAATGAAGTAATGAAACAAAGAACACAGAGGTGTTCCATGGCTCCTCTAGAGTTATTACACTTGTGATTCAGGTCTTAAATTTGGGGTAGCAATTTTCTTGTGAGATCAAAGAGAGATCCAATATATGTAATAAACGACAGACTTTATCTTAAAACGTTTATCATCTTAATAAACAGAAGACAGGGAGAGAGACAGGAAATCAATACATTAATTTTAGAAATAACATCAAGAACAATGATCTGAGGAAGAATAATAAGAGGAAACACAGAAGATAAAGCACACTAGAGTAATTTTAGACAGAAAGACAACAATAACATTCTTCTAAAGTAGCAGGGGAGCTACAGTGAGGGTGACCTGGGTAGCTAGAGATTATAAATAGTATGGAACAACAGAGACCAAGAAATATCAAAACTTTTCAAGCTGAGGTAGAGGAAAGAAATTAAACTTTACAGTCCCATAAAGTTTTGTTGTGCAGGAACTAATATTCATGTGAGTGGGGCACTACTTTTTCCTCATCGGTGTTTATGAGTGTTCCTCTCACTACATGACAGAGTTAGAAAGACCAGGGCTGAAGAAAAATTTTACCTAATATCAGGGCTATTGGCACAAAGCCACGGGGTGAGATCAGAGAACTTCTAATTGAGCATTTCTAGTGAGATGGACGAGATAAAGATGCCGAAGAACTAACTTAACTAAGACAGCTTTCAAAATGATTGTACAAGAGGGAGATCTCAAATACAACAATATTTGAAGAAAATAAAAAATAAAAAATAAGTTTAACTTCAATCCCAAGCAGCAGCAGAAGAAATCTCTACAGCTATTACTTACCATAACTCTGGTTGCCTTGATGTTAGAAATGACTGATGAGCTCCATGACCAGCTCATCTTTGAGAAGATCAAGAGTCTAATAAGCTGTTGACCATTTAGGAACAGAGTTCATTTCATGGGGATTACTTTTTCTCTTCTTGAGAATATTTTATCAGATTATAAAAGCAGTCCTCTGACTGCACAGATCTCTCCCCCCTCCACCCCACCCCACTTCATTCTTACTTACTTTAATCAAGCATCAAGGTACAATATTTGCAGACATTTACTATTACCCTGCAATGCACAAGGAAAAGTTACAAACAAGGCAACATGAGAAAGAAGAGAGATGCAGGAGGGCCAGTGGTAACCAAAATAAGGACCACGCTGTAATACTTCTTGTGACTTAAGAATTCTTAATTATTCCACTAGATCAAACTCGGGCAACCCCACCTCCCAACACACTTAATGACTTATGCAAGTCAGTACCTGGATATTTCACTGAAATCCCCTATTTAGCTTATGGAAATCTATATTAGTCACTGTAATCATCCAATTTTCAGACCTTTCACAGTTATTTCATTAAATTCTCTGTTTTCCAAAATGAGTCACATTCTTGCTTCAGTCATTTTTGAAGACGACAACACAATATGCAGAGATAATGCAGTATTTTACTCCCTCCAGAAGTTTTTTCAATAATTTTCTTACTCTATTTCAGAGGGCATTATAAACATGTATAATGACATTTCTACTATTCTTGGGTCATCATCTGCTTTTAATCAGCATAGTTCCAGTTCAGTTACCAGTTCTAATGAGCTCTTTCTCACTGAAATTAGTGGAATGATACAGATATACATTCGATTAACATTTGGCCCAAGTACATAAATAAGCTAAAGTCTGTAGCAAGAAATTATTTCTTTATTTTTAAACAGTTGGTGAAACAACAAGTCACGTAATTTTTAAAAAAAGTTTAAGAATAGCATAAATAGGTGGAGCACTAAAAAATAATCACATGTGAATTTAATTTAAAGGGGTAGGCAGAATTCTTTTGGATCCACTAGAAACTCTTAAAAATGCCTGTGAATCACTAAGCAGTTTTCTTCCCAAAATCCCTGTTTTCACTAAGCAGTTTTCTTCCCAAAATCCCTGTTTTCCCACAGAGCAGTGACAGACAGGACACACACCTTTTCGACCAGCATGGTCTAAATCTGAGAGTTTGGTAGACATCAGTTTAAAATATTTTAATAAAGCAAGGTGGATATATTGTGGTAATTCCCCTCATATTAGACACAAAAGGGGAGAGAGGAGGTAAAGGCAGTAGATGCCAGTTTGCACTCTGGTCTTCTGTCCCCACTGAGTATAGGACCCCCAAGAAGTGCTTGGAGTGGGAGAATTTCATTTACCTGCCACTACAGCAGCTCCTCCAGCAGGTCCCCACAGGACATAAGGGCCTCTCTGGGATATTGACTAAGTGCTACAAAATCAACATCCCTACCTGGGCTCTGACGGACAGAATAAACAGAAAGGACGCTCTATCAAGAGCCTCTCTGAGTGGGAGGGGGTTTTGCCCACCTTCATGCTCCTAAATAAAGAATTCTATGTTTAGACTCGCTGCCTAGCTTTCTTTTAAGATTAGTGAAGAGAAATAGACATTTCAAAGTTGTTTACTCTGCTTTAAATGGAAAGATGTTTAAAATAGAGCAGGCAAATGACAGTCCAGATGATCCTATTTCTCTGCACTAAGCACAGTGCTAGGTAAGCAGCTCAGTAACAGCACCTAAACATCTACAAGTGGGTGAGATAAATCCCACCCCTTTGTTTTTCACTGGAGGTAGCTGTCGGAAGGCAAAGGGCATGGCCCAACTTCAAGTTCTGTCACTACCACAACTGGCATTCATTTATATGCCCAAAAGAACAGCGGCCTCCCAGCTGCCCAGGAGGCATCCAGGAAAACTCATAAATCTGTCCCCGCTGTGACCACCCGGACAGCACAGACCTGCAGGATGCTCAACACAGGTCACTGCCAGATCATAGTTTGCAAGTCTTGATTAAAGAGTGTTTGCAGCTATTTTTAAATCCTAGAAAACAGGCCTAACAAGGAAGGACAATTAAACTAGTCTATATTTGGAAACATGCTTCCTGACAATGGATTTGGCTTCCCTTGCCTTTGCTCTTTTCTGACCCCAGTGATTCACTACTTTATCCCCATCTTCAAACTAAAAGACCAGGACCAGATGCATTGGATACAGATGTGATGTCTATGACTGATCTATTTAAATATACTGACAAATTCTTGTCTTCTCCTTTGCTTCTCCTCCTCCCTCTGCTCTCCCCCAGGCAAGAAATAAAAACCCCTCAACCAACTGAAAGGTCTACTCGATCTCATTATACAAAATCTGCTCAGAAACAATGTTTTGTCTGAATAAAAATGTTGTAATACGATCCTTTCTGCTGTGCTACAGGATTAATTTTCACACTGATGTTACGTAAATAATGAGAGATCTGAAAACTGTAGAGGTGATTTTTTCCTATTCTCTTTATCATCAGCTGGTATGTTATGTGACCAAGAGGAAAAAAAAATTGCATTTTGGACAAACCCATGACATTTATGTTGGTTTCAATGAAAAAAAAAAAGTCCCTGTTTTGTCCCCCAGAAATATATAGGGGTTTTAGTTATTAATCTTTAGGGGAACCCAGAGCTTCAATTTCTGAAGTCAAAACTTCAAAAGTGCTAAAGCTATTGTAGGTCAGCAGAGCTGATAGTCTCAGCAGCCCGGTCTTAAAATTACCACTGACCAATAATCTCCAATAAACAAGTTAGTCAATAAATATCCTACAGTGTAGCAGAGAACTTTAGCCAAGAGACTGATCCTTCAGACTTATTTAGGAAATAGTACTGAGAAATTGTTAGTCATTTAACATCCAGTAGTTTTAAACTTGACAATTCAAGATTTCAGTATGTCCCACCACTCCGTGTATTTTATATTTAAATAACATTCACATTAATTTAATAGGCAATTCTAAAAATCCTTATTTTCCCCTTATGGATTACAGAAGATTGTTCTGCACAGATACTGTACATGAAAAAAATGTTAACTTTTTTCAGGTTTTCTGCACAAATCTAAGGATCTGGTGTAAAGCATAAGAACACAAGTTACCAGCTGGACATGAATAAAGAGGCCAAAATCAGGCCTTTGAGGGAAGGGCTTGCTTGTTTACTCTAAAAAGTCAAACAAGTAACAAAAGTTAGGTACATTTACATTAAAAGTAAGAAGCATGCTTTCAGTAATGACTGCTAACACCCATTGGAAAAAATATTGAAACAGTGAGCCCTTTCTTCACAGATTTCTTTACATTAAGACCAAAACAACATCTGTGGCCTGGGAACATGCTGCATTTGGAGTTAGGAGGAAAGTACCTGACTTTGACAGCAGTGAGACCCTGAAAGAACATCTCAGAAGGAAAAACTTAGGACAAAAAGAAACTCCTAAAAAACTCCAAGAGGGAATTTGATTGGTTTAAGCTGGTTACCTTAAGAGCTGTAAGATATGTCTGTCCAAATGAGACTACTGGGAAGAATTTTGGCAGCGAGACTGAAAATGCATAAGTTTGCAAAGCTGTGGAGATCCGCTCGCCTAACAAGCCAAACAGAATAGAGTCCTACACTCGCAGACCAGTGGTGCAGTCATGAGACCCAGCTTCTTCTACCTAATTATTCTTATTGAAGCTAAACCTGCATTGGATACACTGGCACACTAGCTAGGGAAAACATAGCAAGAGCTGATCCACAGGGATCAGGCTGGTGTTACTCAAGGCATGCTAATATTTGCATTCATCTCCTACTGAGGTTAAACCAAAGTTTCACAGTGGTTCCCAAGGACCTGAGTTGGTCTCTTAGGGAAGGCCAGATACAGAAAACTGACTTACTCATTACTTCATCTTGTCCTTAAGTAGCATCTCTGTGTCTGCCTTCAGCTACTCCAACCTGTTTTTTCAGGCTGAACCTGAAATGGTTTGGTTTGGATGAATGCCTGTGAAAGATATACAAAGTCAACCTTTGTTTACTTGTTCTAGCATTGTTTTTAGTTGCTGCTAGTATTTTCTACCCCACAACAATAAAAAGCTGTTGATTTCTTGATGGTGGAAAATCATGATCCCTTTGCATGGAAATGCTATTAGTATGACATAATGAAACCCCCCTATAAATATTGACATTTGTGTGTTAGGTGAGATACCAAGGAAGCAGTCACTTAAACAAGCTTAAACAAGTAAACAAGCTGAACACTGGAGAGCTCCAGGCTTGAGTATCTTGCTGTTTCATGCAACTGACAGTACAGTTAAAAAAAAAAAAAACAAAACACCAACCCTAAAAGCAAATGTCCCATGCAATCAAGTATTTCCCTATAGTTTAGTTGACACATATCAAGTACATAGACATGTATCAAGTACTTAGAGATAGTAAAAAGAACATAACAGGAAGATACTTCCAAAAATGTTGCAAATTCTGTGAACTGGCAGAGGGAGGGGGTGCAAGAGCTACTCCTTCTGGGCACAGCAGGGGCCAGCCCAGCACTCAGGGCCAGCTGCTGCATGCAAAGTGCTGAACCCTGAGCTAACCCTGACATGCTACCCACACAGCCCAGGACAATATGACAACTCAGTAGGAAAATCCTACAATAACTGAACCAACACAAATGTTTCTTACCTCCAACCACGGGCAGGATTTATAAAAATCGCGTTTTCACATAAATCAAAGTGTCCTTGGAGTAGTATATAATTTGCAACCTGAAAAACTGCAGTTACTATCATTTGCAGCAACCTGTTCTCAGACGGTGTTTACCGTGTTTTGATAGTTACTAAAAGATTGGTAGCATGATCCCTCATCTCAGTGCTCTCATCTAGAAATCTTAAATCTTACATTTCCTTATTGAATGTATCATATATGATCAATTACTAGTTTTACAGTACTTTCACACCATCCCATAAAAATCTGATTAAAAACAAATTAAAAAAATACTCCACAGTAATATAGCATCATTCTCTCTAGACTCCAAATTTAAAGGAATGAGAGATTATTACACATTAGCAAAGCAGAAAATGGAATCATAGTGGGGAGGAGAGACTTCTGCCCCAAAGTAGGGGACAAATCAACGGGACAAATCAACAAACGCAAGCTTTTCAAGGCAACCTTATTCTCGAAAGGGTGAAAAAAGTTAAACTTAGAGTTTCATTTCAGCCTTCTGAGTTTGGGCAAAGCATCTGAGGCACTCTGAATGCAATCTCTGCAGATGCAAAGTTCATAGACGTGACTGTCTGCAGAAATGTATTACAAGGTCAGTTATATTTGCTTTTGCACACAAATGGAAATGATTCCCATGTGTATTACTGGGCTCTCTGACAAGGTTATGGAATAGATTTGGTTGGTCAGAAGATCATTCAGTGTGGTTCAGTGTATCATATACTTTCCTCAGATCCATTGCAAAATAGATATTTCTGGATAAAATATCTGAAGACACAGTGAATTCTTTCAAAGAACCTTACTCAATCACTTCCAGCAGCCCTTGGCGATCCTGTCCTCACTGCAGCTCCTATCACTTCTCTGTCTGATAGGTATTGAAGATAAAACAGCATCAAATTGTGAGGTGCAGTTTATTATTTCAGCTGTTGTTCAGACAAAATGAGCAATACTGCCACTAACCTTCAAGCTAGGTAAGGCCTGGTTAAACGTCTAGGTGCAACCACTGAACTTCATATTTTTTGATACTTACACAGGACAACAAAATGCCTGTAGCGCTGGAAGGTTCAAGTACTTCTTCAGGTTACTCAGAAAGGTACTTATTTGAAAGAAGGTATTCACATAGGCAGCGAACTGCACACCTGGAAAAGCGCTGTCTCTTCAAGTTTTGTTTTTGTCATTTTACAAAACATACAGTCTAACTGGAATTTCCACATTCAGTAATTCTCATATAAGAGAAACATTAAAATCTTTGACCAAAATGGTACAGAGCAGCTTATCTTGCAATTTGGCTCAAAGTTTTAAATTATAATAATGAGGGCCGAATTCTTCTCTTTGTTGCCATGAACTTTTAACAGGATTAGAGAGGTGTAACAGAACAGGACTTGTGCCACTTGTAATAAATTATGGCCAAGTGACACTTTTAAGTAGACTTCAAGTAAATAATTAAAAAAAACCCCCACCAACCCAAACTAAAACCAATCCTGGCAGTTACACATTAAAGCATTCAGTAAACACATTACCTCCAGTGCACTGACTGATGACACCAAGCAAACCCAAGAAATTTCTGGACAAAGATTTTTCTTCATCTGACCCATAACAAGGCCTTCTGTATAGCCCCTTTCCTCTGCTCGGATCTGAGAGCAACTTAGTTACCAAGGTGCTTCTTGAAGTAGGTTCAGCTATTCATGTCAAAGTATTTTAAGAATCTGTCTTTAATTTCTTGTTGGAAGATGCAAGACTTTTGAACGTTAAGGTTTTTGCACATTGTGGGAACACATTAGGCCTTGAAAGCTTTGTCCATAGACCCCACAATAAGCATGACTCAGGAAATGCTATTTTCTCAGTGTGCAATAAAAAAAAAAAAATTTATAGCATCATACAAACTATTAAGAAACTGTTTTTGTTTGAAGTTTAGGCATAGTAAGGGAATAATAATTGGGTAAATTGTGGTATTTAGAGTTTCTTTGAATTGGGGCCACACATCATATCTTGGCAAAATATGTGGTTATCATGAAGGACTCCAATTCCCCCAAAATAATTCTGACATTAACAAGTTTGTTGAGGTCTAATATCTGATTGCTTTTAGCTCAGAAGTGACTTGAACACCAAAGTAATTTTAAGAACATGATTAATGGAACAGTTACCTTGCCTTAGGGCTCTCACTCCCATGCCTCATAATGGGTCTTTACATATACCCTCAAAAAGGTCCTACAGTTCTCAAAAAATGCTCTGGGTAGGATTTGTCAAAAGCTTTCAACACAGACTCATCTGCTTCCACTAAAGTTTGTGGCAAGAGCTTGGTAAAACCCTCTACAGCAGAAAGGGTTATAACAAGTTGTACGTTACACAACTGTTACTGCTGTTATCAGTTGCGCTCCGAGACTTCAATTACACAAGAAATAGCTCATCAGTGTTCATTTTAGCTCAGACTAAAGAGATAAAAAAGTCTTCCCAAAGATGACATTTGAGGCACAATCAGTCGTAACAAAATGTTCTAGAATGGCACTAGGTTTATGACAGCCAGTTCTCTGTACAAAATACCCTTTTTCTGAAGCTGATTACAAGAAAGACCAGGAAGCATCACCCTACTGAAAATGAGAGGGAATTGGCTGCTCGCATGGAGCAATCAGAGGAGAGACGTATGTACAGTTCCAAGTAACGTGGCACCTTGTAACTTAGGCTATAATATGCAGCCAAAAATTTGTGAGTGTTTAAATCCAGGCTCAAACCTTTTAGTTTGAAACCTACTCTATTTAGGTTAAAGTCTGTTTCTCATGCCTGCAGGCCAGTAACATTTTCAAGTCTAGTAATAGTTATATAAGACTCGAATAAGACAAAATCCTCAGTATGTGCAAAAAACACTCACCCTGTATGAAGTAGAACATGGTAAAAGTCTATGCAAGAGCAGAAATGAGAAAATGGATGAGACACACGACAAAACACAAGTGAAGAAGCTTGTACAACCTCTTCAGTACTGTCTTCATCTCCTAGGCTTTTGTAGTCAGCATAAGAGCAGAGCCCTCAACAGTAGTCCTGCTATGGAAATAACACTAGTTCTACTCATGGTGCAAAAGTATTCTCCTGCAGCTGTTAATTCTGCAACATGACTTAAAAAAAGCAGTAAAAGAGTGTAGATGAAAGGTTTAAAAACATGACTAATTTCATTTTTGTCTTCCCTGCCTTCCTGGCACCATGTGAATCCATACACCATTTGTAGACCCTGACAAAGGGTTACCTTTCCCCTTATAAACAGAATATTTCTATAAGATTTTGCATTTCCTGTGTTTTCATTCAGAGCAACAATACAGGAATCAAATGCAATAAAAAACAGTTGCTAAAACACACACTGAAACACGACCTGGGCTGAAGGAACAACTGTCGCACTTTGCACACAATTCAGAAGGGCATTTGGGTTCCTGCTGTCACCAGAAGTTGTATTTTAATCACTACAGAACATGATATGCCTGAGATAAGCATGCAAGAGCTCCACAACAGCCAGTATTTTTCCTCAGGTCATGTCAGGCAAAAAGTACCATAGTTTCTTTTCTCTCTGTCTGATTTTATGCCAACATGTACTCGGAAAGCTGTCGTCTGCCCTTTCTGTCCCTGTGATGTATTGCATCAATCTCCCCATTCCCACAAGTTCATTTTTAAAGAGCTTCTGTTCATTTATGTCTGCCTCGTAAAAGATCTCGTGTTGTTTTTCTCCCCACCCCCTTCAAGATTAATAAACATTCTGCTAAGAAAAAGCTTTAGCATTCGTCAGATTTCATAACTGATTAGACGGGAGATACTCTGGCTGCATTTGCAATGGGCCTCTTTCAACTGTTTTTGCTTCTAAAATTAGCTTAGCTATTTCCTGAGAGAAGTCTCAGGATAGAAGCAGACACCCACAATGCAGTACATTTGAGCTGTGTCAGAAAGCGCACTGAAAAGCTGATCACACTGTCCATGAAAAATGAGAAACTGCTCACCTCCCCACCATCAGCAGGGGCCACAGAAGCCTCATGCCACAAAACCCAACCTGGAGGTCTGTATTTGAAACATGGTACATCTGAGGCAACAAGGGAAAGCCAGAAACTGATGTCGCTCATTATACAGGGGATGAAGTTAATCAGAGCTGCCATTATTAGTTATGCCAGGACTCGCTCTCACATGGCTTGCTGCTGAGCAGCCAACACAACACCTCTGCCAACAGCAAGATCTGCGTTTCCTGGAGATGCCCTACGTGCAATACTGCAGCCACACCAAAGGCAAAGGTAACAATTCATAAAAATGTCTCCAGCCCTCATGCATAAAGACATGTTCTACCCAATTTTTCAGGAGTTTAATTCAGTCAACTTACTCAGTTTTGTGAACTTCAGTAGAGTAAATTTTGAGCAAGGGACAAAAGTTCCAATACCCATGTTGTAAGTAATGTGTCCATGTCAGAATCTGTGCAGGCCCTATTTATACAGGTTTACATCCTTCTGACAGTAGGAAAAAGATTGGACTCTGATAAAAATAGGTTACAGTTATTTTTGCAAGACACATATATTTTCTCCCCTTTCTCAGGTTTACCTTCTCCCACCAGCCAGCCCATATTATGAAATACAAGACAGACATTTGCTTCAGGTCATTGTGTGGTGAGTCTCATGCAAGAGATTTAACAGGAGACATTTCCTTTTAAAATGAGGAACAGAACCACGTCCTGTTACAAACAGCTCTGAAAGGGCAGGCTGAGGACGGATATTTTTGAGTTAGATGCAGTTTCTAACAACAACATTAGAAGAACAAGAATAAGACACTAACTGCTTTTGAAGTTCTGCTCTAGCCGTACTTAAATAAAAAGGTAATCAAGTTATGACAGAACTGGACATATGCCTAATATAAGTATATAGTTCCTTTATCTAACAGGTACTGTATAAATAGAAAAGATCCTTGGCAACTGAATGAAGGCAGCATTAAAAAAAAAATTACAAAAAAAAAATCAGATCAGACATAGCCTAGGTTTCTAGGGAACTAAGACCATAAATCCTGAGCGTCCCTTTGAAGTGGGATAACTTTGCAATACTGCAAGTAGCACCTTCAGGTTTTTACACAAGGTTTGGGATGAAAGAAAGAGGCACAAGGAGATCCCTTGTTCTTTTGTTTGTTTCTTCTTTCTGACATGTTTATACCATAATAAAAAGATTTGAGTTTTAACTTCCAGGTTTTGGGTTTTTTTTAAAAGATCAAAACTAAGAATAGAAAAAGAGAAGGGATCATCTCTTCGTAGTAGCTGTCATTGTCATTATGCACCTGAGGTTTAATTTATGCAAACTAACACTGACATGCAAGCACACATAAGTCAAAACTGGTTTAAAAATTAAAAAAAATTAAAAAAAAAAAATCACTCACACCTACTTATACATGTAGGAATATGCAATACTCCTATTCCTACCAGAACTCCTTCTGCTCTTCTGTCTGAATTTGCTGACTCCAAATGGCAGGGGTGGAAACAAACACCAACAAAAAATACTAAAACATTTTGCTTTCAGGATCTTCGTTAGATTTTATTCCCACAATTACATAAATACACGGGAACCAGTGGTGCTGCAAACTGATTTTGTGTCACCGATCAGTTGACATAGCACTGAGGGATATGGTGTAGTTGGGATCTGTCAGTGCTGGGTTAACGGTTGGACTAGATTATCTTCAAGGTCCTTTCCAACCTAGATGATTCTGTGATTGCAGAGGCAATAAGCTAGCTAGTACCATCTGACATTCTTGCACTCTACTGTCAAGGTTTTTTGCTTTATATCCTATCTTTTATACCGTATCTATTTTGCCATAACTGGAGCCTTTCAAAGGCTCCACTGCACTACCAGCTAGAGTCTAAGCATTCCTTTTGAATGTACCTATTCAAATTAAACTTTTAAGAAATAAGTTTTTTCAGAATCTTCTTTTCAGAAAGGGACTAACTGATACTTCCAAATCAAAATATTTTATAGATTCATGACTGATCAAATTTTCCTGCTGAAATAAAATAAAAATCAGAAGTTATCGTAACAATTTTTTGGCAGATGCACTAAGGATTAAATGAGCAAGAATCTCAATTTCAGCAATGACATCTGTACCTCAGGCTCTCATGGCCAAAATTTGTTTCATATTAGTCAACAGCTCTAGGGTACATACGTGTTAGTGTGAAGTCCATAAATGGCGTTTGAAATCTTTGTAGTTCCCCATCTCCAGTGTCAAACTCTAAAAAAAAGATTGTTATACTGCACAGAAAACTATAACAAAATACCCTGTGTGCTATGAATACCAATACGAATAGGATATTACACTTGAAATTTCACTAAAAGACATTATGCAGAATGGATGTTGGGAAACTTGATGCAGTGACTGAGCAGGAATGTTTTTCTGTGACAGTGGATATCTTACCTTGCTAGGAGACTACACAGTTCTTATTTTTTCCTTTTTTCTTGGTGGGGAGAAGAACTTTTTATAAGTGATAACATACCAAAATCATATCATTACTCACGTAGGATTTTGAACTCAAATAAAAGGTTGTTGAGGAAAAAAAAAAATTATTTCATCAAAATGCTCCCTGAGATACTGATTGACAATTTTAGGCCAACTTCCTCCTATCTATGTAGACTAACATGATCACTTAAGAACATAAAATGCAACATGCCTGCTCATGAAGGTCATACATGATCCTCCAAATTAAAAAAAAAAAAAAAAAAAAAAAAAACAGAGAAAAGTGCATTAAAAATCCAAAGAAAACCAGAAAGTCACTAGTTGCAAGTCTTGAGGCAAAACTGGATGCTGCTACAGGTTTTCAGTCCTGTTAACAATGTAGACAGTGTTTTAACTATAGGCATGACTGCTCTCTTTAATAATTAGTGCCAAGCACTTGAAGAAAGACAAAGATACAAACAAAATGGATAAGAGAACTGACGCAACTGAATATAAGCACAAACTTCCTTATTTAATGAATTTCCAAAATACAGTATAATGGTGATTTCAGTCTAATTGAGTTAATATTAACTTCTGGGAGCTTGTGATTAATTTAATGTACACTCTTAGTCAGTTAAGACTTGAGACTCCTCTACACCAGAAGGACTACTGCCAGCAACTCACTTATTATGATTTGCTTGAATTGTGTTAAAAAGCTAATTTTTCTTTGCTTAAAGCCAAATCATGTTAGACTGTAAATTATAATCCAATTATAAACACTGTTCAGCCTCATCTAGCCTATTCAGACCTCCTGCTAAAGGAGTCAGCACAGAATAGACAAATCCAACAAGTTATAGCAGTGCTTTATAGCGACTGGGTATGAAAACACCAAGCCAAGAAGCCAGCAGAGACTGAGCAGTAATTGAGCGTAGTCCCTGCATTATGCACATCCAGTCATTTGTTGACATGCTGTGCGCATCGATTCTCCTCACTGCTGTTAACACAGATGCAGTTCCAAAAGTAACATATCATATAAAATATATATTGCCAAAGAAGATATCTTAAGCAGTTGAGGACGATGATTTTCACAGAAACTCTTGGCACCCAACTCCATTAAAAAATCTGAGGATTTAGGTCTGTATTTTTCAGTCAGATGAGCTCTAAACTCCGTTAGAGTGCTGTTCACTACTACAACACTGCGGGGGAACTTAAGTGTCCAAATCAGCCAAGAAGATAGAGACTCCTATAAGCGGCCTATATCAAACACCCGATGTAAAGCCATTGTAAATCCTCCCCCTCTCCTCCTCTGCCAGCACAGGACACTAAGTTCAGGAGAATGTGAGGGCAACGTCGTGTGCAGAGAGTCCAGCGCGCGCCCAATGAACTCATTCCCACAACTTTGCTTTCCAAGGAAGAACAGGATTCACACTTTTAAGGATGCACAGAGGAAAAGAGTGGTGATAGTGCTTACCTGCTCCATAATGCCCTCGTGGTTAAGGCATTCCCCAAAGAAGAAAGTAGAAATCCTCTCCTTTTCCCACAGTGAGGCCACTGGGTGTGATGTAACAATAGGGTGGATGTACCTTAATCTACGTAAAGTCAGGGAAGAAGAATACAACAAAAATGCAGAGACATTGTCTGCTCTGTAAGTAGCAAAGAGCTTTCTATATCAAGTCTCTGCTGGCTGCATTTTCTGCATTTTTGCTCCAATTAACCATAATAAATTACAGTCATTCTGTAGCCAACTTAGGGTATGTAGATACTGCGTGAAAATGTGAAGAGTAAACAGCTAGAGAGGATCCCACGCTATCAGCTCTGTTTTCTCAGTATTTAGGACAAAATATTCATTGAGGACAGGGTATTCTGAAGGCACTTGTAAACCAGAAGTGGCTCCACTGCAGGAGGATATCCAGACTTGGTGCTCCCCCTATCTGGCTTAGGCAGAAAGGAGAATCTCATCTCTACAGCAAACTCTTCCTCCCAAGTTCCTCTCTGTCAGTGTCACAAGCCTTTCTGGACATGTCAAACATCATTAAGCCTCTGATGTGGTCTAAAAGACAGAAAGAATCAGTCGGTAAAACTAGATGGCATCTCACAACAGTAACTGTATCTCCCCAAAAAAGGCATGTCCAACCTTGACTTGGTCTTACACATTGTATCCTTGAGATACAAGAGGAGTTGGACTATTTGGTAAATCCTGACTTAGTTTTAACAGCAAAGCAAATACAAACCTTATTAGTGTTTATGCTTTATTAACTCTGTATGTACTAACCACGTATGTGCTACATCACACACTTAAAAGTAAAAATATGCCTTAATACTGCCAACATTTCCAAAGTCCATTGAGGAATCTGGACAAAGAGATCGAACTATCACTTAAAAATGACCTTTGTCTCCCACTTCTACATAGTAGTCAAAGAAATGGGGTTTTCAGGTTTAAAAATCCATTACTGTACACTTTATCCTCAGAGATAAAAATACAAAAGCATACATTAGGACTGGGTTAATTAATTAGTACGTCATGCAAAGCAGACTTAGTTTGGTGTTTTGTAATTTCAAAGTAGTTTTTGTATCTGTAAATATTACTCAACTTTCTGTTTTTCTTCAACCTCCTTCTATGATGAACTCGTGAAACTGATATTTTGCAAAAGAAAAAAGGTCAGGTAATTCTGACAAGAACAAGCAATTACGAGAGTAACAGAATAAAGGCAAGTTTAGGTAAAAATGAAGAACAGGAACAGTACATAGAAGTTTTTTTACTTTAATTGTTGAATACATGGTTTAGCAGAAAGAAATGGTGACCTCAAACACTGAGCATTTACCAAGTCTGTAAATACACAAGGGAACAGTAAAGCATAAAACCTCTTATAAAAAATGGACTAAGAACAATATGGACTAAATTAAACATCTCATTTTTAATTCATCACTCTCTCAGAGCTGTTCCAAACTTAGTTTTACTTACCGTGAAAGAAAACATTGGCGATATTTCTTATCTGCTGCAGTTAGACACTAGGAACTCATATTTGAAAACTGTTTAGAAATACAGCAATTAATTACACAAAGACAGGGAACTAATCAAGTATATAAATAATATATGCAGGCATGAGCCTTCCTACATGTCTATATGAATTATTTATGTAAGAAATCTGACTTTAGTAGGATTCTTCATACATACATAAATATTTGCAGAACTGGGAATCAGTCAAATGCTGGGGGAAAAAAATTCTTCTTACACTAAAAATACAAGTTTCAGATAGGTTAACAACATCTAAAAAGCTCCACTGTTGATCATGACATCATGACTAGAGAGAGAAGGATCATTAAAAACTTCCTGACATGTATTGGAGACCTAAGTCCAAAACTAAATGAAACATGTAAACCATAACCAATTAACATGGCTCATCTTTAAAAAAATGTTAGTCCACATCAGTTCTTCTCACTGGTGGAATGGCTGATGCATCTGACACACTGTCTGGTTTTTCTATTAAATATTTTTATTGGGGGGGGGGGGGGGAATTATTTGAATGTATGATTTCAAAATGAAGTATTTTATATGGACAAAGCATGCCTTTATACCAGAACAGAGATCTGGACTTTGGCTTCATCACAGTGAAGATTACTATCTTTAGAGCTAGCCTTTTGCCATATAGCAAGGGATTATATTTACCAAGATACGAGGACTGTAAATTCAGGCTATCTAAAATAGAACCTGAAGCATACAATGTACCCACTGTGTCTGCTGTGAGCGCAGTCATTAAAATTTTACAGCAGTTGAGAGCTATAAACTTTATTTCCTGTACATTGTGTTTGCGTACGCAATAAACCATGCGGTAGATAGAAGTCACTGAATTTAGCTCTGCAGAGAAAGAGAAGCTATCATCAACAGAAAGGATGCACGAATGGCTTTGCATGCCCATGTGCATCTCCAGCTACCACCTACAGTAATGTATGAATACAGACAGAAGAGAAAGTTCTGTAACTGTATTGCATAGCAGAAAAGAATCCATCCAGATCCGCTTAATGAAAAATAATAATTTCTGAGATGCTAGTGTTAATGAAGACTGGGGTGAGAGCTATAAGAATAATGAAAAGTTCCTATTTCCTCACAACACAAAGAAACAGGGTTCTTCACTTCTCTTGCTCTCCCACCCAACCAAAGCATATTTTCAAGTGTTTCTTCCACCTTCATTACAAACTTTCCCATCCCTGCCTCAGATTTCTGAGAACAAAAGTCTCAGGACGTTTTCTTTGATGGTACTATCTAACTTGTTTATCTCTTCTATATCTTGTAGATCTAGTTGTACTCATTTGTTTTGGAAAGAACTACGGCAGAACATATGATGCAATTACCCTGATGCAAATACTGCATGAATATTACCACAGTACAGCTCCATCTAACATGAAAAACAAGTAGCTCTAGCATTATATAAATTCTTGCCCTCCTCGTTATTTAAGTCCCTTCCACTTCTGCAGAAGATGCCAAACAGTTGTCTGTGTGATAGAAAAGACCACTTTTCTTGTTTTTCCAGCCTGAGTACTCTTTGTTGGCACTGAGTTCCATTTTTCAGCTCTTTGTTTCCAGTTTTCCATAAACTCCCCAAGTAGTTTCAATTCCAGCATCATCTTGTATACAAGCATTGCTAACTTTCCTCAAGACAGGAGAGCATCCAATTTCTGCAGTGCACTAAGCCCTTTCAATTACACCTGGCTTCCTCTTGAGTGGTCACAACTTTTACCGTTTTTGGTATCCTGAGTCTACGGCAAGCTCTAGGCACACTTAGTCAGACTTCTGTTAAGTAACCCAGACAATACTGTAATGGGTTTTTGGTGGCTTCAAACTGTTAGCAGATGGCACAGCATGCAGCTTTGAGTGACTCATGAAATATAGAAAGGATAACAATCTACTGGAAGTGTCTCATCCCACTTCAAAGCACTGAACCAAAATTCCAGCTGCACAGAATTTGGATACTGCTGCATCATTTCCAGGGAAAACAACTTTTTTTTTCCTTCTCCTTTCCCTCACACAAACACTGTTGGGGCCAGGCCTCCAAAACCAACCATAGATTAGAGTCCTATATTGAATAAAGCAAAAAAATACTTCTGAAATAGTCACCCAAGCATTCTCTTCTGGCTTTGAGTTCTATTTGTATTTCTATTTTATGGTAAAATTACATGTTTATAAAATATTGTATAAACATAACACAAAACATCACTGGCAGTTCATATCCCATCGGGTAACTGAAAGTAAGAAAGAAAAACATGGAATTGACTTTCCCACATATTAAAGGGGTTTGAGCATGTAAAGGATATACACAAAGAAGGGACATCTATGTAACATACTACTACCATGAAACTATTAGAAATTTGACTTGAATGTTTCGTCATTGGGACAGTTCCTTTATAAAAGTTACTGAGGGTTGCTTTCACATTAAGGATATGCTACAACATCTTGCGATTGCTACCTAGAAAGAAGGCAGAAGCAAGAAAAAGCAAAATCTGCAGTACTGTGTGAGCACTGAATGGTCTCTGTAGAGTCACTAAATCTGACTGAGTTGAAGCAGAAGAAGCATAGCACAAAGTGAAGAAGAGAAAAATCAAAATCTAGAAGCACTGATTGCTACCAAAACTGGCTAACACAGAAGCAGGAATCAAAATATTAAAGCTAAGAATCAGAGGACAGTGCTGTCAGAAAGTAATGCTAATATAATTACACATATAAACCTCATACAATACCTGAGGATTCTTTGAGACCTTAATTGATAAGCAGATTTTTATTTTTCTTTTAAATTTGATTTAAAACCCACCAAGTCTTGGACATAGCTGTGATTTTGATGGTATTCAGTGTGTTTTAGTTTGATCCAGGTCAGCACAGCAGCCTGCTGTAGTCTGCTCAATGCTCGGCACAGAGCAGTACAGTCTGGGAGCAGCAAGGGCAGACTGCTTGAGCTGGCAGGATGAGCTGGGAGCTGGGCTAACAGGGAGGCAGGAAGGGCAGCGCCTTCCCCCACAGCAGCACAGCCCCACCATACCTGGCAAAGGTGAGCAGAGCAGGTCCAGTGATGGGGGCCAGGCTCAGCCACAGTCCAGGTCTTCAGACAGCATATCAGAAAGGTCCAAGGTCAAGCCCAGAAGTTGAACCAGCAGTTAAGACTCAGATCAGATCTGCAGACAGTAACCAGGGTCAGGCACAAGCAGTGATCACCAGGGAAGTCCACAGCAATAAGGCAGGTCTGAAGTCGAGTCAGAAAGTCAAGTCTGTGGGTCAAAGCCAGGATCTGGATTAACGGGATACACAGCCAGGCATGGGCATCGCTGCAATGCAGGGACCTTAAATGTAGCAATGGGAGGAGGAAGAAAGGGAGAGGATGCACCTAGGGCTCTGGCAAGGTGTTTTTTCAAGCCCACACCAGCCAGAGGCTTTATTCTGGATCATGCATTAAGTGCAAGAGGTTCAGGAATCTTCAAAACTTCAAAGCTACCATTGAAACAAAAATACAGGGGCAGGGTGGGAAGAAGGGGAGAATGTTTCCTTTAGGCATGGAACATAGACACAGTATTTTCCCTCTTCATTTGTCATGTTATTTTCCATGTTTGTTGTGCAACAACAGCAAGTCAAATGTATTAATTTAAATGTATGTAGAGAAATGATCTCAAAGTAAAAATATCCTTCTTAAGTTGAAGCATAAAGAAAAGACTAAAATGCTACACTCAAACTTTGTTACTTTGACTTTTTTGTTTTCAGTTGTAGGATTCAATTTTCAAATAACTTTGGTTATAAAGTTTACGTGTGCATAACACATTTCTTATCCAAAATGCTTCCTATAACCATAAAAATTTTGTGAGGAAAAAGGAAGAATTTGTCACACTACAAGTAAACCGAAATTCAGTTGCACTCTCATCTTTCTTTTACACTGCTCTCAATTATTTGCTTCAGTACTTTTCCTTGCTTTAATTGATCAAACTTGTGGATGACATCTCTGGTATCTGAAGTATTAAACATTCATTCTGACCAGGAATTTATAATGGAATTTTTATGGGAACTTTCATGAACAACTGGAATACTTTCAGTTAAGCAACTACCGAACAGATTCCCCAGGGAGAACCACATCTCCTGTTTTTTTTTTTTTTAATTGGACATTTCTATGCTTTCTGCACTGGGAGGAAGATCATTTTATGTTTCATCAATGATTTATTATGAGTCACAAGAAATGAATCAGGTTTAGTGGAACATGAATCACATACCACACCATCATCTATTGCTACTTCCTTAGGCCAAATTTCTTGCTGCTTATGGAATTCACTGATGTTTTTATTGTTGTGTCTGACTCTCACATGTTTCAAACATACTAAGAGGTTTAGATACTTCATTACCTAACATCATGAACTTAACAGAAGCAACTACAGCAAATGCCAACAGAATTAACTTCCTCAAACAAACTGCAAGTCATTCACGTAACAGCATGCTTCAGATAGGGAACTGTTTGACGTAAAACTAAAGAATGAATTTTTAAGAGTCAAAGTTAAAGGCCAGGTTCAACATTCCCTAGACTTGAACCTATGTTCTAAAATGCTCAACATTGCAGAAAAATGCAAAAATGCAGTACTAAGAAGAGGCTGTATAGAAAAGCTACTCAAAGAAACAGCATAGTGGAACATGAACAGGTCTAACTACATCTAAAAGATACACTCGGGATTCTGTACTCTAAGGAAAAAGACCAAGTATCACAGGGATTACATTTTTAAATACTATTATAAATGAGTCAAATATATTGCGTAGATCTTCTGTACTACGAACAAGAGGATTGTCTAAGCCAAATATTTGCCTCAGAAATACGTAAGAAAATTCAGACCCAAGATCTCATATAAATGTATACACACATGTTGAAAAGGCTACATGGTTATTTCAGTGTGCCATATATTGAATTGAAGGGCCACCCTAGCAGCTCTAAAGAGCAGCAAACCTCCTTCGCCCCAGGACACCCTAGGTCCAAAGACTTCACTTGCAACTTTACACTTAGATTGCCATGTAATTACTAGAAATCTCCTGAAGGAAGTAATTTTCATCCAACTTTTTCCCCTTCTTCTGGGAAAACAAAACAAAAAAAGAAACAACTAATGAAACAACCTTTGTCAGAGGCAAGAAATGCTATTCAACTTTTTCATGTTTCTTCCTTTTTTTCAAGGCAAACTCTGAGGCAGAGAGAGTGAGAAACATTTCTCAAGGTTCTTTGGCCAAGATGCCAAGTTATGAAGATAGAGATTATGAGATCTAGCAAGATAACTCCACAGCACAAGTATGTGGTGAAGTCTGCCATACTGGCATCTGGTGTACCAGCTGTTTCCACAAAGGAGAGATACTTTCAGTAAGAGTAATTCAACTTTCCAGAAACAGTAATTTCTTTGTTTTCATACAGGGGCATCTAAGTTCCCATACTCATCGCTGCATGCACACGTATTCTCACTTACTTTCTCTTAGAAGTATTAAGCAACTTCATGCTTCAAGATATGACTGCTGAACTTCTAAAAGCCTTAATGATTGAACAGAATCCAAATTGTCTTAAAGGGACCAAAGTCAGTCCTGTAGCTACTGTAAAATGAGTTCTTACAAAGTATAGATTATAAGCACACAGACAGTTTCAAGATCTTAACAATAAACAAATACATGATCCTTCAAGGTGCGCAGATAGCAGGAAAGATTTAGTGTGTAATGAAGATTTTAAAGCATCTCACAACATCCTTAGGTAACCACTACATGTCATTTGAAGAACAGCACTACAGAGGACTAACCCCTGGTCAGTAAGGACACATTGGCAAAACCCATCTTTCTCATGACTTGTGAAAACATAGAGAAGGTCCTGGACAAGTGAAGCCAGTACATTCAGTTGTTAGGTTTGTTTGCTTTTATAGGCTTACTAAACTGGATGATGCGTCAGAAGAAGCTGCACAAATCTCCTTTCCCCCAGTGTTTTTTCCATGGCACATGTAATACTGTACAGAGATACACAGATGAGTTCTGGATGAGTCTCAGGTATCTGGGACAGCATAATCCTACTGTCCTTACCTCTCCATTTCTCAGCATAGTGTGAAAACTCCCCTAAGACAAGCTTTCTTTATCATCTGTCAGGCAGACAAGAAGAAGTTTTCTTGCTAGTACATAGACAACGTTAAGTAATAGCCTCTACCAGTTCCTGTTGAGTGAGACAGTAATGTCTGTCTTGCTTCCATGGATCAACATGTAATTATCGTATTTTCCTTCATGTAATCAAGCAGGTAAGGCGGTGAGACAGATACAGAACTCAGTACATCTCTCACTCTCCTTTTACTTTATAATACCAGAGAAATGGAAAGGAGTTTACATGGGGGGGGGGGGGGGGGGGGGGCGGGGCATGCAGCAGAAGGGAAAGTCAAAGGGAAAACTGATACCTCATCTTACACTGGTAACTTTCAATAGCATAAATATTCTCTGAACTGAAAAAACAATGGTTTGGAGGGAGACAGACATCACTATAAAGATACCGCTTCTTCCCACACCACAGCTTCGAGTTAAAACATGAGATATATGAACATAAGTCATCCCCAGGGCTATCATAACCACCTCCATTTCTTTTGCCTCCATCACTAGAGCATTTTCAGGATGAAAGTCACAGTCTGTTTGGTTACTTATGTCTTTCTGGTAAAATAAATATCACTCCCAGACATATGCAGTTCCTAAAAAACACATACCTGATGATGCTTCATCACTTTAGACAGCAAATCCCTGCTCTCATATTATGTGAGTGGGGATATGGAGCTGGAGGTCAGGGTGACATTTAAAAGATGGAACAAGGGAAAAATAAAGGAAAGCAGCTGAAGAAGCTTCACTTTTAAATCTCTTTTTCCCCTTAAAACCAAACTGCATTTCAACAGTAATCTGGTAATCTGTAGTCAGTTTAGATCACCCCTTAGTGCTACGGCATTTACACTTCAAAGTAAATACTGAGTGCAAAACTTCCTGAAACGTGGTAAAAGAAAAAGCTCCTAATATTCTCTTCCACTCCTGGAAAACTATCTTTCTATTGAGAAACAAAATTTGTAAGCTATTTTATTTTTTGAAGCACACCACATATTAACCATTAACCAGCTCAAATGTGTCCGGACTGTTCAGAAAGTTACTTTAAATATTATCAGCAGAATTATGCATGTGGTTTATTCCCTCAACACTTACTCTGTGCTATTCCATCAACTGTAAAAGCACAATAGCTTAATAATACCTTAATAGACCTGACAGGGGACATTGAACCACAAACTGTTTGGTCTCAAGTAGTATAATATTGTCCATTAAGGACAAGGTAATCTAACTAGTTATTATAAAAACCATTTTTTCAGCATTTGCTGTGAAGAAATGGTAATTCACATTCTGCAAGTGTGTGTGTGTCTAAGTGTTTCAAGCAAGAAGTGCTACTGTATGTTCAAGTCAGAAATTATTTTTATGAGAAATATCTTAGTTATTTCATGTTTTCTTGTTTAAGTTGGGATACAACAATTACCTTGGTACCAGACTGCCATCAATAACATTAGCAGAAATTAATAAAAATATTTGCTTAAAAGCACACTTTATTTTTCATTCACTGAACTGTAAATATCAGATACTGATAAAGTTGCAGATGATTGTTTAGTTATTGTCAGAGACGTAACCCTAGCAATTAGCAATGTGTATAGTTAAAAAAAGAAGTCAAATATTAACATAATCTCCAATTGATGTAACTAAAGCATAAACAAACTTTACAAAATATGGAAAATACTTGCTTATCTTGGCAAAACATTTAACTAGACTTGCAAAGAGCCTTCAGTATAACAAACTCTATTAGATCTCATTATTAGAAGGAAGTCAGATTAACCATAACAGACAAAAAGGCTCCATGGCTAAACTGTTTTTCACAACATTTATGGCTACTACACATAACAGAGAAACCTACCTAAATTTCACTTAACCTTGTAATTGTAACTCTGTGGGAACAACTCTGCATTATCACCACTTTTGCTAAATAGGAGATTTCTTGAACACAAAAGATTGAGAACGCTAGCAGAATTTACTATGAACTATATTGCTATTTTTTGATCTTAAGGGATAAAAATATACTAAATGAAAAAAACCCCACTGTATACAGATGACTGATTTAAATATCCCTATCAGGTGTTCCTCAAAAAAAGAACAGAATTGTAACATATAAACATAACTATTTTCTCCATAGCTGTTTCTGTAAGGACGCATTTCTATTTATGTTTTATTTCATGAGAATGCTCAGGGATCTCAGAGAAAAATTTGTACTTTACAATCCTGCATGGTTCCCATCTCAGAAATGCATGAACTTTAAGAAGTTTCACTAGTAAGGTACAAAGTGATCAAGCCCATACATCCTTAACAATCTGATTTTTTTTTAACATAACTTTTTTGCTCCTCCTCTACAAAAGCTGGTATCTGCAACATACTTTCACTATTAATAAAACTTTTGTTGATATAATTATTCAAATTTTTCCAAGTACTCTGTAAGGATTTACATTGGATACAGCCTCTCAGAGTAGCAAATCATGTTAAAATGTTTTTGTGGGAACACCAGCATTCTTTCACAAAGGTATTCAGTGAACACAGGCTATAAACTTGACACTTCTTCACTGAACTTTCCTGTTACACTTTTGAGGTTGAAAACAAAGAAGTTGATCGAGGTTCCAAGTATTTGTTAGGCACATTTATTTTACTCTAGGAGTAACTGCACTGTCAGTTTGATGCAGCTTAACCATCCTACTTAAACCCACTAATTCTGAAGGGACTTGTCATATACAAGATTCAAAACCGGTCTAACAGTACATGCTTCAGCACCAACTCCAGTTCTTCCACAGATCTCCTTGCGTTCAAGCTATTCAGGCTGATGAAGCAAGCACTATTTTCACTGAGTAATGGAATGAAGAGTTTCGGCTTTCTCAGGCTGAAGATAGGATTGAAGAACTACATCCAACTCTGAGGACAAGCAAAACATTGTGGGTTTGATGTTCATCAGAAGCCAGAACGTTCCATTAGCTGCCTTACAAATCCAGTAAGGCTGGATGTTACCACTGCCATACTAAAACATGCTTTAACTTACAAAGAGGTTGATCAGTCACTTACCAATAGAAATATACAACATGACCAATTTTAAGGCAAAACATGAAAGGTTTAGTACCTACCTGGTCAGATAGGTACCACACATGGCTTTGGAAATGCCTAGAATGTAGAATTGTTTCCCTTCAAACCAAGTAGTAAGCCAACTTAAGAAAGTTGCAGGATAAACAACTGAAAATATTTCAGCCATCACAGGAGTAGTCTGAGAAATGCATAAGAATTATTTCTTTATGTTCATCAGGTCTAATCACATAAACTACATAAGAGTTAACATGAAACTTTGATTTACTGATACAATATTGGGATAAAGGACATAAAGAGCTTAGCGCATGCTGTAAGATCACACCTGAAGTCTGGCAAACATGATATGCACACTACCACATGCCCCATCTTGGACAGGTAAATACTGTTATTCATCACACCACTAAGTCCTGTACCACTGGCTAAAAAGGCAGGATTTTTGTTTTCTGGAAAGTGAGAGGAACCTGAAAGCAATAGGCGATTTGGTATTTTGAAGTTTTTGTGCTAATTCTATTACTTGGTCAGGGAACAAGAGAGAATATCTCAAAAGTTCACAACCAGTGCTGCTAAGAATTGCTTCTTCTCAGCCAGTCATCTAGAAACATGTACAGCTCTGCAGTTTCTCTGGATGCACTACACAAACCATGGTAAATGCTCTTAAAGCTCAGGTTCATAGTCTAACTATTGTGAATACTGTGAGCTAACATAATATTTCACATATATTTTCCTTAGCCTGTAACAATTGCAAGATAACACACTTTTACAGCTTTCCTTAACAACAAATGCAATTATGCTTAAAGATTTCATTACTGGCTGCAGGTAAAACACTGACTTGAATTTATCATCACATTGTCAGTTGTACAAAACTTTTTACAAGAACATTTCAAACAGCTCCTTCACTTGATAATCACCCATTTTATGTAGTGCTACCACAAGACTGCCAAAGCCAACAGAAGATACTAAAAGAAAAATACTTTTACAAAACTTAGGGATAAAAAAAAAGACTTAGTCCCATGTGGTTGAAATAAATACACACTATCTAGTAGTCTTTTCCTTAGTGTTCTTCTACTTTTAGTCTCCATTTATGTAGCTTTCATAACATCACTGCCCAAAGGTCAGATCTTTGGAATACACACCACTATTGCAACTAAAATAAATTAAAAACTTATTTTATCTGTTGCTCATTCACTCTTAAGAGTATGTCAACAGTGCAGATTAAACTAAGTCACTAGGACCAAGAGTCTTGCAAAGATAAGGACTTCTAGCACTTTAATCCTGGAAAGTCAAGGATAAATCCACTGTTAACTAATCAATGACCTTCAATATTACCCTGCAAGGTAGTAAGGTAACACATATGCAGCATAAGTTATGGGACGGAAAGGAAAGCTTCCTACAGGAACAATTTTGAGGAAGCACAGAGATGATTCACAAATATTATCTTAAAACGTAGCTTAAAAATAAGAATTTGTCAGTGAAACTTACAAATTTCAAATATCATTAACGATTTCTTGAAATTTTCCAAGTCAATTTCAGAAAATGCTCCAGAAAAGACATTCAAAAGGAAAATTTTGTACAAATAAGTGAATACAATATAATAAATTTTCCATCTCCAAGTGATTTTTTTTTTTTTTGCAGTTCTGTCTTTGTATTGGGGGGGGGGGGGGGGAGTGGGGTGTAATTTTTGTTTATCTTTTCATGGATGAATAAAAATTTCTCTACCATAGAAGTCAACTTAATATTTCCCTTTCATCTCTAAAATGAAAGTCATTAAGCATTCACCTTCTGGAGTGACCCTTTTTATTGATTACATACAGATAAATTGTACAAAAGCACCCATAGACTTCATATCCTCCATTTTTTAACTCTACAGCATCATGAAAATAAATCAATCTGCTATTCAATCTGACATTTAAGAAGCTGATATGCGTATGTACAGATAGCATGATCATTTTTCCTGCAGTACCCATCTATTAAAAGCAATGTCATGAACTTTAAAGAAAGCCCAGATAAGTTCATTTGCACTATTAAATGAAACAGCTTGTAAAGAATTATTTCTGTAGAAGTTTTAGATGTTGCAATTCAAATGGAAGAACTGCCAGCAACAGGTCATTTTCATGAGCAGATGTAAACAAGCATAACCACCTATTCTAAAGGCACAAAACCACTGGCCTTGTATACGCCTGTCAATTTTTATTTTTCAAAATCTCCCTGTCTCCCTTCACAGAGCAAAAGACTGTGCCACCAGTACCACAACCATCTGGATCCAATCCTTCCTCTAATACTCTGCTCAGGGGTAACAAACTCTTCTGGTGCAAGTTCAATCTATCTGACTCTTATGCAACCAAAATAAATTTTATTTGGAGTAATACACTGGGGGGAAAATAAATTTTCTCTGAAACAAGCACTTAATGCGTCTAGTGGTATGCCTTACTTCTTCTCACCTTCTTAGCCAAAAACCAGAGTAGTGCATTTTCATGTGTCTTTGGGCAGCTATTCACTCATAAATAAAAACACTGTTGAACATGCAAACTTGTATTTTAAGTTAGTATCCGTATACCAAATTTGTATTTTAAAATCATTCATGTATAAGATATAAAATGTTACCCTGTGAAGGAAGAAATCAGGCTACAGCAGGATTCTTAAATTATGTACTGTTAAGACTGGCAGCTAGAGAACAATACTGAGATCACGTTGACAAAGTTTTAGCAAATGGGAGACACACTGACCTCTTCTGGGCCACAGGAAACAGCAGCTGTATGGCAGAACTCTTCACAGAAACTGAACTTACTGTTTATTCTCATTATACCCAAATTTCAGTTCTGACAGCTATGTCACACCATATGTTTATACCAGCAGAAAGCAGTAACCCTTGAAATAAATCAGAACACAAACCTTTCACCATTCTATATACAGCAAACACAGTATCTTAAAACTGTAAGATGCATTAAAGCTTGAATCTCTATTTTGATTTTTTCACACCTTTAATGTGGTAATTCATCAACTTCATATACTGCTTTACATTCATGTGACACTGTCCTAAAAGTAGACAACATACAAATAAAATGCCTTTAAAACCAAGATACATGTTATAAAAAATGGTTTTACAAACTTGGTGAAAATGGTCAAAAATTAGCATATGGGTTTTGATCAGGAAAAAAAAGACCCTAGAATATAACAAAGTACACTAATTTTGAGTGATTCTACTTCTGCATTAAATATCCTTCTTTTAAAAACCCCATTTTTCACTCACACATTGGACTAACACTAAAGTTTGATCTTTACTCCATCCTCTTTTTCATTCCACAAATCCAGAAAGTTTGCTTGCAATATGTTATTCTAATTTCTAAAAAGAATTACTATTAAAATTTGTTAACAATTGCAAAAATAATTTGCTGCTTCAGCAAAATTCCTTTTCCTCTTGCGCAAGCATGCAAATAGGAGAATGGAACACCGTCAGTAGAATTTAAGTTCACATCTATTATGGAATAGCAAAATTTTATTGTAGAAAGTATCAAAATTCTCCAGGAATGTCAGGCTACAGCAGGAATCATCAAGCTACCACTTAAAAAGACAGACAAACCTTTTCAACAGATTGAAATGGAGTTTAGAGTATAATTTTAAGATCAGAAATGCCTCTTACAGAGGAAGAGTCTTTCCCTTCCCCTCAACAATACTGCTGCAATTAATTACTCAAGTAGGGAACTCACACACACAGTTTATGTTCACAATCTGATCAATTTTGTACAGAACACAGACATGGATCTCATGTTCTCTTCCTAAACAGATCTTACCCTTCCAGCCAGAGCAATGACTCAGGTGGATCCTTTCAGCAATATGAGAGCACAGTGTGTTTTACTTCTTCAGCCATAATTTTATCCTGTCAATAGATATGCAATATATATGAAGCATCAACAGATAACAGAATTTGTTTCATATCAGGGTTTCAAAAAATTCTCAAAATATAGTATATTCTTATACAAGCCTGCAAGACCAAAGGACCTCACAGTTCAATGAAGTATGCCTATAGGCAAAGTAAGCAAAAGAAACATCTTTTACTGGTTTTACATGTCTTCCAAACAATCCAAGTTCTTTTGCTTGTTTTTCTTTCTATCTCTTGTCTGAGCCTTTTAGGAAGAAACTGCAAGTTTTCTCAATGAAGTTATATATACCATACACTAACAGTGTTTCAGTAATTGAAATATTATGTATTATTGCAATAGTCTGTCACTATCCTTACCAAAACAATTTGTCTATTCATAGTCCGCATACGAGCGGCACTAAGAAGGTAGGACACCACGTGAGCTCCGTTCCCCAGACATTCCCTTTGGTCTACAGAAGACCAAAGATGTTCATGAATCTTTTATTACAATGTTGTTATCAACAAGATTCCTCCATACACATTTTTTCTTATATTGAAGTACCTCCCAAGGTCAATTAAAAAGCATTGTTTTAAGGACTTAAATTTAACATATTCAAGAACAGTTCTACCTTCTATCCAAGAATATTAACTCCCCAGAACAACAGCATGCCCTCTTTCTAACCCCAAAGTCACAAGGCTGACGACCTCCAATATATATCCTCATCATTTCATCCAATAACAAAATACCACAGAAGAAAGTTTGCCAAAATAAAAATGGGAATATTTATTATCTTTTCTACTAAAGCAATGCAGATCTTTTGAGATTATACATTGGTCTTTGCAAATGTTTCTACAGCTAAATTCATACTTTTCGATTTTGTAAAAAAATTAGACACATACTTCATAGAAACAAAGACACAGGGTATGTCACTGAACAACTGGATAATATTGTAATTGTTAGTAGGGATGAGCAAAGAAAGCTCATGCTTATACTTAAATTCTGGCATTTGTATCATTATATATTCAAGTGGGACAAAATGAATACATTTTCCTTGCACATTTTTAGGTCCACTTCCCAAGCTTTCAGAAGTCAGACAGACTGTTAAATATTGAATTTGACCAAGAGAACCTAAACATACTTAGCAGTACTACATGCACAAGATGCAGGGGAAGGAAGAAAATTAGACCCGTGCATACAGTACAAGACAAACTGTTACAATTGTCAAACGTGCGCTGGACAAAATTTAAAGTTTATGAAAAGTTTTATTTGTTGTCATGAAAATAGTTTCAGAAGCACATAATAGTATGTATTTTGCAGTCATCTTCACTTGGCCTCCTGAACTTTCTTGGCATTCTGTTTTTCTTTCGCCTAGAAAACAAAGGGAGATGTTAAGCTCTGATAAGACAAAGATCTTTCTGGAGCTTGGAATGACTACTTATTACTTTTTTGAACATTCAACAAAATATGCTGTATAAAGAGACATTTTAAATGTAAATTCAGGCCCTTCAGAAGTAGCCTACTACTATTTTAACTAGACCCATATATAAAGCCTCTTAAGAATACATATAGGTTTAAAAATATAATACAAAAGAAACTATAAGATTAGGTAGCTTCCATGGGGGAAAAGGAGACATGCAAAAGAAGCACTGTTTTTAAAACATAATTTAACCTTCATTTTTCATACCTCCATATTCACTTCATTTAACAGAGGAATAACTCTTCCTAATGAAAACATTTTATGTCAGAAGAAAACACTGCATTTAGATATAGTGACTGTCATAAATTAAACTCTGAAGCAAAAAAAGATCTTAAGTTTTTTAGGTCTTTCAGAAGAGCACAGTGGGAAAAAACCTCAAGTTTCTACCAAGATATTTGTGAACAGATTCTCATATAACTTGTATCAATTGACAGATGGTTCAAACTGACAGGGAACTAGCATTTTCTTCCTCACGAGTTTAGTGAAAAGATGTTAGGCAAGAAGAGGGGACAAATCAGATGCAATACTAGCCATCTTTCTGACAAAACCTTTGTTAAGTCTGAATCGGGCTGCTGCTTGTTACCACTAATATTGAACAGAACTGGATCTAATTCAGTGATTAGAATTAAGAACTGTTATCAACAGCCACTTGGGTGGAAATTTACTTGTAAAAGAAGCTTGCTGGTGTTATAAATGACTCCTATTAACATGAAAGTGGATTAAAACTCCACAAGTCACAAAAAGATTAAAAACTGAATCCAAAAGTTACTGTCTTATAAACAAACTACTGGCTTGCAAACATACTTTCCTAAGTAAAGTCGGACAAAGAATGTACTCATTAAGTAATATTTAGCTTTTTTTTCATTAAAATGGGATTCTTTCTCAGTGCAAGTTCAAAATTAGGGATACTGTCCAAGGCACAGGAGTAGATATGCAAACAAGCACTGATCTTATTACAATTCAAGTACTTGACTAACCATACAGTTTAATAACCTTGCCAAGGTGACAGACAGGCTTTAATAAACAAACCTTAATAGTAAATCAATGTTAATAGCTAGACACCTTAAAAAGAGGAAAATAACGAGCCAGTAAATCAGTTTAAGAACAGAGAAAAGGAAGAGAACAAATTTCAAGCTACCTAAATTACCAGAACCTCTATGCAAAGGTTGCCACCTAGTGTTGACAACTAGATAAATCAACAAACCTGAGCATTAAGAGTCCAGGTTGGCAAAACAGAACAATTTTATACATACATGTCTGTGTATGTATACATTTAAATAATCTTTGGTTCAAAAAGGGATATCAAGATAGTGTGGGGAACTCTACCACATACTAATTGGAGCTACACATCACAATTTTACTAGGACTTTTAATGTCCTGTTTAGAAAAGCCCGAATTATGTGTCTCCTAGCATCTTAGGCCCTGTAATGTGATCATTTAGCTGATATTGAATTGCCTCTTCCTATATCACCATTAGAAAAATATGTTTAGGTTATCAAATGAGAGATACGGTTTGTCTTTGTGTAACAGTGCAAAGTTGGTTGGTCCCACAATCTCCAATCTCCGTTGGAATTGTGCCTGTTGAGAACCACAAGGGACTATCAGGTAAATTAGCAATGTATCTGAATGTAGCAGTTTAAATAAACAAACCCATGCCATTTATGCTTCCAAGATATTTGACTGCTTTTAATTTTAAGTAGAAGGTATGAAGAATTATAGTAATATAACTGTTTCTTAAAAGTCAGGTAGGAAATACTCACTTTTTCTACTAATGGTATTAACTGTTGGTGCTCTGCTAGAGTCTTTAATAATTCCATAATGAAAGGCAGGTAGTTATGTTTTCTTCTAATATTTTCAATCTAAAAATAAATTAAAAGCATTAACAGAATTATTATATGGCTAAACAGGGATTTTTCCCATCCTCATCATTGTCCAGCCCCCCCACCTCCCCGTCAAAAAGCTAGAGATCTTTTTTAAATTTCAGCCAGCTAAAAATAGTCAAAGCAATAAAATTCTGAGCACACGGTGAGAAAGTATAAGCAGTAAATTCATCCGGCATGACACATAAATTCTCCTCATGGTCTTTTGCCATACTAGCTGAAAAACTCTCAATGATTAAGTAGGTTATATGGTTTAGCCACTGCTATAACACTGGTATCTAAACCATTCACTTTTTTTTTTCCACCCTCAACTTAAATTGCAGTTCAACCTATGTATTTTTACAGTCCCTTGGTAGTTGTGGCCTCAGCCTAGGCTGAAGACAAACATTTCTGTAACGCAAAAGCATAACTGTTTTTGTTATTCTAAACATTTTGCAGCTTCTACAAGGATTCAATCCTTCAGAAAGTTAGGAGATTGATTATTTTTGCAACTGAGAGGAATGACCTCCATAGATCCCAAGTAGATACCCTAACATAAAAAAATGTGGATTTTTAAGCAGTTTCCACAATATTTCCAGATACAATTAGAGACTTTAAGGTTTTTTGTGCCCCAATTTCATTTGTTTGCTTACTCTCGTTCTTGATAAAGCACATGCTTTTTTGTTTGGGTTTTGTTTTGGTTTGGTTTTTGGGGTTTTTTTGGCGTTTTTTTGGTTTTTTTTGGTTTTTTTTTTAATAGTTTCTTGAATTGCATCCTGATGTTGTGGAACAGAATGTAGTGACACTGCTTTAGAGACAGATAACAGTAACACTTTACAACTTACCACACATACAGTATATTTGAAATTATCTTTAGAATTACTGAAGTCTTGGTCTGAACCTTCCAGAAACTAGTGAAAACATTTCCTTCATATTTAGTGAAAACACACAAAATCTAGTGAAAACATTCCTTTATCCTTTGATATATAAAAACTTTTAATTTAAAACTTATTTCTAATCTAGCCATTTTCTATACCTGCCCCAAAAATAGGTCAAGGGATTAAAAAAATAATAATTTGGTCACCCAGCTTTTTTTCCTGCCTCAAAACATTCATTTGAAAGTATTAGGGAACTATCAAAAAAGTTGCAAGTGGTGATCTCAAAGAAACTTGCCTGTACCTCGTTTTCATTAATACCACATGTCGTTTCAAAGAATGATACGCTTTCAGTGCACACACATAAAGTACTTATTTAGGAAAATGCAGAACCTGCCAATTGTGTCTTCAATGCTTCCCACAGAGGAAAAGACAGCAGGTAAACTACAACAAAGGAACAATTCAAGTACCCTAGGAGAGTTTCTTCACTAAAAGCTATGCAAGTACCTGTATGCCACATTAGGAGACATATGTGCAAACACAGAATGAATCTATACACAGAGTTCACAGAATCTCCCAACAGGCCTTCGTTATCATCAACTGATGCATCAACATTCTTCACTACTGACAATGAGAGCTGGAAGAGCTTATACGAATGCTCTGTAGAAAAAAGTTATGACTAACACAAAGTCCTTCTAGTAAAAACAAACAAAAAAATCCTACTTAGTAAGAGGCCACTGTTCCATATAGCAGCGTCATTAGCAACTCCAGCAAGAAAAGATTGATCAGCCTTCTGGGCCACATAGAGCAGCTTCTTTGTAGGAGTTCTAGAACTGACTGTGCTTAAAAAATATTTTCAAGTGAGAAAGATACAAAGAAGTGGCAAAACAAAGGGAGCTACAGAGACCACTACAAACTGACTTGTAAGCCTTATATTAAAAGGAAGCAAACTGGTAATTAACCTGTAAATTTAGGAATGCAACATAAATTTACATAACACTGTCTTGCTAGTACCCATCCAATTCCCTCAGATTAATTGCAACAGTCTTCCATAGATACAAATTTTCCAATAGTTTCATCAGAAAAGTAAAGGCTACATACCTTGTATCTTTTTAATTTTTGGTTCTCTTCTTCAATTAACATCTGGTATTTTGCAACTTCTGATTGTATAGAACTTAACATATTACTTTGATCTGTATCCATAGGCTCCTCCTTCCACAAAACAGAAAAAGTTAAATGGATGATGTTACTGCTTTTTTAAAAATTAGAATGAGTCTGAATGAATCACAGAAAGATTCAGTTTTGCTTACAGTTATAGAACATTCAAGGAATTTATGGAGTTAGTTATAAGCAGATTAGCTCAGGTATTAGGAAAAGAAAAATTCTACTCCCACAGCAAATTAGTCAAGAAAGAGTGCCACAATGACATGGTCATCCTGTACCAAGTACTCAAATTAGCTCACTCAGAACTAGGCAGAGCTGCATCAGTACATTCACACAGCACTACACTGTGCTGGACAGATATGTAGTAATCCTCTGCTTTTTTTCAGTAATACTCCATTGGGAGAAGAAAAGAAGGAGGTGAATAATAAAGCGAAGACACAGAACTATTACCAGGGAACTACTCCAGTAACTTAAACACCATGGCCTACCTCTGCAAGTTGCTGTTGTAATTCTGCAATCCTCTGCTCGTATATCATCTTTCTGTCAGATACAATAGCCATCAAGTTAAACCTTATCTCACCTTCACTGTATCTAAATGAGGAACAAAAAAAAAAGCACACAAGAAAACTCACTTTCAAAATTAGTCATTAACATGATAACTCAAAAACCTCCTCCAGGATTTCATTATAAGGGAATGCACTCTGTGGAAAAAAAAAAAATCTAAATGGATCTACTAAATTAAGTTGTGCTACAGATCCAATCTTGCCACAAAATAAAATCAGACCTCAGATGAACACTATCCAATATGTAACTCCTAATAACCTCTTCTCCCAAGATATTACTATTCCTGTCTGTGGTAACAAAAAATAAATATTGAAATTGCCCAAAAAATAAAACAAAACATGATTTAGTTGACAACAAAACTTGCACAAGACTGCTGCACACTATTAACACTTTTTACTTTCTCATTACTGTTACTTATTAGAAAATGTTGGGAGACTTCTTCATACAATGTGAAAAGTACATTCAAGATTAGCCTAGCTGGCCTTTCAGAGTTTAAATTCTCCAAATGTGATTTGGTAGTAATGTTTCTCTTGTAAAAAAAAAAAAAGGTCTTAAAATAAAAGCCTTTGAAAATTGTTTTTTAAAAATGGCATAAAATAAACTTTTGAGGCTACAGTTTGGGGTCAGAACTAAGAAGTAGGAAAGCCTCTATACTATGTTTTTCTTGTTTAGATTTCTAAAACAAGCCACATACCTAAGGAAAACTTGTTCTCTGTAAATACCAGCTGTATGGATATAACTATTATCTGGTATTTTTAATTATAAGTGGACACACAAACTTTATCCATGGTAATGGCACTCTTAGTTTTCACTTGCAAAGACTGACAAATGTAACAAGAGTTAATAATCTTGCTCCTCCTTTTTCAGAGTACTAGTAGGATCTCTGTTCACTACACAGATACCTACTTCGATTAATCATACAGGAACACATTGTATTTGAGACTCATCTATCATCCCATTTGGCTCATGTTGGGCAATAGGCTCTGAAGTCACACAGTGATATGCACATAAAAATGATGCATAAACGTAATTCCTTAGAAATTCAGTTAAAAGCCTTTAATTAAAGAAAATTAAGAATAAGGAACTTTTAAACATATATAAGTGCTATATTTTAAAAGTATAACAACCATTTACTTTTGTATACGTTTCTCTATGACAGGCCGTACAGCACTTATCCAATCATCTTGATTGCATGCACCTAGAAAAAGTAAAATTAAAAAAAAATTAATATTTGCAAATTTATTGCAAAATCATGACATAGAATTCAGGCTTATGCAGCAACTTCAGAGAATGTAACAAGTTTTTCCTTGGCAACTGCAGTCTCAAATCACTCAGTTGATTTTCTTTTTTTAGAGGGTAGAAGACATTTTTAAATAATATTTAGATAATGTACTGGCCAAAGCAATGTAGCAAAACTAAATTTTAAGGGCATAAGCATCTAATGTTTATTTTATTGATAACAAGAAACAATGCGGGGGGGAAGTGTTATGTAAAATTTTTATGACACAACAGAAATCGGTTGGTATGACAACATAAAAGTAAACAGCAAAAGAAAAGTATGTATAGGTACAGCTGTTCCATTTAGACGAAATAAAGAGATAATACTATGTAAATGCAATACGATGTTAAAAAGTCAGACACAGAAAAAAATATAGAAGGATATATGATAGATAACTTCATTTTAAGATAAGTGAGAGAATAACTAAAGGTGGTTTCGTAAATTGATAATGCCACTTTAACAATTTCAAGACCTTAAAGCAAACGAATGATCTTATGACCATAAAAGTTATGTTACTGGTAGGTCTGCAGACTGTATAGTCTCTCTAGCCAGACTAAAGAGGAGATTTAGCAGCAAGACATTACTCAGCCTAAAAATAAATACAACTGTGAAGAAAATTGTGAAAACACTCTGGAAATGGAACATATTGAGACTGTATCAGACTCAAAAGAAAGACGCATGATAGGCACTGTAGAGCTTTTCAATACACAAGATGGCACATATACCACAAGTTAAGAAAGATTACAAGACACAAAACAGGAACAAGTCTTACAGAGAGTAAAACTATGTTAGAATTAGCTATTCTTTTTTAAACCATTGGGAAAATATTTGCTCTCTAAGAAGAAAGAGGGCAGTGTGTAAACACCAGCCACATCATGTATAAAAAGTGTATGGAGTCAGTTGTATACATGCTCCCACAGAAGAAACAAACGATAAAATAAATGGATATTTATAACCAACCTGGAAAACAACAAAAAAAAGCTTTGAAAGCATGACATAGGAATTGTCCTAGGTGACAATACCACAAAAAAAGAAGACACGAGGAAAAAACATTAGCAAAAGGAATTGCACGTTATCAGAAAGGAAAGCCAAAAAGATTACATAGTTTTACCAGGTTTTGTCAGAGACAGCTCAGACAGTAACATATTTCCTCAGCTAAGGAAAGCAACTATCCACAAGTGGGTTATGTAAACTTCTCCCTTGCAACAAAACTATTAAGGTATTAGAAGCCCACTGGATTGCACGGCCTGTTCAGTTCAATTGCTTACTGAATGACAGGAGAGATAATCAGCAACGTGACAGAAGCAGGAAGAAAACTGCATTTTCAGACCACCAACAATAAAACAATATAAATGACTGCAAAGTACCACCAGCCTGAACAGCACATTAAGAAAACTTTAAAGATATGCTTATTTTAATAACTGGTTTGATCCTGTAACATACAACAAATTTGTTGCAATAAGCTATTGATAAAGTAAAGGATGTTCAGAAAAAATATAAACTATTACCTAAATCAATTGGTCCTTCCCTTAAGCCATCTAGTTCATATAGCCGTCCATTAACAGGAACATAGCTTACAAAGTGAAATGCATCTTCTTCTTTGGCTGAAGACTTTGCATCAAATTCAAACATCTGTTGTCTACAAAGAAAATTAAAAAAACAAATAATAATCTGAGATTAAAAAGAATTAGCTCAAATTTTGCCTAGATTTAAAACATGTGTTACCTGGCAAAACTGTTGTGAACTTGCCGAATGACTTCCGAGTTGCTTAGTGCCAAACCTTTCATCTGCAAGTAGTAACAAAATTAAATTGTAAGCGAACATAGATATAACACTATAATACTTAAAATACAAAAAATAGTAGGCACTTACCGCAGCATCAAAACTTTGTGAAAATTCTTTAAATTCTGACAAAGTCTCTCCTAGATGGATATCTTGATGAGCACAATTTAATAGCACGCTTACTATGGCTTGAGTAGCACAAGCATTATTAATTACCTAGGAAAAAAGTGTTGAGAATTTGTTCAGTACTGGTGATAAAAATTTAAGTTAAGATGGGCAACATTTTTCATTACAAGCACACACTTTCTATGCTGATTCACCTTAGAGCTTCCCTAAAACAGGCACAAATCTAGCCTGAGTAGCCACAGAAAAACTTTTGTTGTAGGAGATGAACACTGGATGGCTGTCTCATACAATTCATTCATAAAACCTGAAATCTCACACCTCTACTTAGAAACTCTGTCATTCTACTGCCTCACCATCTCCCTAAAGATACTAATACAGGACATAGAAGAAATACAGGAACCTTCTGATCTCAGTGGAAAAACAAATAAAGTACTATTCAAAGCAAGCTGCCCAAATTACATTATTATATCTATGGTTTCAAAAAACCTTCAACCCTCCCAAAGAGAACGTCCTTTCAATAATCAGAATTTCTACCAGGAGTACGAGCTCAAAAACCACATTAGTCAGGACAATAAAGTACATTATGTAACATAGAGTTTTTATAAAAAGGTTGCGTTGGATAAAAAATTTCAAATATCCTAGGGAGAAACTAACGGAATTTAGAGGTGTTTCAAGATGTAAAGATTTTTTAAAAGATGGTTTGCTGAATAATAAGTCATACAAAATCTTAGATTTTTCACTTGTTTCTTAATTTACAATACACCTATCCTTCTCAACCTAACATTTAAGTTACTAGCTTGTGTGCCACTATTCCCTACACTTAAGTATTAAATATTCCACTTTTCAAAAATATAAACAAACCCCTTCGTCTTACAGCCATGTCTTTAATGTTGCCTAGTAATACCCAAATTAAAATATAGTATTTAAAGAGAGACTACAATGATTATTAAATATAATCAGAGATTTAATTAAAAGCACAGTAATCAAATGGTATAAGGCCATAATACAAGAAAGACTTCATATTAGCAGGTTTTTTTCTCAGTGAGCTATAGAAAAAATAATCTATCTTCAGTGTATGAGACTATTTTGCAATTGAAAATGCTACTTAAACCTTTGGACTGGGAGAGAGGCTGTTGAGTTTGTATTAAAAAAATGAAAATTAGTTCAGGGCTGTGAATGCGAAACCACTTCCAACAAGAAAAGAGAAAGAAAAAGAAAAAAGAGAAAAAAGAAGCAACCTGTTTTATAATCAAAGCTAGTCCCTAACAAAGGAAAACATACTATGTTAATACTATAAACCACATCATATATTCGCTTTCTATACTTCAGGGTGTTCTCAGTTCAGATTATGTCTGTATAGCGCAGATGATAAAGAAATAAAAAAGCACCTCTTAATTTAACCAAATACAATCTAGTTGACTTAAATGGTAATCAAGGCAGTCAACTACAGATGTAGAACAGATTATGGCAACTGAAACTCAAACAAACTGCTGGCACACAAGCTAAAAGCTAGAGTTCATACATTTACAAAATAAAGGACACAGAAGGAAAATCCATCAAGGGCAGTGAAATAATGAACAGCAGCAGAAAAATTAGAAACCACAGACTACTAGAATGACATAATTCGACAGAATACCATAATATAGGAAAAGGAACAAAGAACTAAAGATTCTCTGAGATACAACTAGAGAATGGTATCAGAGAGAGTTGTAAAAGCAGTACTAGGATGAAAGCAGGAAGATCCTAAGTGGATTAGAGTGGGCTAACCTGAAGCAGTGGTTACAAACATTGCAATTAAGCTGACAGGGAAAGGAGAAAGAAGGAAGAGAGACCTGTGGTGAAGAACTATTAGAACAGTGCTATTATAACGCAGGGAAGGTCACTACAACAAACTGCACTTGTTAAATGATAACTAATACAGGACATTATAGGGATAGACAGCACTAAGTGGTAACTATTTTTACTGAAAAATCAAGATGGAACAATCAGTTGCTCTGACAGACTGCTAACCCAATAATGGCTTCAAAAAAGGCAAGGGAAATTAAGAGAGATTTTGTGCCTAGAAGCAAGGTCAACACAGAAACTGTGTTGGACCAGCTGGATACAGGAGCTTTAAACAACAGCAAAAGTAGGAGGAAAAATTAAACTTGGCAGGGAATTCGTGGTCTCATCAAATATTTGCCTTTCAGCATAAATATATTTTTGTATTCCATCTACAGTATGAGCGGAGTCTGTTTAAGTATGTAAGAACCAAGCTAAACAATCTTGTCTTACTGCTAGAAAACAATATGCAACAGATGCAGCTCTTAGACCAGTGGCCCCCAACTATTGAAACGGAAATACCCTTCAGAAAGTGAGAGGGAGGAGGTAAGGAAAAGGCAGCAAGAAAAGTCCTGTAGCAGAGGAACAGAAGCAAGCACAGGTGATAGGCATAAAATGACAGCGTGTTCCTGGATCTAGATGGCATGAGAGAACGACCAAGATGGAAGAAGGAGGTATCTTGCTAGTGGTAGTTAGTTCACCGGCAGGGTGAAGAGCTCAGAGTGAGGAGGAGGTGATTGCAGTACCAAATGTAGATGAGTGCAAGGTTTTTGTCAGATGGGCACAGCATCCTAGCAATGCACACAGCCAGTCCAGCACTGCTATACACACAAGCTAGTGAGTCCTTCAAGAGTGAAATTGGTCAGGATACCTATCTGCCCTAATCTCCAACATATCTCTTACTTAAGGTGTGTCTCAGAGTTGGCAGAAAACATTTTCTACATTTAGATAGCATGACAATATATGCATGTTGTCCCAGAAAGATTTTTATTTTTACTTGATGAAACTTAAGAGGATTTTCTGTATTTGTCCAGAAATCCCAACATTTGCCTGTATATTTCTGTCCAGGAAGTCCTGATGAGATATTTGATTTATCAGCATTCAGGACTCCAACTTAAAGCAGATACCCATATTTGAAAGATTTTGCTAGCAAAGCTACAAGAGTATTTAATAATATTTGAAATAAAATAATAATAATATATAGACAGATATACATGCAAATTAGTGAGATGATCTCAAAAAAGCTGAGAAGATTGTCATATCACAAAATGAAGCATAGCTTAAAGCAAACCAAGGAGCCACTTGAATAGACTGGCACACTCTTCAATTAAGACGTGTAACTTTATAAGCATGCACCTTTCCCTAAGAATCCAAATTGAGTTTCTGGATCGACTTAAGTCTGAAGCACTTTAAGTTCTTGATGTGCATCCTCTATCTGATGGATTATATTATTTTGTTTTTCAAAAAGCTGTGGACAACCCTGTGCTGCAATTGGTCGTATAACCAGCAAATCTCTGGGGTTCACTTACTAAGTATCCCAATGTTACAAAACAGTTGGCTTTATGAAGCTCAACCTGAAAAATTCAGCACTGGGACAAAGTTCCAAAACTCATTTTTGTTTAAAAACCCTATTGATTTTATTTATTTATTTTTATTCCTTTGGAAAAAAGCTAGAATCTTCCTACAGTTATAATCAATTACTGAAAATCTTTCTGACTTTGATTAGATGTGTTGCAAGTTCATTTTATTTCTTGTAACTTATCTGTTTTCCCAACTTTAGCTTTAACATGGATATCTGGTCTATCTTTATGTCACCAAACCTGAAAACATCAAAAATCTGGAGTTTGAAGTCAACTGAAGTATTGGAAACGTTAAAAAAATACATATGATATGCTTCCATTAGTTTCACAAAGGTAACTAAAGACCAATGGTTTGTAATTAACAGTATCATTTAGAAGATCCCCCTTCGGAAGGTATATAAATTTTATTTCCAATTAAGTTAATGTTTTATTATCACAGTTGCAATGTTCTATCATCACAATGCAGCATAAAATAAATACATGGCACAAAACAAAGGCATGATACCAATACTTCAGTACAAAATCTAAAGAGTTTATTAAACTAAAAAAATTTTTGTACATGAGTCTGTGACAATGGCATTCTTTTTTGTCAAGAGACACCTCCACTTCTGCAGTGATCAGCACAGAACACAGCTATTCAAAACAGTGCTGAAGATAGCTGAATACATGGAGTGGTACAATCATGTAGCCACTGTGTGTAAAAATAGTAGTAAGGGCCTACTTAAGCAACACAGAAATCAGAAAATTCAGAGTTAAGGCTGAAATTGTACCCTTAACTCACCTCATTGTGCCTAGGTATCCTAGCTCAAAGGGTATGTAACATCATCCAGAGTTCTGTGGCCTCAAATAGAGGACTAAATCATACCTAGGCATAACAGGGAGGCCAAATTTAACATGAGTGCACATAAAAGTGACCATTAAAAAAGAATCCTTTAATATGCATGCATATTAGACAGATTTTAAAATTCAACCCCCCCAACATACTCGTGACTCGACTTTGAACAAGATCTAGTCATCATCTGGAATTCAACTACAACATCACTATAAAAGTGGGTATGAGTAAAATGTGAGCATGCACAAGCTTCTTATCAAACTTCTGTTTCCTAATATAATTTTAAAGATGTTTTGCTAGACAGTTTGAGAGCTGTAGCCTTTTGCATCTAACTAAAGTTCCCCCCCGCAATGAAACAATTTTTAAGATGAAACGTTTAATTAAAATTGAACAGAAAGGACGCTGTGCTGTAATAGCATCATTTCTTTCCCATACTAAGTTGTTGTTACATACTAACAGTTACTTTGTCTTGCTCATAGAGGATTCAGAATGACACTTTAAAACTTCTCTGCAGCAAAACAGATTGTACCAAATCTCTTTAGATGGTAATGTCTAAAAGAAAATGTATTGGAAAGACAGTCAAAGACTTGTTGAGATTTTTAGGGCTCCAGTGTCATGTCAGTTTTGAAGATACAGAGCAACAGACCAATAATCTTAAATGTCATAAAAGTTTTGCTAACCCAGAAAACAAATCTATTTGTTCTGGGGTTCCAGCCTATAAATGAACACATGGTTATTTTACTCATCCCTTTCACAATTAAAAAAAGTCTTGAAAGGTAACAAAACCCCATCCTCAAAGCCACCATAAAATTGACTTAAAACATGCATAGAGAAAAATAAAAAAAGGCACATGAGCCCAGCTGCGTGATAGCTGGGAGGAGCCGCTATTTTACAATAGAAATATTCAGTATTAATGCTTGTCTTCCCTTGTGCTCCAGGGTGACTCGGAAGGATTCAGACTCCAGTTTCAAGAAGTGTAATAACCTCAGCAGTATTACAGCGAAACTCCTGTTCTCTCTCACTTACCTTTTACCAGCTTTGGCCTGTACAGACTCACTGAACAAACACATCTCAATGTGGCAGGAGACCGGCCCAGAAAATATGCACAGAGAATCTACAGAAAACTGCTGGCTTATGAGCTGCACTGGCTCATGGAAGTTCAATGAGCAGCCAAGCCATTGCAAGAGAAGAACAGAACCATGAAGTCGAGAAGAGACAGGTTGGGAGGACCAAGACATCCTGCTCTCATCAACAGCAAATCATCAGATCAGCCATTCACTTGAGAAAACGCTATCAGTCCTCAAAACTTGTCAAGTCGGATCTCTAACTAAGCTTAGCTAACTTCCTCCAATGTGAAATTCACTGGAGCTAAAGGGGTATAACAAATCCCCCCCAAAATACCACAACCAGTTTCTTTCATTTATCTGTTGACTTTTAATTTTAATGTCTTTGTGACTATTTCACTAGTTGTTCACCGTCAATACCTGTCCAGGCAAAACAGAACTGACATGAAAGACAAGCATATATATGTCTACAAGACATGTTTTGATTTTGCTAAGCCACTGCACTTGACTAACAAATATTAAAACACAAAAAAAGATATTCTAATTTTAAACTCTTTGCAAGTTACTTTTGAAACATATATTCCATGCCATCAAGTGGCATAACAAGGTACTACTATTTTAAAATAGCGAACACGTCTAGAAACTGCTTTCCATCCTGAAATGAATGAATTCATTTGAATCAATGAATCCAGCACACCCTCCTTAAAGGCAGCAGGTGAAGGAGGGGGAAGATCAGAAAGTTCCTACACCTCCACGAAGAGGTTTTAGGCTTAAGAAAACAATGAAATATGAATACTTCAAAGCAAGCTACAAAATGAAGACTTTTCATTGTTAGCCTTTAATGTTTTGGTTTTGTTAGCAAGTCTAACATTACCCAAATTTTCTGGTGTATATTCTGCAATCCCAACTTAAAGCTCAACAAAGCTCCTCTTAACTACTTCCTTTTAAACACAATGTCATGCTTCAAAAAGGGAAGTGGAGAGTAGAGAGGGGAAAAAAAGGCAGAAGAAGTGGAGCAAGCAGTCAAATGCTTTGAAACTTTTCAGCATCCACAAGACAGCAATTCTGGGACAACGTCATCTACTCAAAGGAAACAAGAAAGATGAAATCCCTTCAGTGAGGGTAAATCTGCCTTCATCTTAAAAAAACCTTAAGAGTAATTTACTCCCGCCATGTAACTACCCTTTGAGAGTATATCAAGGATTTTCCCTGAGGTTCTTTGCATCAAGGCTATTCTGTAGCCACAGCCTACTGATCACTAACAGTATGTTTGATTAGGTAGAAATCACAATCTAAACCAGTGTCTATCAACCTATAAAGACATTTGGCAAACTACTACTGATCATTGTATCATAGGAATGGTGGACACTGCTTATCAGGACTCAAGAGCTGCAGCAGGGGAGGAATGAATAAAACTATTAAAAAGACCAAAGAATAAAATAATCAACAACAGCATGATACAGTGGGGTGATTATAAAAGAAACAAATTAAAGGTAATTATCTGCACAACAGATGCACATGTACAGAGAGGCCAGGAGAGCTAGATACACCTAATGTTTCCATTGTTTTCCATATTTCTATACTTTTTGCTAGAAGTGTGGAGACCTTTATATCCTGAAATTTACATACAAAACATTCTGCATCTGTGGAAAAAAAAACCCAACCCAACAACAAAACCAAACCATAGAACAAAAAAACCCCAAACCAACAACCAGTCTGTGTGTTAGTCTTCATAAAAAGCCTAATAATCTGCCCTTTTATATGAATGCTTTGTAATTAACACATGTAGGGTTACACTTCTAGTTTGCACTGTTACATTTAGCACTGTTTGAGAAGCAGGTCTTGAAAAAGAGCTAAAAACATTTATTAAATACTCCTACTTTAATTCTGGTTACTTTCTCTTGCTTTTTTGCTTGCAAACAACATGCCCCACAGCCTGTCAAAGCTAACACAAAATTTCAGTACTACGTGGTATTTAATAGAGCACAATGGATTACATTAGCAAAAACATTTTTTCCTGTAATTTCTGATTTAAACTCACCTCTCTGATTTAAATACTTAAAACTTCCATGCCAAAATGGTCTGCAAACTCCTGAAGGAAAGTATTATCCTAGAGTTATACTGTCCTGGCTGCACAGCATTTGAGAAACACAAGAAATAAAAACTGGACCAAAATAAACATTTCTTCCTAGAATTTGTTGAAAGTGGTTTCAAAAAAATAATTTTCTCATTCTGCTGAGACCATTTACCAAGTAATTCTTTATTGCACAGAAGAGTTACTTTTATAGAAGAGTGCTGACAAATAAATAAGAGCTTTACTCTTCCATACCTGATAGTATTTTTGTCTGACTTGACAGCTCAATCTGATTTGCTTTGTTAATCATCTTTTAACACAGAGTTCCTACTCTCACAGAACTGTTAAAGTTATTTCACCTTGTAAAACATTAATTTTTGTGTACAAAAAGATAGTTTATTTTTCAGTATTAGACATATCTAAGAAAAATACTGAACTTGCTGTACCTGTTTAGCAAAAAATATTGTATCCAGTCTGGAATCCTGAACAACAGAACCTGCTGGTTCCTCTCCAGGCTGCCACTTGAAGAGGAAAATCAGCCCATGTACTGGCCTAAAAAATAAAATTGATAGGAAAAAAAAAATCACCCGTACTGATGAAAAATATCAAAGCCAGAAATCTCTACTACAATTTAGCTGCATGCTGGTACAGTAACTCTGTTAATTCTTTCTTTCTAAACATAGGGAACTTGCACTGAGATTTTCAGATGCGGCTTTTTATTTAGGCAGAACATACTTAAGGCTTCCTTCTGTATATGCTAAACAATCCCAATTTGAATTCGCATGCAGTCAGTACTTTTTGTAAATCAGGATCAGTTTTCCTGGTTCCTGTAACTATGACAGTTGCACAACACTCATGTGACTTTGTTAGTGATAAATAGCTATCAAAACATTTGTCAATCATATACAAGAGCTGGAACTAAAGTTTTGGTAATCCTTTTAGGCATAGATGAAATATTCAAAGAGACACTCTTGTGAAACTTCATGCTTTGAGTTATCCCTCTGATAAAAGAAATCCAGTTTTCCACTAAAACTGTATCTTGCTTTTCAGACTGCATGTCTCGCATAGTAAACAGCCTTTACTGCATGTTGCGCTGTATTCAGTATTCCCATAAACCAAAAAGCAAAAACTTATTCATCATATCAACCTGAATTTAAGGTCATCGCCACAAAGATGCCACAAAAGGCTTATCTACAAAAGGTAAACATACTACTGTACTGCTTAAGAAACTTTTCCTAAGCTCTGACCAGAAGTCTGAGATGTCTTTTTAAACAGTGGATCCACTGGGGGAATTTAAAAAATGCTGTGTGTTATTATATTCTTTAACAGTGTTTAAGTTAAAACACTATACGTGTGTGTGGGACCGAAGAAGGCAAGTTGGCCATCACTCAAGTCTAGAAAGATACACATCTGACAGTACAAGCAAGCAAAGCTGTTACTTTAAGAAAAAACCAGGTAACGTTCTGATGAAGTGTCATAGGAAGTACATACTACAGGCACCAAATAAACCATTTCTCAAGTAACACTTCTGCCATTTAGGTGTCACTTGCCAAATATCTTCAGTCAGACAAAAACTCTAAAACTACATTTTCTGTACTAATTGGTACATCTTCTGAAAGATTACTTATACAAGCGTAGGATACCCACAGAGGAATAGAGTATGGTCTGGGTTAGAAGACATTTTCCTCTTAAAATCTTGTATGTGAACACGGATAACACTTAAGACATCATGGACAAAATGGTGAAAGAATTAGTATTGCCTAATGAGGGCAGAACTGTTCCATATGATATCAGCCACTGTCAGTTATAACAAGACTATTTGCCTTCACATGCATATAGAAGTGGTTCTGCAGGAAAAACAAGTTACAAAAGTATGTAAGTACAGTAAATTAATTTAAGGCAACAGATGCAATATATTATGTGAGGAAGAAGGGAGATAAAACAGAAGTTTGTCAAAGGAAATAATACAAGCCAATGACAAAATCATTAGAAATCTATTTTCACATTCCAGCTGCTATAAGCATCTCTTTCCAAAATCAGAAAAGCCAGATTAAGTACCAAGGCATTAATAAAAAGTAATTTAACTGCCACATATTAAATTAAATCAAAATCCTAATGAACTTCTGAAGAAAAAAGGAAAACAAACCCCAAAGAAATGCCACCAAAAACCACCTGAGTTCAGTCAGCATTCTTTCAGCAGCTTCAGACAAATGTGAATAAAAACCATGCAGATTAGAAAAGTGCCTTACTTCAATTTTTCAAAGTTCTCTGGTTCCAAACTCCATATTTCTTCCACTTGTGCTCCTCTACAACCTGAAACAAGAAGAGATACAGGTTTCTTCACCTACCCCATTTGAAAGGGACACAGACACGTGAAAGAACTATGGTAACAACTACAACTTGTATGTCCAGGTTATGGAAAAGTATATTGACAGGCTTTAAAACACCTTCATTAAAAAAAACCCAAACAAACAAACAAGAGAGATCAAGAGAAGTTATTTCAGGAATTTCTCCTGTGTATGGTGATGTCTTTACAACACAGCTGCATTCAAAAAATAAGCAGACAAGATTAACATATCTTTAATCACCTCATGTCCTCTGCTCAACTGAAAATAATAATGTTTTTAAAGACACTGTCAGCTAGTCCAAAGCAGAACTTAAAACACCTATCTCCAGAGAAAGACCCACAGTAATAGACCGGAAATACTGGAAGCAATACGCTCAAGCAAGACATTTGCCTAAGATGGAGCCCAAAAAGTTCAAATACTTACTATGTGGATGATTAATCTATTAGTTAAATAAAAACACAAGAGGAGAAGCAAATCTAGACTTCACTTGTGAGGAAAAGACGCAACAGAAGTTATAAATCAATATAACCTAGCATAAAATAATTTTGCTCTTTAACTAAAACCCTGGGTAGACTTATCTGTTGTTACAACCCCATAATCACAGTATTGCCAAAGACATTAAACGCAATTCAACAGAAAACTTAATATTCTGAAAGCCGAAGCAGCCCCCCGCAGGCCGCCCAGCCTCCGGCCCAGCCCCACCGCTCGGCTGAGCCCAGCCCTTCCCGCGGCTCCGTGCCCCGGGCAGCCCGCGCCCGGCCCGGCCCACACGCGCCCCAGGCCCCTGCGCACGGGCCTTCCCCCGCCTGCCACGCGCGGCCCGGGCGCGCCGGCAGGCGCCTGGACGGGCCCCGCCACCCGGAAACCGGGGAGCGCTGCGCTGGGCCCCGGCCCGCGGCTCCCCTCAGCCGGAGGCGGGCCGCTGTCGGCGGCGGGGCGGGAAGCGCCAGGCGCAGCGAGCACGGCCCCAGCCCGGGGCAGCCGCGCAGAGGTCACCAGTGACACGGTCGCGCCCGCTCGCGTCCGCTGGCGGCCACACCGCCCGCTTCCGCGGGAGCCCGTTCCGCGCCGCTCCCGCACCCCCGCGGCAGCGCTCACTCCGCCGCGGCGCGCCGGACCTCGGCCCGCGCCTGCCCTCCGCCGGGCCCCGCATCCCCTTCCCCGCCCAGCCGGGCTCAGCCCGCCGGGACCCCGGGACCCCCGCCAGGGACCCGGGCGGCGCCTCGCTGGACGCGGCGGGCAGGTCGCTCTTGCTCCCGCGCGGGAAGAGCCGCGGCGCCCGGCGGGACCGCGGCCTCGGAGCCCCAGCGCCCGCCCAGCGGCGCGACCCCGGCGCCCAACCCCGCTCCCGCTTTCCCCTCACCGAAGCCCTTGATGAGCTCCGTGAAGACGCCCGGGTCGCTCTCCATGAGGCACCACTCGCCGGCGCTGCTCCCTCCCGACATGGCGGCGGCGGACGCGCTCCCCCAGGCTGGGCGCCGCCGCCGGCCGGGCGAGTGCGAGGCCGAGGCACACCGCTCCCTTCCCGGCAGGCCGCGCGGCCCACGCCGCGCCTGTCATCTCTATGGTGAGGCGGGGCGGGAGCAGGAAGCGGCGGCGCCGACTGGATCCGGGGCAGCCGCCCAGCCGCCGGCGCTGGCACCGCCCCGGCCGCGGAGGGGCAGCGCCCCGCCCTGCGGCTCCGCGCTCGGGCCGGCGGGGGGGCAGCGGGAGCCCCCTGCGCCGCGGCAGGAAGCGGCTCCGGCGGGGCTGGGCGGCGCGGCTCCATCCGGGCACTGGGGTGCGGCCGCGGGGGGCGGTGGGCGCGGCCCCATCCGGGTCCCGGGGATGCTGTCAGGGCGCCGGCGGGGCGGGGCTGGGCTGCGGGAGACGCGGAGCCTCCGGCGGCCGGAGCGGGACCCGCCCTGCCTTGCCCCCAGCGCCCGGAGCCGGCTCCGCCACCGCCCGCCGTGCCGGGTGCGCTCCCCTCCCCTCCTCTTCCCGTCGCCTGCCGCAGCTCCCCGGGGCTGCGCCACTGCTCGGCGGCGGAGGCCGCGCTGGCCCGGGCGGGCCCTGCCCCGCGGCCCCTCCCAGGCCGCGGCCTCGCAGGCAAGTCGCGCCGAGCGGGGGGAGCGGGGGGGAGCGGGCCGGTCTCGGCCGGGGGCCGGCGGCGCGGCGGGGTGTGGGCTCCCGCTCAGTGCCAGCCCCGCGGGGAGCGGGCGGCCTGTCGGGTGGGGTGGCGTGGGTGGGGAAGGGATGCGGAGAGGCCATCTCTGTAAATGGCCACCTCCTGCCTGGCACCTGGGCGATGGAAGGGGGGGCCGTTGGGGATTAGTCGTCTGCTTGGCCGGCGCTCGTGTTTATCTTCTGTATAGAAACGGACCGCTGAGCTCACAGGTTTTCGGGTACCAACTTTAGAGGCTTTTTCCTCATAATTTTCTTCTACGCCACCTAAGCTACCTTTTCTCTCCAGTCAAATTTTGTAAGCGAATGCTCTTTTAAGCAAGTTATATAGTAGAATTTTTTGAGCAAGTATATGGTTCGTATGGTCCGGTATCTTCTGTGCTGTCACCATACTGGTGATCATGCCGTTTGTTTGAGAAACGTTCTCCTACGACTCCTGTTTGCATAGAGATGCTTATTTTCTGAAGTATGAGGACTCATGTTGTTGTCAGAGCTCTGCTGTAGTGCAGGTGTGTTTTGTTACAACCATAGCTCGGTGTGGTGGTTATAGTCTCTGTTTAATAAACAAGAAGACATTCTTTATAATCTTCAGTTCAATGCTTATACAAAATTTTGAGAGCAGAGTGAGAGAATGCAGTTTCTTATAGAACAAAATGTATATGATTTTGAAGTATTTGAAGGTAGCTTGAAGTGTTGTCTTTAAAATGTCAATGCATGTTTTTTAGAAAATATCTGACGTGGTCAAAGTTTAATTCCATGTGTTTTCACTACAAAGTTTGATTCATCGTTGTTAACGTAGCAATAAATTTAAGAACTTAAGTTAGAACCTGTAGTTCTATTAAAGCTTTGTGCTTTTTGTATTTATTTTTTTCATATGTACTTGAAACTTGTACTATAAGGCATGTTATTTCTTAGGAAAACTAGGGGTGAATTGTAAAGTCATAGAACATAACAGAGGTTAACTTGCAAAACTCAATCATGATATGGTACAGCAACATAAAGATATTACCTTACCAATCAAGATGTAAGTGCTGTATAGGGTGTTGCAGACCAATCAAAGCCATATTTTACTTATATATTAATTTCTGTGGTGTTCGGAATACAAAAAAATTTCCCTTAGTGTTTTTTCCTCTTTCGTTGATAATGGTGAGCGCCCATGAATTTTAGTTCAGCAATTTTCATTATAAAGTATCTAGTCTGTGACTTTCAAGGCTTTTCACATTGCTCTTTGCATTCAAGTAGCTCAGAAGTTGAAAATGCTTATGGAAGCAGAATATCATTGATAAATCCCCCGTGAGCGTTTGAAATTCAAGCTCACTGCTGCAGCTCAGCAGACAAAGAGTAGAATTATGGGAGAGCATGTGTGAAGTGCGCATTTGCATTTATCCATCTGCGAGGGTGAAAGTTGTCCCTGTTGTACAGGTGTTAAAGGAGAAAATAAGCTTGAGGTCTGGGTAGAGGAGAGGGACTGGTTAGAGGGAAGGAATAGCTTTGGGAACTTGTGAGGTTGAAATATAAAACAGGAGTTAGAAGTGGCCAGCATGATTTAAATAGTTCAACACTGAATAAGTGCTTTTGCAGTAGATCCTGATGAAGTTTAAATTTGATACTTCCTAGTGTGGCTATTCAGTAGTGGAATTACTGGTTTGCATCAGCTACTGCAGATTTTGAGGGTAATTTTTAAAATACAAATTTACTTTAAAGAATTTACAATTCGTATTAGGATCCAAAAGATTACACTGGTTTGAAGCTCTTTCCGAGGAAGCAATAAGCTATCTGAGATGTCTGGTTTGTATCCTAGATTGCTTATCAGAAAGCATTAATAACTTTATTAAAGGGTTCAGAAGACTCGTTGTAGACATTTTTAATGGGGTAAGTACCGCAGGTAATTCATTCCATTGCAAAATACTATGTTCTGCCTGAGAAGGAGACTTTGAGGGCTGAGTGAAAATGAAGCTTTACAAAAGGTGGAAATCGTAACAGCATCTGGTTTTGTAGCTCATAGTATATTCCTAAGAAGGCAAATTAAAGAGCTAAGCTTCAGAAGAACTAGAAGTAGCTTCGGAAAAACTAGAAGTGTACATTTGCTACTATCTTTTAAAATGCAGATGTTTGTGTCAGAAGCCTATGGATGCTAGCACATACCTCTTCTCAGGGGTACCAGTCCATAAAAAAGCTAGTCCACACAAAAGCAAACATAAAAATTATACATTATTAATGTAAGTTAGGTTTGTTACGCGGTGTAATAGAGAAGTGCAGCAGGAGAGTTTTTTTCTCTGATGGTTAGCTCTAAAGTTCTTTAATACAATACAGTTTACACTACACTGCATATTTACGTGTAACACGTTAACAGTGAACTGTTTGCCTTTCAGGATGATACCTTTGATGGAAATACTGATCTTATGTTACGGTATTTTATAAATCTAGATTTCAAAACATAAGTATTATTTATAATTTTATAACTGTTATAGTTATTTCATTTAGGTTTTGTTCCCATTCTCAAGGTGGTGATGACAATGGCAGCTAATTTGTATTAGCGACTATAGAACTAAGTGTGTGGGGACAAGTGAGACCCTCCAAGTCAGAATTAAAATAAAACGGAGATATTGGATGGAACCTGTGCAAATGGAAAAATGTAGGAAAAAACCTAAAATATTCAAAGTAGTGCTGGTATTTCTTAATATAATCAGCAAAGTGAGATCATAAATGTTTTGTTTAGCCAAAGACATGGTCCTTCCAGTTCAGTTTAAGTCCTGGTAGTCCATAGGTGACTGAAAAGAGTTTTTCCATTAGTCTCATTTTAATGTAGTAGTATTTATTATAGCAGGGGTGTGAAAGATGCAGCAAGAAGTTATTCTCAAGATTTCATATATATGGAGATCTTGTTACTCATGCATGATCTCTTATGGTTCCCATTCTTATTTTTGCTTCAAGATAGTGGTGTTTGTCAGTATCTTTCCATGTACCATTTTTTCCCCGATAAATAAACTAATGGATGCTGACAGTGATTGCAGGATTTTTTGTTTGGGTTTTGTATGTTTATTATGAAACACTACCTACTGTTTAATGAAACCAGCTAATTGAAATAAAATGTATTTAGACATGTAAACGTACTGATATGGTATTCATGCATTGTGAATGCCACCCTTGTTGTTTTCACTGTATTTGCATGCTTCAGATGTCAGTGAAAAAGTCAGCTCAACCATGATGTGTATTTAAATTGGTTTGGCAGGAAACATGATTAGAATATTCAAGCACTAAGAAAAATAGCTGAGCACTGGTGCTCTGAATAAGGCAATGAAAGATATTTCTTAGTTAATTTTTAACTGAGACCTGCATTTTTAAACCATGTATCAGCATATGGCTTCTATTTTTATTATTTTAGTAGCATATAGAATATAATGGGAGTGGTGATGATTATTTATTATTTAATTCTGGATGCAGACAGAACATCATGGCAGATAGGCAAGCATGGAGGAAGGGTACATTTCTAGTCGCTTTCAGAGAAAGGAAAATTCTGTGCCAAAGAGAAAGTAGGGAAGTTGTTTGTAAATTAGTGTGTTACTTACCTAAACTGGGAGATAAAAATCTATGTCTACATTAGTGACATTTATTTGTGTTAGCTTATCCTGGTAAATGAAGCAAAATGGCTTTTATCTTCAGTATCCAGACAAGCATGTCAAAGGTTGATATCTGCAATACTTAAAAATTGTTAAATGGATTTCTTTGAAATGTCTTTTGTGTGTGCTCAGACTTTAGTGTTTACGTATTTTAAGATCTATATGCAGTTTGATGGAATGGATTATTGATGCTCTTTTTCAATAGGACCTCTTGGTGCTATTTAGTGTCTTTTTATTGTTTGGTGAGAACTGAGAAAACAGAATTTATTGTTGTCATATTAATATTTTGGAGATACTGATGATGATGAATTTTTTCCCCTTACCCTGCTGATTTCATTTCACCTGCATTTATTTCAGTTTAAATGTTATGGCTTGAATTTTACCATGTTAGATGTTCTCCAAGTAAGAGCAGTGTTGTTGCCTATAAATATTACAGCTAAACTCTCTTGCAACTCAAGAATGTGTAAAGACCTGAAGGATTGTGAATTTTTTGTGCTGTTCTTTGCTTCTTAACCTCAAATGTAGAGCAGTACAGAATTTGTTGTTATGTCTGTGTGTTTTCTTGGATCTCACTGGAAAGAGCAGACTATTTGAGCCTGTAATAAAGATAAAATTTTCTTGAACTACTGTCTGTTAAAAAGCTGTTCTCTTCACTGAAACCCACTAAGCAGTTTTTCAGTATCTTAGTGAAGAAGCATCATGCTTCTTCAGTTGGTCAGTATTACCGATTCTTCAGCAAAATAGAGTAGGGCAAGATCTGAGTTTTGAGCAATCCAAAAATGCACCTAAGAAAGTGGTGTAATGTATTAGTGGCAAAAGGGCGTAACGCCAGCCATGTTTTCTGTGTGCCGCTTATTGGGGTTAAATTTGGGTTTTGAAGCTGGTTTTAAGGAAATAAATTTGTCACCATTGTAACTCAGAGATTTTTTTGTTTCTTTTCCCCTAACTGATATGTATTATTGCACACTTAGAGTATACTCCTATTACATTTATGAAGAAAAAATTACAAGTGTGTAGATAAGATATATGTACTTTGCTAAGAAGTGATAAAAGAGTAGAGTCATCACGTTTTCACGATAGTTCTTAATAAACTTCATTATTCTTTCAACAGACCTCTTGGAAGTGTAAACAATGGAGGACGAGGAAAACCAAGTGCAACTCCTGAATGAAAAGCAGGTGCCGAACTCTGAAAATGGTTATGTGTGGCATGTCACCGATATGAATCGACTGCAACGTTTCTTGTGTTTTGGTTCAGAAGGTGGTACTTACTGCATCAAGGAGCAGAAGCTGGGCTTTGAAAATGCAGAAGCTTTAGTAAGACTAATTGAAGAGGGCAGAGGTTGTGAAGTTGTTCAAGAAATAAAGACATTTAGTCAAGAAGGCAGAGCAGCAAAACAGGAGCCCCTGCTTTTTGCTCTTGCAATTTGCTCCCAGTGTTCTGATGCAAAAACAAAGCAAGCGGCATTTAAAGCTGTTCCTGAGGTGTGTTGCATGCCAACCCATCTCTTTACTTTCATCCAATTCAAGAAAGATCTGAAAGAGGGCATGAAATGTGGCATGTGGGGCCGTGCACTGAGGAAAGCTGTTGCAGATTGGTACAATGGAAAGAATGGCATGGCTGTTGCTTCAGCAGTTACAAAATATAAACAACGAAGTGGTTGGTCTCATAAAGATCTTCTGAGGCTGTCCCACCTAAAACCTGCCAGTGAAGGTAATAAATTTTTATTTACCTGAAAATACTGTTTTTTAAACCTTCTATATTTACTGTGGAACTGTTTTGGAAACCCAAGTACCATTGTAGACTGATTTCTTATTGATGGTATCCTGTCAATTGCGCCTTAAAAGTGTGAGTGGTCATATCAAAAACTGACCTGTTTATCTTCAAGGTAAACAGAGTTTGTTCCTTCTTTTTCTTCCTTCTGTCAAGAGAAGCTAAAATAATACAATGCCCTCAATTTGTTCCTATTTGCTTACAAATGATGAAGTAACACTTTTTTATTATTTGGGAAGCTCTGTTGCTTTCAAATGCGTTAGGCTCCTTACTTCTAAGGAGAATAACTCAGTAATTAAAACTACTGTTCTAAGCTGTCTGTGGCTGACCTTTTTTTATAGCACATTGGCAGGTCTGAGAATGAAACCGGCTAACTCATTTGCTTTCTAGAATAATAAATGCCAGTATAAAGACAGTAATCCAGCTTGGAAAATATTTTTCTTTTCAATAGGAATTGCTATAGTCACTAAATATATCACCAAAGGGTGGAAAGATGTCCAAGAGGCTTATAAAGACAAAGCAGTTTCTGCTGAGACTGAAAAACTCTTAAAGTATCTGGAGGCTGTGGAGAAAGTAAAACGCACAAAAGATGAATTGGAAGTTACTCATTTAATAGAGGAATATGGTCTGGTTAGAGAGCATCTCCTGACCAACCATCTGAAATCCAAAGAGGTGGGTAAACTTCATTAGCTTTGTGTTTTCTTCAGAGCAACACTTTTCAGAGTCTGAAGTCTCGATTTCCATTGAAGATAGCCCTTTTGCTATTTTTCAAGTTATTTACCTAAGTAGCTATTTAAAATTAAGATCTTCATGTAACTTGTACGCTTATTTTAAAATACACTAATGTACAAATGTCATTTCTTGTAGTTTGGGAATCTCATAGTCTTTTTCCTTTCACTTTCTTTGATCATAGGTTTGGAAGGCATTGCTGAAGGAGATGTCCATTTCTGTATTGTTGAGAAATTTGGGAAAGCTGACAGCAAATTCAGTGCTTGAACCACGAGGTTCAGAAGTGGCAATAGTATGTGAAAGACTGAGAAATGAGAAACTGCTAAAAAAGGTAAGAACTTTTTCTTAATCAGTGCCAGCCCTTGTGGGTTTTAGTCTCTTCCTAAATTGTATTTCTTCAGGCAACCTCTTTACAAAGTAAAAGAGATGTTCTTTGGAGGAAATGTTAAAAAACTGCAGTGGAATACCTGCACCTTTATTTTAAAACTTGTATTTGTCATTTCTCATTTGATTTCCACCCCCCCCACTATTTCTGAAACTTTTCTACAAATTAAGTATATTGACAGCTAGGATCTTTTCTTAAATTAGGGTTGTAGCAAGCTTTGCTTTTTGGGTTCGCCCATTGCTTCTGAGTCTTGCAATTGAGAATCATCAATGCAAGCTTAAAAAGTGACTGGAAGTCACTTGTGTAGCATCTTAGGAGGTGAATGAGAAAACTACCATAGCAGCTGAGAGGAAAAAGAAGATGGAACAAGGAGACTTTCTCCTTTCAGATGGCTTTACTATTCATCAAAGAGGTAAGAAAATAATAGGGAAACAGGCTTCCCCAAAGGGAGAACAACATTTTCAGGAATTTAATGGGAGATAGAGAAGTGGCTTTTTCGAATAGTTTTGTGATTTGGGGAGATTAAAATCAGGACATTTAAGTTCTTCAGGACCATAGCTGAATTGAGAAGAACAACAGTAGGTCCTTTTTTTTTCCATCTAACTGCTCTTCCCTTTCTCTGGATTCTTCTTTAATCATACATGGTTACTGAGGCACTGGAGAAGGGAGAGCAAAGTTGGTGGCACAATACCCTGATGGAAGAAAGACAATAGACAAGATTCAGGTGTGCTAAGGCTTGCCGCTGGTAGTGATTAATGACTGAAACTCGCCTTGAGGAAAAAGATAACAAAATGTTCATAAATCAGTAAAGCGATGATGTGATTTAGAATACTTAGCATGTGGCAGCCACTGATTTGGTTTATGTAGGGAAAGCAAAAAAAGAAGAAAATGTTTGGACTGTCCTCTTACAGTAAAAGGAAAGTGAATGCTGTATTCTGAAAATAGTTTCTTTGTCCAGTTTTACCGTATCTGATACGAAGCTGGTTTTAAGTTTGTTCTTTTCCTAGCTCAACTCCTTTCCCCTCAGCAGGACAGGAACTTTCTCTTACTGTAAGCCTGTGATAGAAAATAGCACTGGACAACCATAGATAAAGCTGTGGAATTTCGCCAAAATTCTGCTGATGGCATAAGACGACATTTGTAATTGATCAGAGGATTCTGGAAAGGAAATGGAGTCCATTACCAGTAACTGTGACAAGCATCAGTTCATAAAACAGCTGTGTAAAGACTGCATGAGCTCTTCAAATTTAATAAATTTAAAGTAACAGTATACTAAACCAGAGATTTTTGTAGCATGATTTTAGTTTTAGTTTGTTGCTCTTTTTTGTTTGTTTGTTTTTTAAGGAGTTCAGATTATGAAAATCTTACCATTGATTTCTTTTGCCTGTAGGGTAGAATACATCCATTCCATATTTTGGTTGCATTAGAAACTTATAAAGCTGGACATGGAAGCAGAGGGAAGCTTTGGTGGCGTCCTGATGAAGACATTTTAGAAGCTTTAGATGCCTCATTTTACAAAACTTTCAAGGTAATATAGTTTTTCAATTTGTTAAGCTTTTTAATTCTCTGTTTTCTGAAAGCTTATAAAATGATCAGGAAACGTTTGTTGGGTAGATAACAATTTTGAAACGCAGTAACAGAAATTTTGGGAATTGGAATTTTATTAAGGAAAGAATCAATACTTTATGATATATTCAGCTTTTGGCAACATTATTGTCCTAACGTTACCCCAGAAAGAATTAAAAAAAGCCCCACTTCTAGGGTTGAAAGCAGCAGCAGGAGAAGAAAATACATTAATTACGTGAACCTGTTGCATTTAAGGTGATGAATTAATTTGGTAAGAGATGAATCCCCTTGCGTTCTAGCTGGTCCTCAGAGATCAGAGGGGCTAGGGGCAGCTGGACTTATCTCTTAATAGCTATGCCAGTTATGGCCGTAACTATAGGCCTGACACCAGATGCACGAACAGCCCATGTGCTGTAGGTCCAGTTGCACTCAAGAGAAGCCGTCAGGTTCACGAATAGTACGGTTTATTCTTATGCAACATTTACAGATTCTTTAAGATTGCCTGCGATAGATGCACAAACTACAGGTTGGCTATATAGCACTATACACAAAAGAAAAATGATTGCAATCACACAAACCTAATTACTGGGTAATCACTCGGCGTAGCCGAGGGCTCAAATCTTTCCAAAAGGCGTCCCTTCTTGGGGTGGGGAGAGAGCACAAACCCGTCGATCTGTCCCTCTGACTTGGTATCAGATTCATCCCTCTGAGTTAGATAGAAACTCAGGGTAGTATTTATCTACGTACGTATGTGTGAGTGGGTGGGACTGTGGTCAAGCCATTATCTTTTGAGTAACAACACAGCACATTCCTTGGTGTGAGGGGTGCGCTGGTTTTTGTGGGAAAGAGGGAGAATGAGAGACAAGGTCGGCTGGCTACTGCAAAATAGTCCTTGAGAGAAGGGGGAGAGCAGGAGGTAAATCTGTCCTTGAGAAGAGTGGAAGAACGGGACCACGCAGCCTCCACCTTGCTTTGCATTCCTCCTTGGCACCACGAAAAACACAAATCACTGGATCTCTGTCCTGTCCTGGGATTGTTCTGGGCACCATGTGTCAAGGAAATGTGTGTTTTACAGATTTTTCGCTGTTTTGCTTTTCCCACACTTCCAACAGTACCTATTTTCTGTTTTTTTCTTTTTTCCCTTTTAGACAGTTGAACCAACAGGAAAACGCTTCTTACTTGCAGTTGATGTCAGTGCATCAATGACACAAAAGGTTTTGGGCAGCATGCTCAATGCTAGCACGGTTGCAGCAGCAATGTGTATGGTGAGGGATTAAACTTATTTTATATATAACTATTTGCAGCTTGAGTTGTTCTTTTGATACAAAGGTGCTCTAAAGCTTGTTAGAAATCAGAAGGAAACTTACATATAATATTTTTGGGGTACAGAAGATGCAACCTTTACCTCACTTGTAGACCACATGCTTAAAGCTACTGGCAAACAAATTCAGACAGATCAATTTGAAGAAATTGGTTTCCAGTATGAATCACTGTGGTCAAGGCTGCTTTTTCACTTACCTTAGCTGAAAATACATTTTAATTTTTTTTCAGAAGCATTCATAGAATAATACAGATTGGAATAAGAAATTTTGGGATAATTCTTGTGTGCATTTGAGTTACCAATATGGCCTTTCTGTCACAATCACTTTCCCTTCAATTTGATATTCTAAAGCTTCTTGTGTATTTATGTGTAAAGGAGTCGAACATTTGTTGGTGTTTAAAAATTTTTAGTGTTTTATGTCGAAGGGGAGAGAAGAAATATGGATGTATCTTTAGTTACAGTGATTAGAGCAGTTCTTTAGCTCTGATTTTTGCAATGTTTGTTTGCAGTAATATTACAGAATATTTAAAGTGAAGATTGAAGCGTTAGTGCATATGAAGAGCTATGGTGACTTGAATACAAAAGGATATGTTGTCTGTTTGGTAGGGAATGCCTTGATTCAGACATTAAAAATTCTGACTAATATAACTAAATGATTTTTGTCTTCTTCTTTCTCAGGTTGTAGCACGTACTGAGAAGGATTTCCATACTGTTGCCTTTTCACATGAAATCATCCCTTGCCCAGTGACAGCTGATATGACGTTACCTCAAGTATTAGTGAAAATGTATGAAGTATGTAAAAAAAAAAAAAAAAAAAAAATTAAAAAAAAAAAATTAGGAAATAGGTGTTGCTAACCTCAGAGTTTAGAAGTCTCAGTAGTTACATTGTATTTTCTTTGTAACAGATTCTAGTATCTGTATAGTAAAATACTGGATTTTTTTTCTCCCTTTCATTTAAAGTCTGGCAAATGTCATTATTTCAACTGCCAGATATTAAACATTGCAATTTAGAATGGCAGTTTTAGGTCACAATGAGTTTGAAAAGAATATTAAAAAAGTCCTAGACAAAACTGAAATGAAATTAGTAAGTGAACTGTTGTTTAACAAAGAAGCCTCTGGGTGTGATAAAACATGAAGCTTACATAAAAAGTAATTTTTCCATGGTTTACTAATTTCTGTATTAATGTGTTACATGTATATTTTTCTTTTTTAAGATTCCAATGGGTACCACTGATTGTTCCCTTCCAATGATATGGGCTCAAAAAACTCAGACAGCTGCTGATGTCTTCATTGTATTTACCGATAATGAGACCTTTGCTGGAAATACTCATCCTGCAACAGCTCTTAGAGAGTACAGAGAGGTAAAAATGCTTCTGACTGTTTATAATTGAGGAATACAGTACAAAATAAATACCATTTCTACAAATGTTTTAGAGACTGAATTGGTTGTGGCTTTTTGCAGTAAATAATTACATATTGTTAATAACTGATATGTTCTGCAGTTAGGCAGAATTAGTGCACATACTGCACAAAATGCGCTTATTTAAAACCACTGAATTGCTAAAAGGATTTGCAATTATCCTACCCTGCTTGGTGTACTGCAATATCAATGAAAAATTGTTTGGTATTCAGGGAATATATGAATTTCTGCCTTCTATGTATAATTGATTAAATATAGAAAAAAATTTGGATCGCAGAATTAAATTTAACTTTGATGTCTGCAGTAGATACCGCAAAGTTTAAATGAAGTAATGAGCTTGTAGATAAGGTGTAGGGAGGTGTCAGTAGGATGAGGTAGCAGTATCCGGTGAAGAAAGCTCATTATGTTTTAAAGGGGCTACTACTCTAAGCTGTGCAGCTTCATAATTTTAAAATAGAACTAAGAAAAATACCTTCTTGGAGCACACTGCCATTAGAAACTCTTATTTAATCAGCAAACAATCTTCTATTCTTTAAAGGAACTATTTTTTAAACTACAAAAATACTTTCTGGCAAGCACGTATGTATGGACACGAATCTTAATATCATGTCCACCCAGCAGAAATCAATACCAAAAATCTTTAAGCTGCCCAGTGTGTTTTAGTTTTCTTAGTTGAGATTAGCTCTCGTTCCTGGATTTGTTCTTTAAACGAAGAGTTCCTGTACTCTGGCCTTCATGCCACTTACTTTGCTTTAACCTTACAGGTTACTAACCTGCAAATTCAGCTCATTTAGCAGAATTGTCCAGACCACAGTTGTTGTTCAACCAACACTTGGAAATACTTGCCTTAGACAAAAACACACTCTTTGACTTTGTTAGATGATTTGATAATTATTATTGAGAGTTTTCTCCCAGACTGAACTGCAGAATAGCAAATGCAATGTTTGCATTTGAAATAATCTATGAATCTTAGTGCAGGAAAGTTGTGTTAATATGCCTCACTGTAGTTATTTCCATTGATTTAAATATATCTACTGCAGATTAAGTACCATGTTAACAGGCAGTCTGTAATTCTGGTTATGGCATATCTAGTTTCTATCAGTATGCCTATTCAGGCAGCAATTTATGCAAGCAAGATAGCAAGTGCTGGCCCTCTGGCATGTTTAAGTTACTGTATATGTGTGTTCTGATTTTTTTTTTTTTTTTTTCTTGTTCTTCCTCTAGAAAATGGGTATTCCTGCTAAATTGATTGTATGCGGAATGACCTCAAATGGTTTTACGATCGCAGATCCAGATGACAGAGGCATGTTGGATATATGTGGCTTTGATACAGGAGCTTTGGATGTTATTCGAAACTTCACTTTGGATTTGATTTAATCTTCTAGGCATCTGCTCTTCCCAGTGGGTCCATTGCTGGCAGCAGACTTCACCCTGGGAACTCCCAGCCAAATACACTTTATTAGAATATGGCACATTATATACATATCGGAATGTTACCTTTTTGTGAAGGGAAAACAAGAAAAGCAGATGAGAAATCTCTTTTCTCTTTTTTTCCTGATGCACACAATTTAAAATAACAGTGGGAAGTTTGCTAAAAGTAGCTACAGGGTTACACAATACATAATTTAATTTCATTTATAATAGATTATAAATACTGAGAGATTTTTAATTTCCCCCTCCCACCCCTCCACCCCACCCTGTTGCTGTGGAGTGCTTGTTTGCAAGAATAAATTGATGAATTACTCTTAGGATGGGGGAGAAAAAAAAGTGGGTTTAGTATTTTTAGTAATGTCAGTTTAACAGCAACTTCGTTGAGAGGGATTTTTCTTTGGGCTTTTTAAAATATTTGTATTTTAAACAAATTACTAAGGTTCAGCAGTTTCCATTGTTACACTTCAAATCTACAGAAGAAGTATTTTCTGGCACGTGTAGGGCCATATGACTGGTGCAGAACAAAAGTTACCCAGTGAAATTTTATATTGATAAAACTGAAAGTGGAAGAGCTCATGTTAATCTCTTTGTATCTAGATCTCATCTGGGTTTTCAGGAGTAAAGTGTAATTCTCTTTAGGTAAGTTGAGGGGCAGTTTCTGTGTGGTGCAGATTTGGAAGCACTATTTTAAAATTAATAGACTTTACAGGAAGTTCTAAAACCTGTTTTTAGTAGAAAAAGACCTTGGAAATGGCTGAGAATCCACATTCAGTGCATGTTATAACTTCAGGAAGTATCAGCACACCTTTAGTGAGGAATATCAGCAAATGCATGTGTCTTGGCTGCCCTTGAAAGCTGAGTGGTGAGAACCAGAAACAAAAAGCTACATTTTCTTCAAAAGAATGTATTCAATGATACAGAAACAATCTTCCTAACAGGAGAGTATTTAATTTTTTTAAATCTTTTTGTAGATTAACGTTACTTCTGATTTCATAAATTAATTCAAGCTAACATTTTTCAAAACTACCTCCAGTTTATAGTGACCAATGCTTAAAAAGTTTTATGAAATGTACAGTTGCCTCCTTCATGTTATCAAAAAGTGATTGAAACTGGATTTTTTAAATTTTTTTTTTTTTTTTAGTCCAATAGTAAGAGTGTGAGTAAATAAGGAGAAAGCTAGTGAATATCTTCTCACTTTGGAATGGGAATTGATAGCAATTAATGTGTATATTCTGTGTATTTAATTCTGTGTGTGTGTTTTTATATATGTGTGTATGGGGGGAAGTTAAAAGATCTCTTTAGTCGATCACAATCTTAGAAGATGAGAAAGGGATTTTTAGTGATGCTTTTACAATTTACCCTAAGATAGATGTATGTAAGCCTCTTTTATGCTGATTCTGGCTGTTTGAAACAGTGAATTTGATGTTAATTTGAAAATAATTACAATTTATAAAAATAATGCAGTTGTGGTAAATTACATGTAAGACCATATTTTTCTGCCTAAAACCCAAGCTTTTAAATGTAAAATTCAAGTTCATATTATACTTTTGATACTTGAAACCCTTTTCATTATGCCTCATACACATTGATTATAAATTCAAAGCTCATATACTGTAGGATGGATATCTCTTTTGGTGCTAAAATGTGAGGTTACATGTTACTGAAGGTATTCTGCTACATACTCATACTCTACCTTCATGAATAAATCAAAACAGTGAGGGAACCCTTTTCTGACACTAAAACCCTGGCTTAAAGAACTGCTGGTAGGAATGATACCTTTCAGTGGACATGAATGTAGTTACTTCTGAATTATCACTGCTCTTATGATACAGCTCTGATGGAATGCTTGAAGAATACAGGACTGCCACCAGCTTGTTAGGTGATATGTAGAAAAAACAAGTGTTCCTACAAAAGCTGAGACATAGCACTTTGAGTTTGAAAAAGAAAACTAGCCATTTCTTACAAAAAAATTCTTGCCACTTTTAGTCTCCTTTCTAAAGAAACACCATGAATATGGAGAGTAAACTCATTTGCTCAATACGTGTTAATTATTTCAAGTAAATGCACTGATGTTTTGGGGTTGGTTTTGGTAGTAATGTGTTTTAAATTACACAATAGTCAAACATCTGATTAGGTGTTTCCTGCTAAGCTAGAGATGTTGAAAATAACTGATAGTTAAGTATCTTTTGCAAGTACTTTTTCTTATTTGGAGTAGTATTTGTGAAGTAATAGGAAATATTTTCAACTAAATATAAAATTAAAACTTAAACAGGTATTTCAAGTAACTTTGTGCAGTTAATTGCCCAAATTTACTGCAAGTAAAAGATTAGACTAGTTACTAACAAATTGAATGAACAGTTATAGTAGTGTTGCATCTTTGAAAGCAGTCCAGTTTAAAATACAATTCCTTGAACTAGAGTGTAAGTGAAGATGAATTTTTCAGTAGAACTTATAGAAAAAGTAGCACCCTGTATCTATTGACACTGGATAGCTATGCACCATGTTAAAGATAGTCATCCATGCTGGAGTACGTAATATGCTCCTAAACCTTTACCATATCTCTGTACTAAAAAATCTTGTTAGAAAGAGAATATTCTAAGTGGTTTGGTTATCCAATGTAAAACTAGGACCAATGAGATCATGTTGTCATCTGTTCCTCTAAGATTTTTCACAGAGAGGGGAAACTGAAGTAAATGCTGACAGCTGAAACTTTTTAGTGTGTTGACCTTGGTTTCTACCATTTTCTGTTTAGTTTTGTTGTTATCTGAGAGTAAGGGGCATAGAAGAATGATGCTGCATATTCCTTTTCCTTAGTCTGGATCTTTTTTACCTGCCCATATACTGAATTTTAGGGGACAGCATGACTCATTTGCTATAACATAAATTTGTCCTGATTTTAGTTTTTAGTTAAACTGATAATTTCCAAAATTATATGTGGACTTGTAAAGAGGCAATAATTGCTGTAATGTTTTTAAAAAAAAAAAAAAAGTGAGCTAAGACAAAGTTGCTAAGCTTAAGCATTAGTTCAGTATACAATGAATAACCTACCCTTTCACCAAAGAGGACACACTGACTCTTTCAAGTTAATAGTGTTGTTTACATTGGAGGAACACTTTGACCAACAAAACAAAAATGGAACTAGAGCTGTGCACTGCAGTTTACCAGTAAAAATTGAACAGGGACAAGTTTAAAAGATAGTTAATGTTATTCAAAACATTAATTAAAATAAAAAAGTCTAAATGCAGAGTGCAACTGTAGAGTGGGTGAATGCAGGTTTCCCAATACCTAACAGAACTAACAGGCTTTCAGTTTGGCTACCATTTCACTGTGACCCCCTTAACAGTACTTAAATAACAGACTATTATGTGTAAGACTATAATGTTCAGGCACTTTAGCTTTAAGAAAAAAGAAAAGGATGTAATGGTTGGAAGCACAGCAGAGCTAAAACACTCTTCTGTAACTAAGGGCTGTAAAGAACGAACATCAGAGGTCAGGTTTTTTCATGGAAGGGATACCATGAAGAATGTGGAGAGAGGGGAAGGCACTCAAGATTTCTTAAAAATCATGCAATGCATACGTTAGCATTGTGTAACTGAATAAAGACAGTAATAATTTAGCCAAGAATTTTGTGTCACGAATTTTAGACCTGTAGTGAGGAAGAGGAGAGTTTGGGATGTTTTTAGAATTAGATTACAGGGAAAATAATGGGGTCTTTACCTACAATCCTGTATGTTTAAAAAAGATAAGCCTAAAAGTAGGTGTAGATCTGAAGTCAGCAGGGCCACCCTAAGTGCCCACTATGTAAGGGCCACTAATAACTGGTCCTAAAATATCTTGCTGCTTAAAACCACTGTTAAACCTGTTTGTTAAACATAAATCACTAGGGGGGTTGTGTTCTTTTTCACTGTTGTTTAGTTGGGGTCCATAAATGGGTATGGCTATACAAGGCTATTCAACAAAGTATATATTCACCAGCAGTTTTGGAAATGTATTTTAATAATGGCTCTATCTGTAAAAACACTAGGAAAATATTTTTCTCTGTTTCAAAATGCTGTGCTGCTTAATCACGTACCTGACTCGTAGCCACCGTACCAGAAGCATTAGTATTGGTTCCATTTATTTTGTTTCTTTATTACCTTTTTGCTTTGCCCTTCCTTTCCTCTGTTAATGTTGGCTTTTTTTCTCCTTTCCCATCTCCTTGTCACCTCAGGCCTATACTTGAATCTCTTTTCATTTCATCTCTTTTCAGCTCTCGTCCATTTATTTTTTTTTTTCCTCTGTTCTTCTGCCTTCTTGCTGTCATTGAGCATGCTAGCTTAGCTAAATAACTTATACCAGAACTGATGTCATAGTATTTATCTTCATTTTAAAAACTGGATAATTTTCTTCTTTCTTTTCATTATATAAATCTCTTATAAAACATTTAATCTGCTATATCTGTCAGATTTTGGTAAAACTTTGTGTACACATCAGTGACAAAAGTATACTTTGTTTACTTACAAAAATCCAACATCTGCCTGTGAATGGCTTTAATTTTATAAAGTAACTGCTTAAAATTGGCTTTTCAAATTTAAAGCTTTTTTCTAGAATTAGTTCAGTGGGTTGGAGCTTTCCATTCTGTTAAATATTTATCAAGCTGCTGTTATATACAGAATTGGGGAAACATTTAAATTAATATTCTGGATGAACAGGCGGCTTCTCTGCAGTATTGATTAGAAAGAAATCTTCAAAGAATAGGATGTAGAAGTAAACCTAAGCAAAGAATCATTTGTTTTGCTTGTGCTTTGAATTTTTTTTTTAAGTGTTTCATCAGTTTATAGGTTTATTTTGCTATTTGCAGTGGTTCACCACGGACAAATATGCTGTAAGTAAGCTGTTTTAATGACTTTATTGCTGGAATGGTAGAGAGTTCATCTTACCATGATACAGTACAGTGTACAACATTGCTGAGCAAGGGTTATGGGGGAAAGGTAAAACACTAGGACACTGTATTACATATGTGCTGCTGTGAGAACTAAGATTTAAGATTAGCTAATTTCAGCAGAAGGTACGGTGTCTTTAACTGTGCTCACATTTAGATTTATAATTTTGATACTGTAAAGCGTGGTTTTGGTATTTCTGCATTCTGAATTTAAGTTTATATATATATATATTTGCATATATATATATGTGGTATGAGAACTTTTTCAAATGCTTCATTAACAAACAATGTTTTCCTAATGTTACCAGCTTCTTAGAGTTAAGCACAACTAGTTACAAATAAAATGTCTTTTCTATTACATTCTCGTATAAAAGTGCAGTTCTACTCTTTAAAAATGATTCTGTAAAAAGAAGCAACAGATGGGCACATTGACAGCTCTACCTGCTTAGTTAAATAATTTGATGTTTGTTTCCAGCTTCTACTTTTAGGATTTAAGCTGGGTGAGCAGGTACATCTTCAGTCTAAGTACAAGATCTTTTTGCTGATACTTTTTAACATTCAGATCCCAGGGCAAGCATTATTTTAAGAGAAGCAGCTTTGTCCTGGAGACAATGCTAAGCAAAAAATATGGAAATTTTTAATGACTATTTTTGAGTCCCACTTTTTTTTTTTCCCCTAGAGTAGAACCACACTTTAACCGCCATATCATGTTTAAATAACTTAAACATAACATGGCTTTGTGCCATCCAATAATGAAGGCACGTCTTGCTGCTACTTTCTAAGAAAATTAATGAGAAACTATTTGGATGGGGAGCCTTAATATGAATAAAAGGAAACATAATTAACCCTTTGAGTGCCTTAAGACTATCTTTAATAAATGGGCACTCACTTGAATCTGCAGGCACACAGCATCTTTTCTCAACCATTGGAATAAAACAATGCCTTAAGTGACAATGCCCTGGGACTTCTGAAACGTAGAACTCAAAGGGTTATTTTAGACTACTGTTTTGGGACTTTTTTTTAAACGGGGAACAAACTGAAAAGGTCGTTGAAAAATTCCTTTGCATACTATTGTTATTTTTACATGATGGATTTACCATCTTTCAGGTACAAAATTATTGTTAATTTTGTGAGAAAACATAACTGGCCTAAGAATTCCACACAGAGAAAAAGAATACTTGGTTACCATTGTATTTGCAAAATAAATTGCTTTATTAAGTATAAATTTAGGGGGAGATGCACAGTTGTGTGTGTTTACCTTGATGAGTGTGTCCTTGTAAACAAAATTTTAATAAGGCAGTGATGAATCTCGCAAAATACAGTAAACCGCAATAAAAATGTAACGAGGTCAGTGTGTTTAATTAGCTCATTACACGTTAAAGATGCACAGTGCAGGCAACTGTATAATAAAAACTTTCTCCAAATGAGGCAGGTTAAACTTATTTCAAACCCACATCACAAAAATGAAGTAGTCAAATTTTAAATTATACTCTTACAGTCCTAGTTACGTGGAGTTGAAGATGAATGTGATGCTTTTTTGCCTTGAAGGGAAAAAAGTAGTTTAGGTGCATGCAGTGCTGAAAGCAATGCAAATAACAGGAGTCTTACAAGAAGTGAGTAAAAATTCGTTGACTAATGTTTTTATTCTAAACTGTGCACCTTTAGTAGTGTAATGGTCTCTTTTACTGAAGAACGAGATATAATTTTCTACTTGCATATGAACTTTCTTGAAATAACGAAGAGTTTTGGCATTGCCTGGTCTGGCTTTGGATGTACATTGTACTGAAACTATTGAGTTTTAGACATTTCTTTTAGACATTTAACTGCAAGTTAAAATCACTAGTAAACTGCATTCTGACTGTAGAATTTAAGTACTAAATAAACTCTATGCATATTAGACTCATTTTACTTGGTCTTGAGTTTCATAATAGTGCTGGATTGATCATAACGTAGTTTGTAGCCACAGAGTGACAGCAAACTGCCTGGCTCCCCTAGAAGAATATTCCTGAATGACACCGTATAGACTGGTACTTCTTCACAGTGCAGAGTAAAGATGAAAGCAATTACCTACGCCTCTAAAGCTGCAAGAATCTTTATTCCCTTTTTGGTAGCAACTGGACATACAGTTTGGTAGCTAGGTGATGAGACGCTGAAATGTAAGAGGCAGACATGCATGCAGCAGCATCACTACAAACCTGATTTGCTTCAAACTTTCTTCATGATTACAGTTGGACGTTCCGAGAAGAACTAAATTTAAAGGAACCATTAAATTAAAACCAACCACTTCCTGTAAGTGTTGGAATATAGCAAGCAAACTAATTAGCAGAAAAAAAAGACAGGATTCTTGTACAGTCTGTACTTCTCTGAAGCATAGGATTAGGATGTAATAGCAATTAAATTACATCACTATCTCACACTTAGAGCCCCAAGACTTACATAGTGGTTTTTATCACCATTTTGACTGTGGTAAAGCTGAGGCAAAGACACCATGTAATTTGCCAAGACTGTGTCAGAGAATATGATTCAGGAATCCATGGCTTGAAGTTGTTGAGTCCAGCTGATGCAGTGTATCTTTGTGATCTTCTAACTTGTCTAAAATTCTGTTTATACAAAGGAAGACTAAGCTAAGCTAGAGGGCTGTTCAGGATTTTCTTTTCACTTGACATTGATGAATTAATGGAAGCAGTTTGCCTTCCTCATGAAGCCTCTGAGTATCTGTAGCACCTCCAACAAAAGTCCCATTGACAAACACTCTTGGGACCTATCAAGAAAATGAAAATTGCATTAGTTAATTCTTGGAAAAAAGATAAAAATCTAAGTAAACCCACGTGGACTCTAGTACACAGACAACAGTTATGTTCCTACATCAGCATATTTAACATTACTGTACAACTCATATGTTTCCATAATATTTAGAGATGGGAAACTGTACATATGCCCCTCAAAAGTGGGATAAAGTCACTGTATGGGAGATTGTAATAAATTCAAATAACTGAGACAAGTGAGACTATATAAAATCAAGAAATGACAAGATAAGTGTTAAAACACAATGGATTAAATATACCTATACAAATGAAAACTGATGTTGATACTTCAGTTCTCATAGTGGCTGTAGGGAAAAGATCAACTCAGAGGGATAGCTAGAGGGTCTCAAGAGCAAGAGACAGTACAGAGCCCTTCTGCAGTACCTTATCTTTGATTTAGGAGTTTGTATCCCGAGATTACTTGTCTCAAAAAAATGAAGAACTTGATATGGTCATAACCCATGAGGAACGTGTGTAGTGTAAGTTCTTATTTTGCTTGTTACACGTAAGAAGATATACTTACCGTTCTGCCACCGGTCATCTGTTCAAGAATATCCTGGAACTGACTTCCATTTGTACTCCTGTCCAGTTCTACAGCTGTATAATTTACATTCATACCCTCAAAAAGTTTTTTTGCCATTTTGCAGTAGATGCATGTTGTTTTAGAGAAAATCACCACACAGTTGTCTGAAATAATCTCCTGTATGTTCAAAAGAATGTTCAGGTCAGCATGCTTTAAGTCAGTGTATTTCAACAGTACTGAACAGTCATGAAAACAAATACAGAAGTTAAAGACCTGCTATTATGGTAACAAATACAGGAAAATTACTCTATAAAAAGCTTTGAAGTATTTTTAACAGGGACAGCTGAGGAGTTCCCAGCCATGCTACAGCGATGGCTGGCTACGTCAGAAGAATCTTCCAAAACACTGTACTTTATTCTCAGCTTTTTAAAGTAAAATGAAAAGCTAATTTTGCTTCTAAATTTTCCCTACTTCTGATGTAGAGCCACAAGAATCTTAAGGCGAGGAATGAGCTAATTTTCTTTAAAAACAAGGAGCAGAACAGTGACTTCTCAAGGCATTTGTCAAGAAGGTATCATCACCTGTATGGTGGGTGCAAAACATATCCACCCCACATTTGTTCTGAAGACCTCTATAGTGGCCTAGCACTTCCTTTGGGGATGCACCCCATACATCACAACAAAAACTGCTTCCTCCCTGACTGCCAAGAAGGTCAGACTCTCAACCTCAAAACGTGCAGTTGCACTTGGCCAGATCCCAAAGAGCATCTGTGCACGAGTGCAGTAGGCAGTGAGGCACAACTTCAGCAGTGTACAGAACTACATGGAAGATAAGGTGACTTCTCCTGCTCCACTTAAGCTTTTCAGGAAAAGGTATGCTCTATTCTTTGAGTAGAATACCTGGAATCAGTTAATACTTAGCAGTATCTAACTGTCAGGAATGCTATGATCTTCTTGTGGGTGCAGAGAAATAGAGGAGAGTTGGCATTAACAATCTCTACCTACACTGCTGGCACCTATGAAGCTGTGTATGACCTGCACCTGACTCCAAAACTGAGCAGAATTATTCGGGAGCACGTGGTGTGACTGCCATGCAACGGTGCCAACCCTGAACCCTCTTTTGCTCTGCAGTCACAGACCTCCTACAGTCTGCCAAACCAGCTGCACCTCCTTGAATTATTCAGTAAAGCTTTTGCTGTCTGTAAGGCAGACAGGATGTGCAGGTGGCAAGCAGAGTGACAAAAAGGGTTCTGAGGGGGACAAAGAAATACCCCTATTACTTTACTGTAAATTCAAGGTAATTTCAGGCTGTGATTTGGTATCAGTATATTTGCTTTAAAAAACAACTTCTGAAATATTTATTTTACGTAATATCAGTCCTTTTACAAGGTTTAATTCCCAATGCTGACGACAGTACTGAATTTGCGTAGAGATCTGAAAAAATGTAAAATGAATGCAGCCTAGGAAGATCAGGTTACAGGGCTGTGGATAAACAGTGCTGTCAGTATTACTTAGTAAATGTAAGAATGTGGTTCAACATGCAGAACTATTTACAGAATTTCTTTGTATAAATCAGAAGAGCTCTGAAGTAACTATGGCTTTTAGAAATGTTGGAAATAAGTAAGAATTGCATAAATAATGTTACCTGTATTTGATTCACAGCAGCATCATTAGACAGTCCTACAGAAGTAGGCAGGCTATTCCCCATTCTAAAACTAAAAAGAAAGATATATTAGCTTTCAAACAAATTACACATTTTATAGTTCACAAATTAAAGGCTAGCTCCATTACATGTAAGTTCACTTCAGCCGCGATAGGTACCTACAGTCATACTAGTTATTACACGCCTGCAGGAAGAGGAAGATAAAGAGACGGGTGTTGCAGACTGTAAGGATAATCGAACCAGCTCCCTTCACAAGAAAAAAATTTTTTTTTGGACTTCCCAGTGCTAATACAGATACAAATCTGACACCGGGCTGTCTTCAACGTCACGACCCGACTCTAACAGAAGGGACCACGCTCGCTTTCCTCACAGCCGCGCGGCTCTGAGGCCCGCACCTCCCGGGGCCAGCCGGGCCCCCCGCCCCAGCACCTGCCGCTCCGCTCCCCGGAGGGCCGTTCCTCCGAGGGCGTGCCTCCCTCCAACGAACACGAAAACAGCCAGCAGGCCCCGTCCCCTCGGGCTCGGCCCAGGCTGCCGGTGGAGAGCTGCCTCCCTCTCTGCCTCCCCCCACGCACCCGCGCCGCAGCCGCAGCCGCAGCGCCCCCTGCAGCGCCATGGCACCCAGAGGAAGGGGCGGGAACTCTCCTCAGTCCTCACGGCGGTCCGACCCCGCTCGCAGGCCCCCGCGCCGCCCACCCGCCGAGCGTGGGGCTGCCCGCCGCGCTGCCGGTGTCCTGAGGCGCCGCGGGCCGGGTCGGGCCGCCCGGGGGCGGGGGCTCCCTCAGGGGAGGGCCCCGCTACCGGCTGCGTCGGGGGAAGGTGGCCCGGGGCGCTGCCCTGGAGACAGGAGAGCGGTCTGCGGCGGGCGGCCCGCTCCCCGAGGCGGCGGTGCGGGGCGAGCGGCGCCCACCCGTGGGGCGGGGGCAGGCCTGTGTTACCGGCTGGGACACAGGTGGTGACAGAGTGGTTTTCTGAGAAAAAACCCTTCTGCAATTGCGACGTAGGAGCCGTAAGACGCTCCGAAGCGCTCCCGCCAGCGGGATGGCGATGAGGGCAGGGGGGAGGTGGGGCGGCTTTCCTGGAGGCCCCGGAACGATTTCTCGTGTCGGGGCGGCAGGAGAGGGGTCTCCCACCTCTTCGGGCTGACTCCCAGGTCCTAAGGTTTCGGCGGCACCTTTGTTTTGTTAAATGCAAAAATAATTTAAAGTCCTCCCTGTCAACATCTCTGTTGCCTTTTTTTCTTTACGTTTATTTCCTGCCTTGCAGTTCTCCAAATAGTCAGAAACTTACTCGTGAATCAGGAGCATTCCCGGACAACAGATAATGTGTTGAAGGATAATGAATTCATCCTGGTTTCTGGGAAACTAATTCTGTAATATGTGGAAAGTTTTTATTGACTCCTGGAAAAATGATTTTCTTTTTAGTAAAGAATTAACGAATTTGTTAGGTGGTGTTGGTTTTTTCTTTCCTCAGACCAGTAAGAGCTGTTTGGCAATGTTCTCTTGCTTCAGCCCCACATAGCCAGTCAGAGAGGGACCTGGGGGTGTTGATTGACAGCCGGCTGAACATGAGCCAGCAGTGTGCCCAGGTGGCCAAGAAGGCCAGTGGTATCCTGGCTTGTATCAGAAATAGCGTGGTCAGCAGGGACAGGGAAGTGATCTTACCCCTGTACTCGGCACTGGTGAGGCCACACCTCGATTACTGTGTTCAGTTTTGGGTCCCTCACTACAAAAAGGACATTGAATGACTCGAGCGTGTCCAGAGAAGGGCAACGAAGCTGGTGAAGGGTCTGGAGCACATGTTGTACGAGGAGCGGCTGAGGGAACTGGGGGTGTTTAGTCTGGAGAAGAGGAGGCTGAGGGGAGACCTCATTGCCCTCTACAGCTACCTGAAAGGAGGTTGCAGAGAGCTGGGGATGAGCCTCTTTAGCCAAGTAATAAGCGACAGAACAAGAGGGAATGGCCTCAAGTTGCGCCAGGGAAGGTGTAGACTGGATATTAGGAAGCATTTCTTTCCAGAACGGGTTGTTAGGTGTTGGAATGGGCTGCCCAGGGAGGTGATGGAGTCCCCATCCCTGGAGGTGTTTAAGAGTCGGGTTGACATAGCGCTGAGGGATATGGTGTAGTTGGGAACTGTCAATGTTAGGTTAATGGTTGGACTGGATGATCTTCAAGGTCTTTTCCAACCTAGATGATTCTGTGATAACTTGCTGTGGAGCCTGGATCGCTGGTCAAATACATCTGTCCTTGGCAGAGCGTACCTATTGGATACCCTCTGAGCCTCTCCATGGGGATCTAGACAAGAACTATAGTGCTGCAGAAACTTCTCTGCCCTCTCTTTATTGAGAGGATAAGTATTACTGGACAGTGATCCAGAGCACAACTCTGCAGTCAGTCCTATGTTTTAAAAAATAGTGCAAGGAAATCAACTAACATCTACTTAATTGGTTTTGCTCACACATATATATAAAAATGAATGTGGTGTGTTCACACATGGTAAATCTTGCTTCTCCTGTATTACAGAGTTGAACAATCCTTCTTGATGTTCTTAATCTTAATGAACTTACCTATGATACAAAAATGTCAAACATTGTTTTGCAACTTAATTTTGATTTAATATAAAACATCGGCATAACCTGTTAGACTACAGCTCTGTTAAACTAGTCATAAAATGCAGTTGAAACATGGTACCTGCTTGATATACTTTCATTTTATTACGTGGAACATGCTTCCTCATTTCAGGTAATGATTTTTCTAGCCTAATCTGTGATAAAACTGATAAACTCACAGGTATCTAATGCCGTGTGAAAATAGTTTCTCTAATATATCTTATCAAATCCTGATTTAGTAAAAAATAATGGTTAATAATCTATGATCCCCAAAGCAAACTGTGGGAACTGTTTTGTAAACTCCCATTTATAACTTTTAATGAAGGTGTCCTTAAATGGGAAAAGTAAACCAGAACTACAACATTTTCTTAAAACATGAAAATAAATTTCTTTGCAGCCATGTGTTGCAGTGATTACACACTACATCATTCACTGCTTACTGAGCAACAGACCATAGCACAACTAAAAAGAATAGCTTTTTTGTGTCATTATAGCATTACGACTTTGTATCTTGCTGAAGAGTGTGATTTGTAGTCTAGCAGGTGTATGGGATGTGTTTCTTAAGAGGTAGCACTGGTTTAGGTGATGTGGTGGGGTTTTTGGATGGGATGTACAAATGGGACTTGGCCCACTGGAGCCATTTCAAGTTCTATTCCAATAGTTCTATTCTATTTTACATGAGCCGTAGCTCCAGTGACCATTCCACATTCAGTCTGAGAAAGCTCTAGTACTCGTTCCAAATCCAGTTTGAGAAATTGTATTCTGTTTATTCATTATGGTTTTGTCTCCTAAGTACATAGATGTTACTCTATACCAGTTGAAAAATAAATATTGGAAGTAATTTGTTGCTTTGCTGATTAAGGATACCAGTTAAACTCAGACACCAGAGTGAAAAGAGTAGGTGTATTTTACTGGTGATAACTAAATAATGTAACAGAGTAATACAGGAAAGATGCAGTAAGAAAAGGCAGAATAATGCACCTAAAGCAACAAATAGGAAAATACAGGGTAATGCATCAAATCATTTCTACATGAGAGAGAAAATAGTGATTAAGAAAGATCCATCACCACTTGCATACGTTACCATCATCCAGACCCTCAGATGCTGGGCAGCCCCAGTTGCAGTGAGGATTTGGAGAGCCTGTCCCGGCAAGTGGGAAGTCCTACGCGGTGCCTCTACCCATAGGTGAGGCTTCCAAAGTCACTGTGAGTGGGTCCAGCCTTATATACTAGAGATCAGCAAGCCAGAATAGCTGGCACCTTTGTTTTGAGCAGAAAATTTCTGGTTTCATTCTCCTGTTGGATTCCACCCAAAGTCTGGCCAGGGCTCAGCGGGGGAGACCAAAGGAGTTTCTAACAAGGCCAAATACGTGGCTTCTCAGCCTTGAACAAGGAAGGCTAAACAAGGGAAGTTGGATACATTCTCTCAGCATTTCATCCTCACTACTGATTATAGTCTGTCTAGGCTGCATCTTTTGCTAGTGACCTTACATACTTTGTTAATGACTACATACTAAGTTAGCAGCTTTGGCTTGGGGCCTGTTCAGGCTTCAGTATTTCAATGCTTTAGCACTTTTTACATCAGCATAAGTGGTTGTTATAACTTAGTACAATACCTACTAGCACAATGGTTATCAGTTATAAAATATGCAGGATTCATCTATAGGTCAGCTCTGGCTTGGGCCTGTTGTCCAAGCCCTAGCACTTCATTTGTATAATTCATCATGTTACTAGGTGTTGTAGTATATTTGTGTATTTGACTGTTTTGATACCAAACCATGGAATCATAGAATGGTTTGGGTTGGAAGGGACCTTAAAGCTCATCTAGTCCCAACCCCTGTGCCATGGGCAGGGACACCTTCCACTAGACCAGGTTGCTCAAAGCCCCGTCCAACCTGGCCTTGAACACTGCCAGGGAGGGGGCAGCCACAGCTTCTCTGGGCAACCTGCTCTGGTGTCTCACCACCCTCACAGGAAAGAATTTCTACCTCATATCTTATCTGAATCTACCCTCTTTCAGTTTAAAACCACTAACCCTCATCCTGTCCCTACACTCCCTGATCAAGAGTCCCTCCCCACCTTTCCTGTAGCCCCCTTTAAGTACTGGAAGGCCATTATAAGGTCTCCCCAGAGCCTTCTCTTCTCCAGGCTGAACAACCCCAACTCTCTCAGCCTGTCCTCACAGGGGAGGTGCTCCAGCCCCCTGATCATCTTCGTGGCCTCCTCTGGACCCGCTTGAGCAGGTCCATGTCCTGATGTTGGGTGCCCCCAGAGCTGGACACCGCACTGCAGGTGGGGTCTCAGGAGAGTGGAGTAGAGGGGGAGAATCCCCTCCCTCAAACTGCTGGCCACACTTCTCTTGATGCAACCCAGGATACCATTGACTTTCTGGGCTGCGAGTGCACATTGCTGGCTCATAGTCAGTTTTGCATCCACTGATACCCCCAAGTCCTTCTCCACAGGGCTGCTCTCACTCCACTCATTGCCCAGCCTGTATTTGTGCTTGGGATTGCCCCGACCCATGTGTAGGGCCTTGCACTTGGCCTTGTTCATGAGGTTCGCACAGTCCCACACCTCTCCAGCCTGCCCAGGTCCCTCTGGATGGTACATCCCTGCCCTCCAGTGTGTCAACTGCACTGCAATGTATGCGAAATGTTATAGATATGCTTGTGATATTCGGCATGCTGTGCAGTTCCATCACAAATGGTGGTGTCACTAACATCTTGGAACAGGAAGTTATGAAAGGTGTTGACTTTTACTCAGTTTTGTCAGTCTCGGTACGTGCTACTTACGGGAAGAAAAATGATGCAATTTTGGCTTCTGCAGATTTAAAATGAGATAATGCTTTCTGCCAATGGTGAAGAGTCGTAAGAAAATTCTGAGCATAAAAGATCAGAATAAGCTGTCATGAGAGCTTTCTTCCAGGCCTGAAATCCCAGAATTGGTATCCCCAGGGGATACCGGGCTGTCGGGTTCTGCCAGGCAGCGCTACGCTTCCAGCTTTTGTACTCTTGAGCAGAAGAAATGAACACGGAATGCTGTGAGTGCAGAACCGGGGAGGCCTCCACCCGCTGCAGCTCTTCAGTTGCTCCCGTGAGCAAACAGTGTTACAGGGGCTCTGTGAAGTCCTGCACTCCGCAGCGTCAAGTAGTCTTTGCTTGGTGGTGTTACTGGGTTTTCTTCTTCAGATGCAGAGGTGTGGGAGACATTGGCCTGCCAGCCTTGCACAGCCTCTGAGAAATAGCTAGGCTTTGATGAAAAACAGGCCTTGGAAGAAAGATAAGAAACTGCTGAGTTGTGCCAAGGTGGCAGGGAAAAACAACAGAGAGCTGCAACACTGAACTGTGAGAAGTTACTGCTGCGAGAACAGCGCGTGAATAAGAAGGTGATTGGTCTGCACAGCGCATGTTAGAGTGGTCTCATGCTGATAGGAGAAAAGGTTGATAGCTGTCTAATTGCTGATTTGTTAACTATGAAGTAAGAGCTTTACCGACAGCATCCGAGAGCATAAGTATGTACTGTTGTAACAATAAACTCTCTTTTTCCTTCTGAACTTCATGGAGAGTCCGTACCTCAGTTGCCATAAATGGTGCCCCGTGTGAGGAGGCGATAAGTGTGATCAGCTTGGATCACTCCGGTGGCAAACCCCACAGAACTTAAGAGCTGCTGAAAGGAAGCAGGAGCTGGCATCAATCACCACTGCAGTGTGAGCAAGGTGAGCTGTGAGGAAGCGATGAGTAGTTTAATATCCTCAGAAGAAAATTCAGTGTTTTCACTGATGGAAAGACTGTTAGTTAAAAATAAGGTCCATATTAACCCGCATGTCTTGAAGAGACTTTTACAGTGGGTAGTAGCAGAAATACCGGGAGTTAATGCGGTTACTATATTCACTGTTCCGATATGGGATGAAGCAGGAGTAAGATTATGGGACTGTGCAACGCGAGGGAATCAGGTTGCAACAGAACATTTACACACACGGAGAACTCTTTTTGAGATAATAAAAAGATAAAATAATGAACGCGGCCAGACTGTTAACACAGAGGTTGAGAACACAGAGGGCAAGGACGCATATTCTGAACCCCGGGAGCAAGATTTATATGCTGGGTCTCTAGACTGTGATAATGTTTTAGACCCTGACACTGTAAATTCTAAAAGAGAATCTGGCCTGTGTCCTCCCTTAGCTGGGGATGATCCGTGGGTAAAAGTGAGGCAAGAAACCTTGGCGCAAGGGGATATGGACACGGCAAGAAAGATTATTGCTCCTGTAATTTATGAACCGGGACGTCAGCCACATTGGGAAGGACTGCATTTTTCTGTTATTAAAGAACGACAGAAAAGCGTTAATGAGGACGGGCTTCAAAACTCATTAACAACAGGTATACTGGAGGCCCTGAATGCCAGAAGGACTCCCTCTCTTCAACAGCTAGTGGTGTCAACCCTCGGGGACTCGCCTCCTTAGAATTATGGCAATCTGATGGCACTCACTTTGCTGCATTTGGAACGTTAAAATATGTACTTGTGTCTGTTGATACCTTTTCTGGAGCAGTGTTTGCGTCCTGCCATACAGGTGAAAAAGCACGCGATGTGCGAAAACACTTTTTAGTTGCATTTGCTTCCTTGGGCGTGCCACGACAGATTAAGACAGACAATGGATCTGCTTATGTTTCTTTTTCTCTTTTTTCTTTCTTTCAACAGTGGGGAGTCAAGCAGCTGACCGGCATTCCCCACTTGCCGACCGGACAGGCCATTGTGGAGCGTACACATGGCACGCTAAAGCGTCTGTTGCAACAACAAAAAGGGGGAGATGGAGGGTATCAGTCTACACCTCACGAAAGGTTAAATAAGGCATTATATGTCATGAACGTTTTAAACATTTCCCCTGTCTCACAGGTGCCCACCAATATTGCGTCACTTCTCGCCACAGATACCAGATCAACAAGAAGTCCAGGGCAAGGCTCAAGTGTTAGCAAAAAACCTGGGAAGTGGTAACTGGGAAGGACCAGATCCTTTAATAACCTGGGGAAGAGGTTATGCTTGTGTCTCCACAGGTCACGGTCCCCGGTGGTTACCGGCAAGGTGTGTGCGACCACACCTGAGGCCTGAGAGGCATCTTTTGGTGGACACTCAGGAGCCGGCTGAGGGTGCCCCTGTGCCAACAGTTTGTGGTATCTTCGACTGATCATTCAAGCAGAATGTATGGGTAATGCTTTCTGCTGCAATAGGACAAAATATACTATCTCTGTCCTTAATCACACTACAGCTGTCAACTCTTTTAAGAGAAAAATGCTAACAGTAGTTGCAACTCCTTAATGAAATATATAGGCTTACTAGTCACTAGTGAAAGATGTAGCTTAGACGAAGTGTAGTTATTAATAAGGATGAAATGCTATAGGAATGTGTGTAGTCACCCTTCTTTGTTTAGCGATATTGAGAATTAAGAACTCAAGTGTTTAACCTTATTAGAAACTCCCTTGGTTTTCCCTCCTGAGTGGTGGCCAGGCTCTGGGTGGAACCCAACAGGAGGATGAGATCAGATGTTTCCACTCAAAGAAAAGTGCCATTTATTTTGGCCTGCTGATTTAGAGGCTGGACCTGCTTGCAGCGATTTCGGATGCCTCACCTACGGATGGACACATCATGTAGGCTTTCTGGTTTGCGAGGAAAGGGTACTCTAAATCCTCGCTGCAGCCAGGGTTCCCCGGCAACTGCGGATCTGAATGTTAGTGCCTCATTGATGATGAGACTGCTTGTGTGGTGAAGACGGTGGCAGTGATGAGACCGCTTGTGTGAAAAAGAGGCGTGCTGAATCTGATTTTTTGTGCATCAGCGGGCAGTGTGTGCCTAAGAGAGGGCAGCGTGATGGGATCCGCACTGCCAGGATGGGGCTGACGGAGCGCTGAGTGCTGCCATATGAGAACATGCCGGGCAAATTAAATCAGCAGTGGTCCCCAGTGTATCCCAGTGTATCCCAGTGTCCCGGAAATGTGATGGTGAAAAAGACTGTCCCGCTCCGCGCGCGGGCTGTGTGGGAGCCGCGGGGCGGGGGGGGGCCGGACGCGCGCCGCCTGCTGCCGTTAACAGCTGCTACCTGCAACTGCCGTACCCCGTGCGCACCGGCGGGACGCCCCTGCATGGTCCTTGCTGTGCGCTGGTGACGCTGACGGTACCAGGACCGCGCAACGCCGGCGGCCACGGCACCGGTCGTGAAAAGTCCCTCAACAACCCTCCCCGGGATGCGGCCCCTCCTGCAGGCGGGCAGGGGCGGCTGCGCTCCGGGAGCGCCGCTACCGGCGCTGGCCGTGACCCCCCCCCTCCGCCGCCGCTGGGAGTCACGGCCTCGCCCCTCCCGGCCGTTGCCGACCTGAGGGTGGGGCCGCGTCGCTCCATGGCAACGGGTTCGGCGTCGCCCCCTGGAGGCGGCCGCGGCGGAGCTGCTGCTGCTGCTGCTCCTCAGGCGTTCGCGGCGGGCAACCCGGGGCCTGGCGGCTGGCGAAGGGGTCCTCGCGCGGCTGGCAGAGGGGCCGGGCCGGAGCGGAGCGGCGGCGGCCGGCGGCTCCCGAGCGAAGATGGCGGACGTGCTGAGCGTGCTGCGGCAGTACAACACGCAGAAGAAGGAGATCGTGGTGAAGGGCGACGAGGTGATCTTCGGCGAGTTCTCCTGGCCCAAGAACGTCAAGACCAACTATGTCATCTGGGGGTGAGTGGCGGGGCCGGGGCAGGCGGCGGGCGGCCGCTCGCCCGGGGAAGGGACGGGCGGGGGGCGGAGGGAGAAGTTGCCCCGAAGTTGCGGGGGAGCGCCCGGGGAGCGGGGAGGGGCGTCCCGCCGCCCTTCGCGTCCCGCCGCGTTGTAGGGACCGAGGCGGGCGGGGGCGGGCGGCCTGACCGCCGCCTCCCGGCAGGGCCCCCCGGGAGCGCAGCGGCGCCGGCAGCCGCCTCTCTGCCGGGGCGCGGTGTCCCGGCGGAGCAGCTGTCCGAGCGGCCCGCGCCTCTCGGCGTGCGGCCGGCACCCTTCGCGGCGGGGACGGGGGGCAGGGGGGCGATGCCTGCCTCCCCTGCGCTGCCGGCAGCCCGGTCGGGCAGGGAGGTCTCGCCGGTCCCTTCGGGAGGGTTCCCAGGACCCCCCCCCGGTGAGCGGCCGGCCGGCGCCCCTGCCCGGGGCCGGAGGAGCGGCGGGGCGCGGGCGAGGCCTTTCCCTGGCTCTCGGCCTGTCCGTGTGACCCGGCGGGGCTGCAGGGTCGCCGCGCGGCCGCGTCTTGCAGGCTCATGTTATAAGGTGGCACGGGATGAGATTTTGCGTGGAAACCAGGCGTTCCGTACTTATTGTCTTAGTTTATCCGAGCTACTTCTCTTTTCCGGGAGCTTCGTCCCGGTGAGGAACAGGGAGGTCCAAACCTCTGGGGCTACCTGCGAGCCCTGTTGAGCCGTGCAGGCGCTTCGCTCCTCCTCAGCCTGCTCCTGGCAGAGGCCTCTTCCTGGGCTGGACCTATCGCAGGCTGCTTCCTAGTTGGTCTTATCGCAATAAACAAGTAGAGATAGTGTTTCTGTTGCTTAGCTGAATATATTAGGTAAAACGTTTATTTTTAGAAAACTTTTAGAAAATGAGGTTTTATACCTGTTGAATTTTCTAGTGTGATAGGTATTGCTTACAATGTAAGGAAATTCTTCATTCTCCTTTCTTCTGAATTTAGTAGCTGCTTCTTAATAACCTAACTAGAAGGATTTAAATGAATCTCTTCTAAACCCAAGAGAAAAAATGCTTAGTGTTAAATATCACATAATGAACGTTTCGGGTACTGATCAAAGAGAGTACCTTATCTTGTGAAGCTTAACAGAAAAACAGAAGAACCTGCAGATTTCTCAAAAAACCCCCTTGTAGTCCAGTCAATGTGACCAGGGATTTATGGTTTTTTTTATTTTCATAATTATGACATGAGTGTCAGTATCGATCCAATATTCTGACTTCTAGTTTGAGAAAGAAACCTGTTTGTTTATGTTAACTTGTAGACAGATATTTTAAACTGATTTTACTTTGCACTCTATTTAAAACTAGAAATATGCAATTTCATTACCTATTTCAAGCTTTCAGAAACTCATTTGGGATTTACTTGCACTTCCTGGCTAAGTGGGGGATACTGGTAGCTTAACTGAAGAGGAAGAAAAATATTTGCATAAGCAGTTTTGTTTGAAAATTCTTGAAAAGCCTTAGTTCTATTTTTGCTGAGCACCTGTATAGGCAATGGTGGTTGTTTCCTTGCTACAAGTTGCTTTTCCAAGCAGTACGAAGTAATGGTTAACTAGACAGACAAGTTTCATTGCTCTTCTGTAGGGAGCAGAGAAACTGATATGCCAGCCTAACTCTACTACTGCTTAGGAGAGCTTGAAATAGGCCCAGAAATTGTTTACAAAAGACAAAAAGACAGCATCTGGAGAGAAAAACTTTATTATGTACATTCAGGCAGCTTTATCTTCATGGTCGAGAAGGAACTGTGGGTGAACAGAGGGTACTGTGAGCAGAACTGCTGCAGTAGCCTCTTAATAGCTGTTTGTATCCTCATCTCTTGTGATAGGTATGTTGTAGAATTTAGAGAGTTTTTGTTGAAGTAACTTACCAAATCTTGGTTTAGACCAGTGCCTTCTGAACTTTTGGTAGTACCACACTGCTATCCATTCCCAAAGTTTCTTGTGAACCACTGTGGAATTATGTCTAATCTTTAAATTGAAGACACTGTAAAAATGAGACCAGTTCTGCAAGCCATATTCAATAGCTTTGGCACCACAGTTTAGGAGCTGTTAATTTATGTAATTGTTGGACTTAAACAGGAACTCATGAGGAACATATTCAAAAACTTTTAAGATTTAAAACCTTTTATACTCAGGTGGCTTGACAGGATCCAAACCGTGCTTGCACTGAGTAATTGTTAGTGGCTTAATGTTTCATGAAGCAAACCTTGACTTCTGTTTTAGGTGTCCACAGCACGGTTGCTGTAATTGCATCTCTGCTGCCAGTCTGGAGAGAGTAATGCAAGTCCAAACAGCCGTGGTGGCATTCTGTCCCTGCTAGAATTAGAAGTAGTCCCACTAGACATTTAACACTGTGTCTCCTTGGGCAGCTAAACTGGCTGAAATCGTCAGTGCTGCCCTGTGCTGCCTTCTCGCTTTGCTAGTGCAAGTGTCAGCCAAACAGTGAATTGATCTGAGGAACTACACCAAGTTAAAAGTAAATGGGGGGGGGGGCGGAAGAAAAGCAGAAGTTAATTTTAATCCAGGTTAGTTTCCAGGTGATAATTATATGAATACCCCTGCTGGCATTTGAAGAGGGCTAGATGGTCTAAGATTAAGTGTTTTGTGTGTTTTGATCTAATGACTGATATGTGGCCCCTGAAGAGTGATTATAGAATCTGTTTCAAAACAGAGGGAAGGAATCAATCTAAGGGAGAAACTTATTTGCTTTGTTTACCCACCAGAGGGGCTTGTATGCACAGCTGAGTGAGAAGTTTTTAAACAGTGAGCAGCTGGTCATGGGTATTGTAATTTGTGTGACACACTGCATGCCTAGTCTTGTGTATTTTTAAAGATTACTGCTTTCTGTTGTGGATGAAACACAGGCCTTTAGTACCTCTATAAAAATGCATGCTTTGAAACATGAAAGAGGAAATGAAGCAGTTAAAAATGAATAAACTCCTTCTGACCCTAGGTTGAGGGTGGATGGATGAGCAGGAAAGAAATTTCTGGTGTTAAAAACAAGCAGGTGAAACTTTCTGTCTTGCATTATGTAAGCATTTTCTCCTTTTTTTAAGATGGAGTTTCATTTTTTTTTAAGAGATGCAACTCTTAATAGCCATTAAAGAAAAAAACGTGAGTACTGGAGTTTTTGAGGTCTGATTCTTAAGGTTTTAATTCTTAAGTAATTGATGCCATTACTAAATATAGGAAATAAGAGAATTAATTTATTTTGCTACTTTGTGAATTGAACTAAGCTACTTTCAGATCCAGCTTGCTTTTAGTTCTCTATTTATGCAGCAGGTTCTTTCTGTCTGGAAAATCAGAAAGGAACACAAACTGACGCTGAAATTTCAATTTAGACTTAGATTTTTCTCCTTGCATGTAATTGCTTGTCCATCTGATGCTTTCCCTTTAGTGTGCGATATCTTGTCCTCCTAATAAAACATCCTCTTAGAACCATAATGAGGATGGGGATTTCTTGTGTGTGTGGTTTAAGTGATGAAGTACCAGCTGTGCCCTGGTGAGCTTTGACAATGCCTGTGGCTTTGTAATACTGTATTTTCAAATTAATAGATAACTGTTCAGTACTTGTTTTCTAAATTATGCCATTTATTGCTAAATATTGCTAAAAACTTGAATAGAAGACCAGCTGGACTTTTTACATAATGTTTGGTGGATATGATACACTTCAAAGAAATAATGAGTTATTCTGAAGTGAGATAATCTAAAATGTTTGTTTTAAAATGAAGTGACAACTGTATCATGTGACATAGACTTCACTGCAGAGCCAAGTCTATGCGGTGAAAGCTTTTGTTTCCATCAGTGGTCTGAATATGTTTAGATACCACCTTGTCAAAATAGCAGTGAAACAGTAAAATACTCAAATGATTCCTTGCTGAGGAATCCTGTTCTGTTGGCTGTAATTTTGAAGCCAGCTTTTAGCTTCTTAGCAGTTGAAAGTCTCTTCCCTTTCCTCAGCAGTAAAGCATACACGCACACCCCCACCCCATGCAGACTTAAGTTTTCACAGGGAAGAAACAGCGATAGAAAGATCCTTTATTCTACCGTTCTCCTGGTATTTTGAATCACTTTTCTCTGCATTTTATTCATGTATTGGTTTTCTCAGGCATCATTATGAAAGTAACATTTTAACCTGAACAGATTATTGGACACCTTCAATCTAGATAATTTCAGAAAAGTAATTGCAAGAAAAGCAGTAGTGGCATTATATCCACAGTCTGCAGAAAACAGATTTACACTTCTGTTGCATTTAGTAGATGTCTGTGTAGCTCTCTCAGGTTCAAGAAAGTTATGGTTGAGTATTTTTCGTTTCTCTCCCCTCCCCCAGTGAGGCTGGCACTTCTGTGGTGAGTGTTTTGATGCTGATGGTGAGCTATGAGTAAAGCCGCTGTACTTGGAGGGAAAAATCCTTCTTATGGTTTTAATGGAAGTATTTCTTCCTGAAATCTCTGGCTTGATCAAAGTTCTGTGCTAGTCTTAAAATTTACAGTTTTGGCCTGTTTTTCTGGTGCGTCATCTTCCTCAGGCATTGAGGTGAGCCGGCTGGCTGGGGACGGGGTCTGGCAGGTCCCAGGCCTGGGCAGTGGAATCCCAGGTCCTGTTGGGGGCTGTGAAAGTGATGGAAAAGTCCTTCCTCAGAGCAGCTCAAGAATTTAGGGGGCAGGTTTTGTTTTGAAACTGGGACAGGCATTACTTCCCCTGCATATTCTTCTAGTAACAGCATAAAGGGGTGAATGTGTGTGTGAGGAGGGAATTATGTTCAGTGCACATGGAGCCAAACTGAAACTATGGTTTTTGTTTGGCCTTGCTTTGTGGGATTGTTTTTTTTTCAAATTGTTACATGGAACAGATTCCTTCTTAGATTTAAAAAGCATCTCTTTCCAACAAGCTGTTTTGAAGCTGAGATTGAACTTGATGCTGTTGTGTTGTTCTGAAGTGGTCTGACTTCACTATGGTGTTTCATTGTGATTCTGTAGTCCATTTTGGTTTTGCTAGTTTTCTGTGCAATTAGTTCCTAGTCGCTTCATATTTTGACCTTTTGATACCATTTTGAACCTTTTGCTCTCTAGACTTCATGACGTTTGTGTATTCTGAGTTCTTAACTGTGCTTTCTGTAGTGGTGAAAATTCTGTCCTGTTATACCTGAGGAGCACATAATACTTTTTTTTTTCATTTGCATTTCAGTTAAATTCCTCTAGCTGTCCCAAATAAGGTAGACAGTTCCTTTGATATTCAGAATAAATATGTTTGAGATGTAGAAGAATGTGTTCTTACGGTTTCCCAAGTCTTGCTTCTTGTGTATTTTACAACCTATCCAGCTCTTATTTTTGACAGTTTTTATAATAGGTTCAGTAAAGAGGCTGCAAGAACGTATATCCCTCGCTTGTATTTGTTAACACAATTGATAGATCGCTAGGTTGGCAATAGCCTGATAATAATATTACTATTTCCTTTTTGAACTGTCATCTGGAAAGAAAAGAGAACTTTGCTAAAAAAGTGTGTGCATGAGAGAAGGGGAGATTAAATGTTAAAACCTTTTGTTTCGTGATTTTGCAGGACTGGGAAGGAGGGCCAACCCAGGGAATACTACACTTTGGATTCTATCTTGTTTCTACTCAATAATGTGCACCTTTCACACCCTGTTTATGTCCGCCGTGCTGCAGTAAGTAGACCATGTAAAATTTTATTTTGTCTTGTTTGTGTTAAGTAGTATGTGCATAGTTATTTTCAGGGAATGTTAGTAGCATTTTAAGTGTATGAATTTGGGGAAAGGGAAAAACATGGGCAGTTAACTAAGTGTGTGTGTGTGTATTTAAAAAAGAACCCTTCTACACAGGGCTCAAATGACAGTCTGTGTCAAGGTGGAGTATTTCCTTGACAATTCACTTCCCAACAGATTATCCCTTCAAACCACCAAACTGCATTTACAATAAGAGTGTGCCACCCAAGTATTAACAGTAATGGCAGCATTTCTTCTGGAATTCTATAGTCATGGTTGTCTCCCAGCTCTATTTCAGAAGTACTTTTGTCCATCTGTCCTCTGTTGTGTGATCCTGATCTAGATGATCCTTTAGTGCCAGAGGTTGCAAGGATCTACAAAACAGAAAATTATGGCAAAATAGCTTTGGAGTGGACTTGGAAGTAGGCAATCTAATGAAAGAAATTACTGGATAAGCTCTACAAATAAAGGTTGGGGAATTCTGAAAGAGGAAGTCCTTTTGATTTGCATTTGACTGCTTTCTATGAGCCCATGCTTTGTCTTCCCCTGTGCCACATGGTTACCTGATACAACAGAGCTGCGTGTTGTACATACTTGGAAAAACAAAATTGAAATATTCGACTTCTGCGTACCAACATAGACTCCTGGCAAAGTGTGTGTGTTAAAAGCTAGTTCTCAATCTTATTTTCAAGTTTGAAGTGAAGGAGGAAGAAAGCTGTCCTCTCTTTCAGTTTTATAGCAGACAACATGTTTCATTTTGTGTAGCTGAGCATTCTCTAGGAAGTAATTGCATTTTTAAGCTTGATAGTTATGCTTTCTTGGGAGACAGGACATGCATTCCTGTCTTTGTGTGAATGAGTAGTTTTTAATAAAAGTGAAGAATCTTCAGCAGAGACTTTCTGAGGGAATAACAGTTTAATATCAAGTCTGCTGTCTTTTCAGACTGAAAACATTCCTGTAGTAAGAAGACCTGATAGGAAAGACTTGCTTGCATACCTAAATGGTGAAACATGTGAGTGATGCTTTCTTTTTGCCTAGACACAGTGTTCTTTACTGCTTTGTATTTATGCCACAAGTGAGGGGTAGGAGGGGAAGGGTGGTTAACGATGGTCAGCTTGCAGCTTAACTGAGTATGTTCAGACTTCTCAAATGAAGTTAGGTTTTCTTTTATTTTTGTTTTTTGTTCTGAACATAACTATTTTTATGGCGCTTAGATGCGAGCTACATTCCTACATGCATGTTTAGAAGTGAGCTACTTTTTAATTATTAGCAACATCATTTGGTTAATGGTTACATTTTAGAATGATTAGTGTTTATTTTTTCCTTCTCTGGACTGTGGGAAGCTTTTGGTAGTGCATTGATCTTGATGCAGTAAGTGTGTGGGATAAAATCTTCAGTATAGTAAAAAATACCAAATCACTGCTTTGTCAGTCTGGCAGATTTGCCTAGTATTCCATCATCTTAAAATTTTTGTTAACAATAGTAAGAGAAAAGAGGTTTCTCTGAGGGAAAGATAAATATGGTTTGCTTTTGTAAGTTGCTCTGTTTTGTAGGTGGTCTTAGAATTTTAAGTATACTGAAACATGAGATTATTTCTGTAACATGAGCAGCAGACCATTTTTGGTGTATATTTTAATGGGACCAACAGGTTGTCTTTATTCCAAAAACTAGACAGACTAGTAGACCTTGATTCCAGGTTATAAAGTAATTATCTTTGTGACTCTGTTTTCTTTTATGTGGTATATACAGATCATAAAATCACTGACTAATTTATATTGGAAGGGACCACAGAAGGTCATCTGGTTCAATCTCCTTTTCAAAGAAGGGCTAAATGAGCAACCTGATCTAACTTCATATTCAGTCAGGTTCTGAATATCTCCAGTTCCAGTGTTTGACTGCCTTTTCTACCTAATATATAGTTAGAATTTCCGTTGTTGCAAATTGTCCTTCTTCCTTTTATACCTAAATACTTTTGCAAATCTTTTGTATTTAAATGAAATGTTGTGTTTGGTTCCAGCAACCTCATCAAGCATAGACAGAAGTGCTCCACTTGAAATTGGTCTTCAACGGTCTACTCAAGGTACAGTTTAACTAAAAAATAACTTTGAGGTTTATTTTATGGAAGTGTACTACAGTCTTGCATTTTTAATGTCCTCTTTTTCTTGTAGTTAAAAGAGCAGCAGATGAAATATTAGCAGAAGCAAAGAAACCAAGAATAGAGGTAATGACAGTAACTGTCATCAATACAAATTGGGGGTGGTGGTAAATTACAGTATTTATCTGTTTTTGTAGCAATTCAGCTGGGCTACACTCTGGGTGCACACTTCTGTTAGTGTGAACGTGAACTGGAAGGAGTTAGTATTCAAGCCTCTGATTTAAACTTAGAATTTTAGTTGCTAGATGTATGTTGTAGTATGAAAGGGGAAAGCTTGACCACGTATCTGTAAGTACCTGTTGCGTTATAACCTGTCTGCTAAGAGCTATGGGATTGGAATAAAAGTGATGTTTAATGACAGTTATGGTTATTTGCCATCCATGAGTTGACATTATAACTTAAAAGCCAGTCTTACCCTCTATCAGTGGATACTTACTTGTTTTACCTGCAAATTTAGTCCCTTTATAGCAGTATTTGAAACTATCCCCGTGATTACTATTTTTTGAAGCTGTGTCTTAGGTAATTAATTTAACAGTGCATTTTCACAAGTGCCTCTTGAATAGAAGCAATGTGTCTAGTTATTATGCACAGAGTTACTTAACTCTGCCTGGTTTTAAAAACTGACTTGCTGTTTTTCTTGATACGTATTTTTTAAAAACACTGTGTTCATCCAGTTGTCTCCTCTGTGAGTTATTATTAATCTGGCTGTATATATTTTCATAGTACTGAGGCTTTAGATTTCTTCTTAGTAGAAGAGTTATCAAAATACATGAATTTCCTTGTTCATGAATTGGATTTGAAGGTTATTTGTGCTTAGCTATAACTGCATAAAAATCACAAAAACTTTACACGTTCTTAATGGCACATGAGCAGATGATTGCTCTGAGATGACCTGTTGGTGATCTATAGATTTTTGTTCTACATTCCCCTGTGTGGTTGTGATGCCACTATGTTTTGAAACTGTAGATCTTCACCATTATAATTTGGAGAATCAAGAATTCTGCATATGATCCGAATGAGCTTATGCCCATCTTCTCTTTGTTTCCTTGCTGCTCCAGCAGCTCAGAGTGTGTAAAATCTGTTTAAAGTTATTTGGAGATTATTCTGGTGTAGAGATTCCACTTCTGTCCTGATACATGGCCACGACTGGTTTTGCTGTTGTTCAGCCTTTCCAAACAGCCTTTTAGCAATAGGACAGGCTTCGTGCTGATTTAAGTTTTGTGAGGAAACAGGACAGATTGAACACAAGTGCTACCAGCATTAAGTAGCTGAAAAGATGGCATAAAATTACATCTTTCTACTGCATGCTCAAGTTACACGTCTGTCTCAAACCTGATTTAAGTAACTAGAGGCATCCTTACTCTTTTTTTTGTATTTACTAGGAATGCCATTTATAAAAGTTCTGCGACAAGATTTAACAGTTCTGAGCAGTTCTTTTCTTTAAAAACGTCGCTGATTAAATATCAGGGCAAACTTGAGTGTCTGATAAATTAACCTTAAATATGTGTGTGTGTGTATGTATTGTCCTACCTGAATGTGTGCGTTGTTTGCCAGCTTTAAGTTCTCTGATTTTTCTATTGTTCTCAATTGTCTGAGCAAGATTCTTTGAGGGAATGGTAGTTTCCTTTTCATTATTCTAATTACACTTTGTGATTCTTGAGAGGAAATCTTCAATAGCTGTACAGTTAATACTAGTGTGCAGATAAAAAATAATTGGAAATAAAGATAGTCCTTGCAAATGTAAAAAAAAAAAATATCTGAATAGCTTTAGTTGTATTTTTTTTTAAAGAGAATGCACAAAAAATTAAACGTTACTGTTACTGCTAGGATGAAGAGTGTGTGCGCCTTGACAAGGAGCGGTTGGCAGCTCGGTTGGAAGGACATAAAGAAGGTATCGTGCAAACGGAGCAGATCAGGTAGGAATACTTTTTCTTATGGGTAATGCTTAATTAAAGGACTGATAACAATTCTTGTGCTATTCAAAGCAGCTGATTTACTTCTGTCCAACAGCTCTCAGTGGAAGTCTCCCTCCCTTAGGTGCTGTCATTAATAATGTCTGAGGAGGCAGAACTTCATGCCTGGTCAGATTCCTGGTCTTGAGTGAGAGTTCAAATGTCATGACATGAGATTTGGTTTGTCTTCAGAAGTTAGCAGACAGTTGTCTTTTCTTCCCACCGAGTCTGCCATTTCTGCTTTCTTCTGCTGTGGTGTTTAGCTGAGCAGTCGAATAAAATGTGCAGAATTGCAAGGGGAAGCTGATTATCTCTCTATTTCAAAGAAAAATATCCTGTGTTGAGTAATGTCTTGCATGCAAAAGGAGGGAAACATTGTGAGAACAGATCAAAGGGTAACATAATCTCTGTTTGATTCCCTACAGAGGTGAGCTGCCCTGAAGAGGCAGTAGGCTAGCAGAGGATAATGCACTGTCATTGCCAGAAGTAGTAACCAGTATTCACGTGCTTAAAAACTTGCCCATCACCTTTCCTCTTCCGTTGTATCCATCTAGAATTTTGCAAAGAATGACAGCTGGTTTTGAGTCTTACACCATATCTTCCCAAAGCCAAGCAGAGAGGAAGTGAAATTCTTGCAGGATCTTGTTGATGCTGAAGATCTTGGGCTTAGTAGGATACCAGACTCTAGTAGTTCATTTTCAAATGCTGCCTGAGTTCAGAAGTCTTAAAGTAAAGGTAGCTGCTTAATTTTTTTGGTGTGTCAGCTCCAATAATGTAAAATGGGAGTCATCCTTCCTACAGTTAAGGTGTTTAAGTATGAATTAATGTACTGCTTTGTCTGCATTGGATTTTGCAGATAAATAGTTTCATTTGATAGACCAACTGCATTCTTGAGAAATTTCTCTCTTGAACATAAACAATACTGTGAATGCCTGTCTGTCCTTTACTGGGATTAAATTTAAGAGTTAGCCTTGCAAACAATTAATGCAGCAGAGTTGAGATATTTATAGAATCCATAATTACACCTAACCACATGAAAAATACCTATTTTGAATGTCTTCTTCCTCTGTCTTTTGTATAGGTATACTTAAAAGGAAACTGAAGGGAAAAAAAAGAATCTGATTGATATGCCTGACTTAAAATCAGAAAGTACACATGTTGTTTTATATAAACTAATAATTGGGATACTAGCTTGAGTGTGTCACAACTTTGTTTTGGAGTTCTGAGACAATGCTGCAGTAAGGATTACTGAATATTATTTGTAATTACTTTGTATTCTGTATTTACAGATACTTTTTTTTAATGCTAAATGTAAAAGACTGCCCTTTTTTAAAAAGTTCAAATAACATTTACAGGAAGTGAGTTTGAACTCTGTGCTTGTTACTGTTGTTACTTTGTTTAACAGCAACACAAAAAAATTCCCTTTCCAATACTTTAGTTGTAAAAGGAGAATACTTCACAACCACTATTTGTTGTATTAATTTTTCAATGTAATCTCAAAAAAAAAAAAATCAGAGAAAATTGAATCGGGTATGTGCAGTTAGGATTGTGCAATTCAGTCCTTATTTGTTCCGCAGCTCATCTGCGAACAATAGGGCGTGCCGTTTAGCAACCAAATTCTGTGTTCACAATTAAAAGTGAACAGATAAAGGTGTTGCACTCCTGGACTGAACTGAGCTACCTCAAACACAGATTAATGTGGACAAAGTTCCTACCATCTGTTGTTTGTTTGGCCTACATGCTCTGAAAAGGTAGCACATCTTCCGAGTGGCCAGGTCCCTGTAACAGCACCTCAGCTAAAATCTAGATTAATGTTTTGAAAACCTCAGAGCAGCCAGGGATTGATTGACTAGACATCAAATTGTAATCCACTAAAAGTAATGGGGAGCTGAAATTCAGGTGATGTAAATGGAAGTGTTAGTCTTGATGCTTTACATTTGCAATCTTTACTTCTGCTTGTTACAGTTGAGATTATTTGATGGTTTTTGTGCTAATACTGGAATGGAATCTTTTGTCAGAAGTTTGATTCACATGCCCAAAACAACAATGCCAAGCTCATGTAATCTTCAGGTATCTGTAAGGTGACTATTTTATGATTTATAGCATAGCCATAAACTTTAAGCAGGATGAAGGTACTCATTCACAGATTCTTTCAGAAGAATTGTTTGTACAATTATTCAGTCTTTTCTGTTATTTCTGTTTATTTAGGTCCTTGTCTGAAGCCATGTCAGTGGAAAAAATTGCTGCTATCAAAGCAAAAATCATGGCCAAGAAAAGATCTACTATCAAAACTGATCTGGATGACGACATAACTGCTCTTAAACAGAGAAGTTTTGTTGATGCTGAAGTGGATGTAACCAGAGATATTGTCAGCAGGGAGAGAGTATGGAGGACAAGAACTACCATCTTGCAAAGCACAGGCAAGGTAATGCTCTCGATACCAAGCTATTTTTATGATCCAAATGACAAACCACATTTTCTGTTACCAGTATCTCTATCTTGCTGACTATAGCTGGCTGGGAGGGGTTATACTTAGTGTTCTGGGTAAAAGTATGCTTGGAGGGCTGTTGGCACAGTGACGGAAGAGTTTGTTCTTACCTCATTACAGTTAGGCCTAAAATGTATCCCAGAATACTTGCTGCAGCCATTTAAAAGATACCAAGTAACTGCTTCGTTGCTCTTAAACAAAGCTGGCTTGAGCTGTACAATTGGGAGGGCTGTGTGGAAGTACCTGTGGGTTTGAAACTGGCAAAAGTGGGCGGTCACTGATAGAAGTAGCAACATGTGTACACTGAAAGTCTAAAGACTGCTCAGCTGTGAAAAATGCCAAAGTAGTAAGTAGAGAAAATGCTAAAATGAACAAACCCAGAAAGTGTTACCATGAGGGGGCTTTTCTGTATATTTTTGTCCCTTCATGCTTCTTTAATCCCTGTCTTTAACTGCAATTGGTTATGTGCCATCCCAACCGTTGTTGCAAGCTTGACAGCTTGCTCTCTTTGGACAGTTAGGCTTTCTTTATTGCAGTCATACTTGGCACTAAATTTCGCAAGGAAGCAGTAAGTTTCTGAAACACTGCAAATGTGTGTTTTCCTGAGTTTATTGTTGAGTTGCATCCTTTGCCTTCACTACTTCAAGTACTGTCACAGGAAAATGATGTTTAAAAGTAAATGAAGTCCCAGTTTTCATTTATCTTATTTTTAACAGTATTTTACATAGCGTTCATTTTCACAACCTGGTCTCGTGGCATTAGTGGTAGAATAACTTCATTCATGAGTTCTGGGGTAATTACTGGGTACGTGGCATGTGCCTGCATGCCACATGCAGAGTGAGTGTTGCTTCCTTGAGTCTGTGAGATTTGTAGCAATCTCACTGCTGAACAGTTGATAAATGGGTAAAAGCCTTTAATGTTTTAGTCATCAGAAATGTTTATACTGAAGGAATCTGGGTAGCTTTTTCTCCTTTAGCAAATCATTCATGGTATTCATATCTTTGCATGTCTTCCAAGGGAAACTTGCAAATATACCAGGGAAAGAGTTTTATTGTAATATCCTTGTAATAATAGTGAGTTGAGGTAATGATTTTAAGCAAAACCTGACACAGGTAGAAAGACAAGAAACAAGAGATCAAGGTTGTTCTTGGACTCCAGCATCCAGTTAGTTTGGCTAGCTTGATGAATATAATAGGCAAGTCTTTATTTCTGTTTGTGCAGGATTGCAGGAGCATTCTTGGCAGTATGGACAGAAATTACTGAATTTTAATGTTTATGTTTTTGTACAAGTAACAGTGAGAGTAAGTAAATGGGAAAACATCACTTGTTACCCAGGGCTGTGATGTATCAACTCAGGGTTTTTTGTTTGTAGGTTGGTTGGGAAGGTTGTAGGGCTGCTTTTTTTTTGGTTTTGTTTGGTTTTGGGTTTTTTTGGGGTGTATGGTTTTTGGTGTTTTTTTTTTTTTTTTTTTTTAAAAGAACCTTGGTGAAGACCTTCTCAAAAGTTGTTAGGAAAATCAGATATGTTCTCTCAGGCAGATCATTCTTTATCTACTTGCCTGTTCATTTAAACGATTTTGATCAGGGAAGCATGATACCCCTCTGCAAATGCTGTTTTGAGTTTTCCGTATGATACTTGAATTGCTAATGTGCCTGATAATTCTTTTTATTAGAAGTTTTCACTATCTGCTTGGTATAGATTTATCTGCAGTCTCTTGAATCCTCCTAGAATGTTTAAAACTAAAATTGACTTCAACAGTAGTTTACCATATAGTGTCTGACTTTTTAATATCTGAATTCCTTTAGAACTCCTGGGTGAATGTTAACAAAGAGTGAGCATCCCAAAATGTCGATTTTATTGTTTCTTTCCAAAAATTGCTTCAGTCCGAGACAGCTCCTCAAGCTCTCCTCTCCACAGAGGAAAAACTGTGTGTGAGCTTTCCCGGTGTTCTCTGTAGTTTATCAAAGATTCAGAGATAGCTTAAGATGCAAAAAGAAAGCACCTAGGAAGATCAGGCCACAGCAGAAAGAAAATCATCTATCATCCTTATCAGCTTTCTGGCAGGTTTCCTCTGTTTTTGGTGTGTTTGAAAGCAAGATGCTCGTCAAAATTCTACGTAGATGGCAATAATCTTAATTGCATTTATGATATATTTACTCTTTCTCCTTTTGGATGTATTTTCTGATTCTGAAGTTTGCTTTTTACTTCAAATAGCCTTTTTTTTGTTTTACAGGATATTTTTTAAAGTCTTCAGCGATGTAGTGTTTTCTTTTAACATCTTTAAAAGTTTTCATGATACTTGTATTCTGCCCTTTTAGGTGCTGCTTTTAATTATCTTTTGATAGCCTCTTCATTGTTATATAGCTCCCCTTGCTGAAATTAGTGGTGTTTTGTTTGGTTGGTTTTTTTTTTCTCCTGGCTGTAGGGGATTTTTTCCATTTACAAGAATGTTGAATTTGAGCACATTGCTGCTCCTATTGTAGAATATTCTACAGCAGCTGCCTCTCTGAAGTAGGTACTCTGGGTTAAATCAAGAGATGCTTTTGCGCTTTGGCCAATTGCTCCAAGAACCAATTATTTATGATAGCTAAAGAATTGCTGCATGACTTCCCTTCTTGACACTTACCCAACCTACAAAGTAACTTCAGTCTGGCATAGTTACTGTTTTCTTCTTTGGAAGTCTCTGTACTGTCCCATTCATATTGGCAATATGGCCCTAATGCTCTCATGATTTGGGACAGGTTGTCATTCATTTACTGTCATTCACTGGTTGTCATTCATCGTTTATTTGACTCTCAGCTTTCTAGAGTGCATCACACAGGTCCTTTATCTGTATGACTCCTTCTTTTGATCAGATGTTGCATTAATTCCTGGCTGTCTTTTTATTGATTTTTGTGAGGTTCCTGTTGTTTGTAAAAATCAGACATTTCAGCTCACCTGTCCTCTCCTTGTTTTTAAGATCTCTAAAATTTGCATTTGTCCGCTTATTTATTTTTGGTTTGCTTGCAACCTTTTGTTGAGGTATTTTTCCACGGTTTTCTGCCTGATTGTTAAGCAGTTCTACTTTCTTTTGGAAAGATTAATTGCTACTGGATGAGTCATCCTGCACTGTCTGTTTTAAGTATCTGTTGGCCTTCCCCAAGTGTGAAGTGTAGTTTTCTAGATTTTTGTGAATAATGTGACATTTCTATGTAATCACTTCTCAAGCCAAATTGCATCTGTTTAGTCTAAGGTTTTTTTCTTCTCATAGTAGCATAATTTTAGAACTATTTGAGAGGATATATTGTTTAAAGCAATTTAATTTCAGGTTTGGCTAAAGGCATGCAACATAACATTGCTGTTTTGGTGAGTCAACTGACAGTCTAACCAACTGAAAATTTAGTCAAATTTCAAAAGCAATAAACTACCTGATGCTTGAGCTGCTTCTGAATTCCTTTACCATTCTTGTCACAGCCACAAATGTTGGGGGCTTTAAGAAATTAATCTCTTCTGTTTGTCCTCACTCTTCATGCAGTCTAATTCTTATTCTTAATCTTCCCAAACGCACACAAAAATCAGGGTAAGGGAATTGCTGTCTTCAGACCTGGTACAGCTGGATATTCTCGGGGAGAGAAGTTTAAAGAAGAGAAAGTGAAAATTATTTAATCTGTAGATTGATATTTGAACAAGGTGTGTTGCTGCTGTGTCTCACTGTTGTGGGTTTTTTTGATATAAAGCAGACAATTTCAGGTGGTTACTTACATCATGTTAGAAGGGTATGAATGAGTTCTTGATAATGTAGTCAAGCCATTGACTATGGAACCTGTTTCTGGAAAACATTAAATTTGTCAGATTTTTATATATGTTAGATCAGTTTGAACTGAAATACTGTCTGGTGAAGATATGTCAGAATCAGTTTTGACACATTCAAACCTGCAAATCTTAGGGGAAAATAGTAACAGTATTACTTTTGTAACCTCTTTATTGAGAAAGAACCTTTGTTTATAGAACTGGGTATCTTCTCTGGTAGCTGAAGTTTTGAACCCATACATAGAATATTTACCATCATAACTGTTCGGAGTGTTAAGTTTTGAATTACTGCTTTACAGAGGCTTCAGTTCTGTTGTGTACATGTTTTTAGATAAATGTCTGCCTGTTTTGTAAAACAAACCATTGAACATGTAGAAAAAACTGTGTTTAAACTGAAATTGATTCCTTCCTTTCATGTCCTTCCTCTATCTTTCCTTCCTGAATAATCCTTTGATTTCTATAATCTCCTGTAGCAGGCTTCAGCAATCTTTTCTGAAGGAAAAACCTCCTCATTCCATCTCTACTATAAATGTGTTTGTGGCACTTGAATTCTTCCTGTAGAAACAAATTCAAGTAGCCTAAGCAGGAGTTTCAGCATTCACAGGTGTATTTGGAGAGTATATTTTTGCTGGTGACTGATATACTTGATTTTTTTAAAATTTTTTTTTAATCTCCCAGATTGCTCAGAAATATTTCTTAGCTAAGCAGCATGGTAACTGGGTGGGCTGGGTTGAACATGCTCTACTTGTGTGTAGAGAAATCTTAAAACTGGAATCTTGGAAATGCACTAATACTGGCCTTGTGAATTTATAACTATTTTAAATGAACCAGTATTCTTATAGGAGTAGTAAGCTCTGAGCATTTCATTTCTTTGTAGGGTGTGGTGGGTTGACCTTGGCTGGACACCAGGTGCCCACCAAGCTGCTCTGTCACTCCCCTCCTCAGCAGGACCGGGGAGAAGAAAACAAGATGGAAAAAACCTCATGGGTCAAGATCAAGGCAGTTTAATAAAAGCAAAAGCTGCCCATGGAAGCAGAGGAGAGCAGAAGGTTTATCCTGTACTTCCGATCAGCAGGCAGTGTCCAGCCACTCCCCAGGAAGTAGGGCTTCAGCATGCATGGCAGTTGCTCTGGAAGACAAACATAGTAAATAGCAAATGCCCCCCACCCCCCTTTCCTTTAGCTTTTATTGCTGAGCAGAAGTCATATGGTGTGGAGTATCCCTTTGGTCGCTTTGTGTCAGCTGTCCTGGCTGTGTCACCTCCCAAGATCTCGCCTACCCCAGCCCACCGATGAGGGGGGAGTGTTGGCCTTGATGCTGTGCCAGCCCTGCTCAGCAGTAGCTGAAACACTGGTGTGTTATCAACACCTTTCTAGCTGCCAATGCACAGCACAACACTGTGAGGGCTGCTATGGAGAAAAATTACTCCATCTCAGCCAGGCCTAATACATAGGCATATGCTAGAGATGCTAAAACTTCTAAATTTTGGGTAGCGCTCTTCAGTCATATTTTATTGCAGTTGCAAATATATTAGAATTACCTTTTCTCAAGCGAACTCTCATCCTGTGTACAGGAGAAATAGCATAATAGATCCTATCAAACATATGGGAAGTCTTAAGGGTTATGCCACATAACCTTTCTAAATCACTTTGACTAGGAAGCTGAAACAGTGGCTATACGCTCTTCATGTATGTGTCCATACACAGACACACATTGATGTATCTGTGTGCTGCAACTACATGGGACTTGTCCAGCTGCTGGTTTTGTGGATTTCTTGGCCTCTTTCGACAGATCTGCAAATCCCTTCTTTACTGTCTTCGTTGAGCCTTATGTAAGTCTTTAGAAGGCATTGCAAGGCACTAGAAGTCTAGAGTGACCTGTACGGCATTTTAACCTTACTGTGTGCCTGGGTATGTTCCAAGGAAAAGCACTGAAGTAGAACCATGTAAGTTGGATGTGAGAAATCTGAATTTGAGGTAAACTTTTTTTAATGGAATTAGCTGTGTGTAAAATGAAAGCATGATCAGATGTGGGCTCCTTATGCAGGTATCTGTTAATAATGAAAAAACTATTTAGAGCATTAAAACCTGATATGGGATCAGAGTATGTGAAACTTGGCCCTTCTAGTTTCACAACCTTTGAGTCATGAAATTGTATCTTTTTGTCAGTATAAGATTGTTGCTTTATGCACATATTACTTGCTAATTCTAGGTTGAAATGTTGAAGCAAAGGTGTCATTTATTACTTGCTGTTGCTTCACTTCTGCAGACTGACCAATTTGACTCTCTCACTATCTGGGTAGTTAATCTTTTCCCTGCTTAGTATTTACCAAAAAATTAAGAGAACATTCTGAATTATGGCTTTTTTATATGTAAAGTTGTTTTTCCTTTCTAATAAAGTAGGAAGTAAGCCTGAATCAAATAAAATGTTTCTCTGCCTTAATCCTGATATTTTGATATTCTCTGTTTCTATGCGAGAGACTTAGACTAGGCTATCCAACACATATTTTTCTTAAGCTTTGCTTTGAAAGCACAGGTATCTTATTTTCCATAACAAGTGATTTGTTTAAATAAACATCTTTTTTTTAAAAAAAAAACTTCATAATTTTAAAGATTTGATACGTTTAAGTTATTGCAGTCCTGTTGTAATGTACTAGTTATGTATACTTTTCTTTGGAACAAAGGTTATTGATGCCCAGTGTATTGTGTATCTGTAAAAAAGGGCATTAGGGCATTAATACAGAAGGGAATGGACTCAGCTCTAACTTCATTTTATAGAGCATGACTGTGAGTTGTATGTATTAAATTCCATAATCTTGATTTTTATTTCCCCACCGCCCTGTCCTCAGCTCTTCTGGGTATGTTTGTGTGTGTGGTGATGAGAAGTCTAGAACTGAGTAATATGATAGGAGCTTATAGCTGACCTAGCTAGAGGGATTAGTGCTTTCCTGGTATGTGGCATTTACCTTGGATGTAACCCACAATTGCAAATTTATGTAATACAGTGTCTTGCTTTTAACAATTTCAGAAGGTTATTCATTTGTGGTTTTCTGTATTCCTGTAAGTAAGTATTAAATAGCAAGATTCTTCATTTTTCCCCAAATCTCATCTTTATGGTGGTCAGTATTTTTAGTTTTGTGTGATCACCTGGAAAATATTACCACTGCAGTTAGTATTTGCATACTTAATTTTTTAAATTAATGTCTTTTATTTGTAGGGTTGATCCTTTTTAACAGTAACTAACATATTTGAAGTAAATGCTGTGAGAAATTGCTTTGTCAATGACTTTCAGTTCTCATATTTTTGTTCTGATACCTTTTGAGCATTCTTACTAGTGAAATCACTTGTGAGGAAATCAATACTATAGTTATAATCACAATTTCAGTAAATTCTTTTATATGATCTTGTAACTGGAAAATATATGAATTAAAATAATTTTATAGCAAGACTAATATAGTATTTTAATCACTTCACAGCTAAAAGGTCTGAGAGTAAAATTTTGGATATTTTAAAAGAAATTGACTGTAAAAGCAACTTTATTTATGGGCTCTAGGTGGCAGGATTGTTCTATGTTCCTGAAATTCACAATAGTGGTGAATTTAATAGAATTGAAAAGGCTAAGGTGTGCCAGGTTAATAGCAACTAGTATCCTCATTAGTGCTTTCAAATGGAACAAGTGTATGGTTTTAGAATGGCTGCGCACAAGTGTAATGGCATGGTATAGCTTGAGTTACCAAACTCCACTTTATCCTGTATTAGTTTACTTGGTAAAACTGGGAAAACTGTTAAATATTGCTACTAGGCACTAGTGCTGATGTTTTGAATGCAGCACTTAAAGATGGGCCAGATGATAAAAACTGTATTTCTACTGAGCAATAATGAATATTATTTTGTGAGTAGGTACCTTGAATTTGTCAGAAAAATCTGTAGAATAAAGCATTATGTTTCCTGAAAGAAAACTGAGGTCGGCTGTAAAGTAACTTCACCATTCTTAAGCACTACTTCTATAACTATATAAAAAAAATGTATTTCCATGTGCTGTGTTCATAGGAAAAATAAAGTCAGATTATGTATGAGGGGGTTTTTTGAGCAGATTTTATGCTGTGTGGTGTCTTCAGGATATTATGGTGTTGCTGCTCTTTCATACTTCTGAATTAGTCTATGTGCTATTTCAAATTAAATGTTTCAGTTGTCTTTCATATAATACTCTTGCTATAAAAATTTAGTGAAGATAATATGGAACAAGTAAAGAGTACTGAAAACATAGTCCACAAATATACAGGGCTAATAACTATGTTACCAGTTCAGTGCAGTAGACTATAGTAATACTTAGATGAACTTTTTGACTGGAACATAAAGAAATGTTATGTGATTACCAGAGTAACTTTTGTGAAAGAGAGTGTCTGATTTTAGTGTTTTTCCCTAGCAGTTAGTAACAAGTTCTGTTTTATGAATAGTTTTTTTTATAGGTTCCCTAATCTGACAGTTTAAAAAAATTAAGTCATGTACTCTGCTTCAGTTAGTTAGCTATAGAAATTCCAGTACTTTATTGCAAATTTCTTAAACTACTGTTGTCCTGAAAGCACAGCTAAGACAACCTATTTATATAGGTGGTTCTTTGTAAAATTGACTGTGTGGTCGTATGCTTGTCGTATGACTTACTGTCATGGTATGTACAGGTCAAAACGGTATGGAGAGTAGTTTGAGAGGTACCGTGAGTTCTCTGCAAACGTGCCTGTCAGTGCAGTTGAGCATTTTGTGCATCTGACACGTTACTCAAATGAAAGCAAATAAGGAAAATGGGAGACGTGTATGTGCTTGCAATTCAAAAAGGTGGATTTATTTCATTGCAACTATAGAATTCAAGATCATGTTTCTAGATGTGGCCTTTATCTGAAGGGTTCTTATGTACGGAGAGGACAGATGCTGGGTCAGAAATGATGGAAATTTTTATGGTCTGAATAAGCACAGTGCAGAGAATACCAATAATTCACATAGCCTTCTACCAGTATATTTGCATGCTTGCAGTTGCTTGCAGCTGTCCCGGAATATCAGTCTTGCATATGTCCAACCTTTGATTCTGAGGGCAACCTAGAACACAATATAAAATGCAGTGCTTTAGGACTATCTTTAAGTTAGAAGAGCAAGGAGGAGAGAAGATGAACTTCAATGTTGGGGAACAGTTTACATACAGATTCTTAGGCATAGGAGAGTGATGCCTTAAATGAAGGACTCCAGATTTAAGTATGTGTTTTAAATTGAAATGTGCAAAATATTTTCTTCTAAATATACAGTTCATCAGCTCATGTTCCATATGAACTTTTAAAAAAAATTTCTGCTGTAATTTCACGAGACCACCTGAATAGTGTTTACATTTTTCATGTCACGCAGTACATAGGAATTGCTGAAAATGTGTCATGGGAACATTGCATTTCTGGTACCACATCATGCCTTTCAGTCTGTCAGTGGCTCCAAAGGACTTCGCAGTATGTCTGAGTGTATCAAGCAAACATGTAAAGAAGTGTGGTAGGGGCTTGATACTTCCTTCTCCAGCCCTGTTATAAGTTTGTACAAGGTTTATAACGCTCTGCAGCTCTTGATCATCCTGGGAAACATGCACAACAAGAAATCCTTATTGTCAGCTCAAATAAGAGTGTATTTGAATTTATACGGCTGTTCCTAGGCTCTTCTCTCTCTGCAGTGAAATACCAGACTGGAAAATCTGATTAAAAATTGTTTAAAATTTAGCTATAGGAAAGTTTTGAAGCCCTATAAGTCATGCTGTCTATATGCTTCTAGTTTTATATGTTAGATTTAATTTTTAATTTTTGTTCAGATGATTGAGATGAAGTGTACTTCACCTTAACTTTTTTGCCTCAAGAATTGTTTTCTATGAAGTTGAAATCAGTATTTCTCCTTGATCATTATTAGAAAAAATATTTAATTTTTTTTTGCTAGCTTGGTAAAGCTGCTATTGTGACTAGAAGTCTTTCTTAATGAGCATTAGGGTTATGACTAGTTACAGAAATTAAAGACAGGTTGCAGAACGAAGATAGCAGTTCTTTAGAATAAATTGTGATATATTTAAATGGAAGTATTTTTATTACAAAAGGAGTCTTGTTAATGATGTACCTTCATTAAGTCTTCCCCAGCAGAGCAGGCTGATCTTACTTCCTCTGGTATTTCTCCTCAAACAGCCTGGTGTTATTAACACCAGTGATAGTAACTTGACTTGCTGTATATTAGTCACTATATTGGCAAGGGATAGAGCATCTGTGCCAGTAAATTTTGAGAATTTACGTACTGTTGCAGGCTTTCCTACAGAACCTGTGTGACTCTTTCTGTAAGATGATTGACTACGTTTATCTGACCATAGCTGCTCTTATTGATTGTCTTTTGGTTACCATTGTTTTCCTTTTCAATTTACATCTTGTGCATGAGTCTTCTTTTCACAGGCATGAGTGAGGATGGGCAGGAAAACCTATTATGATAGGGCTTTATTTAAGACAATATCAAAAGCCTGATTTGGTAGCTGCTGAAACATTTTGCTGATTTTTTTTTTTTTTTTTTTTTTTCCCTTTCCTCTCCCCCAATGAGATGAGCTATTGTTGATTCCAACCATGTTTACACCTAATAAAGAGAGCTTTCATGGGAGTAGCAGTGCTCTAGGCAGCTAACAACAAGAATCGATGGAATTGTCCTTTTACATACTAAGGATTTTCTTAAGCATTGTTTTTAAAGCATGTTCAGGGTTTTTTAAGACGTAGTGCAGAGAAACAGTTTTTTTTTTTCTTTTTTCTGCTCTGTCCTCCACATCAGTTTTTGGTAATAAAAATGTTGCACTTGGTATTAAGTTTAACTAAATCTAGGGCAGAAGCTAGGGGATTTTCATATGCTGATCTCTGAAGGGATGAACAATGAAAACTTAGCAGTCTTGCAACTCTGCAGGGCTTTGCAAATCAGTTGGTACCTGCAGTGGACTTCCTGCTCGATCATTTTTCTGTCACAGTAATGTAATCCCACATCCCCAACCAAGCCAGTGAACAGCAAGATGATGATACTGTTTTGAGTGCTTGTTAAAACACTGCTGTTTTTTTTCCCCCTTTCAAACAGATAGTGCTTGTGGCCTTGGGAGACCTACATTTTCATGCTGTGGGGAAAAAAGACATCAGCAAGAACACTTCGTAATTCCATGCTTATTAGCAACTTCTTATCAGCAGATGAGACAAAATCCTGTGGTGTTTTTTACCTGAAAGAATTTAAAATTTGATCCTAGACATGCAATTTCAGACTACTAAAATCTGAGATGCTAAAATGCCTTTGACAAATTCATAATTTGAAATTTAAGCTCACTTTAAGACTACGTTAGCTGTAGGTTTTATGAATGAAATACGGATGTGAAAGCTGGTTATAGCTTCCTTGTGACTGAAAGAAGACTTGGCTTCTACATGGACACTCACTTATAAAATCGTTATTTAATTAGTTCCTCCTCCTGAATTTCTGAAGACTGAGTAGCTTGTCATTTCCAAAAGACAGTATGTGATAAAGCACAGCAGTGACAAGAATTGTGATTGATATACTGCCCAGTCCACAGTTAGGGAGAAATCTCTGAATTCCCAGTAAAAGCGTGTAGTTTAGGCTTATTTTCTGAAGAACAGAGCTGATTTTGGGTATCCTTGTATAATTGATATGTGCATGGCTCACAGCTCTTTAAAGGTTTTTTTCCCCTAGGATTCTTCTGACTGAAAAGAACTTCAAATACGGTTTTGTGTGAGTTCTTTCAGTCTTTGTGAAAAGAACTGGGTTTGCTGAAGGAATTGCTTTGCCTTTATAAGTGGTTTCTGGTGGTCTTCCAGTTCCTGCCCCTCTGGCTTGGAGCAGACTGTCAACATGCTGACTGAGGTCAAGTGAACAAGCTTACAGCTTTCTCTAAATGATTTCTACAAAATTCACCCCAGAATTCTTCCTTTTGTAATTCAGGCATTTGTTCTGTAATGCCAGTGGTGTTAATAAGCACCACTTCAGTGTTAGTGTACAATACTCTAGAAGAATCTGAGCACTTTGTGAATACTTCAGACTGTTCTGAACCAGTACAAAATTGATCCTTAGTTGATAAAAGGTTTCTTTTACTGATGAACTATTACTGAAAATTGACAGTAATGACAGACATTGTGTACATATATCTCTATAGCTTAAAATGCCTATTGAGTAGTAATGTAATAAGCATATGCCTTTCAAAAGTTTAATTAGCATTTATGTTTTTGTTTAGAATAAAGCAGTCCTACTAATATGACCAGGAGGAATGTGTTTTAAAAACCTTGATTGATATAATTTACTCAGTTGTGCCTCTGACTTGTTTATCTGACAAAACACTGCATAAAGTTACTAGAATTATCTTGGATCACTCTTGAATCAAGGATTTGTGAATGTGATTTCTGTACTTGCTTCCTCCAATTTAAAATGAAAGGCTCTACTGCTTAAATTACTTGCTGCCAAATGGAGTGAAGTTGTAGTTCAAGATAAATATTAAAAGAACTGCACCACAATGTGATGGGGTTGTGCCTGTGAACCATTAACAACCAACTGAAGCATGTTTTACTTTGCTCAAGAGCCTTGCTGGCAAGTGCAGGAGGTGGCTGCCTGTCTGCCTTGCCTCAGCTGCTCCGTGCAGGGTCAGGGAAAGCCTCCCGAGGGTTCGTAAGGACTCTTCCCTAAGAGCAACTGAACATGCTTGGGTGGAGGAAGGCTTCTTGTAGCACAGGGTTGTGCCTGAGACATCCCGTCAGGAGGCCAAACATAAGCAGGCAGCCTGTCATGAGTGGATACATACCTGGGCTTCCAAGATGAGGCTTGTCTTGGTAAACTTGAGTAAAAGTTTTTCCTTCTTGCTACAGCATGAAGAGTTCCAAAGGGACTGTAAGGGCATATGGTAGGCGAGAGGAGAGAAGATCACAAGTGCTTTGTGAAGGATTTGGTTTACCTTGTGGCATAATGAAGCCAGTTAGATTTAGCAAGTTTGGGCCTTAAAGAACAGGGCATAGCAGTGATGCCTTAAAACTCTTTATGTTTGGATCCAACCATAGAACAGTAATCAGAAAATATCTATTAAGAAAATTGGTGCACTAGTTCTGCTGTTCTGTGAAGCACAAGTTGACCAAATGGTGTCTTGACCTGTGTTAGTGTTATGTGAAACGCAGATAGTCAGCAAGGTTCACAGGTATCTGATATGTTTTTCAGAACTTTGCCAAGAATATTTTTGCAATTCTTCAATCAGTAAAAGCCAGAGAAGAAGGCCGAGCACCTGAGCAAAGGCCTGCACCAAATACAGCACCAACGGTAAGAGCAGCACTTTGATGCCTATGAAGGCTGCAACACCAAAAGTGAGAGTAGAGTGTCTTGTCATTATTAAATATGAAATTTGTTTTGGTTTAGTTCCAAGCAATGCGCGACTTTCAAGCATAACTTCACAGATATTCTTTGACTTAAATTACTTTTATTGGTATTTAGAGAGTTGAATATATTACTTTAATTTGTTCAGTATGTTCTTGTTACATAGCGATTAAACTGCTAGTGCCAGCTTCTGCATCTATCAAACACTAGCGACATCCTGCATCTATTTGCAAAAAATGTATTAGATGAGACTACTGCCATTTCAAACAAAATGTTTTGCTGCTTTTCTGACAGATAGGGTAGCAAATGTTTAAGAATCTGGAACATGACTCATGAGTGGGAACAGCTTGAACCAGCTTTCCTTTGCCTGTAATAAATCAGAAGGACAGACTTAGAGCTTTATTGTCAAGTCTATCTAGGTATTAGACAAGATATGTTTTCTATTGTGGTGTTTACTATTGAGTTCTATTAAACCTAATATATTCTTGAACTCAGTGGCAGTCTGCTGTAAAAGCTATTTAATTATACTCAGATTTGGTTTTGTTGCTACTGCATTGAAGAAAGAACTAGATTTAAATAGCAAGATGAATTCCAACATTTAAATAATTGCTTTATGTTGAATTTTGTAAATGGTGCATGGGACTATTCAAATGTCCCATTCAGAATAGTTGTGAATACATAACTAAGCCATCCACAAAAAAGATTGAGTTAGTGTGCCTCTAGATTGGCGCTTTTTAAAAATTTTTTCCCAGAATGCCTTTTTTCCTCCAAATTTGTTTTTATTCTGTAGGTTTAGCAGAATTTTAACTTAATCAGGCTGGCAAGGAACACTTTGTGTGTGTGGCTGAAGGCTTAATCATGAGTTGTCAGTTGACAGGTTTTTTTTTTCCACTGCTAGTTCTTGAGATATTACAAAAACTCAGTGATTTCATAAAATTTACAGATTTTAGCTAATGTAGTTTGTTACTGCTACTTTAGTTTTTGCCTCAGGCTGTTGTCATTGCTTTAGTGTGTACTTCTAAACTCTCTTTGTGTAAGAGGGTAAGTGAATGTTGAAGGGAAACATCAGAAGTTTTCAAATGCATTGAAACTCCTACAAAAGTGAACTCATTTTATACTCTTGAGTAGTTCTATGTAATACTTTATGAAGCTCAGAAATCATCAGACATATTTTCATATGTTTTACAAATCTTATTTAACCTGTTTTAGGATCCCACTTTACGAAATAAGCAACCTATTCCAGCTGCCTACAACAGATATGATCAGGAAAGATTCAAAGGCAAAGAGGGTAAGTTAATTGTAATGCTTCTTTTAAAAGAAAAAAAAATTAGTTGGGAAATGAAACTGAGTTATAAAGCGATTCTTCTGTGCTGTTACTTTTCAAACCTAAGACCAAAAAAAAGCTGTAACTATGCCTAAAGATAGCTTTTCCAAGTAATAAAGTCTAAAAATACTAGTTATTAGAAATTATTTCTACCTCTTAGGAAGCAAACTTGAAAGCTTAAAACCAAAACTTATTGGGGGGGGAAAAATTAATTATTTGGGGAATGTCATATGCAATTAATAAAAAAAGCAGAACTGTAAATATGACTGTCAGGTGCATAAAATGAAATAGATTGCCTGTCCTCCAACAATCACAATTACTTTACAAGTTGCTTCCAGTAATTACAAGGAAATATTATTAGCTTGTTATGTCTCTTAAAGTTACAAAACAAGCCGTTAACAGCAGTGCAATGTATTAGCTCCCTTCTGGAGAGAAGATGGGAATAATCTACAATATTTAAGATTTCTCACTTTGAAACAGGGTGGAAGGTTGAACTGAGTGATGATTTGTCCTTCTAACTCAACATTTTTCTTCTGTCCCCCTTGGTTTTTTTTAGTCTTTGGATTTACTGCAAGTTGTAGTTACGTTTGTGTCTTGGTGTGTTTTTATTTTGCACATTTTGTGTTTGTTGTGGTTGGATGTTTTTGTGTTTCTTGCAGAGGGCAGGGCAATTTTTGTACACTGCTGACTTGTCTCTTCCTTCTAGTTCTCAAAAAATCATTCTGTTGTTTAATGAAACATCCTATGCTTGCTTCTAAGGGCTTTCTTTCCTGCCTGCAAGAGCTTACATGCTGCTAAATGCCATTTTATACTGTAGATGAGCAATTCAGCTTGCGTCTTTTAGAGTATATGGTGTTGTCCAATTTAGTACCATTTTTTGTTCAGGGAAACTGAATAACATTCATATGCCGTGTATGTCAATTCTCAGATTTTGTGGAAGTGCTATACTGTAGCTGATTGTGTTAAATTTTATATTGAAATGACATAATCATTTATACTATCTAAATAAATGAAAAGCAATAGTATATTATAGTAGTACTTGGATATTCAGTTTTGATTGTGACTGAATAAAGAAAAGCATAAAATACGACACCAAGGAGAATTTCATGCCTTAAGAACCTTGTGAAGGTTATGTTTTCCATGCACCTCATACTGGATAATGTACAAGAATTTCAGAATCTGACTGCAGCCATCTCTGAAGTTATTCTAAAAAAAAAAAGTTTTGTAAATATGCAGTTACACCTGAATACATCCTTTAGGTTCATGGGGTTTTTTGTGTGTGTGAAACTTACTGTACAAAATTTGGCCAGATATCCTGTTTTATTCTCTCAATGTCTATTCCCTGTTGGCCTCAATATACTCTTATTTCAGTGCAGTGATTTTTATTTACTACTACTCATTGAAAATTGCAGGGTGGGGTAGCAGAAAAAAGTTGAAGGAGGGTATTTACTAGCTTTTTCAGCATTGAAAAATAATCTACAAATAGCATCCATGAAGGAATTAATTGTTGTAATAAGAGCCAAGGGAATTTGGGAAAGAAAGGAAGAAAAAAAACCCCAACAAAACCCATCCATGAATATTTTTAATAGTACTTCTTCAGTTTTCTTCTGATAACATTTTAAACCTTCAAGACTCACTGTCGTGGTTTAAACCTAGCCAGCAGCCAAGCACCACACAGCTGCTCACTCACCCTCCCTCACCCAGGGCATGGGGAAGAGAACCGAGGGGGTAAAGGTAAGGAGACTTGTAGGTTGAGATAAAAACAGTTTAAAAATTTGAAATAAATTATTAGTAATAATAATAGAAAATACAAATGGGTAATGCACAATGCAGCTGCTCACCAACTGCTGGCCGATGCCCAGCCTGTTCCTGGCTAGTGATCCCAGACAAGAGATCCTGAACTCACAGTACTGGAAGTCAGAGCCCCCCCTTCCCAGCTGACCCTCCTCTATATACTGAACGTGGCGTTACAAGATAGGGAATATTTCATTGGCCAGTTTGGGTCTGGTGCTCTGGCCATGCTCCCTCACAGCTTCTCGTACACCTTCACATGGACAGGACATGGGGAGTTGGGGAGTCCTTGATCTTGAAAGAATGTATTTCAAATACAAGATTGACTTATGAAAGGTATTGTTACAGCATTTATGGAAGTTACGTAGAATTAGTAATTAATGTCTGGATTTCTTAGGAGAGGACCTAGAGATATTTGAGATATTTCTCAGTTACAAATTAGAAAATAGCAGAAGATCTTATTTACTTTTGAGGTATTCTATTATAAAACTATAATGTTAAAATTTTAGTCTAACTGAAACTCACAGTGCAGGTAGTTTTTGAAAGCCTTAATTAGGCAGTGATGTTTTCCTGTGCCATGCAGCACTGGTATTGTGATTCGCTTAAAACTGAACTATATACATCACTTGCAACCGTATCACAAGTGAATAAATTCCTTAAAGGATTTTTAATTTAATTGCCCTCAAATTAAGTTGTGGCCCCCAAATATTCCATGCAGAAGTGAGATTGCAAGCAGAAATAGTAATCAATAAAAGTAAAATAAGGCATTTTTTGTTCCTTAAAGACTGGTTGTTTTTTTTTACACTTAATCTAGTAAGAACTTGGAATTACATGTGTTTATGAAAAGCTTGCAGTATTGGGGATTTTTGGAAAGAAGTCTGAAGAAAAAGGATGGTTATTTAAGTTCTAGGTATAATAACTTGCTGTCTTTATACTTTTGTATCCAGGTTTATTAGTAATGATGGATAACAAACACCTGGGAAAGCTGAACCCTATAGATTTGTGTTGCTCTGAAGGGTTTTGCTGTATGACTGTGCATGTGGTTGGCTAGAGCGTGTGGAAGGGAGGATTGTGTGATACCTGTGACAGTGTGTGTAGTACTGATTTTGGCTGAAGATTGAAACAAAGCCAAGAAAGACAATGTCTCTAAGCTTTTGTCCCTGTCTCACCTGATTGCTCCTTCCTCAGACGTATTGAAACTATAGGAAGGATTCACAGTAGTCCTCTCCTAGTTGCATCATGAGTGTGGCTTATTGTCTATCTGCAGCTTCATGTAATACTACAGTATTCATGAAAATTCAAAGTTTAGGGAGCAAAGAGGTGAGCTGTTTTTTCTTTGAATGTTTGCATGGTTTAATACAAAATTGTTCCATTAACAGTCTTGTTCTTAGCATAAACAGTTCAAAGCTCATAGAGCTAAAATAGTAAATTTAGGAATTTTAACATGAGATGCATCAAGTAAACTGCTGAGTTGCAGCCAAATTTCTCTTTCTTGTGATGGATCATTATTTCTGATGGGGTGTATCAGGATGCCTCTCTGGTTGGCTTACTGAAAATTTTCAGGCCAGATGGGATAGGCATTGGTGCTAGAATGGTTTAGATTGCTTTAATAGTAAATGTGAGGGGGTTAGTAATTGTAAAGTACTATTCTTGAAGAGCAAATAATCAGTTACACCTGCTGTCAACAGAACTGCTTATGCAGCCCTGAGTCAGTAGCTGGTAGCTTGCTCTCAAATGGGTGTCTTGTTAGTGCAGCTTTGGTTAGGCAGGAGAGAGAAATCTTTCCTTTGACATTCTTAAAGTTCTGTGGCACACGCCATAGGAAATGTATTAGAATGTCTCTCGCAGTAGGATTCGTATGTCCTAGATATTTCCACAGTGGAAGAACATGTTACTTGGCTGTGCACCCATCATGTTGAACTGTTCAAATGGTTTTGAGGTGAGGAGGTGAGCTCCCTGCAATTACTTTCCTTGACTGCTGTTTCCTTCCTGTTGGTTTTGTTTCTTTCATGCAGGCAGTCATGCTGGTATCCTCTCTTCAACAACATAGAGCTCCATTCTGTGCTAAACTTTGGCTACTTTTCCTGTTGTAGCTTCATTCCTTTCCTTCATATTACTCCCTTTAGCTTTTATTAATGTCACTTATTAATGTGCATCTTTACTAGTGGTATTTTATTCATGCCACAGACCATCTTGTTCAGACTACAGTCTGTCATACCTTCTAGGGTAACACAATTCTTAAATTCTTGTCAGGATTTAAAAATTCTATGCCCAAATGTCATTTGGCATTTAGGAAGGTATCTTGTGTCCTCTCCTGTGTGCCTCAGTGTTTGATTTATAAGTACATATTTATTGATGTATATGGTTTGCAGCTCAGCCAGTGATATACTGAAACTTTGAGCTGATGTGATTGTTCTGTAGGACATTCTAGGTAGTAAACTGTTTTGGATGCTATGGCTTGTTTTTTCCCCAGTTTATTGGGTGACTTTACCTGAGAATCCTCCTTTTGACATGCTTGTTCCTCCAGTAACTCCAGAGTGTGAAATAGCGCTGGGATGATAATCTTGAAGATTTAACATTTTTGTGACCCATTGAGTGCATCTCCCAGTTAGATGGCAAACTAAAGTTTCTCTGTGCTGCTCCAAGTGTTAGGTCTTTAAGGTGTGTTCCAGGACCATTGATCTTGTTTGCCTGCTATTGTTGTCTTCAAGGTTTCAACATAGCAGAAAGCCAATTGTTATTAAAAAAAAAAAAAAATAAAAAAATTGTCCTATTTAGTGTAAATTGGAGAGGGTCTTGCTGTACAGCCACATGATTTCAGTCTGTAATGGTGAAAAGAATATTGTTTACTGCATCCAAGGGTTTTCTTCAGGAAAGCTTGCTGTTGATTTCCTGCTATTGTCATTTATGTTTGAATTATTCTTGTAATTGTGTTGGATTTTCAAACATAGCTACAGTTTTTCAGACGTATGCCTAGCTTTCAATCAGTCATAGGTTAAGCCTAGGCAACAGAGGACTATGAAGTTTTAAAATTTGAAGTGACTCTGGACCATAAAAAATATTTTTTTCTCTCCTGTGCATTGTTAAGTAAGTTTCTTTACAAAGTATTTCTCATTATAAGTATGTTCTTTTAAATTGTGTCATTTCTATTTACACAAGGAGAATAGGAGAACTGGTAGCAGGAGATCCAGAGTTCTGAAACATGACTGCCTTGTTAGACTATCATTTATTGCGTTCATTTTTAAAGGTTGTAGGATTCTGCTTTTTTTTTTTTTTTCTAGCAGAGAATATGTGCAGGCGTTTCACGTTTGGAAAGAGACTGCAGTCCATCTCTGTTTTCTGGCTTGGTGTGACCAAGTAGTTTGATAACTTTCAGTACTGTACATTCACTTCAGTGTTGGAAAATACACACAGATTCATACTGTAATTTTATTAGTACTGTGAGAAACTTTTAAGAACTTTATAATTACTTGTAAGATTATTACTGAACTGTTATATACAAACTGTGCAGAGAATTTTGTAAACGAATTAGTGTAGCTTGGAGATTTAGACAAGAAACTTTTTAACTTTTACTTGTTAGGGTATAGTACTGAAAAGGACTGTTCAGTAAACTCTTATGTAGAAAGAAATTTCAAGTCAGTGATTTAATTAGCATGGGTGTGGAGTGGGGTAGTGAATCATTTCCAGGCAGTCTGCAGAGCTGTTGCTATCTGGGGTTTGAAGAGTATACAGCTGAAAAAAGAAGTGGTTATTTAATCTTATTCATCCACAATTCAAACAGTCTTTAACTTGAGCTCTTCAGAGTTTCAGAGACATGCTCCTTTGTTCTATTTGCCTCGACTTCCTTCCAGAAACTCATGTTGAGTCTTTTTAAAGCTGTTACTCTTTTGGTAATGTATCAGTGCTCAAGTTTGCACCTGGACTGGATGGCTAGAGCTGCAGCAGGTACAGAATCAAAATTCAGAGTGACCTAGAGGGACATAGAGCAGTGGGCTTTAAGCAGATAGAAGGCACTTTGTACATTAATGCTCATATGCAAGGAAATGGAACATATGCCTGAAGGGTGATAGAGAATATAATTAGTCCAATAAGCTGATGCAGTAGGGTACATAGTTTCATTTCCAGGTCTAATTCTTTTAAATGAGAGAAGGCACTCAGATTGATAGACAGTGACACTAGAAAGGTAACTAGTGAAGAACACACTGGTAAAGTGTATGCTGCTTCTGACAGTCTTTGCATCGTTGAACTGTGAAATTGTGATTATAATACGTGCAATGACTGGAGAAGAAAAGATAGTCTTAATGTTAGCTGATGACAGTTTATGTTTTTGAAGCATTAGAATTCATTATTCATTACTAGTTATTGTGTTTAGTCTCTCAAGATGTAGTTTTTAAGGCACTTGTTGATGTTGGTGTTTTTAACAATGCTTATGTTGATAAAACTGATTATATTTGGCAAACAGAAAAAGTTGTAATGCAGTTGTTCACAATACATTAGTGTGGGGCTTTGCATCCTTTACTCCTTAGTATTAAACCTGTGTTTAAAGTATTTAATATGGACTGCTTTTTGCCTAAAGGAAATGTGTATTATAACTTTGTAATTTTATTGACAAATGCCAATGTATTGAAGACTCCCAAGTCAGTTTTTTTAACAGTTGTTCTGCATCCAATTCCAAGTTTAAAAATACAGGTCTAAAGTCTTGCTATCATGATACTTTTATTAAAAGAGCTCTTTTCTTTAAATACACTGCTCTTAGGAGATGGCTTAAACTTTTAACTGCTTTCTCTATTACTGTCAGTGAAGCTGTGATTTTGAAACTGGAGTTAAAACGAATTCCTGGCTAGGCATTAATATTTCATCTCTGTGTTGGTGCGTGACTCAGCAGCACAGGTTCGAGATGGTTTGGGAGGGAGGGGAGAAACCTAGTGCTTCTGTGTTCTTAGTCAGAGGATACGGTACAGCATTTATGCTGGTGTATGCTGGGGGCATGTCCCCTGGTGCTCCAGGTTGCTCTGTGTTCTGCCCCTCTTTACTCTGGCCTGTGGTTCCTCTTGTATCCCAGGTGTGCTTTTGAACAGCTGCGTCAGGGTCAGCCGCTGCTCTCAGAGAATGCTCTGGAAGAAGTGCCTCTTTGCTTTCTAGCTTGGTCCTTGAATGTCTTTTACAACCAGCTGCATTAACCTGGAGAACACCCTCAGCAATTTTTGAAATGGGAATGCAGCTATAGCTGTGGAGTCCCTGACTTGGAAGCGTTTGTGTTCTGCTTTGCACAGGCTGTATACAGTGAGTGGAGCTGAAGGTACTGCTGTGTGTGGCCAAGTGTACAAACTGTTGAGACCTTATGAAGAGGCACAAAAGTGCTTTGGCAGGGCTCTCACTTGTAGCAGTGTTTATTTCACTAAGAAAAGTGAGTGGCTGACTGGTAGAGTATCACATGGTGAATGTGAGAGGATCAGGTCAAAAAAGCTATATTCTGAGAAAAGAGTGTCCATGCTGTTATCAGTTAAGGGAGGGTTGCTGCGCTTATCTGGAAGCTGGCAATGTTTAGCTGCTTGAGAGTTTGAGGCAGGAAATTTGAGAAGCTGGTGGGCAGTTTGGGAAGTGGTTTCTTCTACTCATCCCACCCTACCTGCAGGTAGCAAACCCTGGGGTCTGCAGCTACTGTTTGCAGGACCTTGTAGTGGCTGCAGTAACTGTTTGCAGGAATGTAAGTGGGTACCTACATTCTAAGAGATGCTAAATGGTCAAAGTAGATTTACATTGGTAAGGAAAAGTACTATTGCCGTTACTTACAGATTATAAAAACTCTTTTATTTGCTACCTGAGTAGCTGTTAAATAACATTGGAAGGCTTCTGTAGCTGCTGGGAAGTTTCAATATGCAAGAGGAGCCACCCAAATGCTTGAGGCAGCAGGTGGCTCTGTAGGATCCTAGTTGTTTGCTCCTCCTCTTAGGAGGAAGGGTCAGCACAAGGCAGGGAGCAGGAAACTGGTGAGAGCCAGAGAGCTCTTGTGGCTCATTAAATGAATGAGGACCGATTTTATGAGAGACTTTGGGAGATTTTTGCAAAAGATGAAAACCATTGGCAATTGAGCAGAGGCTTGTTCCCTGCCAGGTGCCCCTCTCCGCTTTGATTTACTTTCTAACTGTGCTGCTGGCTTTGTGGGCTTTTATTCCCTTTGCAATGCTGATGGAGAGTTGGGTTAGGGTTTTTTAATTAATTGAGAAGGAATCATAGAATGCAAAGTTTTATTAGGGGAAAAAGTAGAAAAAGAGTCCAGTGGAAAGAAATAGCTGAAACAGGGACAAACATGTAGAACTAATTATAGAACGAGGATTTGTGCTGAGGAAAGAAATCATGGCAGGCCAGCCACAATGGGGGATGCTGCTTTGCTGGTCTTGTTAAGGGGTGTCTGGATTCTTCAGAGTTTGGGAGGAACTTCTGGTTGAAATAGTGGGAAATTCTTCATGTCACAGGTAAGAGGAACCTGTAATAGGTCAGTCTAGAAAGGGGAATGGTTCCTCTGTCAGTGACCTGCTGAAAATCACAAACAACTGTCAGCCTAGATTATACACCTCTGATTTATGTTACTCCAGGTCAGCAAAAACATCCGTTCAGTTTAGGGGATTTCCACCAAGTGCCTGGAGCCTTGCAGAATACCACCTGAAATATTAATATGCTCCTTGCCCAGAAGCAGTGACCTACGTAGTCATAGAGAAAACTGTTATCCATGGAATCCATGGAAGCGTTGGTTGAATGCACCTTTGCTATCTTTAGCTCAAGTTTGAGCCCTGAGCTAAGAATCAATGCATAATTACATCTTGGGGTTGGGGGGAAAGGCAGGAAGGCAATATCAGTGTATAAAGAGAAGCTAAGCTTCTCTTTTTTTTTTTTTTTTTTTTACTAGAAAAGACTGCATTCATATCTGTACCTGTGTTTTGCTTTCTCAGAATCAGCTCTGTGTAGTTCAGGAATGTTAAATCAGGCAGAAGGGGAGGGGTGGCCTTGAGAAGCCAAGATGAAGAAGGGCTGGAGCTGAGGTGACTTTGTGTAAAGCAAAACATGATCAGTAACATTAGGCCTGTCCACTTGGTAGTTGGTGGTAGGTCTGGTAGCATAATCGAGGGGGTGAGAGGGGAAAGGTAAAACCAAAAACAGTGTTCAGAAAGTAGATACCTGTCTCTGAGAGGAGTATGATCAGTTTTCAACTGTTGGGTATCTTTTTCTAGCCAGTGGAGAGTTATTAAATCTGGGAAATTTTTCTGCCTCATTTCCTACAAGTGTCTGATAATCTTCCTCACCTAAGGAAGAAAGGATGAGCAACTATAGATGCTTCCCAGAGCATCTGCATTTTTTTCAAGGTTGTTTGGGTTGCAATTGAAGTTAATATACTCACGATAAGAGCAAGAAGCTCTAACAGTCTTGAAAAATCTAGTATTTTTTGTGGACTTTTTGTAGGTTCAGGTGTGGGCATTACTTAGATTCTACATTATTTTTGGTTTATTAAGTTTTTGTGCTGATGAGGTGGTGTAATGGCAAAAATCTTCCAATTCCAATAGCTGTTTCTGCACAGTATGTTACCTTTACCCAAGTCTAGTTGAAATAGCCCAAAAGTTGCTTAGATGTAGACAAATGCTTGCTTATCATGGTCTGTTTGGTGATTATCATGCCATTTTAAGTATGAATTACTTGGGTGGTTGGTTGATGGAGTCAGCTGACAGTAGATGCATGAGACTAGGGAATTTACAACAGAAAAAACGTTTTCTTGTAAGTCCTGGTGGCAGTATTCAGGAGCTGACTTTGATCTCAGAGCGCTGAGAATAGGACGACAGAGGAGGAGTATTCAAAAGCAAACAGGCTGGTGGCAGCAGGTTTAGTCATTGAGCACTTGCAGGCTTCTGGCACTTACTCAGCATAAATTCAGCCTGATTGAAACTACTAAAAAAAACCCCAAAACCCCAAAACAACCCTTTTTATCACCTTTAGTCTGGTAGTGTTAATTTATGTAGATTCTATTCTCTGTATCATATGTCAATGACATTGTTGCTCTTTTGCACTCTAGAAGTGAATTTATCATGTTAAGTGGCCACAGTTTTATAGACAGCATGTAAACTGGTTTCTTATCAAGTATATTTTTTCATTAATACAAGTTGAATATGTTGCGTTTTAATGCATTCTGGGAATATGAAGTACTTCTCCATTTTGTTTTGAAGAGAATTTCTGAGACTGCATGCATGTTGTAACATACTTTCACAAAGATTTAAATTTATATCTTTTCTTTGGAGTCGCCTGAATGATTCTATGCAGCAGGAAAAGCTTACTCTGGTTACAGAAAGCAGAAATACCAAACAGACCTCTGTCTAAAGAAAACAAATTTCCTAATTACTATCCAGGTTTTGTATTGTGAGCAGAACCTAAGCCCCTACCAATACCAAGAGGCGTTCTTTTCAAAAATAATTTCTAAGATATTTCCAGTGTCGTCCATTTAGACATGATGTCCTTATGTTCATAATGATTTACAAGAGTCTTTTTTTTTTCCTTTGTAGAAACGGAAGGCTTTAAAATTGATACCATGGGCACCTATCATGGCATGACTCTGAAGTCTGTAACGGTAAGCTAAAAGTCTCTTCTTAAATGTGTTTTATAGAAATGATAGTGTACCCCTCTCTATATATATTTCTCTTGTCAACCTGCCTTAGGCTCTGGAAGGCCACTTTGGTTGACTGATGAAAATTCTTCTCTGTGAAAAGATAAAATGTGTTTTGATTTGGTGTGCATGTTCTGGAGATCTTTGCTCAAGCGATTTGTCTGCAGTAAAAGGGTGTGCTGGGAAGGGTTTGCTGGCAAGTTCTTCTGGTGGAGGTGCAGCTTTTTTGTGCTTGACTATACTAAGATAGCCAGATTTTTGCCTGCCTTATGTATGTTTGTGAAGGACATCTTTCATAATTGTAGGTGATAAAACTATACTCACAAAACCAAAGTATTTGGAGTATTGCTCTGTCTCCTACTCTGCATTTAGTAACAGTAAACTTGTTTAGTAGTGGAAAAATTTGACCTCTGCATTATCGTTGAAGCTTTCTAGCCTAGTGAGATGGGCTTTTTCTGTATGACTTCATAATGCTGTCAGTGGGAATTGCTACATACAGACATGAGAAAGAGACCCTCAAACAGATTTCCTTTTTTCTGGCCCATATTTGCTTTTGTGGAAGTGGGTTGAATGCTCTCAAACAACTGCTGTTTTGATCTGCTGGTAAGTAGGACAGATGCTACAAAACTAATGTAGAGCCCTCGTTAAGGTTTTTGCCATCTGCATACCTATATAAATCTGATGAATAGACAGCACTAAACACTCTCCTAAATCCATGCACTACTTCTAGTTTGCACTCCTAATTTGAACATAAATTAGTATCTTGAATGTAAATTTCTTAAAAACACTTAGAGCTTTTTCTTATTTGATAAAAGTTCTTGTCCAAGTCTTTCATTCCCAACCTCTTTTGGACTTAAAATACTATTTAAAAAAAAAAGGAAGGGAATGTATTAAGGAATGAATCTACTTAGGTCTAAACAGTGTTGTTTCTAGATTAATTCAGAAATTGATTGGGTGAAGGAAGAAAATAAGCTGTTATGTCTGAAGATTTGTTTTTGAGCCTTGCATGAGTTTAGGTCTGCTTTATGAGGGATCAAGCAGTGTTGTTATACCAAACCCAGGTTTCTGTGGTGTAATGTATGTGTTTCAAGTGGTAATGACTTGGTAAATAGGTTCTGTTTAAATTGCCCCGTGGGGAGGAAAAAGAAAGAAAAAAGGGAAGAAAAAAAAAAAAGGCAAGTTTATAGTGAAATAGAAATGTTGAAATGTTTTAGGCTTGCCAGTATAAAAACTGTAAAAGTGAAGTGATGCACAGTAACTCTAAAAATTATTATTTTTTTTAAGTTTGTTAAAAAATAATTAAGGTTTTCTATTCTAGGAATCTTAGCTCCTGTATTCAGCATACTACCTAGAATTTTGAGGTAGAGCTGTTAAACTGTCGTTGCTGGTTTCTTCCATTAAGAAAGAAAATGTAACTGATACTAAATTACTAGTAAATCTTTTTGCAACATAAACTAGAATTTTTTTGAAATAACTATTTAAGAGGTATTGCATGACTGCACATAAAGCATCATCTGGTGTCATGAGAAATATTAAAACTCCATCTGTCATTTAGTGTTTTTCTAAGAAAGAACTTGTAAGGGATTTTTGGAGCCTTATTTTCCAGACTATTAAAAACGTGCCCTAAATGTTTAGCTCATTCATAAATTGTGGTGATATACTGATTTTGTGTTTCAGATGGGGGAGAAATAAATCTGTTAATTCTGTGGCACAAAAATGTTCATCTGTTTTTGTCTAAACTTTTTGACAGTGGTGGACCACATAGTTCTAACCTATAATCTTCAGATCGTTGTTTTGTATAGAATACTTAATCTCCTGCTGGTTACCAATTTCGTATTATGCTTTTACTCAGGGTTTTTTTTTGTGATTTGGTCCTATTTTTTTATGCTAGACAAAGCTAGGGAGGAAATGGGAAAGTAATTTCTTCCCCTAGAGGTTTAATGGAAAAATACATTATATTCATCGATTAAACCATAGGAATATGGAGGATAGCTTTGGAATTGCGTTCTACCTACATGGTGTCATCTGCTATCCTTATAGTATTGCTATAATCCCTTTTGTGAACTCAAAGGACTCAAAGTGTTAGGTAGCCCTTTGTTAGAGGCTGTCTTCAAGCTTCAGATCCCTAATTTCCAGATGAATGTGAAATTTGAAAGGTTCATTTTTTTACGCCACTGTTCTCCTTTACTTAGGTAGCTCCTCTGTTTATTCTGTGGTGTTTGTTTCCATTAATGTATTTATAGAGAGCAGTCACATTCTCTTAAAAACTTCTTGTTTTGCTTTGCTAAACAAGTCTTATTGTGAAATAAACTTTCAATTCCCATGGGAATTTTCTTTAGCTACTTCAGTTAGAATTTGTGTTTGAGCAGGGAGAAGTAAAATTTCACGGAGGCTTCTAAGTGAGATCCCACCAATGGTTTGTAGAAAGGCATTAAGAATTTCTTACTGCTTCTGAAATTATAAATATTGCCTTGAGAGGGATGAATTACATATTTTACTTTATCTTCATTCTTTATCACTTTTTCATATCTCCTTATTTTTGCTCTAGGTTCCACTTAGCTTATGAGTTGCATGTTGGAAGAGATTGTTTATCCTAGCATGGTGGTTCATTTCAGTGTTTAACATTATTGGTAATACTGTCTACCCTGACACTTGTTCTCTCTGTGTTACATTGATTCCTTTGGCCTCCTTGTCACCCATTGTCCTTTATGTTCTTTGTCTGAAGGAAACAGTTTGTTTTGATGATTAGTCTTCTCTTTCAAAGGTTGCTTGAGCCATTACCTTCCAAAAGTTTTGATCTTGCTTGCAAGTGGAAAAAACTTTGTAGACTTATTATTACCTGGAGTGTAAACTGTGACCCACTGTCTGAAGTTACCCACCTGCTTCTCATGTAAAATGTGTAAGAAACTTTTATTTGTTTGATGATATATTCCCTACATGTCTTCCACTTGCACTCTGCCCTATTGTAAATCTCTGTAATGATAATTCTGAAATGTGCAAAACTTCTGTTTTGTGTTTGTTCTTGCTGAAATGTGAGTTGTCCTAGATGCTTGTTCTTTTTAACAGCAAAACAAAAACTTCTGCGTCTTGACTGCTTTCTTTTCATCAGTGATGTTGGAAACTTTCTTAGCATTCAGAATTTGTGCCAGAACAGATGGTGAATGGTGGGCTTTTTCTGAAGTAATGTCAGCTAAAATAACTTGTGCTGCTGGCAGTTCTTCCCTGTAACTGGGTTTTTGCTTAATTGGCATACTTACTTTCTCTTAGGAAGAACTGACTTATTTAATGAGTTTTTATTGTAAAGGCATGATTTCATTATTCTGAACCTGGAATTGTTTATAACAGGACATCTTCCTCAGAAAGCCTTTTTTTAATACCTGTGGCACCTTCTATTTGCCTGGATTGATAATGTTTTGGAAACGAGTAAGCTAGTGGCGGTGGCTCTTGCTATCTAGATTACGGAGCAGTTCATGTTGCAAATTGTGCAGCAGGACTTTCAGAAATGTACAGGTCTACCTGCAAGCTTCACTTCAAAGCATAATCCCCTGTATAGCAGGGCAACTTCTGTTTTTTAAGTAGGAAAGTTTACTGTTTGAGATGGATCAAATAAGAGCTATGGAAGATAAGTACATTAGTAACTTTTGTACCATGCAGGGTGTAAGGGAATGCTGAGAGAGAATCTTAAGCCGATGTTCTTGACATGTTCTTTCTTACTTATAAATTGGACGTGTTCAGGGCATTAGCTTTCTGCTTTTCTGAAGAGGAATGTTAACTTGGACTCTTTAGCCAGTGTCCTCCAGTGGAAGCCTAGAAAGTGGGTATGACCTTTTACATAAAATGAAATTGAATTTTGGACTACTGGTTTCTGTAACTAGAATGTTTGAAGTATTTAACTGTTACTGTAGCTTGAGATGTCAAGATCAGAACAAACTAGCTATCCGCACCTATGTCAGGATACGGGAGAAGCTGCTTGTTCCACGAGTGTCTGATAAAGCAGGCTTTTACAGATTCATACTAAAGTGTATCCTTTTCCAAGCTGAGTGCATGCTTTGTATTGACTGTGTCCACTTGCAAATATCACCTGTTTCTCCATGACAGTAGTAGTCATGGTGATGCTGGTTTTACTCATCTCTCTCTTCTTTTTTTTTTTTTTTCTTAAATTTGCATGACTTTAATATGAAAGAAAGGAATGGAGTGGTAGCCTGTGGAGTTCTGTGGAAAGATTTCCTCCAACTTCTGACAGTCCTGACTGGTCATGAGCTGTGATTCAGTGTGGTTATAACCTTGGGTGCAAGCAGTAAGATCTGCATAGTACTGCAGTAGGCCCTTGTAAAAATTACTGTGTTGCCTTTGTTAATTGCTGGAAAGCTCTCCTGTTTGTAACTTCTGGTTTCTTTTAGTGTTCATGGCTGCTGAAGCTCAGAAGCTTCCTTTGTCTCTGTTTTTGCAGCTAGTAATGGAATCTGTTGTTGATCATCTGCACTCATAAGCAGCCAGAGCTACTGTTGGTGTTTCTCCTACTGTTCAGTGAACAGGTGGATAAACAGGTTTTTTTTAGGTACTGAGATGATATCCTTACCAGATAGTTTGGGGCTACCCTTGAAGCATCAACACAGTTAGTGAGGGTTTCCGCTGAGGCACTTCACTTGTAGCACACAAATGCAAATTTCTTCAGTGTATTCAGACATGTAAGTTTTATCTCTAGTAAGAAATTCTACTTAAGTTTTCAGTGCTTCTGAGTTCAGTGATAATGTTTTTCCTACAAATTAACAAAAGTAACATCTGTATTTCTAATGTAAACTGCCAGGCTTTACAACAATCTCTCAGTTGTAAAATTACCCTGAGTAAACATGTGATACTATCAGTAATTAAAGAAAATATATTACATTTCAGTTGAAACAAATATATTCCATAGTCCCAACAGAAAACAACTAATAAAAAAAGGGGCTCCCTATGTAAGCCACAGTACAGGCAGACTTTATTTCAGAAGAATTGAAAGATTGCTTCAGCACCTCTAAGGTCAGCAGTGTTTTTCATCAGTTTGTGGTTAGTATTACATCTTGATTAGTTAATTAACTAAACAAAGTGTGTTGCTGTTACTGCCCTCAAAATCTTTTGAGTAAGGTATAGTCTCAGTGATTTTACTATTTTAACTGACAGGTTCTTTAATCTCTGGTGTATTTTCAAAGGATTAGTGCGTAGTAGAATGAAGGGAAATGATAGGTTTCTGGCACCTTAAAGACTGGGCCTTTGGAGTGGAAGCATGTTGGGGCAGAAGCAATCAACATGGTGTATGCACATATTTTATATAAAAGACTGCAGATAATTGGTATGCTTCTGTGTAAGTAGGTAAATCCACAAGATCTTTTTTTAATTTGTTGTGAGGAATTAAGATTGTGATTCAGTGCCAAAACTTGAAATGACTTTTCAGAAGCATATGGGGAATTGGACATTCTCTCTCAATATACAGAAAAATAGCACTTACCTTTAAAAAAATCAATAAAAAATTAATAACTACTTATCCACATGTCACCAGTTTTCTGTGTCATGTCCAGATCTCGTTAAAATACTTGAGAGCAGTGGTATTGAGGGAGGAGTCAACAAAACAACAGACTCTTTGAAAGCACTTGAAATGGGCTCTGAAGCAGAGTGTAATTTCCATGCAGTCTGTGCATAAGCTGGTCATTATTTTCAACGTGAGTATAACGCCAGCCTGCCTGCGCCCCCACTCCCCTCTGTGGGCTGAGCTGCCTTCTGTGAACTCTGTGTGCGTACTGCTCAGTTTTTAACCATCAAGAGGAGGTGGAGAAACCTGTAATAATTGTCTGTTAGGAGAGTGTTCCATAGATGCTGGAGGTAGGGACTTCTGTTTTCATTGGATTTGTAAATTTTTTTTCATGTTAGGTATACTTATCTAATTCAGACATAACCATAATGTTCTTGGTCCCATGAGGGTTAAGGGCTAGGACATGACACTAACTCAAAAAATCCTTGAGCTATAGAAATGGATGTTTCCCCGAACAGTCTGCCAGCAACCTTACACTGCTCTGGGGTAACAGACTAATGTATCTACATTACTCTAGCAACAGTGGTTGAAATGCAACCAAGTTTCCTATGAACTATTACTATATTATATATTTAAGGTCCACACAACAATTTCAGTGGTTGGCATTTAATTGCCTCAGTTGTGTTTCAAACATTAAATAAATAACTCTTCCTTAAAGAGTTTTAGTGTGAATAGTCAAGCTGATAGAGACCAAGGAAAATCACATACAAACAATGCTTGCAAGAAAAATGTGTTAGGTTGAACAATGCTGCGCTCGTTTTCTTGGTGTTTGTAAATCATGTACATCTGTGCCAAGATATCTTGCTATTGCACTGCATTATACAATAGAACTGTCTGTTTTGTTCCTCATAATAGGTTTTATTTTATTTTGAGACTAAGAACTGCATATTCAAGAAAAGAAGTGGATGTTGTGTAACCAGTCATGCATCTGCAAGTTAGGCATTCCTGTGTTGCCCAGTATGCTACTGAACAAAAGAGGGAGCAAGATCTGGAGCCCCATCTAGCTTTGTTACTGAATGAACGTGTCTGAAGTCACTGTTCTGTGTAAAACGCGATTGTGTCAGCATGCTAAGTGTGCTTGTGGCATGCCTGTCAGGTCCTTGAGTGCTTTAAATGGAGGAGTGCCAAGTATGAGAATCCAAAGTATTTCTGAGTATATATTGAAGTGGAGCTTTAGACATCCAGGAAGCTTTACTTAGGAAAGCTTGAGAGCCTTAAAAATTCTTGGTATGAATTTTAAGATGACTTGCTAGTCCTGTCTTGACCAAAAGGTGAATGACAGGAGTTTATTTGCTAGCCTTATGGGTCTCTCTTGAGAAACTAATCTGCCATGTACACTGTGTACTAGGAGTCAGATCTTTTATGAGTGGTTCAGGAGAACATGACCCCAAACAAAAATGTCTAGGAAACTTCATTTATGTTTTTCAAATTGGATGTCCACTTTCTGCTTGAATCCTGTATAGGTGCCTAGATTCATTTGTGTTTCTCAGGTCTTAAGATTTATGTGTGAACCCTATTAATGAAAGTTTTATAGGGCATTGCTCTGATACCAGCTGAACTTGAACTACATTTTTTAAATACTTTGTTCTAATTGTTCTGATCAAATATCATTGGCTTCGCATAGTTTATGTTAAACAATGTTGTCAACATATTTCCCTGTACATATTATCTCCAAATATATACTGAATATGTAATAGCTGCATCTTCAACTTAGAGTTCGTCATCAAATTTCTTCTAATGGGGAAAGAACAACTTAGCTATTATCATAGAATCATCTGGGTTGGAAGGGACCTTAAAGCTCATCTAGTCCCAACCCCCGTGCCATGGGCAGGGACACCTTCCACTAGCCCAGGTTGCTCAAAGCCCCGTCCAACCTGGCCTTGAACACTGCCAGGGAGGGGGCAGCCACAGCTTCTCTGGGCAACCTGTGCCAGTGTCTCACCACCCTCACAGGAAAGAATTTCTGCCTCATTATTTAATCTGAATCTACCCTCTTTCAGTTTAAAACCATTACCCCTCATCCTATCTCTACACTCCCTGATCAAGAGCCCCTCCCCACCTTTCCTGTAGCCCCTTTAAGTACTGGAAGGCTGCTATAAGGTCTCTCTGGACCCTTCTTCAGGCTGAACAACCCCAACTGTCTCAGCCTGTCCTCACAGGGGAGGTGCTCCAGCCCCCTGATCATCCTTGTGGCCTCCTCTGGACCTGCTTGAGAAGGTCCATGTCCTTCTGATACTGGGGGCTCCAGAACTGGACACAGCACTGCAGGGGGGTGTCTCATGAGAGCAGAGGAGAGGGGGAAAATCATCTCCCTTGATACTACGTAGTGTTGTAATTTATTCACCAGTATTGAAGGGTGGTGTAAAGGTCTTACAGACCCAGTAGAAATGAGTATGTGACCAAAAGGTAGTTCACCTTAACATCCCTTCTTCTCCTTGCAAGTTTATCTGCATTTGCAAAAATCATCACACGGGTAGCCATCCCATTGTCTTTGAATAAGAGTTTTAACAAAGCTTTGAAGGTTTCTAGCATGCTTTGCAATTCATGATACAGTAACTAAATCAAAGTTACAGGTCAAGTATTTAATGATCAGCTGAGCCATTTATGTAACAAATGAGAGAGTCAAGATTTCCTTCTCTGTTCAGTTCTTGAGATTCTACCATTGTCATTAGGCCATGTGTGCACTTCACTGCTTGGTTATTTGCTCTTAATGGAGTAAGATACAATTCATTATTTGTGCAAACAGGTTTTCTGAATAAAGTACTTGTTTATATGTAACTTAACATCATAGTCATACCTTTTTCTGAGTAGTAGGAAAGTAGGATAGCTTGATTGTTACCCTAGCAACATCCACAGGAACATGCCTGAAAGCCCAGTCTCACATACGTTTCACTCAAGCTACTTACTGGTACTTAGTTAAGCTAAAGTAAATTCTCCTTTATGTGTGTTTTTATTTTTATAAGTTCTAAACTTTGTCCTTATTGTCAAGGTCCTCTTGAACATTCTTAAGGACTGTTGTTTTAATTTGTGGATTTTGTACTGACGTTGCTATTTTCAAGGTCCACCTCCTTTCTTTCTTGCAATTATGGGTTGGTTTTGGTGGGTTTTTTTCCCCCTTATATTCAATTCTCAGTATGTGGTTGTTAGTGTTTGAATCCAGCCAGAGGATATCTCAGTGTGGCAGACTTCCTTCACAGGTGTACAGTTATTACAAGAGTGTGTTATAGGCAGGTGTTCCTTAGTTCTTGCATCAGAATATGTAGGGCAAAGATAGTAGTTGCTAAACACATCAGACCCGCAGAGCTCACACTGAGGCAGATCTTTGGATGCAAATGTTAATGAAATGCAAAGGTAAAAACCCTGGTTCTCAATCTTTTGGGGGTTGGATATCATTCAGCACTGTTTCAATGTAGTGCAACATCACTAATGAGAAGGTCTAGTTGGAATATCGAAATAGGTGATATTTTTAAGCCTTTAAGGCAATTTCTTCTTGCACTCCTTAAGAAGGTAATTGATTAAGGCTGACTTTATTTTGGTGTCTAACTTTATGTGACTTTTATTGTTCCATTTAAATCCAGGTGTTAATCTGCCTGTGTTTTTTATGCAGCCACATGCTGTTGCTGTTGAATCTGCATCCTTCCTTTCAGGATGTTTAAATGTGTCTTATTTATCATTGCTAGGACAATCTATAGGCAAAGTCCTGGTTTACTCAGCTTTGCTACTGGTTGTCCTGGATACAGTGTGTTTCAGCGTAGACTTTCTCGTTAGGTAAATGACTGTAAAGAGTATATAATGATCTCTGCATTAGTTATGGCTCACTCAGCTAGCGTTTATGCAATACTTGATCATACCTTCTGGAATATACCTGTGATTACGATCTGCTGAGCTGCCATCTGGAGCTGTATTTATGTTTTCACTGAGCAATATGCTATTGTGGAAACTACTTGCATCACTGCTGCTGGAAGGGTGTTTCTTTGGTCTTTATTCATCTAAAACTCTCTTAAGGACACTGCTCAGCTAAGTGAATTAAGGGGACACTTGCATATGTCTGAAAGTGCATGTATATAAAGCATTGAAAGATGTATTGTCTGTCTTCATTTTCATTCACCACTTTCTGTTTTGCCTCTCTTCATTCCCAAAAGGATTGTGGGATTTTCTGGAGGTTTTTGGTTTGTGTCTGGTTTCTAATATTTGTGAGTTGATAAATGCATAGTATGAATATGAATTTCTTTGGGATAAAACATTCTGATTTTCTTTTAAATTGTAAGAACAATTTGCAGGTTTTTTTGTTTGCTACTATATGAACATATCAATCTTCAGTATTTACTATTTAAAATAATAAAGGTCTGTTCAATGTACTTAAAATTCAAATTCATCTAAAGCAGGTGGTAAATTGGAATAAATTGATAAATAACTTTGAGAATTGATTTTTTTTTTTTACACATACATATTTTGATTAGCTAGGGTATAAAACTTCATACAACATGAATATTAACAAAGGATATTTGTATTTTACCTTAAATTACTATTACATTTGTCAAACTAAGTTTTAGGAAGTTGAACTGTTCGATTGGCTTGCTGCTTTAGGAGACTTTGGGTGTATTATTGGAATTAAAATATCTTGCGTTTTTGGCTATTTGAGGTTAAAAGCAGACAACGCTTTTTCTCCATAAAGGTGTATGAGTGGGTTTTGTGCACAAGCAACAGATACACTTTTAAAATTCAGTTAAAAGTGTGAAGCAAAACTTTGGGTGATTAAGCAAAGTGATGTAGTGATGTGATAAGATTGCTTGTAGTTATCTGTCAGTCTAGTTGCTGTAAATTCATAGTACTTTTAATTTAGAATATATTTTTTTAAAATTCAAGGTTTCTTCATAGGGAAAAAAAGTAATTTTTTTTTTTTATTTTTTCTCTATAATAAGCTAAGTTAAGTGGGTATCTCCTCATGCCTTCCCTTGACCTGGAAGGAAGTGCAGTTGATGAGTTAGGGGTGTTTGCTTTCGGGTGTCTTGGTGCTGCCATTTTGAGGACAGAGAGAAAAAAGCACTGCCTGCTTATCCCTCCTTGGGAGCAGTAATTTGAGGGTTTCATTTCCCTGGCCAGCAATTGTCATAAAAATTGACAAAGGCAATAGCTTTTCCACAGGTTTTACTGAAATTGGAAAGTAGGTTCAAAACATACGGTGGAAGAAAGGAGGGAATGTTACTCAAGTAGGCTGCTAACAAATTGGGTTTTTGGGGGGCGGGGGGGACACTCTCCTTTGGAAGAAGGAGCTTGAGGGTGCGTCATGCAGCAGTATTCATCAGTCCTACTTACTAGTTATCTTTGGAGCAGTTAATGTAAATCAGGCAAACAGATTGCAATTTTACTGAAATTAAAATGCAATCCAGTTGTCATTAAAAAAGATAACCTGCCTGATAAATTGTGTTTTACTGTGGTTACTCAGTAAAACAAAAGACTTGTGGTTAGAGAGGGCTTTATAAGGCCTTAAGCCAAATATTTTGTAGCTAATAGTATATACAACGGATTATAATATATGCAACATATACAGCTACCTCATATTGGTCTATAAAATATGTTATTTTTTTAGGGTGATACTGTATGCTGTAACAAACCATGGATTTTTATTGTAGGTTTCACATTTATAATTAGGTCTGGAAAATAATGTCATGAAAAAGCTTCCAAAAATATCTGAACATGAACAGCAGGTGAAATGCAGATTAAAGCAGTAAAATACATATTAGAATACTAAATGGATCATAATGCCATCTTAAAAATTAAAATCTAAAGGGTCTCTGGACTGCCTGGTGTAATGTTACATCTGTTTTTACGGGGTAATTTTATAGTTGGCTCAAATTTCATATGTGAAATTTGAACATGTAAATCAACTTCCATGTTCATACCTGAGATCTTTTAAAAATTGTATTTACTTGTTTGTTACAGTTGCCATTCAGACTAATGGAAGAATAACCTAATCGGGCAGTTTGCTCACCTTTATTTGGGTGTACTAAATGTTTAATAAGGGTAACTTTCATATGCATGTTGTACTGTACAACAAAACCACATGTTCAATAGGTTTCTTATGTTCCTCTCCCTGGCAGTTCTCAGCAAAACTCTTAATGTCCTCTTATTTTCTTCTCTGGAAAGCTGCCTGTAGTTGGCTTGTATGAAACAGTGGGAATTGTAGTTCAATATGAATGTGAAATATGTAGTAAAATATGAATGTGGGTATTAGATCCTTTTAAACAGTGAACACCATAACAATAATCCTTATGCAGGAAGCATTTTATAAATAGAAATCTACAATACACAGAAAATATTTGCAAGTACTATTTTATCACTCCTTTATATGGAGCTGAGAGGAAAAGACTATAAAAGGTAATAAGTACTCAACATCCTCCAGGTTAAAATCAAGAATGTATTAAATTGAAACAGTAGTTACTAGTATACTAATATTTGTGAAAGTTCTCAGTTATGAATAAAAGTCATACCTTTAAGGAAGTAATGTAACTTTTTCTGATGCCTCTCATAAGTGGAATGAAAATGATTGATAAACCTGACATTTAATATTTGGCAAACTTCAAGGAGTTTCTGCCTTATGTTCAGTAAAGTGATGTTTCTTTAGTGAAGCCATATTTAAACTCTATTAAAATGCATAGAGATATATTGATACTTCATAAACATGGCATAACTAAAGAATATTTACAGCTTTGAGAAACAGGTTATGAATTTTTTTTGTGCCCCCCCCCCCCTTTTTTTTTTTTTTTCTTTTGAACAAAAGACTCATTTTGGCTCAAGTAGGCTTGGCCAGTTTCCTCTCCTATCACATTCCCCAGAAGGAAGCTAAATTAATTCTGTCTGTAAGAAGATTAAAAGCTGATGGGGTGGGCAGATGTTTTCTTTTCTCAAGGGTGGTGGAAGTCGAATAAGGTTCTCTGGCAAGTCTGAAGATGATGGGAGGAAAAATGCTTTGCTTCTAGTTATATTGCAGAAAGGCATTTATGCCTTTTCGTAATATGTTTTGGGGTTTTTTTTGGTGGGGAGGGAGGGCTCTCAGTCATTTTTAAACTTCTTGTGCTTTGTGACATTGTCTTGTTGGAAGAAAAAGACGCATTCTGCTTTTATTAGTTCGTTCTAACATGGATCTGTAGTGGATTTGTTACACGTCAGTGTAAATTCTGGTATTACTGTGAATTGTATTTCACTTTTTAATTCTTTGCTTTTCACTGTAAAATACTTAGAACTTTTCTACGTAGAAGGGTATATGTTTATGTAAATCTGGGTTCAGTTAGTTTTCAGTTCTTTTGATCAATATTTTAGTATTTTTCTTTTCTGTTGATGAAGCCCTGGCTGAAGTCATGCTTATCCCTTATTACCAAGCTGCTGTAGAAGAGGCTTATGGTGGACCCTGTGTGCTTTCCAGCAGTATTCACAGGTGTTCTGTTTGATGTAAACTGATTTTTTTTAACCACAGTAGCCTATCATCCATCTGATGTAGCCTCCATCCTGCTGCTGACCTGGGAGCTATTCAGTACCTTAAGTTCACAAGTTATATGCCTTCTTCAGCACTAGATCTTCCTGGATTCCCATCTTGTTTAGGGATTTTGTGACAAATAAATAGACTTCTGGAAGTGTCTTTGCACTCATGCAAATGTTAATCAAAGAGCAATAGCTGTGTGTAGTTTGGGGGGGGGGGAACACTCCCCTGTGTCTGAAGATCTTTTTTTTCTTTCTGGTAGCCTTTGAGTCTCAGTCAGTCAGTGCCCTTCGGGGACTCGAGAATCTTCTGGAACTTCCTCCCAGCCTTCTCTTGTGGCTGCTGAACTCCCCAACACAGGATTTGTCTTAAAAGGTTAAAATCTTAAGTTATTTTTCATTTGCAATTAAACACCTCAGGTCTTTCCAAGGTGAAGCTGTTGCCACCTGAGAGTCTCTAGAAGTCATTAGGAAGTTAAGAGTCTTCGACAAACGTCTCCATTTTCCTGTTAAAGCAAGTGCTTCATAGTTCAGCTGTTCAGAAATAACCTTTTCTCCTTAATACAAAAGATGATGCAATCTAATATGGCAATATACAAGCATTCCTTAAGGCTATATCTAGATCAAGGCACTCAAGCAAATTAAAGCAAATTACCAAAGTGTACAACATCAACATTCATAAGTTATAATGCATTAAATTGCCATTGGCTGATGATGTCTTTAGGAATAAAATTACTTTAGTTCACTGTAGTTTAGTCTCCTTGGTTTACAGTGAGTGAAGGCCAATTTACTCCTGCATTAGAAAGTTCATCTGGGAATTTAATGCATCTAAATTAATATGCTTTGACTTCTCACCTTTACTTGAATCATTATAAACCTTTAGATCTTTGGTTAGCCTAGTAAGTTTGGGAGCAGCTTTCCTGGACTGTCATATGCATATTCTACTGCTCTCGTTGCTGAGGCCCCATATCTTTGTGCTGCGTGCATGTTTACTGCTAGCTCACTTAGGATTACAGCTTCGATCTGAATCAGATCCACAAATAAAATTGAACTATTGCTTTTTGGTCCAGGTAGTAATGGCTAGATTGTATAGAAATATGATGCTATTTATTAACTAGCCTGTAAAGACTGCACACTTTCCAGCATGCACAGTTCAAGATCATCTGGATTTCATGTAGAAAATGTTTTTAGGGATATGGTGGAGTTGAGAACTGTCAATGTTAGGTTAAGGGTTGAACTAGGTGATCTTCGAGGTCTTTTCCAACCTAGATGATTCAGTGATTCTGTAAATGTGATACCTTTTAAAATTTTCATAATGCAGTTTTTCTGTGCCTATTAAAAAAAAAAATAAAACCAACATTGTAGAGGTCTCTTTAACTTTTGGTTTTATTTTAGTCAACAAACCCAAAGGTTTTGCTTTCAGTTTTATGTAGCATGCTTGGGGTCTTTAAGGTAAGAAGGGAATAGGAAATTAAATTGCTGTGGATGTTTAATAGAGAAACTGTTTATTTTAGGGCATAGTCACTCATTTCACACTTAACTTCAATTGTCATTATACAAGGAAAAACACTCATTTCCAGCACTTACACTGATCAGTTGAAGCCTACTGCTTAAAATTCATCCTCTCATTTACTTACATAAGCTGCTTAGGGCAGAATGTTTTGACTTACAATTTCTTCGGTGCTTGTCCTGCCTATGTATTTCCCCAGAAGTGTGACTTTCCTTTGTTTTGCATCTTTTATCTCTCTGTTTAATAGAAAGAGATCTACTATGTAACTTACTGAAGTGTCTCAGTGTTTGAAGTTTAGAATAATGGACAATAATTACAAAGTATTTCTGCTGCTTTTTTTGATATTTTTCATTTAATGTCGTTAGCAGCAGCATAATAAATTTATTGATAATTTCTACTCCCATACTGTATGTATGGAGGATAATATAGTCTCAGATGAAAACATCCCTATAGGTGAATTTCTGTGTTCTATCCTTAGACTTTTTCAGTAAATGGGGAAATTCAGGTAACATTTCTGTGAATTGTTGGATAAATTTTATCAACTGTTTAGGGAGGGAGTGTTGGTAACAACTGGTCCTAATCAACGTTTATTTATATTTATTGGATTTTTTAAAATCTGTATTGGTACATTGGTGAACCATTGAAACAGGTCAGTTTGATTTGGTCTGATACCATCTGATGCCATGGTTAAGCAAAGAGTTGGTCTGCAATATATGACCAATTCTCTGATGACATCTAAAGGACTCTAGCTTGTTAGCAAGCTTTGAAAAGGTTGAATAGAAAATTCAGAAACTGTGTTTTGGTATTTATCAGAACCAGTCAGGTTTGTGTCATCTCTTCTGAATGGGTCTTAAAGTGATGTTTAGGGAGTTAATGTTTGCTTGTTTAAAACAAGACCAGTTAGAAATTTCGCTGAGAAATTTCACTGAGTTCCATGATTAGTGTGTTCTTGAGTTGTTTGGGTAGGGAGGGAGATGGTTATGGAGCTTGTTTAGAAAAAAGCTTATTTTTTCATACTGCATCTTGCAGAGGAGATTCACTTCTAGTGGGTTACCACATATCTCTTTGATAACTTGAAAAAAGTTTAGCTGTGAAGGGGTAGTTGTCAAAGGTAAGTAAGACAGCAAGAAAAGAAAGCTTTATTGACCATTATAAAACCTATTCCGTTTCTGTTGACTTCCCAAAAGCTGTGGACAAATCTGAACATGGATTCTTGTGTCTGTATTGGCCGCTGAAACCAATGAAATGCCAATTTTCTGTTGGCCTTGGTGGGAGGCAGTCTTCTTTTTTTCTATGGCAACACATCTCATTGTGATAATTTTTCCCTTCAAGTAACTGACAATGACAAAGCCAATGTGAAATATGTTCAGCAAATATGTAAAGCTATTTTTGCTCAAGAGTCTTTAAGTGTCACAGAAAAAAATGGAAGCTATCCAGCACCTTGCATTATACATCTGGGTATGATAAACAGTGTGAAGGCCAGCTACTCAACCTTCTGGCATGGTTGAATCAGTCCATCTTTTCAGAGCATGAGCACCTTCCAACTCTGCAATTTATCTTAACTTTAAACTGGATCATAGTTGTATATGCTGAAGTGACTGTATTGGTGAATATTTTCTTTTAGCACTTCAAACTGATGCAGAAGTACTTTGCTATGTCCTAGCTAGAATATGATAGCATGTACTGCTTTCTGCCCTTCAATTGTACATGGGTGGTGAGAAAAAAAGAAAAGACACTTAATGCTCATGATCAGTTTTGTCATAAACATTCTAGGATTCATCTGTTCTATGAGTAAATCAAGGTATTATGGATCCAAGTATTATATTAATACTTTAGGTGCTAATACAAGTCCAAGAGAATATTCTGAGAAGAAATGGGGGACAAAAACTCCCTTTATTCCACATAAAATATTTTACAATGAAAAATTTTTAATACAGGATTCATAGATTGTTTTACAGAACTGGAAGAGGTAAAATATTAATATTTGACTAGTGGTCATAAGGAGTCTTACGTTCAACAAAAGTAGTGTTTCTCAAAGTCCTGGTTTATAGAATGTGTGCACAAGATGTTAGAGAAAGCATGTGTCCATGTGCATAACACTTCTTGATGAATAGGAGGAGGGGTAGGGAAAAATGTAATTGTGTACTTTATTCTAGTTTTTCCATTCCACTCTGCTAGCATGAAATTTGGACAATAAATCATTCAAACTGTTTAACTTCTAGTAGAAAATGAGGAAATGGTGGAAGGGAAAAAAAATTAAAAAGTGGTTGAGGGATCCAGACAATGCATTTTCAAATTAATATGACAGCATTATATTTTACTCAGGCTTAAAGCCCCAAAATTATTGGCAGAAGGCTGTTATTCCTTTATTAACTTTAATGTAAGTTGGATATCTGAAGTTGTTTGCAGCAACCATTTCACCACTGAACTTTGATTAGAAAGAAAATCATACCTTTGCTGGACATAACAAGCAAACTTGCCTACTTCTAAAAAGGGGATAATTTACAGCTAGATAGTATGAAGTAGTCACTGGCTTTTAAGTCTGAATAAATTATAATTTTTGTAAAGTAAAAGAATTGTGATTATCATTTTTCCTCTAATATTTTTTTCTAAACATTTTGGGAATTTAGGAAAAATATTAGCTTTTAGTAATGTGGTTGGCTTCCAAAATAGATAAACTATCTCAGATTTGGTGAAATGATAGAAGTAATCTGCTGCATCAACTTTTAAAAATCATTTCAGATTTGAAAGATAGAATTTTCTCATGATGTTAACAGAGGCATTATTGAAAATACTTTTCTCCTGAAGATACGTTTATATAGGAACAATGTGGTTTCTGTGGGCTTGTTGATTTTTTGGGTTTTGTTTTTTTGCTGTTGGTGGTGGGGTTTTTTTCCCTTTGGTATGCCTTGGTGTGCTTACAGTGTAAGCTTTGTAATTTGCTTTTTGAGGAACAGATGTGTTAGTTGTCCCCTCAGGTATGTATATGATATTAACTTTTATTTTAGAGTCTTAAGTAATGGTAAGAGTACCTCTGAATTGTAATCTTGTTTCCTTAAATTATTGGGACATAAAAATGTTACCCTTTTCTACATTAAAAAAACAAATAAATACAGTACTTTAAATTATTCAGAGATGATACAATGGGAAATTGGTTATTCTCTTGATTCAGAAGGCTGGATAATTGAGTTGGATTTTTATGTCTACAAAAATCAATGCCTAGGTGGACTTTGGAGGAATGCCTATAAAAAGACTGGCATTTGCATTAAGTGGCAGTACTAAATTTTTGACTGAGTCACAGATGGTGTTTTCCAGTGTTTCATTTTTGTTTTATCATCTTGCATCAACCTATATGTTATGGCACAACAGGCTGAAATAATGACGTAGATTTTACTTTTTTTGTATACTAAATTCACGCTTCTATTGGAAGTGATGACAGCGACATAGAAATCCTGAATGAAACCTAGAATCTCTGGGGTTTTTTTTCAACTTTTCTTAGACCTCAGCGTATTTAAATGCAGGATGTATTAAATATTTAGTAAAGGCAGTAAGCAAGGATTTTGTTTTCCTTGGTGACTTGTTTGGTATTTTATTAACAAAGGATTTCTTGTGGCAGTAGTTTCTTGTTTTAAACTTGGAGCTTACTGAGGTGTGGGAGCACTTGGCCTTTCTAGAAGAAAAGATGTGGTGGGGTTGTGGGGTTTTTTTTAAGTGTTTTTATGATGGCATGGACGTTACTAGTTTTTATTTTAATACAAAACTTTAAACAGCGTTAACAGAGAAAGAACTGAGAATACTCAACTTTTTGAGGTCTTTTTTATGTTGAAAAAATTAATCTCTTACCTCCTTGCAACCCCGGCTATTTCCTCTAGTCTGATTTTTGTTGTCTCAGGAAATTTTAAACCGTTAAGGATTTCACACTGTTCTCAGTTTCTTCATGTTTTCCAGCTGAATTAATTGCAAGACAATATCAAAGCTGTTATCCTTAAAATGTTAGCATGAGAAATGTGTTTCACACGCTTCTCTTTCTAATGAGGCAAAGAAAGAGACTTCTCCATTATGCCCACACTGAGCATCTGGGAGATCAGAGTGAGTGGTTCACCAAATAGTCATATTAAACAGTTGAAATGTAATATTAAATAAAGCTAAATGGGCTAAAAGGAACCGGATGCACTTGTTCTGATGCACTTGTCCTCAGAGGGATACTTATATATTCTTCAGTACCCTTTGGCCCCCAGTGAGGTAAAGCAGCTTGCAGTGTTTTCTTATTTTAAAAAGCATATATGGGTTACAAGCTGGTAAAGATTGTAGAAGAACACTGGTCTCCTCTTCCTCCTCCTCCTCCTCTTCCTCCTCCTCTCTCAGGCAAATGATATCTGGAAGATAGCAGCAGCTATTGAATTCACTCTTCAGAAAGCATATTCTTCTCTCAAGCCCTCCCAGGCAAATGAAAGCCCTCTGAAAAAAATCCTGTCAAAGATTTTAGCAGTCTCCTCTACCCTGTAACTCAACTGTGCACAACTTAACCATTCAAACAGAAACCTTTGAGAGTACATAAAGCTTTAAGCCATGAGTTCTCCCTATGCTGGAGGGACCTTTTTTTTTGTTTTTATTGTTTTGGTCAGAACGTTTTGACCACAAACATCATCTTGAGAAAAGCAAAGGGAATGGTTCGTACCCTGTAGCTTGAGTTGTACAGCAGTTAGTTCATGAACCAAAATGCATCATTACTATCATCCAGTCAGTGTTATCATGAAAACTGTCAGATTTAAATGCTTAAGAGAGCTCTTGTAACTGTTGCCATGGTAATAGCAGAAGGGCAACATGGTAGTTTTCATCCATATCTCATGTTCAGCTAAATTCCTTTGCAGTCATTTAACTGTGAAAGGAAGGTAACATATTGTACCAGGTTAGGCTTCTTTTGGGTTAACCAGGGACAGATGAAGACTGGGATTAATTCTTTCTTTGAAAATGAAATGTAAATCCTAGATACAAGTGATCTAGGTTTCTTTACTTTTGGTTTGACTATGTGCTGAGATTCCTATATATAAAATACTCTGTCAAGTTACCGACCTGCTGTTCGTGCCATTGTGTCATGCCTTGTAATTACTTTGGTTCAGGCTATAATAAAAAGCAAGTATGCACTACAATCACAAACTAAGCATTGTGTTAGCAGAATGGATTTACCTATTAGATTTTTATTTTCTCCAGAAGGGTAGAAGTGCAAACACTTATCACTAGAGATTCAGATCCTGCTTGCTAGTTTGGCCTTGCTTTTAATGTTTTCCCTTATCAGTGAGCCTGCCCTATATTTTTTTTAATCTGCTACGTTTTTAGTTTCACTCTTATGTCTTCTGACATTCAAGAGCTTTTTTAACTGATGTGCTAAGTTGTTCTCCACAGCCCTCCCTCAGCCTCCCGCCCCGGAAAGCCTTTGACTTCACTCTTGTGGTGGGTACAAAGCAAAGACAATGTTCTCTCCTTTCTGACCTACATTTTCACAGTGCAGTGTGGCATGGCTGGCAGTGCAGCTTCCCTGCCTCCCTCCTTCCCCCCGTGCTCCCCTCACAGAGTGGCTAGGTCTTGCGAAGCAGAGCTGGAGGAGGGAGGCGGGACTGGATGGACTAGAGATGTAATCTGTAATACAGCAAATGCTGTGGCTGTTGGGTGTGATCCGCAGTCTGAAATTATTGTGGTGAGCAAGGGTGAGACTGTGTGCCACTGGAATCATGTGCTGTTTTGGAAGAATAAGCTGAAATGAAAAGGACAATAAAGCTCTTAAAATTTGATAGGTGCAGTTATCGTAGTGTAATTAAGTGATTGTCCAATGTTTATTTGTGTTATTTGACAGCATAAAATAGGGATTGAGAAATGGGTTTTAAAATTAGAAAAATGTTAACTATTGATGCTTTTGCAAACTGGTTACAAGCCTGTTCTTGCTAATAGCACAAATGTAAGAAGTAGTAGCTTCTATATTAACATCTTCCCTCTCCCTTTCATATCCTCCTAGAAAGTTTTCACACATTGCAATGAGTATTCATTCAAGAGATAAGATTTTCTTGCACTGTGGGATTATGTAGGTATTTTAGATTGAAGTATGATTGGGGATTGTATTAACATATCAGGAAAGTTAGTAGAGATATAGAGGCAGTCTAAAGTAATGGCTTCTAGGTGCTTCCCTCCCCTTCAGTGCCTGATTTAGCCTGCATTTTGAGGCAGTTAATGCAAGTCTTGACGTGTTAATATATTCTGAAAATATTTTGTAAATATGGACTGACACACTTTATATTACTGCATTGCAAAGAAGAGCAAATTTTAAATTACTGTCTAGTAAGGTTAACCTGAAAGCCAGTCTGTCTCACCCCTTCTAGATCACTGCCATCATACAAATTTTAAATTTACAAGACATAAAACTAATGTATAACATTTAAGTGAAAATCTTAATGGACACTGAATTTTGACTCAGACCAACCACTGGAGCTTGGAATTACCTTTACCTGTAATTTATTTCAGACTAGAATAGGTTGTGAACTTTACCCATGAAAAATCTGTCTGGTGATAGGATCAATTGTATTACACCAAAACCTGTAGTTGTACATTCTCTATGCTCAATTCTATTGCTGTGTGATCTGCAAACAATCCACATCACTGTTTTATTTGGAGATGTGAAAGGAACAGTTCTGTTGTTGGTTAATAACAATTTTTTGTGGGACTTCATTTTGGTCATCTGTTATTAATGTGTAAATCTTCATTTAGTTAAAAGTTAAATAAATAGGGAAAAATTATGGAATTCCAATTTCTGATTTTTGTTACCGTTCTTCACTTTTCAAGATTTTTCTTTGCCATAATGATGGTACTGATGACAATGCATTGTTTTCTTATAGTAAATTTTAAGTCATTATGATGTCTTGTATTTGTTTTCAACCTGATGCAGACACACAGAGAAGTAGAAACATTTAAAGCAAATATTGAGGTATAGAAGTTTGTATAATGAGTAAACTAGTTATATCCTTTTTTTTTTTACTGCATTGCAGACATGTTAGACTTTTAGATACAAGCTTGTATCACATTGCTAATGAAAATGCAGTTTTTTGTCTTGCTTTATGAGGAAAGTGAGAGAACTTATCAAAGATTATAATGATATAAATAATTATTGCACTATTTTTAACACAAACTGTTTTTATATTCGAGTAGAGTGAGCAAATAGCTTAAATACAAGCTAGAAAACAGTAAAAACATTCAGAGAATGGAATGTAGATCTTTGATTCCATAATTGCATATTTCATCATACAAGCTGTCCCTCCTGCTTTTGAAAGCTTTGTAACGAACTGTGGAAGAAAACAGTACTTGGATACAAACGATGTTAGTAGCCTTTGGCTGTCTTGGTAATGATTCAAATATTTTTATAGAGTAGTTTCAACTTACACCCAAACATTAATAGAAATTTTTAAAAATTGTGTTGGACCCTTTAAAGCTCATTAAAAATGGCTTTTTATTTAACATCTTATACTCCTCACTAGTATTTTGACTACCAAGAAGTTTGATATACTGAAATCGTAGGCATTATACCATAATTCTGCCAAGCTTGGACAAACCAGCATCATGCGTGAGCTCCAAAGTGGAATACCCAAGAGGTGGTTTGGCTGTCAAACTTTGATTCAAGTGCCAAACTATTTAAGGTTTAGTTATTAACCTCTTGGACTATACCCAGACATTTTGAACTAGCCAGAGCTGGTAAAATCCAAGTAGAATATATTACAGTCAAGCTTGAAAGTGCTAAAGGCAGGGAACAGTGTGGAAGTCCCCTCCAAGAGGATGGATTGTGTTCTTAGCCAACATTACTCAGGGAGAGGCCACTTACGGGATTGTACATCTTCCAGAACCAAATACCTCTGAGTAGTCGCTGGCTTTCCACGCTCACTCTGGTTGTCTAAAACTTGTGCTATTGTGTAAAGCTTGTGTAATAATTAACTTAAGCCAGGTGGCTTTCAGCTGGGATATTAACTGTGGTCTGTGTTAGCTGGAAGGAAGCAGTCAGGTTGAGTGTGAAGAAAACTACAAATGGGTGCTGAAAGAACACTCCCAAAGACTTCTTTGAACACAACTTGCATCTCTGTGTCACATGAACACCAATAGTCATCACATAAACTAAGTGGATGCACTTTCAATCTAGTTAGAGAAATCTCTTATACAGAGTGTTATTATTTTCACATGTTTACTTTCCCCAGAAAGGGATATTTCTACAACTTGAGGTATCTTGGAAATACATAATGTATAATTCTCATACCTCAAATACAGCAGATGACAAAATTTAGTGGAGGATCACGAAAAAATGGTGATGAGTAAATTTGCATACCCATCTTTGATAAGAGCTCCTAGAATTTCTTCAGAGGTCTAGTACAGTGCAATACAGTCTGTTCATGTGTATAAGTTCCTGCATACACAGCTTTACAGCTGCTGAGAGTGCTCAATAATATTTGTCTTCTTGCTACAAAGATAAAAAACCTGCTCTGATCTGTGTATTGTGCATGGTATGAAAATTAGGCTTTAAGAACTAGGGAACCCTGGAAAAGTCAAGTAGTGTTAAAGCTAGAAATTTTCTTCCTGAGCAGCTTTCCCATAAAAAGTGAAGTCTGAAGACCATAAATATAATCCATTTTATTAAATAATAATAAAAGTACATCAAATATTTGTATTTTATCCAATTAAAAAGTCCCAGTCAAATGCCAATCTAATCACAGTTCCATCGTTTGCTGCGAAATCAGAGGTGGGTACTGCTTACCCTGGCACTGTGACAAACAGTAATAACTTGATTCTGATACAACTCTGCTGTAACTCTGTTGGAAGATAAGCTTTAAAAGTTCTGTTTGTTAGAAAACTGGAAACCCGTGAATAGCTCTAACCTACTTCTCACAATTTATTTTCAGTGGTAAGTGTTGTGGCTTTAATTTTTAAAATTGCTTAGATTTTGTTCCTGCCCATATTGTGAAGTGGAACTCCACAATCTTATGACCTAGTCTTGCCCACCTATAAAGTAAGGTGTGTGGCTTTATTTTCTTTAACAGAACTATTTTCACTTGACTGATCCTTCTTTTTTTAGTAGGAAGGAAAGAGCAAAATCAACAATGATGTGGTTTGTTTTCTCCCTCTTTCCACAAAATGGAACATGTTCGAGACTATGATGAAAGACTTGAAGTTCTGTTTTGCATTTCCGATCAGCCTTTGAGTTACCTTGAAATAATGTAAGGAAATTAATAGCAGATTAAATGAATTTGCATGAAGATGCCAAGATGAGTGTTACTTGGCACCAGATTTTAGGAGCTCTAGACTTCTAGAGAATTAAGTAACTTTTAGTCAGCTCTTTGAGGAGAATCTAGTTGAATCTACAGTTGAATCTAGAACACCACTTGCATTTCTGAAGGTGATGTACAAAGTGTCAATCTTCTGAACTTTGATTTCATTTATCCCTCCTTCCTAACCAAAATAAGCAACCTTCCTCAAACAGTACGTACTTTAAGGGAGTACTTAGTGTTTTAGAGTTCATTGGTAGTGTCTTACTAAATTGTAAATGTGACATTGTGACATGTATTGTACATTAAAGAAGCATATAATAATTTTAATGTGGTATTTGAAGGTGAAACTGAACTACCCTTTGTGCATTTCTGTAGTTTTTAATTTTTCATTTTATAGCAATTCTAGATAACAAGAAATCATTACACTGAAGAGAACTAGAGCTATGAATGCATTTTTTTAAAATAAAATTTTAGTGTGAAAAATATGCTCAATTATATTTTATTGGCACATAAATCAGCAATTGTACCACCAAAGTGTGCATGCTTATTACTGCACATTAACACAAAAATCCTTATATACCATCATCTTTTTTCCTCAAATTTGCTGGGAAAACCTTTTGGTTATAGTTTCATAATATTAGTGTTATCAAGAGCTATACTTTTTTTAACTTAAAAAAATAATTTTCAGACTCCACTATGTAATGGGGATCAACTAAAGGCTGTCCCATTAAGCTCATCCATTTTCACTGTACATGCGTTCAGCGGTATTTACAAATTGCACATGGAATACATTTGACAAGAGGGAGCATTGTCCTTCTAGTGCAGTTTACGATGGCGATACCTGCCTGCTTTTTCTTTCGCTGCATTGGCACAGGCATTGTGCTTATTTTGTTGTAAGTGGTTCCAGTATTTGATCAGTTCACTAGGTTGGAACTGATGGGAGGTAATTAGGTGGCTATATTTACAGCTGGAGTAAGAAACTCGCCAGTGATTGAAGACAAACTCGTTGGGTGGGGGCACAGGGTCAATTCGCAGCTTGGCAAGACAGATCCCCACATATACGTCCTCTAAATGTAAACGTCTGATGCTTAAGGAGACTTTGAAGATTTTTTCTGCTAAATCTCCAGAAAAAACATAACCAGTTCCAGAGCAGAATACAGGATAACGTTCACTTGGATACAAATCAGGTGGCATATACCACTTGCTATCCTTGTTCCTATTAGGTGCATAACCTCTCATTAAATAACCTGTGAAATACTTGTGCCTTGGAGGAAGTTCTGGTTTCAAAAGCTTATGTATTAAATATTCAGTATTGACAAACATATCACTGTCAGTTTTCATAACATATGGAACATGTGGACAGTAAGATGCAACCCAGTTCATTCCCATCAGAGTTTTAATGGTTAAATTATAGTAGGTGTCTAAGTATTCTTGTTGAATGATGTCATGGTACTGTCTGCTTTCCTCTAGTATGGTACGCTGGAGGTACCCATTTATCTTGATGCTTAACCCCAGCAAAAAAATACGAACAATTTGGATGCCAGGTGTCAGGCTTTCGTTACCCCAAGTTTGTCGAATAGCTTGTCTAGCTTCCACCTGGCCTGGCTCTGCAGCTATGAGCAATATTAGAAAAGGGGTCTTCTCCTGGCACTTCTCAGGCTCGTTGATGATATATTTGAAATGATATGAAGTCGGATGCCCAGTGCCTTTCTCATAAATACTTCCATTGGCACTGAGGGTATTTTCCAAACCGGTTACTCCTTGTGGTGACAGATCTGTGTTGTTGGAGTTGGTGACTGTTTGAGGCCTGAGCGTCTGAGGTACGGTGTCTTTCCACACGTTCCTTAGAGAGCTGTGGTTTGTCTCACTTTTTGTAGATCTAAATCCTCGTATAGTGTAAGCCATGGGATTTTCTTTGAATCCAGCCCTGCCTGGCAGCCAGTCATGATGATTAAAGAACAGAAACATAGCAAAAAGAAATACAAGAGAGATGAGACCAATGAGATGGGTACGAAACAGAGACCTTTTGGTATTCCAGGTCATCTTTGCAAAGCAGCAGTGTCGTCTTCTCCACTGAAGCATGTTGTAAAAATCCAATGATGGGATATGAGACAAAGGACAAGCAAAATGCTCTTCCGATCGGTTTTGAATCCACTGCTATTCTTTGGTATTCATTTTCTTTTGTTCATGTTGAGTAATTGTCTGCAAATGGCTCACTCTGCAAAGATTTAAAAAAAGAAAATCAGAAATCTTTAATTCTACACACTCATTATAAAAGTTGCAATAAAAACCTAGATATTAACACAAAATTAGAGTTCAATTTTTTTGAAAAACTTACCCATGTTAATATAAACAAGGTTTGATCTATACTAAAAGCCAACCTTGTTTTATGGTTAAAGTTGACTTGATTGTTAGCTTTTTTATTTTTTTTTTTATGGTAGAAGTTTTGATAAACATCCTGGGTACCAAAGGTAAAAAGGAAAAAAAAAAAAAATTGGTCATGTTAGCAGAAAAAGTGTGAAGTAGGTTCACGTATACTGACTGTGAAATCCTTATACAGTGTTTGAGAAGGACTGAATGAACAGGCCTTGATACCAGATGGAAGGTTTATTGGCATTAATTAAAATTGATTTGACATGCAGAGGCTAGTATGGCTCACAGTTTAAAACCCCTTTTTGTAAAATGGTCATGTATTGGTGGTGGGACAGACGGCGCAAGGTTGATTATGGCAGAGTTGTGTTAGTCACAGTACACTGCTTGGCGTGTTTCCACTGGCCCCGACTGTGTTCAGAAAGTCAATGAGAAGATGCACCTGTCAAAATTAATTTTCAGGGTCCAGTAACCTCACTGCACAGCCCTCAGATAGTAACACAGGATAACATTTTCGGTCACCTTTCAGGCTCCTTTAACCTTCTACTCCACAATGAAGGGAAATATTGAATGGAACACTACTTGGCTGTTTTGCCAGGCTCATATGAATTAAAATTAAGCCAGTGATTTTTAGTAGGCAGAGATCTTGGGTAAATGTTCATATTAACTGGAAGTAAAATTGCACAACACGAAGTTTCTGGCAAACTATCTGATGAACATGAGTTTGGGTGGGTTTTTTTCTCTATAAATGTATATGTAACTACTATACTTCATAGCGAAACTTCAGGTATTGTTACCAGCAGCTGTAACTGTAGGAAAAAGTGCCAGAGTAGTCTGTGCTTCATTTTCTTTTAAATTTTTTTCATATTCAAGAGCAGAGTCAATATGGCAGCTTCATGATGCTGCATATTAAAAGCTGATCACATCATCTCGTAAATGAACCTTTCAGTGCACAGTAGCAATTCGTTTGTGATTTTCAATTTGCTTTAATTTATTTCTGGGCCCTAGGGTTTTGTATAGGAAAAAGAATGACAGTTGAACAAGACTCCATAGAAAATACTATTTCTAATATAAATGTGTAATTTATTAATTGCTTTGCTATCTTCTAAAACCAATATTTGGATTAATTTCTGCATTTAAAAGCTAAGTGACATGTTATATGGGAAATTACAGGATTTTACATAGTAAGGAAGTAATTTAAGATGAGATGGCAGTTGAGTAATATATTATTAAATTGTATGCATGTGACTTAACATTCAATCTGCCTGGTTCATGTAAGGGAAAATTTGTATTTCAAAAGGGTAGGGAGAGACATATAACTAAGGTTTATTTTAATTACTGTATGTCAGGTTATATATAAACAAAATAACGTGTATGCAGAAGATGCCTCATTCACAATGTTTGGAAGCAAGGGGGAGGTAGTATTGCACTGAGTCGGAATGCTCTCTCTTCCCAACCTCCGCTAGGAGGAGCAAGTAAGTGGGGATTTTAACTGTGCTTCGTGACAATGTAAACCTATATGAAAAGGAGACACTGCTCCTTAATTCACTTTTTGAAATAGCAAAATATTTGCCTAGAGATCTATTAAGCTCTTCCCTGTCATTGTCCTGTTACACAGCATTCATGAATTTTTTTTTTAAGGCTCACTGAAAGTATTTGGTTTTTTTACTTTTATTCCTTTAAACTGCTTGGGACTAATGCCATTTTACCACAGACTAAGCTATCTTTCTAAAAATTATTTTCCAGTCTACAGCTTGTTAAACATGTGCGTCTAAAGTATGTACCTTGAGAATTAACCTGAAATTCCACACTATTCTTCTTATGCTGCTTTAACTCAGACATTATCCTTCTATAAAAGAAAATAAGACCTAAATGTAGAAGACTTACATTTATCTGACCACTTGCACCTAGTTTTGCACGCTTAGAAAATAAAAGCCTGCCCTCAAAACTAATAATTTTTACTTCCTAGGCAGTGTGCAGTGAGTTTTAAATGAACACTCAGCTATTTGGGAAGAATATCTCTGCATAAGCAAACATAAATGTCACTTCAAAGGGTACCCTAGATCTCAGGGAAATTAATCGTTTGATAGCAGTTTGGAGGGCAACAGTGGGAGTATTTCATTAATTATCGTTCCATTGCATACGTACGCAGTTTAGGAAGAAAGTCAAAACCAGAATTTCACAACTTTAGAGTAGTAGCTAGAATTCAGATTAATTTTGTCACACTGAATTGTTCCACTTCTAAAATTGCAGTCATTGGCTGCTAATACTTCACCAGATCTGCACTGCACTACTGTTCTGTGTTTAATTTTTAATTGAAGTAGTGTTCTGTTGTGCACCTATTTTCATAGGTGAAAAGTGAGAATCTTAAGTTATGTAAAATTTTGTGTAAACTGGCAATTGTTTTCAGGTTCTGTCTTTCTGTGATGCACGGAGAAAGTGTCCCAGAAAAGGCAGCTGTAATCGCTGGAACCTTTTTTTCTTTTTTTAGCTGCATGCTCACATTGTGCACATTAAAATAAGTTTTACAGTGAGGGACAGAACTACAAGCATAAGAAATTTAAAGAGAGTAATTTCCCACTTACATATTTCCTTGATTTTTTTCAAGGTGGGAGTTTCCTAGAAAACCTTCAGTCTCTGCCCTTTAAAAAGGAATTGTATGGATAAGGGAAGGACCCACATGTAATTCTCAGCTTCATAAAACTATTGACTGAAAAGAGCAAATAACTTTGTCTCATTTTCTTTGTAATGCAAGTGTAAAACATTTCAAAATATGCAGTGAGTATTAAGCATTTGAAATAACAGCAATAGCTATTGCACCCTTGAAAAAATACTACATGCTAAGATGCATTGTTTAAAACTAATGTAAACAACTGTCAGCATATATTAAAAACACCATTAAATAGTATCATAAAACTATTATCTTCTTTCACTTTAATTAGGGTTAGAGCATTACTGCTTTTGCCCAAATATTTAAAATTTCATTTCACAGAAAGCTTATGAGCAGGCACCAACCATTGGCAGTAGATAAGAAAACCTAAGTATAGCAAAAGGTCTCTATACAATCACCTTGTCCTCTGAAAATGTGTTGTTGCAGGTAGCTCTGCATTTTGAAGATACGATTTATAATAGTTCTACTTCATTTTTGGCACTTGATTGTGCAGTCACCGATGCATTATGAAATGCCAGATACATAAACTGTGAATGCTTCTTGAATTTTTATTTGTGGTCTGTGCTCTGCTGGTGTTTCGGTTCCTTGTACTTTCAGTTCTACTCTATAATTATAGCTTTGCAGATTGAAGCATTTGACTTCCTATTCACACGTCCTGGATTTTCATATTTTGATTAGCTGTGTGGGCAAACTTTTTAATTAGAGGGAAGAGTTCAAAAGGCAGCCTGAGTCGGTATTCTGATAAACAGCAGCAGCAGTTGAGTATTAGGCCTCACATAATGTGCTCGAGTTCACTTACAAACTGCATTAATCTTTTGCACAAAACAGTACTTGGGATGAGATTTGATATGCAGGTTTTTAAATGTCAGATACGAAAGTAGCACCACTAGCTCTGCATGCTTCTCCAGGAGTATTGCCTACGGGTAGGTTATTTTTTTTAAAAAGTTCTGGAAAGTGTCTTCATCTTCTGAATGTCTTAAGAGTGATCTGAAACCAGTGACTGTTGTATGCTGCATCCTTAGGTATGTGCAGTCTTTCCAGTTGCAATTGTATTATTGCACGTTAGCATTGCCTTGGGCAAAGAAAGCACATTTATATTGACATTTAATGATTTTAGCTCATTGGTAGATTTTGCAGATAAGCACTTTCTTTCTGTGGTGTATTAAATTGCTATAGATTTAGGTCTTAAATTTGTATTGCAAATATTCATCTTGTTTGTTTGCCACTAGTGACGAAGTATTTAAATTTCAACAATAAATAGAAATGAATGGCAATTAGATGGAATCTCATTTTCCAATCCAAGTCAAACAGTCAGTGTTTTCATATTAAACAGAAATTGTAATGTTGGCATGAGATAAGTTACGTGCTCACCATTTTGAGAGTGTATAGTGTTTGAAGGTTTCCTTTTGGGATGTCAGGGGAGCCTGATAGTACTTGTAAAATGTGGTGCCTGATTGCACTGCTGATGGTTTAAATCATGTCCAATCTTCTGCACGCTCCCACTTTATGCTTGGCTGATACTAGCTTGATGACATTTTGCTTGTGTTTCAGAGGAAAAAAAGCAAGTGTAAAAAGATCTGAAGGTACTTTTAAGATAATATAATTTGACTGTGTGGTCTGTTTTGATGGTTCAGTGCTCTCAGTGTGTCATGTCATATGGACATTTTACCAGTGCTTTAAGATTACTTCAGATAAGGATTAATTCTGACCTAGTTTGAGAGGATTTCTAACTGTTTTTTCTGTATTGTGAAGAGGTTTGAGTTTTAATTTCGTAGTTAAAAGCAATCATTACAGTAGCTACATTATCCCTTTAATCCCTCCTCTCTAACCACACCAACCTTGTGCAGGCTATAAGCAATGGATTTAGTAAGTGTAAGGTAGTGACATTGTGCTGTGGGAGAGGGAAACCTGGTAGAATTCTTTCTCCCTGTTCAGAGACATGGTATCTCAGGGCTCTGCAAATTAGCAACGATCATTATCTGTAATGGCTGAAAAGGTAACAGACAATCAAATGAATATCACACACAAGGATTTGACATACCTTCCTTGGTCAGGCCATTGATGGTGCGAGGATTATACCCACAGAAAATAGTTTTGGCACGCCATCACTTCAGCAAAAAAGATGCTATCGAACATGCGCACATCCCCCAACAGTCTGCTTCCTGCGATTGCTTTTCACAGTATCCAATCTGTCCATCTGTCTGCTCGTTGCTGTGTTACCTTCCTTGCTTATAAGTGTTGTCCTTGTCTTGGGGCTTTTTGTTCATCCTTCAAACAAAAGGACAGTAGTTCTCGTTTCTGTTCTGATCGGGGGTGTCTGGCGTTCACGGCCGATGTATTGGAGCTTTTACATCTGGTGTTTCCCTTGTCGGACAATGCAGTGCTGTGTTCTCTTCTCCTCAGTATCCATATTTCTAATGGTAATGTTAGCAGGGAGTGCTAGTGTGTAGTGGTTCAGTTGCCTTCAGTAATAGGATTTCCCTCTATTCCTTCCTTCATTGTTGCTAGGCAGTAATAGAAATGGTTTTGAGCTGATATAACTGAGGATTCTGGTCTATAAAATCCATTCCGTAGTTCTTCAGCTGCTGCACAGGCAGGCAGCAGTTTAAATGTGGGCTTTGACAGATGCTGTCTTCTGACAGAGCAGAATTTAACGTCATTGCTTGGCTGAATCCCACGTGATTGTTTGCATTCATTTTGACTAAATCGAAAGGCAGCCAGAAAGCTGTACAGGCTCTTGCTCCTATTAGATAAATGATACATACTCAGTTCAAGCACAATGATAGGTGAATAGTATAAAAATTGTATGATTATTAAATGCATGATTGAGGGTTTTTTCAAACTGTTTTCACTTTTCCTTGATGCTGTAACTTGTGATTCCTTAGGGGATTTTTCATGCTAGACGTTCTATTCCCGTATTGCAAAAGCTGTTCTGCAGCGCAAAGGAATTATAAGCATTTAAATACCAAAGCTTTATTTAACCCATTTGGCTCTCTTCAAGTATAAATCTTTTGTGCCTTCACTCCAAAGAAAAAATAAGAATTTATTTCTTTGCTCATACCTGCTTTACACATGCTTACTCTATAAAAGCTGCTTTTTGTAATCTTAGGTTAGTCAATTAAGCTGGACGATGCTAATGTATAAGCACATGCTGTTAAGCTGCCTTTATGCTGTTAATGGCTTTCTTCCTCGGTAGAGGTTGAAGTCTGGTATTGCAGAATCGGGAGCACTTGATTTCAATTATTGATGCATCTAAAATGTCTTTTGTCTGTTATAGATACACCTATATTATAGAATTTGTCTTTCTGGTCCTAATAAAACTTATGTTCCTTTCATTTTTGTCCTTTCAATGACTGGCTCTTCTATGCTGAACCATCTTATTATATTTATGATATGTTATAAATAAAATATCACAATAGATAGCTCAGAAAATAGAAAGCTACCAGCATACTTACCCAAGTATTTATTAGTCACTGTGTTTGTCCACTCTATTTTGAAAAGTTAATGACTAGCTCTTTAGTGGTTTGGTGGTTTTTGGTTGGTGGGGTTTTTGTTGTTGTTGTTCAGGTTTTTTTGGTGGGTTTTTTTGTTTGCTTTTAGCCAAAGAATAAAGACAATATAATTGCTTTATCATATGGTATCACTGATCAGTAGGACTCCAGGTAGGTACGTCCTTTACTGGCAAATGAGGCTTCCCCAGGCAGTCAGTGTGTTTTACTATTCTAGATGCATATTCTGATAATTTACTAGAAACATCCTCCTAACTAAATTGCCTATGTACACTAAGTTTCTCTGTTAGTCTAGTTTTGTTTTTAATGTATGCATTTCCTATCCTAATGACAATTTTCACAAATCCTATTTGAGGACATTTTAAGAGCATGACTGTATTCCCTAAATATTAATTATAAATATAACTGGTGCTTACCAGTAAAGACTTGTATCTCTTCCACTCTAAGAAATTTTGTGTTTAAAAAATGCGGGGGGGGGGCTGTCAACAGAGCAGTGGAGCAAGAGAGGAGAGACCTATGTCCAGCACCACTTAATATTCTGGGACGTTTATGAATAGTCGAGAATCAGTGCTTTGAAAGGTTGTGTGTGTGCTCAGTCTACTGAATTTTCCACTTAAACACACAAAGCTAATATAACCCTAAATAATATACAGAACTTTATATAATCTGTTGCTGTATGTATACAAATATGTGAGAGTTTGACTAAGAGCATTGTCAATTTGCTGCATTCTGGGCTATGAGTAGGAAATCAAGTGAGATATTCATCCAGTTAATTTGCCCATGTTGATTTACATAGAAGCAAGTAATGTTTTTTCGAATACCAGCATGTAAATCTGCCTCTGATTTTTGAATTTTCAGAGAAGACACATAACACTGTATTCGGGAAGCAAACCTAAATCCCAACAGAACGGTTATTAAAATCCATAGTGTTTCCACTTTATTTACTACTGCTTCACTATACCTGAAGTGTATCTCTGAAGGTTTGGTAGTTACGTGTAGTGGGTTTATATATTTGGGTGGCCAGAGCTGTTTGTTTCTGTAAATGTTCATTGGTAAATATTAAAGGTACAAAAATCCCAAGGGCCATTTTATTCTAAATATAACCTGCTTTAAAGAAAACTCAGAGGGGAACAGACATCACCTTTGGCTTTTAATTATATGACCGTATCACTTGTGCATAGCTTGTAAAGTTCAGGCAGAGCTGTTGCCTGTTGGTATGTGTAATATTTGTCGTCTTGCCTTGTGAACAAATTGAATATTGAATTAATAAATCTTAATGAACAGTTTCTTTTGTTCACTCATTCTTTGGTTTTAAAGGAAGAGCAGGTCTTTGCTCACCTCACAGAAAAGTAAGGAAAAGGATTTTTCTGCTACTTTCTATCTGGGTGTGACTGATGTAGCCTTAGAGAGTCAAAGTTTGAGGAAGAAATTACTTTTATAGCACTTTATTTTTTACTACTTCTAAATGATACTGTATGTTTCTGGGTACTTCTGGAGGACAGAGCTTGCATTGTACTGGAAATATGACCTGAAGGTTTCAGTAATCTTACTGGGCTGGAGATAGCAATGAGCTTTATTTCAGCTAAATCTCACTGTGAAGGGTCAGTGGACTGCTTGTTCTTGATCCAAGGAGTAGTATGGTCTGTAATATTACTATGGCTACATCTTAAATTAGAAGTTGCCATGTTAGTGTTTGAAATGCTGCCATCTATTAAGACTATGAAGGAGTTACTCTGATGTGAAGATGTGCAGTGTGTGTGTAAGGAACACTACAGAGATGCTGTGGCCAGTGAAAGCTTGACTGTTCAGTGAGTTCTGCAAAGCTAGAAGCAGATGCAAGGAGTCAGAAAAGATTGTGCTTAGAATAACCTGGGCATGTGACAGCTGTGAACTATGCAAAATGAACTCGTGCAGAACAGAGGTGTGTAAGTTTGGAATATTTTCTTCGAGAAACTTAAAATTCCTACATGTCATTTTTAGAGGGTATCAGCAGAATCCTGTCTAACTGGTTTTAAAGTAAGTCAGACACTAAGGTTGAGCTGTTAAATAAAGTTCTCTATTGACACCATTAACAGAAGTTTCTCAAATCAGTTGAGAGTGGTTGCAAGTCAGGTGTGTACTGTGTGGTCTGGTGGCCAGGAGTCCCACGGAAGTTAAACTATACGTACACCATAGCTGACCTGTCAACTGAATGGTCCCATATGGACCGTGCTTTCTGGATACTCCATGAATACAAAGATTATTCCATTTTATTGTAGTAAAATGTATTATTTCAGCTGTAATGTGTTGAAAACCTTTCAAGTGACAGTTCAAAATGATTAATGGCAGCATTTTCAAGGTTGGTTATTTTTGCTTTTAAACTTCTGGAAATGTGTTAATACAGAATGTCATAATGCTTAGTTTTAATTAAGTGTGTTAAGAATTGTTATGTATATGGCCAGTGGCCATTCTGTTCAGTGCTTCAAAAGGCATACTACTTCCATAAGTCATTTAGAGTGGAGAGGGTTGTTGAATATTTGTAATTTACTTGTCTACTTTGTGATCCCAACATGATTCTTAACTAGCATGTTTGTAACTGAATGAAAAATAGCAATCTAGAAATGACCACAAGTGTCAGTATTGCCTGCCTTATTTTCCTTAGCAGATTTTCACCATTGCTTAGCTAGTTGAGAAACCCAGCTTTCACTTGCTATATTTTTTTATAAATGGTCATGATTTTGCACTGTATTCTAATAACACCCAAGTCATAAATTTAGTAATTTCATTAATCTTTGGATGTCTTAAGTTTAAAACAGAAATGCAGCGATATAGATCAATCAGAAATGGTGGTAGAACAAGAAAAGGTTTCCAGTTATTCTGAAACATGCATATTTTTGTTTGCCAATTAGTAGTTGATAATTATGTCATTCAATAAGGAATATAAGTACATCCTCTCACTTAAAGTTGTGAGAGAGAAAAGACCACTGATCTTTTCAAGTCAGGAGGGTGCTTCTTACTCCATCTGCCTTAGGAAACGTTGCAGGAGGATATTTCATAATTCTAAAGCTTGTGGTTTTTTATGAAGTAAACTAATGTTCTAGGTATCCAACTGGAATTCAATCCATTCTCCTGTCACAGCTTCCTGTGAGGAGCACAGATTTGGAGTGCTTCAAAATTCACTTGAAAAGCCAGAATACAAAATGGTTTCAGTCTATTTCTGTTCTGGTTTTATGTGTTATGCAAATTTTGCCTATTGGTCTACTGTCCAGACACGTTTCTTTCCAACATAATGTGTTGTTAGCTTTATCACATCTTCTTTCTTTTCTGTATTCTGATCTTTCATGTCTTCCCCCAGGCTTTGCATCCAGTTATTGCTGATCTCAAGTGCTAAATGCAGATTTTTTTTTTTTTTTTCCAAGGGATGGACAACATAATTTCATTTGTGTTGTGCAGTATTTTTGGCTGTGTGGTTCTCCCCTGATGAACTGAAATCCAGTGCCAGCAGTAATATTTTCTGCCTGTCACAAGTGTTACTTTTGCATTCTGAGGAGAGCAGGGACTTATGAAGCTTTGATTCAGCACAGCAGGGGAGAGAAGGCCAACCAGCAGAAGTACCAAACATTTGCAGGCGGTTTAAAGAACAACTATGGAAAATAGACTTCTGTTTTTCTCCTTACCTTCTGACATACCCCTAACACCTACCCTCACACCCCCAGCGTGAGAATTTGAAACAGAAGCTTAAATTCTTACAGAAAGCAAGACTTTGGGGAAGAACTGATACTACGTATCAAATCTCTTAAAGCAGGAAGATGGCATCCTATGGGAGTTAATAGGCCACTAGCTCTTATGCCTAAGGAGCATAATGCATTGTTCTAGCTATTACCACTTATCCAGCCCCTTGTCTCTGCCCAATTCCTTCCTGCAACAGGCACAGAAAGACCCTTTTTCCTTAGGCTATCTTCAGGCTCTTGAGGCATCCAGCACTTCTTTCCCAATGATTTGAAGAGCCTTGGCCCATCAGATTCATCACTAGGATGTAGAGTTCCTGGCCAGCACTCTTCCTAGGACAGCTGGATGAGCTATGTAGATATTTTTTTGGGGGGGGGGATGAGGCTGATTAAGAGATTTGCAGCTCCAATTGTTCATCTGCTCACTACTTTTTTTTCCCCAATATATATGGTTTGTACATGAATATGGAGGCATTTTGTCAGCCTCAAAAATTCCTGGTTTTGAAATTGAAATTGGTGATGTAGATGTTAAGTTAATATTAAATAATGTGAAATTGAAGAGCTGGACTTTCAGACCTGTCAGAATTTCATGTGCCTTGAGGTTGAGACCTGTATTGACTCTTTCCATCTGTCACATTTCCTCAGTAGCTTTAGTACATTAATTCCTACAGCTCCATCCTGTAGGTATTCTCATTTACAGCTAATTCTGTGGGACATGCAGAAATAACAAAGATTTAGCAAATGTCTTAAATGCCTGAAGCCTTTCTTCAAGCACAGATGATAACACTAGGAAAAACAAAATCTGTGGAAAAATCCATTCTCCAATGGTCCGAGAGGTTCTCCTTGTAATAAATTTAAGTAATATTTTTTCATATCCAACAGAAAATCTGGATCATAAAAAAGAGAATAAGTCCCCTTTTGAGAGTAGTTTTTTGCTGCTCTTTCTTTGACATGTTGGGGGAACTATAAAATTGCTCCAAACAACCTGCACACCACCTAGTTTGATAGAACTACTTCAGCTTGGCCAGCCAGTTTAATGTATCTTTTTTTCCTAATGTTGTTCCATGTTAATGAGTCTGTCAACTTGAAGTAGTTTCCAGTCAGTGTATGTTATTGAAAAACTGATTTTAATATGTGCTGACATCTATTATGTAGTGTGTTTAATATCATTGAACTAATTTCTGGTTATTTCAAAATTCATTCTGATTTGTGGCAAAAATCCTTTGGAAGTAAATGTTCATTTGTATTTGATTCTGATGAACAAAGAAATCAAGTCACTGTACAAAATGACTTTGTGTACCCCTAGTTGCCAGTCTGTCCAGCAGACTTTCTCTTTGTACATTTGAAATTCATAGTAAACTTAAATGATAGCATCCCTTTAGTAGTGTCCAAGGAAGAGAAAACTGTGCTGTGGAAATCATGCTTTTTGTGTGAATAACTGTGTTCATAACTCCTTCTGTAATCTGTGTAAGATTCTAGATTAATTTTTTGAGCCTGAGGATTATTTTCACATAAATTACTAATGTAAAGTCAGAGTTACCAGGACTCCTGGTCCTCATATACTTGATTTAGACGAAATCCTTAGAGCTCAGTTTGTATTATGTTAATTGACAGAGAATATTGGTTCAGAAGTAGAGAATTCTTTTCTGCTACCCTAAACTATATTTCAAACTTAAATTCCAGGGTTTTTTATTTTCTGTAACTTAGTGACTTCTAACAGAAGGAGAAATCAGACAGCACTCTTGCATCTGGTCCATCTCAAGACATAATATTAAGAATCATTAATGTGTACTGTAGGGAGGTATATGTTTAACAGAAAAAAAGTACTGAATATATTTAATGTAATAATGCTGAATTAATAACATTTCACTTAAAATGAAAGATTAGCTTTTTCTATAATATACATATTCTTGTAACTCTTAATCAGCATCTGCCAAGCTTTCTATCACTGATCTGTTTTACTGTAGCAGAGTATTTGTCATCTAAAAAAAACCCAACTCTTAAAAACACAAAAAAACTGTCATCCTCTTAAAAACTCCATAAATCTCATGACGGGTGATAGGATCTGCAATGTGCAACCCTTTAAGTCTTCTCCTCTCAAGGATTTGTGTACCTAAGCATTGAGACTTCTACAAAGACTTCTTCTGTAATTTTTTGGTTAATGCACATTTGTGCTTTATTCGTGTGAGTATTATGGTTTACACTGCTGAAGAAAATAAATAAATTTTGGGAGACCAAACCTGACTTCCCCCCTCCCCCCCTCACACATTTGGATCTCCATCTTACTGTTTTCTTTTGAGTTACATTGCCAAATATGAGAAGCCCTGTAATTCTATTAATATCAGTAAGAAGCATAATAGTGCAAAAAAGACAACAATCGTTTTCTACTTCTATTGCATTTCTAGGTAAGCAAGCAAAGCAATAAAATAGAATAAAAATTCCTTCTTATTTTAATGAGATATAGATACAATACAAAAAGGGAATTGGGGGGGTGGGGGTGGGAATCCAGGTCACCTTATATGGAGAAGATGTCTTTGCTGTGAAAAAAGTATTTTCTTTTTTGCCATTATATATATATATATATATTTTTTTTTTTTACAGTTGACCCTACACCACACTGTCTGGAACTATGCACCAGTATCCATACTTTCATGCTGGTTTTGCCTCATGACAAAAAGAGGTTCTTTGTTATGTGTAATTAACTTCCACTTATCTGAGGTGTGCTGGGGGAAGGGAATGGGCAAGGAGATATGTCAATAATGCAAGAACCGCTGGATGCAGTGGGAAAATTTAGAGCAGATCTCTTGAATCTCTGTACTTCTCTTACAAACAGGTTGGTTGGGACCAATGCCAGGTTAAAATTGGATCTGTGTGTTCACATGGTAATGCACACAATCTAATAAGCCTTGTGGAATGTTGACCATTAGGGAGTAGATGCATCAGCCTACTCTGAATGGTCTGGTGGAGTTGGTTCAGGTCCCGTGTGGCTGGAGCTAATAAGCTCTGATGACTCTATGTAGAATTGCTCGCTTGTTCTTGAAACAATGCTGTGGCATACATGAGATGCTTGCAAGATTTATAAATAGTAGCTCCATGCTGTGTGGCAGTGCTGTTTCTGAAGCCCTGCTGGCCTGGGAAGTAAACTAGCTGTGTTTCTACAAAGCTGCCCTGAGCTAATGAAATCGGTAAATCTAAGGCACCTCTGTCATCTTGAATGGAAAGTGCTGCTGAGAATATCTGATCCCAGTTGATTGAGATCTGATAGCAATAGTAAGTTGGGGGGGTTTTTTAGAACACCTTTCATACTGGTAGTGCCTTGTCGTCATTTTTATCTAATTTTCAGAGGTTTTTTTCAAACTAGGCGTTAGTCAGTGGCGAAAATGTCTGTCTGAGAAGATAAGGGGTTTTGCTCTTCCTGCAAAATAGGTATGTATTAATTTACCCAAGAATATGACAACATAGAAGCTGAGACATAAGGAAGAAATATGTAGTCTGGCATTAGCTCTTGAATAGCTGCTTTTTCTTACATTTCCGAAATGTCTTTTTAGAAGAACAGGAATAAATAGAAATGTGTGAGGTTTCTGTACTTATTACCAGCCTTCTGAGCTACACATAAAATTACTATGCTGCCCTTTCTCAAAAGGTGATGCTGCTGTTTTGTTTTGGTGTTTTTCTCATAAAAGTAGAGCACCACCAGATTAAGACAAGGAATTTATTGGATGAGTCTCTATGAAATTGAATCTGTTTTGTGACTGGTGAAGCCCTCCTAAGCACGTACAGAAAGTTCCAGGGTGTCATAACAGAGGAATCTTGTTACACTTTGGGGTTTTTTTCTCATTGAGATCTTGGCATTGAAAGCTGAACTCTACTCCAAAACATTGTCTGCTCTTAGTGGCTTACTCATTTTTATTTCCTGCCACCTAAGTGCTCAGTCTTCCAGTGAGGGGATCTTACTTTGCAACAGATTGCTGTGGAAAAAAAATCTTGTTTATTTTTTATCACTGACAGTAAACTTTTCAAAGGCGAAACAGCTATTTGAAGTAACAGGACAGATGTGAGGGCTGAAAGAGAACTGAAGAGGTCTTGCTGCTTAAGGCAGATTTCCTTCAGATAAACTGTGAAATCCACAGGATCGTTATGGATGACTGATATTTGCTAACATGTGAGTAGCAGAAATAATAGTTGCGGTGAACCTCACCTGTGTCTGTGCTGACTGGCATAGTCTGTCATCTTAAACATTTATTCACAGTGGGAAGTTCTTAAAAATGAATTGTGCATGTGTATACATATGTATAGGGGTGTGTGTATATAGAGAGAGAGGGAGAGAGGCAGCCATTTGAAAACTTTTAAAACCTGTTCTAAAATACAGTTCTGAGTCTGCTCATTTAGTCAGGGGGTTATTTTTTCTGCAGTGATGAAGACTGTGTAAAAGTCATAGCATAATAGGAAGATCGTAAAATTTGTAGAGTTCTGGTATGACCCTTATCCCGTCTTCATCTTTGAATAGAATGGCCCTGGACTGGATGAACGAGACCTTGTCGGTTGACCTTCATTTAAAGAGGACTGCATTTCTGCACTACCAAAAATACAGCTGTGCCCTAGCCATTTCAAAGAACAGTCGTATTATAAACCAGATCTCATAATGCATAGATAGAAACTTGGAGATAGTCTATCTAGCATATGGCTTGTGTATAAAATGAAAAAATAAAAGTTGAATGCTGTCATCTTAGTGCTTTGAGAAGGGCTTAATTTAATCTTCTCTACTAAAGAGAGAAGAATAATGGGGAATTTAGATATAATGCCAAAGGAAGCTGAAAGTAGAGGCAAAAGGCCAAATGGAAAAATTCCTCTTGTGTGATACAGCCAGGATCCTTCCTGTATTTTAACTTAATGCATGATTTATTGCCATCACAGTTCGTCTTTGATATAGGCATAAAACATCATCAGCTTTTATATTCTATGGTAGGGTGGTATGAATGATATGTTTATTCAAGATACAGATACCAATACCGGTTTGCACAATCTATTTGTTATACAATATTGTAGCAGTAATGCACTAGTATGCATGCAACAGAATTTGTGTAGAAAAAATTTGAAGGCAATTCTTTCAACCTAAACATTTGTCAAGAAGCACACAAGTAGAAAGCATTGTTGCTATGATGAAAATATGGTATATATTCTCCTATTGTTTGTCTTCAGTATATGAATTTGTGATGCGTGACTAAAATACTTCTGTGTCCCAGGTGACTTTGTTATGTGGTGATTAATATTGTGATTCTGTTGCTTGATTCACATAGGTGATTTCTTTTTGAAGTAAAACAGCCCTATTGAAAGGCCGTGTAACTCTTGTCAGAGCCAGGCTTTGAGAACACACTTAAATGAAGACAACTGAAAGATTAACAGTACAATTGTCTATTCGCTCTTTGGGTACAAAACAGAAGATTTTAATTTGTTATCATGTTTGGGGGATTATTAGTGTTTGTGGTTTTGGGTTTTTTTTAAAAATCCTGGAATCTCTTGGATAAGTATAAAGGCTTAATCTAAGAAATACAGAATTTTGGATTCAGACAGCTTCCTGGCTGTTTCTGCCGACATGGACAGCAGTGTGATTTAGTGCTGTATAATAGTGATCCCTGCAAAATAATTTAACTTTTTAATCTGTTTACATCTGTAGGTAGGGAGGGGGAAAGTTCAGGCCTTTCGGAGTTACCCAGTTGCACAGAGTGGAAATTGCTTGGGGGGGGGGGACGATGACGACGGGATGGGACACAGACACGACAGGATGTTTTGGTCTAATTTGAATATTCCTCCATATTAGTAAATAAAGTAATATTTTAATTAAAATCAAATTCTGGAATGACAGTATGACAGTTCTACAATGAAAACTATGTACTGCAGTGGATCTCACTGGGAAAGCTGGAGGGACGGGGAATTGGAGAACAGGACCATAGATGGCATATAACAGTACCAAAACCATTGCATTTTTATTCTAGGGGTTTAATTACGATGGTGTGTGTGAAACTTTTACATAATGCAGTCCAAGGTAAAGATCTAGGTAGTCTAGAAGGCAGTTTGTCAGAGCTGCTGTGACTGGTATAAGTGGGATGCTGCTACTGTAAATTTTGGAAATGCTCAGGCTTGAGAATATTGTAGTGAGATATATTCATGATTTTCACTAGTGGTGGGAGCAGCCATTTGAGGATACTGAAGAGCATAAGTTTTTTTTCCATGATGTTTTCCTGTGTTAAACATACAAAGCATGGGAAGCTAGAGGCTATCAAACTCCTAAAGTTTAATATTAAGATTCATACACTGCGTATGAACGTCATAGGTTTGGTTCTTGAAGTTTGTATGTATATTCTTTGGAATCCCAAATTGCCTCTATGCTCTGACTTAAAATGTGGGAAAATGTTTCCAAGGATCTGTTTATTGTGTTGAAAACTGAAAGTAAACATTTTGATCTAGTAATAGATGTGTTTTCTTTGAAGTTAAACCCACTGAAATCTTTTGTTTTACTTGATACAAGTGTATGAAATCACCAGGCAGAAAGAAACATTGCAATCAAATGTCAACTCCAGTCATAATAGTTTTCAAAGTAGTGCTTTTTCATATGGCACCATATAGCACTGTATAGCAAGCCTGTTTGTTGAAAATGTAAGGTTTTCCGTGTCCATTCAAAAATAGTTGGTTTCTCTTGGATTTAGTATTTTTAGTGAAATAAAAGTTTGCTCACAAGATGATGAATAACTTTGTGTTTGGGGCCAGATTGTTGTGTGTCACATTTCCCAGCTTCTTGTGATGAAAACTGAGTGCAGATCAGTTCCTCTGAACACATTATCAACCTGTTGACAAAGACCGTTATGTTGTCGCATATGAGGAAGGGAGATGGGGAACAGAATCTGAGCTAGCAGTAACAGGAGTCCGTCCCATCCCATCCCCCAAGCTAGGGGTGCTCTTATTGTAAAAGGCTTTGTCTGAAGTTTTTGTTGCTGTTCCCCTGCATTTTAACCTTGAATAATGCTGTGTTTATGTATAGTGATTGGCAGACATTTCACAGGGGCTTTTCTGATCGTACAAACTGTAAATGTAAGGCTTAAATTAGACATTTGAGAAAGGGGGAAATGACTGAATTTGCATTCTTGCCATAGAAAAGTGATACCTTTTCTGCCATTATGATCAAAGGTGCTTAGCCACAGTGTTAGAAAGCAAACAAAAAAGTCTGTTCACCCATTATCTTCCCACCACTGTCCACCAAGATACTCTGCATGCTGATTTGATTGACTTCCCATGTTCATGCTACACATCATACTTTCTTCCTTTCAGTCTGTTTTAAATGAGTTAAACCAGTAAGATCTGTAGAGTAAGAGCGGTACAAAACCTGGGGTGGTTTTGTGACTATGGTGTTTCTTTGGTTAATTTTCATTCTTGGGTAAAATTTTTTTTTAAGTATGACAATTGAAAACAAACCTGTGAACTTATGCAGCTGGGGCAGGACAAATGTTTAAAGACAGTATTCTAGTGACCTTGTAAGCAGATTAAAAGGTCCAGTTGTCCCAGTTTGAGGGAATTTCAGTGTGTGGATAACTGCAACATATGCAAGTCTGGAAATCTAAGACTTTCATGCTGGATTAAACTCAGAAATTTTTGCAGTAAATTACTGTTCTGTTTCTAACTTGCTTGTCTGATGTTGTACAGATATCTTTTGTGTCTCAATACTTTGTCAATAGTTTTATCACCAGCACCCAAGATAGTGCATCTGCTCTGTCTCAGTGGACAGTTTGTTGATATGAGGGCTTTGCAGATGTTATGCTGGAGGTTTACTACTCTGTTCGCAGATGGTGCAGATAACTGTATAAATACACTTTTTTTTTTTGTTTTTATAGCACTTTTTATTTCCTATACATACAGTTGCTGTCACTTAACTTTGTTGTAGCCAGTGAAGCAAGTGAGTTTCCAACAACACTCTCTTGGGGTGTCTTAGTGTACAACTCACAAAGTAAAGAAATACAAAAAGAGTTAACAAGAAAATTTGAGATAACATAAATTTCATTACCAATATTACTTGACTGACTGCATGGATCTGTACTTCAGTATTACTAGCAGCATGTTCCAGTTATAACAGGCCTCAAGATCATCACCTTCTGTGATTTTACAAAAAGCACCTTCTCTTCTGCAGCTGAAGTTGCATAGTAGGTTAGCTGTTATTCATAAAGCAGGAAGCCTCGAGTGTAAGACAATCTGCAATTAGAACATTTTTCTAGACTTCTCCCTGGCCTGTGACAGTTTGAAATAGCCCTTTCCATGTCAAAGTGGTTATAGTCCATTGTATTCTTAGAATCATCACTGTCATCGCTCAAGCCCTCTTATCTCTTGGCTTGTTTATTACAATTTATTATAGCTGCAGCTAAAGCTTTTGATCCTGGAAAAGCTCATGCTGGTTTTGAGCTCAGCAGTTACTTTTCTAGGCAACACAAACAACTAAGAGTTCATTGCTCCACTGTTCAGCTTTGTGCATTGGCTCCTCGAGGAATACAGTTTCAGGATTTTCTCCTGATATTTTAAGATTTCCAAGGTGATTACTTGGAAAATTACTTTCATCTCTCTGGCCATGACCACCCATGATAATTATGTTTTCTTGTAACATAATGTAATATATAACCATAGTGCTGGGATAGTGAAAGCTGGTAAGGTACTGCTGTGGTTTAACTTGACAGGCAGCTCAACACCACACAGCCATTCGCTCACCCCCCCACAGTGGATGGGGGAGAGAATCGGAAAAAAGGTAAAACTTGTGGGTTGAGATAAAGACAGTTTAATAGGACAGAAAAGGAAGAGAAAATAATAATACTGATAAATATACAAGTGATGCACAATGCTGTTTCTTATCACCCCCTGACTAATGCCCAGTCAGTCCCCCATCAGCGAGCTGCCATGCCCCAGCCAACTCCTCCCCCCACCCCCCCTCCAGATTTATTGTTTAGCACAATGCCGTATGGCCTGGGATATCCCTGGGGTCAGTTGGGGTCAGCTGTCCCGGCTGTGTTACCTCCCAACTTCTTGGGCACTCCCAGTCACCTCACTGGCAGAGCAGTATGAGAGGCTGAGAAGTCCATGACTTAGGGTAAGCACTGATCAGCAACAAATAAGACATCAGTGTTGTGTTATCAACATTATTCTCCTCCAAAGTCCAAAACACAGCACTATACCAGCTACTAGGAAGACAATTAATTCTATTCCAGCTGAAACCAGGACGGGTACGGAAGAATAATATTAAAACTTTTTTTTTTGGTGAATAGAAAGGAGAAAATCACATCAAGATGAAGTACAACTGGGAAAAAGTGGTGCTGGATAATTTGTCGAACAAGCAATCACAAAAAAACCTAAGGTCTTGAATAGCTACCTGTGTATTAGAATTCTATTACAGCATCCCCTGTTCCAGCAACAGGATTCAGTGTAACCAAGGGGAGTCTGAAAAGAGCCTCATCAGTTTCTGTTGCATTGAGACATTGGGCAGCATCACATAAAGTTAATCAGTTGCTTGGATCTTGGTTCAGTCTGGGCTTTTGGGAAAAATTTTCATGCAGAAGTTAAGGATCCATCTGTATTCATTTAGGCACCTGCAGAGCTTTTAAACATACTCTTCTCACATAAAGCATTTCACGAATCTTTCCGGAAGTTGCAAAGGAACCTTTATGAGGTCTCTTAAGCCTTTTCCTCTACAAATGTATTGCTCACTGAATGCAGGTATAAGTGGAATCTTCCCATTCCTCTGTGCTGAGCAACGTTTTCTTTAATGTACATATGACTGTTATCTTGAATGCCATTTCCAAAGCAGGATCTGAATAGAAAAATAAGTGCTTTTCTACATATGCTTAGAGTTTGTGTGTCAGTGGTGCTTTAATGCAAATTACATTTTTGAGCCACATATTCTGTGATGTTTCTGGTGAAAAACCCCTTCATATGAGTGACTAATACTTGTGGTTACAGGTAGTATTGGTGATTGATGAATGCAGGAAGCTGAAAGTTGAGACTAAATCATCAGCAAATTGTAGTAAATTCACAATTACACAAATTCCAGTTTGATGGAATTGGTGTGGCATGTTCTGATCTTAGTATACAGAAAACCAGTAGTTTATAAACCTCTTTTTATTCTCAATCTGTGTTTGTCAAAAATCTTTGTTTGCCAAGTAGTATGTGTGAGGCTGGCTCAGATAACTAACCCAAAGGGAAGGAATTCTAAGCAAAAATAATGTTATACTGATACCTACTTTTGTCTTTTCACTCAGTTCAAGGGAATGAGTCATTTAAATAAACATAGATAGGTATATTATAGGCAGGCCTTTATTTTTAAAACAATCAAACAAAACCTCTGGAGTTCTCAGGATTAAGAGTTGTTGTTTGATGAAAACAGCTTATCCCCAGGACAATGGAAGTGGTTACGTGTTTAATTTGGCTTTGTCACCAACGTTCCTCTTCAGCTCAAAATTGCTATTTCAATAGCAACAGTTTGAAATTACACGACTGACGTAAATTCAAGATGACGACCTTAATTTTACTGATACTTTGTGCAAGGGTAAAGATGGGAGGAGCTCTAGCACACTTCATCAAAGACTCTTCAGGAATGTTTTGAAATCTTAGCTTTGGGGGTAGTACTAAAGTTTTAAGGCATCTCAGTAATTGTTGCTTTCATTAACTCTTTCCAAAAGCATCTCCAGTAATTTTTATTACTATTAATTTAGCATATTTATATGGTTTTGTCCCTAGTTGATCTCTAGTCACTACAGTAATAATTTAGGTTCAGTCATGATTTGTGTTGCTTAGAACCATTTTTTTTCAGAACGATAATATTGCCTAAGCTATCCATAAATGGTCCAGTTACTTCAGTCATATTTTTCCATGTTTAAACCAAACTTCTTTTAATCTGGTTGTAACGAACAAGAAATCGCAGTGAGTATTTTTCACGTCTCTCAATGACCTTGATCTCCAGGCCTAACCTGCTACTGAAAAAAACCATCAGTTCTGTTTCTTACTATGTTTTACAGTGTCAATGTTCCAGAATTTGAGTAATTTGTCAGTTTTAATTCTATAATGGATTAATAAAGGACCAGATTTGTAAACAAAAGTTTAATTTGAAAACTATGGAACAACAAGTGTTAGTATTTCTAAGTTTCAGTTAGTCCTTTGATGACGTCAACATAGTTTTATTTCTGCCACCCTCCCTTGTTTCTCCTTTCTCCCTCTCCTCCATCATTGTAATGCTGTACTCATTCAGAAGAGACTGTCTACATCTGATTTCCTTACACTTGTGAAATCTGTTATATGTACTACCTTTAACAGTATTTTGAAAACTATAATGAAATTTGCCTTATCTTTGTAAGAAGATGGGCATCGAGTTTTCTTTTTTGCAACTGAATTTGAGGATTGGCAGTGTTCCATTGGTATTTTTCTTCAAACTGTACTTGATAAGACATGATCTTCAGTATAAGCAGTTTGTATTTTGAAATAAATATTATTTACATAATTTTTACTAACCCCTCTTGTCACATCAGTTTTTTAGTTGTTGAAGTAGGAAATAGTGAAGCTATGGTGTTATTTTCCTTAGGCAGTTGGTATCAGAAGACTTTGATAAATAGTGGTAAACTTTTCCCCTTTTGAAATTCATTCAATAAAAATATCTTTAATTCTGCTTAAACTCCCGCTCTCTTTTCTAGATTATAAGGAAGTTGAAACAATGTAAACAGTAGAAATTACCTTTTTATTAATATTACAAGTAATGGAAGTTAAAATGACTGTGACATTAGCAGTATTTGCACAATAGTTAAGATCCTGTTATCAAATTCTATTTTTTTACAGCATAGTTTAAAATTAGGAAGGCAGTTAAAAGCTTGCAATTTATTATTTAAATATCTGTCTTAAGGGACTGCATATGCAGATTAGTGTGCGTGGAAGTATGCGAATAAGCTATACCAGTTTCATGTGTAAATAAAATGATGATGTGAAACACTAGTAAAACTTAAAATCTTATTACAATTTTCTTGATATGAACAGAAGTCAGAGAATTATTAGGAAGACTGCAGAGACAGAGCAACTCAGTTGAATTGTTTTGCTTGGTTCTTTGGAAGATTTTTTTTTTTTTTCTCCCAAGGCATTTAAGGGCTCTAAATTTCTAGAACAAAGCCCTGTGTTTTCAGAATCCAAGCTATTTATATGAAATAGATAGATGTTTCTATCAAGCTTAAAGTAGGGCATCTGGACCAGTTGTTAGATACCTGTTTTTGAAGTCATCCCATTGTTCTGGCTATTTGTCATACATTGATGTATACAAGATTTAATTTCTAAAGAAATAATACTCTTTTCAGCTATTCAGTCATTTTAGATTTTGCTGTAGCTCTTTAGGCTGGCTTTACTAGAATTTTCAAAGGCTCGATACTTTAAATCACTTGGGCAATGATAGTATAGTTGCTGGTAATTAACGTGAGTTCTTACAGGCTCTTCTGCCCTAAATTGAGTAAATAAATTGAAGTCTGTTCCTAAAGATCATTTTACAAGCTTACCATCCACATGTATTTCTCTCTCATTTGAGATCCGAGTTTTACTACATTCATCTTTATGAACAGAATGGTCTTTGGTTGAATTGTCTTCCATCATGGATGGTGAAGCTGAAAGCTGCTTTATGTTTCATATGCAAGCAGTTGCTAATACTTCTTGCAGAATCAAATGTTACTTTTTACTTCTACTACTTCTGTGCAGGAGCATGCAAGTTTTAGGTTTTCGGGTAAAGATCTTGTACTAATTTAAATGTTATAAAGGAACAAGGTAGAAATTAAATTTGTTAAATTAAAAAAGCCACAAGATGGCAACAAATTCAATTCTATCTGTTGCTCCTAACATTTTTTTAAAGGTCAAAATACTACAGGCTGTATGGGTCTCCACATAGAAGCCAGCTGGAATAGTGAATATGCAATAAAATAGAGTTTTTTCCTTCTACTATTTGTACCTTGTGAAACCAAACTAAGAAACTTTTAATAGCTTCTTTTTTGTGCTTCAAGAGAGTAAACTAACTTGGCTATATGTGAAACGAACCTCCAAGAAAAAATTCTACCAATATAGCATGTTTTATTGCCTAAAACATGGGGGTTCATTTCTTAAAACACAGCATGAGCTATGTTCAGGCAGTTTCTGATTCCATTGAGGAATGAGTGAAAGTAACTTAGCTGTGGATGTTACTGCTTATTTAGCCTTAAGAAAAGTGCTAGGTATCTAAAAAATAGATTTTTTTTTTTTCTAAAATATAAAAAAATAACTACTTGGGTCCTGGTATCAGATGAATATTGGTAATTGGCGATTTTTGCAAATTAACATGAAGAATGACAGATTTTTTAATTAAAAAGTTCAACACACTGAGAAGGTTTTGAAAGCTGTTAAAATCCAACCAAAACATCACCTGCTGTTGGGTAACTGCATACAGCTATAGATTAATCAGTTTACTTTTTTTGTTAGGTGATGTCTGCATAGACGGAATATCACAGATTTACTATTGCAAGAAATAGATCTTTCACATTGTTGAACTTTTTACATTAAAATGGATTGAGGATGCAGACAAGTGTGATAAGAATCTATCCAAAACAATTTCTATCTTCATCATATATTGCAACTTGCATGTAAAATGTAAAAGCAGGGAAGGGAAAATGAATGCACGCGTGAAAGGAAAGGTGTGAAGCAAACTGTATACAAAATGTACAAATTTAAGGGACTTTAAGCAATAAACTTAAGGTTTCTTGTTACTGTAAATGTAGTTTACACTTGCAAAACTTATCAGAGCACATAGCAGTGTTTGAATTTTTAAGACAAACATAGAAATTGTATGAAAGAATGAGGAAAGAAAAGAACACACTAAAAGCTTAATTGCCAGAAGGTACAATAATAGTAGAAGTCTGTTGTCCTTCAGGGTGTGAGGTTTTTTCCTTGTTTGACTATAAATGGGAATCCAGATTTCTTTCACATGTACTAACCTGTTTTCTGTTCACGCATTGGTTTGCAAACCCAGTATTTTTAGGTGTTTAGGTAGGACAATGCTAAATAGCAGAAGATATACACTAAAATAAAAGCGGTTATTAAGCAGACATTTTGTAAGTAATACAATAGGAAACATTAGTACTGAAATGGAATGAATGCCACTGAAAAGTACATACAGAGGTGTATCTGTAAATGATGCAGTGAAATCCAGGAAAGTATGAAGCTTTTGGTATGTGTTTTCCTGATTTCGTTCGATGTCAGGTTGTTGCTTCTGAATGGTTAAATACTCATATATTTAATGTAAATCATAAGTAAACTATATATAACCTTCTATGGTAAATTAGCACAACTAAACCAAGTAATATGTGTTTGATTATAATACGATGTTAAGTGGTCGTCTCGAAGAAGATTTGTATTTTTCAAATTACATGGTTTTGTTACTAAATTAGTTTCAACTTATGAATATTCATAACACACTCCTTAACAGTCTCAGACAGCTTATGCATAAGAATTAGGTATGTCATCTATGAGCAAAACTGTTAAGTGTTCAGAAACTTTGAGGAAATGAATGTTCTTTAAATAGCTAAACAGTGATTGCTGCTGCCTCTGATGCAGGGTACAGCTGCACAAACAAAAGCTCCCCGAACTGGAGTTTGAATTTGCAGTGTGCTAGTTACTTATGAGTAACTTTTACATTTAAAACTTCACATTAGAAGATTTGAAATATCTTACTATGCACTCCCTGAGAAATAAGCTATTGTCTTTACAAGCAGTTACAGCATGTTACAAAAAGTTGCCTCCGAGTAGCTAACCAGGCCATCAATTACCAGCAGCACACTTACCTCGGGTGGTAGAATGAACCAACTATGAAGTTTATTCTGTCAACTTAATTTTCTTCTCCCCTGGGAGAAATCCTAGCATACAGTTTTTTGTGGTTATACCTGCCTTGTAAACAGAGCCTGAATCATTGATCAGTGCATTGTCGTCATGGGAAAAAGTTATACCTCTATGTGAACGCTTTCGAAAAGCATTAATTTTGTATTGTAACTTAGCATCTTTTGTTCTCAGGACAATGTGAAATGGTAGCAAAATTATCCTGCTAGTGACTTCCTTATTGAAAGCAGGTTTTCTTTTCCACTCGGTGTATCTTGTCAACCATTCCTGCTCTGAAATTTTGTTTCTTCCTCGTCTTAACAGTATACTTTCCTCCTTAGAAACCTTTTAAGAAATGTGGGGTTGAAATATTGCTAAGAACTTCTTTTGCTACATTGTGTGCAGTTTTTACATAGTAGGAGGTAGTGATTAGGTCACTGATAATCATGAAGAGGAGAGGTGTAAATCAGTTACAAAGGATAGATGTTATGCCTTGAGTAGGTGACAATTGAACCTCTGTGCCAATGTGTCAGAATAGCAGTTGTGAGCTGAGGTTCATCCATGAAATTATCACAGTCTAAGGCAATGATTTACAGAACTAAAAGGTGTGACCTCCATGACTTATTGATTTGCAAAAATTGTTCTTACAAGTAGAAAGGTCACAGGCATGGAAGTGGCAGCCATCTTTGTACCTACTCAAATTAATTTCCTACCATGAATCAGATATTTTCATGTGTTTTTTTTAATGTGATTATTTTTTTTTTTGCTGCTGCTGTTTTGGGATTGGGTTTTTTTTGTTTCATTTGCAGTGTTCTCAAAGCCCTGCCTTTTTTTTTTTAAGGCTTCTGCACTACATTTCCCATTAATCACTGTAGAGAAGACAATTCAGAGGAAAGTGTGAAAAACTCTCAAACAGATAATTTGCCAGTTGCTTTGTTAGGCTTGATTCGATGTATATTCTGTGCTTTATGGACATGTTGGTGAAGAGAGAAATCACAAGCACAAGTCGTATGGAAACTAAGCAAGGCTTTGGTTGTAATTTGGTTATAATTCTTTCCAAGAATTTCCAAAAATTCTAGAATTTCTGAAGCAGCTCCTGGTTCCCTCCCGTTGTTGCAGCTGCCATAGGACCTGCAGGGTCTGTTTGAGACACTGGAGACACTCAGTAAGTGGAAGGGGAGGCAGAAAATTTGTATTACTGACTCTGTAGGGAAGGAAAGAGGAATGGACATGTGGGACTGCAGGCAGTGATAATTGGATTTAGAAACTTGAAACAGCATCACAGGAAGTGACGTTTCTTTAGCTTGATGTTTTTCTTTCTATTTCATGAGGTGCTGTGAATGTAAGGAGATGCTATGGGAGAATTCTTGGTATTTCTTCAAAATGTATAATTAGTGCACTACAGGAACAGTCTTTTCACACAGAAAATGACATTTTTCTTCAAAAACAGATGCAAACTGTTTTATTTCCACTTTCTTGGTTAAAAGAAAGGTGATTGTTGTGTCAAATCACTGCTGTTTCTCAGTCACAAGGCTTCTCTTAAAGGTAATCTGCTTTTCCTGCTGTTCTTCCTTTAGAGTGTGGTATTTTGGTTTTTATAATTTTCTGAGTAATTATCGTGAAAGGACATTGGCAAAAATACCTTTTCTCAGACGCTAAAAAAGTAAGTCTTAAAATAAGTTACTGACTCAAGTGCCCTACATAGATGTTGGTATTTTAATAATCAGAAGAGAGTACATCAAAAATTGGGATTAATCCATTTCTTGCAATGCAGGGTTAAATCCTTTATACTAAAGATTAATAAGAGGTTGCTGACTGTAAAAGTTACAAAAGCTGCTTGCTGTACCAAATGTCATCTCCAGCTTATTGTAACTAATCATGGGTGGCTTTGACTAAAGCTCAGGGAAGAGGCATTTTGAGTAAATCTGTGTTTTCTAAGAGCTTGTCAAGTGATCTTCTTTTCTATTTGTACTTCACAGTTCTTGAGATAAAAACAGTTTTAACTTTCATGGTGGAAACTTAAAAGCAGTGTCTTTTAAGTGTTATTTAAATCATGGAACTTGAGGCTGCTTGTGTGTAATCCCCTGCTCATTAGCTTTTTTTTGAATTACAAAACATATTGTTATTTATGCATGGACATACAAATGTGATAATGCCATATTGAAGTCCTTTCCAACAGATTTTTCCCAGAGTGGGATCTCTGACCTTTTTGAGTGTCTCACAGTTGTAGGATACGCTTCACATAGCGTTTAAGTAATTTTCAGATAAAATTCATGGTTTCATGATAAAAGGTTGTCTGTCAGCCTCGCAAATTGAAGTGGCTGGAATATATAACATTTTTTTATAGTGTTAGTAGTATCGTTAGTAATACATGTTTTGTTCAGTGAGGTTTCACAGCAGTAACTGAAGAAAATTTGTTCTTGAAGTTATTCAGTGTTGCTTTGGAACCAGTCATCTGTGACTTCACTGTTCTTTTACCTGGTGTGTTGACTCTGTAGAGTTAACAAGAATAAATAGTAGTGCAGGTCTTTTGTTACATTAAGGTAATTGGATAAGGCATGAGCAGAACTAATTATCACAAGAGTGCTATTATTGGACACTAAAACTCTTCAAGGCAGGAACACACTACAGTTTCTTGGTCCTAGTTTTCCATCCAGAGCATAAGCAGATCTCATTTTGAAATTTCTATAGCCAATTGGTTACATTTATGTTACTAAAGTTTGGTGAAAGTGATCATAGGTAAAATGAAACAATACTTTATGTAGAAAAGGTTTCCTAGAATATAGAAAGTTTATGATTGGCATTTGATGGTTAATCTGTAAACTTGTAAAAGCTTATGAGGTTGTCTGTCTTCCCTAAATCTAAAACAGAATCTGTAAAGAGTTTTGAATATTCTCATTATTTTCTTTCTTCTCTTTAATAGAAATGTATTAGCTCATTTTTGTGATACCTTCTGTAGCTCTGTGTTTATTTAAAAAAACAGTGTACCTGACAAGAAGGCCAGCTGTTAATGTTACCTCTTATGTCTTTTAAAAGGAAGGTGCTTCTGCTCGAAAAACACAAACTCCAGCAGCACAGCCTGTACCACGACCAGGTAATGTAGCATACTATCATTGGTGTTTCTGTTCCAAGTAAGTGTGAGTGTCAAAGAAGTACTATTTAAAACTTTAGTTAGCTGAAGAATTAAGTGGGGATCACTTACTTGTGGCCTTTAACTGCATATGTATTGGAAATAACACATAACTTTTAAGTTAACATTATACGATGGGGCTTGGGTTCATTCTCTTCAGTGTATTGCCCAGGTAGCCCATTGAAAGGATGTGCTCATGAAATTAAAAACCGACAAACTTCTTGGTTGTCAGCTTGGTAGTTCACAAATGCCACCTCAAATATATAAGAAGAGCTGATTAATCTTCCAAGGAGAAACAACCTAAATAGAAAAGTTAATCTAAAAAAAAAAATTATTACTTCTATTATTAATATATCAGAAATAAGTCTTTCTCTGAATGTGTTATCATTACTTCCTCACACTTCTTAGCACGTAAGGTATTTGTAATAGGGCCAGAATCCTCAACTGGCTTTTTAATTCCCATTTAGTAGACTTTAGCTACCAAGTTAATTTTGTATGTCAGATTGAATCTCAAATTGAGATTCAAAGATAGAATGATATAGGTACTTTGTTTTGTTTTAATGAGAAACCCTTAGAGTTTTTAAAAGACTGTAAGAGTACAAACAGCATATGAGAAAATCAGTGTTTTCAAACAGCTTTGTACATATCTGTACCTAGTGTACACACTGTAAGAATTTCTGGTTTGGTGGAAGAAAGTCTCAAGTGAAAGGTGTTATTTAAGAACAAGATAATGGTTGTTATCGTTATGCAGGTCTTGGAAGGGGGTCATTTTTGGTTTTTTGGAAACAAAACCACCTTTTAAAATGAATATACTTTTTCTAGAAGTACTGCTGGAGTACTGTATATTCTTGTTGAGACTAAGAAATGCTTTCAGTGTGTCCTTTGCTAATTCTTTGAGATTTATTAGTAGGATTTAATGCTAAGACTTAATATTGCAGAAATGATTCTACCCCAAAAATCTATTCTAATACTGAATATTCTCAGCATACCTAAATGCTGTTGTCTACAGATTCTTCTGTTTGGTTATTTTGGTACTAGAAAGGTCAAGCTGCCTGTCATACTTATCTCACTAGCCCCGTTAAGCATAATAATGCAAATGGAGTTGACAGACAGCAGTATGAAAAGGGTAGAAGTGGCAAGAACAGAAATCTGACTTGAGTTGTCACAGGTCCCTGCTGCTAGCTGTGACTTCATGGGCATTAACTGGCAGGAGTGTGGTTTTTGTACGTTACATAGGTTATGCTGATAGTGCCCTTCTCAAAGGGCATCTAATCCATTATCTTGCCTCTATATTGTAAGTTGAAGAGAGATTAAAGGAAAAGATATATAGTCTGAAGAAAGTATATACTGCTTCGTTAAAAAAAACCCACATTATCTTTCTGCCTGTTCTAGGATATTTTGGGGTTTGGAACTTTTAAAAAATCAGTTGTTCTGTTCTTACCAGTCAAAATATTTAAAACGTGTGATTTACAGGAGGATGCTGCTTTGCACATAAGAAGCGTTAGTTGAACTGGGCAAAACAGTTGTATGATACTGATTTGAAAAAACATCTGAGATGTGCTTTTAATTTAAGATTATTTTTTTTTTTCTGCACCTTTCTGCAGTACCAACTTTTCTACTATCCTGTCTTGGTACAGCTATCAAATTTCTTGGAGATGCTTTCTTCCTAAGCCCCAACCTCTCCTTTTTTTAAGGCAGCTCATGCTGCCCATATATTTCAGGAACTTTTTTACATCAAGAAAATAGCTAGATTTAAAAAAAAAAAAAATAAAAATTAAAAATCATTGGGTAGGTAAAGTTCATGTAGTTCAAATATAGTGTTGCCAATTATATCTGTGCACTTGACAGTGTCAGGAAAAGATAATTAAGGATATGGTCTCAGTATTTCAACAATGGCAACTATGCATTGTGAATATTTATACTGTTCTAGGAAGTTTCTGAAACAGTTGGTCATAAATAAACATGAGCAAATTAGTGCTATGAAATTGAAAGTCAATTAATGGAATTTGCCATGCATAGTAGCAGTTGAGACTTGAGTTAGTCTGTATCAATCTTTTTACTACTCCCCATTTTCTGATTTTTGTGAATTAGGATAAACATGGATGACGATAATTATCAAGAACAACAGTTCTTTCCTTAAGTTAGGACTCCAGAAAACTGAACTACAAAAGGTTTATTTGGAGTAAGTCAGGTTATTCAGTAATAGCACCAAAGTGAACATATATGTTTTTCCAACTTTGGACTGAAGTATCTCCCATATTGAGGAGGTCACAACTTGGAAGACTGAAGTGGAAACATTTTATTGGTGGGTTGGGGGCAGGGATTCTCTGTTTCTATCTGTCTAGTATTGTTTGTCTGAGTGGTTTTGTTTGGGGGGGGGGGGGGTGGGTGTTTGTTCATTTTCTGTTTTGGGATGGGTTTTTTGGGGTTGTGGGGTTTTTTTGTTTTGCTTGAGTGCTACCATATCTGTCACGTTTCACTGTTTCTGGCACCTAGAGAGCTCATGTAACTCAAACTGCAATCCAGAATTAACTTGAGGAAGCCTGAAATTCAGATTTTGATTGTTGAACGTTCTTTATGTGTTAAGGATAGCCAAATCCTACAGATATGTACAATAATAATTACTAATGAAAAGGTGAGGGTCTGAAAAGATTAGTTTGTTGTGAAAAAGTCTTCCTGTATGTTCAGCACTATTGAACTTAGAATGTACAAGCAGCTTTTTTTCAAGATTGCTGGCAATTTTTATCAATGCTATAGTGCCCTGATCTTTTGAGGAAGATGGAGAGGGATGACTCGTTTCAGTAAAATTGACTCAACTGTCCTAACATCTGTTTCAGATGGTCAAAAGCTGTTTGTCATCTGAATACTGAGACCCAAATTATAAATCCCTTCTTCAACTTTGTGTATTGCAGCTGGGAAAATGATCTAATGACTGTAGTGTGACTCTTCTCTGTTCATTCCTGCAACTAAAAACATTACAAATGTCATTGTAAGGCAACATTTAATTTATGTATTACTCATTCTGCCATACTTTCTGTTTGTTTTTTTTTTCTCAGTTTCTCAAGCAAGACCACCTCCAAACCAGAAAAAAGGTGAGTCAGTTTTAGTTACATGATCCTTTAAATTTTTGTGTGAATTGTACCCACTCTATCTTTTCCTGGAGCCTCAAGCAACAATATAAACAAGCAGTGCCATGCAGACAGCATTCTGTTTTGCTAAATATGGGTCCTACCCATATTTAGAGACTCCTGATACAGGAGTACACTTTTTTGGTGAATGAAAACCTTCAGTTTACAAAAGGTTTACTACAGTTTTCCTTGAATATTTTTCCATGATTTTGATCTGTTAAGTAAGAGTTTTGGTTTTATGTGCAGTTGCTTTGATGAAAAAAAAAAAAGGGGGGGTGAGGAGGGAGAAACCAACAACCAAAAGTGCAACAGAAAAAGCCAGGCAAATGTAACTTTATTATCTCTGCAGGGTCTCGAACTCCCATAATCATTATTCCAGCAGCCACAACCTCTTTAATAACGATGCTTAATGCAAAGGACCTTCTGCAAGATCTGAAGTAAGTAGCTGATTAGAACATACTGTATAAAAAACTGTTTTCAGATACAAAGGTGTACTAGTACCAAATTAGTAATTAAGCAAGAGGGAGTATTTACTGTCTAGTGACAAACTAGTTTTACAGACAAGAGTATAAAATATATTAATGCCTCTTGAATAGTTGGAAAAAAGCAAAAGCTTATTTCCAGAGTTTTAGCACAGTTATGACCTGTGGGCCAAATGGGCAGATTGAGAAGGAAGCCTTACAGTACCATTTCTAATGTCTGTAGTGGTTTTCGGTTATGTAACATATATGCACAGATGTGCAACTGCTCCATGAACCCTTACAATGGACAAAGGCTTAGAGAAGGTGAGCATGGCAATGTACTCATGGAGCTCAGAAAAGATTTTGGGAAATGACCACAGTTATCGTAAAGGAGAAGGCAACTGGTGGGTGGCCTCTGTTTTAGATAAACAGCTGTATCAACTGAGCAGGTCAGCTGGTTGTGTAAATAAAAAATATTTTTTTAAAGTTCACATCCAACAAAAATAAAAATAAAGGATTGTCATTCAGTGTTGATGTAAATTCATACAGGGAAATACTAATGAGTTGCTAAAATTTGTTTATTGCATCACACATCTAATTCTAAGATTTAATTCATTATGGCTGAGTGCAATCAACACTGCAAATTACTTTTTTCTTGGTAAGGTAAAATGCACTATTATGGTAAAAAAACCAATCAAAATACTCCATCTTTCTGCTTGTCCAACGGATCATGGTATTTAGCTGCCTATTGGTTAATACCAGTTAATTTTTCTGAAACAGGCAGTCATTTTCAGAGAAATGCACTGTTATAGATTGTCTGCAATGGTATGTTAAAAAAAAAAAATAATGGAGAGCTCTTCTTTCTTCTACCTTCAGCACTTTGCTTGTCCTTTATGAGACTATACACTGCTTTTCTTCAAAATTAGGCAGTCCTTACTGTGGTGCTACAGCTTTCACTGGAGTTGCTCTAGAAATTTTTTAAACTGTGCTGTGAGATAACAGGTGCCTTCTGATCTCCAGCTATTTCTAGTTTCTCAATTACTGCCACTTACCATCAAAGATCCAGTAAGCATGCTGGGCTCTTGGTACCTCTACCGAAATATTTATATGGAGAGGAGGCTGGCTTTTAACACCATAGTTTAATGTGCAAGCAGTTAGACTGATATAATTGTGCTGACAGAGGATGTTGCTTGTTTATGTGGGGGTTTATGTTTAAGAAAAAATTTCACAACTACAAGCCCTGGATTTTACATCTATGTAATTGGTGACTTTCTGGTACAGGAATACCTATAATGGAATAAAGAACCTATATGTCATGTCTGTCTGTGCTAGGAGGCTTGTACTATTTTCAACTCCACTGGGGTAGAGCTACAGTTAACTTCTCAAGACCTGCCCTGAGAGGAGGCTGATTGTTAGAGCGCAAAGCACATGATCCAGAAGAAAATGAGATTAAGTTTAGGGTTCAGAGGAGGACACTGATGTAGTTAACGGGTATGAAAGACAAAGTGAAGAAGCAAGGTATGTAAATGAGTCAGAAGTGAAATAGCAGTATTCAGAAGAGCAAAATATTAATTTAGCCATGACAGTTCTAGCACTCTTCTAGAAAATGCGCCACCTGGCCTGTATTCTTTTTGCATTCAAATTTATTGAAGTAGTTTGTTTAGGAATGGCTGCAGGGTTTGTTTTTACTGTTCAGGTATGCAGAGTGTAGAACTAGCCTTGATGTAGACTGTGATTGATAGGTATGTGATGGTTTCCCAAGGAAAGCAGACTTACCTAATTTCTGTGTCTAAGTCACCACCTTCTTTAACTCATTCCCCACTTGCAGCTAAAGTTGACAGAAGAGTAGAGGTTTGGAAGACGCATATCATTGCCACAAGTTTTGGAATAAAGAAATATTGTCCACATAGAAAAGACACATGCAAATTAATACTCTCTCCCTTACCCCCGATGAAGAAAAAGCAGGTAGATTTGAAATTCTTGTATTTCTAGAGGTAATCAATCAGCCTGCTTGTATTAGCCAGGAGAGGAGATCAGTGATATAGCACAAGGAGAAGGGATTTTTGGAGCTGGAAGAGTAAGAGCTGTTGCAGGGAGACTGCTAAGAAATGTAGGAGAACCCAGGGAGAATGAGGCCCCCAGGATTATTAGGGCATGGAAACTATTATACACGTGTGATAAAGGCTGTTTACAGGGCAACTTTTTCTTCCATGCCTGATACCTGAGGCAGCACAGTTCTGTGAACTGTGTGATAATAAAGAATGAGTATTTGGGTTTCATAAATAAAACCAACTTTTTTGATTCCCTCCATTTAAATGTTTCTTAAAACAAAATCCGGAACAAATTTAGCTGAAATTATAATTAGAATTCAAACCACTTAAAATTAATACTTAGTTGTAGCTGGGAATCCCTGTCTTTTAGGGTAGTTTTTGTCTAGGATGCTGGATTTTTTTGTAACACATTGTCACTTTGGATAAGAGAAAAAGTAATTGTGGTATCATTGGCAGATATTTTAGGTTTCTTTGTAAAATCAACAGGACAGTCTTTATCCAGTATATGGTAGGCAAAGACCAAAAGAAACATTAATTTTACCAACATTTTAGTAAGCCTTTTCATAGCTCTGTAGTATGTTGGGTTTTTTTTTTCTTGCCAAATCTGGCTGACATTTGTATGATGCTTAGCATCTTTAATTGATCACTAATATTATGGTCTGGTTTGAGGTAGAGAATGTGGAAAGTAGGAAAGCTATCAAGAGTAGAATGAAATATATATAATGATAAACTGGAAGCACGTAACTAGTTTAAGACTTTTTTTAAGGTGTCTGATTTGTCTGTTGGATATATTTGTTGCGACTTAGATTTTGTAGGGGAACATTTCTATATACAATTGTAATATATACGATTGACATGCTGTATAGTATGCAAATATTATTGATAACCTTTTTTTGAAAGGTTATTTTTCTAAGTAGGCAAGTACAAGATAAAAATGAATAGTTTCTAAAATGCTAAAAAGGTATCATTTAATGTCAGAACTGCAGTACTTTATGGTATATTGTGAAGCCTCTTAAAAAATAGTTCATATAATATACTGTGTTCTTATTCACTATCTGAATGCAACACTGGATATCATAATTATTGTGTAAAATTTGGCTTTCCACACTGAGTATTTGAGAATATCTGAAGTTAGACTTTTTGGAGGCAATGCTTCTGCTTGACATGGAACAAAAGCAAGGCAAGAATTACATCAGGCAGATGTAAATGATTAGGTGATGATTATGTATTTTTATTATGATGATGCTTTCATTCATGATATGTTTCACCATATGTAGCCAGACAACTCACTGAGATTTATCCAGCTTTGATATTGACTAAACTATCTGAAATATTCAGGGATGATGTATTACTGTAAAAAAGCTTTGTTCTCTTACAGAAACAGGTATATGAAGCTTCTGATACTGTAATCTAACAAATACATTGAGAGGGTTGTAAAAATAAGTCTCCAGTTCTAAACACAATCAACTGTATATTAGGATGATCTCAGCTATTGTCCAGCATTGGTGCTGTCTTAGTCTCTGTTCATGTGTTTTTCAGCATGCCTGAGTTGGGGACCAGAAAGTGCTGACCTGACCTCAGTAAAGTGTTTTAATGCTAGTAATTGATGTGAGTTTAGAGGCTAGGCATGAGCAGCTTTGGCAGTTCAGTGGATAGTATCTTACCAGTTACCTCCCATAATTTGATTTTGTTCAATTGCTTCCCTGTTACCTTAGGAAAGGGACCTGCTGTCTTTGTAAAGTGAGAGAGTGCACCAGTTTTTATGTGGATAATGATTTTGGCAATTAACAGCAAGAGTGTTGTGTGCTATTAATTTCTCAGTAGGGGTATAAAATTGGATTCTAAGTAGATATGTAATATTGGTTTTTGCTAGGGAATAGTAATCCGGAGAAGCAACAAAAAATGTAAGCTCCTGCACAGTCAGGTTTTAGAACACATTTCTAGTGTGTTGGATGATTAAAAAGTTGTCAAGTACAAATGTGTAGTTAAGCCACCAGCTATAGTATTGTGGCAAATAATTCCCAAGAGAAGATGGGGTTTTTGGTGTTTTCTTAAATACTCAGATTTCCTAAGCTTGTCTTTTATGTCCAGGTAATGATGGAGATGATTGTAATTGTAATGTGATGATTGTACTTGTAACCATTGTATTTATAATCATACAGTAATTTCTATTGATTCTCAATTCTTGAGCATATGGCTTTTATTGTACTTACTGAATCAATGGTTCCCAGAAATGCAAGCATATCTTTCATAAACTTTTTGTACACTGTCATTTATTCCTGTACTCTGTGTGTGTACATATATGTAACCATTTCCTTAAATGCTTTCCGTATGAAAAGGGAAGTCATCTTAGAGAAGATGACTGTATCTTCTGTACTGTTTGATGTGAACCTGCACGTTGATATTTTTTCTTCAGAAAGTTCAGATAACAAGCTATTTTATGTTCTGTCCTAGAGAAATGTGTTCAAAAACATTGAGATTTTTACAGTAAATAAAACTGAAGCTATTGTTTAGAAGATATGTAACTGAGGCACAACTGAATGGTGCCTTAATGGCTGTAGCACCATTTCTAGCTGAAATGGAGAGAAACTGTCAATAAACTAGTGTTGAATTTAATTCTTACCCACAGAAATATTTAAAGCTAGAAGCAGAGTTGAGAATGCCTGTTTCAGCCAGCTTTGAGGTGTGTCTCAGATATAGTGGTGAAATTGTTAGAGTCTGTAGAATACCAATATTGCTTCTTGTCTAATTTGGCAGGCATGGCTAGGTTTCCTGTTTCCATATAAAATGTGTTTGCTTCCTCACATTTACAAATTAAATTAAAAATGTGACCTTTTAGATTGCTGTTCCTATGAAAATTTGATTATCACTGTAATGTATGTACAGCTGTTTGGTTTTTATTTACATATTCTGTAAGAGTTTGTTCTTGTTTAGTGCATGGGACACAGAAGAAAGAACAAAATTCTTCTCAAGCTCTCCACCATTTTAGGTGATCCTGGCTTTTCATATAGAACTTGCCCCTGGGGTAAAACATGCTTGAGGGGTTTGTTTTTTTGTAATTTTTGAAATATTTTTTTTTTTTAGAAAAACATTTATTTCCATCTTTCCAGCCCAGATTCCTTAGTTGTGATGGGTGAAGAGAGACTCATGAATGGTGTTCTTAAAAGCTCAAGACCACTGAGCAAATCCTTATTTTCAATTATAAAATAGTTTCCTGACAGTATTGGCAAAGCAAAGCTTGCAACATGTTGGCAGGACAGGCCATTAGGTATGCTCATGATTGAAGTTGCACCTCACTTCTGAGTTTTTAAATTAGCAACTTGACTAGAAATACTTAACTCAGATGTCACGTTTGGTAGCTTTTTCCAAAGTAGGACTGTGTTGAATGCTTCTGTGTGTAGCAATTGTATGTGTCAGTTGGTTGTGGTAGATAGAATATATGTAAATATTAACTGTTTTCTAATTATTTCAATTATCGGCAAAATTACTGTTTTAGGATTTTTTTTTTTTTTTTATAATATTCTAGGGTGCCTAAATGTACTTTTTCCCAGTGTATCCTGTATAGCTTTTTGGTCTGTATTTTCTTTAGAATGGCGTTGATTTACATGTACTAAACAGATAAGCATAATTTAATTTATAGCTTATCATTTAACATTTGTAATGCTTTTTCTGTATTTGCAACAGTAGTCAACTTTAATGCACAATTCATAGTCATTTGCAGTTGTGGGTGGTGGGTTTTTTTTTTAATTTTCCAGTGCATTTGAATGTGCACTTCAGAAATTGATTGTGACTTTCTGGTTTTGAAACAGTTAAATCATGAAGAGTATCTGGGGGCTTCATCTGTGTATTTACATTAGGAAAGTAAAATAGTTTTGCTTGAAGGTTTATTGACAGTTTCCATGTGCTGCCTTAAAACATGTTTGTTTGGGTTTTTTCCCCCAAAATGCCATTTTCTCATTGGATAGAAGATGGTAGCAAAACCTGGTATTTTCAAGTTGACTGAATAATGAATTTTCCCTCATGCTTCATTTTTTCATTCCTTTTTTCTATTTTTCCAGCAATAGGAAGTGCAGTCTGCCTGTTTAAGCACATTCAAATTGGTTTTTAGTATTCACATGGAAATAGGTTGAAGAGAACAAATAGAAATGGTACAAACAACTTACCCAAAAAATGTAGTAAAGTTTTAAAAAGCACCATCTGTACTATAATGAAGAGAAATCTTACCAATTATGTAGAGTACCGTGTTTTTAAAATGCAGCACCCATACTTGCGATAACTTTTGCAGTTAAGTGAAACATAGTATTTCTTTTTATCAGAAGTTTTGGAAATGAAATGTCAGCAGCAAACTGTGTTAGTAGTGCAGCTGGGTGGTTTGGAATATAATATTAGGAGAACGTGGTCTGAGCTCTGTGCTTTTGCTGGCCTGGTAGGTGATACTGGTCACATGAGCTTACCTTTCTGTGACATAGTTTTAGTTCCATAAAATATACAATTTTGGTATTTTTCCTTTTGACAAAATCCACTGAGATTCATCAGTAAAAAGGTTTACACTACTCTCACATTTATGATGCCAATTTTGAGAACTGTTCTGTGTATTTTATTTTATCACCACATCACAGAGGAGACTCATGAAATGGAATTTCTTTTTTTTTTTTTAAGGTGGGGGGCTGAAAAATAAAAGATCTGTAATTCATTTGGGGGGGGTGTCACATCTTAAGCATTTATTTTTGTCATACAGAGATTACACAAGATGTGAGGATCACATTATCCTTATTTTCTAAGCACTTAATCTATGAGACAAGCTATTTAGAAAAAAAAAAAAAAAAAACAAAAAAAAAAACAAACCAGAATTATAGTGTCGTACATAATAGTAACCAGATGAATCATGGCTAATGTAAGATCACTGTCATCCAGAAAAATAAAACTGATGACATCAAATAAAGTGCTTTTGTCTACTGAACGTTTCCTTATTCCCTAAGGTTTGTACCATCAGATGAAAAGAAGAAGCAAGGCTGTCAACGAGAGAATGAAACTCTAATACAGAGAAGGAAGGACCAGATGCAGCCTGGGGGAACTACAGTCAGCGTTACTGTACCTTATCGAGTAGTAGACCAACCTCTGAAACTTATGCCACAAGACTGGTAAAATAGATTCCCCTTCACAAAATTTCTTAAGCGGGAGAATACAGAATTTGGAGGGGACCAATAAAATGTTACTAAATTCACTAAAAAGTGAAGATACAGATATAAGAATGGACTTGATTGTTAACTGTACAGGAGTCTTCAGGTGAAAATAATATGAAACTAAACTTATTTAAAAGGTCTTAAGAAATTACAACTTTCTACATTTTAGCAGTATGAGCAGCACAATAGGTTTGCCTAAAATGTTTCAGAAAGGCAAATAGGAATATTCATATTAGTTTTCTATTATGATTAGTTTTCTATTATTATTCATAATGCTGTGCAAGTCACTGAAATGTGATCTGAGAGAAAAATTGTCCTTTCTTGTCTGCTTTCTGAAGTCTATTGAGAAGTCTATGCTGAAGTCTGCTGAGAAGATACATTTGCAGGCCTTCAGCATCTGATGTTCTAACTTTTTGTAATAGTTTAAGAAAGAAAGAAAACACATCAGACAGTAAAGATTGAACTGTGATTTCAGTATTGAATCAGATTCATTGAGTTGGATTCATTGATGGGAGCTTACTTCTGAAGGGAGAGCCCCAGTTGGGGAAAGGGAATCATAGGTAGCTTTTACTTTTAAGAAAAAGCTGGAAACAGATTATTTTGTTCGTAGCCCATTCTTCAATGCTCTGAAAACATACTTCTCTTTGAGCAGGAAGATTCTGGAGAAACATCTTATTGTTTTTTGATGTATTGAATTAGGCAACATTTTTATTTCTTCCTCACACGTGTAAAGATTTTAGACATGCTCAACAACCTTTTTAGTGGTTTTGTAACTTTCAAAGTAGATTTTAATGTAGAGGAATATTTTGAAAACGTCCTATTCCTAAATTAATTGTTCTCTGTATTGAGAACTTGAACTAATCAGAAATCTGTGGTTTTGAAATTCTAAATATCAAATAGCACTTAATGTTTAATGATCAAACTTTTAAGCACCATCCTTTGGTTCTAGGAACCAATGGTTCCTAAAGTGCTTCTGACCAGAGATGAAGCGGTGTGGGTGTTTAGCTTGTGTTTATCCAAGGGAGAATCAGATATTAGTATATAGAAATTAATATGTTATCACTGTTTTCTGTTAGCCATTACAAACCCTGCAGCATCATTTTAAATGGCAAAACTTTAGTCTGTCTTCTAAACAAAAAAAAAAGGGGGGGGGGGGAAAAACCACAAGAAAAAAACCCTGAACTCCACTTTGATTATTCTTTTCCATTTGGTAGACTTTATGATGAATTAAATTTGGGGATTAGATTAGAGAGGTAATTATTTGTTGTAGTAGGTAGAAACCATGGTTGGATGATGTAAATGTTCAAGAAAAAGACCGTATGTGGGAGGTTATTTGTTCTCAAAGGGTTTTTTAAAATTTTATTAATATAAAAGCTTCATCTTAATCACAAGCTTATTTTCTTAGACTGCAGGTAATGGTTACATACTCTTACAATAAATGATGCACTTTGCAGAAATCTAGCAGCTGTCTATTCTAAAAATTCATTAGAATAGAAGTTAACAGTGTTCAGAATAAAGGCTTTTAAATTGAGACATGTCAGTTTACAGTGTTGTTCATAGAAGATTGTCTCTAAAATGTTGGAGCACTTTTTAAAAGCAAAGTAATAATGACCAGAAATAAACACTTGTTTGACTTGTTATAAATGTAACATGAGAAACTGAGCTGCATTCTGCAAAGGGATGGAGCTAAAAGTCTGGAAAAATCACATGACTTTTTTTCTTTCTTGCTTCACAGAAAAAAAGCAGTTGCGCTGTAGGTGTGGTTGTTGAGCGCGCTATACTGCTGTTACTAAAATAAGAAACTGTGCTAAGGTATATTGCCTGTTTAAGAAAGCATGTAATTTAAATGCTCAAGGCCATCAACATGTTGGTCTCTTCCTGTGTTCGTAGGGATCGTGTGGTGGCAGTGTTTGTACAGGGTCCTGCTTGGCAGTTCAAAGGCTGGCCTTGGCTCTTGCCTGACGGATCACCTGTCGATATCTTTGCAAAAAGTAAGGGTGTTTCTTGTTTTGTTTTTAAGTGTTTGGGGGTTTGTTACTTTGTTTGGGTTTTTTTGTGGGGTGTCTATGCTTATGGCAAAGTACTGCCAAAGTGCTGTTGGACTCGGGTGACTTGGAAGACAGGGGCTGATGTCTTTGCACAGATGGCAAATATTAATGTGCCCTCAGCAATTCTTCTGTTCTGACCTGTGGAAGCTCACAGAAATCATCTCAGAGCTGTCATCTTTACAAGAGGTTCAGAAATAGCTAGTGTATAAATTTACTTTCCAAGCTTCTAAAAAAAGGTGAAAAGACAATGTATATTGTAACGCTTCATAGATAACAGGTTTACAGGCCGTCTTCAGATTTCATTACTACTTTGAGCAGAGGATTAATCACCTAGTATTTCACTCAGAAGGATTTACAAATATGATCTGGTATCTGACAAAAACTTGAAAGTTTAATAAGATACAGATACTTTTAAGTTGTGAGTTAGATGTTACCACTGTATAGATCTGAACAGGTTTTTGGGTTACCACAGTTATGCCTAGTGTGTCTTGAGACACACTGCACTATTCTTGCACAGTTAACTTCTCTGACTATAAGGTGTGTGATAATATCTAAAGAAACTGTTAGCTGTTACTTCATTGTGAAGCTGCCTTAGAAAATAGACATTTTTATAGTGTCTGGTGGTTTCTGAGCTACAGAATTAAAAAAAAAAAACAAACTACAAAATAAAAAATGAACAAACCAACCAGTGCATACAGACAAGAGAAAAACAAACAAACAAACAAAAAAAACCAAAACCCACTTCAGTCTGTTATCTTCCAGTCAGTGTGATAAGGAAACAAGTTTGATCAGGTTTTATGTGTGCACATATTTGGTATGTGAAGTAGAAGCTGGAAAGAGAATGCTAGTTTGGTAAGGAGCAAAAAAAAAGAAAATGGTCAGACAGAAGGCTAAGGATGTATCTGTGAACGAGAAAATAGAATGAATTGCTTGAGGGATGGAGAATGAACAGGAAGAAAGTGAAAGAGCCTGAAAGTCAGTGTAAAACAAAATATACACCACAGTAGGGAGTTTAACAAAAGAGACTAATGAAAGCAGAAAATAACCCTTTAAAATGAAGATATAGAGAAAATGGAAATTGTGAAAATCAAAACCAAGAAAAATGCTGTTAAATATTTAAGGTCTGGCTAGTAGTTGCGTGCTAGTACCTATTAATTTTAACATTATGTATATATAAATGTATAGAGGGCCATAGAAACTCTTATGATGTGCTCTGGCATTTTTGAACTCTTTGCTATGCCAAAAGATCAAAATCATAGCCTGGTCAGTCTGAAGGTGTACAAATCCTTATATTTTTCAAGTGAAAGGATATCCGTTCTTACTTGACTCATAAAGATACATTGCAATGGACTTTTTTTAATTTCAGAAATGCATTCTGTTGTTTCACAGCAAGGTATTTTAAAATATTTTTCTGATGAGAGTATCTCTAGGACTTTTCCTAATGACTTCACTCACTCCTCAAAATAAAAACAGTATAAATGGAAAGAGCACAGGCAACATCAGTCTGGTTATACGTGTTTAACTTTTCCTGAAGCTATTGCTTTGCACATATTTATAGTCTTCAGTAGTCTTCATAAATGTGGTTTCTTGGATCTGCAACGGTTCATTGTTTCATCTAGAGTTTGCATTTCTTCATGTAAATCATTGGGTCTGCAATGATTAACAAATAGTCAAAGCTTATCACTGTCATTGGAAAACAAGCAGGTAGCTTACCATAAAGAATTGCTCAATAAAATTTGTGTTGGACCAGAGCCAGTCAAACTGGGTTTTATTTGCTCAATTGCAATGTCATGTAGCATTTTGTTAGTTGAGTCTAAAATTGTTCTCTTTAGTCGTCTTCACATGTGGTCTGAGGGTTTAATGTTCATGTAGCAAACAAGCTTATTTTTGCATATGCAAGTGAATGTTTGAGATGAAATTTTGAATTATGTCACTTTAATGAGCAGATATTTAATTTTTAATACCATTTTAAAGGTCTTGCTCCTAGAGCATATTAGTGCACTTTAATACTGATTGGTTTCAGATTCAGAAGTGGATTGTCTTCTGCTCAATATCGTTTAACCTTAATGCAGGAATAATACTTAATTTATATGTGACAATTTATATGTGACAATACTTCCCAAAAGCAAAACAACTGTTAATATTTTACCATTTTTAACTGAGTACTAGATCAGAGGAAATTAGCAGGTACTAAATTTCTCAGAATGCTTCATATGAAGCACTTGGGGGTTACACTGGCATTCTGCTATCAGTCTGAGCAGCCGGTCAGTACACTAACTTTCAGGAAGTAGCCAGGTTTCCTTCTCAGTGGTCTCAAGGCATGCTTTTTAAAAAAAAATTCTTGGAGAGTTCAAAGATTTTTCAGAAAGAACATCTTTGTTTCCCAAAGTCTGCTTGAATTGGCAATGAGTTTCTGCTGTTCTCCTGGAATCTATGCATCTTAAAATAGGGGTTGCCCTTTCACTTAAATCTGTAATAGCATGGGGGCCTGATAGTGGCCATCGACCACTATGTTTAGCTCAGTGCCCTTTATTAACTAGTTAACTTTCTTGAGAGATGGGCTCATTAATTTTGTTCTCAGGCTCTATTCTGAAAAAAGAGGAGTGGGGGTGGGAATTCTCTTTGACTAATAATTAAACACGTTTGTACACTAAATGTTTTCCTGTTTCCTGTAGTTAAAGCTTTTCATCTCAAATATGATGAAGTACGTCTGGATCCAAATGTACAGAAATGGGATGTAACAGTGTTAGAACTAAGCTACCACAAAAGACACTTGGACAGGCCAGTATTTCTACGCTTCTGGGAAACTTTGGACAGGTATGTTTCATGTTAAAAAGTCTTTATGCTCATGCTCTTATGATGTTTGGTGGGAATGAAAAGTTATGGCAACAAGGGAATTATATACAACTTAAACATCTGAACAATGTCTTAGCTTGAAAATACTGCTTGTTTAGATTCTCCCTGATGATACAGTTAAATATATACCACTATATTTTATTGCATGCTATAAATAATCTCCAAAGTGTGATATGCATGGATTTAAAGGACTGGTGGTTACTGTGAATCATCGATTAGTACCATGATTCCCCACCTTCCTTTAGGTAGAAGAAAGGAATGGAGAACAAGCCAGGTGGTGTAGTTTTCCTTTGTTCAGCAAGCCCTCCCCTGGGACTGCAGTTTTGAGCAGTTCTGAAAGCTCTCCTGATATCTCTCTCCAGTCACTAGATGACAGACTAGAAAAGTGAGAAACTACCTTAAGATAAAGAGCCACAAAGCATTATCTTATCCTGATGCCCTTGAGTCCTCAGCACTGGATAGAAGAGGAAGTCAAAAAATGAGTTTTGGACTGGTGATTCTTCGTATCTTAGGGGCTTTCCAAGTACTTAGCCCTGCCTTTCATGAGAAGCGAGGGATGGAGGAGCAACAGCAGCTCTGTGAAGAGCAAGCATTGCTTTTGACTCTGCTTCTCTATGGCTCTCAGCCCTCCTGAAATAGGAGGTTTGTTGCAATACCTTTTTCGTGTTGTAGAGGAAAAAACTTTCTTATCATGAAGCAGTTGAAGAAATATTGAGGGAAGGGAGAAGTCCATGCATTTCATGAATGTTTAATCTTTTCAAGTTGATTGCACAGCAAACTGCTTGAATGATTGAGTGAACTTCAAAAAGAAAAATCCTGTGGGAATTGTCAAAATAATTCCAAGCATAACACTTTCTGTGGCTATTTATTTAAAAGTCTCAGCTAAACTATATCTCTGAATTCCCAGAATGAACTAGAGTTATCTCTAACAATGGTTTTCCACCGTTAGAAGTCATGTGATGCCTTGGAAAACATGAATTTTCTTCGAAGCAAAGGTTTTAGCTGGCTGTCTTTTAATGGGACAAATATTGTGTATAATACAGAGCTATATGTCATATAAGACATTGCATGTCTTCAGCAACTTGCTAACTCTCTAAGAGTTTTGTTTTAGCAAAGTCTGTGCATATTATTACTGAGGGTAAAATTTCTATAAATAGCAAAAGAGTAGTAATGTTGTCTTCTGTTAATTTTTTTCAGGTATATGGTAAAGCACAAATCTCACTTGAGGTTCTGAATTCTTCAGCTGCCATTTATTTCCTGAAGTATGGATTGAGAAAAATGAAAGGGGCTCCAGTTTGGAGACCAGAGCTCGCACTATATGATATGTCAAGAACTTTACAAATGAAGAAGGGTCACAGTTTAAACTTTTTATAAAATCTTGTTTGATGCTTCATGCTATGGCAGGTTGATACCTGTTGTTATTCAGAAGCAAAGGGGTTTTGCTTAAAACTATTTTTTTAATGTTGTTAGCCTTCTAGTCTGCAATCCAAATTGTATATTTTGATAGCAGCAGTTTCTTCTCTGTTTTGTTAAATTAGCCACATTTTTAAATAATGTGTTTTGTTCCTTATTAGAAAATAGATTGATCTTCACTGCAGGTTACAAATGTGTGCGTGTGCGTGTGCGCATGTGCGCACGTGTGTGTGTATATATGTGTGTGTGTGTCTACATATATATAATGTATAAAAAAAAGATAGACACACTTACGCACACATAGATGTTACCAGGCTTTCTAAACCACTTAGCTTCTGAGCTTTGTTTTGGTTTTCTTTGCTTATTGTTTCACTTATTGAAAATATTTTGTTGTGAATGATATTACATTTTAGTCAATAGGACTCTCAAACTGAGCAAAGTGAAAATTGTTTTGGATAAAACAAAATGTCAACCTGTATATGTATATTCTGTCAGTCTTTGTTGAAAAAGGGAAGATGAAAAATCTAGAAACATTTTTTTGGATTTGTAATGTCCCGGTTTACTAAATCTTTAAACTTTATTATAGGAATACCTTTGAGTCATGTTAACTTTAAATTGCCATTCTCCACACAGGTCTCTTTATTTAAACTGAAAGTGTGCATGTGTACATTCCCATCTATCAAAATACCTTTACGTATGAATCTAAATGTTACCTAGATTAAACAATGAATAGAGAAGGAGAGAGTTTGGATTTCTTTTCCTGAAGCAGCCACCAGAAGGAATGAATAAATTTAACTTCTTTGCATTTACACCTCTAATACCACCTCCAATATGATTTTCTTGTGACAAAAGTATCCCAGACTATTTCTACAAGAGTTGTAATTTTCTGAGATGAGTGGCTAATATGGCCTGCTAACAGTCCTGCATTGGAATGAAAAATGAGCCTACTCCCAATTACCAAAGAACAGATTTCCTTGATCTACAGTATAACTGAGGCCAGAAGACCCTGGTATTTGTATGAATTTATGTGGTATCTCTGTATCTATTTAATAACATTAAGTTGATGTTGCATACCAGTGGATGTAGAGAATAATGAAACACTGTAACACCCGCATGTTTTTTTTTCTGGGATAGAAAATACATGTTTATATTCCTGTTCTTGAAGTTCCAAACCATGTTTTTTTAATATACTTTAAGGTTGGACAAAAGTAAAATGTTCTACCTATTGTTCTTTAGTTTTGCTTTTTATTTGATGTTACCTTCATTTTTAATAAAACCAGAAGGCACATCTCCTTAAGAGGTTTTTAAAACAATGTCTTAAATTTGTGAGAACTGTAAGGTCTGACTTGTAATTATGTTTCCATCCTTGCTGTATCAAGACTACTATTTTTAAATAGTCTTAATGGAAACATAAAAAAACCCCAAACCACCAAACAAAAACCCCAGTGACTCCAAGATTAGAAGCTGACACTGGATTTTTGAATGGATTCTGCAAAGTGTCTGAGAAGAGCAGGCAATACTGAACTACTAGAAGGTCTCCTATTTGTATGGGCAGTTGATCAGTACCAAATGACTGTTTTTTCCCAGTACTTAAGGTTTTTATAAATGTATCCACGTCATACATGAGTGAGCTAAAACATACAATACTTTAACCTGTAGTATAATGAGAAGAACTGTAATGGCTATCGACACAGCAATCGCTAACATGAGGAATTGGTTCGATTTAAGATTCATTACTGCTTTAAATAGTGGGATATCATGTATGGGTGTTTTAACTCATACATTTCCAATTAGAAATGTAATTTTTTTCAGACTTAGACACATGGTCCATGCAGTTGTGAAGAGACTTCTACAATGGGCAGCAAACTTAAAAAGCAAATTCTGAAGAAATATGTGCTTTACGTGCACTGTGATATATAGACTATATGGTGGTCTTACAGTAGGCAAGGTCCGATTATCTTTTCTCTGTGCAGTATTTCACTTGTGTTTTAAACGCATGTGTAATCCCAGGTCCAATATTGTATACAGGAGATCAGCTTGATTTATGTGTAAATTTATGTATATATTGGGAGTAACTCCTCTGAAACTAGTGAAGTTACATGGATGTGAAACTGGCAGAAGAGCAAAATCCATGAAATATTTGTATGAACTGTGCCATTTTTTATGGATTGAGCATAGACCTTTAACATCTTAGAATTTTGTACTTGCAAGCAATTTACAACACAAGTTGTAAAATATGTATTTGTGAAGGAGTTGGCACCTGATCATGCATATTTTTGTCAGTCATAAAAGTAGTGATGTTTATAAAATGAGCCATTTTGCAATCAGATTCCTGCTGACATTATTGGAAGTTTAATTAGGTTGTCAGAATGGCATTCCTGCTGCCTTCATAAATAACTGCACATAGATTATGAAACTACTTGGACTTAAAAATTTAGCCTTACAGCAGCATTTTGCAACACAGCTGGAATTTTAGACACTTATGTTATGCTTAATTTATCTGCGAGTTAATGTAGAGTAATAAAGAAAACCGATACTAAGAAGTGGGGAAGCTGGAGGATCAGACATCTGTTTTAGTGAGCTGCATTCTTATTGTTGAGCAAATTTGACGCCCTACTTAGAGGTGTATAAAGTGTGTAAATTGTACTCAATTAAAATGTATAACTAAAACTGAGCTACTTCACTGACTGTAGTTTATTGAACAATAGAATGATACTAGCATGGGAATCAGATATCAAATTGGCTGTTTCTATTAAACATCTTAAGTGTCATAACTCTACGCTGTTTCATAAGTACAAGATGAACGAGATGAAACAAGATAAAACAAGATGAAAACTGGTTTGAAGTCTGCTATTGGGCTCCCATACTGTCAGCAGGTGATTATTTTTTTTAGTAGCAAGGTTATAGGGGCCAGTAGATATATCTGAACTAATGATTTTATATTAAAAACTAAAATTCCTATGACTTATATTATTTGAGCTTTCTGAATGCTACCCTGAACAAAGTAGACAAAGGGAGAATTTTTTTGTAAGGTAAAATAGGGCAACCCCAGGGACTTGCATACCTGAAGAAATTGCAGATCAGCATCCTCAGTTGAGTAGGCTCAGCTATTTAGTTATTACCTGGAAATTTTTGTAGCAACATAGTTTCACAAATAGGTACTAAAGTCAGTGCTTGAGCTAGACTATTTATAGAACTGTTCTGCAATGCTGTAAACCTTTTTATTTCTGAATACAGAAGAAAATGTAGATAGCAGATTGTGTGTGAAGTTGCCCTTGATCATAAGTTGAACTATTATGTGATATTTGACAGATAAGCCTTTATCAGAACAGCAAATTTGGTTTTGACTTTCATTTGATATGCAGTCAATGTATAAAATATTACTGTTCTTTGCAGGGACCTGCGAAAGTAAGTTTTATTAGTACAGCTTTCATTCTTTTGCTGGTGAAATATGCACTTAGTTGCTAATTCTTGCGAACACTACACAAAAAAGAAAGCTGGTTAAAATTAATGGCTTAGTGATTTTAAAATTTAATGTCGTGAATGCATTTTAATTCAAAAGCCATAACTAATGCCAAGTACTTTATTAGAGCAGTGCATTCATGAAAAATTAAAATCCCTGCCCGAAGAAACTGTTGGCCAAGTAGGTTACAGTTCAGCTAATCTGTGGAAAAATGTGCCACAAACTGGAATCTCGGAATGTTATATGCTGACTTGATCATTTGTTACTTAACTGATTTTTTTGGAAAAGAGATGGCAGTTTGGCTTTCATTTTCGGAACAGTTACATACTTCAGTAGCAATTGTGTAGTTTACATTCTTTGGTTTGGTTTTACCCTAAGGCTGTTAACACGAAACAGCAATTCTGAGTCAGTGATTGAAAACAGATCACTTCAGGTATGAAGTTGTTTAAGTGAACCTCCTGCACTTGACAAAGATAAAGATGGTTTCTTGATGGAACTATGATCCAGCGGGTAACATCGAGTCCATCGTTCAGCTGTCTCATTGACTTGTCTGTAGATCATTCTTCACAGTGGCGATGCTATCTTGTCATAGAGGGCAGATTTGGGAATAATGAGATTTAATCAAGCAAAATTCATTGGTAGGTAGTACACAGTGACAGGCTGTGCATCCAGATTGATTTACTGTGTTAATTTTTCTTTAAACAAAAAATTTATAACTTTTTATTAAGAATGCAAAGAACAATCTTAAATGTTTGAAGCTTTATTGCAGAGACTAGTTCACATGTAAAACTGAAAGATATGAGGTGGTACATAAAATCTGTAAGAAAAAAATCTTGGTTTATGTTTTTATTTGCATCTCTAAATTTTTTTGCTCTACTTTGTTTTATTTCAAATTCAGAAAAATTGGTTACTTTCTTCACAAGGTTCCTACATGTATCACTGAAAACTGTCAGAGGTAAATGTTTAGCTGCAGTTGCTTGAAGGTCTGGTTAAATGAGTTGGTAGATTATAAATTCTGGTCTGTGTCAGTGGACCCAAATTTTAACAGGGGTTTTGAAGGTTCAAGTTAAAATGAAATCTTACAAGAATCTGATGGGGACATCCACTGTTGAATGAAAGGAGAAGACAAACTTCTCATGGGGTTAAACCTTTAAACTTTCACTTAACTGCCATAAACTTGTGTTTAATGACTGTTTTGATAAATCTTAAATATTTTTATATGTCTTGCCACTTGACCTATTATTTAAGGTCTGGACTATATTATTGATATTTTTACGGAGTTAATAGTTTAGTTTCAGCTTAAGTCCAATTTCTGATAATTCTTAGCAAAAATATCTTGAGGACTTTCAAAGGTGGGATGTCTTTCTAAATGCAATCTAGTCAATTTAGCCGTGAAAGAAGAAATAAAAACCATATTTCTCTTGTTCCTATTAGTCAAGACCAACCCTGTAGTTCTATAATATTGAATGGATTTTTATCACTGATATAGGATGTAAAAAATACCTTAAAGAAACTGCTTCTAATTTTTCACTTGTGCCTGCCCTCTTGAAATCCTGTCCAGGAGAACAATCCAGCCCCTCATCTTCTTCCCTGACACGTTCTTTCTGCTTGTTTCTCCCAAACTGGGACTGTACACAAATCTGCAAGCTTTCTGAGGACCTCAGCTCAGCACACATGCATGATTGATTCTCTGCTTCATCTTCATCAGTGCACAAACAGGGCAATGGAAACACAAAAAGCATAAGCTCCTCCTTATTACATATCAGAGTTGTTTACAAACTTTAAAAAAATATATATTTTTAAAAAAGGCAAGTATGACCTACTGAACATTTCCCATGCTTCTTTCTAGTCTAGTTTTGACTTGTAATAACAAAGCTTTGAGATTTTAAACATAAAAATATTGAAGGCACACTAGTTTTTTTTTTTTAAGTAATTATTTTTATATCTCTAGTTGTTCTCCAAGGAACTTTAACTGTAGATTTCTCCCTCATACTGCAGGTAAGTATTAGGAGTATAATGGTGAATGATTATCCTGAGCTCCACTGAGCTGAGTCAATCTTAACCTGAGACTGAATGAAATCTAAACACCAGATCACCTGTTGGCCTTTGTTCAGCAGCTGGAGAAGGAGCACTGCACTAGTTTTCTTTGTTATTGATTTGTTGAGAGACATATCTAATGTAACAAAATTATGAGCAGTGAAGAAAATAAAAAATTGATACTTGTTTTTCAGATGCTATTCAACACTTGTAATAGTCAGAGCTATTTACAATTTCAAAAGAATTTTGAGGTGACCATAGCAACTAATATTAATCCCAAGAGCAGAAAGCATGGATTTGATTGTTTTCTAGGGCTATGAGTTATCGATATATTTTGCAGCATGCCCTTAAAAAGTTCAGATGGTCACAGAAAAAGGTAGTGTAACTGAATGGTACCTCACCAGCTGCCTCCATGTATGTAGCGGGACATCTCTGCTGATCTCTTCCTCAATTCAGGCATTCCTACTCAGGATCAGTGCAGTGATGAAGATCTTTTACGTATTCAAAACCCCTATTGTGGAGCTTGTTGTGGTTGTCTTCATTCTGGTATTCTTGAGAATGGCTGTCATGACTTTTTCAACGCTAACGTACTGCTGAAGATCTGTCTGTAGGTTTTAAATACAACGCAAATGAAGGGAATAAAATTAGTTAGCAGTGCTCCACTTGTTCTTATGACAAGTATCACTGCTGAAGATCCTGCAAATAACCCAGATGTTAGTGGAAGATTGATTACTTCAGAATGTCATGTGTAGCCACTTTGGTAGGTATTTTCAGCCATTCATTGACATACTTTGTTTAAAATCACTTGTTGCAACTTATGTGAAACTTAGATTGCAACTTCCACTGGACAGAGGAGATCTTTTTATTCTGTAATAAAACTTGTATGAAAGAGCCTCTGTTGTATGCATGATGGAAGAATTAGTGTGGTTGCTGAAAAGTTGCTAAAAAGGGAATAATGGAATTAAAGATGGAAAAAAAAAAAAGACACCCAAACCCAAACATAGAAAAGCTTCCTAAAGTGAGAGTACTAAACTGAAATATATTTACAACAATTCATTGTGAAGTCTGTGTAGAAAAAAATTATTTCTGTGTTCAGTGGATTAATGCCCTAAATTACCCTCCCAATAATCTTGGCTTAGCTTTATCAAGTTGAATGATGCACAAATTCACTCAGTGATATAAAACCTCTTGAATTTAATTAATTTTCACTTTTAATCTTCTTGATTTTTCTGGCTTTGGTCAGTATCTGTTGGTCTGTTCATCTAGCCTTTTCTTTCCCCCAAATATCAATGCAGCTGGATGATCTTACAAGTACAAAATTAAGTACAAAATTACAGTTAATTTTGTGTTTATATGCATGTACATTCGTGTTACTAGTCCATTGAGAAGAAATGTGCATCCCTTGTGATGCATGTTGTAATTTTTTACATCATTACTTTTGTAACGTATCAAAATTAAAGTGCAGTGCTCTCCATATGTTGAAATTATTTTCAGAACATATTTGACGTTTGGCCATACAACATGAGACAATAATCAATATGGTAACTAAGCTACGTAAGAAATTATGGCTAAGGAGAACTCTGCATTTAATAATTTCCCTCTCAGGAGGCTTATTTTTATACTGGTGCAGACTGAAGAAGGCTGTGTTCTCTAGCCGTTCCAAAAGCAAGAAATAGCCTTTGAGAACTTAGCAGAACAAAATCTGCCAAAAATCTGCTAAATGCACTGAATCTGTCAGGGATTTATCCATTTAATATGAGATGGGCCTGAAATGTCACGCAGGTATCTTCAAAACATTCTCATCTTTCACAGTTTGCAAGTCAAAACGGTAATAAATTTGCCATCACTAGCCCAACATTTCTTTGTGCCTCATATCATGCAACATTTTTTAATGTGTTTCTCTTCTTATACTCTGTAATCGTGATTTATACTGTTATTTCTGGGATTAATGCCTTCAGATGTGTTACCAGTCACATCAGGGGAGGGGGTGGGTGTAAGTATGCTCTGATTTTTAGCTCCTCAAGTATACAGTATCTCTTGCAGCAGGAAATGTCCATTGCATGTGGCAGTGTGTCTGGGAAGAGATACGTAATAGAAAAATGGAAAAATAAGTGGATTGTGGTCATTGCTTAATAATGGGATTTTTGGGGCACAACAATACAAATGCATAATAAATCGTCATTCCCACACTATCTCAACCTGTAACAAAGTTTTCTTACATTCTGTCCATTGGTTCTTTCACAGCATTTATTTTCAGTGGTTTTCTCAGTCTCCTGTCTTTCTATTGTATTGCAGTACCTGCCCACTTTTTATTTCTGTAAAAATTATTTAGCTGACCAGTACTATATTGCTAGCCTTGTAAACAGTCATTGATCATATCCATGTCAAATTAATTTTTTTTATAATAGTTAAACAGGAGATGAAGTTTATATCTGAAATAGAGATAAATGTCTGGGTTTCTTTAATGCAGCCGTTAATGTTCCTTACATTAAGCATGTCCCTACACACTTAGCAATGCAGTGTATGGCATTGTCTGCAGACTGAAAGACTCCTTAAAAAACCAGCAATAACCTTGAAGCTTTTAGCAACAAGACAGCAAAACAGGGGTTCTGCTGTGTCATAAAATGATGGTAAGGTGAGTAAGTTCAGGGCCATCAAAGGAGTCATATTTCTACAGTGGCTACAGGCAATCATGATTTAGTTTAGCTTAACTTTTTGTTTATTTTGCTGTGGTTTTATGCTCTGGAGGTTAGAGGAAGTGATACGTAGTTTCTCTGTTACCTGAAATGTCAGGAAAAGTCTACATGGGAACTTTCAGGTTAAGATTTACATGCTAAAAATTATACAACTTTTTCATCATGCCATTTCCTTTATTAGAATGTGCAACTGAAACACTCATAATGAAGTAATAGTCTGACTCAGCCAACTATTGCATCTTTCTCCCTGGGTAAGCTAGCTGACCCTGCAAAACCCTAATTTAGGTCACGAGGTAAATTGACATAGCTTTTACATTAGCTGAGTGTGTAGCTAATAATAACTGCTAAAGACAGCACGTTTTCTACTCTTGGAAACTGATCACAGTGTAAAAAAAAAAAAACTATTATGTATTTTAAAGTTAGGAAAAAGCTGTAAGTCCACATGTGTCTGAAAAAACAGCTGCTTGCATAGGACTGGATTCATTTTGCATCAACAATGCCATAATATGATAGATATAAATTACATTGTAAAGTATTGATTTTGAGATGGATTACTTTGAATCTTTAATTTTTCTAGAAATTCATTGCTTTTACCCAGTGTCACTAGTGTTTGATAACTTCTTTGCCTTCCTGTGAAGGTAGCAAGTCCAAACATATATATGCCTGAAGGCAAAAATTCTGTCTGCTGGAGAGTGTGAATGATTGCTGTTGTCTTAACACTTTGAAATGTCATGCCGTGTGCACTTTACAAAGAAATTCTGTGCTATTAACTTCTACCTTCCTGTTACAAACCTTTGAACTCCAATTATTTGAAATAATATGTGCATCTTTCAACAGAATGATAAAACCCAATTTACCAAAGTTACAGGATGAAGTGCAAACCCTAATACCATTATTTGTGTCATGCAGAGCTAATACGATTTTCCTATAATTTTCCACAGATGTCTTTTTAACTATTATGCTTGCAAAAGAGCACAAAGAAAGAAAATTAATGATTCTAGATCAAGTATTTCCAGTATTACAGTAAGTTTATCTAACTAAATTAGATGTGGAAAGTCTATATAGCATGCAACAACAGAGAGTGCAAGCAAAGTAAGCAGGGAGCGTTCAGGTTTTCCGTGGGAACAGGTTCCTCATCCAAACTGCAGCACCAGTGTAGATGCACCCTTTGAAGCTCACTCTAGGTTCTGCATAAAATGGTCAAGAATGACCAATGTACATTTAATGGAAAAAATCCATGAAACTTCAGCTCTTGCTACTGCTAATCCAGCTGCTGTGGAAGGATCTTCTAGGCTTGTTGTCTTAGCCTAAAACTTGTATTCATCTAGTAGCCTTCATCTTGAGGTTGATTCTAATGGTGGGGGTCGCTTTGTGGCTAATGTAAGCCCTGCTAACTAGTTGTTTGGGGGACTTAACTGCTTTATAAAACTATTTTAAAAATGGAGGTTTTATTTGGATGGTTCAATGTAAACAGATTGCTTTGTTTTCACTTTTCAGGGTTACAAATACACTGTCAGTTTTTTCTAAGAATGCAACGTCTGGGGTTTTTTGTTTGTTTTGTTTATGTAGTATGTTTCTCCTGTGTTGACTCCACTCTCCCTCTGATATTGCATCACTGGAAGAGGAATTAACATAGTTTCTTTTAGGCTCAGGGAAGATCTACTGTGTTTTCCAGTAGCTAAAAGGTAGCTGTAGAGGAGACAGTGATTCTTCCTTCATGGTGGATGCACGGTGACAGGACTAGAGGCAACAGGGACAAGCTGCTTCAGGTGAAACTGTCTGCACAAAAGAAAAGAGAGAAAAAAAAATCTTCATTAGAGCAATTCAGCATAGGGATCAGTTGCCCACGAAGTGGTGGAAACCTATTTCCTCACTGGAAGTACTCAAGACTTGGCTTAATTGGGCTCTGGATAACTAGTCTGTGGCCCTGCTTTTAAGAGGAGGCTGGACCTGGGGATTTCCAAGACCTGGACTTTTCCAAGAGCCCCCAAATCCCCTGAGTTGTCTCCTTCATATCTCATGGTATTTCCAGGCCACTGATTATTCTTGTATGTAATAAAGATGTGCAGTGTGTTGTTCAATGTTAGGACACAGTTAATCATATATCTGTCTTTAAATGGAAGCGCCTAAAGTTAGTCACATGCTGATGTTTCTCACTGACTCGAGGACTTCCATGACAGTAGGTGTACTGGTGCATTCCAGAGAAAACAAACCATAACCACTGCTCCAAAGCAAGACTGACTCCCTCACATGCTGGTAGCGGTGGCAGATTGACTGACTCCTGTCAGGGCTGGGAGGGCTCCCCTGCCTGCATGGGGGCCTGCTGGGTGCCAGTGAGCCCCCTCCGCAGGCGCCTCCCTGGCCTCAGGCGCTCCCCCTCAGCCCCTGCGCTGGCGCTGCAGCCCGGCCCTGCCTGTGCACAGAGGCCTGCTGGGCTTTCCCGGCCCCATCGCTGGCTTGTCGCTCCTCGAGGACTGCAGACCCTGCTGTCCCCCAGCAGTTTTAACAAAACCGAAGTTACTTTCCGGTCTCTCTCCTACCACCATGTGGGTGAGCAGCCCAGGGGAGCAGGAGACTCTGGGTGGCAGAGGAAGGCGGTAAGTTTTGGCCTTCACGCCCGTTACTGTGTATCAGTTGTCTCCTCAGTTTAATCAGTCAGTTTATAATTAGCAGAAGATGGTGTCATTTAAATGTTGTTCTGAGTAATCTTCTAATAATGGCCAGGATGATTTTCCTGTGTAAATATTAACAATCAAGTTTATTTGCTGATTGTTTCCCCTGCCAATTAGTAGCATTGCTTAATTCACACCTATCTCAGCTTAAGCAGAAAAGCACTTATAAGAGTTGCTTCATGGTTTTTTTTCAGATTCAGACTGAGAAAATTACTTTTTATAATGTACTTTACTGTTATGGGTACAGCCTTGTATTTAATTTTTTTTGGGAAAAATGTGTCACTGCCTTTCTTCAAGTGTTTTTTCCATTATTAAGACGACCACAGAGCTTTTTTTTAAATTCATATCCAAACATTGTAAGAATAATCACAGTGGTTTTAGTCTTGTCTAAATTAATATTTCTGTAAACCTTCCCTAAAACCAGTGTGGTGCATTTTTATATGTGGAAATCAAAACCATACCATTAAAATCCATTTTTTAATAAGACTTTTATAGAAATTTCATGTGTTTTCAGAGTTGCCAAGATGATTTAGATAGGCAACTTTCAATATAATTAGCCCTCATTCATTCTCATAACTCTTACATCTGAAACACTTCATAAGCAACTTGCTAATAGACTAGAATGATAGTTTCTCACAGAAATGGTAGAACTGAATCAGGTATTACTGCAAATTGGTGTGGTACTGGCGGTAGTTGTGGGAGATGTAAGTGTCCTTCAGAAACATTAATGTATTTATATTCACAGGGAAAATAACTTTCTACATGACCAATAGAGTGGGGACAGAAATGAAGTAAATTCAACTTTTTAACTTCAAGTCCAGATTAATGCTGAATGCTTTTTCATTTTTCATGGTTAGATGAAACAAAGACCTAAAAGATCTTGTCTTCCAATTCCTCCCCCCCAATCCATGTGTATCAACTCAATATGAAATAACTTTTTTTGCTTGAAAATAGACCTGCAAGCTGCAGAGACCTGTTGAAGTGGAAACCTTCATACATATACGTGTATTGTGGACCTGTGTGCTCAGTATAGTTTTGAACATGCTGGTGAGAGGGCCGGGAGGACACTCTGCCAGAGCCTGAGACTCCTTCATCAAGCTCCTGCCTGTTCCAATGGCTCACTGTAGTGGGAACGGGGTAACCCTTTTTCTGTAGCTGCCTAGCCAATTTGACTGAAAAGTGATAGAAAGAAGGAGCAGGCCCTTTGAAATCCTTGGCTTCAAATACGCCCCGGTACCTTTTCATCCTCATTCAGTCTCAGCTTTTTTTGGTGTCACATTGCTCCCCATGTCTGCAATCTTCCCTTTCTCCCAACCAGTTGTAAGCCTTGGCATGTTATTGCACAATTTTTATATGACCTGTTTGACGTGCCTTGTTCCTTACTAGCTACTGTTGTTCAGTGTGAGATGCTTCTCATCACAGTGGTGGGACGCATCCAGAGCTGGCATCTTTTCACCACCATTCCTTATCCAAATCTGTTTCCATAGCCTCTTTTGTCCTGGGGTGGGAATTGTATTCAGAGAAACCTCACTGCAGCAATCAACAGTGTGCAGGGCATTGTAGAATCTGGGAGTTTTCAGGTGAAATCCAAACAAATTGACCTGAAATTTTTCCCTCTTGTCAGAAAGTAGCTGAGCTCTGAGACTCATGCACAAAGAATTAGACCCATCTGCCTGTCAGTCTACCTCCTTCATTCTCTAATAATGAATGAGTTGAGTAAGTCTATGCTTTTTCATAAGTGAGGGATTCTCCTATCCTGAGGATATTTTTTTCAGATTTTAGGTTATTGTGAGAGATTTCTGTTTGTCTCTGATAGGGTAAAAGGGTAATCAGATTTTTTCTAAAATCTGAAGCCAGGTAGTCAGTAGTCTCTGCCTGTTACCTTCCTAGTTTAATTCAGGGTATGTGCCTTCTTCCCCTCCAGCTGAAGATATTGACTGATGCAAGACAGAAGTGACTTTGATGGTTAAGGTGAGACACAAGGCAAAAATCTGTTATCCAGATAGTTTTATGCATTTTAAGAACATTCTAAGATCTTACTTTCTGCTCCCAAATCTCAACAAAGGTCTTGAAGTTTCACTGGTCTGATCTCACTGTGGTTTGTCTCACAGAATCAATCTTTTTCTCAGTGTTACTGCTACTCAACAGTAAAGATGCTTTTCACTAACAGAGATCTGAGATGCATGTAACTCACAAAGTGAACCAGGTTTTGAGCATTTCTCTTACTGGAACTGAATACTGAATGTTTTGGATTAATTAAGTTTAGAGATCTTAAATTTCTTCCTTGTATCCCAGGTGAAATTGAATAGAGCTCATTTACCTATCAGCCTACCAATTTCAGGAAACATGTTTTTTCACCCTATTATTTTACAGTTCCTGAGAAGGTTAACGGTAAAGATTACTAAGGCTGTCTTGTGAGGGAACTCAATATGATTATACTTGTTAGGCCTTCATTTTAACCACTGGTAACTTACTTACCTTGCTATTGCACTTTCTTAGAATGATATCTTTCCTCGTAACTATCACTTCTAACAAAGTATTGCAGGTGATTTAATCCTTCTGTTGAGGGTATTTGTGCTTTGGTGTCCGTCTGCTCTTCCTGGTTACTCAAGAAATTAATTTGCCTTTTCCACAGAGTATATCTTTGATACTCAGTTCTTCATACAGGGTGGGTTAGAAGGTGCTGTTTTACAACAATAGGTCTTGCAGATAACTGTCTGTATTGCTAGCTGATAAATACAAAACTATGGCCATGTCACAAGCCTGTTTCAAGTGCACAGCAGATTCTGTCGGCCTGCAACAAGGCTGCCAAGTGGGACCCCCTCCTGTCTTTGTGGCATGTTCCATCTGAACTCAGGCAAGGTCATGAACCTCTCAAGAAGCATCCCCATTCCCAACATAAAAGGAACTATTCAGGATAAACTCAAGGCTTTCGTGAGGCTTTTTGCTATAGTTGAGGCACCAAGGGCAGATTCAGTGTATGGTAGAGTAATCTTTCAGCTCTTGTTTGTACTAACTACACCAAGATGCTCTGTCAGATAAATATGAGGGTGTAGGATTCTTGCTTGCAATAATCTGTAGTATAAATGGATATGTAAACTATTACTCAGAGTCAAAAACTCTAGGTGGTTGGTTATTAGAGACTGAGATTCTTCAAGATGCACATGGAATAATGAGTTTGAGATGTTAAATGTAGGAATTACAGGATGAAATTCTCTGATTTGTTCTGTGGGAAGCTGGGTGATCATCATAGTCTCTTCTAGCCTTAAAATGAAGTGATTTTTAGAGTGGTTTGCTTTACTGTACCAGAAAATACAATCTGTTGTAACTGTCACAAGAACGTCATTTGCTATCAAAGTAGCTCAAAAAAGAAAAAGCAGAACATATGAAACATTTACATAATCAGACAGGTTTATTTGGACAATGCTAGAAGGAATTTAGTAGAACAAGTTCATACATGTTAAAAATAACAATTGCTGAAAATGTCTTGCCCCTGAAAGATGTTGAACCCATTCCAGATTTCGCTCATTGGATTAAGACAATCTGTTCTCTTTACAAGGAAATGCAGTGGATCAAAATGAGGAAGTGGATTCCTGTGTGGGAAGGTGGCATAATGTATGTACCCATTGCAAATGAAGGGGCCGTTATCTGGCTTTCCAGAGCACGTTATCAGCTAAAGAGTGGTTTATCTTGGGACACTGGTTTTGATCCTGGGCATTAGCTTTTGGGTTAGAGCTGGTATCTTAATGTGCTTAGTTCTTGAAGTAGAAGTGTTAGAGGTGAAAAGCAGATGTGCTGTTTTTCCAGTGTTTACAGATGTCATCAATATATTTGCATTAATTAACAGTCTGATGTCTTTGTATATAATATTTAAAAATTTCCTCCCTGAGCTTTGCAGGAGTATTTTGTTACATATTTCTAACTGTTGAAAAGTAACAGTCACGGAAGTTTTAGTGCTCTGGAATTCTGTAGTTATCATAATGCAGATAAGCAACCAAGCTGTAATAATCAAATTGTAGCACAGATTAGAGGACATAATCATACTTAGAAAACTGCCAATTATCTCTGACCGGAAGAAGACTTTGTAAAGTGACATGGCCCTGATGTGTGCTATACTTCAGAGGCAACCAGAAATTATGAGTAACTTTTAACCTCTTACTGATGTTGACTATGATTAGCCATTAATTTTGAGCATCAGGGTTCTTTACAGGTGTATACATTACCTTGTAATTGTTCCATTATTTTTCACTTCCAAATTATTATAGGACATGCTCACATAATCTGCTGTATTTTGTTGATGCAGTAGCATCATGTGTGAAAGAAGATTTCTATGAATAAGAACAGAGCAGAAGTGCAAGGTTTTCTTCTCTGTAAAAATTTCCTCCTTTTTCCAAATATTGTGTTAGAATAGAGACTTCGGAAAAGGAGTGCAAGTTAAATTCTTCAAAACATTTAATAAATGCAGCTGCTAAAAGCTCTCGCCTCCAACAGTTTTTCTTTTGTTAGTCCCTGAAGTCTGCTTCTGGTTATTCAGTGCATCGCTGTGTTGCACATGATCACTGCGCAAGTCAAAGGAGGCAGGACAGGCACAGAAATATGTGACTGAGATATGTAACATCTGGAAGGGCCATTTTGAAGCTAAAGACTGACACAGGAGTTCTTTAATAATATCTAATTGCAAGAATAAAACACTTCTCTGCTGACTTTCTGGGGGAGATGTTTTTGTTGTTGTTTTGTAACTAGGAAGATGTTTTCTATCTGGGTCTCCCCCCTCCCCAGGATGGTTTCTACCTTATTACTCAGATCAGGGGAGGTTTGCATCTGAATAGAGATGAAAGAGCTTCGTTGGCAGCTAAGGCCAAAGATGGGTTGCAGCTGATTCATGAGGTAAATGAGCTTTTGTGCTGGAAAGTAGTTCATGCTTTTACAGTAATAGGATCTAGCAGTCATCGGTTGAGATAGCAGCAGTTGGTGCTATTGTACTTCATTTAGGAGATTAAAAGCAGTTTTTCCTTCAGAAGTAAAAGGCAGCATTCAGAACCAAATCTTTAGCATATGCATATGGCAATATTGGTAGTTCTTTGTGCAATGTGGACTGCTTCAGATTCATCTCTTCCTAAAATAAAACCAGCACTTTATGGTAGCAACATATGTTTTAAATATAATTTCTGCCAGAGACTAGTGAATTGATGTGACTCAGTTTTCTCAAGAAGTGTCAGACTCTGTATGGTATCCTAACATGAGCGCCCCAGATCAACTTTATAAATATTTTGCTATCCTGATAGCTGGAAACAGCTCAACTGAAATCTCAGGCTGATCTCAAATTGAAGAAGGGGAGTGGAGAGGGGGCTGTGCCTTGCTGTATCTGCACAGGTTTTTCCCTGTTTGGGAGAACTTCAATCTTCTGATCCCTAGGGCTGTCAATCCAGGACTGCAGTGCTATTTCTCCAGCACTCTGTTCCCGAGGGAAGGCTAAAGAAGGGGCATACAGACAGCAGAAAACACCTTTTAAAATGACAGCTGTTTATCTCATGTGTATTCCTCTGTGGAATTAAAGGCTGACAAAGCTTTGCTGTTCCTGCAGTCTGAGTACATAAAAAAAACCCCAAACAAACAAACAGCAAAAAAACCCAAACCAAAAACCAAACACAAAAACCACTGAACCCACAACTTTGTGGTTCAGTCTGTGTCCCATTTACACCTCAGCTTCGGAAGCCTTTGCAGAACTTGCAAACCCAGAAGTTGTTCTATCTTGTGAGCTATTTCTATACTGTAAGAATAGTTTCCGTCATTTCTAGCTTCAACAGCCTTTAAATAGCGAGTCTTCACCTTCATCTGACCACTGTCTTTCCTCAGTGTAGACATTGTGTGCTTTGCATTAATACATACTCTTTGACCTAAAAGAAATTATGTTGAGATGCTGGTTGGCTTCTGAAAGATTCAGCTCATAGGCAGGATCATAGAAAAATTCTGTTTAGAAGAAAGAAGAATGAATAGTCTTATGGGGCATTTTTAATTTAGTTAATTCTCCCTGCATCCCCAAAAGAATTAGAACAAATGATTTTCAAACTCATTAGCTTCTATTTCATATAGGTATGATGGCAAATAAATTTTGCCAGTTCTTTTTGAACAGTTCTTTCAACAGTTCTTGTATCTATGTTTTTCAATGTCTGAAAAAATATGTAGGAGTATTCCTAACAAGCAATTTGTAACGGCATTAATTTTTGGTGTAAAAATGATTGAGCACAAGCAAAACATTGGGAATTAAGGAAAGGGGACAGAGGAGAAGTCTAGGGAGGAAAAGGAGAAGCAGGGGAAAATACAGAAATAATTTTGCAAGGGGCTTGGAACTTAGTCATTATCAATAATTTAGTATAAGCAATGCTACTTTTCATATTTGTTGACGAATCTAATACAATGTAATTCTTAAGATTTAAAGATCTTTAATAAGACAAACTGATTAACTTCATGTAATATATTGATTAGGATTAAATAGATCATAACTTGGTGTGTCCAGAAAAGGACAGGAGGTATGTTGGTTTGCAGATGCGGGGTTTCTGGAGATAGAATCATGAACCTGAAAAAGCACAAGTACATTTGCAGACTAGGTTGCCAGTTCCATAGCGATTGTCATAACCACACAGCAAGATACGGTTGTGTACTGCCTGCCCAGAAGGGGAGGTCTGATGCAACACAGCAATGGGATGGAGCCCACTCAACACACTCTACTGATCCACATATAAACTGAAATTAAGATCTAAAAAATCCAACCCATCCTACGTTTAGAGAATGTGCTTTTAAACTCTGCTGTGACAGGCACAGCCATAGGTGGCAACACTCAGGAAAGAGAGCATGGGGTCCAGGACTGTCTAGATTTCTCTCTCTCCTCAGCTTTGCTTAGCAGTTGGGCGAGTTCAACGGGCATCATTAAGGACTGCAGGGTTAAGAACAGCTCTGTCAGACAAAGGTGGGTTTTGTTGCTGTTATCTTGGTAAACTGAGGTCACTTTGTATTCAGCATAATACCGTGCTCTTCAGTACACCTTTATTGGATACACCTGTATCTAACACTGCTGCTTTCTGTGGAAGTTAAGAAATTCTTTCTTATCAAAGATGATGACTGTGTCAGAACAGTGGAAAATAGTTTATCTGAACAGTTTATTTTCATAAGCTGAAGTTCTCAGCTGGTCTTGGGAAGGAAAATAAAAAAAAGAGGCTATTTTCTCATTCAGTTTCTATTCAGCAGTCATAAAACAAAATTTTGCCTTCCTTTCACTTCCATCTTGCCAAATATATTGGAGCTGTGCTTTTTTCCATATCCTTTTCATACGGAGCAAAAACTGAGCACACCACTTTTCAGTCACATATAAATATGTTTTTGTCTTGTGATTATGAACTTGAAGCACTAGAATGTGTCAAACTTTTGATCTGCATAGAAATTAGCATATGCAAACAATAGGAGAAATGAAGGACATACGTAGTTTGAAAATAAATTTCACCTTGAGATTTAGGAAAAGAAAAATGCATGTTTTCTTAATAGCTTTATACTCCTTTAAGGCATAATAAAACTCCCAGTATTCAGACAAGAGTGAACAGACAAATGTTCTCTAAAACCTAAGGAAACCTAAAGAAAGAAGCAGCACATAAAAAAACCTGAGAGGAAAAAATGCTAAACTGTCATCTTAATAAAATCAGGCATAGGCACTAAGCTTACTGGAGTTGGAGAGAGTATTCTATTTTTTTACAGGGGTTGTGTATAAAACCTTTACTATTACAGTGTATATGCCAGGTGCTTCTCTTCTGGCCCTTCTAATGAGTTGCCATTTCCATTTTCCAGCACTAAGGACTGAAAAACCAACAACCCACCACATTTTAAATATGCAATAAGTTTAGCAGGGAAGTTTCTTTATTTGCCTTTTCATTCGAGGTTTTTAAATGGAATTCTGAAACACTTTTCAGTATAAGCAGAAATTCTTTTTTTAAGTTCAAATCCTTGAAGCTATGGGAATAGCAGTAAAATGAATTAATATGACAAAATTCAGAAGTGTTGACTGAAATGTTAATCTAAAATGGTTGAGCCAGCACTGGTATTGATATTTAAAGTGTTTACAATTTTTGGAAACAATGCCTTTCTGTTAGAAAACACTGCACCCTTGAAAGTATAAAGTTCCCTAGGAGAGCTTTGGTTTTGACTGAGCTTCCAACAGATACCAGGCAGGCAATTTGGGTAACTTTAAGAAACCAGCTTTTTGGAGGCTTAGATAGAAGGCCTGTGATTTGAAAGAAATTTTGGTGTAGGGGAAAGAAAAAGAAAACAGGTTCGTTTTGGTTTGATTTTTTTCTGAGTTCTTATCACCCTTTTTCCCATGCTCAACTTTGACCTTTTGTTTAAGACTGGTATTCCCACACCCACTCCAACAAAACTGGAAAGTTCTTATGGTGGGACCTTATGATTTTGACCTCTACCTTCATCTCTTAAAATGAAATTGCTCTTTATCAATTCCCAGGGTATATAATCGTATAAACTTCAGCTCAGCTTCCTAGTTATGTTAATGGCGTTTCTTCCAAACTTCTCTTACTTGCAATACAGATTCTTCATTCAAAGACCTAGAAAGTCACTACAGAGACTTTCCCATGAGTATTTTTATTTAAAAGGAAAACATGATAAAATATTTCCCATAAGCTTTTTGGGGTTTTTTTTAGGGAAAAAAAGGCAATGATTTTACTGCTCTATTAAGGAATTGCAGAGAAATCTCTGAGTTAAAACATCAAATAAGGAAATAACAAAACAGCTTTGAGGGCACTGGAAGGAGCATGAGAAATCTTGAAAAGGATCTCAGCAGGAAATGCAGTGGTATGACACATGCTACTCAATGGTCAAGGTTACAGCCTGAGTCCTAGAGAAAAACAAATTCATGGGATCCTTGCCTACTTTTTTCTCCTGCCTGCTCATTGTGCTAAAGACTTGTGATTCCTAGAAAGTTAATTCTAATAATTTTGATGTGATCCTCTTTGTATTTTAATAACTCTTAAATTTCTTGAGCACATTCATGAGTACTTTTAACCATTATAACTGTGAGGATAGTCTTGCAGATAGGACCTAAGCGTAATTTACAGGATCACAAACTACACAGGCAGAAGAACCAAAACAAGCTTACTCCAGTTCCAGTTTTCAGATAACCTTATTCTTTTAGTCTCACTGCTATTTGAACTATTTGGGGGTGGCAAACACTTTGATTGCTTAAAGTTAAAAAGCATATGCTTGAATATTTACACATTTAACCATGATTTCTATATCCAATGTAGATTTGGAATTTAATCTTTAATTTGTGAAAGTATAAAACATTTTTGTCCTTGAATGATGACAGACTGCTTCGGATATTATTTAGCTGGATTTCTGGAAATGTAATTTGTATCCTAATGGATTTATAAGAAGAAAGCAAAGGTGGATATTAATGGAAAAAAGATGCAACCAAACCGGATATACAAATAAATGCTCGTTAGAGTAAGCCTGGTATATGAAGTAGAAATAATAGCTGAAATCTTACCCCAAACTCCTCATATTAGGCTGTAAAACAATAGGAAAATGAAGATAGCAAGTTTACTGAATAAAGCAAAGTTCTGTTATCACTGAATGAAACTCTATCAGGTAACCATGTCTTGTTATAGATGTGCACAGCTACCCAGGAAAACAGAGCTGTGTAAGTCATTTTACTATGACGGATGTGTTTGTATGATCTATGGCATAGTCTTGTAGCCCAGTAAATGTGGAGTTGTTCTTGCTTGTAAACTGGTCACAGCATTGTGTTAGACTAACAGTATGGACTTCAATATCTGTCAGGCTTTGTCTGGGCTTGTCTTTGCCAGCCTGAAGATTTTTTTTTTAACCTTGTTTGGCTATAACAACAACTACCTAACTGCTGCTAGATTATTATCGAGTGACCAGGGGACTATTACCTACCTTGTTTTAGCTTTTGCTTAGTTTTGTACAGTTCTGCAGCATAACATATAAAGTTACGAATATTTTTTTCAACTAATGCAAAGTCATTACAACTAGTTATTCTGTGAAGAGTGATCTATCCATGACCCTAGACCAGAGCAGAGGAGCACAGGCATGGGCAGAAACCTTGAAAGTACGGGTACATGAGAATACCAGAAGCCCCATGGCTAAAAAACCAACTAGCCCATGGTCAGATAGTGGTCAGCAAAGGAATTTAGCCTTGTGAGTTGTGTAGAACCAGTTTTAGGGGTAATAAAGAGAGCAGAAATTATTCAACATATATAAAACACAACATATATAGTAAATGCAGTTGTAACGTGGACACGCAAACCAATGATAATAGAGTAAGGTGTAGAGCATGTTAGCCAACATACAAAAGCTTGCTTGTGACAAATTGGTAGCAGAAAGGAAATTTCAAAAGGAACAGAAAAGCCAATCTTGAGGTGATTTTTAAACTAAATAACTAGTGACCTTGGCATAATTTGCACAACATTAAATGACATATATATATATTTTTCAAATACTATATTGCTGAATTATTCATTACAAGTACCTGCTAACCTTTAAGATATTGAAAAAATATTAAATTTGGACACCCTTATAAAACTAAGGCTTGAACTGAGCACTATGGAAGAGTTGGGTTGGGATACATTTAGTTTTGGAGTGTACAGTGTTAAATATTGACATGAAAAATCGGACTCCTCTGAGGTCAGTTAAAGGTGTTCCCTATGAGGTTAGATAATTGCTCATTTATGTATATTCTTGCATCAAGTGAGTGAGTTGGATTATGTGGAAGCAGGCGAAGCAGGAGCCTTTGGACTTTCAGTATTTTTCCTGGGCTCTGACTAGATGTCCTCCATTCTCTGACAATTGATCCAATCCTTTTTTTCTCTCCCACTTTCCCAGTCTATGATTGCTTTTCATATCGCTATCCACATTTGCCCTTCTTACTTTCTCTCTCATTACCTTTAGTATCAATGTCCTCATTTTCTTCACTTTTTTTTTTTCTTAAGCTTATCCCTAGTTTACTAATCTATTCTTTCTTCCAAAGAAATAAGGATAAATCCTTGATCATTCTGCTTTGTGTCTATATTCTTTTTCCCAAATTTTATCTGTTTTGTCTGCTCAGGCTGTATGCTCTTTGCTGTAATGTGCTAATCTTTTACAGTGTTTACGAAAGCAAGTCCTTGCTCTGGCTGGCCCTTAAACACTAGTTTTATGGCTACACTTAAAATAATTAGAGAGCAGTTGCTTAAGGGTATATGTAAATGCTAAGTGCTCTGAAGAAATCATTTGAGTAAAGGAATATTCTTTAGAATTTGAAATGACAAAGTGAATTGATCACTAATATTTTGTGTCTTAATAATGAATGCTGTGATGTTGAAAAAGTGATTATAGATGCCAAACTTGGAAGTAGGAGCCCTGATTATCAGAAGTCAGATGTTCTGTATCTTCTGGAAAGCAGCTTTTGGGGGTCTTAATGTGCCCAAAATCGAATGCTATCAAAATTCTGTTTCTTTGCAAAGTATTTGCCCACAAAATTGAATCCTCTTCAACTCCTATTAACTTAAATATAACTATGACAGCAGGGTGTGATTTATTTGCCTGTTTCCCCCGGTTCCTTCTTTAGGAATTCAAAGTTTTTTCCTTGCTCCATTGATTTAATCTCTGTCTTTTCTGTTGGTGTTATTGTTTCTCTAGTTGCAGAGCTGTATCTATTGCAAATCTTAAGGAATTTGCTACACGGGCCTTGTTTTTCTAGATACTTACTGCGTGGATTCCAGGAATTATTAGTGACCAGGGTGGTCCCTTCTTGATTCTAGGCTGCATTGGACCACAACATACCATTTCAGAGAGAAGAGACAGTGATGCTTCCTGCTCAGAGCAAGGTCAAACACAGCAGTATAGTGCTGAAGGACTCTTAAAAAAATGCTCATTTTATGGCAAAACCCCGGTGATCCTATTAGAGCTCTGTTGTATATCTCTGCTTACTCTAAGAGCAATTGCTAATGAGTCTCTCTCTGGCAGGTGTTTCTGTAGTGTAAATGGGTCACAATTGTGTTTTGGTGTTGCAGGAAATTGGAAAGCTGAGAAACAGGACTGACTGAACTGGTGTGTGATCTGAGGAGATTAGAGCAATAGGTGATACATGCAACAGGGTTTTAATTTGACAACTCCTGGAATTGGCTCAGCGCTGTATGACTGCATTAGCCATGTGCAAATACCCAAAAACCTAAAAGCATAGTTATTTATATCAACATTAAGGAGTTTTTGACAATTTTGATTAAAAATTGTGCTTTATTCACTCTTCTGTGTAATTTATTCCATCAGGGGAATCTTGTCATGATCCCAAAAAGCAGAATCCTCTGTGCCTTTCTGCTCTCTCAGTGAGAGATAAAGTGATTAATGGTAGCAAAGAAATGAATCCCGAATGCATGAGTTAAACTAATGGGAGCTCAGCTGTTATACCACTAGTAAATGGGAAGGGAAACTTTTCATCTTCCTGCTGCTGAAGAGCCCCGCTTCATCATCCCCTTTTCTCTGCTTGTTTTCGTTGTGAAATTCTCATTACAAGAAGTGGGAGCTGACATCTGCTGGAGAGAGTTCTTATGGATGACTGTTTTCCTGTTAACAGAGCAAAAACCTGATGGAGGAAAAGGGAGGGAGACTGTATTACGATGCTGCTTTTCTTGAAGGGAGGGAAAACCAACAATACAAATGAAAAGACTTCTTTATCCTTTGGTGGAGAGGATAAGTACATGTAAAAATTCTGGTAGCTCCACCGCTATCCAAGGGAAAGTCAGTTCTGCTTAGGTTTCATGAATCATCTAGTTTTTCTTGGAGTATTCATCTTCAGGGTTGAAAAGATATCAGAAGGATGATAACTGAGATAAGCAACTGGAAGGATAAGCAAGTTTAGCGGAAGGGAAAACTGAAGTCATGGAGAGATGTGAGAAGGAGTGAGGCAGAAATGAGTGGAGGGAATGCGTGTGCTAGTGGTGAATGGTCAGATTTCACAGATGACTAAGGGTGAATTACACCAGAAATATCCACACTTCACAGATAATTGCAAGGGCGACCTTTTGGGAAAGTGAATTTTGCAAAGTGAACAGTACCTAGGTAGCCATGGCAGTAATACCATATAAGATTGAGACGACCTTGGTAATGGGATCAGAAGTACCAACTTCGGGTACAGACAGCGCTGTGGGCTTAGCTGGATTTCATAGGTGATCAATGGGGGAGTTCAGTGAGAGACAGTGAACTTCACAGATAATTGGAGGGAAGTGCTGGGAACCTTCGGGGGAGTGAAATCTTGCAAAGCAACAGAACTTAGGTAACTGACAGTATGTGGTGGAAAGCTTAGATGACCTAGATAATGGGATCAGAAACACCAAACGTGGGCATGGGTGAACAAAGCTGGGACTAGTTGGAAAAAGTACGTAGGAGTGGGTTGTTCATCTGTGGGGGAGATAAGGGCAGATCAAAATGAATGGGGAAAGAATAAGCATGAAAAAATAGAGGAGGGAGGGATAAAATGGGCTGGTTAAGTGCAAGCAGGCTTACCCTATCTTCTTACTAAGCTCTATTCCTGACTGTTTCCTGTATGAGTGTGCTCTCTTCTGTGTGGGTGTGTGTCTGTGCTGTACATGCTCAGCCCTGCTGCTGGCCAGAGCTGCAAATGGGAACGGCATCCAGCACCTGTGTCTGCCTGGGATGGGAGGAGGCCTGGCAGGGAGCCCACTGAGCCGCGGAAGGGAACTCCCCTGCACCCCCAAGCCCTCCAGATTCACCTTCACTTTGCAGCAGGGAAAATGTAACCTGTTGTGTGGAGAGGGTAGGATTAAATGTGAATAACTATCCCCTAGTAAATCTCCTGTCTCCTTGGACAGTGTTCAGCTTGCATCAGTAGTGATTGCGATGGTGTGTTACAGAAATAGCTGCCCTCCCTTCCTTCCAGAAACTTAAATTCTTGCAGCTGGGTGCTCAGGTGTGTCGATTGAGCCTCAGCTCTTCAGGGCAGACACCCACAGGCAGGCCCATTTCTCACTACTGCTGCCTGTACCACTAGTCAGAAGGGGCTTGGAAGTGCTCCTGTTAGAGCCAGATTGCCTCAGGACCTCTTCTCTCGATGGTGTGGCGCAGTCTGTGCTATCCCTGGATATGCTCTGACTGAAACATCTTGGCGTGCTGGAGGTGATAGGAGCATGTGAAAGAGTTAGCAGTCGCCAGAAGTAAGTTGGGGAGGCAGGTAGGCGTGTTATGGTGAGTACTGTGTAGGCAGAGAGCGGAGGACTCCTCAACAGAAGAGAGAAATGGGTTGGAAAAATGCAGGAGTTTGGGAGAGGATGTCACACAAGAAGAGCAGAAACAGGATATGGAGATTTGTAAGGCAGATGCATTAGAGCAGTAAGAGCTTGACAATGCCAAATATTTTATATCATAATTCTGTGTTCCCTATATGTCAAAAATCTCCATTAATCCTCTGCATGGTTAGGATCTTCAACCTTTTTTCTTGGTAAAGGTCTGAAGCTTGTTCAAAATGCACACGCAAAACACACTAAACCTCAGCTCCAAGACTACTGCATTAATTGCATTTCTTTTACTTATTTCTTTGGTTTAATTCACCTGAAGATGTTACATGATTTTTTTGTTACTCCAGTATCATGAAGAACTGGGGACTTGTTAAAAGTGCCCCAGTATCCTAGTTGGAGGAATGAAATGATATCTTGGGACTTCTTTTGCAGCAAGGGGATTCAGTAGATAGAAGATCTATTCTTCAAAGACTTATTTTGAGACTTAAAGCAAAACATTTGGATACATTACTGGCTAAAACCTTTTGTCTGTGAATTGGAAGATGATGGGAAAGAAGGCTAATACTTGCTAATTGTGTTTGGGTATTGGGTGAATATGAACCATAGAAGTGTTATTACCTTATATCTAATGAGATGTGCATTTATTTTTTGGTAGTATTTCACTACTAAAGTAATATATTTCTGTAAGTCATTAGCATCAATACCGGATGGTGTTATGATCTCTTTATATTTATTTCTGTTACTAGTATCTCTCTTGGAGAAGTGGCTTGTTACCTCTGTTAGGATTACTTCATTCATCCTAAAATATATGGAACAATAATTTTAGCTCATTCAGTGATACAGTGCAACTTGTTAAATGCCCAAAAGATGTGGTGATATGCAGGCTTCCTAATCATGATGTCAGTAACATAAGAAGAGGTCCTTTTTGACACTATAAATAAAAATGACAGTCCACTTAGATTCTTTGCATGGTTTGTCAGTTCCAATTCTCATCCATGTTCCTAAGTACTCTCAAACATGTTGAGATCACAACATGCTTTGAATAACTTACAAAGTAGGATTTAAAATCAAATAGAGATCTGCACTCCAGTCTTACTGCATCTTGTGCTATACGTGTCAGCTATGCAGAAAAAACTCCTGAATATCCGTGGACCTGTATTTTTTCCTCATTGATTTGTACACATGCAAAGTTGATTTGAAAGTGTTTAAAAATCTATTCAGAGTGTTTCCACCCACGTTGTATTAACTTCATAAATAGTGTAGCTGCAGCATAGTTGAGAAGTAGGGCATTCTCTCCATGTCCTTGGATTTTGACCACATTGTTACCATTAATAACAATAAGATGTTTTGTTTCTGGTATTAAAGGCATATAAAGACTGTCATTGTTATCTAAGGTAGTCTATGAGGCAACATAAGCCATAGACTTCAACTGCTCTGGGGGATAAACTGGAACATATTTTTCAGAAAGAAACCCAGACTTGATTTATACAGTCTGAATAATGGAGATGCCAGCGCATGCCCTGGTAAGGTGTTTCGGCAGCTGCTTTATTCTCAGGGGTAAAGAAAGTGTGACCTTCTTGTCATTAATTTTGCTGATGCTAGTTATTGTGGTATATGAACATGCTGATGGTTGAAATGATGCTGAATATTTTCTACTAGATTAAATAAGCCTTTTCATTAGAAAAACTCAAGTGTTTTGCTTCTTTAAATTTGTAAAAGCTTTACCAGCTTTTACAAAGCTTTCCTATTCTTTTTTATTCACTCTTAAGAAATGACAGTAAATTTGGTATATTTCAGCTGAATCAGTGTTTTCATTTGACTTAGCAAAAAAATCCAAAATTTGTATTTAGACTGTCAGATACTTATGCTTTGTGTAAAGAAGGTTCTTATATTGGTCTGAAAAGGTGCTGTGCTTGCTTATTCTTTTTTTTTTTTTTCTTGTTGAAAAAACATATTTTGAGGAAAAAAATATGAAGGGAGAACAGAATTTTTTAAATGTCTATAATTAATAATCTCCTTTCCACTTAAGGGTAGCTTTAGCTACATTTTAATACTGTTTGTTTTATTTCTTGCAACTGTCCACAAAAAGCACTAAGTTCAGAATATCCAAAGGTAAATATACCTTTAAGATAAGCATGAACTTATTAAAGTAGGCATTATTATGGCACCCAAGCAATCTTATTTTTCCCCTCACTAATCATTTAATAACCAGAGGGTTAATTTTCTTAACATTTCTAAGCTGGCTTGTATGACATTGACTTCAGTTAAATATTGGGTTTCCCTTCCCAACCACTCATAGGGGTGAAGCCAAGCTGTCTTTGAAGACAAAGGTTGGGTTGCAAAGAGGAGGGGCAGACAGAAGAAGGTAAAAAGGGATTAAAGCAGTAAGTTTTCAGGTTCCTTTTAGCAGAAAACAGTAAAAGCCGGTAGCTGTTTCTAAACAAGTTTTCTTCAATTTTGCTGCTTCTCATAATTCTGTTATAGCAAATGGTCATGAGAAAATTTCAATTAATCCAAACATACCATATGTGAGAGAGATAGGGAGTTCTAATTACACACAGGCTTTCCTGAAAAATGCATTATTCTAATATTAAGATTTGAAGAAGGTATTGAATTTGAGTATCCTACTTCTGTATTTTTAAAAAAAATGCATTAATTATTTTACAAGTTATTTTTTTGATTTCTCCTTGAAAATGGGAAAGCACTGAATTTTTTATGCTAAAAAAAGAAGACTGATGCATTGTCCTTAGTGCAAAACTCAACTCAGTCTCAGTTGTAAACCTCCAGATGACAATTTGCCTGTTCCAGAAAGAAGAATGAGATTTGAACATCATCCACATCTTAATTGAATAGGATTCAGTGCTATCTGTATTGGCTGCTGATGTTCCAGTTCTGCTTACCCCCCTGAAAAGGTTACCAGATGACACTCATCTACAGGATAGCTTCAAACATTGATCTTTCCTAGGTTGTAGTTTGTCTTTTGGAAACTTGAAGCCATGCAATGGAACTAAACAGGAACAAACCAGTGTCAAGGCATAGGAGGACTCTCCCAGAACTGGATAGCAGGTAGGGTTGGAGAAGCAAGGCAGCTGGGTTAATGAGGCCAGCATGCCAAACTGGCAACTCCATGTATATGAGCGTCTTAGAAATTAACTGCCTGGAGAGAATGAAATGATGGTATCCAAGCAGTAGCGTTGTAGCAGCTAGCTATTTTGGCAAATAGCTAATTAGGTCAATTACTAATATATTAGTGTGTCAATGAATGGGCTAGTTCTGATTGTGCTTGGTTGTTGTTATGTATCAAAAGTTCTTCAGACGAGTGAATAAAAAAGAAAAAAGTGTTAGGAGACAGTCAGACGAGGGGTCAGAATCTCCTTGGTAATAGGTGAGTTTATTTTTAGTGAGATTTTTTTTAATTAATGAATTTCTGTATGGCGCTCTCAGCTTTTCAATAAGTACTCTGCTTTAACTTCTAAAGACAGAGCATACTAAGGTTTACTGTAATTGTAATACTGCAATGTGAAGTTAGAAAGTTAATTCAACTAACATTAGCTTTATGACATAAATGAAGCATTCGTAATGGCAAAAATGGTCTCTCTACGATGTGTGATGGTAGGTTGCCTGATGACAAAAGGGGGAAACTGACAACTGTGTGCTCTAAAATATAATTATATTATTAGTATTTAGAAAGATTTGCTTTCAATCCTAAATGTAAAAAAAAAAAAAAAAAAAAAAAATCAAGTCTGTAACAGTCACATTTTTCTTTAGACACAATTTTAAGCATGCCTCTGTAACCTCCTCACACTGTAATCCATCTGTAAGCTTGCCCTCAACCTCCTTGGGGATTTGCTGCCGTTGTACCTAGGCATAGACACTTAATGTTTATTGCTATATATTTTTATTTCAAAAGCAGTGTAACTGTAGAGAAGCAAGCAATGCAGCAATACTGTCTTGCAAAGGAAATTGATCTTTCATAATATTCTGTCTCAATTTGATTCAAAGAAACTGATGATCAGGTCTTTTAAATGTGCCAGAGCAGCACCGAGCGACTGAGAAGTATCCTCCAGCTAAAAAGAAAATCATTACAATGTGAATAATAATTCCAGTGAAATATAATTTTTAAAAACTCAACATTATACAGTTGGTTGTAGGTTTTAAATGCACCTGTGTTCTTGTCATTTAAAAATAAGATCTTGTACATGTCCTAAATTAAGTTTTAAAAGTGATACTGTACTTGATATTGGAAATTACAGTTCAAAACTGTAGCATGGTGAGCATAAATTGCTTTTCTTGTTCAAGAATATTCTGTGGCACCACTATGCTCAAACGTTACATAGTTAAATATTCCTAATTTAATTTAGGTTCTAAACTAATTTTAGACTAGTTGTCTCTTTGTGTCTGCATGTGATTGGTTTGTGTGTGGCACAAGGCTTACACCATGTTTATGAAGTTCTTGAAAAAGGAGGGCTGTTCCAAGGGCTACTGTAATCATCTCTTTTCAGAATTAATTTAAACATGAAAATGAAATATACTTCCATGTGGATATACCCTCTTTTGTTTTCTGCATTTCTGTGCTACATGGGCCAGCCATCTGCTGTCACTTAGCAGAAGGTTAATGCTGGTGTTAGAGGCAAAGTACAATACCAAGTGTGCAAGAGTCACATTCTACCTTTCATCTGGGCAACGTGTTTCTGCGTTAATGGAAGAAGACAATAATATTCCAAGATGTCTATATAGCTTGTTTAATTACCTCAATTTAATAACTTTTACAAGTATGTGTTTCAGAGAAAAAGCTCTGAATGAAATGGCTGATAGGTAGCTAACTTTCAAGAAGCAGATAATTTTGAGCAACCAATATTTTTAATAGATACTTTTTTGATCATAAAAAAGATTTATTTTATATTTCCATATTATTTTAACTTTTCATTCTCATTTTCTTGAGGAAAAAAAAGGTTAATTTATCTCTGACTAAACTGAAGAACAAAAAAAGTAACAGAAAAGAACCGATGTATATGTTTCATGTATAGTCACATAATAGACATTCACAGTACTGCAGAAGTTGTTATCAAATATTCATCGCCATCCGTTTTCAGGGAGGTATTTTCCAGTAATCATGTCCCTAGTAGTAAAATCTGGACTGCTGAATTGTATACTTACACTGTTACTATCTTCTCTTGCTATAAAGGGAGTTCTTTAGTGGATAGTCTTGACTGAGTTTCCTACTGGTTGTAGCCCCATATGATTGTAGTCAATATGATCTTAATATATTCAAGCTACCCCCCACATTTGTGGACTTTTGTTTTAGTGCAGACAGGCATTACTATGTGGAGACCACTGTTGCACTTTTCAAGATGCTTTTTGAATGGCTAATACAAAGATAAGTAAAGGAATTCTTAAAGAAAAATGTGAAAATACTTCTCATTCTGTAGGTTTTTACAAAAATGGTTTTCAGCTATTTGATTTTCTTTTTCCTCAGAAGCTTTATATGATAGAGCATCATATCTCCACAATAAATATCTACTCTGTGCATGTGTTCATTTGTAACTTCTGCCATTTTTCCTCCTCCATTTTCCACAAGAAGATAGAGTGTGATAGAGAAATAAAGAGGTAGAAGATTGTTTGGGGGAGCTTCTGGAGAATAAAATACTCTGTTTTCAAGGAAAGATTGCCTTTTAACAGACTCTACTTGTCAGTGATGTGAATTAAGTATGTATTCTTAAAAGTAAGTGGAAGGTTTCGATCCATTTTGATGAAAATAGGAGCTTTTTTGATCCCTGTTGGGAATCTTCAGTTTAGGAGTGTGTTGGGCTGATCCTGCTAAACTGTTTCTAGGACTTGAGCTTGGCATCAATTTGGAACACTATTCCCGGCCTATTGCCATGCAGACTTTAGACTAACTGCTTTTGACTTTTGTGTGCTTCCAGAAGTGCTTTGTAGCCAACAGACTTTGTAGCACAAACTGGAGTTACTAGTACTTACAGAGAAATTAGCAACTATTGCCATACTGGTTGTGCTTGGATATCTGATACTAAAAGCTAGCTCATACCTTGAAAGAGACCTCATTGCTGCAGTTTTTCAAGTGGAGTCATTGGAAAGAAGGGTTAGGGTATTGTGGGAAAAATAATCCTGCAGGTAAGGCCCAAGCAATGCGCTATATATAAACTAAGCAGCATCTGCGTCTTCCGCATGTTTTCTTCGTTTATTCATGCTGTCTTTGCTTAACAGTTGCTATTTGACTTATCATCTAAGGACTTCTCATCTTTTACATCTTCATTGTAATGATCAGTAATTTTCTGACTTAAGCAAACAACAATCAGTTTTTTTTTTTTACAGGGAAAGTAACTGTTTATCAGTGAGAGAATTAATTTAGCATCTTCTTCCAGCCTTATAAGAGGAGAGTAATCCTATATCCCTATACAGAAGACAGATTTTTATGCAATTTAGGAGAAAAAAAATCTTTAATGCCTTTAGTTGGAAAGTAATGCTGTACGTAGGTATATGTACTAGCCATTAATTTTCATTCTTAGGTAATCTCCAGGGAAACCCTTGGAAGTAAAAATAGAAATGTGAGGGTTTGATTTGTGCTCTGATCTGTTTCACAAGGTGCTACAGATGAGTGTCTCTAGCAGGATGTCAGCTGCTCATGCCTTAGACCTCCCCCTTTGTCTCCTCTGGCGTAGATTATGGTTTATGCTGTCAGTGGGCTACACCAGATAGCCATTTAGAAATTGCAGTGACTGCAGATTGAAGCAGCTGTCTGCTTAGTGTGTTCTTTCCAGAAAATACCACTTAGGCCTGCATTTCCAGGAATCGTGCCAATTTTGTATTGATTTGTAGGTGAAGTTCATGGTGTTAGCTGGTTCTCATTCCTCATGACAGTTGTGAGCACATGGTGCTGGCAGGAAGAGTGGGTTCTTCACTCTGGAATATGCTGTCTACACAGGCCACTATCTCTATCTTCTGAGGAATGCTTTCTGAATGAGTAAAGTGGTGGTTTTATATTATTTCGTTTCCAATTTGGGGTACACCAAAAAGTAAAAATTCTCGAGTGTTTGTCCTAAATTGTACATATTTCTATTAATACTTTCTGCAATATCAGTGCATTCACCAGCACACGTGCAATAACTAGTTACATACTGTGAACATCTATGCAAAGCTTTGGTGATAATGCCAGTTACCTGTTGCCTTCTTACCTTAGGTTGTGACGTCTTCCAGTCTCAGAAATGTCAGTTGTATCAAGCATGAAAAGTACATAAACAGGAAAGTCCAGAGTGTGATAAAATAGTATCAGACAATGTTTTTAAGGCCATTAAAACAAAACAGGAATCATAATACCTCTCTGATGTCAGAAGTGCCTGTGCTCCCAAAGATACCGTTTTCATATATCTTTTCAAATTATGAGGCTTTGACTGTATGAAATCAGTCAATATCTGATTGCACCTTAGAGGAGTCAGTTATGAGCCCACTTTATTTTTCCATGCCGCTTTCTCTGTTTCAGCTGACCATAGTGTTTTTAATTTCCTGAACTGAACTGACACTTGGCATTGCTGAGTGCTAACTCTCAAACCAGTCCTTCACTTCTCTAATTTAATTTCTGACTTTTAATACCATAATTATCCTGAGGATATCTGAGTGACTAATTTACAGAGACAAATAGGTTTCTTTTTTGAATGAAATCATTCAGGTCTTTCAGCATATTGGGATCTTCAGGATGCAACACAAGGATAGTAATGCATTCTGCTAGCAGTGGCATTTAATAGAAAATTGGAGGATGTATTTAACAAAAATCAATTTTTCTGATGTGACTTGAGTACTTTGCTAATACAGTCAACAAGACCAATACAATGTTAGAAATTATTTGGAAGTAATGGAGAAGAAAACAGAAAATAGTTGTCATTTTATTGTATAAATTGTGAATGTCTGCTTAATCCACCAGCTCAAAATGTTGACAATATTGACAATATGTAGTAGAGAACTGTAAAGTGTAGAGAGAAGGACAATGAAGCAGTGGAATGTGTGGAATAGCTTCTCTGCTAGAAGAGGTTAAACATTTGGAAAATTTCCAGCTTGGGGGAAAAAAAATTACCAGAGGGCAAATAATGCAGTGTTATGAATTGCCTGGAGAAAGTGAATAGAGAACAATTATTTACTATTTCTAACCATACAAGATCTAAGGAAGATGAAATAAATTGATATAGCAGACTGATGAAAATTGGCAAAATACAGTGGTGAAACATGTTCCTTAAGCATCTGTTTCTGCTATGGTCACAGTCAGGATTCAGGGCTTTGGTATGGCTGTTCTAATATTATGCTCCCACTGTGAGGCAGAGAAGTGATACAATACTCAATTTATACAAGCCCTTAGGAACTGAATGCCCAGGATCTTGATGGGAATTTGAGACAGGGCAGTACTTTTAATCTAGGTCTTTCTAAATCCCAGGTTAGAGCCTAAATTGTATTATTTTTTGCTTTGTGTTTTGAAGAAACAGAAAACCCCAAAAATCCTTTGTTTGAAAAAAAGTCTTTGTTTAAAAAAAAAAAAAAAAAGAGGATTGTGTGAATCTGACCACAGAACTGAGCCTTCAACCATGTGGTTTTAAGTCCTCAGTTCAAGAATGTTCAAACACCGTGCTTTGTGCAGTAGGTAGAAATGAACCCCTATTCATAATTCATGGCTTGACACAAACATCTGTGAACATGTTGCTTGCATTATTCTGGTCTCATCTCTGCGAGCAACCTGTTTAGCTCTGGCTATTACTGTCTAAGTATTATGAAGACTAGGGGCTTAATAATTAACTGCCTTTAATTACAGAAGTACATGAATGATATAGAATCTACTGCTCAAATCTCTAATACTCATATTCCAGGTGATACCATGACGTGCATGACTGAATATCTGAAATCAGGCTAGAGCTCTAAAAATGGATTTTAAATGTGAGGGAAAAGATAGGTTAGTGAAATTTTAGAATAGATGAAAACTGTGTTTCTTGCCAGCTATTTAAACCAAGGAATGTATTTACACTTGTATTTATCTGTCTTATTTGCACCTTATGGGGAATGAATTCAGTTTGCAGTCTCATTTTTTTGTCTCAGGGTACCAGGCACCTTTGCTAGGTATATGTATTCAGAGTATTGCAAACTTGCCGGTACATTTTGGAGCAGCTTTGTGTTTGTTTTATTTTCACATGACAATGTATATTATCTTAAAGAAGGTATGAAGAAAAACTACAGATTGTTGTTTACTGGTATAAACTCAGTCTCACCTGAATTCATCTTGAGGGATCTTTGTGTTTGTGCAGAATCTCTGCCCAGGCATTCTAGAGTAACAATATCTAAGGGTAAAGAGGAGTCTGGCTTCCCCTAGTGAAAATGTGTGTAAACCCTTATAGCTTCAAAAGTAGGAAATCATCGAGAGAGGCTAATTTTGCTGACAGAGCCTAAGGCAAGTAATATTTTAAGCATGATCAACGTAACGCATTACCATTTGATGTTTGATTATCCACAGGGATCTCACTTCTTTGCAAAGGAATGTGAGAGAGAATGATTATACAATGATACTAACAACATTCAGAAAGCCTGCAAAATCTTTTTTCCAACTTTTCTTTTTTTTAAGTAGAAATGTGGAGGAGGACAGTAATTGTCTGGATGTTTAAGAAGAAACCAATTCCCAACTTAATTTAAACATTTGGTGCCAAATATAAATCAAAAATCTGAATGAGGAAATGGAGCTATTACTTCATGCCTATAGCAGGAAAAGTATGAAAAAGAGCATGGAAAAGAGAGAATAATATACATTTTTGATAATACTGTATTGATAATACTCATAATTGACAGACATATGTACTGAAAATTATGTATATACTGATATATATATACACACACACTCTGATAATTATATCTATATACTGATAGTTATTATCAAAGTAGTAGCTAAATGTATGTAAACTTTGGGCTTGACTGGATCATTGGCAGCAAAGACTGAATTACCTGGAAGGAGAAACCTTTGTTGTTTGAGCTAAGAAATGTAATTCTGTTAAATAAGAAAAAAATATGTAAAATATGGAATTTTTTAAACACAGAGGGAGAGGATATGACTTGAAGTGAATATGGATCTGTTATATTCTATTGATGGTGCTTCCCAGCCTGTGAGCAACATATTGCTTATAAGATCATATGACATTTATGACATTATTTGCATCCACACAAAACACGATTTAAAACTGAGAATCCTATTGCTTGCCCAGAAGAATCTAAGCATGATGTTGCTATTCAAACACATTATTTTCAGTCTGTGGACCAAGAAATGTTAGAAACTATTGTAGTAGATCTTGTTACAGACAAGGTCTAATTTACAAATAAATTCCGTGACCCAGCAAAGGACTGAAGTATATGCGTTAAGTGTGTGAAATTCAAATTCAAAGACATTAGACACATTATTTAGTTATGATTGTAGTGGTTTTGTCTCATGCTCTCTTTCTTATATTTGTGTTGTTGCTTCATTTGCACTGTAGATACAGTCTTTTGTTAGTCAAATCTTCTGTTTTTTCTGCCTCAAATCACCGTGTTAAGTCTGTCTGTGTCTTTTAACAAGCAGAGAAGATGGAAACAAAGTAGTATCAAATATTTCAAGGTTACTTTGACATCCTAAAATCTTCCAAGGTGCTTGCTATGTTGAAACTTGCACTAGAATTTCATTTGAACAACGGTGGCAGTTTTATTCAAGAGATTATTATTATTATAAGAAAGAAAAAGAAAGAAGGAGGGAAAGGGAAAGAAAAATAAAATCTCTGGGCTATAACAACACTCTCTACTTAATCCTGTATTTCACTTGTTATCTCTGACCCTTGTAGAAAAATCTTCCTGTGAAGTTTTTAGTCATGCTGCCATCGTTTTCACATTAAAGCAATCCTGTAACAGTCACCGTAACAATAACAGCATCCATGAAAAACATTGCTATACTAAGAAAAAATTCATTCTTTGAGATAGTCAATAAAAATAAAAATTTTGTTGCATTTTATTTTTTCCCCCAGGAATTCAGACCTTGAACACCGTACAACTGAAAAGGTTGTCTCAGGTAATAATAGATTTTTTTTGTCTGAAGAGAACGGCCTGAAGTCCATGTGGTGCGGACCTTGCTTTGTGTTTTGATAAGTGTAATGTCATTTGAGGAAGAGTTCATAAAACAGATTGTCGGACAGTTATAGAGGAAGGTGAAACTTTAAGTGGAATTTGCTAGGACAACCTTTTTATAAATATAATTGTTCATAGATGTAAGATTGAGTCTCAGTTGCGTAACAGGAACAAATGGCAGGAGGAATTTGTACTTTCTTCTGAAAATTTGAAATATCTGATAGGGCATGACAAAAGTAAATTTGTGGATGAGGAGGGAAAATATTTCAGAATTAATTTTAGTTGCTGGAAATAACTGACCAGTACAAACTGGTTTATTACAAAACAGCAAAGGGAGATACCAACTTCCCCTTATCCTATTGTGGAAATTAACACAGAATCCATTGCAGTATTGGTAAACTCAATGATATTTGTAGCATATGGACTCTTTTATTCAAGATGATTCTTCATGTAGTTTATATGTCCACTGCTTCAATATAAAAAGAAAATAAATGCTGAAAAACAACATGCAGTGAGGTATAGGTTTCATATTTATGTAAAAAAAAAAAGTGATCTACTTTACACTAAATAGGTAATTTTACGCACGTCTTTACTGCCATGCGACTGTTTGACCCTGTGCTTCTGAATAGCGTTATTAATCATATCAATAATAAAGCCTTCATTCAGGCAAGTCCACCACAAGTTTGGGGAAAGTTATCTTGGCAGATTAATTTTTACCCATCTGTGTTTCTGTGTGTGGGCTGTAAATATTGTCATTGTCATAAGGCTTTGCAAAAAAAATGTTAAACTGCTCTTTCATTTTCTTTCATTTAAGATTGCTTTATGGTCCATTAAAACAGGTTGCTATTTTCTCATGAAGACTGCTACTGCAGTCTTGGTTTACTCAGCTGAACTGTAGCTTGTTTATAGATGCTGTGTTTTGTGAGACTGTCTTGTTACATATATTAATCCAGGCTAGGATTTTTAAAGGACATGGAGGAGACTAATTCCCATTAGTGTTATCTTTATAATTAATTATCTAAGGATTTCAGTCTTTACAGAGCTACACAGTGAGTTTTCAAATTTCAGGACTGCCCTTACAAGAACTACTGGTTCTGTTTGTGTGAGTGGGGGGTTTTTGTGTGAGTGTGTGTGTGTCCCCCCGTCCCCCCCCTCTTTTTTTCAAGCTAGATGAGTGAGGCTTTCCTGCGTGAGTAACAAACCAAAGAAAAAAAACCGAGCATGTGGACCTGGCTCATGGTCAATACTTGTTTGGTAGAAGCATTTTAGTTAGTGTGCACTCCATATTGTGCCATTCCATTATAGATTATACTAGTTCACCTAAGAGTGGCCTGTACAGACATGACAATCAGGTCTTGAAAAACATCTCCGATAATGATACAGTCTTTTGCATAGGTGACTCAAATTCAAAACTTTCCAGTATTCTGTTTATAGTAATTTCCTGTAGTGTAAATCAGCCTGAGATCAGCAAAGGCAAGTAAGCGTCAGTGAAAAATTGTTGCATGTCAGGAGTTCTTTGTAAAACAGTCACAAAGATGGTCCTTTTAAAGTGGATTTTAATGCTAAAGTTGGACATGACTGAATTTGCTTTTATTGTGCCTTAGATACAAGAATATTACTGATTTTAAGAGTTGGAAATATTGTACAGGTTTAAAGTCATCAGAAGTTACTAGATGTTGGAGTAAAATGACTTTCATTATGAAATGGTGGGTGAAACTTGTCAGAAGGGAAATGATGAAGGTGGTACTTTGCTGAAATACTTTGTATCATCTCACTGCTGGCCGCATCATTGTGAGTACCATAACATATTACATTTTTATATGTTTATTATCCATGTGTGCTAGTCTTGGCTGGGCTAGAGTTAATTTTCTTCATAGTAGCTAGTATGGGCTGTGTTCTGGATTTGTGCTGGAAACAACATTGGTAACACAAGGATGGTTTAGTTACTGCTGAGCAGTGCTTACACAGAGTCAAGGCCTTTCTGCCTCTCCCACCCCACCCCACCAGCGAGCAGGCCGGGGGGGCACAAGAAGTTGTGAGGGGACACAGCAAGACAGCTGACCCCAGGGATATCCCACACCATATGGCATCATGCTTCAGCATGTAAAGGTGAGGGAAGGTGGGGAGGGGATGTTCAGAGTGATGGCATTTGTCTTCTGATTCTCTCCCCCATCCCACCTAGGGAGAATGAGTGAGCGGCTCTGCAGGACCGAGTTGCTGGGTGGGGTTAAACCATGACACGATGACAGTAACTGTTTCTTGCATGGCTTTCCAACTGCTACGTTTTGTGATGATTCATGCTGGGTTACATCAGTTTTACTGTGTTCCTTCAATGAGATAGGAACTGACACAACCCTTTGTAAGAGAAGCTGGAAATTTTAGGATAAAACAATTTTCTATATAAGCCTAGTGATTTGGAGAAAGAAGGGCTTCCTTTTTCCTCCAGGAACTTCTGAGCTTTTTAGGTCTGAAAGATGAATTTGGAGATCACTTTATTATCCAAGTATGTCTAAAGTATAGGAGTGAAAACCAGACTTGATATCTGTTTATGTAATTAAATGTATTTCCAATTGAGAGGATGTCTGAATATAAATGAGACAAATATGTATCAGATGTAGAGAGAGGTGTAACAAGTTTTGTGTAGAAATGTTAAAGTAGAAAGAGGTGAAATGAAACTTTCTTCACTCATAGCTTGCCTTCTAGCTAATTTTTGCTCTTTGTGCCTAAGTTTGATTGCAAGTTGCACATAAGCAGTTGCTTTATAAAGCAACCATTGTAGGTTTAGCTTGATTTACCGTTGCAGTGGGCTTACGTGGTTGGGAAGGTTTTATATCCATAAGGTGGACAGGAACATGAAAAAAGTCCTACACAGTGGCTAGAGTAACTAGTGTTGTGTTTCTGTCAGGTGTTAATTCTGCTGTTAAATGTTAATGCTTCCGGACGTACTGTTTCTGCCTCTTGGGGGTAGGCTATTCTGTAGCCAAAACTGAATGCAGAAAAATCTGTGTCTCAGCAGTATTGATGACAACATAGCACAATCTTCCCTGACCACTCCACTGGCTATTGCTCTTTGCAGCTTTTGTTATACAGAAAAAACAGGGCTAAATGAGAATTAATCTTAGGTTTCAGTGACAGGGTAAAGAAGGCAATTGCTACTAAAACCATTCTAAACTCCATATCCTGTTCTGCTAGGAAATTTCAGACTATCCCCTGTGACGAAATGTGAGCTGTGAAAGAAATTTAGATTGCATGCCCATATTGGATTTTCTTTCAGAAACTGGATGTATTTAAACTTTGAAAATATTGGTGTACAAGTAAATAAAAAAATTCTGTTGAGTTTGTAACGCTCTCCTGAGCCTATGTAATTCTACACCTTTATTTTATTCCTTCTATGGATACATAATATGAATAAAAATATCCCTCGTTCTTTGTTAAAAACATTTTTGGTAGAGAAGGGAAGGAAGAGGCTTCTCTTTCATTATTGACACCAAGCAGAAAGTGCATTACTGCTGCTTTAAAAAAACACCAAGATGTGTGAAGGGCTTTTATGAATATTCCCTTGTCTTGGAGAGATAGTAAACCTCTATCCATATTTCTTCCCCTCCCTTCTCATATTCAGGATGACAGCCTCATCATAATGTGATGGGAAATTTGTCATAATCAGAGAAACTCATCTCATGGCTCAAACCCTTTCATGAATATTTATTTACTTTTCAGTGGAAATTTCTGTTTCTCGTCAAAAAGAGAGTTAACAATCTTAAATATCCTTTTCTGACATCTTGATATCTTTGTTCCCTTCTTATTGTAAACTGTATTTTGTTAGCATACTAATGTTATCCCGAGCTGACCTCTTACAACCACTATCTTGAAATTTTATTATGCTACCTGGGGTTTAATTTGTCAGTCCAAGACTGACCTTCATGCAAAGCTGAGAAAAAAATTAGCCTCTAGCCAATGCTAGCTTATTTTAGCAAAATGGATTTTTAAGGTCAATCTTTTTCCGGAACTGTCTTTGTTCCTATGAAAGATTCCATTAGGAACAGATTTCTCTATTGGTCATGTTGATTTAGTACTTCACTTCAGTTTTACGTTTTTAAAAAAACATTTTCTTTCACTTATATCTTAATTTCTATTTTGAACTAGTAAAATTCAGATTTTCAACTTGCCACCATTCCTTTTTTTTTCTCTGATAATCAGACTTCACCATAATTTGTCAGATCATGTGCAATGTATGTTGGTAACCAAAAAGGATGAGCAGGCTGACATCGTTGTCTATCATTTAATCATTGCTTAGCAGAAACTATAGCAAGAGGATGACTTACCTCACTTCTATTGCCAGTCCCCCAGTTTGTGGCCTTGAACCATGTCTAGCTAAATTGGGAATCTACCTGTTACTTTGCAAGGTACATAACAGCACAAGGAATTTTCAATGTAATTTATTAATTTATCTGTTCGTCATTACACAATCAGTAGATTCTTCCAATTCATCTTCCTCCTTTTTTTTAAAAAAAAGCTCATTCTCTTTAGTAGAAATTAGAAGGGTAGATCTGCTACCTTATGTTGTTCTGTGCTCATTGGATTGCAGTTCCCTTGAGATTCCCAGCACTGGGCTGAGATCCTGATTTATGGAGCTAAGTGACGAAATTCATACAGTCCAAGATTTTTATCTGTTTCTAGGAATAGTTTTCAGAAAAAGTGGAGTATACATTTAATGGGACATTGCAACATTCTAAAAAGAATTGTTTTTTTTAATTCAGAACAAAACCTGAAAATTCTGTAATTTGTCTGGGAACACAAATACCAAAAGGAAGAAACTAAAAGTATAAAAATGTGTTTTCCATTAACACAGTCATATTTAAACAATGTTAGCAGATTTTAGAATATTTCCATAAGGTTGCATTTTTATAACCTGAGATAATCCTTTTCAACATCCTGTCTGGTTACTGCATAGGAACAGTAATGTAGAAAGGAGTGTGTATAGATTAATTGATTTATTTTGGGAATTTCTAGATACAGCAAAGTGATAACTCTGTTTTCCTAATATTTTCTTCGTATTTTTTGCACCGTCAGACACTCTATCAATAGTCAATCTTTCATACATAACTTACTTGTCCGTTCTATTTGATTCCTACTGTTCATATAGTGCCTACACTTCTATTATGTGGTGAGTAGTTTTCAGCCTATTTGTTTTCAGAGTATAATTGTCATTTAAAATAGTAAACATTATTACTGTCATGTTTCATTCACATGTGGTTTTAATAACAAAATATATTGAAGTTGTATTGAAATAATTTCATTATCACTGATTGAATCTACAGTTTTTTTAAAACCATATTACTAAGCCCTACTCGTATCTTTTGTTTTCCTTACCAAGTTAATTTATATAAAAATTATATGTAACTATCATAAATGTGGTTCACATGCTAAATGTGACTTTATTCAACATAAAAGTGTTATGGACTGCCCATGAAAGAACATTATGAAAAGCAAATTTCATCATGATCTTCAGGGGTCAGTGAGGCTTTGTGAAGTGAGCCTACTAACATTTTACTTGGAACTTGCCAGAGATGGAATAGAACTCAAGAAAGACTTGTAAATTAATATTTATTAATGTCAAAGTTTCATATTTTATTCATGTTTAATTCTACAAATGTAGGAATATGATTGGTATTCTGTAAGGAAATTTGAGTCAGCCAACAACATAGCAAAAGCTGTCATAAAGTTCGCCAAATGTGACTTTTGATGTTAGTACAATTTCCATATAACCTTTTCAAAATTATCAGTACTGTTATGTTAGTAATTTATATAAAATCTATTTCTGTGACAACTGAAAGGAAAAAAGAAACAAGCAAGGTTGGAAATGAACTTTTTCTGATAAGGTATTTTATTTCCTCAAAATATGAGGAGAGAAGCAGAGCTGACATTTTTCCTGTGTAGTCAGTTCTGTTACCTCTTAAGTTTGCTGATCACTTGGAAAAGGATCCAGATGAGCTGATTTGGGAGAAAAATTCTTGCTAATGTAAATTACTGCTTAGAAATACCTTCTTTTTCAGAAAGAACATATATCGGACATTATTCACGAAGATAAGTAAATTTGCCTAATGGCAAGTTAAACAAAAGAAAGTGATCTTTTCATAAGGTTTGCATATTCCAATCTGTATTTATAATGTACCATTACACATTATATAGAATTTTATTAATATAAATGCATAATACTAGGTGAACTGCTATTACAGGGCTTTCAGCTGAAAGAAACATAGGATAAAAATAAGGTAAAACATAAAAATTGTAATGATGTTAAATTAAAAAAAACTATTCTGCTTTAAGATGCTAATTTGCACCTTACAAATGAACTGCAGGTTACCTGTTTGCTCATACACATGGCACACGTCTTTTGTAATAGTTAACATGGATCCCGATCCCTCTAAGGTTTGTGTAGCACTCTGAATAAGATGTCCCAAAGTCCCAAGAGATCCTAATTTTCATGATTATAAAAATAATTGTATTTTAAAGTGCTTATAGTGAGATGAGGGAGGCGATGAAATTAGGAACCCCTCACTGTTTACTGCTTTTGATTTAAGCTCAGATTTTGGCAACTGAGTAAACATTGGAATTATATGCAGACTGTTGATGCCCAACCTGAAATGCAAGACTGTGCTCAGAGGAAAATGAAAATGCAATGAGTTTGTATCAGCGATTCGGGAGGCAAGATTCCCTTTAATCCTTGAAGCATTTCTCTTAAAACTGGGGACTTGTGCTTCTCAGCAATTAGTACAGATGGTATTTGCAATGTCTACTAATTTATATCAGTATGTTTGATGGTAAGTCCCTCTCTTGTGGTGCGAGTTCTAAATAACAAGCATTCTTAAGGAAAAAGGGCTGCTGCCTTCTTTGAATCTTTTAAAAAGCAGTTTTCCAAAGAATTTTGGTAGAACTAAGTTTATTTAAAGAATGAAAATTCATTGGTTTCTGAAATAGGAGGAGGAGATATTCACTTAATTTAATGCTTTAGGACAGGGGTTCTCAACCTTTCCTTCACCATGGACCCCCTTTAAATACCTTTTGTGGCTGCGGACCATGAAGACTTAATTCAAGATTTAAAGCACTAGACTGCATCAAATATTTATTTCAGTTCTCTCATGAAGGGTCTTCAAATTTGGAGAGAAGGAGAAATAAGTTACACTGTTAATGCACACAGTCCTATTATAATATCTTTATTGCAGTGATTCCATATGAATTTAAAATAATAGCATCAACACTCTTCTTGCTCAAATGGCCCATTTTATAGTATTTTAACATGATAATTCTGAATTTGATGCCAATTTAAAAACTAAAATTTGATGAAAAGTTTTTACAATTCTTATCACCTCCCCCCTTGTTTGTCTGTGTGCAGTCACCATATATTTTTGTTTATGGGTCCAGGGCCACCACTTGAAGGAACAGACGTCAGCCCCGTTGTGGCCCTAAAGAGGGCCGTTGGGTTAAGAAAATGTCTTTAAGAGAAAAACTGCCTAGTTAATGTGGGTCCCACCAACCATATAAGCACCGAATATACTAGCGTGTTAGGGCAGGGGTGTGGGGGGCTTGAGTATGAGAGGAGTATTGAGGGGAGGGGGCTGTGGGAAAAGGAGGTGCAACACTGCTGCAGGCCAGACCAAATGTTTCCGGGCTGGACGTTCCCCACCCCTGCTTTAAGCCTTCGCGTACCCCCTGTGACAACATTGTGGCCCCCAGGGGTCCACAGACCACAGGTTGAGAACCACTGCTCTAGGAGATCCAATGGATCTGTAGGAAAGTCTTTGAAAATTCAGACATAGAGCTTTCTACCAGAATAGGGCAAATACCATAACTTTTCCACAGTATACTCTCGTGATTTCTTAATGAGTTACTTATGTGGAAAGATCAGCTTTCATAATTTGTGTTATTTTCTTTCAAAGTCTTTCAGAAATCCAGTCTGAATCTATCATCTTGATCTGCCTTTTATACATATAGACTCATTCAAGCAACCACAATGCATTTGTGACAAGATTGTACCAATATCTTATTCCTCTCAGTGTATCACCTTTGTCCATATATCCATGGGCAAAGTATTATGTATTTTATTTCCTAGCTCTTTTCCCAGTAAGGCTGAGAGTTTTTCTGGCTGATCCATTCTCTGTAACGGTCAGAGACCCTTCTGAAAATTTGGCATTACATTTGCTGTGACTCAGGCAGTTTTAATGAAAAGTTATTGTCAATTGTTCAAACATTTAATCTTTGAGTTCCTTTAGATGTCTTGGATGAATATCATGTGGTTCAGACAACTTACTAAACCTGTTTTCTGTTGGAAAGCTTGTCATAGAAGAAAAGAAATATTGGATAAAATGTGTTTTTTATTGTCATGGATCCAGGTACTGCATTACTGAAGAGAACAGGAATTTTGCCAGTAAATCTGGGAGGACAGTCTAGGAGTGTTTAAAGAGAAAAATCTTACTGAATAAATTTAAAGAAATTTGAAGCAAAATACCAGTGTCCCGGTCTGTGACAAGAAGGAATAGACTCAAGTTACATAAAGTAAAATGTAGTACAACAGGAAATGTTTAGGATTTCTAAGAGATAGATTGCTCTCTCCTTGAAGGTTTTTAACAACACAGCAGGCATATGACTGCTGGGGATATTGCAGGTAAAACTGATCTTTCTTGAAGAAGGGGGAGCAGAGAGCCACCTGTGGAAGCAGACTATGTCATTGTTACTGAAAGTGCTGTGAATGGATGTAAAACCTCAAAGGGTGATCTGTAGAACTGCAAAACGTTGTGAAATATGCATGCAAAGAAATGGAGTGGATAGATGGCTAATGGCACCACATACTAGGGATCAAGCTCTTGACTGTTGTCAATGCCTGATTGGTATGTCATGACAATAATAACAAGATGTATGATATTATAAAAGTAATAAAATTGCATGGACTGACATGCAAGGTACCAATTTGTTTTCACTGTACTCTCAGCCTCCAAACAACTTGAGGTATATAGTAATGCTGTAGATAATTTCCCCCCCAAAAAGTCATGTGATCCATCAAACCAGTTGAAAAACTCTGATGTAGATTTCTTTTTGCGTTGATCACTATGTTCTATAATTCTGTCACACAGAACATAGAACTAGGCAGTAGAGCTGATCACTTGTTTTTTAATTATATGTTTTCATGTATTTCTGATAACAGAATACAAAATTTCCCCAAGGATTATTTTCCACTGCAAGGAAGCTGATTGCTTCAACACTTTTTTTCTTTTGTTTCCACTTTTTCTTCTTATAATAGGTTTTGATTCTGCCTTGAACTGAACTCACTTATATTTAAGGTCTGATTTTGAGGTAGGTAGAATTATCTGGGAGAGAATTAGTCTGTCTTCGTACTATCATTTCTTCCTGATGGATGGATGCTTGGGTCACACACACAAACCGGTGAATCTAAATGCATAATTTCCCATTTGTTGAGCTTAAGGTCTGTGTCCAACAGTTCAAAACCAATAATAGTCACATTCTAGCAGCAGTATTTTGAGCATATTATTGAGTTACTCATACTTTTAATATATTTATTAAGTAAAGCATACATTATATGTTAGTGTTGATAATTGTTTTGGGAATGGAATGGGGTAGTTTCTTGTGGAAATCCTCTTAGAGGAAGCTTATAAATCAAATATTTTTAAACAGTAAGAAAGAAGTGATCCTTTTTTTTTTTCTTTTTAAAGAAGAGAAAAGCCCCAACTTGGCCTGTTTAAACCCTAATTCCCTTTTTAGCATGTTGAACATTGTCACAAGGCTTAGGAGATGCATTTCTAATGCCTAGATGAAATGGTCAGTCACTCTCTAGGAACCTTCAACAAAATGCTGGCTGGTTTTCTGGCTTCATTAAAATCCACGTTCCTCTTTTGCAAGCAGATCAGTCCAGACAATTACACAGTCCTGAATTTAGGCTGCCTCCCAACTTATAAGGGCATATTCCTGTGGTTGTTACAATAGGGGTAATTGGAGCTTCTCTGCTTATCTATCATTACAAGAGAGAGTCTGCTTGTAGGAGTGCAGAATTAGAAGATTGTATGGTACAGTTATTGCTGTTAGAGGCAGCTTAGTAAGAAGCAGTGACAGACAAACAGGAAAAGGGTGATGTACTAACACAACATTCTTAGGTGCCATAATTATTTCAAAGTGAGCAAAGGAGTGTAATAATGATGGGACATTTATGTCTGGAAGATAGTGAAATTCCACCCTGTGTAATCAGCCACTCACCTTCCCTGCAAAGAGCAATTACCAGGTACTAGTAGGACTTCAGAGTTTAACAGTAATGTCAAATTTACTGTCTCTATAGAAATACTATATCTGTTGTACTGCACGACATATTCTCCAGCTACTTGCTGTCATGTGTTCCCCATAAACTACTCCACAGTATAAAACAAAAATCCCATAGACAACTGGCCATGACTTCTGGAATATATATTATGTTTGAGAGGTGAAACTTGCTGCTGTAGTAAGATCAAATTTTTTTGCAGAAATGCACTATTTTGATAAAGGTTTTACTGGAGACATTTCTTAAATTCAGAAGGAAGGAAGGATGATGCAAAGGCAGACTATTTCACTGTGGAAGGGATCTGTAGTAGGAAGAACACCTTCCTGGGGTATAGATCCTGGTTCTGTCTAACTTAAAATAGATATTTCAGTCTGAATCTCTGCACACTGCATTTTCCTCAGGGCAGTATAGTTAAGGTGAAGTTACAAGAGATGGCTAATAGTCCATGACTGAGGATAAGGCTGGACTTCTTTTCTCTCCTGCTTCTGTGAACCTAATCTGTTACGTGAGCTCTGGTGCTTACCTGACTGCTTGGAGAGCCTGCTAGTCTTCCTAAGCTAGAAGAAAAAGACATTAAAAAAAAAAAAAAGAAAATTAGCTGAATGGGCTCACTGAGAAGCCAGGCAAATACTAGAGATGTTGGAAAGGAAAAGGAGGCAATTCAGGCTTGGGAGGATTGGGAAGCTGGATTCAACTTTGGTAGTAGCAAATCATTGGCCTAAAAGAGATATCATAAGAAAATCTGCTTATTTACTCTTTTGTGCAGTAATTCCTGTGTTATCATGGCCTTATTTTATATAAACAATTATTTGACTAGAGAGCTTGTCCAGCCTAAAAAAGGTTTGGTCATGACATTAACCAGACATGCGACAGAACTTGATTGATAGACTTTGTTTTTATGATATTTTTTTAATGATCTCAGTTCTGTTCCAATAAAAGAAACACTTGTATATATTTCAGATGTAGTCTTCCTTGATGCTCCCAGTGATGGATGGGGCCAGTCTACTGCAGGAAAATAGCATTTTCTGGGATAGTTGAATGATTTTGGCCTATAAATAGTTCTGAATCTCTGTGAAATACCGTAAGACTGATACATAAAATGGCATCAATTTCTCTCATTCCTTCTCTCAAAATTCACAACTCTGTACCTGTCTGAAGTTTCACTTTTTTCTGTCTTAATGAAAGACTATGTTTTTTCTGTCACCTTTCTGCTTTCAGTATATCCTTTCTGGATACATTTTTGCATCTGCACTTTTGTCTTGTTTGTTCCAAAATAATTTGAGGTTCATTTAAGTAACATCTAGAATGCTGGATCGACAAGCTGGATCACTGGGCTAAGGCCAACTCTGTGAATTTCAATAAGGCCAAATGCCCGGTTCTGCACTTTGGCCACAACAACCCCCAGCAGCGCTACAGGCTTGGGGAGGAGTGGCTGGAGAGCTGCCAGTCAGAGAGGGACCTGGGGGTGTTGATTGACAGCCAGCTGAACATGAGCCAGCAGTGTGCCCAGGTGGCCAAGAAGGCCAATGGTATCCTGGCTTGTATCAGAAATAGCGTGGCCAGCAGGGACAGGGAAGTGATCTTGCCCCTTTACTCAGCACTGGTGAGGCCGCACCTCGATTACTGTGTTCAGTTTTGGGCCCCCCCACTACAAAAAGGACATTGACTTACTCGAGCGTGTCCAGAGAAGGGCAACGAAGCTGGTGAAGGGTCTGGAGCACATGTCGTACGAGGAGCGGCTGAGGGAACTGGGGGTGTTTAGTCTGGAGAAGAGGAGTCTGAGGGGAGACCTCATCGCCCTCTACAGCTACCTGAAAGGAGGTTGCAGAGAGCTGGGGATGAGCCTCTTTAACCAAGTAGCAAGCAATAGGAGAAGAGGGAATGGCCTGAAGTTGCACCGGGGAAGGTGTAGACTGGATATTAGGAAGCATTTCTTTACAGAACAGGTTGTTGGGCGTTGGAATGGGCTGCCCAGGGAGGTGGTGGACTCCCCATCCCTGGAGGTGTTTAAGAGTCGGTTGACATAGCGCTGAGGGATATGGTGTAGTTGAGAACAGTCAGTGTTAGGTTAGAGGTTGGACTGGATGATCTTCAAGGTCTTTTCCAACCTAGATGATTCTGTGAATGGCACTTGTTTACGTGAAACTGCTGACATTGCTTTTTCTGATTCTTCCTAAATGTAGCATAAGAAATGGGATTTTTCATTTATACCATCCTTTTCAGTGCTATCACAGGGGAATTTTGGTGGACTGGCCACACAAGCAGAACCACACCACTAAAGGACTAGAACAGCAGAGGGCTTTAAACTGAGTTATTTGAGGAGGAGTAAGATGTTGAAATAAAATGATGCTGCTGAGTCTAACTTCATCTACTGCAGACTTTTTAAGACTACCTGTTTAGATGGTGATAGGATGAATGAATCATATCCCCAGCCCAATACTGGAGATAGTCTATCCAGACCCTTAAGTCTAGATGAGATGCTGAGGCCAGCTGACAGCAATGGATGCTGACTGAGATCAGGTCTAACTCTTTATTGTGGAGGGATGGGATTTTTCACTTATCTCCGAAGGGATTTGTGGTGATCCCTGCTCCACTGAGGTGAATTAGATACTGCAAAGATTGTATTTTACTAATTAAAGATTGTATTTCACTAATTTGTTTTTGGTTTAATATTTATGAGCCACATTGTGCTCTGAAATACATGACCACTTCTTTCACTAGAACAAATACAGATACAGAAAATGTTTTGGGACAAGAGTGATGTAAAGTGTTTTAGCTCAGAACTTGCATTCTCAGACAGGATTCCTGTACTTTGCACTGTCTGTTTAATTTTCTGATTTAGTGATGTTTTTGTGCACAGGTCACAGTGGTATGTGTGACCTGAGAAACATAAGGCAGTTGGAGGATTTGGCTCCAGTAGATTTGTTGGAACAAGGACTGAATGATTTGGGCTACTTCTTTTAGATAGTAGTCACTGTATTTGATTAAAAAAACCCCTTCAAAACCAACAAAAATGTGATGCCATTTTTGCATACTGTATGTGTGAGGTTATCTTAAAACATAATGGAAAACATGTAAGAGAAATGGTAAAACAGTATAGTGCTTGTGTTGATAGGAAATCAATAATCAACTGATGAAGAGAGACCAATTTCTCAGCAGTCGCAGAACCAACATACTTAAAAGCACGTTATGGCTGCTGTTGACACAGGTTATAAAAGAGCCAATCTGCTTGAAACCTAATGTTACTACATATAATGATTTTTTTTTTTTAATGTGGACTGCCTTCTGGTCAGGTAATTAAATAATAAACCAGTAGTTAATTGTCCATAGTGACCACTAATGCAGGGATTTCCACTTCAGTTATTAATTATGTGACCTTTGTTCGTCATCCTGGATATTTTTTCCTTCCTGCTTTTCCTTCATCCTACTTGCCACCCTCATATTTCTGCATTTTTGACAGAGAGCACAAGTTTTCACTAGTCTCTTACTTCATTTGATATTATCTCCATACTATAGTGCTATAGCTTGTCCACCTCTTCCTGTGGAACAATTGCTATTGCTGCCTTTTCTTTGTATTCACTGATAGTTGTCACAACTTTTTCTGGCAGGTAATTACCACAGATATGACACTGGGTATTTCTTCTCCTTTTCCAGTGCTGTGTTTTTTAAAGAGTTCTGCATTATAAAGATCTTTATTTGTAGACTTCACCAAGTCCTATAATAGACCTCCAGGACTCTGATTCACAGCCTGTGTGCTGGAAATTTCCACCGGACTGTTCTTAGCCTTCTCTACAAAGCCAGAGGGTTGAGACAAGGGAATAAAAATTAGAACAAAATGAAAAGGTTATTTTTACTAATTTAATCCAGAAGTGTTAAGTGCTGTGTTTACAAGTGCAGACCACTGTGGAAGTGATTGCACTTGACAGGTGGCGGAAGACAAAAAGCTTTCCCCCTTCTTATATTTTCATAATTTAAATTACAAAATATTTGTAATATGTAATATATATTTATGTTTTCATAAACTACAGATTACAAATCAATGATTTTGTATTTTCTGTTTCTGAGCTTTTTATGCCTATGTGGTAAGCCATGTATGTGCTGAGTGTGGAAGACAAAAAGCTGATATAACCTTTGTGGTGGCACCAAGGGGGTCTTGGAGAGTGTTCTGTTTGTTTTTGTTTTTCTTGAGGTTTTCTTTGATAGAGGTTGTTGATGGTTCATATCCTTGGAATCTATTAAAGGTTAGAGGTTGTAAGGAAAACACTTGTTACGCTTTCTTGATACCCTGGTGTGAAGAAAGTGAACAGGCTCAAAGCTTCTCTGATACAGGTTACCCAATGACCTTTTTAGTGACCTGGAATATCAAGACTATAAAGAGGTCCTTAATGTGAACTATTTCTCATGGTTGTGTCATTTAATAAGCATATCTTTCAATGAGAGTGTCAGCTTAAGCAGAATTTATATCTGCATGCATGTTTCGACCTTCTGAGCTGTGCTAGTACAGTTGTTTGTGCAGCTGTATTTGAAAACAGATATGGAAAAAATTTGGGGTTAATAGAAAACAAGCCAGAGGAAAAAGGTTATCCCAAATCTATTACATATCTGTTTTCATTGGACAACCACAGAAGTTGTTGTGCAGGTAAGAAGAACGAGTATACTTTGTGGGGCAGGGATTGAAGTAATTTTCAGGTGTTGCAGCTAAAACAAAAGCTGGTAAAACTGCAATTTTCAGGCATTAAGAAAAGGTGATGCAGTATGTGCTCTGATTGTATACGCCCTTTGGATTACTTTCGGTGGAGCTCTATCCCGCTGTCCACAACCAGGATGCGTGAGAAGCTTTGAATAGTCATTGTGAAAAAGCCACAGATAAAAGTTTATTTCTTTTACATATTCAATAATTTCTACATGTGTTCTTGGTGCTACAGCTCATTTGTACTACAGCACCTTTGTGCCAGCACCCTTCGTTTACACTACAGTAAAAAAAACCCCAAACATTTATCAGTTACTTGTGTTACTGGTTAAACTACAAAAAAAAGGAGAGAAAAAGAAAGCTTTTACCTACAAGATTTTTGACTATTAAACACAAAGGCTTTTGTCATCCTTTTATTTAATAAAACCCTCAATTATTCACAAATTACTATTGTAATTAGACTTTGCTTCTCTGATCTGAAACCTGATCGTCTGAAAGGAGATGTAGCTGTGTTATCAATTGACAGGTTCAAACATGAAAAATAAGATAATGAACGTTGCAAAAAGTAAATGAAGCATACATAATACACTGAAGATTATATATAATTTTGTTAAATTAATACACCATGCCTTAAAGGTAACAGAAATACTGTGAAATGTCTTGATGAAATGGAAAAAGAAAATGTTTCATATTAATGCTATTCTGATGGAAAACCACTTAGAGCAAATAACTGTAATTTGCATTCTGATCCCTGTTCTGTGAAGTGGCTTATCAAAAAGAAATACTCCATTACTTCTCTATAAAAGTTCTAATTTTGAATTAAAAATTACTTTTCAGGTGGATCATTAGAACAAATTCCATCCTTTAAAAGCCTGTCTCCCTTATCAGAGTGCAACTTTCAAAAATGCGTTTTAAACAATTTCATTCTCTACATGACAGGCTAATTTTTGTGTTCAGGGTTAATTATTTAAACTTGTAAGATTACTGTCCATTTTTTTTTCCTTTTTTGCGCACACAGACACTAAATTACTTTAGGAACAACCTCGTTCTGTTCAGAGATTTCTGTAAGACACACCACAAAAGTGTGTTCTTCAAGAAAGTGTGCAGAAACGTATTAGTGGAGACAATACTACAGCTGATAAGAATTTAATAATTAACTATTCATTTATGAGCACATTAGAAATTTATGCAGTTCAATTCTTATATAGACTTTAAGACACGGAGTCCCCACTCATTTTGGTCCTGTGAAATGACTCAGTGCTGATTACTTCTCCCCGTCCCCTTTTTTTTAAATGGCTAGAGATTTCAGACGAGCGACTCAAGTTCTGAGTGGCAAGAAGGTGATGATTTGGATGGGTCTGATTTGTAGAAGGGAGATAATTGGCAGACGATGTTGGCCTTAGGAAAGCTGCAGATGAACACCCAAAAATGATCAGAGTAACTGTATGTCTGAAACTGAATGAAGCGGGTGTAATTCATTATGGATTGGCTATGACTTGGAACACTTTAAGATTTATGTACCATACTGCATGAACAACCATGAGTAGTCTTTATTGCAGCTGCCTTTATTTTTGAGGAGCTGAAAACCTGCTGTGCTCATCTAAGGGCAAGGGCTTGTTCTTACCATCTCTTGCTTTCAGGCATCATGGCTTAAACAAGTTTTTTACATTTGGAACTAGTGAAATGGTAGATAATCACTAAAAATAAAAGTGAGAAAAACAACCTGTTTAATTTCTCTAAGTATTGGTAGGCAGCAGTGGAACGCTGCAATCAATATTTGCTTTGATCTTACAGCATAGAATAACATTGTTGATTTGTTTACTTTAAAGTCTAGCCTATTTGTGATGAAACAAATCTTACCTGTTCTTTCTAAACTAAAATATGGTTCAGCCAATGCATAAAACATTTTAAATGCTTGGCTTCTGTTGATAGCACTGTAATGAGGTTGGAAATGTACTTATCTGTAGGCATTGTATAAAGCCTAAGTATAGCTGTCAGGGTACTAGCAATTGCTTTGGAAAACAGATTTCTGAAACATTTAGGGCTCTGCTGAATGCTGAATCATTTCTACTTTCTCTGTGAATGATTGCTAGAGACTTCACTACAGCAGCCAAGTGGCCTGTTTTATAATAGGAGGGATCTGTGGCTCAGCATAGTACAAACTTTTCTGTACCAAATTAATGACTTGTGTACAGGATGCTCATCTGGAAGAAGCTGTATAATATGGACGATGCAAATGCAGGGAACCAAAACATGCTCTAAATTAATAACCATGTCCTAAATTACTAACTGTGCATCAGCTGGACTTGGAAGAAGAGAGGGAGGAGAAGAAGCAGCGGATAGATGATTTAGAAACTTTTTGATACAACAGTTTGAAATAGTTTCTTAGAGAAGCCAAATTTAGATGCACCTCAGGTACTGTTCTCAGTTGAGGGTCACAAAATTTACCAGAGCCTTTGTCAGCATCCAGGAAGAAAACAGTCACATGGTTTGAAAGACAATTCATACTGCAATGACAGCTTCTTGCAGAAATAACTGAAGTTATTTAAAATACACAGTCAGGAATGGATGTCACTAGGGCTAAAGTGTGTGTGCCTCCTTGAACCAACCTGTTACTTTTAAATATGTGACTATTTGTGTGGAAGGATAATTTGGAACCTTTGTGAATGATTTAATAAGTGCCTGAGTTTTGATAAATACTGCTTTATCTTATTCTATAATTCATTACAGACACTGCAGTTCCCTATATGGATTTTGTTATAATAGCCACCACCAGTTTTTATCACCATCTTCAGCGGTGAAGATGCAATTAATCTAAGACTTGACCTTGCATAACATTGACTATCACAATAAATAAATAAAGTACCAGTTAAATTAAATGTTACTTAGAAGATCTGAAATAAATTAATGGAATATTAATTGACAATTGTGACATCATTTTGCTTGAGGGACTAATCTTTTCTCCTGATAATGGCTATACTGAAGTTAGTAAAGAAATCCAGGAACTTGAGTAAATACAGTAAAGCATTTATTAAAAGAATTAGCTGAATTGCCTCTCTACAAATAAAATCAACTTTTTCTTGTGATGCTTATTACTCACCTATTGGAGGCTTTTCGAAGGGTGACTTATTCCTGTGTTCTTCAAAGGATAAGTATTAAAATCCTATTATTCATATTTACTTTTACACTTGGTATAGTCAAATGTCTAGGGTTTGGAAAAATTGGATTAGACTGAGCCCTATTAACTTTTAAGTGCCAGCCCACTAGTGACATTTCAGTAACATAGGACATTTCTCTTAGCTGCTGTGTACAATCCATGCTGTGAATAGCATCCTTCTTTTCCCTTGGCCCAGGAAGCATCTTGCAATTGCAGCCTCTGCTTTCAGATGTCTTAGATCATTCTTCCCACTCAGATTCCAGGCCTTTATAATCAGCTGAATTCATTAGTACATCATATCAGCAATGCTGGCCAAATATAATGATAGTATTTTCAACAGTGTAGAGCTGGATTGAATGATCCATTTAAAACAGGATTGTTTTTTATTTCCCCTTTCTGTCTAGTTTTGGAAGTGCTTCTCTATTATTTTTTCTGTCAAAACTAGTATTTCAGATGCCTTTTTAGTTTGGCCTAAAACTTATTCGGCAGAAAGGACTAAGGTTACTGGATCCCGAGTAGTGTGCTTTGAATTGCTCTTGACTGGAGATGCCAGGTTTTACTAAAACTCTACCATACAACATATGTCAATACTGTTGCTTTCAAGACAGACTCTTACTAAAAGTTACACAGTGAAGCGGTATGAATTATTGACAGACTAAACCCTTGTCTGTCACATGCTACCTGCTCTAGGTACCTATATCTGCAGATGTAGTAGACCAGATCGATTCCTCTTTTTGCTCCCTCTGTCTGTCTTCATCTCCTAATGCAATTGATCACTGCCCACCCACTGTCTTCACAGTCTGTCCCTCCAGTAGCCACCTTGTGCTCTGTTTGTCACCTTTAGCTGACACTGTTGATTGCTATTTTTTCTCAGTCTCTCTTTTAAAAGCTTGAACAGGATACAAACCCACGGAGAGCTTAAATAAGTCTAAAGGAAAGAACCCCTTTCTTTCATTCTCCACCCTCAAAAAGCACTTGAATGTGTGTGCGTGCTCTTGCCTCAGATGTTATTTCTCCTTGACTTACCTCATTTCCTGGGAAAAACCCCAACAGAATCTCAAATATTAACACTGGCAGCTTGCAGTCTTGTGTTTCTTCTCTGAGCCTACAGGGCATGCCTTAGGGAGTTTGTGTTCCCTTCCAAGTGAGGCTTAGTGAGGTGCTTATTCCCTAGAGCCTGAATCGCTATTTAGTGAACAACCTCACTGCAGCTGTAAAGAGGAAAAAAGTCTTGTACTGAGGGAGACAGGGGATTTTTTTAGCTTGTAACTTTCTTGAATCTCACCCACTGTTCTGAAAGTAATAAAGATGATTAGGAAATTTGGAAGAAAAGGTGATGTCTTGGATTTTGTCATATCCACCCATCAATGCTCTATTCTCTTTCATGCTATCTAGAGGCCGACATCAAAATGGCAACTAATTAAAAGTAAAAATGTTAGCATCTTTTGAACTTGAGTGATGCTTCAGAGATGAGAGAGGTAACCATCCTCAATATTTTCGTAGCTGCTTACTTTTAACTCTTAAGCCTGCTTGAAGTATGTGTTATAAGTTAATACTGGCAGATTTATTCTGAAAAAAGTACATTCACTAATTAGCTCACTTGCAGTGTTAGCTAAGGTGCTTTTTTTTTTTCCCTTCTCCTTTCTAGAACCTATAATTTTTCCTTCTTTCTGAGAAATTATGGCAAAATTCACTTCACAGTAACAGTAATAAAAAACTAACCTTACCTGGCTTCTGAATCTCAGTTGGTATGGATTCTGGTGGCTTCATTCAGATCATCAGAGGTTTTGGTTTGGGTTTTCCTTTAAGCTGATCATTAATATCCCTGTACTATTTTGATATAAGATACCTAATTGCTGCTATTCTTGTTCATAAGAGGAAAAATGTCAAATCTGAAATTAAGACAGAAAGTCCCCTTTAGTGTACTTTGACACAGAAGTTGGGATACTGCTCTTTGTTTCTTTGGGACCATTTTTCATTTAGTGCAATTTGTTTGGAATAGATCATCTGTTTTCCATAATATACATTCCTGTCATATGAAGAGTGATTGCTTTTTCTTTTTTTTTCTTTTTTTTCTTTTTTAAAAATTTTAATTAATTTTTTATTTTCACTGTGTCTATGGCTCTGTTGCTACTGGCTTAATCATACAGAGAGGTTTATTCACTACTTCTCAGGTGACTTCTACCCAATAGGAACTCCAGTCCTTACAGGAGTTAGAGGTGAAGCAGTCCTGTACAGTCACTCTTGCTAGCACAGGTTGTTTATCAGTATACATTTTGATAGTATTTATCCAGGGTATTTTTGATTGAAAGGGATCAATTAAGTGTATTGGGGAACTTCTCAAATACTGAAGAGAATTCCTGCTCAAATGTGTTTCATGATATCACAAATGTATTCTCATTTATTCTTTATAACTCCTAATTACTCTTCTTTCCTGGTGCTTTAATATTTGTAAGCAATCTCATTCCTCTCTTGCTTCCCTGTTCTTCTTATAAGTATGTTGCCATGCTATATGTGTGTGTATATTGCTTCTTTTAATTATCCTTTATAATTGAGTCTAAGTTGCATATCTATAAATTTTGCTGTTCTTCTCTGATTTACCAGTTTCTTTGCACTAATGAGATACACAGAATATAATTAAGTTCAGAGCATATTCATTCACACTGGACTAATGTAGAGAAAAACAGTAGGTTTATGTTCCCTATTCTGTGCTCTACCTTTACAGTCTAAAATTGCCTCTCATGTTTTTGGAGCTTTATTTTTTCTATTTTGCTATTTTGCACATATATCCTTACCAAAGAATCTCATCTTGTTGATCCAGACATATTTTAAATGTAGCTTCTGTTATTTCAGCATTGATCTTTCATCATTCTTGAACCTTAAAACTCCTGGGTGCATCATGGCCAATCCAAGCACTCAAGTATCATGAAATAAAAGGAACCCAAACTATTATCCTTTAATCTGCTCTTATATTGGGTTGTCATATGAGCTACAGATTCAGGTTTTCCTCCCACAGCCATAACAGTAAGAAACTTTGCATTACTTTTAGATAAAAGCTGGCTTGGCCTAGAATCAAATTCCACAGCTAGTGGCTTAGTTATTGAACCACTGTGATGGACACACCGATGGATTTAATGTAACAGTGATACATTTCTAGGCTAGTCAAAAGTCTTTAGAGTATATTCTTCTTGTAATGGTTAACTGGAAATGGATTGAAATCCTAGCACTGGAAAGTACAGCGCTATTTACACTGCTTATAATTTCAATAAAGAAAAGAAAGCCTTGTGTAAACTCTACCAATTACCCTGTACATTTTGTTTTTAAAAAATAATCCTATTTAGTGTATGTTGACTCTGAGCAGCAAGTAGTCAAGCCTGGATAGTTAAAATTATAGAGTGAAATGTGTAAATCCCAATTCAGTTGCTATGGCTTAGAAGCAGCTTATCTGTACTGGAAAGAAAGAACAGCAAATGAAAATGCTTTTATGAGAAAACCATGTTTAAGAAATATATCGATCCTAGTACTCTGCTAGACATCCTTTGTTTTAAGGTTTCTGGTAAACACAACTGCTTTTTAATGAAAAGGAAAACAAAAAAGCTTTTTGGGTGTCCAATTAAACAACAGTTTACGATTCTAAGGAAAAAAAATTCTATCGTCTGTATAGCAGTTGACTTTTAAATACAGATCTGGAATTACTGTGATTTAGAAATAGGAACATGGGAGAGAAGTCCTTCGTAAAGGAGAGGCAGACTGTTTCATTCCTTTGCATATTTTGGAATTATTCTGGTTCAGATCCCTTGGTATTGAGGGTTCTTTTTTTTTCCTGTTTTCATTTATTCCCATTTCTTCCTTAGCTCCTTAATACCTCCTCCTCACACATGCTTTTGCTTATTTTCTTCCAAGCTGTATTTCTGTAGTCATGGTGGGGGCACTCCATGTCAGTACTGAGGGAGAGTAGTGGCCTGGAATAGAATTTAGACCTTTTCTCTGAAGGAGGTATTACAGTATATCATCTAAAGTAAGATGGTTTTGCTGTAGATGGAGATACTCTCTGTGTTGGGGAAGTTTCCTTCAGTGCAGGGTTCAGGGAAATTATATGGCTCCCATGTTCACATAAGATGTGTACCAGCTGCAGATATTCCACTGGATGATATCAAGGTCCTTTGAAAATCTGTCTTTCAATCATCAATGACCTTTGGGTTTTTACACTAGTTTTCTCAGGAAGAAAAGGTAGAAGCAAGAGCTCAAGCATATGGTCAGATAGTAGAGAATCTGTGAAGAGGAAGACCACAGGAAATCAGGATTCAGAAGTTCTGCTGCTGAAGAAACCTTGATTCTTTCTGTTGTGTTTGATCCTTAATTTTAGTCAGTTGGCTGGAGTATAGTGAACTGACAGTTCAGTTTTCAGCACCTACCTGGACATGCTGAACACCTGATAAGAAATTAGTGGATATGAGAATATGGGGATGTAGTGCTGTCTCTATGTGCAAAAAGTAGAATGGCAAGACCAGAGGAACAGATTTTCGAGCAACAGAAGAGAAAGTAACTGCTGAACATCTGGATTTGTGAAGAAGTGCATGTCATTTTAATCTGCACTCTGATATACTTTAACTGATGAAGAAGGAAGAATATTTATTTTAGGACTTGCCTCTAATCTCTTCGGTCACCAGCAAATCTTATTTTAAAAAGAATTAGTAGTTCTTGTCCTTTCATGGTTTTAGCTCTTGTAAGGATGCACAGACCAAAAGGCTCAATAGCGTTTTGGTTTTCACTATAGGGTGAAATGTTGACTGAAAGATGATTTTGTTATCTTCAGTAGAGCGATGAATCATTTCAAACTTCTTCATTCTTTGTGTTGAATTGTGCAATAATTCAGCACTTGTGGGTTTGAGTAAAAGTGTATGGATTTATGAGCATGTATAATATGAAGATGTTGGTATCCCCCTGTTATTTCTTCTCAGTTGTCTGGAATGAAACTTAAGTTTGCACCCTCGTCGTGCCAGCTGGCATTGTAGCTTCTCCTGTTTGTCCTTTATTAGGCTATTTACCCATTTGTGTTTGATGTATGGAGGCTCAGATAAAGTAAGCAACAAAGTATTCAAAGAGTTGTTTATAATAGTGCTCCTACAATACTTCTGTTTTTTTATTTGACACTGCTACATGATGAATATATGGATATTTTCAAAGTGGTATGTTGAGCGATTTTTAGATATGCTGGTCTGAGAGTGAACAAGAAATTTACCCAATATGAATTATATTATGCTTTTTTCTTCAGTTGAGTTTAACTTTGTGTTCTCTTAGAATATTTTACAATTTATTTAGGCTAGTTTTGATCAACCCAAGTTTTTAAAATCAGAATATTAGGTTGACCGTTACTCAGTATTCCAGATTATAATTTAAATATTTTCATCCAACATGAAAGGAACTGTAAATCAGATTTAAGGCCTCAGCTAAGGTTTTATTTATATTAAAACTGGAATTTATCTTTGCCTGTGCTTTATATAAGCATTTCTAATAAAATAAAATATGTTTCTTACTAAGGAGAGAGCTGAATGATTTTTCCCCTTTTGTGAACATTTCTGAGATTTAAAAACTTTTCCTGATCTATATGGTGGTGAACCTGACTCTGTTCCAAATTTTCCACACACCGTTCCCCACCTGCCCCCCCCCCCCACCCCCTGAGACAGGACTGCTTGGGACCAGTAGGTTACTCATTCTGTGAGGTAGGTAGCATTGATGCTGCCAGATCCATTTCATAGCTGGCTGAACATTGTGCCACAGAGGATTTCTCTCTCTAGTTGGCTCCACTCATCTGCTATAAGAAACTGGAGTTCAAGTTCTGAGGTTAAACAGGACTGAATATGACCCCTGATGCTAGGGCTTCTCCGTCTGTGAAGATTCCCCTTAAAACTGACCCCCTTCCTGTTTTGCATTTATTGTTTCTCCTTGTTTGACCAGACATTCCATTCTGGATCAAAGGAACAATTTTCAATAAAAATGCCATCAAAACTTCTATTAAATGAGATCTATTAAAAATTATTTTATTGGAAAATAGCAGACCATCACCGTTGTCCACAGAGGTTAATTTTGGCATATGGTAAATGTCATTTAGTGTTAAGCATATAGTGTAAACTCCCTCCTGCCTAATTATCTCAAAAATTGGATTTTTTTTTTTTCTAACTTCTATGATTCGGTGGTTGTTCTTCCACACCGCTGGCCATATGGAATATTCAGGTACAGTGAGTCTGTATCCACTGAAGTGCAGATCATCTCACCCTGGGGCTTAATCTGCAGCCTTGCAATCTGCCTGGTGGGGAGGTGTGACACCAGATAATTACAGTTACTCAGGTGAAAACCACAGAACAAGTTACGGCTCAGTCATGACTATTTTCTTGATCCTTTTTATGGTGGAAGCGGAAAAAAAAGGAAGCAAGCTAATTCACATCAATTGGCTTGTCTCCTATCATCTTCTGGCTGTCTATGCCAGAGTTTCTCCTACTTTTCCCCTCAGTCCCATCTTTTACTTCATGCTTGTTAATTCTAGTGATGAATAGTCTCTCTTTTCCCTTCAAAGTCAAAAAACAAAGTGTAGAGCTCAGCTATTCTTATTCGCTGATACTACTACATAAGACCTGTGACATTCCAACTCTGCGTTCACTTACTGTTAAGAAATGCTTAGGGAAAAAAAGCAACAAACCAACCCCCCCAACCTTTATTAACAAGAATAATCAGAAGGGTGATGTATTATATGGACAAGATCACTGAAGACACTGTAGGTGTGTGACAATGAAAAATGTGGCTAAATTACAGAGTACAGAAGCTTATACTGAACCTAGCATAATGCAAAAGGTTAATAAGGTACAGAAGTATAGTGAATATGCACAGAGTGTACATATTTAAACTCAGCTGGTTCTAACTTTTTTTAAACTAAGAGTGGCAACATTAAAATCATCGTCTTGACTGACAGCTAGACTATGTTTCTATTTTTATATTTTCCCTGGAAACAGCACAAACCTGCAGTTTAATAAGCATTTCTTGATTAAACACTCACTGAATGCCTGTCTGCTGTAATGTGGGGCTAGACTGAGCAGAAAGCAGACATACTCTTGATAATGGCTTCTCATGTTTGAAATGATTTAATTTGATTCAAGCATGGGATTCAGCGAGGCTGAACCTGCCAGTGTAAATGTATTTGTAAGGACATGTTTTAGAATAGTAAGCGGGCTTGGTTGACCTCCTTGTCAGAGCCTCCAAGAAGCAATCCACTCAGGAATATGCTCTTACAGTGCAAGGACAAAGTCACAAGGATGTCCTGCAGTGTGCTGGCATGTTATGCTACACTTGCACTTATTACAACTCTGTACATACTCATTTAATTCATTGGTGCCAAACCCGCTTTCTGTAAGTGGAGTAGTTCAAAGATTCTGAATGAAAATCTCTTCTGTGCAGTGTTATTTAAACAGTTCCACCAGCAACAGAGACTTAACCATTGTCAGTGATGTTAAAACTAATGTAATTCTTGGTGCCAGGGATATGCTAAAGGGAGATGTGCTACTGTTTTAGAATCGAACAAGAACTTAATGCATTCTTATTTAGCTGTTCTGTACCCCTGACAAATTCACACCTGGCCCGAGAGGTAAAGGAAGATATGAAATCTTTGCATTGTTGCAAAAACACTCCTAGAAGCACATACTTAAAAAAATATTTAAGTAAAGGCAAAAATAAACATCACAAAGGTGTAAATTTTGAAGGTAATCTTTTTTAAGTGAGTCTGTTATAAAATTTAGACCAGATTCTGGATACCTTCTTTAGACTGCTGAGTATTTATTAATTTCAGTAATCCCATTGTTTTAAATATGTACTCCATCATGAAATGAGGTTGTGGAGGTTATCCAAATTGTAGCTGACAGAAAGTACTCACCTTCCGATATGCTTGAAAGTGTGGTCACTTGAGTAACTAGGGAGGGAAGGAAGTCTACACTGCTTGTCTGGGGAATGGAATGTTCTGCTGGGTCTGAGCTGTGGGGAAAGAAAGATGGTAACCTAAATTAATTTGAGTAAAGTAGAATCCTGATAGTTTGTACTTTTCATGTAAGTTAGCCATCTGAGCTGCAAAGGACATTTGACTGGAGCTGAATTTTTGCTGGACAAAAAGTTTGTCTGCCTGCCTTTGTTTTACTACTGGCAAATGAACTTCAATTAAACTTGCAAAGCTTTTTTCCTTGTTTAGACAATATTAGTATTACAATCTGCTCGTGTGACTGAAGTCAGGCTGAATACCTTACACAATTGCTTAAGTAACTGGCAGATTACTAAGGGAGACAAAATCCTTGCTGATGATGCTTACTATTCATGATGTCTTTGTGTATTATATCTGACTAGATAAATTTTTGCTGGAAATTTTTTCACTAATTTTGAGTAGTCTTGCAACTGCGATGAGACTACCAAGTGATATCTAAATGTGAAGACATGCATGGGAACATTATCCTTTCTCAACCATTCCTGGCAATAATGCTGCCTTTTTTTCTATGCTGACAAGCTGGGTGAGGTTCTGCTACTGTCAGGCAGAAAGAGAACATTTCCTTCTCTAGTGTCAACTTTGAAAGTATTCGGTCCAAATGAGGCCCTGGCAAAGGCAGCTGGAGACTAATGGTAAAATTGAGTTTTATTAATTTTTAACATTTTCCTTTTTTCTGTGGTAACGTCTTCAAAATAATCTTGCCCTCAAGATGTACCATATATACTCTTGATTTTACCTTACCTACAAGCCACCTATGAGGAAAATCCATCCTCTTTCTCTATTACCTTATTGCATATACATACTTTTGCTCCCAGATATATCAGATTATTTAGTTCTATACTTCTAAATCCAGTCTGTTGACAAGCATATGCCCATAATCCTGAAGCGCTAAGAACACTCTTGGGCTTTGAATTGCACACAGTTAATTACACCATTGGCCTATATTAGCTTTAAAAAAGCAGTGGCCCAGGAGCAATTACAACATTAACTTTTAACAGGATAATAAAGTTGCAATGGCACAGTCAATAACTGCACTTTCACATAGTATGCAATGCATTATGTGAATTAAGAATGTTTTTCAGTTAATAAAAGCTGTGTAAAGTAAGCTTTTATCCATTAATCTTAAATGACCAGCTAAATCTCAGAGTAAAACCTCCTAGACGCTACAAAAGAAGTATTAAATAAAAAGGTTGTTTTTAACTGCAGTTTGGTTAAATCTTTACTTAAAGGAATACTTAATTGCTCTTGGAATAATACTTTTCTAAAAGGATAACAAGATCCTTTCATCCTGCTACAATAGGAATATTTAAGACTTGCTTTATGTATAGATAAGGTAAATTCACTAAACTATTAAGTTGAAAGATGTGATCTGATGATACTACAATACCATTTGTATTTTCATAAAACCACCTTGTCAAAGAACAAAAGAACTATTTTATGAGACTAAAAAAGACCACATCTTTTTGGAACCCTATATTTAAAATGGTTAAAACCAGGTATCTTAAAGGAAGCTGAAGTCTCCTGTTTCTAATTCCCAGAGTATGCTAAACTGGACATTTCTTTAATATTTTCCAGAGCATTGTCCTGCAGTAAGAAAACTGGAGACCTACTTTTTTGTAATTCTAACCAAGATAACCCAGGTTCTAGTCTTTGTTATTCATTACATGCAGTATACATACATGTTTTAGTGTGTAGCTATATTTTCCCCTACTATTTATGTCTGTGGACCTTTCACCACAGAACTGGACCAGAAAGGGCAGTTGCAAAGGTGCTTGGTAATTCTCTTTTGTCTATGAAGCTAGATACTACAACCCACTGTATACGTCCTGCAGTTACTGTGAACCTGAGAGTGCTCCACATCTGTTAGAACATTCTTTGCGTGAAGCAGATGGAATTTGCAAACTGTGGGTTTTCATTTCCCCCCCCCTGAGGCCAGGGAAAAGAGAAGCGATTATTTCATAATCCCTCATGGAGTGTAGAATGATCAAATTTATGTGCAATTAAACATGAATGTTCTATTTAATTCTGTAATAGCAAGCTAGCTTTGGAGATTGGATGTTTTAGACTACATTTAGTCCAGAAGACTGTCAGATGGGAAAGTAGCATGACAATGGAGGCAATCACCATAAGTGTGCTGACTGATCAAAGTCAGGTATGTCAAATTGAATTCCATAAAGCCTCACTTTGTAAAATGTTTTGAGGTTTTATGAAATTACATTTTAAAAATTCAGGCTTACAAGCAGGGTAACTGGTATTCAATTCCTCTTTGAATATAGTATTTTTCCAATAACAATTTATTTGACAGAGGTATTTATAGTAGGCTTGACTTCGCCGCTGTAGTAAAATACCGACATTCTCGTTCTCTCTTTCTGAAGAATTTTATGCTGGGTGCACACTGCATGATTGTTTCTTAATCGCTAATGGACCTGAGGGCCTGACTTGTTGCAGTTGCATTAAAATAAATCCATATTCACTTTATTGAAGGCAAAAGGGCAGAGTGGGTTGTTGCTGGATGATGCTTCCCTGTGTCTCAGGACAAAGGTGTGACTAGTTTGCTCTGAAGAACTTCTACATTTAATCGCCAGGGAAACTAATTTCTAGATGACCCTGGGTGAGGAGATGGTAAAGACATCCTTTTCCCCAATATCCTACTGAATTGCTTCAATTTACAGGCAAGTTCTAAGCATACACACATAAAGGATCCTGTATGCAGTTACTTGGGGAAAAGGGGAACAGAAGTTGTCTGTTGTGAGGAAAGCAGTTGAAAGTCAGTGTTAGAGCTGGCCTCATCCTTAGGCCGTGTGTGCTGCATTATCACATTTCCCATCAACTGCATATGTGCAAAGATGTTGGAACTGGAATCAGTCACTGACTTGGAAACCTAGTAAGGTTTGATAAATCATTATCAATACTTTGTTATGATCTGTTCATTTGTTTCTCTAAATTGAATAACATTTGCTTTTGTTATGCAAGCATTCCGAACATTACTTATTTTTTTATTACTGATTTTGCCCTTTGCACACAGTAGAAGAAACAATGTTAAGCTAGGAATGCCTTAGTTGTCTTTGCAGTGCACATTAATATGCACATATTTTGTTTGGTGTGGAGACACACAGAAAATAGTGGCAAAGCCCAGGGTTTATAAGGTTCTGACATAGTTAAATACCGTCCCAAATTATACTGGTGGTAAATGTACTCCATAAAAAATTTTGATGCAGATTCCTTGTGACTGAACATCTACTAAAGGATTTTCTTCAGAAGGGGTTAGTTTGTACCAGGTTAGTACAAACTAACTTTTTTAAATGGTACACCATTTAAAAACAGTGATATAGTGTATATTATCAAACAATGGAAGGAAGATGAAAAGTTTAATTTAAAGTTGTGGGTTTTTTTTTTTTATTATTATTATTATTTTAAAGTAAGGTAACCATACTATCCTTTTATTTGGTAGGTATAGAGAGAAATTATTTACTGCAGAGCAGCAAAATTTACCTGTATTGTATCACAGTTATCTTTATTTGATTTGTAAGACTGGACACATTCCCTGGCTCTCATCCTGCCTCAGACTGGTCAGCTGTGGTATTTTTCTTTTGAAAACAGGTTATTGTTTGCTTTACTTGGTAATTATAGTTTTCAACAGCAAAAATGTTTGCTAATATAGTTAACATCAATCAACACTCATTGGCCTTTTCCTCTTGACTTCTAATCATCAAACAAGTAGTTAACTACTATTGATTATTTAGTAATGGCTTAGAAATTGTGACCCAATTTACAATGTGTCAACAGGTTCCCATCTGATTTTCCCTAAGTAAACTATAAAACAAACAAATCACCAGTTTTAAAAATTTCACTTATTCAATTTGTATATACAGCACTTTCACTGAAACTGTTGTGTCAGGGAGTCTAAGGAGAGAAATCAATGTTGCAGGAGGGTTGACAGAAGATGTAATTCAGCCACACCAGGCAGCTATGTCCAGTTCGGTTTTTTTACAGAGCAGGACAGTGCTACAAGGGTTAATTTTGAGGATGATGCATGTTAGCTTTCAGCTGTGCCTGAAATGGCTTGTAATTACACCTTCTTTAGACTCCCTTTTGGGGAAGGACTGTCAGAAACTTCTTGTTTGATTATGGATGAATTAATCTCTTTTCTACTTCTGTGTTCAGATGTAAAAATGAAGGCAATAATATGATGTGTCTCCCATTACTGCGTGGCTTTGTCATGTTGTACACCTTTAGTAGTTTTCTAGTGAGTGTTTATACATGCATTTAGAGCAATGCTGTTCTGTTTCATGTGGGTGGGGTTCTGAAGCAAAAACGAAGTACCCTTAAATCAAATTATCTTTTAACTATTGTCAGGGTGTCTGATGAAAAATAATCACTAATGGTTGTCTATATTTTAACTTTGCCCAGGTAATATCAGGTAAGTTTTCTCTGGTGGTCTTTGTGCTATTGATAATAAACTTTCTGATTGTAATCACATGAAGGATGAATGCATTTATCAGTCATGCTAAAATGTGCTTTGATTGTCATTAACCCTCTACAGCAGGGTGATTGTATTTGCATAGCAGGGGATGTGACTCACTGGCTCTTCCTAGCATGGTGAAAAGCTAGGCAGAAAATGTCAGTTCTAAGAGGACTGTTGAAAATTATGAAGAATTTGCAAAAGCCTTTCATCAGACATTTTGCTGAACTGTGTTGGTATTTTCTGGCACAAAAATACTTTATAAGGAAGTATTTAATATTACACTACATATCTAGTCTGGTTACAAAACTAGGATATCTGCAAATATAGGAAATATTATGATGATAACACAGTTATTCTGCGTTAGATGTTCTGTTTATGTTCTTATGATGGAGGTGAAGCAAGCCTTTTTCACAGGATATAAAAATAAACAAGAAGGAAATCTACATACTTAAACAGCATAGAAAGTAGAACCTCTAGGTACCTCCTTTAGTGAATGACATTTCACATGCTGCTACAGTAGTTCCTGGTGTGAAAATCAACAATGAATAAATGAAAGAATGAATGTAGCCATATTTTCTTTTTGTACTATTGTAAAGGAAGAGTCACTGGAAGCAACAGCACCTTTATTTCTTCAATATGTTAAGCAGACTTCAAAAGCAAATATGATTTTTTTTTTTTTCCTAAACCAGAGCTTCTAACTCTATTGGAAGAAGCTCATTTTTATTTTGGCACTTTTTCTCAGTTACAGGGCCATTAATACATTATTTAAACCTCGTACTGCACATGAAGATAAAGACTGCACCAAAACAGGTCCAGGTGATAAGCCAGCTACTGTCTTTGATACCAGTGAACTCCTAAATCACCCTGTATAAAAGGCATGTAATGCTCCCTGGACTTGATATCCTGTTTACCTAGGAAATTTGTGTAGGACAGCCGCTTTGTCTGTTTCTCAAGAGGTGATCGGTGTCCTGGTGCCTAGATATAAACCAGGAATGTCAGCAGATTTGCAGGAGGAATCATTAGCGGGGAGCTGAAAGTAAGAAGAAAGAGAAGAGGGAGCTGCCTGGGGAGGAGAATGAGAAATCAGCAGAACATGAATGGTGTCAGGTATTAGATGGAGCTTTTTGTCAGGGATAATTTGATAGGGAGAAAACTGGCAGAAAGGGAGGTGAATGTATGTAAAAGATGTGCAGCATCATTCACAACTTGAGGGCTGAAACACATGATTAAGGCACATTTCTTGTTTTACCTAAGCAATCTATTCATCACTGCCTTGTTTGTGTGTGCTTAAGAAAATACTAGTATATCATCAGCCACAATAAATGAGGTAACATAAGTATATGTTTGAATATCCTAAATAAAAAATTATTGAACCAAACTCTGGGACTTAATCTTTGGAACATGTTTAAATCAGGTGAGGCTGCCAAAAAACAAAGCAAAAAATACAAGTGCAAATTGTTGTGATGTATATTGCTCTGAGGCTATATCAAGTGTTTTGATATTTATTCAGTAGCATTTTGCTGTATGATTTCCGGCTTTTCTGTGAGTCTTATCTTCAAAATTCCATTTATTCAAGGGTTCTGTTTGTTGTTATCAGGCTGTTCTGTGAGAGTTTATCCTATTGCTCCCTAAAGATCAAATTTAAGCATGAAAAGAATTGCTTGCTGTTTCTGGAGTGTTAAGGTTTTATACAAAATTCTTGTAATTTGTTTGCTTTCCTACACTTAAGAACCCACAATCTGCCTGACAGATGTGCTGAGAATAAAGTTGATATAAAAGTAGGAAAATATTTGCTAGGACCATGCAAGTTTGATAAACTAGAACTTATTTGTCCACTTTTTCTCACCACCACAAGTTCTTAGTGATCACTCATAAGCCTCCATGCTCAGTGGTCTGAAATTGCCTTTCCTTCACTTCAGGAAAGCAGGGTCTTCCAGTTCAGTATGCATCTCTCTCACATAACAAGATAGGTACAATTTACTGTAGTTTCTCAAAAGACATTAAATTAGTTAGTAAAATATACAAAGGTTGTATTTGGCAAAATAAACATAATTTTGGAGTTTGTTTCAATCATCAGCCAGTAACATGAATGTAATGCACAGGAACTGCACTGTACACTTTACACAGTCTTTCACATTTCGAAAACAATCTGAACCCTACCAGAGTATGTAGACTAAATACATATGGTGCATGTAATTAATAATGGCCAGTGCTCTGCTAGCCACATCACCATTGGTATCCCATGTAGGAGCTCTGGTTGCACCTTGCACACTGTTTATCACACTCACTGTGCCTCCAGCATGATGCTTAGCTCATAAACTTTCAGGTCATTGCCTGCCCTTGGCTTGTGTACACCACACAGAGCTCAACAGAGAGAGCAATATCTAATTTCACTGTTGTCTGTGGATGCTTCCCAAAGAATGGGCCTCTGGAAAAGCAGGTGGCTCTTTGCATATGTCTGTCGACCATATTATATATGTATTTAAAGAGGAAAAGTTCAAATACTTCCATATATCTTCTAATTTTTTTATCACTGCCTTATCTGATCCCTTTCAGGTGTATTCACAATCTTCAGCACAGCTATAGGCCAGTATGTATGTCAACACAATATAACAGTGCTGCTTAGTTACAAGCTCAAATTTTGCAAATATAACCACATTAGTATTGCTATTTAGTGTATTGCGTCTCTTGATAAGGCTTGGTAGCAATGCCATGCTGATGTGTGTCTGCTCCTCTAGTGCCTGTCTCATTTGGCTCTGGCTTAGGGCTTTCTGCACCACACAGTGTAGCACAGTGTTTTTATATCAGTACTGCACAGTAATTGTATTACTAGCTGATGAAGCCATCCATCAGTAAGAACGCAAGCTTTCTTATTTCTATTTAGGGAACAAACTTCAGTTCACAAAATGCTATACAGCTTCGTTTTAGAAAGTTTTCAATACACTGTTGTATGAGGTGTGTAGTGTAAGAACTTCTACTCCCAAAGTCAGACAATCTTCTGCACAGTTTCTAAAATGTATTCCAAAATGACCAATACTTTCACAGACCTTTATAAAAAAAGTTAACATTATCATTGAGTGATAGGTCAGTATCCATCTCATCAGCATATTTGCTGAATTTCACTTTGGCATGCTTTAAAGAACAATTTACAAGTAATTTCTAGTAAAGTTTAGCTAAAAAATCATTTCCCCCCCTATTTATGTTATAAAAATAAAAAAAGCAAAGAGCATCATTGTAGTACTATATTGCAAATAATGCTTCTGCTTTAGAGGGCCTCCTCCGTTTCTTCGCAGTGCCCTTTCTGCTGTTTTGTGCTAGTTACCTTTCAGATCCAGTAATAAAAGATGGTGAATTAATTAGTGCAAATGTATGGTAATTATTGTCAGATGAAATAAACATAAAACACAAATGGTTTATAACTAATCAATAATTATGTACTATGCTCAATCTTTAATATGCAGGGCATGTCTAAATAGCATCATTATAATGAAAATCAAATTATTGCACAGCTGTGTTGATTATGGAGCACCATTATAACTTTCATCCTCTTCATTTGGTTCCTGCTTAAGTCATGCTTTTGTGCCCACTTCTTAATACTGGAAAATGTCTCTTCTGTGCTTTGATTTATAGTTAATATTGAGGCATAAAATTTCCTATTATTGTGGCTTTCTCAAGGTCTTTCACAGGTATTATACAGACAGGCTCCAAATTCTTTCACTGCAGTCATATGGAAGTATGGAAGCAATATGGAAGATTAAAGACTAACTTAAATGATATATGTCCCTGTGTTTGGATTTAATCTGTGCCTGAAGATATTTTGACCTAAATTACGAAATATATTGCAGTTTCATAAGAGGCAGCTGCAGCCAGCTCATTCTGAGCTACTCAGATTTAACTTCATGGAATATGGAACAGGTAAAATTATTTATGAGCCATTCAGTCTCCCGTTCTTGCTTTGGATTGAATAGAAGTCTATACATTTGTATTCGTATGTCATTTGATTATTCTCTTGCTTTGGCTAAAGAATGAGAGAGAAAAAAAGGGTGATTAATATTTGACAAATCTCCAAAACTAAAATACTGTAGGAGTGAAATATTTGTGATACATTCTTTTTAGCGTATGTTTAAGTTTGTATATAAAGTTTAAGACATTCTCTGATGAAAACACTATCAAAATATGCTATCATTTGAAATCCAAGTTCTGGACCTGAAGCTTGCCTGCAAATGGTCTCTTACTTTATAATAAGGAGGCTACACCATAGCACTGCAATAAAAAACTCTTAAGACCAGGATGAATTTCAGTATTCATATACCTTTATTGTTTGCCATGCAAGGACAAGAAATAACATTATTCTTCTAGGCATTTCTTTTAAATTACCACGAATGAAAATACTGAACTTGTTATTTCTAAGGTATGTAGAATAATTACAGTACAGAATGCCAAATGTTTTCTTGAGAGCTGAGAGCTAAACGTTGAAAAGGACAGTTAATACTTTCTGTGAAGCAGGCAACATTAATCATTTGGGCTGAAAGGAAAGTAAAATCAACAGTTTGGCTCCCATTCTGCCCAGCACATTTGCTTTGGACATGGTAATCCTAATCTCCCTTAAAATTTGTGGCTGAGGTGGTGGTTGTTTACCTAAAGGGTGACTTTTCATAGAGCGTAATGAATGAGGCTTTTTCCAACTCAGTATCTGCTTGTAGGCTGTGCTGTCTCTGACTAGAATTGAAATTCATCGGTACCGATCTAGGTGGTAAAAATATTAGGAAACAGTGTGTTACTAAAGATCTTTCCAGACATACAAGCCCTAGAATTGCCATTGACAAATATGAATAACACTTTTCAGACACAAAAATGATTCTTCTACTGTTTTCAAGTGGGAGAAAAAGAAAAATGAAAAGCCCAAATCCAGACTTTTGCTCTTCTTTAGGTTAAATGTTTGCAGAGAGCATCCCTGCTTAGCTTATTTTGTAACACAAATACTAGCTCTTCCCTTTGGCCTTATCCTGTTGCTTTGTAGTGAATAAAAACTGTTGAGCTTGATATTATTTATCTGGCTTCTCTACAATTAAAATATCTCAGAAGTGTGATTGTGAAAAGGCCTCTGCTATAAAAGTTGAACACTGAATTTTCTTCCATAGTAAATTTTAGTTTTATTCAATTATTTAAAAGGTATCTGGCAGGGGTAAATATGGAGACTGGGAACAGATTAATCTATGGAGGACTCCAGCAATGAAGGCTGCTGATTTTCTCTGTACTATATCCACTGACTTTCAGTGGGTGTTTTGTCTGGAATTCTCTTTTTCCCTTTCTGGCATCTTCATTTAGATTTTGGTTGAGACTTTCTGCCTTTACACCTTTTTCTTGTTTAATGTTCTGCTCCTGTGATTGTCTGGAGGCAAACATTGGTACAAGTTTGGAGTGAGGCTCAAGCTCACAAGTGTGGATGCTTGGACAGATGCCTTCCCAGGCCCATGACAAGATTTTTGCTTGAATGCATTCCAATAGACACTTGTTGCTAGTCACTTCACTAGCAGAGTCCTGAGCAGCAGGCAGTGGGCTTCACCAGCATCTCCATCTCTGTGTGTCTCAGCATTTCCTTCATGACTCCTTACACTTTCACCTTGTGTCCCTTATTTTGTGCTCATTCTCTCCTGAGGTTTCAAACAGGTAGCTGATTTGCCGGTTTGAGCCTTAGAAAAATTATGACAGAGATGTGCCTAACTTGATTTGGTTAGTCTTCTCTGCCATTTTTAAAAATAGAACTGAAGACCGCTCCTATGGAAAGTATAAATCTAATATGTTTTATTTATGTCTAACTTGTTCATTTTAGTAAAGTAACTTAATTTAGGAAATAAATTGAATGAAGAAAATGAAGAAACTCTGCTACATGAGTAATTAATTGTGTAAATAATTAATTTTAGCATAGAATTGCATATATTAATATGCTATCATGTCTTCCATTACACACAAGATTGAGATAAATGATTTGGTAATAAATTTTTGAAAATAAACGTCTATATGGATTTAAGCAACATCAGTTAAAAATCTGAGGTGACTGGAAGGCAAAAGCTAGCACTGTTAGAAAGAACTGTTTGGCCTTGGATAGACCAGATGCCAGGAAGTGTCTCTGTGTGGGCATATGTGTTCGCCATAAGATTTTAATCCCAGAAGTGATGTTATGGTTATCTTCTCTGATCTCAGGTACCAAATCACCTGGAGAATTCCCTTTAAGTGTTCTTTCAGAATTTAGGCCTTAAACTGTAGTAAGATGCTGGAGATGTTGTAAGGCCCTGCATCTTCCTTTGCAGAAATTTTTGATTTTGCAATATCACATTAGAGGCATGTTACATTGGTCACTGATAAAACCCAAACAAACTTATGGTTGAGGATGAAACCAAGTTATGATAGTTTTGGACAAAAGGATCAGGACAGGTTAAAGATCAGCATTCATAAATCTTTTATTAGACTCAATTCCTGTACTTTAATTGAAGCAATAATTGTATTTCTGAGCAATTTACTTGAAATTAGTGATATATACATTATTCTGAATTTATTAATTTTAAATATTTGACTAATTTATTGCCAGGAAAAACCAAATATACTTACAGAGAAGTACCAAATTCCACATTACATTCAAATCACTCAATTATCTTAATTAGTAATAGTTTTACTTAAGAGTGCACAGTGCTAAGCAAGCCTGTATAAATTACAAGGCAGGCAAACATCTAACCAGGGATTTTATGGTTGTAGAAATTGTGGGTGAAGCATCAGTGGTGCTAGAGATGAGACTACATATATTAGTCTACATTCCAGACACTTGTATGTAATCTAGTTGTCTTTTTGTGCTTATTATTTGTTTTGTATTTACCCTGGAATTTATAAATATTCTTAGAGGAATTTACTGTTCAGCTGAAATAAGCTACAGATAGTCAAGAATTCAAGAATGAGCAGAAGTTCTTCAAAAAAATGCTGAACAGATGAAATTAGAATATTTTTTTCTATAGTCCTGACTGAGTTGCATTTGCCAGGCAAACATCTATTGGAAACTAGTCTGCTTTCTAACAAATTCACTTGGCAAGCTGCTAGGTTTTCTGGAGCTGCAATACCGAAGCAGCTCTACAATTTGGGCTGCAAGGGCCAGCTATTGTGCATTTGTGCAGCCTGATCATGCAGAAATGCTAGAAGCCTGAAAGTCCTGGAAACTCTGACTTTATTCCCAGCTCTTCTGCATAAACTGTGGAAGTGTTTGGAAGAATCCCGATGGGAACTTCAGCTCTCAGATAGCCTCAGCTCTTGAAACTACAGTAGTAGGCTCTGGGCAGTCTGACGAATCAGAATCTACCCAGAATCTGACTGAGCAGTCAGCAAGGGCTGCAGGTTTTGTTTCATTAAGGAGATCAAGAATTGATACAGTTATGCATTTTGTGCAGATGTATATTTTAAAGTTCCTTCCCTTTCGCTCCAGGGTAAAACAAATCTTCTAATAAAGTCTGGTTTTAATCACAAAAAGCAAAATTCAAGGATCTGATCAGTGCCAGCTCACCTGGGATGTTCCAAGTTCCTAACATTATGCTCTTTTAAAGGCATGGATCTGACCATGCAAATGTAAGTAATGAAGTGAATTAAATGGACAAAGTAACAGCCTAGACTTCTTGAACCTATGAAATTGAGTCTGTAGGATTTATTTTCCATGACTTTCAGCTCCTAGCTTTTCTTCTGATTCCTACACCATAAGAATCAGTTTGGGATCATCAAATTCCTTCCTTGAAACACAAAACTCTCAAACAATATCAATTCTTACACTGTTGCAGGCCTCTCATATTCTCCTTTTCAGAAATGTAAATAATTCCATCTTCAAAGCAGGCAAGGTTATCCTTCTGCTACTCTAAATGGAATACAGTTCCAGGATGTTTCACCTCCCATGGTTAAAATCCTACCAATAATTCTGACTCTAAATGTAATGGCCAGTGTACAGTCATTTTTTCGTGGCCCAGCATTGCCTTCTAGTTATTGTATATTCTCTCTAAACGTACCTACACCTTGATACATTTGTAGACTTCATCATGTCTTAGCGTCCTTTTAGTTAAAAAACCCAAGTTTCATGAGGCTGGTGCCAAACTGACCACATGTGGAGAACAGCTAAGCAAGTTGTACCACAAAGTGCATAAAATAAACCAAGAAAATTGATTTTTTTTTTTTCTTCCATGAATCTTTGCCTGAAATCACTCTTAGATAATTTCAGGCATTACTAAGGACAATATTAGATAGAAACATTTTGTCTTTGAATGGGGTTTTTTTTGATTGACAGCTATGCTTTATAAGTGCTGTTTAAGTAGTCGCAGCACATACTTTCCTAACATCTTACCTTTCCATAGGGCTGTATCTCTTACCCTTTTATGTCTACAGTGCTGTTTTGACAGTTAATCCATTTTCCTTTTTATGTCTGATACTTCTTGAGAAAAAAATGTCTCTCTGAAAATGCTCATTTTTTCGCCCTGCATTTCTCACACTGCCTCTTACCTCTTCAGTCTGTCCTTCTTCTGAGAGGAGCTGTTTTTGTGGCACGTTCCAAGTGGTATTTTTGATGGAGGGATCTGTTCTGAAGTCAGTGCTTCATTTCAGCAGTTCTGCTATGAATTCATGCTTGTAAAAACATGTATTTCCTGCTGGCTGGCAAGCTGAAATTTCCATATACTCTTCAGAGCAAACCTAAAGGATGACATTAATGCTTTGTCTGAATGATAAGTTAGCCTGCTGGATAGCTAAAGGCTTGAAGACCACATCCTCAGCTAGGATACAGTGGCATAGCTCTATTTGAAGTCAATGGAGCTGTGACATTTCACATCAGTTAGAAATCTCTACTGTGAGTTTTAAGGGCTGTTGTGTGAATCTTCCTGCCTTGTTAGTATGTCTCACATAGTGTGAAGCAGACCCATTGGAGATGGTAATTTTATGCACTGAATAAGATATTACCTAGTGAGAGTTAGGGTATTTTGTTAAAGGAGGGGAACAGCCCAAAGTGCTTCTGTTCACCTTAGGAATTCATCTAGTATACAGATTTGTTCCAACAAGGCTATGTTGGTTAGGGATGTCACGAGACATGGTTTATAATTAACAATGATTTTCGTAGGCACAGAGTGAGATTGCAGTTAAGTTTTTCTCTCTAATCCTTTGCTTTAATATTGGCTGTGCAAATTTGGCATTTTTTTTCTTTTAATCCATTTAGTTTTGATTTCAGTGTCCATGTGAATCTGTGTCTAACAGCAGCTGGTATGGATGTCCTTGGGAATGTTAGAACTTCAGCTCTCCAAGTTTCCTATGATGTCTGAGAGACTTGACTTTGTTAAGTTCAACCTTTGTACTACCTTTTAAACAAAACATTTCATTTTTCTTCTTTCTGTATGGTTATACAGAGGGTTGGAGAGATGTAAGAAAGCCCTACAACTTTCTCCATAATGCTTCTGGCTCAGGAAATTTGAAAGAAGCATATAACTGTGTTATGTTTGTGTATGTTCAGAGTTTCCCAGCAACCTCACTGCCCTGTACAGACCCAGGGAGAAGAAAGTAAGTCTGAAGGAAAGGGTGACAATGCAAACTTAAATAAATGTTTTCTAGTCTTCTCATTTACTTCTAGTAATGATAAAAGGACATTGTTGCACATATTTTAGTTACTTTACTGTTGCTTCACAATGAAAGACAGAGACATTTATTCATGCAAAGAAAAAAGATTGTTCAGAGAACAGCTTATGTTTACTGGAAACATTAAGAGTACCACTTACATTTCGGTAGGTCAGCTTTTCTATAAGCAACATAGATTTTATTTCCTTTTCGTATAAGTAAGCAAGCTCCTGGACATTGCAGAAATGTTTATTAGTTGTGTTTAATTTAGAAATATTTCTGGTTTGGAATAAACCACTAGTGGGTAGAAATGCCTAAATGAGAGACAGAGAGAAAGAGAGAGATGAATGACTGTGCTGTTAGAGTGGGTTTTACACTATTGAGAGAAATATATGTCTCTCTTTCTTAACAGAACTTCTCAAACATAACTATCTGACCACCACTGCCTTGAACAAATAAATCTATGACCTAGATAAAGGGAGGAGACAACTGTGCATCCATGTGATAATGCTGAGATCTGACACATGATGATATCAATGCAAGAGTAATGCTACACAAAATGTTGCTAATGGGGGATAAACGTAACCATAGAAAAGATATAAAATTATGCTTTTAAAAATGATCTTGCAATTAAATTTTTTTTGGTGTCAATTTACTTTCATGTGTGTGTGTATAAGCAACATATAATGAAGGAAAAGCAAGACCATGTCACTGACATGTAGGCATTCCATTATTAATTTTGTATTGATATGCATATATTAATACACACACACACAAATCTACTTTAGTTATTCAGGTTCCATAAAACATTCAGAATAGGTGTCAATAAACCAAACCAATGTACTTTGAAACTATACAGTAGTTTGAATTCATTTTACCAAAAGCCTTTCTTGAATATATAATGCTCTTTTGCATATAAATAAGATTAGAGTCATGATTCTCTTTGGCTATCAAGAGTGAGGGTGTGTAGTGTAATGAAATATAAGTTATTCCGTATCAGAACACCGTCAGTTTTGATTTTTAAGGTATGCCTAAAGCCATCCAATTTTGATGGAAGGTTTTAATATTCTTTTGCGGTTTTTCATTTAAAGGCTGCAAGAACAACCTATCATAATGCTAGCATTATCAGAACAGTAAAGAGACTTTCAATGAGATGGTTCTAATTGTTGCCAAACCCTCCACCCATTATGCCTTTTTTAGATACCAACAGTGAAATATACACTTGATGAAAGTGAGCAGCTTGACTGTAGAATACTAAAGAATTGCATCAGCTAATCTTGGACATTGTGGTTTGTATTACCTGACTAAAACAGGTCTTTAACACAAACAGTATTAAAAGGGGAAGTGAATTAAGTGAGAGTAATTATGGAGGAATAACTGTAATGAGTAACTAAGAACCAAAATTATGCTTCTTTGGCCAGTTCAACTATTCTTGAAAGTAGCATCAACACTGGAAGTTGTCTGTTAACTATTGTCTGTTAACTATATGTTCAAAGAGGCTATGATTAAAACAGATTAAGTGAGGTGACAAAAAGTATGAATAAGAAATGTGTCATCAGCACTCAGGGGTAATGTAGCTATGTGATGAAGTCATTGATACGTAGGCAGATTTAATTAGTGCAAAAACATATGATTCAAATGTCAGATCAGAATCAAGAAGAATTTCTGAGCTCCTTTCTGCACGGAAGGAATATATTATGAGAAAATGAAAACAGAGCAGGTGCTTTAGTCTGCTGTCTGAGTAGATTTTTTTTGCCTGTGGTATTGACTGTGCAAAATTAGCAGATGTGTATTCTTATCTCTCCCGTGACCTTATAGTATAATGATTCATTTTGAAATAGTATTTCTAATGCTAGAACAATATAGAAATTCAGGATCTTGCATGTATGTTGAATTGCTCAGCTGAAAACATACACATCAAAAGAAGTTTGAAAATAAAGAGTATCTATGAGCAGAGCCTTGCAGAGGCCAATTCTTTTATTTAGGAAAACAGTTGCTCTACTCAGAATGAAACATTGATACAAGGCTAGTTGTCAGTTTCTAAGTAACACTAGTACAGCAAGTAGTATTTTGGGGAATTCTTCTTGCCACAGTTTGCTTTATGTTTCATGTGCTCCTTACATTAGCATGAATAACCAACCACTATACCATGTTGCTTTCTCACATTCAGGTTACACCTCTCAATTTCATCCCGTTTAGGGCACCTTTCCCACACTCTATCCTTTATTCTCACATCTTTTCCTAGGATAGTTGGTTAATTTTTTGTCTTTTTTTCTCTGCTACATAAACTGGCGCTATCTCAAATGTTCATATTGTTGTTCTCAGCCAGTTTCCTCTCTCTGTGAAATGTTTGTTGCTATGTTTAAGAGCTTTGTTTCTCTGGCTGAGATGATTTGCTCAGATGGCTCAGAGCAGTGCTGTAGGCCAGTACATTTGTGCAGGAGAGGTTCCGCTTTCACTTGATGACAGAAAAACAGAGAGAGAGCTGGCTGCTTGAAGCTGCCATCTTGTGCTGTGCTGAATGGGAAGGTAAGGTAAGAGTAAATTGGCAGCCACAATGGAGCTTTTCTTGAAGCAAAAGAAGCTTGCTCACAAAGGGCTGTGTATAATTGGGCTTATGTGTACAGGGAGAGATTAAAAAAACAGAAGAGATATTCTTCCAAACCAAATCTGCCAAAAGCTTCTAATTCAGAAGGACTGTGCATTCTAACCCCAAGAAATGATCTGGGATGAGGTTCCTTTTAGTGCCTGCAAGGCTAAAGCTTTTGGAATTATTCAGCTCTTCCTGTCAAAATATGACTCCTAGGTTGTGAGCTTGTGTTCTGTATCTGCCTTGCTCAGTACGTATCTCCACACTGAAATCTGATCATGTTAAGTATGTTTCTGCAGCAGAAGATCCTTTTCAGTGCTAACAGATATTTTTGATTTAATTGACACTTGAAATGACAAAGCTGATTTCTGTTATTGAGTAACTGGATAGTTGTTGTGAGTTTTTTGTGGGGTTGTTTTTTGGATATTGCCAAGTATAAATTTGAACATTTTTAGTATAGATCTTAATATTGTTTGTGAAATATTGCTTTGACAGTAAACTTTCTACTAGCATCTGTTGTGTGTGTTTATCTATCCACTCAGCTCTTTAATGACAAAGTATGTGAATGGTGCTGCCTATGTACACGTGTGAAAAAAAAGCTGAATAGAACAGAGCTCTTGTAGAGCACCTGCTATTTTGTTTTGAACCTTACTGTTATTTTCAGCTATTGTGATTCATGAAGGTTTTAATTGTTATTTATAGTAGAATAATAATTATAATAATAATAATACAGAAGTTCTCACTGATTCATTCTCATTGATTCCTTTTGTGGATATAAGCAGACCCTTTCTGAAGATGGAGAGTTCTTTCTACTTTTAAAGACTGGTAAAGGAAGAAGTGTCAAAAAATCAGCTTGGAACAACAACAAAAACTTACATGTTTATAATGACACAAATAAGAAAATTAGTCACCTATAATGTTTGAATCCTGAACAATTTTGTTACATTTGCATAGAAGGATGTACAGAGTCAGGACTCATGCCTGAATCTTTAATCCAGTTTCTCAGTGAGCTTAAAATCAGATGATGGAACACTGGTTAACAGTGCATTAGTGTTGGTCCTGTGAGAGCACATAGACATATAGGAGAGATCAATCACAATTTAAAAGTTGTCCATTTGCACATGTCAACGCATCCATTTAAACTTCCACTCCGGTAATTGACTAAATTTTTTGCGTTTCTGCACCTTTGGCAAAGACAATGAGAATAGGAGGTAGCAACAGCAGGAAGAGGGAGGTGTTTGCATGGTATACATATTTCAGTTGACTAGCTGGAATGGCCAGTGCCCAGCACTTTTGATAATCAGGACTTCTGTAATTCTTTCTGAAGGTATCTGACGAGGTTTTTTCCTTGTGTTGCGTATCTGAATAAAAGTGTGCGTCTCTGAGGCTGCCCATGTGCTGGTGTATCTTTAACACATTTGTACTACAGAAAAAAAACCAACAGAAGGGCAAAGGGATGCTGCAGGGCTCATACAGAAACTAGTACATGTGATTATCAGCCTTCATCAGATTTTTACAAAGAATGAGAGATAGTAAAATGGGCTTTGTCCATGAATTATGTACTGTTAATTGCCACTGGAGAGGAGAATGAGTAAAGTATTTCACATGTTTAAAACATTGAAAGGTCCTTAAATATAGGTATAAGCATATACAAAGGGAATTGGCAATCACCAAAAGTAAGACTTTTTACATCTCTGTGATTAGTGTTTTGTCTCTAGAGTAGGCAATCTTGTTTTGTGTATGGGTTTGCAATAAATAGGGAGAGAGTTCTTTACCGGTGATAAATCCAACTAGATTGAAATGAATGGTTAAAATTCTGCTCTCATTTATGCCTGTCTAACAGGATTAGATTGAAATAATGGAAAATGTTATGGGAAGCAGAATGTGACTATCTTTACAAAGTTTTAGCAATATCTATCTTGTGGCTAAAAAATATTTGGTGTTACTATGGGTCACAATTACTATAGCATAGTATTTGTGGGCATCCAATTTTCCTTTTTCTGTGTCTTAAAACCAAAGACTGGCATTCAGCTTATGGCTTCCAGATTTAAAACACAATTTCCTGAAGGAAAAAAGTCTGTTAGTAAAATTTTTCTGAAATGTGTATTCTTTTAAAACCAGTATTATATGCATGCATGCTTTTTAAACTCCCTTTTCCTGTGGTTTCTTTGGAAATACTTTTTAAATTCAAAGGCTGTGTTCAAATTCTGTATCTTGTATCAAGCAATTTGAATACAAACTAGGAATCATCAGCCTTCAGCTTATCTGTGATATGCTTACTGAAAATGATCCAGGTATCAAGATGTTGATACATCTTGACAAGTAACAGTCATTTTAACAAAGGAATCTCTTTTTTCCTCAAATGGTCAAGACCTTAAGAAGCAGAAGGTCAAGAAATTATGTTGCTTATTCAGTTGATAAACTCTAAGGTGTAATTTTTTTTTTTTTAGTCAGCTATTTACATTTAGTTTTTATGATCTCCAAATACTTGAGGACCATTTTTGGCTAGCTAGAAGGGATGTATATTATGTGTTTGCACAAATGTCTACTCAGCTTCTGACAGGAATATTTGCATAGTTGTTTTTTTATTGTCTCTCTCTATTAGAGCTTCCTTGTGTTGGATAAATTTGGCTATACACATTACCAAAGGCTGGGTATTTTTCACAATATATATAATAATGAAAATGGGCTTTTTGTTGTTGAGGTTTTTGTAAGTTTTACTAACACCACCACTACAATGTGAATGTGTAAAATCTTGCTTTCTGATTTGCTCATATTCTATGTAACAAGATGAAAAAAGTTTACATATGTATATGGCTTTAAGGACAGCAGTTTAATACTGTCATGAATAGTCCTGCTTCATTAGCTGCGTCTTTACTACTGGTTAAGTTGTGTTCTATTCAGTTAGAAAGTAATGTTTAATTAAGAATTAATTAATGGTTTTGTGGATTATTTATGACATGGCCAGGAGTCAAATGTATTTTGAGAGTCTGAGAGTGAGATATTGGAGTGGAAGTTAGACTCAGCAACTCATAACTTGACCATGTCTGCAAGAGATGCTTAATGGATAACAAGGATTTTATTTGCAAGCTGGTTCTTATTCAGTATTGAAAATTTGAGATGCTCATCCTTTGATCACTATATATGGTAGTGGTGTCTGCAAATAACCCAGTTCAAAGGGAAGTTATCGCACAAGCCTCTACACTTATTTGTGGTTTTGTTGTGCCTTTCATTCCCCAGTCGAAGAAATGTTTACATGTTTGGGAAACTAAAACATAATGAGGGTAGGAGTTGCCTAAGGATATACAATAGAGTACTGATAAAAGTGGGAACAGACACTAGATGTCTGAATAGTCTCTCTTGTATTTGTATCCATTGTCACATTCTGCACTGAAAACATAGCCTAAACCAAAGTTCACTGATGTCAGAAGCAATGGTGTCACTGACTCTGACAGGTATTAATTTAGTTTCATGGTATGCAGCCCAGAATGCACAACACCCTAGAGATGTAAAATGTTCACATTAAGACCAGCATGTATTCTCCAAATATTGCTTTATTTTCATAACTCAGCCTCTCCTTTGGTTTTCCTATAATATAATTTCTTAAAAGACGGTTAAGCCCTTTAAAACCTGTGTGAGTGTGTGTAGAATCAGTCACTTTTTGTAAGTCTGGCCTCCACTTCTATTACTACTGCTTAAAAACAAGTGTTTAAACAAAAGCGGATTTTTTTTTTCTCAAAAGAGATTCTGTTCTACTAAATACTTGCTTGTTTGTCTTCCTGTTTCTGATTAATACAGACCTATATCAAACAGAAAGGGAACAACGATCATGTTTATAACACCATATGATGCATTGATCCAATCTTGAAGGTTGCCCTTTCAGTTCAGCAGCTTCACTGACTTCTAGATAGTAACCATTTGTATTTCCAGGCATCTTAGAGACATTATTGCAGCCTAAACTTTTAGACTGAAGGCGTACAAGATTATATGACAACTTTAGTACTGATTTAGCACTTGTATTTCATTCTTTTATAGGCTCTGCACCTGGGGAAAGCAATGCATAAAGTGTCAAAGAGGAGGAAAAACCTTAAATAATTTTATTTCATTTTGAATAACTAGAAGTGAAGGACTTCCAGAAGGAGTCCTGGAATTAGATGTCTTGAATTCAGCTTCTTTCTTTGATACAGATTGGCTTTATAACCACTGTTTACCTTTCCTGTGTTCCTGCTTGCAGTTGGTAAAATGAAGGTAATGGATCCAAATCAGATATCATATAGTCAGAATAAAAGTAATGAGGTTCTAATTCCTCTTTGAGAGAGTCAGCCTTATACCTTGATCTATCCTACAGGACCTGACAGAATTGTTCAGAAAACAGGGTTTTCCATGAAAAATCCTTTTATAAATGTCTTCATTCATTAACATGTGCTCTGGAAATTTAATTATAAGAGCTTTTTTTCCAAAACATTTCCCATTTTTTTTTCCAGGATAAGCTTTCTTTTTTAATTTAGATTTAGCAGGACCATTTTTAATTGGCTTGACTTCCTATCCACCTAGTGCGAAAAAGTAAACAGGGAAATAGTCCTGTTCCCAGGAGTGTCGGGACCTCTTATTTGTTACTTCATGTGGATGTGCAGTGTAAGTCAGTCTAATGCTACATTGATGGTAGGTATCTCTATTTGGTTCAGCAAATTCAATTGGGCCTGTAAAATTGGAAAAAGGTGCTTGAATACCCCCAGGTTCATTGTAACGTCAAGTTAAAATTGATTAGATCTGTAATCGTCATCAGGTAATGGATACATGTTTTCAGTTCTTTACAGTCTATTACACACAAGAATGTTATTGCAGTAAGTGAAGCTGTGAGCATGAGAGTTGCATAAAGAGAAAGGGATCTCACTCAATCTAAACACTCCTGTAAATGGCTGGAAAGCAACATACAGGTATAAAACAAAGGACAGAAGGTCTCATTCTTCATTCTGCTCAAATAACTTTCCGTTGTGGAACATCATGGCTAGCAAGTTCAGCTGGAAAGTTCTTTATGATGGAAGAGGTCGTAGAGGTATAATGTGGAAGAATATACACTCCAAGGTGTTTATAAAGTGAAAAAAATTTCACATCATGTTTTTACAGTATGGCTTTTTTTTTTTTTTTTTTTTGGTGAGACACTGTCAGATATGTTCACTGCTATATTAACTAACAGCGCTGCCCTAACATCAAATAGTTATGTTTCATTTATAGACATAATTTTTAGGAGTGTATGAGTTCTGTAAATTCCTCCTTGTGCATTAATATAAACATGGTAGATTTGCAATAAAGAACAGAATGATGAATGCAAGAAGCTTCACAGATTGAGTTCTTGGGTCAAGACAGAGCCCTTGCTGAAAGTCATTGGTATTTTTCCTTTCTAGTGATAGGCACAATCTTCAAGCTCAGTTGCCTGGAGAGTTTTCATCTCACTCTTTCTTCAGAGTATTCATGCTGCTCAGAGTACAAGCTGCTTTCCACTGGTTTTATTCCACTCTATTCAATCTTTTCTGGAAGTGTACAATGTGGGACAACTGCCATTCACATATTGATGCCACTGGATGTTGGGAGGAGTATGTAGTTTTGTGGGGAAGGAGGATTTTATGGTGCAAGAGCTATAAGTTCATCAATATTTCAGTATTATGGAATAAAAAATATTTCTTAGCTTTAAGGTGAGATAGAATAAACTTTGAAATGCTAGTCCTGAGATGTATATGTTAAGGGTGATTTTTTTAGTAGGGAACAATAAAGGACCAGAATTATTCTAGAGGAAGGTGTATGTATATTGTTATGGAAGCTGGGATTTATGGTGATTTTCTAAGTACTAATTACTTGGAGATTGATATTGCAAGTTTTTTAAAAAGTGTTTAATTTCTTTAGAGGAACTGTGTGATAGATCACCAGTACAAGCAGACTTAGGTACAGGAATACCTTGGCTTTGAATTAGGAAAAGAGATGTTAAGATATATTTTAAAGTCTGAAATTATATTTTATATATACTATTTAAAGGTCTTCCCAAATCAAATGCTTTCTCCTTGTCTTCCTACAATATTTCCAGTACTCATAGACATAAATTTGTAGCCTCTAGTAATCTTACCGAGTCATGCATGCAATTATGAACAGATGTGTTGTTTGAATTGGAGCATAAAATACCAAGGGATAAAGTTGTTTGGGTGATGAATACACTTAAGGCTTGATTCTGCTGTCATGAACTTTTAAATTTCCTTTTGTTACAGTTTTAAAATTCAGTGAAGAATAAGAAATAATAATAGCAATAAATTAGAATTTTAGGAATATGTATCATGTCTCAGAAACATTGCTATAATGGAAATACCTTATCTATACCAGGGATCCGCTTTATCTCCCACTTTCTTACCAGCTTTCTCAGCTAGCAGATAATTTTTTTTTTTATTGGAGACAACTCCAAGTTCAGTAGTAAGTCACTGTCCACATCTACATGTATGAACAAGGGTGACATCCCTCCTGTGCAATCTCTGTGAGAAAAGACATATTTGTAATTCATAGGGGTGAAAACTGGGACATGGACTTTGTGAAGTTATATTATGGAGTGAATGCCTTACGGGGATGTAGTACTATAGATATAATGCAAGTAAACACAGATATGCTGAGGTCCAAGTCTGTTTAGCAAAGTACTTTGGACATGCATTCAAATTCTCATTTTCTTCAGTGAGACATCATGCTTTGCAAATCAAGTAAACCAAAGGACATGGTAATTAACTGAGATGTAAAGTCCTTGCTCTGCCACTAAAAGAGGAAAGCCATTAAGCACAGGCAGTGTTGCCTCTTTAGTGGAAAGGGTAAGGTAAGAGGCAGAACAGGATTGATCCTGTTTACTCACCACTGCAAATCTATTATACATTAATGACTTAAAGGCAATGGTCCCTGAAAAGATAGGGGCCCTACGAGAATTATTAGCAATGAAGACTAGTACTTTACCACTACCTTGATAACAATGTAATTATTTTTGGGTAGCAACTGGTAAATTCTATGTGATTCTGCTGCTTTCATGTTCTAATTCTTTTTATTTGTTGTTCAGCTACAGGCAGGGACTAGCAAGGAATGCACTGGTGTTTACAATGCTCAGTAATTTCATTTTATATTGGTTCATCCTAATCTGAAGAAAGCGAGTTGCTCCTTTGTTCTGAATAAGTTTGTAAGAATCATGTAGAAAGAGGCAGAAAAAATATGAGCTGGGCATTAACTCATGAAACTGCAACTAATAGACACTTATGCAATGGTCCTTTTAAATATGAGTCATGCCCCATTTAAAATTAACTGAAATTACAGCACATTTCATTAGGAAAGATAATTGCCAATTCGTTCCTCCTGAAAAAATTAAGTATATATTACAACACATTTAAAATCTACCTTGACATATAGAAGATAAGTCTGGCTTGTGTGCTTTTGACAAAAGAACCCCAAACAAAACACTAGAAGGTATATTATCTTTTCCAGTTTTCACTATTGGAATGGAAGGCTGCTGTCAAAGAAGGGAAAATTAAATATATATAAATTTATTTTCCATCATCATGATAGAATTTCCTAAAAATCTCAAGTTTAAAAAAAAAGTAAGGGGGAAGTCAGCAGTGTTACCTAAATGGTATCACTTCACTGTCTTCAGAAGGTCCATGTTGATTTATGGTAGCTAATGACTAGCTAATTGCTTGTTTTGTTTAACTTGCATTGTTAAATTAGGCTGAAAAACTTTTTAAAGACTGGAAATAGAAAAGAGTAGCACACTGTTTTTAAAGAAACTTCAGACATACAACTGAAATTAGAGACATTCCCACCTAAATTTAAATGTGATAGGAATGTAAACTCTTTGTTTGTGGAAAATAACTAAATATTTGTTCAAACTTTGACTGCCATTTCTATTATATCAAGTAAGAAAACAATCTTTAATGATTAAACTGAATACTTGACACTACCAGCTTTCACCAGGCCAGCATTGCTTCTGCTTCCCACATTATGTCCAGTTACGAAATCTGGTCATATTTATCCATATGCTCTAACATTTTAAAATAGTTTCAGTAATGTGCAAAGACATAGAGAGGGCAAATTTGCTGCTGTGCTAATTCCAGAGAAATCAAGGGAATTGTGCCAGCAGTGAGCTTGGCCTGTGGGAATTTAGAAGTTTGCAGCCACAGGCTACAGAGGTCTTAAAAACTTTAGCAGTAGTTAAAAGACTGAGAACCAATCTGCCAAGGTTTATGGGAACCAGCTTGAATAACAAAGTTGCGTTTCCCTCCCAACAATTAGGAAACAGATTGTCCTTGGTACTTACAACCTTTTAAAATTACTTGGTGGGGGTGTGTGGTAACTGACAGAGGGGGGAGGAAAAAGTCAATACTGGAAGTTGCAACAAATATGTCTTGAAGTTGGTTACTTGGAGATAACAAGGGATGAAAGTGATTTGCTGGTGGAAGGACAGAAACAATTTTTTTGTTTCCCCTGGCATTTAAGAACTCAGCTGGCAGAAGCGATTGGTAAGACAGTAGAGGCAAATATAATCAAATCTCCCTATAAACATTTACAGAAGTCCAAAGGAAAGGACTTGTTGTTTGGAAAGGTAAGTACTTAGGTGATATTCAGTGATATAACCTGGGCAAAAGAGAATTTAATACCTATTTTTCTGCTTATCACTGACTTCCTACAGTGAGTATAGAAATATTTTTTTCCACTTTAAACAGGGTTGTCTTGTTGTAAACAAGTTGTGGCATGAAAATGAAGTAAGGTGGAAAATGTGGTGAATTAGGTATGTGACTTGAATTTGTAATTTTCTGCAGCTTCAATAAAACTTCTGAAATCAGTCAAGACTGAAGAATTTGTGTTAAAATCTTTTGTGAGCTGAATGAATTCTTTAATTAAAGGCAAGACTTTCTCAGCCAGGCTGTTAAAGAGATGCAAAACTGTACATGTGAAATACTTCCAGCAACTGCTCTCTCTCTTATTTAGCTAGAAATAGACACATAAGGGAAGGCATTAATGTTTGGAGAAATCACTACAGTGAATGCTTGAATATACCCTAAGGTTACACTGACGTATTAAACATAAAAAGTTATTTGCCATTTGGTACTTGTTGAACATAATAATTGAAACTGGCAAACTGAATGTTTCTGTGAAGTGATTCGATATCATATGTAATCTCAGTTGCAAAGGTCTTTCCGCACCTAAAGCCTTTCTCTGTCTCTGACCCTATATGCAAGTGAGAAAAGTAGGGCATGGTATGGAAGGAAAGAAGGAATGCAGTTCTAGAGTTGGTTTAAGTAAAGCCTAATCCAGTCTAAAGGCAGAAAATTGCAAAGTAATGAAGATCCTTATTATACTTATTTGTATGCATGTAAACACTAGTGAAAAATCTTCTGAAAATATTTTGTCTTGATGTTTCCAAGAAAATTAGCAAAAAATTAAAATAAGGAAAAGTAGGAAAGTTAAATTTACATGAAAAAATCTGTAAAATAGTTTTTAATAATTGACTGAAATGTTTTATTTACGCAGTTTTGGTGAAAAGTTAACACGTTTCTACTGACAGTTCTTTCTCAAATGCCCCATGGCTAAAAAAAAATGAAAGAGAATGTATCTTGCCTCCAACTTTTATCTGAGTGTCTGGGAACATGATACATTTGCTACAAACCTGACATTAAGCCTAATTTAACAGCCAGGACAGGAGGTGGGATGGTGATACCACGTAGCAACGAGATGGCTCATCTTGCTTGGTCAGAGTGCTTCTTCCTCCACACGTCTCCAGCGCTGTGCCTTGTCACTATGGAGTTACCTGGCCATCACCGGATGAACCTGCTTCTGGCCCTGGGCCTGCTCAGCTCAAGAGCTGTGGGTCTGTGTCCCTGTGTCCCCTTCGGTGGGGGCACAGCCCTGCCTGCCTTGCTGTCACCTGTGACTCCTGGCTCTCCTTCGTGTGCAGGGCAGCACCTGTCCGTGCTGCACCCAGACACAGAGCCTGCTAAGCAAAACAAAAATCCATGGAGTTAGTACTAGCTAGGAACAAAATTACCTTGGGAATATAGTTAGCTGTTTTAGTTGTACTTTGAAAAAATACAGCCTTCAAATACAAATGTTTCATGGATGTCTGTTTTGAGCAGCATAACTTGAACTAGTGTTAAATCAGGGTAAACTATCAAAATCAAAAGCATAAGACACATTCTGTGCACTTCTGGTATCTCTTCAAAGTTTCAGAGTAAAAGGGGAGGAAAAAGGGTGAAGTGATTTTAATTTCATTTGCAGGAGTCCTTGAAACTATCTTGAAAAAATGGTTAGTCCAGAAACCTGGGCACTAGTAGAGGAGTTCAGAGACTTGAATTTTAATTCTGTTATTGTCCTCTGTGATCTGCAGCTCATTTCATGTATCTAGTCCTCACCCACACAGCCTTGACCATGCACCTCTTTTAATATACATGAGTGTACATGCATGTCTTTGTGAGGCTACCCTAACTTGCAGTTTGGAAATACTCTGGCTCTCTTGTAAGCAACAGTAAAGACTTCTTTTGGCCAATGTTGCTGTTTTCTAAGAAAGAAATACAACTTGTTCACTTTATAGAAGGTTTTGTCATTAAGGTTTTTTTTAAATTTGTGAGAGAAATACCAACACTGGGAAGGTCATTCGCTTTAGATAAATCTCCTACTTTTAAACAGGCTTTAAATATTAAGTGATTATTGGTATATTTAGTATCTCTTCCTGACCAGCATCTAAAATAATTGTGATGCGAGTGAGAAAATGAATTTGCAGTTGTTTAATGTATTCAGCAGCAAAATTAATACAACGGCAGTTGTCAGATAATTTGAACGTTGAATTTATAGGAGTAATTTTAATTTACATCAAGCACTGTAGGCAATTTTTACACATCAATTTGCATTTCACTGATTATACTCAGCTGAGGCAAAATGGTGGCTTTTAAAAAGTTGCTTGTATTTCAAGATGTTTAATGCAACATTGCAGGGACTGGGGAAAAATATGTTCTTTCTGATGCATTCTAGAAAGTTTTCAAGAAAAAGAACAGCTTAACAGTGCTTCATTCATTTCAACTAAAAATATAATTAATTCTATTGATCCCATAGTCTATGAACTATCGTGATGTTTATTTAGCCTTTTCAAACTGCTCACTGCAATTGCAAATTGAAATGAAAAGATTTATCTAAAATGCAACAAAAACGGTCTGTGGTGTTTGACTTCACACTTAAAATGCAACATTTTGGTACTGAATGAATTAATATTTGAAAACTATGAAAGAAACAAAGAAATCAAAATTATCAGTAGCTCATTTGAAAAAAACCCATCAGTTAAATTATTTCTAAAAAGTTTTGTTATTACACAATATGGTAACATAGAGAATTATATGTTGAGTTGGTGTAAAGTGGTATACTTGCACTTAAGTTAGTGTTACTGGTGAGGATCCCAATATCTTACTGTTACCAAGATCCTGAAAAGTAAGTGTCTCCACATTGCAAGCACAGATGCCTGTGCAAACATAGGATGTATACATGCTGGAAAAATTGTGAAGATTTTATTGACATTTTCAAGATGATGATACTGTAAAAATCCCAACTTATTTATTTCCAGTTAGCTCTCAGAATATACACAGTTCACCTTTTCATTAAAAATAACATTAAGGACTATATTACTGTAGGTATTAGTGCACATCTTAGAAATGAGGCCTATGTTGTAGCATTGGATGACTTGATAGTTCACTTTTGCTTTTTACTTTAAAGTCCAAACCACCGTAATACTTTATGGGATTGCATTTTACAGATCTAGCTCAGCCTTTAGCCCCTCCTAATCAATCCGGGGCTCCTGTCAGACTATCCTGTAGAGATAAACCAGTATGAAGGCAGAATAGGTTGTCACACTCTAGGACATATGTCCTTCCATGACAGCCTTGAGATTTTGCCATAATGGTGGCAGAGGGAGCACCGCATGAAGAAAATCTCATCGGTACTTACAGAGTTTGTATCAAGATCAAACTGCATCACACGTTCCATAGGTCCATGTGTTTCTCTGTGTAGCTTGTAGCTAAGCAAGGTACTTCCTGTATATGATTAACGCTTCTTTCCCAGCATGCCAACAACTGAACATCAGTTTAGGTACAGCACTTGTCAAATTTCATTTTAGTGGCCATAACTGTGTTTCAATTTACCTGAATTACGCTTACCCTAGCACCCCTAATTAAAATGCATTGCTGAGGGGGTCCCTTATTCATTTTATCCACTCCCAGCTAGAGACAGTTAGACATGAAAGTCCTGGATACTCATTCATTTAGAAACTATATTTCTATCCATTTTCCCACAGTGAGATGGAGCCATAGTGAAAATAAATGCCCAAGGACACACAACAGGTTCAAGACAGACTAAATAACAGCATTACTTTCTAGTACCCTGAGAAACAGCTTTTATGGTCTCCAACATTGTATGCACTCAGTTTGTCTATATGAAGCAATGATAGCTTACGTGTTCTCATTTGCCACTACTCCACTCTACTGATCTGCTGTGGAAAGTTCTGTTTACATCTTCAGTTCTCCAGAGAAAATTGTCATTATAGAATCACTACCTTTTATTTTTTAACTCTCTTCATTAATACTTTTAATTTCTTTATATGTTTCATAAAAGCACTGTTTGTTATGTTTTGTGTTACAGGGCTCTCCAGGTAAGCAGAACACAAAAACTGACTCCTCTATATATAATAAGTTTTTTCATCCAATTTTCTATCTTGGCTAAAGGAGGTTAAAGAAATCCAGCAATAAAACTCTCCAGTAATGTCTCAGTACCTAAATACTGATACTCTGTCATTTATCATTCTCTCTTTGTTTATAGTCCCTTCATCAGTTTTCAGTCTGTGCTCATGAACAAATCAATCTGAATGATTTCTTTTAAGGGAAATTATTTGACACCTACTTTGATTTACTAAAGTCTGCTGTACTGTATATCATTCTAAACTACACTATACCTTTCACCCACTAACTTACAGAATTATTTTGGGAATGCGTCATGTAGTTTTCATGGCAATGTTTGCTTTTTTTGGAAAACCATGCTATATAGTATATACCTCTAATACTAGCAGTGCATACATAGTTTTGGGACTGAGTGGGTTTTTAAGCCCAGTGTTCAGTTTGGAAGGAACTGCTAGGGCTATGAAATCTTGTAATTTTGAACATAGACGTTTTAAGTATTTTTCCTATTAACAGATGAAGATTTAAAAAAATTTTTATTTAGCTTTTTTCTGAGGAAGAAATGGTAAGTACAGAATTTTCAAGCAAAAATTTTTCTGTCTTTCAGAAGCATTTGTTGCTGTGGGATTTGAACACAGCATGTTCTAAAGAAATAAAGAGCTGGATTACCTACAGCTCAATCTACACTGAAGTGGAGAACCTCTGAGCTTGTACTACCTGAAATAACTCCCTGGCAAGAAAGGTAAATAAAAAGAACTCAAATATTTTCTGGTCTATACAGTTTTAGGATTTTCATGTTCTCAAAGTTAGCAGTGCTAAATATATGTGTGGGAAGCTCTTCCATTTCTACCCCAATATTTTCATCTTTCTCCTGATTCTGCAAAACTTTTCTTGGACTCAGTCCCTACTATTCCTCAGATCCCAGTTTTAACCTCATCTCCTCTTCAGTTCTAACCTCCATCCCAGCCTTTCCATCTTAAATTGAGACTCATTCAGATGATTCTCTTACCTTTATTTGAGAGACTCTGCTCTCAAATAAAACACCCACTCACTCAGGTGCTGATATCCTATTGTCCTCATCTCATGTCCCCACTGCAGCTAGAGTCTTTTTCTTCACATAATCTTGATAAGGAGATCAACAGCTTTTGTTACTTCAGTGTGCTTCTTTCTGCTGAATGAGTATATGCATTGACTCCAGGATTGCAATTAATACCTTTGGAGTTTATAGGAAATGTTATTTCGAGCTTCCTCTGGGGGAAATCCATTAGAGGAAACGTGGACCAGGGTCTGGTTAATTTTTCTGGAGAGTTGCATTTGTCATGTAAACCCGGGATTATCTGCTGACTCTCTAGTACAGGGTAATGTTGCCTTATACTAAATTGTTGTAACTACTGTTATGTTTTGCACTTCTTCCTGAAATAGGTATCCATTATTTCACTTCTTTTCCTTTATTTGCTTTCATGGTTCTTTCTTACTGTTTGTTGTCAAATGTCATTCTGTGTACACAGTATATGCAACGTGATTAATTAATTTTTTTTAGATAAGTATTTGTGGTTTGAACCCAGCTCGCAGCCAAACACCATGCAGGCACTTGCTCACCCTCCCCCTGCCAGGGGCATGGGGAAAAGGATTGGAATGGTAAAGGGAGACTTGTAGGTTGAGATAAAAACAGCTTAATAATTGTAATAAAATTAAACAGTAACAGTAATAGAAGGTACAAACGGGTAATGCACAATGCGATTGCTCACCACCAGCCAACTGATAGCCAGCCCATTCCCGGCTAGCGATCCCAAAATCCCAGGATCCCGCAATTGCAATCCTGGCAGCAAGAGAGAACCCCCCCCTTCCCAGCCACCCCTCCTTTATATACTGAACATGGCATTACATGATACGGAATATTTCATTGGCCAGTTTGGGTCCAGTGCTCTGGCCATGCTCCTTCCCAGCTTCTTGTACACCTGCACATGGGCAGGACATGGGGAGTTGGAGAGTCCTTGATCTCTTAGCAACAGCTGAAAATATCAGTGTATTAGGACTCTTCTTATATCAAATCCCACACTGAATCCAAAACACAGCACTATTCTGACTACTAAGAAGAAAAATGAGCTCTATGCCAGCTGAAACCAGGACAATACTACAACTCACTTAGACTGTAAAACAATTTCTGAATAAAATATGGTCTTTTGGGGTGTAAAGAGTTACTGTTTCCACAGAGGAAAGTAGATTCTGCTAGAGGAAGGGTCAAACTTTCCAATATATTGCTCGGATGATGCTTAACTTCCTTTTAGCGTGTTTTATGGCTTTAGTAAGCCATTAAAATATAAGAGGCTTTATTACCAGAAACATAAACAGCGCATAAATATTCTCTAAAGTTTATCAGCTATAAGCTAATTCTAGTAACAGGAGACTGTTTTCTGTAGAATAGTAGCTGATGATTGGATCCTGGGAGTACATAGTGAAGAAGAAACAGACACTGGTATTTTACATCTTGGTCCTGTGCTCATGTGCTTGTTTTGTTTAATAAGATAGCAGTATCTCAGTTCACAAAAATGGATGAAAAATTAATAAAAATTTTATTCACTTAGCCTTACAAGACTAATGATCATTACAATTTCATGGGTCAGATGGCTAATGAGGTTGCATGGTTTTATCTTTATTTGTATTCAGAGTGTTTTTCTTACGACAATAGGAACAGCATATAAAATAACAGTATGTCATAAAGCCAGTTCCTGAAATACATAATATGGTAAAAAATAACACTGTTCAACACATAAATCTATTTCATTCACCAAAACATATAATATGTGTATGGGTTTGGGGCAGTGTATTGATACTGGCATGCATTTATGCTTTTATTTGTTTAGATCTGGGTCCCTTTAGATTAACTTCCTAGCAATTTTAACATGATAAATAATAATATTTTAAAAGAGACACCTGAGGTAAGTCTCTAGGGATTTCTTTTTTTTTTCACTGTAGAACTGCACTGCTCTGCATATTTAGGATTAAATTTACCATTAAATTAACACAGTTGGAGACATCATAATCTCTATTTAAGATGATGATTTTTTTTCACTATAAAAAGGAAACCCAGCAACCTAGTCTTGCTGTGATGGTAACATTTCAGCAGTAACTAAGCCAAATTGCTCTCAGTAATTCAGGTGAAATCCCTGCTTTTAGATATTTCTTCCAAATTGGGTTACATACATGAGCTGCAAAATCAGCAACTGCCACATCTCCTGATGATATAAATTAATTAAACTTAAGCTAGTTTTCATCACAAAAACATTTCTAGCACATATGATTAAAATGTAGATCTGCTTACTGTTATTTTTGAGGTCTTGGCAGCATATTCCTTTTGCAAATAAATGTCCTATGCTTCTTCAACACCAAAGTAATCAAGAAAGTTAGGTACAGCAATTGGACCTAAACAAATACTGTTCTTCCTACAGTTACTAGCATGCAGTGTTTATTGGCCACAAGCAGCACATTTTAGCTCCGATGCTTCCTAGGGATCAGCTCCAGTTAGGGCAGCAGCATGGGCAGCTGTTATGTCAGCAGTTTCCAGCCCCCAAGGCAGTTCCGTGTGCTTTATTTGGTATGGGCTATGGCCCAGAGGAGACATAGTTATGTGCTCAGCACCCAAACTCACAAATCTGTATTCTGAAGAATGTTTTTGCTCACTTATGCAAGGGTCTTTAGCAATCATACCTAACTAACGAAGCACACATTACTTCTGTGATATTTACTGAAACATTGGAAAAGTTGGGACAAATAATGATTTTCTAAAAAGCAAAATAGCCTGACTGCAGTCTTGATTTGACTCTGATTACTTCAAACTTGAATTTAGCCTGCAAATATGAAGAGGTATTGGTGTGTTCAGTATTGCTTATATGTAGTGCAGAGGCCTTTGGGCAGAACATGCCTGTCTGTGTGAGACATTATTGTGCGCTTCATCTGTACTCTATGACTAATTTAGCTCTATGAGGCAGAGTGTAGAACTGAATAGTAGTTTGAGATTTATATACACAAACATGCCTCCGTTGTGCTACATTACAGCATTGTTAGAGCTTTCCATTAGGTATGTGTAATTCTTGGGAGGTTAAACCAGACTAAATACCAATAGTGTTCATACTGCCTTGCGAGTATGCGATAGATGTATGGAGCATGGAGTGTGTACATTGGAAAAGCTTTTGTATAAGAATGGGCATGAAGGAAAATAATATTTAAGATAATGTTATTTAATAATATATAGCATCAAGCATATTTACAAATATAGACATGCAAATATATTAATAATATAGAATAATATTTAATAATATGTAATATTTAAAATAAAACTTTAAACATTTCAAATGCTAAGACTTCCTCAATGTGTCTGGCAGCTCTTCCTGAACCTGAGAAGAAGTTGAAATTTAGCTGCATACGTAAATACTAACTAACCGGGCTTCTCTCTGTCTTTGTGCTTTCTACTGAATTCTATGGTTCGGCTTTTCCCAGCAGCTCTTCCCTAAATATCAATTTTAAAATTTGACAGTTAAAGTCAGTTGCAACCATAAAGAAGACATTTTGCAAATTGTTTCATCAGCAATTTCCCATCCATGCGACTGGCAAGACGTGCTGGCATTTTTAAAGCTCTTTCTCATGTCCTCCTTCTGGTGCTAAGGAAGGACCATGTCTTTGTCCATCTACTTCTAAGCTGAGCATGCTTCTGCCTGAGTCATGCACAACTAAAGAGACAGTCCAGGAGAGGAGTGGCAACTGCACTCCACTTCAGTTCCTAAGGAGAGGTCATCTTGCTGCTCTCCAGAAAATCAAATAGTCTCCTGCATTTTCTTGTTACCACTGACTAACATGTCTGGAAGGCAGAGACAAGCATTTGCTCACACCTTGTCCTCTCTTTATCTTTTTCCTGTTTAAATATTAGCAAGTTTTCAGAAATAGTAAGTGTTCAGACATTTTACTACAGTTGAACCTAAGGCTCAAGTAGAGTGTATGCGAGAATAGAAATGTGTGTATATGTTTATTTAACACTGATCTACTTCTTTGTATGGCTATGTTAGGGTTGTTTATGATCTTCTTTAATTTTTGTCATCATGTTGGTATATAACAACAGAAAGATGTTATTTCCCACTAAAATATCCTACATCCAGACTTTTTTTTCACCTCGGGCATATTTTGTAGTTGTATCTCTGAGTAGTGGTATTTCTGCTTGATATCCTTTAAAAATATGTTATTTTGTATCCTATGCCTTTGTACAAGTTTTGTAACCTCTTTGGGAATTACACTTTCAGCACAAGCATACATAAGTGACTAATGTTAAAATTTTAAATTTTCAGTACATGAGTACAGAATTGTAAATTGGTTGCCTCATAATTATTTCTGAGTACTACCTTTCTGCCTTCTAGTGCCCTGTGCAAAAGCTGGATGTACATAGCATAGTTACATTTGAATGAAATTCAAGAAATGAGCCATGTGAGATTTCATACCATATCATTAGCCTGGGATATGCTTATTTTTCTTAAACACTTTCATTAGAGCCCTGTTCAGGTACAAAATATGTGAAATGCTTTTGTCTTTCATTTCTGTGCTATTTTCAGATGACCTGTCTATTCTGTATGTTTCCATAAGAAATCCGACTTCTACTTCTCAAAATCCCTCAATTCCCATTCCTGTTTATTGGCAGGAAGTAGTGGATTTCAAATACATTTTCATGTTACAAACTCACTGGCAACAGACAATTGCAGTCTGATTTAAAGAACTGACTCCTACTGCATCATGAAGTGAGGACAGAAAAAATCCAGAAAAAGATAATGACATGCCAAAGAATGTAAGAAACATCAAGGCAGCTCATTACAACAACAGACATATAACCTGGAATGAATACAAGGTCAAGAACAGAATTGCCACTTAGGACCTCAATTTCAGGAAGCAAATCATATATGACCAAGATGTTGTCATGAAAGGTTATTTCTTGCCCTTTCATCAAATATTTTATTGTCTTTTTGATTGATTGCCTCAAATGCAAGCAACAACAATACTGCACCAGGCAAAATTACTGGGCACATATTTAAATAGCATATAAATAGGTGTGTGAATCAGGGTGCAGCTTAAACGTATTGGCTCAGAGCTTTACAAAGCAGTGGTTTTTTTGTATTTAGGGCTTTCATTACTGCAACTGAAGATTTCTGTTTTCACAAACGGTCTATGTCAGTGGTGGAGGCATCACCCATTTTATCTATTCTTTTGTCTTCTTCATGCTTCTTTTCTCCCTTTAAGTCTAATGTTGCACTCTATGTATTTAACATGAAGTTTGAAAGCTCGGTGGAAGTAGGGCCTTCACTTACAGTAGACCTTCTCTAAGTCAAGTCTTCTTACTTTTTAAAAAATTTCCATGGGAGGCTTTATTTAATCATCTGCAATGAGATAGAATAAGAAACTAGTTCTCAGGTTTTCATAAATCCAATTCTGTGATTGCTGCTGGTTTGTTTTTCCTCTTTTCACCCTAACCTTGCAAGTACTGCTTGCTCTGGCTTGTATGGTCTTTTTTTCTTTTTCTGTCTCTCTCACTCCTTTCTTCATACCACAGGTTCAAATAGTGATTATTTACATCCCTTTTACACTGCAGATCATGTTAATTCTCACAGCAGGAAAACTGATGGGGAGGGGAAGAAAATTAACTAGCATTAAAGATAAATTTCATTCAAGTGGCAGTGAGGTTTTTCTCCATGGTGTAAAGGAAATTACTCTGTTTCTAGCACAGTAAGCCACTCTGCATATGTGTGGGGTTCGATGCTTTTGCTTAGGAGAAGCTGCATGGGCTGCCCAAACCGGTAATGACTCAGTTGTGAATCCTTTGTTCACACTAGTGAGCAGTTAGGGATAAAAGTAGGGTCACTGGAGTGAAAGCAACTGTTCAAATATGACAGTAAAAGATATGCAGTAAATCCTTATAGCTGCAATGCAGTGTTATTGCAATAGTTTAATATCGGACACTTCAGTGGGAAACTTTGAAGTTCTCTATATACTAATGATTTATGTCACTAATCATTGCTAATGATTTTATGTGTCTTATATTTTAATTCCATGTCGAGATATGCAACCTGAACGTAGGATTCAGCTAAACAAAAAGGTTCACTCTGACAGCTTTCTTAAAAAATATTCAGTGTTGAATGAATACTTTCCAGGGCAGTATTGCATCCTTATATATAACATATATAAATCTGCTCTTGAGAAAGAGGGAGACTTAACAAGAAGGAGATGTGAAGGTGGGAAAAGGGAAAAGAAGGACTAAGGAGACGCAGCAGAGGAAGGATGGTGTGCCAAGTTATTTTCACTGTTCACCTAAGATAATTGTTGGAGGTTTGCTTAGTGGAAAGTAAAATAAAACAAAGACACATAAACTTAGACTGTAATGTGTACAAATATGTGTGTGTGTGAGCGAGAGAGACAAGACAGTAGAAGGGAAGGTGGATTCACATATGCCTGGTTGCAAGCTTCTCTTCTTTTTGGGTCTTTCCCCCCACTATATATTCTGTGCAACAGCAGTCAGCAGCATAGCTTTTGCTGAGCAGCTCATAATTTAGAAGACAAACTTGGAAAACCTCCAGTTTATCTGCCACTCTAATTTATACCTGTGAGGATTAAGATGTCCAGAAAAGCCATGAAAATGACTAAGTATATTCCCACTTGATCAATTACATTGTCTCATAAGAAAACGTAGGGGTAATATCTACACATATATATTTAATAGATGTCATATACAGCCTGGGAAATATGCATCAGCAATGCGTATATTAATTTAATAAGTCAGTTAATGTTTTCATTAAAAGTAACTCTCAAAATTATTCTTTAAAATGTTATGTCAGGCAAAGCAATAAACACAAGCTAATTCACTGGTGGGTCAGACCCTGACTTTTTGATATAGCTGCAGTTTCTTTAGACCATGTCACCTGTCAATTCTTTGACCTAAGGTGAGCTGAGGGGAAAGAATCTAGCGAAAAGAGAGAGCTAGATCCTTCAGTAAAGTCAACTGGAGTAGTTTCATTGACTCACTGCAGTGGCAATAATTTATATAGGTGAAGATGTGGTCTGGAATCTGCTGCAAAGCATTTTTGTTTTCATGTAATTTTCATTTCTCGTCTGCATTTTTTTTCTCCATGATTTTTTTTTTTTTTACTTCCCCTCTGCTACTTGGAGGAAAGAGGTTTTTTTAAAGTTTCTATTTTTTTAAACCATATCTAAGAAAATTAATATGATTATGCTTTAAACTAAACTGAGATGGTAAGTATTTATTTTCTCTTGCTTTTTCTTCCACTCCTTAAGACAGAAGAAAAAACCTTAAAATTGTACTTTACCCGTAGCACCAGAAGTATTAAATCCTTTGGTAGCTATTACCTCCTTCCATATGCCAATGAGAGCTGCATAATTCATGTGTAGCAAGTTATTCAGCCAAGAAAAAGTAGGCTGCAGAAGAAAAAGTGAAAACATTTTTTTAAATGTTTTTTATAAGTTGATATTATTGCATTGGAGCTAAACTGCCTCCAATTCCAATTTAGCAGACTGGAAAATGACAATAAAAGTAGTAGATTTCCGTAACCAGATTTAACCTTTTCATTATGTTTTGAGTCAATGCTAAATATGAGAGCTACTAATACTGTAATGTTTATACATCATGTTTCCCTATGCTTTTGAGATACTAACTTGTGTTTACAGAAAGATTAGGTATTCAAGATAACTTTGCAATTTCGGGCTTTTGGCATTCTAGACAGAGAAGACAATGAGACACACAGTGGTGTAACTCTGTTAAGGATTCCTTAGTGTCAGGAAATGTTATCTGAGAAATGGAAAAAAGACATTATTATTCCACCCTCCTGCATAGTGGGAAATACTATAGTGGAAAGCTACTGAATAGAGCTAGTCAGATAAGTTTCTAATTTCAGATGTGTCCCCATACCCATGCCAAGACTCCAGAGCAAGATACAGTTCCTATCAATTACCTGAAATGTGGCAGATCCAGAACTAACAAATGCAACACATTAATTCTTTTTGTATAAATTATTCTTTGTCCGTAACCTTAATGCCATCAGTCTTTATTATTAAAAATTATTCATTTATTTATTATTTAAAATAAAGACTATCAGTCTTTATTTCTGACATGAACAGTGCTGAATAGTGAAACTGAAGGGATGTCAAACCTGAGTGAAATGTAATAAATCTGAAAGCCAGACACAGAATCACGAGCTAGGAAGAGACCTCGAGAGGTCACCTCATCCAACCTCCCACTCAAAGCAGGGCTCATTAGAGCAAGGTTGCTCAGTGCCTTGTCTAGTCAAATTCTGAGTATTTCCAAGGGTAGAGATACACCAGCCTCTCCGGGTGACCTGTTCCAGTTTTGAACATCCATATATTAAAAAAAAAAGTTCTTGTACTGAGTTAGAATTTCCCATGTGTACCAACTTGTGTTCATTTTCTCTTGTCTTTACACTATGAGAAGCATCTCTGTGCACACCTGACAAGAGTCTGGCTCCATCTTCTCTGTGCCCTGACATTAGGTAGTTATAGAGAGCAACAGGGTCCCCTTGAAGTCTTTTCACTTTAAGTCTGAACAAACCTAGTTCTCAACCTTTCATCATATGTCCCATATTCCAGCTTCTGATGGTCTTGGCACTTGCCCTATCTCAAAGTTAGGACCATATCAAAGTAAGGATCGTATGTTGCTTGTGTCTAATTTCCCTTCATCTGCAATTACCAACTGTTACAATTTGGCTTTTTCAAGCTCCTGGACCCTGAAACATGTAGCTATGGCACTTTTTCTTAGCAGAGAACAGTCCTAAGGATGTCTGTAAAAGCTCTACCCAAACTTACATATATTTACTAATTCATTCTATGAGTCTAAATACACGTGAGAGAAGGTAAAAGTATTTAAGATGTCATTCCAAACTCTCCCTGTGGACACACCTGAAGAGAGGCCTAATGATATGGCTACAGGGTGATCAATCCCAACATTTAAAGAATATTAATGTCATGTAAAATGAAATGGGCTTTTAAGTTAATTTGCTACTTCTAAGGCAGAACCATGCCAAAGTTTGTTTTTTTCCATCACTTTTAAAAAGTAGTAAGAAAAGAATACAAGAGCGTATGCTTTTCTAGTGCTGACTTGTTCAGTAGCAATCTCTGATATGAAAGAGGTGTTTTGCCATGGTCTATTGGACAGAATGAAGAACAATGCCCTCCCCAATGTCATTGTTCATTGATGTATTCAGTGATTGCTACTTTTTGATCGGGAATGTGTTCAATCATGTAATAGGCAGAATTTCATCTCTCTGAATGAGCTGTTGAAGTGGAGGTTTTCCATTTAGCTAGATTCAAAAGCAAGTCTCAGGAGTTTTCAAAGAATGATTAAAGTGGGTACAAAATATCTGTGTACTGGAGAGCGATCTTTCTGCCCTTTTATGAAATATTGGAAGAATAGTCTACGAAGCGAACAAACTGATGCGAAAATTATATTGCAAGTCCTAGAATACACATACTGAAAACACTAAACTGCTATAGGAAAAGCTGATGTTGGGGCATCAGTAATCTAATTTTATAGACAGCCAGGGATATGCACTGATTAAGTAAATCTTCAAAAGTTTAAAATTGACATCAACCAAAATCTTGTGAATTACTAGTATTGCATTTTTGGAAGTATGCGTGTATGTCAGATAAATTTTCATGCACCTTTATTTTGTGCATGATAATTGCAAGACAGTTCATCATTAAAAAAACCATAAAAAATCTTTTCTTCCCTCAGACTTTCCTATTATCAAGTCAAACCTACCTGCTTTGCCTTCAATTCCACGATTTTATTTTTCTTTCTAAATATAAATGCTAACTTCTTTCTGGAGCCAGTCATAACACAAATGGTAATTTGCTTGTATTTAATTATACATTTACATATAAAATGATAAGAAATTTGTATGTAGAAATTTGACATTCACATTTTTGTACACATGAATTACATATAGCTCTAAGTTGTCATTCAAATGCCCTATCTGGACAACTAGTACATATACAGTATTCATACTTGTTTTCTGTGATTACTGCTAGAAGAATTAGCTTTTGCAAATGATTATGTCTGAAAACAAAGTACATCATGGATATTAAAAAAAAAAGGAACCAAATTTTTGACCTTCTTAAGAGATTTGGTCTGGATTCATTGTGAAGAATTAGTGAGGACTACTGCAACTTCCTCTTTCATCTGATGTCTCATTCCTAGTTAATTGGACACTGAATTGGGCAGTCAGAGTGGAAACGTGGATGAAAAGGATCTTAGAAATAATCATTAATTCAAACAAACTGTTTGTTTTTGTTTTGTTTTGTTTTGTTTTTTTAAATTTGGTTAGTTTTGTCCTACACTGAAATAAAAGGTTGCTGAGCTGATAGTGCTGTGTGCACTCAACTGTGCTTAACTGATATGTGGGAAGGATTATGAGAAGAAAAATGTGAATTTTATTCCTAAAATGAGCTCCAACACTGAAGTTTTTTCTGGGGGAACAGGAGAAAGAGAGAGAGGTGTTTATGACTCATTCACCTTGTCCTTCACTCAAATTTCATGCTTGTGTTTCTAAATATGGTGAAAGAAAAGTCTTTCTTCACTTGCAACTTTGTGAACATTTTATTTGCAGTAAACACTGGTATATGAGCTTTATAGGAGGTTTATGATATCTGGCAATTATGAACAACATGTACTACTAGATTCTGCACAGTGATACAGTAACTGCAGACTGTATGTTGGGCTAATTGTGCTGCTGCTACCATCTATGCCACCAACTGCATTTTAGCTTTTTTTTTGGAACTGCAGACCTCCTTTCCACTTGAAATAATTAAAACCAGCAGATAACATAATACCAAAGTACTCCTAACCTCTAAACAACACTTCTGTATTAGTTCTGTAAAAAATTGTGAAAAGTGAAGGTAGAATTCATAAAATTAAAGTGTGCTATCCCCCACAACTTGGATAGTGAACAGAGAGAGTTTCAGTCTTCAGGAGTGCTTATATTTTTTCACATCTTTCTTTTATTTAAATTATTAGACAAAAAACTTGGGACAGTACCAGGGCTTTCACCTACTCAAATTTCTTCCTCTTGTGTCCCCAGAAATTTCTCTGACAAACCAGAAACACCAAATGGTGCTCTCTTCCACAGATACCCTGCGGGCATATTTGGAGGTGGCTGTGCATCCTGACTGGGAGACAGTTGATAGTTGGCTCAGAAATAAGATGTTATAGTCTTCCAGCCAAGAAAAGTTGCCACAGCAGTGATGATGCCATGAATAGAATTTATGGGCTATTGTGTATTTATCCACTGTCATTGCTAAGCAGTACAAGCAGGCTAGCAAAACTCCCATCAGCCATAGCATCTGTTAAGCTTTAAAGCATAACTTCAAAATTAGACCCTGTGTTTGCAAATCCAGTGCCATGCAAAAAGTGCCATCTGGCCCAGATCTATTTGAGAGTAAATCAGTTTATTTTGTGAAACTGGGGAGAGACAGACCCAAAAAACCACAAGGCATTTGCATCGAGAATTTACAGTAGCTGACATAGACACAAGAATCAACCATTTCTGAGTGATAGGATAGTGCAAAACAATGCACACTATGACTCCCCAGAATAATCTCAGCAAGAGGGAAGAAGAGGGATTCCTATTGGGCTTTTCTAAAGTTTTAATAAGGTATAAGGATGTTTGAAAAGGAGATGGATTTCTATAGGACGTAATAAAATGCGATGTGGGTCCTAAAGTATCCTAAAACCACACGATTAAACTAGGTACCAGAACAAATAAAGACAGAATATTTCTGGAAATAAATGGCCTCATTTTACCTTCTGTAACACCTGCAAGCTGTATCAATTGCTTTGTGGTGGGAAAAGAATTTTCAGGCAGCACAAAAATAATCTCTGAACCTTAAGCACCTAGCAGTATCAAAAAGATGTCACAGCTCGTCAGTGATTAGTTCCTCGTGATAGGAACAGCTTCTGGAATATTGAATGGGTAATCTTTATTTGACACTTTTTGAGAGACTTCAGATATGTGCCAAGAGCCTGAAAAATAATACTTATTCTAAACTATAGTTATAAAAGAAGGTCAAAAACTTAAACTGCTGGTCAACTATTTTTCTGGATTCTGCATGCACAAGTGAGGAACCCTGGAGATAGTATTCAAAGATACAGACCCAAGCACTAACATTAAAGGAGTGAAGAAATAATATGGAAGTTATCAGTCACAAAGTATTTCAAACTTACAGAGTTTTAGAGCAATGCCTTAGGAGGCAGCCTAAAAACAGCACTGATACAAGGTCAGGATTTTTCAAGTGAAGCCCTGAGAGATACTGAATTCAGCTGTGCTGAAAGAAGTTGGGCCTGGCCATGCTCTTTGGAATGGGACAAGTTGAGCCAGTGTGAGGGCACGGTGGCTGTGCAGCCTCATCCAAAGTTAACAGGATGTATCTTGAAGAAGCCTCTACTGAGTAAATCCAACTGACCACATTGTTTTTTGGGGCCTTTGCATTGTGATGAGAGGAAAATCACTCACTAATGGAAGATATGTTCAACTTCCACCTTCCAGAGAGAAAGCAGAATCTACAACTAGTCACTTCTGGATATCTGAGTTGCCATTCCAGGCGCTCAATTCTATGTTCCAGGCAAACAGACAAAAACCCTGCTAACAGTATGTGTTGAGGTGGGCACTAAATTAATTCATACTTCAACAAGTGGCACAAGCTGAGATTTGTGAGAAATGAGGATTTCTTTAAGGCAGACCAGGGAGTAACCTCAGCAGAAATCATGATGTAGATGCATGCCCCACAGCTGGGAGCATCCTGGAATGAAACCAGGACTGTATTTACGAGTCAGATACAAGCACCTGAGAACAGGCATTAATCAGAGGATTTTGTGT